>NC_042615.1:807473883-808673883 GCF_901001135.1 Rhinatrema bivittatum | reverse complement strand
TCCTCGGACTTAGAGGTACCCGCTCATCGGGGGCCTCGCTCTCTCTTTACTTTTCAGGATACAGACAGGAACCGGTACTCGCTCCTCGAGGGCCCTCGTTCCTGACTACCTGCTGATTTCTCTTCTGCCTGGAAGCCATCACTGCCTACATCATTGAGAGTCACCATCGCTCTCTCAGAGCTTTCCCTGGAACCAGGTACTCGCTCCTCGAGGGCCTATCCTTTCCAGCTCCTGAGCTCCCAGAGACCAACATGTGAGTGTTGTCATCTAGTTCTGTTCATGAATTCTGTATACCCTGCCTACTCACTGTCTACAGTTTCTCAACAGCTCAGCCATCCAGGGATCGCTGTTCCAGTATCTGAGGGACTTCAGCTCTGCCGGGCACTACAACTCACTACTGCCACCTCTGGTGGTTTCAAGACCTGTTTAATAAAAGAACTAGTGTGAGTCTCCATACTCTAAGCCTAGCCGGTGGTCCCTGTCGGGATCTTCTCCCGAGGGCGTGGTCATCTGCCACCGGCCCAAGGATCCACCCACTACTAACTCCGCCTACAGAATACATCAGACTGCTACTCCTATCTGATTGCTCCTCCCATCTACATTGCGGATTATGACAGGCGCTCTCTGCAGACTGAAGATGACAGAGGTCCCCAACCTGAGTCAGATTTGCCCTGTGCTACGCCCCAACCTTCACTGATGCTCACAGGCCTTAGCTCTTGATATGCTAAATGAAAAGGCTGTGAAAAGCAACAAGCTTGCAGTATGAAATAGAGCATGAGAACAAAGCACAGTTAGGACCCAAGTGTCAGAGTACTACCCATTAAGCTTCCAAAATGAAGGCTGTAGAGAAAGAATAAAGCAGCAACATGTTACCAAAAGTAGCTCTCCTGTAAAAGTAGGCAGAGAACAGTGTTAAATGCTCCACCTTCGTAGTGACCCCAAAACATAAGAATATAATTAAGACAGCATGACCTCTAGCATAGACCAATACATCTAAAACAAAGTTAAATGCAAAATGATCAGATACAGAATGAAAGGTAGTGGCAATAAAGTTATGTGCTTAACATGACAGACCAACCAAAAATGCAGAGCAATATAAATCCAGATATTGAGGCAAATAAGCTTCTTATAAAGGATAAATATTAAATCATACACTGATGTTCCACTGTGGAAAATGTGGAAAAGTTTTAAGAGCTAGATGATCCTCCATAATCACAAGTTGCACAGCGAGGTACGTCACAGTTAAAGCAGAAACATAATATGGTTAGCAATGAGTGTGGAAGACTTGAGCAATGATAGAAGGAGCTTTGAACCTAGGTCCGCCCGCTTCAAGGCTGGAGCTCTGTCTGAGCCACATGAGAACTATTGGCCCATAAGGAGCAAGTTAAACACAGGACTGTATGAATAAGGGGTATTCATGCCTGGATTCTTGCCTACAGAAAAAAAAAAAAAAAGAGGGAAATTAAGGAACTAAAAAATTCAATCAGCCAGCGTAATTGTCGAGGACACACGACAAACGCAGATGTTTGTAGAGATTGTTATATCTTTGCCCACTGTAGCATGTAATGCAACACAAGTCACAGGAAAATATGGGAACTGCAAATACCTATAAGAGGCATCTGGAGAATGGATGCTTAATAGCCATAAATTGCTTGCCAACCTAAAGATATATTAGCAAGCAGAGACCCAGACATGCAATGAGCTGTTTTAAAAAGCAAGTGTAACATACCTCCAGCATAGACTTCTGACACTGGCTCCTTGTCTGCTCCTTGCTTGGCTTAGCCTCTCTTCACTTCCTGGTTTTATAGGCCTAACACCATGGACTTCCTGTGGCTAGTCCTGAAGATCTCATTGCTATTAAGGAATATAAACTTGCTCATTCTGTTGGGTGATACCTGAGCAACAGGTCTAGTCCCACATATCCTGAGTTTTTGAGCTTTGGATTCTGCCTTGTTTGCCACTTGTCTTGACCTTTGCCTGTTCACCAGATCTCACCTTGCTTACCACAGCCCTTGTCACCTCTGCCCTGGACATGGCCCGTCACCTGTCAGCTGACAAGATTCTGATCTGTTTGCACCCTTGACCTTCTTCCAGCACCAGCCTCAAGGCTTCATATGTCCACCTCTAACCAGTCCAAAAGTGCTCATGGAGCGGCAGGAGGGCTGCTCCTGCCACAGCAAGATGACAATGAGCCCCTTCTGCATGCAAGCTGCTGCAAAAAACAGGTAACCAGATGCAATAAGTGACTTGCTGTTGAAAATGATGGCTGATATGCAAGTGCAGCCAAGATAGAAAGAGACATGAACTGTTGGATGAACAGAGTCAACAATGAGGAAGGGATAGTAGCTGGAAGAAATGCAACAACTATTCAGGCTGCACAATATGGAGGACCCAGGAATCCTTGGCGATGTGACAACTCTTCCAAGAAGAGTTGGATTCTTCCCTCTTCTGGAAAAGATCGAGGGGTTAAAGGGGCACTTAGAGAAGATAAGGCCATCGCGGAAAGATTAAATGATTTCTTTGCTTCGATGTTTACTGAAGAGGATGTTGGGGAGGTACCCGTAATGGAGAAGGTTTTGATGGGTAATGATTCAGATGGACTGAATCAAATCACGGTGAACCTAGAAGATGTGGTAGGCCTGATTGACAAACTGAAGAGTAGTAAATCACCTGGACCGGATGGTATACACCCCAGAGTTCTGAAGGAACTAAAAAATGAAATTTCAGACCTATTAGTAAAAATTTGTAACTTATCATTAAAATCATCCATTGTACCTGAAGACTGGAGGATAGCAAATGTAACCCCAATATTAAAAGGGCTCCAGGGGCGATCCGGGAAACTACAGACCAGTTAGCCTGACTTCAGTGCCAGGAAAAATAGTGGAAAGTGTTCTAAACATCAAAATCACAGAACATATAGAAAGACATGGTTTAATGGAACAAAGTCAGCATGGCTTTACCCAGGGCAAGTCTTGCCTCACAAATCTGCTTCACTTTTTTGAAGGAGTTAATAAACATGTGGATAAAGGTGAACCGGTAGATATAGTATACTTGGATTTTCAGAAGGCGTTTGACAAAGTTCCTCATGAGAGGCTTCTAGGAAAAGTAAAAATACATGGGATAGGTGGCGATGTCCTTTCGTGGATTGCAAACTGGCTAAAAGACAGGAAACAGAGAGTAGGATTAAATGGGCAATTTTCTCAGTGGAAGGGAGTGGACAGTGGAGTGCCTCAGGGATCTGTATTGGGACCCTTACTGTTCAATATATTTATAAATGATCTGGAAAGAAATACGACGAGTGAGATAATCAAATTTGCAGATGACACAAAATTGTTCAGAGTAGTTAAATCACAAGCAGATTGTGATAAATTGCAGGAAGACCTTGTGAGACTGGAAAATTGGGCATCCAAATGGCAGATGAAATTTAATGTGGATAAGTGCAAGGTGATGCATATAGGGAAAAATAACCCATGCTATAATTACACGATGTTGGGTTCCATATTAGGTGCTACAACCCAAGAAAGAGATCTAGGTGTCATAGTGGATAACACATTGAAATCGTCGGTTCAGTGTGCTGCGGCAGTCAAAAATGCAAACAGAATGTTGGGAATTATTAGAAAAGGAATGATGAATAAAACGGAAAATGTCATAATGCCTCTGTATCGCTCCATGGTGAGACCGCACTTTGAATACTGTGTACAATTCTGGTCGCCGCATCTCAAAAAAGATATAATTGCGATGGAGAAGGTACAGAGAAGGGCTACCAAAATGATAAGGGGAATGGAACAACTCCCCTATGAGGAAAGACTAAAGAGGTTAGGACTTTTCAGCTTGGAGAAGAGATGGCTGAGGGGAGATATGATAGAGGTGTTTAAAATCATGAGAGGTCTAGAACGGGTAGATGTGAATCGGTTATTTACTCTTTCGGACAGTAGAAAGACTAGGGGACACTCCATGAAGATAGCATGGGGCACATTTAAAACTAATCGGAGAAAGTTCTTTTTTACTCAACGCACAATTAAACTCTGGAATTTGTTGCCAGAGAATGTGGTTCATGCAGTTAGTATAGCTGTGTTTAAAAAAGGATTGGATAAGTTCTTGGAGGAGAAGTCCATTACCTGCTATTAAGTTCACTTAGAGAATAGCCACTGCCATTAGCAATGGTTACATGGAATAGACTTAGTTTTTGGGTACTTGCCAGGTTCTTATGGCCTGGATTGGCCACTGTTGGAAACAGGATGCTGGGCTTGATGGACCCTTGGTCTGACCCAGTATGGCATTTTCTTATGTTCTTAACAGATTGTTCTGATGGATCAAAGATTTGGTCCTGATTTAGCCTGGGCCTGTTGTGTGATCTTTAGCCGATATTATTTTTTGAGGTCTGGTCGGAAGCGGTGGCAGATTGTTTTGTTAAAACCAGTAGGGCCGCCTGCAAAAGTATGGTCATTTGTATGCATAGAAGGGATGCCTCAACGTGAAGTGCTGGTCAGGTTCATTAGATAAAGGACCAAAATGTGGCAGTACAATCCGTGACCATCTGAGTTTCTTGCCAAAGAGATTGTCTCCCAAGCATAGGAGATCTGTGAGTTTTCCGTGAATACCGTCACAGATGTTGCTTGCCAAAGCCATGTATTGAGTGCCAATGGAGGCTGAAGAGGAAATGTGAAATAGAATCAAATAGTATAAAGGAAGTGACAGATGCCTTCTTCCATACCCAGAGGTATTTGAGAATAGTGGGAGCCCTCATCAGGAGGCTGAAGGAAAGATTTCAGCTTCTGAATACAGTCAAGGATGTACTTAAAGACCTTCATTTTCAGTTTTACTTTGCCTGGGAATCTCAATCATCCCCTTTTGTTAGATAGTTGAATGCCAAATTCTGACAATTGTTGGACACTATTTCAGGTCCAGCTTCCTAGCCATAGGAGTGCTTAAAATTGGAGTTTCCCACATTTTTATCAGAAGTATACTGAGGAAGTTGTGGAATGGAAGGGCCACTATTTCGGCAGGAGTATCCAGAATCTGGAGAAGATCAAGAAGTTCAGATTGGGGGTCTTTACCTTTATGGATATGAACACTCAGTGTTGTTCCCATCTTTTTCACAACGTTGAATAAGAGATTTTCTGGGGGCGGTTCCAGAAGTGGGTCAGAGGCTTCATCTGAACCTCAGGGCACAGGTCGCTTATCCAGGACTCCAGTAATGAAGAGACATACGTCCAATTGACTGAGAAGGCATTGCTGGTCCAACACCTCTTATTGACTGGACTCTGCTGCAAAGAAGTGAGACAATGAAGAACCTCTAATCATGGGTTCTGATGAGTATGTCCCTATTGGCGAATTCAGGATTCAAATCTGTGGAATTGCCGTAGCAAAAGTGGAAAGGAGAGATGGAAGGTACAATCCAGCCTCAGTCAGAAAGGCAAAGAAACTCCTCACCAAAGCTGCAATATGGTCAAGTGACTAGTGTATCCTCTGGCCGGGCATAGGACAGGCTCCTGAATTAGAATGGGCAGCTTGTTAGAGGTGAGCATGACTATGCAGCACACCGGGTCCGCAGTCTCCAGGCAACGTCCCTCCACCACAAGTAGGATGAGTGCCCTGGTTATTAGAGAGGGCAGAGGTAATCTGACTTCTTCAGCATTGAGGCATAGAATGGGGAGTAGTTGGGCAAGTTGATGCATCATGCATAAGGAACACTAATGGCTCTTGCTTTGATGGTACAGATAGCATCAGTGCCGTTGAAGTGGCAAACAGCATGCATCGTGTGCTCATGCTTTTTTGATGCAGGCTGCGATGGCTCTAACGAAGGCCACTGTCTTTAACGCAGGGTGGTTGGCAGAATTCGACCCACAGCTACAGCTTGAGTGGATGGGGGAATTTTAGAGGAGCTCCAGCTCAACTATTCCTGGCAAAACAGATGATGCTGCACTGTGCGGCTCGAGATTTAGGCACCTTATTGATACAAAGTACTCTGGAACACTGCGAGCATGGAGGCCATACATCCACAGGCACAACAATTCTGGTCATGATCCAGCCAGAGACACTAGTAACAGTATGTTCCCATCCATGAAGGACATTATTTTGCCACAGACAGCTTTTAAATCCACTCACTGTTGTAGATTTCTTCTTCCAGTCCAACATGTTGTGAGGTAGGATGATTGCTTTCATTTTTTGTTTTGTTTTTTTAGGTAGCACTAAAAGTGATGTAGGGCTGCAGGGGCTGCGAAGCAACTTAGAAAGAATTTTAGCTTTTAGCTCAGTATACTGAGCATGTCCGTTTCCCCTTGTACCTCTTCAGTCGCTTATTTTGTCCAAGCTTAAGCATGGTACTCTTTCTCCTCAGGTATTTTTTTCTAATTATCTTTGTGATATTTTGCATCTAAAATTCTTTCTAAGTTGCTTCGCAGCCCCTGCAGCCCTACATCACTTTTAGTGCTACCTAAAAAAACAAAACAAAAAATGAAAGCAATCATCCTACCTCACAACATGTTGGACTGGAAGAAGAAATCTACAACAGTGAGTGGATTTCCCCTTGTACCTCTAATGTACCGTTTCCCCCCTTGACTAATTCAGGCTGCTTATCAATGGAAAAAGTCCTTATAACCAGTTACCTTTTAAAAAAACATCCAAAATTAGGTGCTATTTTGAGGAAATTTGCTAGTAATTGCTATGTATCAGGTAACCTCTGTTCAAAACAATGACCAGGGCTGAAATGGAAGATAGAGCACTATGGAGGTGCAAAAGAAGATAGATATGCTGTGTCCTCTATTACAGAGCATTTCTCCACTCAACAGGATAAGCTTAGAATTAGAGGATCTTCAGTTGCAAAAGAATTGAAAGTAGAGCATATTGCAAAAGAAAAGGAAATTAGACTAACTAGACAGGCTTTCTGGCCCCAATCTGAATTTTCTTTTTTCCTCTCTCTACGCAAGCATACTGGATGACTTAGTTCATTTTTGCAAGAAGAAATAGTTTTCCATATTTCTCCATTATAAACACAACATATAAAGTGGCTCTGAGGCAGAACAGGATCAGGTAGCCAAGTTGTGACTCCCAGTCACCTTCCATAAGTAAACAAACTACGTACTGAAAATCAAATAGTACAATCCTGATTTTTTTTTTTTTAATGTATTTGGATTTAGTTCACACCTTATCAATGGTAGCTGAATTTAAACTGCTTAAATAAAATGAAATTTCTAAATACAAGTATAGCAGTTTGTGCCTCTTGAGCATCCAATTCATAAATATTGCTCTTTTGAAAACATTTGTCCAACAGGTCGAGTGACCACTATCACATGATAGCTGCTGAGAAGCAATATATTCTCAGAACAGGAAATGCAGTACAGAATATAAGACAGTAGGCAACCACAAAGGTCTTACAAAAAGGGGCCACCAAGCTAATAAAGGGGACATAACTGTTTAAATATGCCAAAGGATTTCCAAGCTGGAGGTATTTTATATTAGATAAAGGGTTTGAAAAGAGAATTATTATTTAAACAAGAAATCCTACAGTGATTTCACAAGTGATCTTTTTACCAGCAAAATAAAGAACACGCTCAAAGGCAAGTTCCCAAACCTTTCCCGATCCCACAGCCAGTTGAGCTTTCAGGATATCCACAATGAATATGCATGAGGTAAATTTGCATATACCGAGTCAAAGTCTTCACATTTTTCTTGTACATATTCATTGAGGATAGCCCGAGAACCAGACTGGCTGTGGGGTTACCAGCCATGTTTGGGAAGCCTTACTAAGGCAGGGGTCAGGAACCTTTTTGGCTGAGAGAGCCATGAACGCCACATATTTTAAAATGTAATTCCATGAGAGCCATACTAACTACAACCCCCCACCCTCCTGACCCCCCCCCCCAAGACCTACCAAAAGTCCCCGGTGGTCCAGCGGGGGTCCAGGAGCGGTCCAGGAGCGATCTCCTGGACTTGGGCTGTCAGTAGTCAAAATGGCATTGACGGCCCTTTGCCCTTACTATGTCACAGGGGCTACCGCCGCCATTGGTCGACCCCAGTGACATAGTGAGGGCAAAGGGCCGTCGGCGCCATTTTGACTACTGGCAGCCGACAGCCCAAGTCCAGGAGATCGCTCCCGGACCGCTCCTGGACCACCGGGGACTTTTGGTAGGTCTTGGGGGGCTTTGTTAGATTTTTACTTTTTTATTGAAGATTTGTCTGCGAGCCAGATGCAGCCATCAAAAGAGCCACATCTGGCTCGCGAGCCATAGGTTCCTGATCCCTGCAGATTTAACAGATTTAACCAAAATTCTCATGAAAGCAGCACAGAGCACCAAGTTGTGGGATTGGCGAAACCAGGCTGTCCTCAGGATGAGTAGGAATTGCAGCACTGAAATGTAGTGGGGCTAAACTTTCCTGTTCTGATGAAGTGGAAGCTCGGTGACTCACTGAGAACAGGGAAGGCAGGTAACTAATTCATTTTGGGTATGTTTGGTCCATTGTATGATTTCATCCTTTCATTCAATCCCTGTCATTACTAATATCTTTCCAATGTGCCTGGACTGTACAGCCCTTCATGAATTGTAGGGAAAGGATGTCCTAGATTCCAGGTGCACTCATCTGTCTCAACTGCACTGACTCATAATTCACTGTTCCGAATGAGTCACCCACTTTCCAACAGTTCACCTCTCAAACCATTCACTTTACACTGAGACAGACTAAGAAAACTTGGCAATCATACACATAAAAGAGAGAGGTTAATGCAAGAAAGCTCTTACATCCTGGTGAAAAAAGCAATACAGATCAGATGTGTCAAAAGCATTCTGGTGTCCCATCATGTTCATATAATCCAGCTAAACTTTACATCCAAGCAACACAATTATGCTTTAATCAGTACTTGCAAGCACATTTTTTGCAAACCTAGGCAAAAATGCAATTTTACAACTCCTCCATTTATTTATTTATTTAGGGCATGTATCCTATTATTCAGCTCACTCTCTGCTGCCCCTCCATTCTTTGTGCTGTTTTCTCTGGAAGGAGGAGAGGAGAGAGAGCTATGAGCATGAACAAAGAGGTTTGTGAGAGAGGAGTGGATTGGACTACAGGAGCAGCAGCCTAATGGTTAGGGTATAAAGCTGGTGCTCCTTGTAATCTTGGGCAACTCACTTTACCCCCCCCCCCCCCCCATTGCTTCAAGTACAAAATGAAGAATGTGAGCCCTCTGGGGACAGGGAATTATCTACAGTAACTGAATGCAATCTGCTTTGATGTGCTTGAAAAGTGGAATATAAATCAAATAAACTAAAAAGTTAAGGAACACATGCACTTATTTTACCTTTGAAAACTGCCTTGGGAAGAAGTGACAGCTTTTTTCCCTGAAGAACGGGGGTTAATTTTGAAAATGCAGAACTACACACTTCGCTACCTCTCTGGCCTCACCTACTTTTCCCAAGGGTGAAAGTAGGCATGTTGAACCTCGCACCTACTTTTACCTGGGGGAAAGGGCAGGCAGTTTTCAGTCAGCTTATTTACTGGTGTAAATGACTTTTGAAAACTACCCACTCCTGAATTACTTGGGAATTATTTAGCTTTTTTAAGCCTGGACTACAGGTACTCTATTCTGACACTTGATCTATGGTCTATACTCTACCACTCTCTAAAAGCATGATCTTCAGACCAGTTGAAAGGTCAAGGAAATGGATTTAAAATAAGGGAAGTAACACATGAAGTCAATGAGGCAAAGTTCTGATAAGATTTGCGATTCAATTATCCAAAAGATACTTTAATATTTCCTCCCTAAAAAATGGATTACAGAAAAGATGCACATTAAAAAAAAAATATCTGTTCTGGTTTCCATCTTAAAGTCAGTATTCCATTTATGGTCTTTCAGCCTGCCAAAGCAAAAACTTGGGTATTGTTTCACTTCACTATCCAGAGACCAAAATACCATCATGGAAAAGCAGCAGCTTAACAAAAAGGGCAGACTCCCTAAAGATTCTACAGCAGAGGTGGCCAGATCATGGCCCATGGCTCCGTTCCGGCTTAGGCAACTTGTTTTTCTAGCCAGTATTACTTTTCTTTTAGGCAACTAGATCCAGTACACAATTTTTTTTTCATGTACAGCAGCAACATAAAGGCTGGCTAGACTTCCCAAACCCTGCCTGTGGTAGAAGAGCCAGCTGACTGGCCGGCTACAACACCCCCCCGAAAGAAGCAGAGAACGACTGGCGGGAAGGACAGGTTCTGCCAGCAGTAGAGAAGCCAGCCGGACTCATCAAGATACAGAGAGCTGCCAACGGGGAGGCCAAGCCCCATCCAGCTGAAGATCAAGAAGTCTGTTAAGGAGGGCACAGGTGGAGGAGTTGAGAGTGAAAGGAGGCAAAAGGAGGGAAGGGGACAATGAGAGGGAAGGAGTTAAGAGGGGTGGAGAAGGAAAGGAAAGTGAATGCACGCTCCCACACATATATCTTGGGGGTGGGGGAAAACACTGGAAAAGGCAAGGGTAGGGCTGGCAAGTTCTAAAAAATATAGAAATTGTTACTAGCTGCCACTCCTGGGAACCCTGTCTCCTCCATTCTAACCACTGTTAAGGTGAGATTTCTTTCCCACACCCCAAACTCCCCAGCCATCTCAGTGATTTGATGATGTCCAATGTGCCCCGTCTGTTGAACGTTTGGGGAAACCATCCTACAATTTATTTAAGTGTTTTATATACTGTTGTTCCAAAAGAAGATCACAACTGTTTACAAAATCAGCATTTAAAGCAATATGTTGGGACAGTTTTCCCAGTCACTAACCTAAGGTCCATGAAGTTACAAACTCTCAAGAGCACTGTAAAGCTAGCTGGGAAACCAATGAAGTGTTTGAATTTGTTTTGCTTGGGGTTGGTTTTTTTTCACTCTATCAAGGTTCACTGTTAACTGAGTTCTGCTAAAGCAAGAACTCCCCTTTAGCAAGCTCCCAATGCACCCGAGTGATGACAGATTTTACTAGGAAGGGACTGTGCTGAGAGAGCTTCAATTCCACAACCACTTACTATTTATCATTTCTAAAGTGCTCCTAGACAGAAGCAACAGTGTTCAGATACTCATAAGAGACAGTCCCTGCTCCATGGAGCTGATAGTCAAAGCAAACATACATGACACTTTATATTCCATGGACAGTATTTATTGAAGAGAAGAGCTTAGGATTTAAAAACTTTAAAAAGGTGATTTTTTTAAAACTGGATTTGAATAAGGCCAGAGAGAGAACATGACAGACTCGGTTGGTCTATTCCAGGCATATAGAACAACAAGGTGGCAAGCACAACGCTGGAAGCTAGCTGTGGAGGAAATGAATGGCGCTCATGATGAAGGTTGTAGGGAGAGAGAAGAGAAGATAGATGAGGAGCTGCAGAGTGAATGCATTGACAGACTAAGAGAAGTTGAAACTGCATGCAGAAGCAGAAAGGGAACAAATATAGTGATTTGAGAAAATGTGTTGCATTGTCATAAGATTAAGATAGATAAGTCATGTATCCAAGTTCATAAGAACATAAGAAGGGGTAGAGGAAGAGACCATAATTCATTCTCTATTAAACAGCCCTAATTCATCCTGGCTATGTTCTGTTTTGAGAATATACAATCCTTCTAGAGAGCTTTGATCCTCAAATATGAACCTTTTGGACATGCCTTCAGTCAGATTAGCAAGATTAAATGTTACCAGTCATAGAGCTTTTTCTATAGCTGCTCCTAAACATTGGAATACCCTACCCAAATTTCAAATACTAAGGAATTTAAAAAATCATTAAAAACACACTTTAGAGAAGCATTTAGAATACTGAATAAAAGATTAAGTAGATCCATTTTCTTTTATTATGTTATTTAATTTTCCATCTTTATGTTTGGTTAAATTTAAAGTTAATTTAATTTTAATATCTTTTAGGATAAAGATATTTAGTAATATTTATAGTGATAAGTTACTATGTAATTTTTATTCACACTTTATTTTTACTTTCACTTTATGAAACAATAGTATTTATTATTTTGCTCATTATTGTAAACCGTTTTTGTTCAAATCTAATTTGCTAAAGACTGTATATAAAGTCTTAAATAAAAATAAATAAAAGAAACTGCCATACTAGGTCAGACCAAGGGTCCATCAAGCCTAGCATCCTGTTTCCAACAGTGGCCAATCCAGGCTACAAGTACCTGGCAAGTACCCAAAAGCTAAATATATTCCACGCTACTGATGCTAGTAATAGCAGTGGCTATTTTCTAAGTCAACTTGATTAATAACAGGTAATGGACTTCTCCAAGGCCTTATCCAAACCTTTTTTAAACCCAGCTACGCTAACTGAACTAAGCACATCCCCTGGCAACAAATTCCAGAGTTTAATTGTGCATTGAGTGAAAAATAATTTTCTCCAATTAGTTTTAAATGTGCTACATGCTAGTTTCATGGAGTGCCCCCTAGTCCTATTATCTGAAAGAGTAAATAACCGATTCACATCTACCCGTTCTAGACCTCTCACGATTTTAAAGACCTCTATCATATCTCCCCTCAGCTGTTTCTTCTCCAAGCTGAACAGCCCTAACCCCTTTAGTCTTTCCTCATAGGGGAGCAGTTCCATCCCCTTTATAGTTTTGGTCCCCCTTCTCCTTACCTTCTCCATCGCAATTATATCTTTCTTGAGATGCGAATAGACTGAAGTTGAAAGACAATTCAGCAGGAGTCCCACAAAGAGCAAGCTGTAATAGTCTAAGCCAGGGTTTCCCACCTGTGAGAATTGGCTGTCTGAGGCTTTGGGGATCTATGTGAAAGAAGATACATTGGCTAGGGCCTTTCAAAACAGTTAATGAGGAACTGAGTCAAGTAATTGTTAAGTTTCTGAATTTTACAGATAAAATGAAGTTGTTAGTGACTTCCCAGAAGATAAAAGTTTTGAAGCAGAAAATAAACTATTCTAGATTTTTCAGCTGAAATTAGGGTTTCATGCATATTCAATATGGCAAAACTGACTGGTTGGGCAACACTGGTCTATGCGGGAGGCATTTAGTAGCATGCTTAGAAAGAAAGGAACAGATATAGAGGAAGAAGAGACATGCTTTACCAATGATTTGAATGTGTGCAGAGGGAGAGAAGCATCAGAGATGACCTAAAGTTATGGTTTGAGGGAATCCAGATGTTCTACAATCTTAATTTCATAGGGTAACCTAATACCAAATTAGGTTTGGTTGTCCTCTTGAATCATGTGAATTTTCAAGTGCTAAGATGGGGTCACATAGGCTAAAGGTTTGGGAAGCCCTAACTTAACAGAAAGAGAATGAGTAAAACTTCCAAAATACCATGGGATTTCAAAAATCAAAGCTGGCCAAGTTCCTCAAAGGAGGCCATAGTTAGTACCTTATTGTTACAATATCTTCTATCTGAAAACTATTTTGCTCAGAAATATGGCAAAATCAAATTCTATCAAAAAACAATGTTAGTAAAACTTGAAGTCTATTACTAAAATACTTGAGTAATGAGTAAAGTCCCAAAGTGCTGCACCCAAATGTTTTTTTTCCATTTCCTAGAACGTGACTCAGAAAAGATTATGCCACTCTGCTCAACTCATCACATCATCATTAAGTAGAGATTCCTTCAGTTAAAGTAGCCAACTTACATTAAAAAAAAAAACCTCATAAGCAGGCTCTCTCAGTAGCTGGGCCTTCAACTTGGAATACACTCCATTTAGAACTTTGTGAAATTTATGAAACTAAATCATTCTGAAAATAATTAAACACTGAATTTTCAGCAAGCAATTTAATAGTACAAGTAGGTTTCCAAGTTTGTTATTTTTAGACTTTGTAAATATATTAAGATTAGTGATTTTGTGTCATTTGTTTTTGACATTTATATTTTTAGTGGTTAAGCTGTGATTGTATATACAGAATATAAAAAATTGTAAATAAATTAAGGCAGAGGACAGTCTGTCAAAGAGTTGATCTGTAACTCTTCACTTATTTAAAATGTGTTCATTGGGTAAGTCCAATTAAGACAAACTAGGTTCTGTGGGAAAGAAGTGGATAGGATATATGAACTATATTAACTGTAAATCAATATAACTGCAATCAAAACAATTTACAAGCATTCAAATATTCACCTAGAGTAGCTGTTTTGTTTCTTCTAATAACTGATTATGGGTCCTTCCAGTTGAGATCTAATGTTACAGTAAACAGCAGTAATTTCTTTTATTTCTGTTTCACAGTATTGTTTCTCTTTTTTTTTTTTATTTCACCTGTTACCATGAAGGTTTCTTGCAGAAACTATGTTTTTGTAGTTTGGTGAAATTATAAATAAGTGAAAAAAAAAAAAGAAACTATTATGGAGAATATTTCCACATATGAGCTACAAGCTAATTCCAATTTGCTGGGCCACTTAATTTGATTCTGTACCACTTCAAAAATGTAAACACACACAGAACATGCCAGATAAAGACCTTACAGAAGGGAGGTGGGTACAGAAAACACCTACTTATTGAAAAATGGTGCAGATTAAACAGTACTGCAAGCCTTAAAAAAATAATAAAAAAGCACGGAGCAGAAAGAGAACCTTTAGTGAGGCGGAAGAGAAGGTAAAGATAGGAGATCGAATAGGTAAGAAACATAAGCACACCATAATAACCTAGATGGCTTTATCGGATACCAATCCCTGTGTGTCTATGCAAGAAGGTGGATGGCTCAGCGATCTTCGTGGTAGGATAGTGACGGAGAAAACAGAAGGGGGTCCAGCTGATAAACCTGAACTGAAAGCCCAATAATTTCTTTAGGCTATCAGGCTACGATACCATGAACCCTTTTTTTTTTTTTACAGTTCAAATAAAAAGGCTTCTGTCCTGTGCAGAGGCGAATGACTGTGGCCTATCCCAAGGTTCAGAGCCGCACACCTCTCACCTCCTGGGGGGGATGTGGTGTTAGCGCCGCTCGGTTTCTTTCAGCGCCACAGGGGGGCCGGGCCAGGCCAAGGAGACGGCGACCCGACGCTCGCCGGAGTTACATAAAACTTGGAAACTTCCCTTCCTTCCCCTCCCCCTTACACAGCTGGTGCCGAGGGGAGGCAGCGAGGGCACGGCCTCAGGACAGCGAGGAGGAGGCCGCCGCATCCTGCCCCAGCTCGTCGGGTCACCGAGCAAGGGCGGAAAACAACAACGGACTAACTATTTCCATTATTACGGTTGGCAGAAGGAGGCCAACCATCAAGGACCCCCGGACCCAGGTACGGCGGCAAGCACTCACCTGATTCCGGCGGACCTGCCCCCACACACCGCGAAGCGTCCAAGGCACTGCTGTCCTTCCCCCTTCTCCTCCTCCTCCTCTCTACGGCAGCCAGGGCCGCGCTCCGGCCTCCGCGCGCGACGCCATGTTGCGCCAGTTTGTCTCTCCACCTCTTCCTTCCTTCGCTGCCCTCCACGCCGCGCCCCCCCCCGCTCGGCGAAACGTCACCACGCAGGTCAGCTGCCCGTCCGGCAACCAATGGGAGGCCGCTGGGATGACGTAATGCGGATGAGAGGAGGCGATGACGGTTGCTGGGCATGGTCGGGTCGGGGCGGGACGGCGGGTGTCTGGAATCTCGCAGCTCTCGGGATAGGAAGTGCGGCGCGCGTATCAATTTCCGGAGTTACTCTTTAATTTAGGGATTCGGATCCAAGGAAATGCTATTGATAGTGACTGTGCCGACCAAACAATGTACATAAACATGGTTAGAAATGTTAGTTGCTGCGGCTGCTGGTTCTCCGAAGATTATAGAGCGTTTCTTTTGTGGGACGGCTTTTATTTTCTTTTCTCTGATTTAGGTAATGCGCACATCTGATATTTTTTTGTCTTTTGCACAGGAGGAAATGCATTTGTGTTCCTGCTTTTAAGAGATTTCAATTTCACTTTTTGTCTACGTTTTATTTATTTGTTATTTATAACTCTCCTTTTCACTAAATGCACATAATTATATGACATCCATAAACGAAAACTATAAATTAAAATATAAATTGAGGATTTCAAGCCACGTATGTACAGCTAATTTTTTTTTATTAAGAATATACAAAACCGCAGATTAAACTCTTTACATTAGGACTGACTTTTACGTGCACCAGTGCAACGCTGCATATGTAGCAGTAGTAACGTGTGCTGGGCTCATACTGGGGAGAGAGGAGGGGGGTAGTGTGTGCTGGGTTTGAGCTGGGAAAGAGGAGAAAGTTTTGGTTTTGTACTGAGGAGCAAGGTCAGAATGTGTTGGGGACAGGGTGGGAGGGAAGTGTGCTGGGATTGGGCTGGAGATGGGGTAGACAGTGCTGGGATCAGGTTGAGGAAAGGGTAAGAGAGTTCTAGGCTCATTCTGGGGAGGCGACTTGAAGTGTGCTGAGGTCAGGTTGTGGAGAGGGGAAGAAAGTTCCGGGCTCTGGCTGAGGAGAGGGGTCAGGGAGGGAGGAAAACGTTCTGGGCTGTAGAGGGATTAGAGTGGGCTGGGTCAGGCTGGGGACAGAACTCAGTGTGCTGATGTTGGGCTAGGGAGTGGGGGAAGAAAGTTCTGGAGTTGGGTTGGAGTGTGCAGGGATCAAGCTGGGATTCAGGAAGAGAATTCTGGGCTCATATTGGGGAGGGGGGGGGGGTTGGGTTGGGGAGAGGGACAATGAGAGTTCTGGGCTTAGGCTGCAGAAGGGTTTGGCCAATGTGACCTTATTTTAGCACTTAAATTCACATGACCCCCAAAGGACAACCAAAACAAATTATCAGAGTTGTGGTCCCCTCCAACAATCATTCCTTCTCACACTCCAGCTGATCCCCTCTCTCAATCTCTACCCTCTCCAAATAAACTTCTCTTTTAACTTCTTCTCCTCCAGTATATCCTCTCTCTCAACTTCCCCTTCTTGTCACCCCCCCAGCCCATTCCCTCCCTCTCCCTCCAGCCATTTTTGCATCCCCTCAACTGATCTCTTACCTCCAAGACCTTCTTATAACACTCAACTAATCCTCTGGCATCCCCTTCCTCACACCCTATCCCCATCCCTTCGCTCACCTCCCAACTTCACCACCTCCCTTACAATCCTTTATATTTTCCCCAGTTGATCGCCTCTCATCCTCCCCAACCCCTCTTACATCTCTCAGTTGATTTTCTGTCATTCCCCCCTCCTCATCCTCCACAGCCAATACCTTATCCAACCCTAAAATCCCTTCTAATTGTCATCACTCCCAAAATTCATGATGTCCAATGTAACTCCAAGGTATTATTCTCACTAATACAAATGCTTATTTCAAACACTAATACCAATACTGACATTACATCATTGCCCTCAATTGAAATGTGTAATAATTTTGCAAAATTTTTAAATTCAAAAGTATCAAAACTGACTGAAAACTTTTCTGAACTGCCACAAATAAAGTATTTTTGCAAACATCAATGACAAACACTTGGGCAGAATTTAACTATATGTCTTCTCAATCCAGCTATGCATCTGCTAGATGGTTCGGTTCATTCCTAGAAAACAGGTTTTTCCAAGGTCAGATCAACAATACATTATCAGAAAAAACTAATCTCAAAACAGGAGTTCCGCAGGGATCAGCCCTATCCGCGACCCTTTTTAACATATACATGCTGCCATTATGCCACTTACTTGCCGGGCTAGGAATTATACACTACATTTACGCCAACGACATCCAACTTATTCTACCCATAGAGGACACTTTAGAGAAAACATTAAACTTAGCCAACATGTACCTAAGCATTATAAAACAACTACTGACACAAATGGAACTTGTGATTAATATTGATATCCAGCATAACTTCAACGGCAAGGGAGAAGAAAAAAGGATTCACACTCACAAAGCGGGGAGTAGCTGGCTTGTTACGGCGGTTACTACCCCAAACCAAATGTGCCTGATACTTCACTTTCGATGCATATCCAGCATAGCTCTCTGCTTCAACGGCAGGGGAGAAGCAAAAAACTGATACCTCACGCATATCCAGCATAGCTCCCTGCTTCAACGGCAGGGGAGAAGATAAACAACCAATAAGGGCTGTATAACATAATCTGGGTAAAAACAAATAAGCATGGGTGTAGCTTGCTTATTGCGGCGGTTACTACCCCTACTACCTCTAACTAATCAAGCTAGATATTTCACTTGGATGCAGCTCCATCACCGCTCTCTACATTAATGGCGGGGGTGGAAGGGAATTAGAACCAAGAGCTAAGAGAAACAGATAAGTATGAGAGAAAAAATGAGAGAAGCTTGCTGGGCAGACTGGATGGGCCATTTGGTCTTCTTCTGCCGTCATTTCTATGTTTCTATGATAAAACAGAATTTCTACACTTAGAATGAAAAAATTCTGAGATCAGTCAAACCTCAATAATACTCAAAGACAACCAGAAAATTGAACTAACTGGAAAAGTACGTAACCTGGGAATAATTATAGATCCTGAAATCAATCTGAAACAACACATATCAATAAAAGTAAAGGAAGGTTATGCAAAGCTCATGGTACTCAGAAAACTTAAACCACTACTAACTCAGAATGACTTCCGAACAATTCTACAGGCACTAATCTTCTCTAGTACGGACTACTGCAATGCCCTTATGCTAGGACTACCTAATACGACATTAAGACCACTGCAAATACTTCAGAACACAGCAGCTAGAATACTAACCGGAAAAAGAAGGAGAGACCATATAACTGAAACCCTAGCAGAGTTACACTGGCTATCAATTGAACACAGAATTAAATACAAAACCCTATGCATCATTCACAAATTAATTTATGATGAGAAATCAGATTGGCTGAACACAGCATTACGGGTACATGCTCCATACAGGATCCTCCGATCAGCAAATAAAGCCCTCCTAACCATTCCATCAGTTAAAACAGCAAGACTGACACAAGTGAGAGAAAGAGCCCTATCACTAGCAGGACCCATAATCTGGAACTCAATGCCTCCAGAGATCAGACTACAACGTGATCTCAAGGCATTCAAGAAAAGTTTAAAAACATGGTTTTTTAAACAAGCATTTTGCAAAGAGACGAGAGAATAGAGAGAAATTATTGAGGAAAGACAGAAAGGCACCAACACACAGTACTTAGAACATTACAGTAGATTAGTCTATGAACTCTACTTTACAATAAGCATAACTATAATACTATGTGTGATAAAACCACCCGTGTAAGTACCTTGGTACAATTGGTCATGAACTACTTCGCTAAACAACTATGTATAATGATATATTGTAACCGAATCTTTGATGGCACCTGTTAGAATGTACTATAGTACACTTTCACCTACATGAAATATGTGCCTACATGTAAACCTTTACGATGGTATTTTACTTAGCAACGGTATAGAAATGTTTTTAAATAAATAAATAAAATTTGATTCCCGTCAATAATTTGAAATTAATAAAAGACACTATAGGACTATTAATAGCCAAAATCAATTTATCGCTTAAGGAAGCCTACATGCCAAACGACTTAAAATGCGCAGCTGTTAGACCAGTTTTAAAACCGAACAAGAAAGAGATAAATGACTTAAATAACTATAGACCAGTTTTGAATCTTCCCGCCTTAGCCAAAGTAATAGAAAAAGCAGTACTTGCGCAACTGTCTGAATATTTAGACACCAACAATCTATTGTACCTGGTACAACATGGTTTCAGGAAAAATTACAGCACGGAAACACTTCTACTAGCAATGCAAGATACAGTTCTGCGTGGATTTGATTCAGGTTATGTATGTCTACTGGTGCCATTCGATCTGTCAGCCGCCTTCAGTACAATCGATCACAACATCGTGATAAGCAGGCTAAAAGAAATTGGCATAACCGGTAATGTCCTAAAATGGTTTTCTTCTTTCCTAAGTGATCGTTCATATAAAGTAAGAATTGAAGGCTATACATCAGATTCATTTAAATTAGAAACAGGATTATCACAAGACTCATCTTTATCGGCAATGCTGTTCAGTATATACATGCCACCTGTTAACGAGCATAAGCATTCAATACTTTGTTTACGCAGACGACATCCGTTCCTAATTCCAATTACCACATCGATAGAACACTCTTTAAAACTGCTCCAAATTTATTTCTCCGCTATTAATTACTACGACAAATGAAACTAGTATTAAATCTGGACAAAACAGAAATCATCCTTTTGAATAGAAAAATAAAGGATACAACTCCCATATATATTGCCCATCTGAACGACCACTATCTGACCGCTACAGATCTTACAAAACGCCATCGCATTTTACTGCATTGGCTTCCTGTCAAATACAGAGCTCAATATAAAGTACTAACAGTTATACATAACTGCTTATACAATAAAAACATCACATGGCTAAATTCTTCTCTACATCTTTACCCACCAAACAGAACATTAAGATCGGCAAATAAAGGGCTTTTACAAATGCCGACAGTTAAAGGGGTTCACCTGAGTGAAGTCAGGGAGAGAGCAATCTCCGTAGCTGGTCCCAAATTATGGAACACTTTGCCAGTCGAACTCAGACTTGAGCCGAGTAAGATGATCCTTAAAAAAGGACTAAAATCATGGCTGTTTGGCATAGCATTTCCTCAGGCAGAAAAAGGGCAGTAGGTAATGAGAACAGTCAAGATTGATTTAACTATTACAATTAGCAAAGAGCAGCAGGAAAACTATGCCACTTGGGTGGGCGCAACGTTGTATTAAGAGTATTAATATTATTGTATTTTTATTTGATGTTTTATGGTTTGTATACTTGTATTTTAATTTCTGTAAACCGCCAAGACTGTCTACCAGATTGATGGTATAAGAATAAATAAATAAATAATAATAAACAGCTCCTTTTCCAAACCTACCCATAGCCAAGGTAAGTGGCAAAAATTGTCCTTGTGCTCAGGCCAAAGGTAGATGGCAACAGGTGGGAAGAGAGGGCAGGCTATTGAAGGGGTAATGTTTTTCCCTCGGCTAGGTCCTGTGATGGGTGAGGAGAGAATAGAGGTGATCTCCTGTCATGACCGATCCCAAGCCTGGCAGTGATCTGCATCACTAATGAAAGTCGGCACCAGGCCTGTGGGTGAGTGCAGTCTCGCACACCCAGATCCCTTCTCATGCAGGGTTTCCTCATGAATTCATGCAAGGGCAGTGCCAGCATAAGGCTTGTGAGTGCCTGGTGGCTCACAGGCCCCGTACTGATTTCCACTACTAATGCTGCTGCTGGTGCATGCAGAGTACTGCCCTTTGAGACCCTTGTGATTCCAGCTGAAGGTTTTGTGACTCCACTTGGGATCCCAACCCAAGTCAGGCTTGAGAGGAGGGGAGCAAATAG
This sequence comes from Rhinatrema bivittatum, assembly GCF_901001135.1. Taxonomy (NCBI): domain Eukaryota; kingdom Metazoa; phylum Chordata; class Amphibia; order Gymnophiona; family Rhinatrematidae; genus Rhinatrema; species Rhinatrema bivittatum. The sequence continues at coordinate 808,652,622 of NC_042615.1, read as the reverse complement.
GGGCCTCTGGAGAATTTCATCAGGTATCACCTAGTCACTGAATAATATTCCAACTATCCCAATAAATGGGCAGAGAGAGGGAGCGGTCATTGCTGGGGATTTAACGTTGGCAGTGCCTCACAGTACCTGGCAATACCTATTGTACCTGGATGTAATTCGCCTTGAGCTACAATGAAAAAGCCTGAGCCAAATAATATTAAATAATAATAAGTTGAGAAGAACCCAAAAACAGCATTGCCGATAGAGGTGTCAGTACCCAGTGACTATTCTGTAGATCATATGGAGAGAGCAAAGATCCTTTAGTACTAACAGGCCGATACAGTAAAACTCGCGGGAGAGGCCTGTGTCCTGTGTGCGCGATACAGTAAAACAAAATATTTAAATTAGGGCCCGCGGTAAAAAGAGGCGCTAGGGACACTAGCGCGTCCCTAGTGCCTCTTTTTGCACAGGAGCGGCGGCTGTCAGCGGGTTTGACAGCCGACGCTCAATTTTGCCGGCGTCGGTTCTCAAACCCGCTGACAGCCACGGGTTTGGAAACCGGACGCCGGCAAAATTGAGCGTCCGGTTTTCAACCCGTGAGCCGCGGGCTGATTTTACATTTTTTTATTTTTAACTTTTTTTTAACTTTTGGGACCTCCTACTTAATATCGCCATGATATTAAGTCGGAGTGCACAGAAAAGCAGTTTTTACTGCTTTTCTGTGCACTTCCCTTGCGCCGGCAGAAATTAACGCCTGCCTTTGGGTAGGCACTAATTTCTTAAAGTAAAATGTGCAGGTTGGCTGCACATTTTACTTTCTGTATCGCGCGGGAATGACTAATAGGGCCATCAACATGCATTTGCATGTTGATGGCCCTATTAGTCTTGGGGGGGTTGGACGCGCATTTTCGACGCGCTATTACCCCTTACTGAATAAGTGGTAAAGTTAGCGCGTCGAAAACATGCGTCTAAATGCGGGTTAACAGTGCACTCCACCGGAGCGCACTGTATTGTATCGGCCTGTAAGAGATGCAATCAGCAAGTAAGAAAATGTGGCAGAAAGTCACAGAAATCGTCCAAATCATATTGGGTGCCACTGGTCTGATTAAGAAGAATTTCCAAGCGCATCTTGAGATGTTGCCTGTTAAGACTGCACCCCGTGAACTCCAGAAGGAGGCTTCTCTTTGGTACAATGCAAGTACTAAGAAGGGCATTAGCAGTACATTTCAGAGATGGAGATCAAGCCCCAGCCTGTCATGGCTTACGAACGAGGCTCATGCCTGTCAAGGGATGCACAAAATAAACCCATCTGGAGAAACTGACTTAAGAAAGGAAGAACTTGCCATACTGAGTCAGACCAAGGGTCCAGAAACCCTTGAGAATGTTTGTTTTCCAGGATTGTTTCAGCTGTGGGACCAAAGATGCCTGATGCTGGTGATCTGAGATTGCTAATCTTTGTCACAGCTTTGGATGGGAGACTGGGGGTTGTTCATTTTGGCCACGGCATGCTGTCTTCTGTTGCATTTGCAGCTCCTTTTTTTTGTCATAGGACTCTGAAGCGCCCTCCTCAAGGCAGCATGTAAAAAAGGACAGAGCTGCTAAGTGGCCCAGTTTCTGGAGGAAGCTTTTTGTTTCTTCCCATTTTTTTTACAAACCAGCCCCACAGCATTGTTTGCAGGTGTACTGCTTCAGCACAACAGGCACCACCAGACAACAGGGAAGGGTGTCCAAGAGCCAGCACAGGCCTACAGAAAATGGGTTGCAGCACAGCATTTCCCAGAATTAAAAAGTATTCTTGCGTTTCTGATTGTTAAAATAAAGTGCATTTCTTATGTTTCTCTAATGAAAAGGTTGCAAGTTCAATTTTTTTTTTAATCTTTATAAATACAATTTGAAACTTAGCAACTTTAATGCCGTGATTTTTTGTTTGCATGCATTATTTGGAAGTCTGATGTTTAAAGATGAAGTTAAACTGAACATCTAGTTCCCAGTGATAAAAGACACGAGTTAATCCTGTTTCTCCAACTCTCCTTTTCAAAGGATTCTTGTTCAGGAATGCAGAAAGCTTTAAAATAGGAGTTGAAACAACAGGCCTGACTCCCCTGTTCCCTGTGAATTGCCTCCAAAAAAAGTTCTTTGCACTCTGGTCTAGGTTGCCAAGTTTCTCACATGCAGGACCTAACTTTCTCAAGAGAAAACCGAGGTCTCACCAACTGAAATGGTCACATGGGATAAGGTTCGCCCAATTCAAATCTAGCACTGATGCTGTCTCATCTCATCCTTGTGGCGAACAAACTGAGCTGGGTCTTTCCAGGTTGACTCTCACTCCTCTCTCTCCCGTCTCCTGATACACTGACTTCTCCGGGGCACAGGTTCCCCCCCTCTAAACAAGAACGTAACATAACTTAAGAACACATGGAGGAGGCTCCACAGGGACCATGAGTGTGCACTATCCAACAGTTCCTGTATTGCCAGACTATGGTGGCTGCAACCTGAGAGGACAGACAAGGGGATAAGAGGGGAGATTAATGAGTGATGGAATATGAACGGAGGATCCCTAGTGGCAACAGAATGGTAACGGAGCACTGAAGTCATCTGCAGAGAGCGGCAGTTACAACCCTAGGGAGACAAGGGAGTAGGTAGGTAGGTATTTATTTATTTATTTAAACACTCTTCTATACCGTCGTTAAGTTAATTCACCATCACAACGGTTCACAGAAAGGCGCAATAAGAAAAACTATAATTGGTATAGATTACAAATTAAACATGTGCCAACATAGAACGATAACATATATTTTAATAATAGAAACTATGTGTTAAATAAAGCTTATATGTCGGTTAGGAAACTGTAAAGCGGTTCAAATCTACATTAATATGAATTTGGAGATATAAAAGAAAAAACTGATTGCTTGGTGCATCCTTATCTGTCGACTGTTTGCCTCCTCCTCTTTGTCTTTCAAGAAAGCTTGTTTAAAGAGCCAGGTTTTCAGGTTAGTTTTAAATAGTTTCAGATTTGTCTGCAGCCTTATTTCGAGTGGCATGGAGTTCCATAGAACAGGTCCAGCCAGCGACAGAGCTCTCTCCCTTACCTGAGTGAGGCGTGCCGATTTAGCAGAAGGGACAGGTAGTAGGGCCTTGTTAGCAGATCTCAGGTTTCTGTGTGGAACATGTAAGCGCAGAGCTGTGTTAAGCCAGTCGGCTTTTTCATCATGGATTAGTTTATGAATTATACACAGTGCCTTGCATTGTATTCTTTGTTCAATTGGAAGCCAGTGTAGTTCAGCGAGTGTTCCTATGATGTGGTCTCTTTTGTTTTATGTTCTCCTTTGTATTATGTTCCATGTAGTAATTTGTATGCATATTCATCCAGATTGGACAAATATCTACTGGGAAGGCTGGATGGAACATTTTGGTCTTTATTTGCTGTCATTTATTATGTTAGAGCGTGGGATGGGAGAGGAGAGTTAGGGCATAGGTGCTCTGGCTATGGGTGCTTGGAACACCCACACTATTGGCTGCTGCACTCCTGAGAACTCCATGCTGCAGGGCTATAGGGGAATGATACTGTCTCCTTGCTCCTGCTTCCCACTGCAGCCCATTGTTTAAACATAAGAATCGCCATACGAGGGTCCATGAAGCCCAGTATCCTGTTTCCAACAGTGGCCAATCCAGGTCACACGTATTTGGCAGAATCCCAAACAACAGATAGATCTTATGCTGCTATCCCTCGGGGATAAGTGTAGTGACTGTTCTCCAAGAACTTATCCAAATCTTTTTTTTAAATCCAGCTACACTTGCTTCTTTACCACATCCTCCGGCAATGAATTCCACAGCTTAATTGTGAATTGAATGAAAATTAATTTTCTCCCATTTGTTTTAAATGTGCTACTTACTAACTTCATGCAGTGCCCTTTGTTTTTGTTTTATTTGAAAGAGTAAATAACCGATTCACATTTACCCGTGCTATTTCACTCTTGATTTTATAGACCTCTATCAAATCCTCACTCAGACATCTCTTCTTCAAGCTGAAGTACCTTAACCTCTTTAGCCTTTCCTGTTAGGGGAGTTGTTCCATCCCCTTTATCACTTTAGTCACCTCTCTCTACGTTTTCCAGTTCCACTATATCTTTTTTGAGATGCGGCGACCAGAATTGCATACAGTACTCTAGTTGCAGTCTCACCATGGAGCAATACAGAAGTATTATTCTCTGTTGTATTCTCTATTCCTTTCCTAATAATTCCTAATATTGTGTTTGCTTTTCTGACTGCTACTGCACACTAAGCTGAGGCTTTCAAAGTATTATCAGCGATGATGCCCAGATCCTTTTCCTGGGATATAATTTATAATATGGAACCTAACATTGGGAAAAGTAACCTACACTGTAGTTACACAATGTGCATCTTTTTGCACTTGTCCACATTACATTTCATCTGCCATTTGGATGCCCAGTCTCACAAGCTCTTCCTGTACTTTCTCACAATGTGCTTGTGATTTCACTACTCAGAACAATTTTGTATCATCTGCAGATTTGATCACCTCACTCGTTGCTTCCTTTTCCAGATCATTTATAAATACATTAAAAAGCACTGGTCCTAGTACAGATCCCTGAGGCACTCCACTGGTTAACCTTTCTCCATTGAGAAAACTGACCCTTTATTCCCATTCTCTGTTTCCTATCTTTTAACCCGTTTTCAATCCCCAGAAGGATATTGCTTCCTATTTCAATGGGCTGCGGGGGAGATCAGACAAGAAGTGCCTTGTGTCTATCGCACCTTGCAGCCTATTGGCTGCTGTGGAATGTCTGACCAATGAGCTGCAGGGGAACCAGAAAGCAGCAGCAGCATAGGACAGACAGGGCTTCCTAAAATGCAGTGGAGATGAGGAGCGTTGTTGTTAGAGGGATTGCGACAAGGAATGAAGGGCTGAGAGGACTGCTAAGAGAGAGAATACTGCTTTGAGGATCTGGGAGAGGAACCGAAATCAGGAATTCTGGCCGTGATGGGGAAGAAGGAGCGGGAGAGGAGCTACGGAAAAGGAATAGACACAGGGCTGTGAGGGGCTGGGTAAATAGCAAAAAAAGGGAACGTAGCTAAGAGAAGGGAAAAGGGGGATGCAAGCAGGGAGAGGGGTTATAGGCTGTGGTAAGAAGAGGAGTGGTTGGTTAGCTGAAGGGAACTTAAAAGGAAGAGAAGGGGGAAGAGGACTGGGAAAGGAGATGTGTAGACAAAAGGAGGAGTGCTGAAAGGGGCGGTAAACCAAGAGAAGAGTTGTTAGAAAAGAGGGGATCATGGTGGAGGGAAGAGGCAAGAAGAGATGAAATGGAAGTGGCAGGAAGATATGAGAGAAGACAACAAGCCTTGGAGAGACGGGTAACGGATGGAAAGACATGAAGAAAAAATAACAAATGATAAAGAAATGAATGGAAGATCGGAAAATAAGTTTAAGAAGAAAAAGGAATGAGGAGGCAGAGAGGACACTAAGAGAAAGCCAAGAGCAATCAGAAACAGAAGCTAGATTCAAACTGTCACACGTCTGCCTGATGGCCATGAAAGACCCCGTCAGAATTGGACTCATGTCACTAAATTAGAATGCATTAAGCCTTTGAATAGGCACACCCTGGCTTTTAAATCTGTTGGGGGGAAAAGGAGGCTGGGGGCTCACCAGATATTCCACACACCAACAAGAAGACGTCTGAGACACTGCACCCTGTCCCCCGCCCCGCAACTGCGCTGACCGACCAGAATCAGGGTCCCGGCTCTGCTATGGCATCCAGAGTCTCACCTGCTGGGGGTCTTCCCAAGGAACCAGGCAAAGTCCTCTGCCCTCATTCAGGGGTGCGACCCACAGCTCGCTTCAGAGAGAGAGAGAGAGAGGGGCCGCATTTGGTACTGTCAACTTCCCTCACAGTTCAGAGACCAGGGATCTTCAAAGTGGTGAGAAGGAGTTAAATCCTGGCTCAGTATCCATGGACTAGCAAGTCAGAACTGTTTTAAAGTATGAGCAAGTTGCAGCCAGGGTGATGCATTCTATTTCTTCTTATTTATTCATATCCGCTAAGCTGATTACCAGACGTGCTAAGGATTTATTATAAGTTTCTAAAATTGCTAAAATCGCTGTTAGCATTACCTGGTAACCTACGCCTTACAATAAACAGCTCTCTCTTCTGAGACAAACGGGTGTGAATTCCTGGGCTGATCGGGTTGTATAGAAAGGTGAAGTAAGTGATGACTGTTTGTAGCACTGCCAGTCCCTACAAGAGACGGGGAAGTATTGGACTGGCTCAGCATATTCTTATAATCCTTACAGTGGTGGTATGCCACACCATAGGCCCACAATTTCTCTCTTAAAAATTGTCAGCTCCAGTATTGAGAGGATCTGTGATGGGGGCTTGAATTGAGAGGGATTGAGATGATTATTTTTCTCCTTGTTCACAAAACTAAATACATTTCCCTGTTATATCCCTCAGGAGGCAGCTGGGATTTCCAAATCTAGGGCAGGAAGCGCCCCCTGCAGCTGTGGCCCTGGAGCTGGGGAGATGCTGACTGCTGAGTTGCCAAGGCTCAGGTAGTGGAGGGTCTTAGGTGCACTCTGCAGGCTTGGGGCTGGCTCCGGGTGAACAGGTGGGTCTTTAATGCTTGCTTGAATGATTTAAAGCATGTTAGCATGCAATTGTTCAGGAAAGGATTTCCAGCACTAGGGGCCTCTGTACCGCAAAGGCCCTTTTCCTTGTGATGCCCAAATGAGCCAGCTTCAGGGATGGCACCTCCAGTAGATTTTTTACTCGCTGTGCGTAGTCATCGTGATGGCCTATAGAGTTGCAGAACAGTGTTCATACATGATGAATTAATGGCTATGTAGATGGTGTCGACGAGAGCCTTTTGGCTTCCTGGACCACGTGATGATGTTCCTAGGACTGCTGAGCAGAGATTAGGGCGTCCACCTCGTATCGGGGCGTTGTGCTCTAGCCTGCACCCTTCTCTGTCAGCGTGAATAAATGTTTTGTTTTTTTTTAATGATTTATCAAATCCCATAAGCCCGGCACCATAATGACAGTGCACTTCACCATCCAACTCAGGCATTCTGAGCTCAATAGCTAAGATTCACCATCGCTAGACTAGTGCAATTCCCTGGTACTCATGGTAAAACGGGAGCCACAGAACAAGGAGCAATCTGAATGAGTTTGTTGGTCTGACTTCCCTGGAGTTCACAATTGCTCTACAGGGAGCTGGGATCCACTAGTGCTGTAAGCTGTTCATACCTTCCAGAGTGCAAACTTCTTTTCAGGGTCTCTCCAAAACTGGAGCAAGCTCAAAAGACCAAACCAGTGACACTCCCCACACAGACGTGCTGGAATAAACCATTTCAATGAACAATCTTGGGTTACTCCATCAGTCAGTAATCAGTCACAGCAAGCATAGAGAAAAAAAAAAACCCAGCAGCCCAGACAAATATAGATTCTGTTGCATAGAACTGGAAATGGCTACACATCGTAGAGTTCGGTGTGATAAGGTCTGTACACAGAATAACGTGGTACAGTTTATCCACTGGAAACTCTGTAAATGCTATAATATGGTTGTAGTAGAAAAAAGCAGTGGGATCAGGACGCAGACAATTGCAGAGAATGAGCTGCAATCGCCAAGGACATTCCCATGCCAGCTAATAAAAAAGCTTGGTTCAAGAAAACCATAGAAATAAAAGGTTAGCAAATGAAAAAGCAGACATTGTGGTGAAGTTCAAAAACCCAAGACTAGCATTGCTAATTCAAGTGTCCAGCGCCAAGCAACAAGCAATGCAATCACAGTCTAAGAAAATGTGGCAGAAAAATATAGAAATAATCCTAATTGTATGGGGTGCCCTTGGCTTGATTAAAAAGAGCTTCCAAGTGCAGCCTGATATGTTGACTGTACCCATTATACCCTATAGACTCCAGAAGGAAGCTCTCTTTGGCACAATGCAAGTAGTAAGAAGTAAATCTGAGAGACTGAGATCATATTCAGTATACCCTGGTGTGCTCAGGACGAATCCATTTGGAGACAATAACCAGAGAGAGAAATCCCCAGCAGCTGCTCCACACACAGTGCTGCTGGGAGCTTTTCCACCTGTTTCAGCCTCTGTTCCTCACTTTTCTTTTTTTTTTTTTTTGCCAGCATGGAATTCAGCTTCCACTCCTCCCTGCCAACCCGTATGGATAACTGCTACAGCGATCCTCTCCTCCCCCACGCCAGCCATAAGAGACAAATCTTGAAAATGAAAGGGAATGCCGAACTCAACACAAATTACAGCACCCCCCCCCCCCCCCATCAAAAAAAGAGAACACGGCGGGTTGTGAATGTGCCTGACCGGCCTGTCTTTAAATGTCCAGAGAGGAGCGGGTAATGTGGACACGGGGAAGACTCGTATGGCCAAAACAAAAGCCAGGGAAGACTAAAACGTCCCGCCAGTCTTTCTCCCCAACCACAGCTCATCCCCACCAGTTTATTTCCTCCTGCTCCATTCCCCTCCCCCTGCCACATCAGTCTCTTCCCCTACCCTCACCTGTTACCGTCACTCTCTCTCTCAACCTCTCATTCTCCTGATCTCCTCTCCCCATCTTTCCCCCTCCTCCTTACTCTTCTTTCTCTCCTTCCTGCATGGGCATGCGTTGAGTTTTATATTTGGAGGGGAGGTGGTTTAATACCCCTCTTCCAGCTCTACTCTCTACATTCCCTTAGCCTGCACTGCACCCCATTTCCCACTGACCTGCCCTTCTCTGTTCACTCTCCCGGTTCCTCTTCCCATCTCTCCACTCCCTTGCAGGTTTTTCCTCACCCCTCCGTAGCCGGCTGCCCTCTTCTGCAGGCTTAGTTCACCCATCTCTTCACTGATCCCAGCCTCTCATCAGCCATGGTAAGTTTCCCTTCATTGGCAGCCTCAACTCACCTTTCAATCTGTGGCTTGGATTACTTCCCTGCTCTGCCCTCCCTGAGCCCAGCCATTTTCTTTCCTGGAACCACCTCCTGCCTCCCCCACACCCTGGAGCACTTCTCCGGGCATTCACAGCTTCCAGGCCGATGGTGAATCTTAGCTATTGAGCTCAGAATGCCTGAGTTGGATGGTGAAGTGCACTGTCATTATGGTGCCGGGCTTATGGGATTTGATAAATCATAAAAAAAAAAACCCAAAACATTTATTCACGCTGACAGAGAAGGGTGCAGGCTAGAGCACAACGCCCCGATACGAGGTGGACGCCCTAATCTCTGCTCAGCAGTCCTAGGAACATCATCACGTGGTCCAGGAAGCCAAAAGGCTCTCGTCGACACCATCTACATAGCCATTAATTCATCATGTATGAACACTGTTCTGCAACTCTATAGGCCATCACGATGTCTACGTACAGCGAGTAAAAAATCTACTGGAGGTGCCATCCCTGAAGCTGGCTCATTTGGGCATCACAAGGAAAAGGGCCTTTGCGGTACAGAGGCCCCTAGTGCTGGAAATCCTTTCCTGAACAATTGCATGCTAACATGCTTTAAATCATTCAAGCAAGCATTAAAGACCCACCTGTTCACCCGGGATTTCACAATTTTGGGATTTAGAGTGGAATGTGATCATGGAGTTAATTTTACTATTCAATATTCGGACGAACGGTGCAGGTTTTTGTTTTTTTTTAATTAGTTTTATTGTTTGTATTGTTTTTTAACATTATGCATGTATACCCACCTCAAACATTTTATGTATGAGTGTGGAATAGAATAAACCCCCCCCCCCTCCTTTTTCTGGTGAAATTCTGTAATGTCATGTTGTATGTCTATGTCAGTTAAACAAGTTGGTTGGACTCAATTGAAATGTCCCTTGTGTTGATTGAAATGAACAAGTACAAGGCGTGCAGTGGGATCAGAGCAACCTTCAGACTGCAGCTTCATGAACAATGGAGGGAGTGAAAAATCCTATGGCTTGTCTATCCTGTTTCATGCTGTATAAGCACATTTCAGTATTAATTTCAGTTTCCTGCAGTACTGTTTGCTGATCTTTTCTCTCAGTGTTTTATGCTGGGGTGTTGCACCTTCACCTATTCCTAGATATTCGTATATATTGCTGTGTGCAAGGCTTGGCGAGGAGAGAATGGGTGTGATGTAGAGCACTGAAAATCTCCTTTTATTTTGAAAAATTGACCTTTCTTGGCAGTGCTGAAGGGTAGGGAATGTCAATGAATCATGTGGATGAGTCCACAGGCATTGCTTTGAATTAAAAAAACAAAAACTAAAGCTAACTTGAAAATAAATCTTCAGTGCAGAAGACACATTTGATTTTTTTTTTAACTCCAGATCCTCTTCCTCAGGATGGCAGAGGCTGAGGATGTGATGGAGGCCACGTTCCCAGCCTTCAGCAGCAAGGAAAGGAGGCTTTGTTCAACAAGGATAAGCTACTGGCCAGGCTCAGGGTCCGCATGTACCAGAGTCAGGAAGAAGCCATGGTTTGACCAAAAATGAATGAGCTAGATGGGGGAGGGGGAATAAGGGAGCCTAGGGGAAGGTTTAAAATGGTTGGAAAAGTCTGAGTGGCTGCGTATGAAGGATGCTGGCCTGAAGCCAAAACACGAAGGAAGCTACTGAGAAAAAAAAAAAAAGAAAATGATTGTGAGCTGAAGACATCAGTTGTTTGTTTAGTTTTTTTTTCACAGAAAGAAATAGGGACTTTGGATCATACTGGGGATGAGACATGTTTTGTTTGAGTTATTATTTACTCTTGCTTTCCATCTGTCATATCACTTCCCCTTGCAATATGCCATGCCCTTGAAAGGCGAGCATGTGCCTCGAGCCTACAGAAGTGAACAATGCTTCTTAAGTCTCAGCGACTGGTCTGCTGCTAAGCTGTCATGTGAAAAGATAGCGGAAGTACCCATGCGTCGCTCCGGGACATTGCTTTTGTAATTGCAGTGACTCAGAGGCACAACCTCACCCTGCTCCCCCCCTAGCCATCTATTTCCCCCTTCTTCCCCATCCCCCTTCCCCGCCTGCTGCATCTCCCTCTTCTCTCTCTCCTCCCTTCAGTCTGCCTGCTGCAGCTTGCCGCCACCAGGACCCGAGAAAGGCAGAGACATTTTTAGAAGGAGCACTGCATTCCCACCCTGCCATGGCCGATCTTTCCAGGAAAAGACACCCCCAGCCCTTACAGCAACTTATACCCCCTCCCCCCAGCAACTCCCACTTGGTTCTCATGCACTCCCCACCCTGACTCTCTCTCATCCCTTCTATTCCCCCCCACCCTAGGCCCAGTCCTCTATCACCTATTGAAAAACACAGGGCACCACAGAGGCTGAAGAGGAGACAGGTGCTAGACAGTGCTCTGCTTGCACTACTAACCAGGAATTAGGGTGGACCTGTGGCTATCTCTCTGAGAGGGAGGAGAGTCAGTCACCCCTCAGTGCTAGGCTTCTTTTTGTCTGTAATCTACTAGATAAATGAGGCTTGACCGACGTGCCGCAAATGCGCAGTAGAGAGCAGCTCTACTGCGCATGTGCGGGTGAGCACGTCAGTCAGAGCAGAGCGTCAGCTCTTTGAAAACATGGCAGCGGCGGCGAGGCGCAGTAGAGGCTGCAAGCAGTAGCGGCGGCGGCAGCAAGGAGCAGTGAACCCGGTGGTGAGGGAGGGAGGAAGAGTGAGGGGAGGTAGGAGGTGAGAGTGAGGGGAGGGAGGTAGGAAGTGAGAGTGAGGGAAGGGAGGGGAGGTAGGAGGTGAGAGTGAGGGGAGGTGAGGGGGAGAGGGAGAGGGGAGGAAGGGGAGGTAGGGGAGAGTGAAGGGAGGTGAGGGTGAGAGTGAGGGGAGGTGAGGGGGGAGAATGAGAGACAGAGGGATGTGAGTAAGTGGAAGGGTAAGAAGTTGTGGAGCAGAGAAAAAGAGGGAGTGGGGGAGGGCTGAGGGAGAGGGAAGGGGTTGTGGATGAGGTGAGAGGGGATTGGAGGGGATGAGAGAGAGGGTGGGGAGTGACTGAGTGAGGGGAGGGAGGTGAGAGTAAGGGGAGGGAGGCAGTGGGAGACAGAGGGTGAGTAAGACTGAGGGGAGGGAAGGGGGAATGAGGGAGAAAAAGCATAGAAGGGTGCTGTGTTCGAAAATGGACTGGAAAAAAAAATGAATGCAACCCGTTATTACGGGCTTAACGGCTAGTATATTTATAAATGACTTGGAAAGGGGTACGATGAGTGAGGTGATCAAATTTGCGGATGAGACAAAATTATGCAGAGTAGTTAAATCTCAAATGGATTGTGATGAATTGCTGAAGGACCTAGCAAGACTGGAAGATTGAGCTTCCAAATGGCAGATGAAATCTAACAAGCACAAGTGCAAAGTGATGCATATAGGGAAAAATAACCCTTGCTGTAGTTACACAATGTTAGGTTCTGTCTTAGGAGCTACCACCCAGGAAAGAGATCTAGGCGTCACAGTGGATAATACATTGAAATCGTCGGCCCAGTGTGCTGTGGCGATCAAAAAAGCAAACAGAATGTTAGGAATTATTAAGAAGGGAATGGAAAAATAAAAAGGAGGATGTCATAATGCCTCTGTATCGCTCCATGGTGAGACCGCACCTTGAATACTGTGTGCAATTCTGGTCACCGCATCTCTAAAAGGATATAGCTTCACTGGAGAAAGTGCAGAGAAGGGCTACTAAAATGATAAGGGGCATGGAATGGCTGCCCTATGAGGAAAGGCTAAAGAAGATAGGGCTGTTCAGTTTGGAGAAGAGACAACTGAGGGGGGATATGACAGAAGTCTACAAAATCATGAAAGGACTTGAACAAGTTAATGTAAATCAGTTATTTACTCTCTCAGATAATAGAAGGACCAGGGAGCACTCAATGAAGTTAGCAAGTAGCTCATTTAAAACAAATCGAAGAAAATTATTTTTCACTCAGTGCATAGTTAAGCTCTGGAATTCATTGCCAGAGAATGTGGTTACAGAAGTTAGTGTTACTGGGTTTTAGAAAAGGTTTGGATAAGTTCCTAGAGAATAAATCCATAAACTGCTATGACAGTAATTAATAATCAATAGTAGCTTTTGATCTATCTAATTTTTGGGTATTTGCCAGGTTCTTATGGCCTGGATTGGCCACTGTTGGAAACAGGATGCTAGGCTTGATGGACCCTTGGTCTGACCCAGTATGGCATATCTTATGTTCTTATGTTAACTTACCCCCATGCTTATTTGTTTCTCTAGACCATAAAATTCGGGGTCCTCATTGGTTGCTATCTGAATCCCAATCCCCTTTTACCCTGCCATTGATTCAGAGAGCACTGATAAAAAAAGTTGTATTAACAGTATGAAGGCTTATTGGTTAAGGGTAGTAATCCGCAACAGCAAGTTATCCCCATGCACTCTTTTCTTCATTCCCATCCTTCAGCCTTTAGGGACCCACAGTGTTTATCCCATGTCCCTTTGAATTCTTTCACTGTTCATCTTCACCAACTCCTCCGGAAGGGCATTCCAGGCATCCACCACCCTCTCCGTGAAGAAATATTTCCTGACGTTGGTTCTGAGTCATCCTCCCTGGAGTTTCATTTAGTGATCTCCTAATTCTAATTCTACTGATTTATTTCCAACAGAAAAAGTTTGACAATTGTGCATCATTAAAACCTTTCAGGTAGCTGAAGGTCTGTATCATATCTCCCCTGCACCTCCTCTCCTCCAGGGAATACATATTCAGATCCTTCAGCCTCTCCTCATAGATCCCCACACCATTTTGGTCGCTTTTCTCTGGACCGCCTCCATCCTGTCTTTATCCCCCTTCAGATACAGACTCCAGAACTGAACACAGTTCTCCACATGAGGCTTCACCAAGGACTAGAGTTGCCAACTTTTCTATAGACCAGAACTGGACACTTGAGGACTGGGGGATGGGGTTGGGGGAATGGTACCCCCTCATTTGCATACATTTTAGATCCTACCAGTGAACTTCCTAAACAGTGTATCTATGGATCTGCAGAACCACTGGGAGCTGAGGACTGTGCTGTGCACCACCTCCTCTCCCTATGGTCTCCAATCACAGCATGGGAAAGGAGGCAGGGATAAGGCACAGCTCTCCTCCAATAGGCTTCAACCTGCCTTTCTCTTCCTCTTACTAAGAGGCTGTGGGAAAAGGAAGGATCCACCTGCAAAAGCGGACATTTAGTGTCCGGTCAGTACTTCTGACTGGACGCCATACAGAATGCCTGAAAACCTGGCTGTCCGGTCCAAAACTGGATAGTTGGCAATCCTACCAAGGACCTGTACAAGGGCATCATCACCTCCTGTTTTTTTACTGGTTATTTCTCTCTCTATGCAGCCCAGCATCCTTCTGGCTTTAGCTATCGCCTTCTGACATTGTTTCACCATCTTCAGATCTCCAGACACTATCACCCCAAGATCTCTCTCCTGGTCCATGCACATCTCATTCAGCTCTTTTGGATTGCTGCACCCCAGATGCAGGCCTCTGCACTTCTTGGCAGGAATAGAATGTTCAGTTCAGCTGCCCCAGTGTTGTGGAATGAACTACCTGATGAGATTAAAGCAGAGGCTGACTTGTTTCACTTCAGAAGATTATTAAAAAATCATCTGTTCTCTCTAGTTTTCAACATATAGGCAGCATAGTGTTAGGATTTGTAAGCTTGTGAACCCTCTGACTGAGGCGAGAGGTGGAACCGCCCAGGGGAGGAGCCCCACTGAGCATCACCATCGGTAGGCGGAGTCTCGGCTGCGGGATGGGATACAGCAGCAAGTAGAGTGAGAGAGAGGGTGACCCCTGGAGGCGGGCCGCAGAGCAGCAGTGCAGGTGTTGGCGTCAGGCTCAGCTCGGGAACTGGAGTAGGCAGTAGCTGCAGCACCAACCAAGGAGCGGGGGTATCTGTAGAAGTACAGTCACTAAATGTTGCGTCTGTCGGTCTCAGATGGCTTCGACCCTTGTGCCTCACCTTTTTCTGAGCTCTCCCCACTAGCCTTGGGAAGATGGCTACCGCTGTGTCTGCAAGCCACATTCTCCAGCGTCCCCAGAATGGATATGGCAAAGCCTCACGCCGTATTTCTCCTAAGGGCCTCCTTGTGTGCGCATGCGCATGCCACCCACGTCTTTATCCACGTCATGGCAAGAACCTCAGGGGCGTCCCCCTCGAGTGACGTCACGCCATTCGTGTATTTAGCCTATGCTTGTTTGTTAGCTCGTTGAGTTACCAAGGATTGGACTCGTCCGGACTAAGCTACTTTGCCGCTTCCGTGCTGCCGCTGGAAGCTCTCTCTGCCCTTTGGGGTATTCATCTAACCTGGGCACCTGCTCCTCGGGGGCCCTTTGCTTTCTTTCAGGTGCCTTACTGGGATCAGGTACTCGCTCCTCAAGGGCCTGCTCTCCCTGCATCGCTGCCTGTTACCATCTACTTCTGCCTGGTGGAATCATCAACCTTACAGCTACCATCTAGTGAGTAATCTAACTCTCAGTCTGTCTCATCTACAGCTCTGCCGTGCTGGGAAACCTACACCTGGAAATCCCTATACCATCTTGGTGAGATGGGTTCCCTCTGCCGAGGGTCGCTAGACTGCTCCTCTGGATCACCTCACTACTGCCACCTCTGGTGGTACACATCAGCTGTACAATAAAGACAAAACTCTGTGTTTGTGCGTCCTGAGTGTGGCCCGGTACTATGGCTCCCCACAGGGCTCCTCCCTGTGGGTGTGGTCATCTTCCACAGTACAAAGGAATCCACTCAAACACCTCGAAACCATAACACTAAAGTACACTGGGTTCGTAGAGGTGAAATAAGAGGGTCCCTCGGTGGGAGGTCACGGTTGTGGTCCGCAGAGTGGGGTACACCAGCGAGGTTCCTCCTCTGATGTCACGGCAGTGGTCCGCAAAGTGTGGTACACCGGAGAGAGAGTTCCCACGTAGATATACACAGGAAACCACAGGGTAGTAGTCACAGCAACAAAGTCTATAGTAGATCCGGAGAAACCTTGGGCAGCGAGGCTGTCAGAAATCTGTGGGAAGGCCCTCCGAGGAGCAGATAGCCAAGAGATGGAAAGGTCGGCGCTAATTTCTGAAAGTAAAATGTGCGGCTTGGCTGCACATTTTACTTTCTGTATCCCGTGCGCATACCTAATAGGGCCCTCAACATGCATTTGCATGTTGAGGGCGCTATTAGGTGCCGCGGGTTGGACGCGCATTTTCCTCCCCTTACTGAATAAGGGGTAAGGGGAAAACGCGCTTCCAAGAGCAGGCTAACAGTGCGCTCCGTCGGAGCGCACTGTACTGTATCGGCCTGACTATGTGATACCTTTTGTGTTTTTTGTTCTCCTGTATTCATGTCTTAGAATGGATGTCCTGTCTATTTTGTACCTTTGCTTATGTGTATGATGAAGTAATCTGATGTGATTTGTTGATCAGCAGAATATAAATTGTCTAAATAAATAAACAAAACATCTGCAGCTGGTATGATAAGAAAACTCAGAAGTCCTTGGCAGTTAGCCAAGATTTAGTTCTGTGGAAACAGTATATAGCTAAGTGAGACAGAAAAACCATTGGCACAGATCAAGCACCAACCCAACGATCACTTGAGATGACCACTGTGTTCCAGTATTGACCATCCTCCCAGATGACTTCTTTTCCCAGACACAGCTGAGGATGTTAGGAGGATCACTGATCAGGGAAGTGTCTCCCATATATCCTTTTTATAAGATCCTCCCGGAAGACCTATAGTATTGGGTATCAGATCATTGCTGGAGCCACTATCCAAATACATGGACTTGTTCCTGAACCCACTGGTTCTTTTACATAGCTTGTATATTAGGGATTCTACCCACCTCATTCATAAATTATAAGCATTCACAGACTGTGACAGATCTCACTGGCTAGTAACAGCAGATATAGCAGCACTATACACAAATATTCCACAAACAGCAACTATACAGATCATCAGTCATTACTAAATATTGACTTGTCCACCAGTCATCAACAATTTGAGATTTATTTAACAGCTATAGCTTTAACAAAAAATTTTTTTCAGTTTCAGAACACCTTATTTTATCAGATTAAAGGCACAACGATGGGAGCCACAATGGTCTTGTCGGTAGCTTGCCTTTACATATCCAAATTTGAAGAAGCACATGTCTAAACATCCCCATTCTGGCAACACATAAAGTTATGGGTCAGATTTATAGATGATATTTTTTTCATCTTGACCTCTATGTTTGAACATCTTTTAGAGTTTGAAGATTGGCTAAATTTGCAGGATGGTAATCTTCAATTTTCCTTTTGCAAAAATCAACAAAAAAAATAGCCTTTTTGGATATGATTATATACAAACATGAAGCAAAATTACAAACTACTATTTAGCATAAATCAACAGATAGAAAACCTTTATTATCATTCCATAGACAAATTAGACATCATCCTACAAATCTGAAAGAGAATATCCCAATGGGTCAGTTTCTTCGTCTCTGGCAGGTATGGTCCTCAAAGGAGGAATTTATTATTGAAGCAGATAGTATGAGAGACAGGTTTTCTCAGAGGGGTTACCTATTTCGTACTATCAAGCGAGCCTTTAAGCGAGCATTACATGCCAATTGAGAGCGGTGTCGGGCATTAGAGGAGAATGGAGAGCTAGTGAAAGCGAACAAATTAATGCCTGCGCAATCATTTAAGTAAGACTCTCTCAGCTCCTCAGCTAAAAATGAAAGTGGCGCTCTTGAAAAGAGACGCTTTTCAAGAGACGCTCTTGAAAAGCCAACAAAGATTACTCGTTTTCATTTCATTCAAATATTAAAATAAAATGAAAAAATCAACAAGTTTGAATAAAAACAGAGGGAATATGATTCAGCAAATCACATACTGTGTACTGCCTAAATGACAAACCTTAGACAATAGGATACTTAGGATCCTCATTTTTGTAATTTGTGGTTGTGTCCAGAAGATCTTTTTTGGGATTATAGTTTTTTTGTAGCTTCCTCATTCCATGTCATCTTCGGCCGTCACTCCCCCCCATGCCCCTGCCAGTGTCTACCTCTGTAGCCTGTCCAGCTGCCAATATAATGAGCCGCAAACTACTCAATCTCTGGCAAACAACTCACCACTTTCTGAAACAAGCAGCCGCCCAGTGCAAGAGCAGGCGCATAAGAAGTACTGTCCTGCACCCTAGCTCAGACCCGGGGAATTGGTTTGGCTTAGCACACGAAATCTAAGACTCTGCATGCCATCGCTCAAGTTTGCCCCTCGGTTTTTGGGGCTTTTCCCCGTGCTCTGCCAAGTAGGGAGTGTGGCCTACAAATTAAAGTTTCCCCGCACACTTCACATCCATGATATCTGAAAGAGTAAATATTTTATTTTGAGATGCTGCAACCATAATTACATATAGTATTCAAGATACGGTCTCACCATGGAGCGATAGAGGCATTATGACATTCTCCGTTTTATTCACCATTCCCTTCCTAATAATTCCTAACATTCTGTTTGCTTTTTTGACTGCCACAGCACACTGAACCGACGATTTCAATGTATTATCCACTATGACACCTAGATCTTTTTCCTGGAATCTAACATAATGTATTTTTCCCTAAACGCATCTCCTTGCATTTGTCCATATTAAATTAACATCTGTTTAACATCTCCATTTTCTTTCTTTGTTCAATATGCACAAAGTTTTATTGTAAAATGTCCTACAAATTTATGAGAATATGAATGTTGACTACTGCCAGTGTAGACAAGGGTCTTCTGTGCATGCAGTTGCTGATCACTGCCCGGTGTCAGTGGGCTGTTCTCTCTCGTGGCTGTTATGCCTGGCCCCAAACATCTAACAAGTTTAATCATAACAAAAACACAGGGCAAAACAGACTTTGGGCATTTCATTTATTAAGACTAAATCTGCCCCTCTTGCATAGTATTGATCTGAGTAAAGAACACAGAATTCCTCAAAGATTTCTTCATGGGGACCAGAAAAATCATGCTTTGCACTTTACCAGGTAAGGTTGTCGAGATTATCCCAGACAGGGTTTTTTTTCCTTCTGAGCAGAATGAAATCTGGAATTTTGTTTTTTATTTAATTGATATTCTGCCTTTCATGACACTTCAAAGTGGATTACATTCCAGTACTGAAGGTATCTCCCTATTCCCAGAGACAATGTAGGTTGAAGTGACTTGCCCAAGGTGATAAGGTATTGCAGCAGGATTGGAACGCTGGTTTTCCTAGTTCACAGCTCATGGTTCTAACCACAAAGCTACTCCTCCATGTCTCCCAGATATTTGGGTCTGGATCAGTTGCAGAAAGATATTTCCATTTTGAGCTGTATCATGCTTACATCATTCAGCTTCTTATCCCTTTTCACCTCCATAAAACACAATATATTTTTTTAGTGCACACTTTCCCACAAATGTCACAGCAATTAAAATATAAATACAAATGCATATAATAATCATATCAAAAGCATAAAAAATAGATATGAAGTTCCAGCAGGGCGCAAGCTGATAACGTCACTTCTGTGACTCACGGTGGAGAGGGGCAGCTGACAAACAAGCCTCCCAGGCTGCTCCGGAGTTCTGGAGGAGGAGAAGGAGCTGATGTTTCATTACTTTTCAGGCAAAAAAATGTGTTTTCACAGACCCATTGCATCTGGAGACTTAAGCAGATAAAGATGCTGCATGTGTTGCTTCTGCTTAGCTTTGAGGATGTCAACATGGCCTATATTTAGTATACTGACTCCTCTCCTCTTTGTTAATTTTTTTTTCCCATTTGTTAGATTAATTCTTTTTTTTAGTTCTCCCCCTTGATTATTTCTACTGGGAATATACAGATATTTTGTGAGTTTTATTATTGTTGTGGACAGGTTTATCTTCTTGTTCTTTATATTATGTTTTCCTTAATGTTCTTTTGTAATCTATTGAAAATGAATAAAAATATAATTATAAAAAAAAGACCAGACATGAAGAATAAACAAGCACAGTGTTATGAATTTGGGCGGTAGCCAGGTGAAGTGAACACCACCATCAGGAGAGGCATGGGACGGAAGGACTAGAGCAAGTGCGAGTGATCCAGTGAGGCTGGGCAGAGTCTCTGGAGCGAGGTGCAGAGTGGGCTGAGTCTCTGGAACGGACTGAGGTGCATGGAGGTAAGATTGAACTTCAGGAACACCAGAATATAGCGTGGCTATGCGTGGAAGAAGGTGCGGATAAACGTGGAGCTAGAGCACTGGAACTGGGTGCAGGTATGGGTGTAACCAGAATACAGGAACAGAATGCAGGTAAGCATGGTACTGGATGTGGGTAAGTGAGGTACTGGAGGAAGGGAATGGAACAAGGGAGACAGATTATGACAAGACAGGACAAACCAGGACAAGGACTACACTGAACATAAAACACAGAATGCCCGAAGGCAGCAAGGCAAGAGAAACCCCAAGGAAAAGGCAGGGGCTAGAGAACAGGGCAAAAGGCCTAGCTCAAGGGGAAGACCAAGAAGTCTCAGGCTGGGCAAGGGGTCAAGAAGGTCTCGGATAGGCCGCTAGGCAAGGAGGGAACCAGAAGGCCTACAGGCCACAGAGCAAGACAAGCAGGAAACCCAAAGGCCCGTAGGCCACAGAGCAAGGCAAGAAATGGGTGGCTAGAACAGGGCGCCAAAAGGAGCTCAATGCTGAAGCACAGAGGCAGGGTTAAGTACTGGAGTATGGCGTAGTGCAGGCAGGCAGGCAGGCAAGGAAGGCTGGAGACAGCCAGGGGAGAGAGCTCACGGAGGAACTCTGGTGGCAAGGAGGCTGCACAGCAACCAGAATCACAACATGCAGAAGTGATGGGAAACAGCCTCAGGAGAAAGAGAAAGGTTACATGTAAACAACATTCTCTGTAGACAGCAGGATGAATCAGCAGTAAAGCGTGGGTGAGCTCATCCTATGGCGCCAACAAGGACCCAGCTCTCAGAGCTCAGTATGTCTTACTGAGCATGTGTGGGAATTCCCGCACTTGCATGCTACCTCATGAATCCTCCAGTCTCTTCCAGATTTTAAGCTTTAGCAAGGCAATCAAGCCTCTAGGGAGGTGAATGAGTAATAAGTATGGCTGATTCTCCTTGCTGTCTTTGGAGAATCCTGTTTACAGGGATGCTACTTGCTCTCTATGTAAAGCAGGTATGAATTAGCCATAATGTGTGGAGTATCCTAACCTGGGGGTTGCATTGCAGACTACAGGGTTAACAGCCTACACAGAACTGCTTGTCCAAAACGATTGTCACCTCAAAACATGGGCGTGGAGGAGTAGCTTAGTGGATATAGCAGCAGGCGACAAACTAGAGTTCAAATCCCACTGCTGCTCCTTGTGAACTTGGGCAAATCAGTTTAGCCTTCATTGCCTCAGGTATAAGCTTAAGGCCTCATTTACTAAGCATTTTTCCAATAGACCCAGAATGGGAGAAATGCCTTAGTAAATCAGGCTCTGCCCATCCAACCTAACACCGGACTTCGAAATAGTAGATGACAACACCTTGGTTACCTCTACAGCTACCAAAACAGAGTCTGCAAACAAAGAAATCTTGCCAAAACAAATATCTTCTTGTGATCACACTTCCCCATCAGCCAAACTATTTCTTCCTGGTAATGGGGGACTCCCAGGCTTGTCGGGGCAAAGTGACGCCTCAGGCTAAAGAGAAGCTCCCTCCACTCTTTCAGTAACTGGAGGCATTGCCCCAGTTAACAACATTCTCTGTAGCGCCAACATATAAGGGACTACAAACTGTCAAACTGATTGCTGAAAAGAAGGGGCTGAGTTGGGAGCGAGCACCCAAACTGAAATTTACTCTTCTTCCCCATTAGCAAAGCAAATAGGTAGATAAGCAAAAATATGTCTAGGGTTAAGAGGACGAAACTGCAGCAACCTTATCCCTTAGAGGCCAACTTGGCATCATCTATGAAGATACCTTTACAGTTGATATATTTTGACTGAATGGTAACACTTGGCCAATGACTATTCAGCTTCAATACAAAATTCCCATGCTTCTTAAACTCGCCTCTCTCACTGATGAGTTAACCATTGTCCATTGGTGCAAATGCAGAAACCCACCCCACACCACTGACTCAGGCTGATGCAGCTATACCTTCAAGCAAAGAGGCCTCTGCAGATTTTAGGTGTCACATCCTCTCTGGAGCTCACCTCACTCTTCAGGGGAGTTGTTTTATCCATAATATCATCATTGGAAGAGATGCTTCCGCACACATATTTTTTTCTATTTCCAGCCTAGAACCCCTCTTCTCTCACTGGGGAAAGCTGCCATCTACTGGTACAGCACCTACAGAACACACCTGGCCAATCCATTAAAGTCTTTTGCACAGGATGACTAGAATATGGTAATATGAGCAGTATAAATAGTAAGAGGTGTTGTGTTTCATGTTCTCATCAGATACTCACTTAAGACTCTGACACACTAGAAACTTCTCAGCTGGGGGTCTTTTGATAGATTGTACCAGTATTCCCACTGAACAGCAGGGGATACTGGTCTATACCATTTTATAATTAACAGTGGGTCGCAGTATAATGTCCCTTGTGAAGGCTCTTCTTATGATTGTAAATTAATGTTTTTTCAAAATTCGTTTTATTTTTATTCTGCTTTTTGGCACTTCAAAGCAGATTACATTCAGGTTCTGTAGGTATTTTCCCTATCCCCAGTGGGCTTCCAATAATTATCAGTGTCACTTGGACTGTAAGCTGTTAGGGGAAGAGATTCACATTGTATATTATTTGTTTGTGTTGTGTTCCCATGGTGGCTGTTCCAGGAGTCATCTTTACATTCAGTTCTGAAATTACTAGATTGTATTTCTTGTTTTTTTAATGTACACCTACAGCTCCCTAATGGTTAGAGCTCATGTATAGCATTGTGTGAGCTTACAGTGACATGGAGAAACTACCAGGGTACACATTTAGCCAGAAATATCCAGAGCTCTACTCCAGTAAAAGCTTTGTCAAACAATACTGCCATTCTGAGTGAGCATTTTCAAACTTTGGGAGCTGTTTGTCTGTGCTGATCTTACAATGCCTGAGATCAGCCCAACCAGGCTATGAGCTTTGAACACACTTGCCTGTAATGCCAGCATTGTGCAGGCAGGAGGAGTGCCCCAATGCCCGCTGAAGCATCTCAGTTGTGCCCAGAGGTTCAATTTCATGGGGAGGGGGGCTCCAGGAAATACAGTTGTGAGAATTTAAGATCTGGAAACCATAATAAAATTTAGGAATGTAATCATTACTAGAATTTATTGCAGTATTTAAAGATTTGTTGTTTGAGCGTTGAATTAATGCGAAGTCTTGGGGGAGATAATCAATCGATGAACTTACAGAGGGGCAATTTTCAAAGCCATTTACACGGGTGTGGGAAACTGAACGGTGTTTCCCAGGCCGGAGGCACAAAGCCACAAACACTCCAGCCTTTTTAAATGCAATTTTCACTTTATTTAGCAAACAACACGGCACAGCACTGGACTGCTACCTTAGCGGTATTCAGTTACTCACACAGGGTTGTAGACTGCCTCCCCTCTGGACATGTACACTCACTGCCTCTGGTCTGGTCAGGATAGATTTACAGGAGGTGGAGCCGTGGCAGGGGGGGACCTCCTGAACACAGATGGGCTTACATTCTTATGCTTCCCAGCTGGTCCTGCCCTTAGGCCTCTCCCCTGCTCTGCAAGGTCCTGGCCACAGAGCTCTCGTCCTCTGTGGGATGTAAGATAGACCAGGCTTCTAGCTTGTTCCTGCACATACTGCAAGGGGGAAAATGGGGTCACTCCATTACCGCAGGTAAACAGAGACTGACCCAGGTGAAACGGCTGGGCTGGAAACTGTCCTTCCATGGCGCGCATCCTTCAAGAAACAGGAGAAAGAGGAGCTCCTGTGGACAGGTTTAGGCCTGGTTAAAAAGGACTTTCAAATGCATCGTAATATGCCGCCTGAATATACTGTACCCTATGAGCTCCAGAAGGAAGCCCTCTTTGGAATAACATAAGCATTAAGAAGAGCACTAGCCCTGGTCATTCTCTAGGAGTGAGCTTAATTCCCATCCTGTTATAGCCAAAACTAACTCATTTGGGGACACTAACTCTTGAGAGGGTTAACATACTCCATGTGTACAGATGGAAGGAAAGAAGAAAAAGTGGGAGATGAAGAAATATTTAGCAGGATTCAATAAAAGTAGAAGAAAAAGTAATTCAAGGATAGGGGGCAATGACCTGAAGCTGGAGAGAGGAGGTCTCAGAATAATTATGAGGAAATTATTTCTTTATTGAGAGGGTGATAGATGCTTGACATAGTCTGCCAACAGAGGTGGTAGAAACCAAACCAGTGCTAGAACTGAAGCATGCCTGCTTGGGACAGATGGAGATGGGGGACGAGAGAGTGGACAAAAGACAAGAGGTGGTGGAGGCAGGCTGGGTATTGGTTTAAGAATGGTACTTGATGCTCCTCCATCCAGAACAATAGAGGACCACAGAAAGAAGCCAACACAATTGACTTAGATAAGAAATGATATCCAATGGGCGGTGAAGCCTGGAAAACTGACAGCGTGGATATATCATTCTCTAGAGCAGTGTAGATGGAAGCAGCTGGGCAGAGTGGGTGGGCATATTGATCCTTATCTATTGACATTTACTGTGTCTTTTTGTTACAATGAATGCTGCAACCATATACAAACACATATACACAGCCAAAAAATTAGACAGAGTATCTAATTACATATGTTTATAAGAGCTAAAATTAACAGCCTTTTTTTTTATATATAACTTTTTGTTGTTTTGAAACAGTGGAAACAAAACAGGAATGAGTCTTACAGCGTCATGCATAAGTCATCAGAGAGGGAAAAAATTCCATGCTTTACCAGAAGAAGCATTTATACATGTACCTGGGAAACCATAAACATATAGGGGTAGATTTTCAAATAGCGCGATTTGGCGTACTTTTGTTGGCGCATCAGGCGCCAACAAAAGTACGCTGGATTTTAGTAGATACGCGCGTAGCCGCGAGTATCCGCTAAAATCCGGGATCGGCGCGCGCAAGGCTATCGATTCCATATAGCCGGCGCGCGCCGAGCCGCGCAGCCTACCTCCGTTCCCTCCGAGGCCGCTCCCCTCACCTTCCCCTCCCTTCCCCTACCTAACCCACCCGCCCGGCCTTGTCTACACCCCCCCCTTACCTTTGTCGGGGGATTTACGCCTCCCGGAGGGAGACGTAAATCCCTGCGCGCCAGCGGGCCGCTAGCACGCCGGGACGCAACCTTGGGGCGGGTCCGGAGGGCGCAGCCACGCCCCCGGACTGCCCCGGGCCGTAACCACGCCCCCGGGCCCGCCCCGAAACGCTATGGCCCGCCCTGAAAACGCCGCGCGGATCGGGCCCGCCCCCTCGACACGCCCCCGACACGCCTCCCTCGGAAAACCCCGGGACTTACGCGAGTCCCGGGGTCTGCGCACGCCGGTAGGCCTATTGAACATAGGCGCACCGGCGCGCAGGGCCCTGCTCGCCTAAATCCGCCCGGATTTAGGCGGATTTAGGCGAGCAGGGCTCTGAAAATCCGCCCCATAAAGTGTAAGAGGCAGTGAATAAAAATTTCATCTATGGATGATTCCTCCACCATAACGAATAAGGACCCGAGCTGCTCGTAATCTTCCAGGTGGCTCTCTTACAGATAGATAATCTTCTCCATTGATGCCGTCTCTGCCACTACTGTTCTCCAGGTATCCCTAATCAGAGGCAACTTCCAGAAGAAAAGAATAGTTATTTGAGCTGCATGTAAAAAAATTAAAGCCCAGTCCCTTAAGTGAACCAGGCGAGGCCCCCCCCCCCCCCCCATCTCCCCAAAAGACACAACTGAGGATAAAGAAAGAAGCAGCGACCAATCACAACCTGTGCTTCTTGGTGCACTTCTGTCCTAAACCCTCTCAGCAAAGAACATTCCCAGCATATATGTGGATCCCTAAAAGGCCAGAGGATGGGAATAAATAAAAAAATGTTACCGGCACGGAGCGACAGTTACTACCCTTAAGAGAAACATGGGGTAACCTGCACGGGCAGCAGTTACTACCCTTAAGAGAAACATGGGGGTAACCTGCACGGGCAGCAGTTACTATCCTTAAGAGAAACATGGGGGTAACCTGCACGGGCAGCAGTTACTATCCTTAAGAGAAACATGGGGGTAACCTGCACAGAGCGGCGGTTACTACCCTTAACAGAAACATGGGGGTATCCTGCACGGAGCGGCGGTTACTACCCTTAACAGAAACACAGGGGTATCCTGCACGGGCAGTAGTTACTACCCTTAACAGAAACATGGGGGTAACCAACATGGAGCGGCAGTTACTACCCTTAAGAGAAACATGGGGGTAACCAACACGGAGCGGCAGTTACTACCCTTAAGAGAAACATGGGGGTAACCTGCATGGAGCAGCAGTTACTACCTTGGGAAGTTTACTGGGCAGACTAGATGGACCATTTTGGTCTTTTTCTGCCGTCATTAATATGTTACTATGTAAGAGGCAGCTATACCACACCCCCGCCAACAAAAAGGGCTGGAATTACTGACACCTATGACACCTGTGAAGTAACAAACATTAATTCTGTAGATTTGATACAGAGAACAAGCTTATGAATCGAACTCCAAAGAGCATGCCAATCGTTCACATCCAGTATTAAAGAAAAATCAGAATCCCATTGTTACGATCCTGTCCGTGGACCCCATCCCGCGGACAGGCCCTCCACCTACCGCCATCATCACGGCCTCGACAGCCCGACACTGCTGTCTTTCTTCGCGGCCTGGGCCGCCCCCGAGCCACACCTCCTTCTATCTTCACGGCCTTGCCATCGCTGCTGCCGCTCTCTTCCTTCGCGGCAGGGAGCCACGCTGCTGACTCCACCCTCGGCAAGCGGGGAAGTCCCCACCGGGATTCCCTCCTGTGGCATGGAGCCGCTGTCATCTTCTTCTCCTCTTCGGGGCAGGAAGCCGCCCTTATCATGACTCCTCTTCGCGGCAGGAAGCCCCTCTGGCCTGCCCTCTCCCCTTCATGCGGCAGGACGCCGCCACAGGCCTCAGCTTCTTCCTCCTTCTTCTGGGGTCCCTCTAGGCGCGGGCACGTGCCTCTTCTCCTCTTTTAAAGGGCCAGTAGCAGGAAGCACTCCACAGCCCCACCGGATGATGTCTTCACAGCACTTCCTGGACCAGCCCTATATAAAGGCCCTGCTTCAATTCCTCAGGGCCTTCGAATTGGATTCCATGATCGTCCATGTCTCCTCTTCTCCGGTCAAGGTTTTCCATGGTCTGCTCCTGACCTGATGGCTTCATGTTCCATGTTCTTCTTGTTCCTAGTGTCTCCGTCTGATGTTCCGGGTCTCATCCCTCATCGGACCTTCTTCGTGGTATGTTCCAGTCCTCGGGTTCTTCTTCCAGAAGCCCTGGTGTTCCTTGTCCGTATCCAGAAGTCCTAGATGTCCAGATGTCCTAGATGTCCAGATGTCCTCGTGTCCAGAGGTACCAATCTCCTGTGTAGCCGATGTTCTTTGTTCCAGTCCAGTTCCTGATGAATCCATAAGCAGCCTTGCCGTCCACTGGACTTCGTCTCCACCTGACCTTTTTAGGAGTAAATCCGTCTCATTCGGTGTCCGTCTTCGGGTGACTGGAGTCCACTTCCAGCTGGACCTCTTTTCAAGCGCTGTCCGGATCCTTTCTCCATCCTGTGCGTGTCCGGCTCTCCACGTGATCCACAGGGTGGTCCAAGACCAGTCCACGTTGGGCTGTGTAGGGCGCCCTGAGGGACAGTGCCTTCCATGTTCCAAGAGTCTTGTCTCTTCCAAGTTCCCAGAGCCTCGTCTCTTCCAAGTTCCAAGTGTCTCATCTCTTCCATGTTCCAAGAGTCTCATAAGAACATAAGAACATAAGAAATTGCCATGCTGGGTCAGACCAAGGGTCCATCAAGTCCAGCATCCTGTTTCCAACAGAGGCCAAACCAGGCCACAAGAACCTGGCAATTACCCAAACACTAAGAAGATCCCATGCCACTGATGCAATTAATAGCAGTGGCTATTCCCTAAGTAAACTTGATTAATAGCTGTTAATGGACTTCTCCTCCAAGAACTTATCCAAACCTTTTTTGAACCCAGCTACACTAACTGCATTAACCACATCCTCTGGCAACAAATTCCAGAGCTTTATTGTGCATTGAGTGAAAAAGAATTTTCTCCGATTAGTCTTAAATTTGTTACTTGCTAACTTCATGGAATGCCCCCTAGTCCTTCTATTATTTGAAAGTGTAAATAACCAATTCACATCTACTCGTTCAAGACCTCTCATGATCTTAAAGACCTCTATCATATCCCCCCTCAGCCGTCTCTTCTCCAAGCTGAACAGCCCTAACCTCTTCAGCCTTTCCTCATAGGGGAGCTGTTCCATCCCCTTTATCATTTTGGTTGCCCTTCTCTGTAACTTCTCCATTGCAACTATATCTTTTTTGAGATGCGGAGACCAGAATTGTACACAATATTCAAGGTGCGGTCTCACCATGGAGCGATATAGAGGCATTATGACATTTTCCGTTTTATTACCCATTCCCTTCCTAATAATTCCTAACATTCTGTTTGCTTTTTTGACTGCTGCAGCACACTGAGCTGACAATTTTAAAGTATTATCCACTATGATGCCTAGATCTTTTTCCTGGGTGGTAGTTCCTAATATAGAAACTAACATCGTGTAACTACAGCAAGGGTTATTTTTCCCTAAATGCCACACCTTGCACTTGTCCACATTAAATTTCATCTGCCATTTGGATGCCCAATCTTCCAGTCTTGCAAGGTCCTCCTGTAATATCACAATCCGCTTGTGATTTAACTACTCTGAATAATTTTGTATCATCTGCAAATTTGATAACCTCACTCATCGTAATCCTTTCCAGATCATTTATATATATATTGAAAAGCACCGGTCCAAGTACAGATCCCTGAGGCACTCCACTGTTTACCCTTTTCCACTGAGAAAATTGACCATTTAATCCTACTCACTGTTTCCTGCCTTTTAACCAGTTAAAATCCACGAAAGGACATCGCCTCCTATCCCATGGCTTTTTAGTTTTCTTAGAAGCCTCTCATGAGGGACTTTGTCAAACGCCTTCTGAAAATCCATATACATTACATCTACCGGTTCACCTTTATCCACATGTTTATTAACCCCTTCAAAAAAATGAAGCAGATTTGTTAGGCAAGACTTCCCTTGGGTAAATCCATTTTGACTGTGTTCCATTAAGCCATGTCTTTCTATATGCTCTACGATTTTGATCTTGAGAATAGTTTCCATTATTTTTCCTGGTCTGAAGTCAGGCTCACTGGTCTATAGTTACCCGGATCACCCCTGGTGCCTTTCTTAAATATTGGGGTTACATTGGCCACCCTCCAGTCTTCAGGTACAATGGATGATTTTAATGATAGGTTACAAATTTTTACTCTCACCTCTTCCATGCTCCTAGAGTCTCGTCTCGTCCTGTTCCAGGAGCCCTCATCTCGTCCAAGTCTCCAGAGTTTCATTTCGTCCAAGTCTCCCGAGGCTCGTCTCATCCAAGCTCCTAGAGTCTCATCTCGTCCTAGTTCCAGGAGCCCTCATCTCGTCCATGTTCCAAGAGTTGTCTCGTCCAAGTTCCAGGAGCCCTCGTCTCATTCTAGTTCAAGGAATCCTCGTCTTCTCCAAGTACTCTGACACTTCCTCGAGTCTTCCAAGTTTCCTGAGTCTTCTGAATCTTCAAGTCTTCATCTGAGTCCTTAGTCCGAACTCTCTAAGTATACAGTCTCATTCTATGTCTCCCTATGGTCCAGCGTCTTCTGTGCTGGATCCTTGTTTCTTCGTTTCCAGCCCTCTGCCTCCATCTGACCTCATGCACTCGTCGCCCCCTCACGACGGGTCCGGTGGGCTACCAAGTAGCCGAAGGGCTACTCTCAAGACCAGCATTGCGTTGCTGGGTCTCACTGGTGCATGTTGGTTCAGCGGAGGGCTGCCCCTGCCTCATCCCAGTTCCTGTGTTCCTGCTTCGCCCATGCCTGTACTCGCTCACCTCCGTCGGGGTGTGTCTTGGGCTCCTCCCTGAGTCACCCCGGGGGCCAAGGGCTCACTATCTCCCAGGAGCAGGCGATCACGCCTCTGTGTCCCTCCTCAGGACCCGCAGGGCGCGTTCGCAACACCCATTTCTCAGCTATCATTGCACTGGTCTCGGTGTCATACGGCCATAAAACTGAGAAAGCAGCTTACTTGGAAACCGCCTGAAATCATTTTTTTCCAGGCGGTTTTCACTCCGTAAAACATTCTAGGCCTCTGTAATATGAAAGATATCACTATGGAGCCGGAGGTACCAAAAAGGAATAGGAGAGGAGACGAGAATTCCTCCCTGAGATCATCAAATAATTTGAAACAGTCACCCCGCAGAACCTTCGCCCACATTTCTCCCAACCCACAGCATCTGGGGAGAAAGTAACCGGCGGCAAGTGGTGAAAGTATGTGTGGGGGAGGAGCTACCCATAGCAAGTCTAAGTCTTTCATTGGTCTGTAATTCCATGAACGGTCTTGTGAATTTGTTTTTTCAGCCTCCCTCAACTTAAATTCCTTTGTTTGACCCGGCAGCTGCCTCCTGCTCCTTTGTACTTCCAGCTCAGTCAGAACCAGGGCTGGGATATAGCACTAGGAGTCTCCATTCACAACCACCCACGGATTTATTCCCCTGTTTTACGATCCTCTACCAACACAGCTGCTGACAGCTGTGGACCAGAAACCTGCAACTGGCCGCTGGGCCTTTAAGCAATGGTCAGGACTCCCTCCGCACCTGGGGAGCAGAAGACCTGACCCGAGAATCAACCCGGGCTCCTTCCACAGGGCAGTGCACAGCACTTACCACCTAAATTCCTTTCTGAACATCCAAGATTGTTACGGTCCCGGGCCATACCCCGGGACCTGCACTCACCCCGAGGCTGGCCCGGACCTCTGGAGGGACACCCTAGCCGACGCGGCCTGGCCAGGCTCCTGCCGCGGCGTTCTCCCCACGAGGGAGACGCCGTCGTTCTCTCGTCGCTGGCCCCGCCCCCTAGGTGCGCACACGCGCAGGGGGCTCTGGATTTAAAGGGGCCAGCGCGGGAGAATAGGCCAAACCCTCTGGATGACGACAGATGCTGCAGGGTTATTTAAACCCTGCAGCTGGCCTAGAACCTTGCCTTGCAATGAGGTTCCTCAGTCTTCTGAGTCTCAAGTTGCTGCTGTAGTCTCCGGATTGCCTTCTCTGTCTTCTGGATTCCGACCTGGCTTTGTTTCCTGACTTCTCTTCCGCTTTCGCCGTTGGCTTTGGTATTGACATCTGACTTCTGGACTCCGACTCGGCTCCTTCCCACGACTTCGTCTCCGGCTTCTGTTGCTGGCTTGGTATTGCCTTCTGATCTCTGGCTTCCGACCCGGTCCCATCCCACGACTCCGTCTTCTGCTTTTGTCCCTGGCTTTGGTTTGGATCTCTGACTCCTGGCTTCAGACCCGGCTTCGCTCTTGGACTCCGACTTCGCTTCTTCATCATCTCAGGTATCCGGTACTGGCTGGCCTAGAGGATTCTCCTAAGTCCCAGCGGCTCGGGCTCTCACGGGCTCCTCCCGGGGGAGCCACGGGCTTCCGAGGGTGAAGACTCTTCAGCCACCAGGGCCCAGTCGTCCTTCGTCCATCTCTTCGGCCGCAACCCGGATCCTTGGTCGCATAGGATCCCACCTAAGTCCAAGAGGTCCGGGTCCCTACGGGCTCTTCCTGGGGGGACCTCGGACTTCCAGTGGTGAAGCCTCATCCGAGTCTCTTCCATGCCACCTCCCGGCTGTGACGCTTGCTGTGGTCCTCCACAACATACCATCCACTGTCTCAGCCGGCCCAAGGGTCCACGATCGTAACAGTTTGCAAGGCCATGGACCCGGCGGACCTTGCAGGCTTGAAAGCCATCCCGGGTATTGCCCAGAGGCTGCAACAGCAGCAGACCTGCCTCGACACCCTAATGGTGACGGTGCAGGGACTGGCCGAGCGGGTTGGTGGAGCCACAGCTGCCAGTCCCTCGGTACCCGGAGCTGGGATGAATTCCGGGCCTACAGCACCCATACAGATGCCAGCACCTTCGCGGTTTTCAGGTGAAGCGAAGCTTTGCCGAGGGTTCCTGAACCAGTGTTATATTCGATTCAACCTCCTTCCGCTTCAGTTTCCGACAGACCGGGTCAAGACAAGCTTCATTATCTCCCTGCTGGATGGGAGACCCTTGGCGTGAGCCTCCAACCTCTGGGAGCGTCAGGACTCTCGTCTGGACAATCTGGTACAATTCGTCACCACCTTTAGGCGAGTCTTCAATGAGTCCTCCCGCAGATGTATGGCCGCATCTGAACTGCTCCAGCTGCGTCAGAGTAACCGGCCTCTGGCTGAACACGCTGTAGACTTCCAGACTTTTGACGCTGAATTGAACTGGGGGAGTGATAGCCTGCATGGTATCTTCTTGGAAAGCCTCTCCCCAAAACTTCAGGACGAATTGGTGGCCAGAGATCTCCCAGATGACTTAAACGACCTCATTGATCTGGCAGGCCGCGTGGACCGTCGTATCCAATGCCGGTTCCAGGAGAGGAAGTCCATTCACAGACCTGGGAGCTCCAGAACCACACCTTCCCGAAGCGGCCATTCCCCTTCTGCCTCTTCGGGGGCGCAAGATCCCGAACCCATGCAGGTGGGCCAGGGGCCCATCTCTCCAGAAGAAAGGAGGAGACGACGCTTCCTGGGCCTGTGCCTGTATTGCGGGGGCAAGGGCCATTTCCTTGCCCGCTGTAACGAGCGTCCGGGAAACGCTCGGACCTAGGGACAGTCGGGAAGCTAACCCTAGGTCACACCACATCTGCCTCCCCGTGCACCGTTCCGGTGACCTTACTCCTTCCTGAAGGAGAGTTCGAGACGCTGGCCTTGATTGATTCAGGAGCTGGGGGAAACTTTATTCTCAAGGACTTGGCCCAGCAACTCCAGATTTCAGTTCAACTCCAATGACCTCCGCTCTGTGTGTCCTCTATTCAAGGGAAACTTCTTCCAGGGACCATCGATACTCGTACCAGGCCTCTCACGCTATGCACTGGTATCTTGCATGTAGAGGAGATTACATTCCTCATCCTGGAGAAGTCTATGCACCCGATCATCCTGGCTTGGCTACCTTGGCTGCGGAAGCACTCTCCCATAATCTGTTGGGAAACCCTCTAGGTGGCATCCTGGGGGCCTTCATGCTTCGACTCTTAGACCTCATACATACCCTTCCTCCCAGCACCTCCCAGCACCTCCCAAGACCAAACATAACTTAAACCGCATCACTTAGACCTCATACACACCCCTCCTCCCAGCACCTCTTCCTGCCTTCTCCGTTCCCCTATCCTGCGTAGAATTTACACAAGTCTATAAGTCTAATCCACCTCTTCAATGTTCCCCTCCCCCCCTGTCTCTCCCCCCCTACTTCCCCCAGCCTATTTTCCCCGGATCCCAGTTGTTGCACCAAATCCTCCCTTGCGCCTCCGGTGCACTCTGTCAATTTCAGCGTCCTATATGTATCCGTCTTCATACATTCTGTATCTTCACCTATTTTAATAACATGTTTTTTCAAGTTCATGTATAACCATCTTTCATATTATCTAATATCAGATATCCCCTCTGTATCATATGTACTCATATTGTTTCGCCTGTATATTGTATATCACATCTTTTCACCATTAATATCATGATCATGTACCCCTCTATATTTCATGTATATCTATCGTCACTTGATTTTACCATGTATATAACCTATTTTGTTATTTTTACCATGTATATATCCTATTTTGTTCCTATCATTTTTTCTCCTTCCCTATCCTTTCCCACTACTGTCCTCTCTCCTCTTTCCTCACTGCTCCCTCTCCCCCCTCCTGTTAATTGTATTTCGATCTTTTGTTAAACAGTTACAATGTAAACCGGCATGATGTTTCCCACGAATGTCGGTATATAAAAATCAACAAATAAACAAACAAACATAAATAAATAAATAAATTGACAGCTGTTCCGCGACCACAGATACCTCTCCTGACGACGTCATTGGCGTTGCTGCCCCACTATCAGGACTACAGCAATGTCTTCTCCAAGGAGAGAGCCGAGATCCTTCCGGAACACCGCCCTTTCGACTGTGCCATCAACTTACTCCCGGGTACCACGCCGCCATGAGGACGGGTTTACCTGTTGTCCCTTCCCAAGACGCAAGCCGTGTCTGCATATATCCGGGAGAACCTGGATCGAGGGTCCATTCGACCATCTAAGACCCCGGCTGGCGCAGGCTTCTTCTTTGTGGCAAAGAAGGACAGGTCCCTCCGACCCTGCATAGACTACCGTGGCTTGAACAGCATTACCTGGTGGGATCGGTACCTGTTGCCTTTGATCCCAGAACTTCTGGACAGGCTACAAGGGGCCAAGTTGTTCACAAAACTGGATCTCCGAGGGGCGTACAACCTAGTAAGGATTCATCCGGGCGACGAATGGAAAACCGTATTCAACAGATCCGACATCGGTCTATCCGGCAAAACTCTTGACTGGTTCACATCATTCCTTAAAAACAGATACTTCAAAGTAAACATTAACAACCAGTGCTCTGATGCCATACCCCTTGAAACTGGACTACCCCAAGGATCAGCACTATCTGCCACCTTGTTCAATATATACCTAATACCCCTCTGCAAGCTACTAACAAGTCTCGGCATAACATACTACATGTATGCCGACGACATCCAACTAATCATACCCGTAACTAACACAATCAAAAATGCAATGAAAACTTCAGCCACATACCTCGACAAAATCAGAAATATACTAAACCACATGAAACTATGTCTAAATATGGAAAAAACGGAGTGTATACTACTCGAGAAAAAACAATCCAGGATCAACATGAACCACACCATACAAATCACCAACTCACACATCAAATTACAGGACAACGTGAAAAATCTTGGAATATGGTTAGACAATTATAATTACATAGAACATTATGGTTACATAATGTTCTATGTAATTAGCATGTTCTCATGCTTGTTTTCAGTTTTCAGTTTCAATGTAAACCGAGACGATATGCAATATCTTGTATGAATCCCGGTATATAAAAATGTTAAATAAATAAAATAAATAAATAGACCCAGAGCTTAACTTCAAAAAACACATCTCCCTGAAAATCAAAGAAGGCTTCCACAAGCTATTAATCCTCAAACACCTAAAACCCTACTGTACCAACCTGAATTCAGAACCATTCTTCAATCACTCATATTCACCAGTTTCAACTATTGCAACTCACTACTGATAGGCCTACCCAAATCTACCATTCGACCACTCCAACTACTACAGAATGCATCAGCCAGAATCCTCACAGATCACAAAAGATCCGACCACATCACCCCAGTCCTAAAAGAACTACACTGGTTACCCGTGGATAGGAGAATTGAATATAAAACTCTGACCATTATACACAGTCAAATTCACAACATGGAAAACACAGGACTAAATAACATCATTCAGAGACACGTCTCTCAACGTAATACGAGAACAACAAACAAATTAAAACTCAACATTCCAACAATTTCAACTGCCAAACATAGTACTGTAAGAAACAGAGCCATCTCCATAGCAGGCCCTCATCTCTGGATCTCACTACCAGAGCATCTAAGATTACAAAATAACACTAAAACTTTTAAAAAAGAACTCAAGACCTGGCTCTTCAGACAAACCTTCAAAGACGGGATCGGCTAAACTACCCATCACAACCAACACCCCATACCCTTATGGACATTTCAAACTTATATACATATCACTAAACCATACTATTATGGTTATTTAAACCATATAATGATACTCCCAATATTCTACTAGAAAACCTGCTAACGCCAATCCATTCGCATCCACTGTCACAACCAGAGTCATAACCTGTCCCCTGCTCTTAATTATCCTAAATGGTGAATTACCAACTATCTTGTTATAGTGTTATATCTCGTTATATTGTTTTATCTCGCTATATCTCATTATATCCTAAATGTTGTATTACCAATCATCTCGTTAGATGTAAATCTTGGTTCTACCAGTTTACTGCAATGACTTTCATATGGTTTCTACACATGTATTTTGTTGTTTCAAATGTAAACCGGAGTGAAGGCCTCTAGCTAAACTTCGGTATATAAAAACGAACGAACAAATAAATAAATAAATAAATAGACACAAGGGATGGCCATTATGAATACCTAGTCATGCCCTTCGGTCTCTGCAATGCCCCGGCGGTTTTCCAAAACCTCATGAACAAGGTTCTCAGGGACATGCTACATTTCTCCATAATCGTTTACCTCGACGATATGCTCATCTACTCCAAGGACTTGGAGACGCACCGCCAAGACATTCGAGGAGTCCTACAGAAACTACGGGACAACCGACTCTACACGAAGTTCAAAAAATGTCTCTTCGAGCAGGAGTCGTTACCCTTCCTTGGGTACATTGTATCCTCCACCAGCTTCCTTATGGACCCGGAGAAGGTCGCGGCGATCAAGGATTGGCCGCAACCGCTGGGAGTAAAGGCACTCCAGCGGTTCCTGGGGTTTGCCAACTTTTACCGGCAATTTATCCCACACATCTCCCAGATGGTAGCTCCTCTGACGGCCCTTAACAGAAAGGGCGCCGACCGTAAGCACTGGCCATCGATAGCCCTATGAGCCTTCCAAGAATTGAAAGAAGCTTTCCCTCCAGGACACCTGCCTCCGCCACCCCGACCCTCAATGCCAATTTATTGTGGAGGTAGACGCCTCCGACATAGCAGTCGGGGCCATTCTAAGCCAGCTGTATGGAGGTAAGCCCCTGCCGTGTTCCTACTACTCTTGCAAGTTCTCCCCCGCTGAGAGGAAGTACGGCATAGGGGATAAGGAACTGTTGGCCATCAAACTTGCGTTTGAGGAGTGGCGACAGTGGTTGGAGGGGCCCAACACCCAGTAATCGTTTACACAAACCACAAAAACTTGGAGTATTTGTGTCGCGCCCGGCACCTTAATCCTCAGCAGGCGCGCTGGTCGCTCTTCTTCAGCCGGTTTAATTTTCTCCTTTGCTACCGACCAGTCTCGAAGAACGTTCGAGTGGACGCCCTCTCCCGCATGACAGAGACAGAAGATATCGCCAACCCACCTCAGTACATTTTGGATCCAGCCAAAGTCCTGCTGGCTGCGTCCAAGGTGGCTCCCGCAGGTAAGACTGTGGTGCCCTCTCATTCCCGCAGGAAAGTCTTAGCGTGGGCCCATGATTCTCTGACCGCCGGGTACCCAGGAATGGTCAGGACCCTAGAACTTCTGAGTTCTATTGGTGGCTACAGGTCAAGAAAGACGTACAACACTATGTCCAGTCGTGTCCTACCTGTGCCTGGCAGAAACCTCTACACAGACGCCCCTGGGGGCTCCTGCAGCCAATACCCATTCCCACTGAGCCCTGGACTCACCTGTCCACAGATTTTATTGTGTACTTGCCGGTTTCCGAGGGGAAGACTGTGATCTGGGTCACGGTCGACCGTTTCTCGAAAATGGCCCACTTTGTGCCTCTCGCCAAACTGCCTTCAGCTCCAGAGTTGGCCGGCCTCTTCACACAGCACATCTTCCTACTGCATGGACTTCTTTCACACATTACCTCTGACCGTGGTCCTCAGTTTACAGCCAAGTATTGGAGGTCCCTCTGCAAGAAGTTCGGGGTGCAACTAGACCTGACAACCACCTTCCACCCTCAGGCCAACGGTCAGGCCAAACGAACCAACAGAACTTTAAAGACCTTCCTCCGGGCCTTCATCGGAGATCTACAAGATGACTGGGTCACCTTGCTACCCTGGGCAGAGTTCTCCTATAACCGCCACAAGCACTCTGCGACCAACCAGTCCCCGTTCCAGTTGGTCTACGGGAAGATCCCGAGGCCTCCTCTGCCACTGCCTTTGACGGTACCATCCCCTGCAGTTCAATGTACAGCACGACAGTTGCGCCATCTATGGCGAACCACCCAGGAGAAACTCCGCCTGGCGGCAGTCAAGGCAAAGAAACATGCAGACAAGTCATGGCGGCCTGCTCCGGCCTTCCTTCTGGGGCAGAAGGTATGGTTGAGCACCAGAAACATCCACTTACGGACTCCCTCTATGCGCCTGGCCCCCAGATACATCGGTCCTTTTGCGGTAGTCGAGCGAGTAGAGGCAGTCTCCTACCGGTTGTGTCTGCCTTCCACCCTGAGGATCCACAACATGTTCCACGTGTCCCTGCTCAAACCGGTGGTTCTCTCAGCATTTCATGCCAAGCCTCCTGAGCCCGTCACTGCTGCTGCCGACTCTGATGTCATCTACACCGTAAAAGATGTCCTGGATGTCCGATTCCACCACCGCCGGTGGGAATACCTCCTCTCAAGGGAGGGGTACGGTCCAGAGGAGAATTCCTGGGAGCCATCTTCTAATATCCTGGACAAGCGCTCCTTCATCAGTTCCATGTAGATCACCCAGGCCCCCAGGGAGGGGGCGTAGGAGGGGGGGGGGTTACTGTTACGATCCCGGGCCGTGCTCACTCCCAGGGCAGGCCCGGACCTCTGGAGGGACTCCCCGGCCAACGGGGCTTGATCGGGCTCCTGCCGCGGCGTTCTCCCCGTGAGGGAGATGCCATCGTCCTCTCGTCGCTGGCCCCGCCCCTAGGCGTGCGCGCAAGGGTCCCCTGGATGACATCAGACACTGCAGGGTTATTTAAACCCTGCAGCTGGCCTGAACTGTACCCTCGGTACCTTGCAACGAGGTTCCTCAGTCTTCTGAGTCTCAAGTTGCTGCTGTAGTCCCCGAATTGCTTTCTCTGTCTTCTGGATTCCGACCAGGCTTTGTCTCCTGACTTTTCTTCCGCTTTCGCCCTTGGCTTTGGTATTGACATCTGACTTCTGGACTCCGACCCGGCTCTGTCCCACGACTTCATCTCCTGCTTCCGTTCCTGGCTTGGTATTGTCTTCTGATCTCTGGCTTCTGACCCAGTCCCGTCCCACGACTCCATCTTCTGCTTTCGTCCCTGGCTTTGGTTTGGATCTCTGACTCCTGGCTTCAGACCCGGCTTCGCTCTTGGACTCCGACTTCGACTTCTTCATCATCTCAGGTATCCGGTACTGGCTGGCCTAGAGGATTCTCCTAAGTCCCAGCGGCTCGGGCTCTCACGGGCTCCTCCCGGGGGAGCTGCGGGCTTCCGAGGGTGAAGACTCTTCAGCCACCAGGGCCCAGCCATCCTTCGTCCATCTCGTCAGCCACAATCTGGATCCTTGGTCGCATAGGATCCCACCTAAGTCCAAGAGGTCCGGGTCCCTATGGGCTCCTCCTGGGTGTCCTCGGACTTCAAGTGGTGAAGTCTCATCCGAGTCTCTTCCATGCCACCTCCCGCCTCCGCAGCAAACCATCCACTGTCTCAGCCGGCCCAAGAGTCCATGATCGTAACAAAGATACAGGTTTGTAATCTGCAGACAACGTTTACATCTGCAGAGGAATACCGTGGCTCTCGAATCTGACAAAAAAAAAAAAGTTATTGCACAAATCAAAGTCACAGGTACAGTACACACAAACACAGACAACTTTACTCAGACTCCTACAATTATTCTTATATTTTTTAGGGCAGTTTTCTGAAGCATTTACCTAGGAAGGACTGCGC
This sequence comes from Rhinatrema bivittatum, assembly GCF_901001135.1. Classification (NCBI taxonomy): domain Eukaryota; kingdom Metazoa; phylum Chordata; class Amphibia; order Gymnophiona; family Rhinatrematidae; genus Rhinatrema; species Rhinatrema bivittatum. The sequence goes on along the minus strand of NC_042615.1, from coordinate 808,612,951 downwards.
TTCTCAAATGTGCTCCCATAGTGCGCACACGTTTAGCTGTAGGAAAATGAAGTATTCCTGTGGGCATGTGCAGGGCAGGGAAGAAAAAAGCGTGAATACATTTGATTGTCAAATGTGCCTGCGCTATACTGCCCTGCCCTGCCTGCCCACAGGTCCAGGGTATGGAGATGCTTTGCACTTGCTAATTTCCAAGTTGGTCTTTGAAAATGTGCAGAAAGTTTGCACGTTACAAGGGCCCCATAGTTTGCACCTCGCTGGGCTATTTGCACATTGCCCCTTAAAAGGCAGAAAGCATACAAGGATCACAGCATTTGCCACTAGGTGTCGTTCCCAGACTATCACCACCATCTGCCTACTCGCACAGGTTGTTGCACACAGTACAGTGAGCACGGGCAAACTGCTTTCAATACTGACCTCTTTGTCTTCATTAAAAAGCTCGTCATGGGCAGTCACATGACCTAACTGTGGCTATAGATGAATTGCTGGTCTTCAGAGCATGAACAATTTCCTGGTTCTCTCTTAAAAACTCAAGTTTCATCTCTGGAAGAAGTAGGTATTCTTGTACAAAGTAAAGCAAGAACACCTTCTGTAGAGATTGTGTCCAAAGTCTGTCTGTCTGTGTCCTAGCATCAGGAGACAAACCAAACCACTAAACAGAACAAGCTGATATTTTACCATTTACACTTGGGTACTTAGAAAACTTGTCTAGTATGTCTAAAACGTTATCGGAAAGATCACTGCCTTCAGGTTTCTTGTGCATCATTTTTTTCACATTGTGGATGCTATAGCAGACACTCAGTGGTGGTTATACCTGCTATCCAAGAACTCTACAATCACATGTGTATTCTTTAATGGGAGGCCACTTGCTATGCTTGTTTTGGTACTGCTGCTCAAGGTCACTCCCTTGTACTTGTGCAGCATGGATGACCATATCTCAAAACTGACCTCTGACCCATTGCTTGGGCCTAGGCCTACCTATGCTGCCAGGCCTCAATGCATTGCTTTGCAGGATACTGATAAAATTACATGGAGCATCCCATGGAATGTTAAAACCTCCAGATCAAGTAACCAAGCCTTGACGACATCAGGAGAGGATCACCTTGCTGATGGCTGAAAGGAATCAGTAAGTTTTTGCTTGGGAAATTTCTTTTTTAAAAGTGGGAGAACTCAGAGGAGAAGATCATCTTGATGGTGCCTGAAAGGAATCAGTAAGTTTTTGCTTGGGAAATTTTCTTTGGGAATATTATTTATTCTGTTTGTGTGTTTGTGCTTTTAATAGTCAGTAAGGCAGGGAATAAACTGAAGTTAGACTGTATTTTTAAATAGTCAGTCAGTAAGGCAGCTAATAAGCAGTAGTTAGTGTGTTTATTTTTTAATAGTCTGTAAGGCAGCAGAAGTTAGAGTATTTGTATATTAAAAAAAAAAAAGTAGCCAGAAGCTAGAAATAAGCTAGGAGCAGTGTATACCTAAGTAAAAAGGTTGGAAAATTCAGCACTCACCTTGGAAAGGTGTTAAGGTAATGTGATTTGGTTTGATTAGGTACCAACATTTGTTAATTGTAACAATTGTTAATTGTAACAATTGTTAATTGTTAAAAGTTCACCTCTATTGTTAATCACCTCAGTTATTGTCTGTTATCCCCTTGTTCTTTGTAAACCGATCCGATATGGTTTTTACTATGAAGGTCGGTATAAAAAAGTGTTAAATAAATAAAATAAATAAACATTTGTTAATCAAGAGAGCAGTGAGTCACTCTGGCTGACTAACTGAAGTTAGACTGTTTGTATTTCCCAACCTTCCCACTCCTCGCCCACCCACCCCTAGCTCATCCTTTAATTTATAGGCAGGTGCCACTTTCACAAAAAAAACCAAAACATCTTATTGAGAGTTTGATCATAGTGAATTCACTAATACATTTAAAGGACCTTAATTAGACACATTCCTATTCCCATAGCAACCTAAAATTTAACTAGGAACTGAACAAATTTGAGATGAAGGCAGCAGTCCAGCAGCAAGAGGTGGCTTCCCAGTCTTTTGCATCAAGTGTCACATGTATGATTTTTTACCTGCTGGCGAGAAATTGTACATGTGCATGCGATGCAAAGAGCTCCTGTCTCTCAGAGAATGAGTCCGATCTCTGGAGGCTAGAGTGGCAGACCTGGAGGAGCTGAGGCAGACAGAGAGGTATATACATGAAACCTTCAGGGACATAGTAGCCAAGTCCCAACTTCAGATTGGCAGCCCTGATGCTGCCTTGGAGGAAGAAGGTCTCATGATCGGAGAGCATCAACCTGGTGCAGCAGGAAAGGATCCTGCAGCAAGGACCTGCTCTCTAGGTGGTGCACTGTCCTTTCGCACCAAGGATGTGTCTCCAAGGCCTACTGCCCAGGAGGGAAGGGTTAAGTCGGCCGTCATAGTTGGTGATTCGATTAGGAATGTAGACAGCTGGGTGGCTGGTGGGCATGAGGATCGTCTGGTAACATGCCTACCTGGTGCGAAGGTGGCGGACCTCACACGTTACTTAGATAGGATTTTAGACATTGCTGGGGAGGAGCCGGCTGTTGTGGTACATATGGGCACCAATGACATAGGAAAATGTGGGAGGGAGGTTCTGGAAGCCAAATTTAGGTTCTTATGTAGAAAGCTTAAATCCAGAACCTCCAGGGTAGCTTTCTCTGAAATGCTCCCTGTTCAATGCATAGGTCCCCAGAGACAGGCAGAGCTCCGGAGTCTCAAGGTGTGGATGAGACGATGGTGCAAGGAAGAGGGATTCAGTTTTGTAAGGAACTGGGGAACCTTTTGGGGAAAGGGGAGTCTCTTCCGAAGGGATGGGCTCCACCTTAACCAGGGTGGAACCAGACTGCTGGCACTAACCTTTAAAAAGGAGATAGAGCAGCTTTTAAACTAGAACAAAGGGGAAAGCCGACAGTTGCTCAGCAGCGCATGGTTCGGAGGGAGGTATCTTCAAAGGATACTAATGATGCATTAGAATTAGGGCATCCCAACAGTGAGGTTCCAATAATAAGAAAAGTAGTCCAAGTGCCTGTAACTAAAAACTCACCTGAGCTAAAAAATTCTAACTTATCCTTATCAATTAAAAAGCAGAAAGAAAATACAAACAAAAACCAAACTTTGAATTGTTTGCATGCTAATGCCAGAAATCTAAAAAGTAAGATGGGAGAATTAGAATGTATAGCAGTGAATGATGACATAGACTTAATTGGCATCTCAGAGACATGGTGGAAGGAGGATAACCATAACCAATGGGACAGTGCTATACCGGGGTACAAATAATATCGCAATGACAGAGATGTGTACCCGGGAGGTGGTGTGGCGCTTTATGTCCGGGATGGCATAGAGTCCAACAGGATAAACATCCTGCATGAGACTAAATGCACAATCAAATCTTTATGGGTAGAAATCCCTTGTGTGTTGGGGAAGACGATAGTGATAGGAGTATACTACTGTCCACCTGATCAAGCTGGTGAGACTGACAGTGAAATGCTAAGAGAAATTAGGGAAGCTAACCAAATTGGTAGTGCAGTAATAATGGGAGATTTCAATTACCCCAATATTGACTGGGTAAATGTACCAGATTCACTTTTTTTTTTTTCAATGTGAATTCAGATTGCTTTGAAATATTGTACAAAAAAATGCATCCAATAAAAAGCAGTGCACTAGTATATCACATAACGAACATTAATCAATCACGTGATTTTTATTATTTCTTTCAATTACTTTTTGGTAATGGTTTTGATTTTTTACATTTTTTATCCTTTCCCACCTTTATCTCCTAAATGTAAATAAATCAACTGGTCATTCTTCAGATTCTCTCAGGTCTGTCCTCCTTGTTTTCCAACCAACAGGGTCAATGAATTTTTTTTGACCATCTAAAACAACTTAATTTTAGGAAGAAACAACAGGAAAAACAAAGCAGAGACAGCAATAGCAATAGCCAACATTCTGAAGTTTGTCTAGCGCTGACGCTTCTGTCTTGCTGTCTGATGTTTCAAAATGTTATCAACAGCTTCCCTGCTTGTTGATGCAGTTATTTACAGAACAGATCCCGGTCTCTTGCTGCTGGGTCTCGTATTACCATGTCACTTTTGCAGGCTGTTCACCATCTGGTTAGAGCAATGGAACATTACTTGTGTTCTCATTCAGGAAGTTGCCCATCTGTGCCAGTCATTTCATAACCCAACACATGTTTCTCAACTCTTGTGAATAGTCAACACACTTCGGAACAAGCCTCGGACTTCCCTTCTTTTACAGTCAAGTGAAATATGGTTTTCTGCTTTGGGCCTGGCAGTTCCCTCCTGCTGCTTTGGGCTTCTAGCTCGGTTGGAACAGGGGCTGGGAGCTGGTACCATTTACAATTGCCCAGGGATTTTGCTCCTACTTCATATGCCCTCCCAAATCATTTAGCTCAATCACTGCAGCCACACGGGCCAAGCACCAAGCACCAGAGCTCCCTCCAGAAACCTAAGTCTGGTCACTAGGTGTCACTATTGTGTAAAGCCTGGGACTCCCTCCCCCCCCTCCCCCCCAGGTGTTGTGAATATTGCCTCCATAACATCCCCAGGGAACTAGCTGGAGTGTGCAAATATATATCTTGCAGTGCCACAGCCTAACAAGCTGAGGTTAATATAACAACAAAACATTTTAAATAAAATTATTTCTTGAAGGAAGCCAAGTCCATATGCAACATCCAGTAAATATGAAAATTTGTCCAAACTTTTATCCTTTTATTTATGATGGGAGGGGTTCTGGACTGGTGTAGCAGAAGTAAAGGAAATGAAATTAACAGGTAAGACATAATTTCTCCTTCCTCTACTTTCTGCACCACCAGTTCCGAACCTATGGGAAATACCAAAGCCTATCTAAGGGTGGGTGGATAACAATCCTGCCTTTAAGACTGAAGATCTGTTGTGCTCCGCGGCCGTGGCGCCCCACTACTGCGGCCCCCTACCTGATTCACGGCGCCGCAGGAGCCCCGGGGGAGGGCTCCAACTCGGGCCATCGCGCCCGGGCAGCCTCCGGCGCTGCCTGTTGCAGGGGAAGCCGCCCTGCTTCCCCCCAGCGGCGTCTCTCCTCCGCGGGGGAAATCCAAAATGGCCGCCGCCATGCTTTAGCACTAGGCCATGCCCCCTCCACAGAATTAAAGGGACCCATCCCTTTAAATGCCCTCACCGGTTCTCTACCAGCCAGAGCAGAGGAAGTATAAAAGGCAGCTTCCTCTGCTCATCCAGTGACTTGGCAACGTCTCCTGTGAGCTTTGTCCAGTCTGCTTGCTTCGGTGAGTTCCTCGAGCTTGGCTTCTGGTTCCTGCTTCGTCTTCCTGGTTCGTGATTTCGGATTGGCTTTCGGTGATTCTCTGGTTCCTGACTTCGGATTGGCTTATGGTGATTCTCTGGTTCCTGACTTCAGATTGGCGTATGACTTCGGACTGGTGAGCGACGACCCTCTGGCACTCGACCTAGGACCTCTTCAAGACTACCGTCTCCAAGGGCCCGCCTAAGTCCCAGCGGCCCAGGTCCCTATAGGCTCCTCCTGGGGGGATCATGGGCTACCAGGGCGAAGCTCCAGTTGGCCCTTGTACCGTTACCCTGACCTCCTTAGGTCCACCTAAGTCCCAGCGGTCGGGTCCCTACGGGCTCCTCCCGGGGGGACCGCAGACCACCAGTGGTGAAGACACAGCACCTCATCTCGCCTCTTCATCGCCTCCGTGTTCGCCTCAGCCTCCAGTGCCAAGGGTCAGCTGGTCCTGCCTCCTGTTCTGCCTCGCCACCCGACGAGAGAGCCTACGGACCCTCCGAAAGGTATACCACCCTCTCGTCAGCCAAGGGTCCACAAGCCTGAGCATAACAAGATCCAAACATGATATCTTATCTACCAAGAAGATCCAACCTATAATGCCTTGCAATTATCCTCAAAGAAGTCCATGTGGCTGCTTTACAAATCTCCACTGGACTTACTTAGCATCTTTCAGCCCATGATGAAGCTTGTGCCCATGCTGAATGGGTCTTAATCATTTCAGGCACCATTCTACCCTGCAATAAATAAGCCGAAGAAATGGCATTTTTTAGCCATCTAGCAATCAAAATCTCCGATTAGTCTTAAATGTGTTATTTATTTATTTATTTATTTAGAAACTTTTATATACCGGTATTAGTGGGGACATCATACCGGTTCACATAATAACAAAAAAGGCTTGAAAGTACATATCAACAGGGAGGGAGAACTGGGCGGGGGGTTAACCAAGGGCAGAATAGAAAAATAGTTTAACAAGAACAAGTAACAAGAGCAAGTAACAATTTACAATATAATTAGCTCCTTAATATAAGGAAAGGGAGGTCACCAAGAGGTGGTGTGCGAGATGGCGAGAATGGAGTACTATTCTGAATAAACTTGGTTGAACAGTAGTGTTTTTAGTTTCTTTTTAAATTTGATCATACATGGTTCAAGGCGCATGTGGACGGGTAGGGAGTTCCAGAGACCCGGACCAGCAATAGAGAGGGCGCGGTTGCGGGTTGAGGGGTTGAGGAAAGATGAGCTGTTTTCAGGGAAGGTACATGAAGACCAGAACTGTGAAGGACTTCAAAGGGGCGTGGGATAAACACTGTGGATCCATAAAGTCAAGAGGCCGCCAATGAAGTGTGGGTGACTCGCCAGAATGATGGCTACTGCCTGGAGACAATACCTTTATTCAATAAACATACACATGTTACTGTGACTCCAACATCGCTCTAAGCTTCAACAGCAAGAGGAAATGTGGAAAAAAGGATTTGCACTCACAAAGACGGGAGTAGCTGGCTTGTTACGGCGGTTACTACCCCAAACCAAATAAGCCTGATACTTCACTTTCAATGCATATCCAGCATAGTTCTCTGCTTCAACGGCAGGGGAGAAGAAAAACTGATACTTCACACATCCAGCAGAGCTCTCCGCTTCAACGGCAGGGGAGAAGAAAAAAAAGGGTTCGCACTCACAAAGCGGGGAGTAGCTGGCTTGTTACGGCGGTTACTACCCCAAACCAAATGTGCCTGATACTTCACTTTCGATGCATATCCAGCATAGCTCTCTGCTTCAACGGCAGGGGAGAAGAAAAACAACCAATAAGGGCTGTATAACATAGTCTGGGAAAAAACAAATGAGCATGGGTGTAGCTTGCTTATTGCGGCGGTTACTACCCCTACTACCCCTAACTAATCAAGCTAGATATTTCACTTGGATGCAGCTCCATCACTGCTCTCTACATTAATGGTGGGGGAGGAAGGGAAATAGAACCAAGAGCTAAGAGAAATAGATAAGTATGAGAGAAAAAATGTGTGAAGCTTGCTGGGCAGACTGGATGGGCCATTTGGTCTTCTTCTGCCGTCATTTCTATGTTTCTATGTAGGGTGCCTTTGCTGGCTGATCTGGTAGCTCAAGTGGACTGGGGGGCATTGAAAGGAAGGTCAAGCCAGTTGGAATTCTGGGTGTGGATAGACTTGTGTACTATGGTCAGGGTTTTGTAGTGTATACGGGAGAGGATGGGGAGCCAATGTAGATCCTTGAGGATAGGGGTAATGTGTTCGTGTTTACGTGTGTTAGTGATGAGTCTTGCTGTAGCATTTTGCAACATTTGGAGAGGTTTTATCGTAGACATTGGGAGCCCTAGGAGGAGTGCATTGCAGTAATCTAGCTTGGAGGTGAGGGTGGCTTGGATCACTGTGCGGAGATCTTGGGTGTATAGTAGGGGTCTGAGTTTTTTAAGAACGTTAAGTTTGAAGAAACCTGCTTTGAGAATAGAGTTGATGTAAGGTTTCATGCTTAGTTCATGATCGAAAAGAACTCCGAGGTCCCTAACGGATGGTTGTGTTGTGAGAAGGTTGAGTTTGGGGTCATTAGACCGGGGGGGGGGGAGGGGGGGGGTTGCGAGGAGATGAGTAGGAGTTCTGTTTTGTTAGCGTTGAGAGCAAGGTGAAGGTTAGTGAGGAGGGAGTTGATGGCTGCAAGGCAGTTTTCCCAGTGCTCTAGGGCTTCTAGGGCTTTAGTGTTACTTGCTAACTTCATGGAATGCCCCCTAGTCCTTCTATTATTCAAAAGTGTAAATAACCAAGTCACATCTACTCGTTCAAGACCTCTCATGATCTTAAAGACCTCTATCATATCCCCCGGGAGGAGCCCTTAGGAGCCCAGCTACTGGGACTTAGGAGATTAACCCTTGAAGTCGGAGACCCCCCCGGGAGGAGCCCGTAGGGGCCCGACCGCTGGGACTTAGGCGAAGCTCGGAGTTGGACCTTGGACAGGTACGGCGGCCGGTGGAGCAGAAGCAGGCAGGTACTGGGCTTGACTGAAGCTGGCCGGAACCAGGCTTGGGTCGTAGGCAGACAGGAACCAGGCTTGGCTGAAGCTGGCAGGAACCAGGCTCGAGCTGTAGGCAGGCTGGGACCAGGCTCGGGCTGTAGGCAGGCAGGAGCTGTAGGAAGGCTGGGACCAGGATCGGTCTGTAGGCAGGCAGGAACCAGGCTTGGGCTGTAGGCATGCAGGAACCAGGCTTGGGCTGAAGGCAGGCTGGAACCAGACTCGGGCTGTAGACGGGCTGGAACCAGGCTCGGGCTGTAGGCAGGCTGGAACCAGGCTCGGGCTGTAGGCAGACAGGAACCAGGCTTGGGCTATAAGCAGGCAGGAACCAGACTCGAGCTGTAGACAGGCTGGAGAGGAAGAAGCCGGTACAAGAGAGCAAGACAAGTACTGGCACGGCAGGCAGGCAAGGACGGAGTGGCTAGAGCGCTAGCGAACTCCGGGGCTTGAGGCAACGGGGGACTGAAGGAACCCTGTTGCAAGGCCCTGATCAGGCGTCCGCGGAGACCCTAAGTAGGCCGCGGCATCTGACGTCAGACTGGGGGCGGAGCCATCCTCGGGCGGGAAACTGTCTAGAAAGGTGCGGGGCAACCGCGCGTGCACGCCTAGTGGCTGGCCAGCAATGGCGTCTCCCCCGCGGAGACGCCCAGGATCCGACTCCACTTCACTGCTAGCTGGAAAAGACCCCCGAGGTAAGGGCCGGGACGCGAGCCTCGCGGACTAGACCGCAACAGTACCTCCCCTCTTACGTCCCCTCTTAGCAGGCCCGGGTTTACCTGGGTGGTCCTGGTGAAAAGTCTTAATCAGGTCCTTGTCCAAGATGTTGTGGGCTGGCTCCCAGGTATTCTCCTCAGGGCCACAGTTCTCCCAGGAGATTAAGTATTCCCATCGACGCTGATTAAACCGGACGTCGAGGATCTCTCGGACCTGGTAAGTGACATCTCCTGGCACCGAAGGGTCTGGCATATCTGGAGCCTTCGGGTGGTATCTGGAGAGAACAAGAGGCTTTAAGCGAGAAACGTGAAAAACGTTATGAATACGCATGGAGGAGGGCAGGCGCAGCCTGTAGGAGACGGCTCCTATGCGCTCGGCTACTTGGAAGAGTCCACAGAACTGTGGGGAAAGTCTGCGAGACGAGGTCCGGAGCTGCAGATTTTTGGTACTCAACCATACCCGGTCCCCGGGTAAAAAGACTGGAGCTGGCTGGCGATGCTTATCAGCCCATACTTTGGCAGCATGAGTGGCTTTCTTCAATTTCGTCTGGATCAATATCCATAAGGACCGTAGCTGACGAGCAGAGAGTTGTACGGCGGGCAAGGTGCTAGGATCTGGTGAAGGCAGGGGAGGCCGGAGTTGCTTCCCATAAACCAACAGGAAGGGCGAGCTTCCAGTGGCAGAGTGGGTACGGTTGTTGTAGGAGAACACCGCCCATGGGAGCAACTCGGACCAATTGTCCTGTCTCTCGTTCATGAATGAACGTAGGAATGTCCTGAGGGTGCGATTCGTGCGCTCTGTTTGCCCGTTGCTCTGTGGATGAAATGCGGAGGACTGGCTGAGCTGAACGTGACAATGTTTACATAGGGCTCTCCAGTAGCGGGCAGTAAATTGCGGGCCTCGATCAGATACAATATCTTGGGGGAGCCCGTGAAGCCTGAATATGTGCTGGGTGAAGAGTTTAGCAAGTCCTGGAGCAGATGGCAGGGCTGGCAGAGGAACAAAATGGGCCATTTTGGAAAAACGGTTGACGGTGACCCATACGACCGAGTTTCCCATAGACGTAGGAAGGTCTACAATGAAGTCCGTGGAAATGTGCATCCACGGTTCCACCGGGATGGGCAACAGCTGGAGGAGCCCTCAGGGTTTGCCTGTCTTTGTTTCTGTAGCGTACAGACAGGGCAGGAGTCCACAAAGAGGCGCACCATATGTTTAACCAGAGGCCACCAATAAAATCGGTTGACAAGATCCAGAGTGGCCGCTCGACCGGCGTGGCCTCCGGTGAGGGACTCGTGAGCCCAGGACAAGACTGCCCGGTGAGAGCACCGAGGGACCACTGTCTTCTGTTCAGGGTGCACCGTCGTGGAGGCTAGACCGACCTTCTGGGGATCCAAGATGGATCGGAGAACTCCCGAAGATTCCTCGGGCTCCGAAGGTCGAGGCAGGGCCTCGACATGGACGTTCTTGGCTGGGTTCTCAACTATGTATTCCGACATAGCCTTGGTTTCCGACAAAGACAAGGGGTACACATGACCCCGGGGGGGGGTCGTGTCCGGCGGGAGATCGATGGAGCAATCATGCGGGCGATGCTGCGGTGGAGTCTCTGTTCCGATCTTGGATAAGACATCTGTGAATCCCTCACAGGGAGTGGGTGGACCAGGTGCAGCATGCGAGAGCAGGCGGGTGGGCGGTCTAGGCAGTTTCATACAGAAGGGACTCCAGTTGGTGATCTGCATAGTAGACCACTGGATGGTAGGAGAGTGTCGTTGGAGCCAGGGTAGTCCAAGCACCAGGGGGTGGACAGCCTTCTCCAGCACTAAGAAGGCTATCTCTTCCTCATGGATCGCCCCTGTGCGGACCGTCAGCAGGACAGTGGAGGCCAGGTTTCGCCCAGGTAAGCGCGTACCTTGAATGAAGGTGATCTGCAAGGGGACCTCTTGTTCCACGGTAGGAATCCCCAACTGTGTAACTAGTTGCTCATGAATCAGATTACCTTCCACGCCAGATTCCAGGAAGGCAGAAGTCTCCAGAGACCCCCCTGGATATTCTAGGACAACTGGCAAGGTGCAATGAGGAGCAGTTGCACAGCCTAGGAGGAGCTCCTCTCGACCTCCTAGGCTTTGGCGTTTTCCGCCCACTATTGGCAACATGCCAAAAAGTGATCCTTCTGGCCACAATATAGGCATAAGCCTAGCGAGCGTCGTCGCTGTTTCTCCTCCTTGGAGAGAGGAGCACGACCCAATTGCATGGGCTCAGAAGTGGGAACCTCAGGACGAGGGACCCTCTGTGGCGGAGGCAGTCGTGGTGAAGCACGTGGCGGACTGGGTCTCCTCTGGCGGGATTCCTGTGCCTTTTGCTGCAGGCGACGGTCGATCTCTATCAGGGCACTGAGGTCTTCTGGGATCTCTCGGACCGTGATCTCATCCTTAATTCCCCCGGCGAGACCTTCCAAAAAGATTGTCCTGAGGCTACCATCTTGCCACCCCACCTCCTGGGCGAGGGTCCTAAATTCCATGGCATACTCAGCTAGGGAGCGGGTCCCTTGACGCAGCTGCAAGAGGTCCGAGGTGGCAGTAGCCCAGTGGGTAGGTTCATCGAATGCCTGCTTGAAGATAAGGATGAATCATTGCAGATCATTCAAGGCCGGGTCATTGTTCTCCCAAAGGGGAGAGGCCCAAACCAGGGCCCTCCCGTTGAGCAGAGACAGGATGTATGCCACTTTGACTGAATCGTTGGGGAACTGGCGGGGCAATAGGGAGAAGCGGATGAAGCACCGATTTAAAAATCCTCGACAAGTCCTAGTGTCTCCGGCATAGCGCGAGGGTGCCGGCAGTTGGGTCATCGAGGTGGCGGGCAAGGAAGGACTTGAGTCCACCACATGCTGGGATGGGGCATCCAATGCGTCCATTCTGGCAGCCAGTTGCCCTAGGGAGCCGGCAAGTACGTCCAGTTACTGTTGTTGTTGCAATTGTTGGCGTAGCCCAGAACGATCCTGGGACTCTGGGGCGTCTGCCGAGTCCATGGCCTTGCAATCTGTTCTGAACTATAAGACTAGTGGACCCTTGGGCCGGCCTGCAGGAGACTTGGGAAGGACTTCACTGGTCTCAACTAGACAGGCCAGGAGGCAGATCTCTGGCTGGCAGGCGGTGTTAGCTTCACCCAGGAAGCTGGTACTTCCCCGGGAGGAGCCCTTAGGAGCCCAGCTACTGGGACTTAGGAGATTCACCCTGGAAGTCGGAGCCCCCCCGGGAGGAGCCCGTAGGGGCCCGACCGCTGGGACTTAGGCGAAGCTCGAAGTTGGACCTTGGACAGGTACGGCGGTCGGTGGAGCGGAAGCAGGCAGGTACTAGGCTTGACTGAAGCTGGCCGGAACCAGGCTCGGTTCGTAGGCAGACAGGAACCAGGCTTAGCTGAAGCTGGCAGGAACCAGGCTTGAGCTGTAGGCAGGCTGGGACCAGGCTCTAGCTGTAGGCAGGCAGGCACCAGGATCGGTCTGTAGGCAGGCAGGAACCAGGATCGGGCTATAGGCATGCAGGAACCAGGCTTGGGCTGAAGCAGGCTGGAACCAGACTCGGGCTGTAGACGGGCTGGAACCAGGCTCGGGCTGTAGGCAGGCTGGAACCAGGCTTGGGCTATAAGCAGGCAGGAACCAGACTCGGGCTGTAGACAGGCTGGAAAGGAAGAAGCCGGTGCAAGAGAGCAAGACAAGTACCGGCATGGCAGGCAGGCAGGCAAGGACGGAGTGGCTAGAGTGCTAGCGAACTCCGGGGCTTGAGGCAACGGGGGACCGAAGGAACCCTGTTGCAAGGCCCTAATCAGGCGTTCGCGGAGACCCTAAGTAGGCCGCGGCGTCTGACGTCAGACTGGGGGCGGAGCCATCCTCGGGCGGGAAACTGTCTAGAAAGGTGCAGGGCAGCTGCGCGCGCGCACCTAGAGGCTGGCCAGCAATGGCGTCTCCCCCGCGGAGACACCCAGGATCCGACTCCGCTTCACTGCTAGCTGGAAAAGACCCCTGAGGTAAGGGCCGGGACACGAGCCTTGCGGACCAGACAACATTTCCTTGATTTCCTCATATTTTACTTCTTCCCTCATAATTTTTGTGGTCTATTAATTGAGATCTGAGATGTTATGGGTAAACATTTATATTAGTTTCTTTATGGTATGGGTTGTCTTGCCCTGCTTTATTTTTATTTATTACACAGAAATTATTTTGTCCTTATTAGTTTTAATTATTGGTTGTTATTTGATGTGTCAACTCTTGAAATATTTTATTGATTTTTGTGAACTTTAAATTTTTTTTATGAGTTTAATTATTGAACGTTCTATATTTCAGCTGTTTTGAAATATTCAGATTTTTTATATTCAGCTGTTTTATATTTCATGATTGTATTGTTTGATGTTTTATGAAGAATGGTGATGTTTCTGTTTTTCTAGCCTTGCACTGTAAGTCTGGCTTGTTGTGGGTTCTAGTTCAGTTGTTGTTTCTATTTATACTTTATGGTGTCTTTATTCTGTATTTGGTGAGGGTCTGGCTGTATTTTGCACGTGTGACCAATCTGAGATATTCTACTAGTGTGTAGTTTCCTGCTCTCCAGATTTGGGAACTTTTGATTTTCAGTTACCCTGAGATTGTCATGGGAGAAGGGTCTTCTCTCTCATATATACACACACTAACACACATATGTTCATTCTCACACACACAATCTCTCCTGCTTACACACACATCTTCTCCCCTTCCGGAATGTACAAGCAGCAGCAGTTTCCATCTTCAGCCTATGCAGATGAAACTGCTCCTCTTTTCTGAGTGTTGGCAAATATTGCCCCTGATCCTTTCTTCTGGCCACATGGGTTGTTGCAGCTCCTGCCCCTTCTGGCCACAGTGATTGCACCTCCTTCTTCCCACTAATGCAGGTCCACATGACACAACTTCTTATCCCAGGTCTGCGCGGGCAGGAAGAACAAGGAGTCATAATCAATGCAATTCTGCCACTGCTATGCTGCCCCCATAACTGTGGTGCTCTAGGCAGCCACTTGGTGCTTCTACTGGCACTTTTATCTCTCACTCATAACCCCTTCCCTTTCCCTCCCTCACACATCCCCTTCCCCATTCCCTTCCCTCACTCCTCTTCCCTTCTCTCCCTCCCTTCACCTCACCCCTCTCTCATTTCTTTCACTCAGCTCAACTTATCTCCCCTTCCCTCTCACGCCACCCCCTTCCTCCTGTCTTCTGTGGAGTTCTTCTTTCTGTGAGGAGTGGAAACCCCAAAGACATGTTATATTCAGTACCACTGCAGTTTTCTTCCTGCCCATGGGAGGTAGGGAGTTGGAACTCCAAGGGCACGTCATTGAAAATGCACCACCACTGTCTCAGGTCTTGATGCAGGCTTAGGCAGCCACAGCAGGAATGTTTTGGGGGGACACTTGTACCCCTTCCAAAATGTTGCCGCTTGAGGTAGTGGCCTCACCCTGCCTAATGGCAAAACCATCCCTGACTGAAAGGACAATTTTTCATGTGTATTATTGTCTCCCATTCCCACAGGCTGATGCAATAAGATGTGCTGTGAGTGCCATGCAGTTTTACCTCCTATTCTATGTGCATTTTTTGCACGTAAAACTAATGGCCAACGCAAGGATTTTTACTTGCAGAGAATAAGTATTTATCCAGCTAACTAGTGGTAACCCACATCAGATATCCAGATAAGTGACAAAAGCTTGCTGCTACCACATAGCAGGATAGATCAGTACTTGTCTGGGTAAATAGCAGCAGTGGCTGCCAGTTTTCAAGAATAAAGGACAGATGCCCAGCTGCAGCAAATTGTATCTTTCAATGCAAGTAATTAAAGTAGACTAATTTTATATGGATGAAATTGAGATTTTTTTTTAATCCTTGCATGACAAGTATTGGAAAAGGAGGGAAGTTTTACCATAGTATTCATTGATACTACCCGCGCAGTTTACAATTTGACACAGATAACTAGCTGTAATCTTCCAGTTATCTCTCCTGCCCCACAACTATCAATCAGTTCTTACAAACAGGCCGATACAGAATGGTGCACTCGGCTGAGCGCACCGTTTAGCCAGTTTGGCCGTGCGTTTTTGACATGCTATTATTACCCCTTATGCTGTAAGGGGTAAAAATAGCGCGTGGAAAACGTGTGGCCAACCCCCCCCCCCCCCCCCCACAACTAATAGCGCTCATCACATGCAAATTTATATTGATGAGCCTATTAGTTAATGACCCGCAATACAGAAAGTAAAATGTGTGGCGTTTCAGACGGCCCGGGCAAGTGTACAGAAAAACAGAAAAAACTGCTTTTCTGTACACCCTCCGGCTTAATATCATAGCAATATTAAGTCGGAGGCCCCAAAAATAAAAAAAAAATCTGCCCATGGCCCGCGGGTTTGGAAAACAGACACTCAACTTTGCCGGCATCCGTTTTCCGAACCCGTGGCTGTCAGCGGGTTCGACAACTGATGCTGGTAAAATTAAGCGTCAGCTGTCAGACCCGCTGACAGCCGCCACTTCCGCCAATGAGGCGCTAGGGACGTGCTAGTGTTCCTAGCGCCTCCTTTTAGCACGGTCCCTAATTTAAATAAAGAATCGCGCATCCATATATAATTATATATATATGTATATTATATATACATATATATATATATATATATATTATATATACATATATAATTATATTATAATTATATATGGATGCGCGATTCTTTATTTAAATATATAAATATATATATATATATTTATATATATATATATATATATATATATATGTAAAAAATATAATTGTATATTTGTTTAATTGTTCAATCTGTTTGATGTAATTTTCTGTTCCTTGTTCTGTGTAAACCGAAGTGGTATGCACAAGTGCATGAACTCCGGTATATAAAAGCCTTTAAATAAATAAATAAATAAATAAATAAATCCAGGAGAGGTGCCTGGGTGCGCATCGGAAGAGGGCGCTCACCTCGGAGCATCGGCTCTCCCACGGACTTTATTGAATCGGCCTGAAAGTAACTGATTTGTTAAGTTTAATACTTTTTCCCCAGCTTTCTTTTTCTTGTTCTCTTTCAAAACTTTCATGAGCACACATGGTTAACCAGAAGAGTGATGCTATGTCTCTCCCTATCCGAGTTCTCCCCCACTTTTCTGAGTTAAAAAATGGGTTCAGCCAATGCCAAACACACATTTTAGTTTTTGCTCATTTTTTAACTCCAGATTAATTTTCAGAACATTAGCTTACTGCATCAGGAGTTTAAAAAAATTTAACATGAGCATTAAAAAGGTACAATGGAAACCAGTGCACACTTTTTTTTTTAACGCTCAGCATATGGCATCAGACTGCCAGTCTTTCTCAGTATTTGCCTGTCATGTTCACCAGTTCTCTTTCTACTGACCCAAGGGGGTGGGTAAACTAGTACAAGTCTGAAACTTGTGAGCAGTAGCGCCAGTCGTCAAGGCTTCAACCCTGGCTACTGTGCATTCGCACATTTTTTCATAATATTCTAAAATATCTGTGCTAAGAGGAGTTTCCTTGGTAATCTAAATATTAATGCTTTCTCCTGCCATGACACCAGCATCAAAATCAACCACGAATTTCGCGGCGTTTTCAGCTCCCACGTGACCACCGTCGCTGGGCGGGCCGCTCCGTTACTATGGAAACTGCGTTATCAGACCACAACAGAGGTAGGGAGGTTACGCCTTTTCCATTCCCCACCTCAACGCTCTCACGCTAGCAAAAGAAAGTTCTGCCGGCCGCATTTTTCCGTCTTCTTATCCCGAAATCCGCGATTTTCAAATATCACCCTGTTCCCTTCGCGGTAGGTCAAGGAATATAGTAACCAGAGGATAGGGCAGAGAACCTTCCAAACCTGCCCGGCATTGGCGTAGAAGCTGCAGGAGTGCGCGTCTCGAAAGGGAGGGTTGCCAGGAAACGACGCAGGGAACGCGCGTCATTGCGTCCCGTGGGGGCGTCACCAAGGTTATGGGACGTGAAACGTGAAGGCGGGGTTTCTTCCGCCACACTCCTACGCTACGCTTGTTTGCATCGCAGGCTTTGACCCTCGACGGGGTCGTCGGTGTTCCTGCTCGTCCCCACTACCGGAGGCTGCCATCCTCTCTCGCCACAACGCGGTGTCGGCACCGCCACCTCGGCTTCCCGGTTGGACTTTCTCCCGTTATATGCACTATACGGCGTCCTTCCCCCCATCCATGTGGGTTCGGGGCCTCTGCGTCTCCGACTATGGCGAGGAAAACAGTTAGCAGGAAGAGGAAAGCGCCGGGGCCAGCCGTAGGGCCGCAGGCAGATCAGGTAAAGGGGATCCGCCTTATTGGGCGCCGGCAGCTGTTTTCCCCGCCGGCGCGGGCTTTTGTTTTGCACCGGCGGCTTCGGATCTCTCCGTACATCTCCATGCTGTGCGGGCCCTGCCTACTCCCGGGTGCTGGGGTTGTAGTCCGCATTGAGGAAAAGGGGTTGCTGGAGATCTTCCCTACTCTGAGTTCGTGCCGGAGATGAGCTGCACCGGGTCTGGTAACATTTAAGGGGTGGGGAAAGAGGGTACTTTTTTAAGCTCCCGTGGGTGCAACGTTTCGAATGGAGTAAAAAAAAATTATGGACTTGCGTGCCCTTTAAAGGAAGGATCCTGCGCCTTTCTAATAGTGACACTGAACGGCCTGGCGGTAATGCTCAGGGGTGCGGGCAGGATTACTTTATAAAAGCTTTCTTCTCTCCCCCCCCGACTAGTCCCGTTTCCCTAGAGGATATTAAGCAGTCCAGGCCCGACAAAAATAATCCGACATCCCCCCCCCCCCCCCCCCCCCCCCCCAAACACACAGATACGGACAGGCTGACAGAGAACAGACAGCTTGGTAAACAACTCCCAAATACCCAGGCTGGTGACAGATAGCTGTCAGAAGCCGGTCCTGCCTGGCGCTTTCTGGTTCAGCGCACATGGCCCCCCCCCCCCCACCCCGGCCTCAGTTGACATCACAAGAGGTGATCTCAAAAGATGCCTCATCTCGGGGGAAATCTCCGGGGGCTCCTGCCTCTGTAACGGCTTTCCCACTTTATTTTTCTCCGCGGGCCGCGTACACGTGTTTTCATTCAAGCCTTGGAACTTCCTGCATTAACTGACTCTGCCTTAGGGAAGTCTGAGGTTCGGACCGGTGAACCGCGGGGCATTTGATCAGCAAGGGTCCTCTCCCCCACCGTGCAATTTTCAGGCCTTTTTTTTTTTTGGTATTATTTTTTTTTCGCCGTCTTTCCATCCTCTTGGACAAGAAGTGTCCAGGCCATTAATTGCTCTTGATGCACCGAAATGACTGCAAACGTGGAGTGTCCTGCCTTGGTGCGCCAGGCGGTGTACAGGTCTGTAAGTAGGTGGTAGTTGCTTGGATGTTGGGATATAGTGGCTTTCAACAATATTTGCACTTTTACCCTCGTTTTTTTTTTAAATTTTGTTTTATGATTGAGTTTGTATGGTTGATACTGTACTTCCTCTTAATGTCTAGGGTTAGATTTGACACAAGTGTAGGTAGGATTATACCAGCTATGAAAAGACTCCTTTTCAACAGAATAATTTGGGTTTTTCCTAGTGTATTTCCTCTTAAAATGGCTCACAAAGTGGGCAGTTTTCAAATAGCCACAAACCACACAAGTGCTTTTAATGAATTATATGCATATTTTTAAAAAGAAGCTAAACACATTCATTTTAAAAATGAATACAGGCATCAAGTCACCTGTATTTATTCTTATTTAGCTCTCAACTTTTCATTAGTAGCTCAAGGTGAGTTACATTCAGGCACAGTAGGGGTTCCCTGCTCCAGAGGGTTTACAAGCAAACAGGCCAATGCAATAATCTCGTGCTCATATTTTTAAGGCCAAGATTGTTTTCAGCTTCTGATTGCAGTAAGCTAATGATATGCTAATGCATTGGGAGTTAATAGCATAATAACTATAAAATATGTGCATTCGGTTCAGCACACATTTTATGAAAAATCTGTTTGTTTTCAGAAAAATACAATAAAAACTAAGGCAAAACTTACCAATAATCATGTGCAATACAAATATTTTGGTATTGAAAAGTTCCCCCCCAATCTTTAGAAAATAGTATCTTCTTATTATCCCCTTCCCTCCTTCTTCCCCAACATACCCAATTGAGACTATTATGATACTGATATTGAATTTTCAGTTAGGTTGTGAATTCTTCAAGATAGTGTCTAGGTATGGCTTCCAAATCTGAAGAAATGTTTTTTGTCTCCTACAATTTTTCTTGGAGACATAATTTTTCCATAAGTAATAAGCTATGCATTTGTATACGCCATTCCTCCAGGATTGTTGCATCTCTACTAATCCGTTGTACCAATATAAATTTTTAAATTATACACCAGGCTTTGCACATATATAGTAACAAATAATTATCAGACAGCCCATAATCATAAAAAATATCCAGTAAGCCTAAGGATGTGTCCAGAGGCACTTTGCTTCCAGCCCAAGTAGAGATATGTTGAAAATCCGAATTCAAAAAAATGTGAATGCTCGCGCATGTCTAAAAATAATGAAAAAAAGTGCTTTTCAGTGTCCCGCATTTCAGACAAGTACTGTCCTGGGTAATACTGGCCTTAAATGCTCGCAGTGGTGAAAAGTAAAGTCTTCGCACTACCTCAAATTGTTTTCCGAAGATTAGCACTTTCTTTTAGTTTTCTCAGCCTAGTCAAAGAAAATCTAATATCTTCTTCCAGATCAATTACCAGATCTTCTACCCATTTTGCTGTTACGGATGAGAGGGGATCTACTGTCCAATATCCCATTATACCCTTATATAACTTAGAAGGTAGCCCAGACTGAGATGCAAGTTTAATAACTGTCCCTTCAGATTTTTCTGCTTTAAAAACCTCCTTGTTACTATGTAATAAAGATTCAGTATAGTGACATATTTGCAAATAGGCATAAAAGTCCTCATTGTCCAAGTGATATTTGTCTTTCAGTGTTTGAAACGTAAGATTCCCCTATCAAGATTGTAACAGTTGACCAATTGTCCGAAGACCAATGTTCTCCCACTTAAGAAAAACATGATCTATTCCCGGTGAAAATGCCCCATTCTTTCAAAGTGGCAAAAATATTGAAACCTTTGGAGATATCCCGTATTTAGCTCTCACCCATTTCCAGGCCTGAAGAACAGATGTAAACAATGCACATTTTAACTAGGGAAAGGGTAGAGGCATCCTTGATAGGCTATCTGGGTTAAGTGGTAGCAGCCACCGCTGCCACTTACCCAGGTATTTACTGAGTCATCCATCTATCTGGTAGTAGGAACAGCCACCAGATAGACACATAAATTAATACTTATACAGTTATCTGCTGCTGGTCACCACTACTTAGCCGGATAAGTATTTTAGAAATATAGAAACAGTGAAATGATGGCAGAAAAGGACCAAATGGTCCATCCAGTCTGCCCAGAAAGCTTATGGTAGTATCTGCTGCACTGTGTCCCCATGCTTATCAATTTCCCATACTGTAAAAGTCAGGGCCCTGGTTGGTTGCTGTATGAATTTAATTTCCCTTTTCCCCTTGCCGTTGAAGCAGAGAGCAATGATGGAGTTGCATCAACAATATCAAGACTTATTGGTTAAGGGCAGTAACCGCCTCACCAGTAAGCTACCCCTGTGCACTCTTTTCTTCATTTCTGTCCTTTTAGCCTTTAGGGATCCACAGTATTTATCCTGTGCCCCTTTGAATTTTCACTGTTTTCTCCACCTCTTCAGGAAGGGCATGCCAGGCATCCACCACCCTCTCCATGAAGAAATATTTTCTGACGTTTCTGAGACGTCCTCCCTGGAGTATCATTTTGTGAGCCCCCTAGTTCTATTAATTTCTGACGGAAAAGTTTTGACGATTGTGCATCATTAAAATCTCCTCTCTTCCAGGGTATACATATTCAGATCCTTCAGTCTCTTCATAGGTTTTCTGATACTGACCCCCAAACCATTTTGGTCGCTCTATCTTGACTTTATGCTTTTTGAGATACGGGCAACAGTATTTAACGCAGTACTCCAGGTGAGGCCTCACCAAGGACCTGTACAAGGGCTTTATCACCTCCTTTTCCTTACTGGTTATTCCTCTCTATGCAGCCCAGCATTCTTCTGGCTTTAGCTATCACCTTGTCACATTGCTTCGCCATCTTCAGGTTGCCAGACACTCAGGCCAATCCAGTACCGAGCAGTAGGAAGAGCTGCGTTAGTGCCTACGGCACCCGCGGTTACCGCCCGCACAGTGCAGCTCACCTACTGCTCGATCCTGAACCCTAATTATATGTAAATGTAAGCCGCGTCCGAAAAGCCTTAGGCCCGCACAACCCAGGATACTGGATAGAGCGCCTATACAGTATCCTGGGTGCGCGGGCCTAAGGCTTCACGGCCATGCTGGTATCTGTCATTTCAAATGTCATTTGAAATGACAGATACCAGGAAGCGAAAAAACCAAAAGCAAAAAGTAAGTCGCTTCCCCGCTTCACTCTTCCCGCTTCCCGGAGCAAGGCTGCTTTTCGCGCCCTGCTCCGGGTGGAGGGAAGAGTGAAGCGGGGAAGCGACTTACTTCTTGCTTTTGGTTTTTTAACTTCGCCGCTGTCAGTGTGCCCCCTCCTCTCGGAGCATGGCGCGAAAAGCAGCCTTGCTCCGGGAGGAGGGGGAGCACACTGACAGCGGCGAAGCAACACGAAGACAGCGGCGAAGCAACACGAAGACAGCGGCGAAGCAACGGCAAAAAAAAACCAAAAGCAATTTTGGTTTTTTTTTTTTTTCAAAGCGACAATTTTTTTTTTTTCCAAATGCGACTTACTTTTGGGATCTGTCAAGATCCCAAAAGTAAGTCGCTTTTGGACGCCTGCCAACTGACTTTTCTGAAGCCATCATCAGGAACCCCTGCGATCGTAGCTCCTCCCGACGAAGACAAAGATGGCTGCCTGCACGGGGAAAGCGTGCAATTGGCCGCTGAAGACGTGACATCGTGACGTCACGTCTTCAGCGGCCAATTGCACGCTTTCACCGTGCAGGCGGCCATCTTTGTCTTCGTCGGGAGGAGCTACGATCGCAGGGGTTCCTGATGATGGCTTCAGAAAAGTAAGTTGGCAGGCGTCCAAAAGCGACTTACTTTTGGGATCTTGACAGATCCCAAAAGTAAGTCGCTTTTGGAAAAAAAAAAATTGTCGCTTTGAAAAAAAAAACAAACCAAAATTGCTTTTGGTTTTTTTTTTTGCCGTTGCTTCGACGCTGTCTTCGTGTTGCTTCGACGCTGTCAGTGTGCTCCCCCTCCTCCCGGAGCAAGGCTGCTTTTCGCGCCATGCTCCGAGAGGAGGGGGCACACTGACAGCGGCGAAGCAAAAAAAAAAAAACCAAAAGTCGCTTTGCCGTTGTAGTCTCCGTGGCAGCCCCGGTCCGGACATCGGAGGGGGGCTGCACGTTTTTTACGCTTTTTTTTTTTTTTTTGGCTTCGGGAGCAGGGGAGAGGACTGGGGCTGCCACGGAGACCGGCACCCATGATCGCGGCCGGGGCAGGCAAGCGGGGGCTGGGGGAAAGCTTTCCACCTACCCTTACCCATGCCTCTACCGCCTGGGTCAGGGTAGGCGGTAAGTTTGCAGGTTAAACGCGCGACAAAACGGCAGGGAAAACTAGCGATAGTCGGGGCGCGGGTTACAGGATTGCAGGTGAATAGCTAATTTGCTCGTTTGCATGCAATATCGCGCTAATTCGCTCGTTTGCATGCAATATGCATGCCGCGGGCGGAAGGGGTTGCCCGGGGAATTTAGGACGCGGTAGGAGTAGGTTAAAGGGATTCGGGATCGCAGGAAGGGCTAACGCGGCCGAAAACGAAGTTAAAAACGGCTTAGGAGCAGGGTAAACGCGGCCGCACTTTACAGGATAGGCCTGACTAAGAGTTGTCACTTTACTAATATCAACTGGATTTACTGTGGCTATCTCCGTCCACGATGAAAACTGGGCTTTAGTCAAATAGGCTCTGTTGCTCTCCGGTATTTGCTGCCCCTGTTGTAAATATGTAGAAGCTATGGCTTTCTTAATCCATCTCAAGATGGTCACATTTGAGGCAGTCGCCCCATTGCGTGTGCCACTGAACACCACAAAATCTATCAGTTCCGAAATGCATGCCATGTTTAAATATTCTTACACATCTCCTGACATCTAAGAACTGTAAAGATTGCAGTCCTCATCAGAAGATAGTAATATAATACTCTGATTTAAATGGAATGCTAAAGCCACCTTTTGTAAGCAGGATGGAATAGGTCTCAGCATTACAGATCCTTACTGAACCACTTGCATGACAAAGATTGCAACTCCAAAATGTAAGAACATAAGAAATTGCCATGCTGGGTCAGACCAAGGGTCCATCAAGCCCAGTATCCTGTTTCCAACACTGGCCAATCCAGGCCATAAGAACCTGGCAATTACCCAAACACCAAGAAGATCCCATGCTACTGATGCAATTAATAGCAGTGGCTATTCCCTAAGTAAACTTGATTAATAGCAGTTAATGGACTTCTCATCCAAGAATTTATCCAAACCTTTTTTGAACCCAGCTATACTAACTGCACTAACCACATCCTCTGCTGAGGTAAATGCAGTTTTCAATGTCAAGTCCTTCTGAGTCACTTGTTCTAACGGTTCATAAGGAGGGCTTGGTAACGTACTCACTACAAAATTCCATAATATCAGCCTCAATGTAGGATTAAGGCATGTAACTTCTTGTTGAAAAACATGGCACCTCCTTGGGACACGATATAAATGTCCCCTTCATTTTTTGTTATTGCAAGAAATTGCTGCAATCTGTAAGAATTCAGGGCCAAGTCCTTCTGGAAACACTTCTGTAAGAATGTCAAAATGGTGAAATTGCTTATCACCTGATAATTTCCTCTAGGACAGGCAGGCTAGTCCACACAAGTGGGGTATGCACTCCTACCAGCAGATGGACAGGTTAAGAGCTTGCTGATGTCACCCCTCATATACTTCTGTGCTGACATCAGCCTGCTGGTAAATTCTGCAAAGCTAAACTGTGGACAGTTTTAAAACCAGCAACAATCCTTCAGTCAAAGTCTCCTCTTCTTTCACTCCAACCAGCAGATGGAGAAGGAAGTCAATGATTCGTGTTGCCACCCCTGTATAGTCCTGCATAGACATCAGCCTGCCAGTATTCTCGGTCTCCAGCATATGGTGGGCATGCATACTTTCTTGTGGATGTAGGCCTGCCAGGAGTGCGAAACTTGTGTGGACTGGCCTGCCTGGATGAAGAGGACATTTCCTTTTTGGAATGCCATGGTGAATGAGTAATGTCACAGCACAACCATAGGAAGTACCCAATAACAATGTTTAATTTATTCAGTACATAATTAAAACAAATAACACATTCACATCATACAAAATGTTCTCCCATTAAAAAACTGAACAGTTAATGTCTAATATGTAGCAAAAATTCCTCTTACCCTCCGATAAGCTCTCCGAGGAATACTTTTTAGAAGTTAACCTTGTTCTTATAACTGACGGTTTGTATTTTACGTAGTTTTATATTCTCCTACCTCCATATGTTTTGGGGGAGGATTACAAAATAACATTCATAAAATAGTCGATATATATAAAATAACAAGTCGTCATACTACAACACTAAAAACACACGATTTAATTAAAAGCTAAGTTAAAAAGAAAGGTTTTTAGCCATTTTTGAAATGCTTTCACATCACCTCAGGCTCTGGTGGCTGCTTTGTGCTGTCAGATGGATAAATCAGTTATTTCCTAGTGTGTAGACAGATGGACTCAGGGCCGGTGGATTATGCTCCCCTGCCGGCAGATGGCGACAGAGCAAGCCAGCGTCACAGTATATACAGCCCTGCAGTGACCCCAGCCTGCCAGTATTCTCCATCTCCAGCAGATGGTGGACATGCATCTCCCCATGGGGATTGCTTCAAGCTTTTGGAAGGATAAATATGACATTCTAAATTAAGAAATAGAAAGCCCCACTCTCCTGCGGTGATACCTAAAGGTCCCTCCCCCAGTTGAGAATTCCTGAGGTGATTTCCGTTGTCCCTCAGAGATGTGCCTTGGTCCGGTAGCTGGGTTTCCCAGCATGGAATTAACTGCTAGTTCAGCCTAAAGGCCAGCAGGTGCAGGAGGCCAAGCTCAGCGGTGACGGCAGATGTCCTCTCCTCCCAGCTGTCAGAGACCGTCTTTGTACTCGGCTGGTAAGCGCTGAGCTCAGGTAAGGTTTAAAAAAAAAAAAAAAAAAGTTTTATCCTGAATCAGACACAGAGGGGTGTCGGGGCTTCCTCCGGTCTCCATTCTTAGTGAGCCATACCGATGTTTATTCTTGCTTACATTGGACTTGGGGACCTTGGCAGCCTGGTGGGTTGAGCAGCCCCCTGTGGGCTAGGCCCCACACTTAGGCTTTTTTTCTTGCATACCATGTGGTAGGCTGCAGTGGCAGTTTTCGCATGCTGTTGGTGTGTTCTGCTCCCTCTATAGGCCTTTGGTGTATGCAGTTTTTTGAGTGTGCGCCTTGCCGTGCTGTCTTCTAGCTGCTTATTTATTTTTTTTGAGGGTGCATTTCATTTTTAAGCGCGAGCCGTTTTCCAACGCATGTTTACTCTGTAGATGGCGCCAGTAAGCAAGAAGCCTAAGTGTCTTCCTATTTGTGTTGCCTATCATATTAGGGCTTCTCAGCATGACCTGGCCTCTAACCTGTGTCATTGCTGCGCAGACGCTCAGGGAGAGTTGTCTTCCTTGGATTTTGCTAAACCTGGCTCTTCCCATTCTGATAATGGGTTGGTCACAGCCTTGACTGGGGGGACGCCAGATCTTGGTTCTCCCTTGACTGGCTCCTCCATTGGCAAGGGAAGTTCTGTGGGACCAGCTCCAGTTCCTTCTGGGCTTGGTCTGGACCCCAGCTGCTTTTTCTTTGGAATATTTTCAAGGCTTACAAGCTTTTCTTCAGGCGCAGTCCTTCGCTTCCCCCATTCCTGTCCAGGTCAGACCCTCAGCCAGTGGCTCCTCCCTCCTATGCTTAATCGCCGCAGCTCTCCTCAGCTTCCTGCGGGTATTCCCAACAGAAATCTGGATAGCACTGATGATGAGAGCGATCCTGATTCCCTGGAAGATTGAGAAATTCCTCCAGGGCTGGAACTGTATCGAACCATGTTGCGGTTCTTTTATAGAGATGAACTGCCGCGCCTGACTTCCCAGATCTTGAAACAGCTGAGTGTTCCTGGTTCGAATGCTATATCAGAGCTAAGGAAGAATCCCATTTTGGTCTCCTTATGTAAAACCTCTTGTGTTTTTTTTTTTTTTTCCCTGGGATAGATGCCATTCAGGAATTGATTGATCTGGAATGGAACACCCCAGAGGCAAATTTTAAAGGGGGTCGGACATTGTACCCCCTGGATCTGGCTGTGTAAGAGCGTTTGTGTTTTCCCAAAGTGGATGCTTTGGTATGTGCTGTGACTAAGCGGACGACTATCCCCCATTGAGGGAGGAGCGGCCTTGAAGGATGTACATAAGGATTGAGGCTGTTCTTAAGCAAGCCTTTGAGGCAGTGGCGATTGAATTTATAGATTGCCTCCTGTTGCGCCCTAGTGGTGAGATCTTATCTGCTTCTCTCTCAGGAGATTAATGAGTCTGGATGGAATTCCAGAGAGGTTATTGAGCCGCCTGCTGCCTTTTTAGCAGACACAGGCAATGATTTGGTTCAGACCTTGGCCAGAGGAGTGACTTCGGTGATAGTGGCCAGGCATCAACTCTGGTTGTGAAATTGGTCAGCTGACTCGGCTTCCAAAGCCAACCTTATCAAGATGCCCTTTAAAGGCTTGCTCTTGTTTGGGAGTGTGTTGGAGAAACTGGCCAGTAAGTGGGGTGAGTATCCGGTGCCTTGGTTGTCGGAGGATAAGAAACAGTTACAGCACTTCTTTGGTGTAAGGGGTCATTTCCAGGGTTCCAGGCTTTTTCGACCCTACAGAGGGACAACCTTTCAGCGGACTTGGCCTTTTGGTAGGTCTCTGTCCTTTCATCCCTGACAGCCCAAGAGAGGAGTGGGCTCAGGTGGTTTGCTGACCCACCTCCCAGAACAGAAAATAGGGGGACGTCTTTCTTTTATTGGAGGTGGGTCGAGATCACAGACCAGTGGGTCTTGGAGGTGGTACGCAAAGACTATGCACTGGAATTTCCACTATTCCTTGGGACACGTTCATGGTGTCCCCTTGCCACTCCTGGCAGAAGAAGCAGGCAGTGGAGTTCACACTTCAGATTCCTCAGACTGAGGGCTGTGGTTTTGGTGTCCATGTCTCAAGAAAGTATGGGGCGATATTCCATTTATTTTGTTGTGTCCAAGAAGGAGGGCTCCTTTTGTCCCATCCTGGATCTCAAGAGGGTCAACCGTCGCTTGAAGGTGACTCATTTTCAAATGGAAACCTTACGTGTTGTGATAATAGTGTTGCAGTTGGGAACTTCTGACCTCCTTGGACCTATTAGAGGCTTACCTTCGTATTCCCATCCAATTGGAACACCAATGCTTTCTAAATTTTGCCATGTTGGGGTGCTTATCAGTTTTGGGTCCTGCCTTTTAGTCTAGCCACTGCTCCCAGAATATTTTCCAAGGTTATGGTGGTAGTAGTGGCGGCCTTGTGAAAAGAAGGAATCCTGGTGCACCTGTATTTGGATAACTGGCTGATTCAAGCCAAGTCTCAGGAAGAGAGCCGCCTGGTGACACACAAGGTGATCTTATTGCAGGAGCTCTGATGGGTGGTGCTCTTGGCCAGGTTCAATCTTCCACCATCCCAGTCGTTGGGGGTCCGGTTCGACATGGGACAGGACAGAGCTTTCTTACCAGAAGTTCAGATGCAGAGATTGATGTCTCAAGTACGTCAGTTGATGAACACCATATGCCAGACGGTGTGATCTTACCTACAGGTACTCAGCGGAATGGCAGCTACCCTGGAAGTGGCGATATGGGCAAGGGCACTTATGTGTCCTCTTTAGCTCTCTGCTATCTTGTTGGAACCCACAGTCTCAGGATAATGCGGTTTGGCTTCACTTGCCAATGGAAGTCTGCTCCCACCTCTGGTGGTTGCAGGAGGATCCTCTTCAGTTTGGTTGGTACTCATGACAAATGCAAGTCTCCATAGTTGGGGGGGACTCACTGTTTTGAGTCAACGCCCAGGGATGCTGGCATGCCGAAGAGTCCCACTGGAACATCAGTTGCCTGGAGGCCCGGATGCTACGGCTGGCATGCTTGCAGTTCAGCCACAGGCTGTGGAATCAAGTGGTTTGTGTGATGTCTGGCAACGTGGTAATGGTGGCCTATATCAATTGCCAGGGAGGAACCAAGAGCCAGCAACGTTTGCAGGTCTTTAAGATCATGAGAGGTCTTGAACAAATAGATGTGAATTGGTTATTTACACTTTTGAATAACAGGACTAGGGGCCATTTCATGAAGTTAGCAAGTAGCACATTTAAGACTAATCGGAGAAAATTCTTTTTCAGTCAACGCACAAAGCTCTAGAATTTGTTGCCAGAGGTTAGTGCGGTTAGTGTAGCTGGGTTCAAAAAAGGTTTGGATAAGTTCTTGGAGGAGAAGTCCATTAACGGCTATTAATCAAATTTACTTAGGGAATAGCCACTGCTATTAATTGCATCAGTGGCATGGGATCTTCTTAGTGTTTGGGTAATTGCCAGGTTCTTGTGGCCTGGTTTGGTCTCTGTTGGAAACAGGATGCTGGGCTTGATGGACCCTTGGTCTGCCCAGGCATGGCAATTTCTTATGTTCTTAAATAGACCAGCTGATGGAATGGGTGGAAGTCTGCAGATCTTGACCTCTCACATTGCAGGAAAAGATAACGTAAGAGCGGACTTTCTCAGCAGGGAGAGTCTGGACCCAGGAGAATGGGTGTTGCCAGCCATGGCGTTTCAGTTGATTGTGGTTCGCTGGGGCCTTCTATTCCTAGACCTGCTGGCGACTTCTCGACATGCACAAGTTCCTCGATTCTACAGTCACAGTAGAGATCCGTGGTCCCTGGGAATAGATGCTCTCGTACAGGTCTGGCTGAAAGATTGCTTTATGCCTTTCCTCCATGGACCTTGCTAGGCAGGATAATTTGCAAGATAGAAGGGGGCTAGTATTCCTGGTGGTGCCGGACTGGCCCAGACATCCGTGGAATGTGGATTTGGAGGGCCCCCTTTGTCTTCTGCCACACATGGATCTGCTATAACAGTGACCACATCTTCATGAAGATCAGACTCTATTCTGCTTTACGGTTTGGCCCTTGAGTGGGCTCGCCTGTTAAAACGTGGTTATTCCTCTGCAGTGATTGCCACTTTACTCTGTGCTCGCAAGTTCTCCACTTCCTTGGCTTATATGCAGGTTTGGAAAGGTTTTTTTTTAGGCTTGGAATGAGGAGTGGGTTGTTCTTGCTTGTTCAGTTAAGATCCTTCTCGTTCTGGATTTTTTTGCAGGATGGATTGAATAAAAGCTTGGCCCTTAATTCCTTGAAGGTGCAGGTTGCAGCTATTGTGAGTTTCAGGGGCCTGGTGAATGGTGTTTTTGTCGTCTCATCCTGATGTGGCCCCCTTTTAAGGGAGTGAAGCACCCTAGGCCTCCCTTGAGGTTGCTTGTTCCATTGTGGAGTCTTAATTTGGTGCTGGACGTTTTGGTGGGCCCTGTGTTCAGACCACTGCATAGCCTTTCCTTATGGCTGTTGACCTTGAAGCTGTGTTCCTGGTGGCTAAGTTCTGTGCGTTGGATTTCTGAGCTGCAAGCCTTGTCTTGCTGGGAGCCATTTCTTCGGGTGACTCTGGGAGCATTGCAGCTGTGTACTGTTCCATCCTTCTTGCCCAAGGTAGTCTCAGACTTTCATTTGAATGAGTCCATCTCCTTACTATCCTTAGTTTTTGGGAACTTGCCAGGTTCTTATGGCCTGGATTGGCCACTGATGGAAACAGGATGCTGGGCTTGATGGACCCTTGGTCTGACCCAGTATGGCATGTTCTTATGTTCTTATGGATAAGGTAAAGGATGCGGAGGAGTTTTGCCTTTTGTGCTCCTTGTATGTTAAGCGTCTTGTCGTGCAGTATCTGGAGGTGTCTGAGTCTTTTCTCCATGGCGGGAATAAGCAGGGTGCTCCAGCTTCATAGACCACCATAGCTCATTGGATAAGGAGGTGGTCACGGCTGCATATTTGAGTGTTTTATATACCGTTCCATGTGAGAATTACTAGATGACAACATTTTACAGATTTAACACTTACAAAGGGTGAGATACTAAGGTAGGCTTACATACAGGTAAACATTCAAGGTAAGCATTCCAAGTCTAAGGGTGTACATCAGGGTTGGACATGGGATGCATTTGTAATCGATATGGGGGGTGAGAGGGAGGGGTAGAGTGTAGGACATAGTTATCAGAGTGAAGGGGAATTGGTTATAACACTCAGAGTAGGCATTATCGAATAGCCAAGTTTTCAGTTCATTCTTAAATTTCTTAGTGTCAGTTATTTGTAGATACTCTAGCATTGAGTTCCATAGCATTGGGCCTGCTCTGTCTCTCTCATTTGTATTAGATGAGAATTTTTTATGGTTGGGCTTTCTAGCAGGCCTTTGTTCTGAGATCTAAGCGCTTGTGTGGGAATATGTGGTTTGACTGATATTACCATCACATCATTGTTTGGATTCATGTTGTATATTATTGTCAGTACTTTGTAGATTATTCTTGTCAGCACTGCATTGGCTACCTGTACAATCAGGGTTGGGTGATGTAGTCAAATTTTTCTTTTTCCGGTCAGTAGTCTGGCTGCAGTGTGTTTTAGCCATTGTAGTGGTTTAAGGTGACTAGCCAGAAGTCCTAGAAATAGAGAATTGCAGAGGCTGAGTTTGAGAATATTAGAGATTGTAAAATGGTTCTGAAGTCAGCTGTGCTTAGAAGAGGTTTCAGTTGGCTCTGGATTCTTAGTTTGTGGAAACCAGATTTTATCAGTTTGCTGATATGGGTCTTCATAGTTAAATTTTCGTTGATTTGGACACCAAGATCTCTTACCTGAGTTGCCAGAGTTAGTGTCTTATTTATAGGATAGCTTCTTAAAATATTTGGGACATAATGGGTTAATGCCCTCATTAGCATGGTATTTCCATGCAAGTGCACTAATCAGTACTCCCATTTGGAAACATGTTTTCTGTGCATCAGCAGTAAGTTTTGCCGGAAGATATGCACAGAAAGCTGCATTCAACTGAACACACCTTTCTGCATCAGCCTGCAAGTGTGTGCCTGAGGCAGTGGAGGGTGAAGTGACTTGCCCATGTTCACAAGGACATGAGGTGCCAGCATATTTTGCATCTGCTGTTTATGCAGGAGAAAAAGAGCACACATCAATTTTAAAAATGTAAAGTATGCAAGCTGTTCACTCTTCCGGGAATGCCTCTTTAGCTTATCTGAAAATATACATGCTATAGGAAACTCTCACTTCTAGCCAGGCAGAGAAGGGCAACTGTCAGGCCAACTTTCCCAGATGAATGGCTCTGAAAATTGCCCCCCCACCATGCTCTGCAATTTTTATTAATGGGTTGGGCCATATGTCCTAAGTGTTTCCTGTCTATAGCAGGGCTGAATTAGCCATGCTGTATGGGAAGCGCCGCGATCCCGGGTAGGCGGAGTTTCTCTTAGTTAATCACAGAGTTTTGAACTCTGTGCGTCTGCGCGGTCGTCTTCCCGTGCGGTTCTCTCACCTCTTCAGTTTCTTTTTTTCTGCGAGCCATTCGCACGCGGGGTTTTTCTCTTAGTAAATTTTTTCTCTGACTGGATATTTTTTGACTATTTTTTTCGCGTTTTTCTCCAGAATTCACATCTCAGATGGCTCCGAAGCCATCTAGATTTAAATATTGTCAATGTGGCAAAATTATGTCCATCATGGATGGACATAATTATTGCTACATTTGCCTAGGCCCCGATCACGATCAAAAATCGTGCCGGGACTGTGGCATGATGTCGCTGAGGGCCCAGTGGCACCGGGCCGCGAAGATGGAAAGGCTCCGCATTGAATTTTCGGCCCCACCATCCTCCATCCATTCCGTGCCGGGACCGGCGAGATCGGGTAAGATACACCAGAAGACGGCGTCCCCGCTGGGACCAGCAGGACTTGAACAACCCGAGAAACAATTAAGGCCAGGGTCTCACACCCCCTCAGAGCCTCGTCCAAAAGCCGGGGATCCGGTGGGTGAGCCACGCGCAAAGTACCGAAGAGTACTTTTTCGAAAACTGCGCCGTCTGCATCGAAATTGCATCACGACACTTCAAGAACGAACCACGGATATGGCGTGTCTACGGCGCATCGCAGTCATGAAGCATCCTCGACGCGTCATATGCGGCACGGAGCATCTGCGAAGCACGGAGCACCTTCGGCGCAGGGAACAGCTTCAACGCACGGAGCTATGGCGCACAGAGTAGATACGGCATGAAGCCTATCCCATGACGCTCCTACGGAGCATATATTGATTAGGGACGCTCCAACAACACATGGTGCCAAAGCAATGCATTTATAATCGCCAAGTTTATCAGTCAAGCATCAACAGAAGTTACATCACATAGCTTCTTCAAAATCAAGAAATCCCAAAGGAGATCCTATTCTAGCAGGAATAAAGAAGTCAGCCAGGGCCTTCTCTATACACCCTGCTATCCAAGATAAAATTGAGGGTGAGTGGGATTACCCTGACTAAGCAGGAAGGAGTAAAAGGCAATGAAAGGGTTGAACCTGGTACAGGCTGAGAGAGAACACCACTTCTGAATACCAAAGGTGGATGCAATGGTGACGGCAGTCATACAAAAAAATGACTATCGCAGTGGAAGGGACGTTCATCATTGAAAGACCCAGAGGACAGAAAAGTAGAGTCCCTGTTAAAGAAGGCGTTTGAATTGGTCAGCCTATCTTTGCAGGCAGCAGAGTGTGGAGGTTGTGGCCAGAGCACTAAAATGGGTAGCAAAGGATATGCGTTATCTTGGGATTAGATTATTTATTTATTTAACAGTTTTTTATACCGACCTTCATAGTAAATAACCATATCGGATCGGTTTACATTTAACAAGGGTATAACTGGAGTAACAATTCAAGTAAACGAAAGAAAACGATAGGTAGGAATAAGTCAAAGTTACAATCAACAGGGAAGGAGAACTTGGAAGCTTGCAACAAGCTGGAAAGAAGATAAGGCAGGAAATAAATATAAGGGTTACCATAGAGCGTACGGGTTAAAAGCTTAAAAGTGCTTTAACCTGGAAGTGTCAGATTAACTAAGGATGTGCACTTGTTACATAAGGCTAACATGGACCCCTTGTACCAGAACATGGAAAGAAAACTTAAGACCTCGGCAACGCTCCCCTTATCGATTACTGGGAAAATATTTTTGGTTAAAATGATGGAATTACCAAAATGGATATACGTACTACAACAATTACCTCTATGGCTTACTAAACAGGAGATAAACCGCATTCATAGAGCGGTTCGGAGGTTTATATGGGGGCCACATAAAGCGCACCTTCCAATGGCTACTTTGATGTTGTCTAAGCTTCAAGGGGGTTTAGCCTGTCCGAATTGGAGAGATTACAATTTGGCTTGTTTGCTACTACACATTTATGACTGGGTTAAAGGCACTAGCATATACTCCCCAACTGCTTTTATTAACGATTGGCTATTTCCATATAGACCTCAGAACCTATTACAGATTACTGGATCGGAGATCCCGGGAAGGTTTAAACAAAGCATCCTACTGCTTTCGGGGAGAGGTGCATGGTGTTACTTATGTAGAGTGAAGTTCAATATGAAAGGTACACTTACCCCTTATTTATCCTTTGTGGGGAACCCACAATTTCCCAGTGGAATGACTTCAGCCATATTTCATAAATGGTCAGCCCAAGGGCTGGACTGTCTACCGCACTGTTTAGATCCTCAGACTGGCATCCTGCACAACTTTCAGGATCTTAGAGCACGCTTTGATCTGGACTCTCATGATTTTTATGGGTACTTACAGATTCGACATTATATATCCTCTTTAACCATCATGACGGAGGACTTTCCTAAACTTCAAGGTCTCAAACAGTTCTTTTTTACCATGGGACGGAATTCCAACTCCAGCAGCATCTTCTCCAGAATTCTCAGGGGACTTGAGAATCAAAGCGCATTGCAAACTACTCAATGTAAATGGGAAAAGCAGGCAAACCTGACTCTTTCATTGGATGACATCAAGTTAATTTTGCAGGACAGCAACCGGATCACTGACAATGTCATATTGAGGGAAGTACGGTATAAAGTGCTACACTGTATGTACATGTCAAGAGTGAGGATGCATGCAGCGAAATTATGTGCATCTGCTATTTGTATTAAGTGCGGCACCAAAGAAGGTACACTCTACCATTCTTTATGAGAATGTGATCAGATTAGTCTTTTCTGGCAAGAAGTCCA
Organism: Rhinatrema bivittatum; assembly: GCF_901001135.1. NCBI lineage: Eukaryota > Metazoa > Chordata > Amphibia > Gymnophiona > Rhinatrematidae > Rhinatrema > Rhinatrema bivittatum. The sequence continues at coordinate 808,578,402 of NC_042615.1, read as the reverse complement.
TACCGAACTCAGTACCATCTTGGACACAATGATCCCCAGAGATTCTCAAATGGGTCTTTTTGGACTTCCAGGCAAGGACCTAGACAATATGGAAACTACCGACTTCTCCTTTTTGCGGAAAGCACTACTGGTTGGTCTACAAACGATAATGGCTAATTGGATGTCAACTGACCGACTGGTGAAAGCCCAGTGGTGCAACAGGATGAACAATTTAATGAGGTTTGAATACTTGACAGCGAAGGATACATCGAAGAAAGCTCTCCAAGCATGGGAGAAGATCTGGATGAAGTATTGGGTGTTATTTCCATTGGCTCAGAAAGACTCCTTTAAGTCTCTATTACAAATGAGATACACTGACGTTTTTAGAAAACTGTCCTAGCTACTGAGTAAACCGACTAATGCATTAAGTCTTGAACCCAAAGATGGGGGGGGATGGGGGCTTAGGGGGAAGATAATGGAAGGGTGTATACTGTATTTCAAAGTGGATTATTATATATGACCTAGGGAATGTATCTTGTTTATACTGCTTTTGTTGTAACTGCAAGAAGTCTGGACTGTTTGTACAATGGTTATTCTTTTTGTTTGACACTAACTTTATATGGACTATACGAGTTTATTATATATGAAAAAACCAATAAAGAAATATTGGAAAAAAAAGTTACCAATAAGTGCCCTGACCTCAGCAGTAATAGATAAGTATGAGAAAAATAAGTGTGAAAGCTTGCTGGGCAGACTGGATGGGCCGTTTGGTCTTCTGCCATCATTTTATGTCTTCCTTGGATCTAGCTGACGCGTACTTCTAAATCACCAGAGATTCCTGTGTTTTGCAGTTTTAGGAAATCATTACCAATTCAAGGCTCGGTCATTTAGGTTAGCAACAGCACTATGTATGTTCACAAAGGTAATTGTGGTAATGGCAGCCTTCCTCTGCAGGGCAAGTCTTTGGGTGTGTCCATACCTAGACAACTGGCTAATTGGCTGAATCCTTCCAAGAAAATTTCCAGGCATCTTGGAGAATTAGGTACTGAAAGGCCTAAGTTGAGTAGTCAACAAGGCTGCATCAACTGCAGCCTTCTTAATTGCTGCTATATCTAGGGACAAGATTTGATAGAAAAATAGGCAGAGTGCTTGATATCTTAGAGGATCAGCAAACTTTAATTGCAAGTAAGGAGCCTGAGAGACTCAAAAGCCCCACGGGTCCGGACATATTTGCAAATATTAGAATCTATGGCAGCCATTATAGAGGTGGTACTATGGGTAAGGGCTCATGTCAATGTAAAATCTGGGTTTGAGATGCTGCTTATATGATAGACCAGGAGGAGCTTGAAGTGATGGTTTGACAAAGTCAATTTGGAAATAGGGTTCAGCTGAGAACATCCAGATTGGACCATGGTAACAGACACGATGGGGGCACACTGTGAGGGTAAGGTAGCACAGGGTGCATGGACCCAGAGAGAAGCAAAATGGCCAATAAACTGCCTGGAAACCAGTGCCATCAGATTAGCACTGAAAGAATTAATCCCAAAGATAAAGGGGAAGACAACCAGAATATTCTGACTGTGCTACGGCCTATGGTAATAGGGAAGCAACCGGGAGCCGTCAAATAGCAAAGGAAGCGGATCCATTATAGAATGGGCAGAAGCAACTCTCCAAGATCTCTCGGCAGCACATATAGCAGGAGCTGACAACGGGAGAATGGGAGTTAGCCAGGGGAAGCCTTCAACCAAATAGTGGACAGAAAGGGATGCCCCCAGTGAGATCTAATGGCGACTCACAAGAAATTCAGGATTGTCTCCTATATGTATTCCCACCATGGCCAATGATAGGAAGAGTAATCAAACAAATTGCAGGTTATTCTGGGAGAGTTATTTTAGTAGCCTCAGATTAGGCAAGTAGCCCTTGGAACAAAGACCAGATCAGTCTCAAGGAAGGAGAGCATCTCAGAATTACTCAAAACAAGGGGTGCTATTGCACCAATGCCCTTAATCATGGAAGAGCCTGCACCATTCTGTCTTGTGGCTTGGCTCTTAAGAGGATGTTCACAGCAGGTAATAGCAACTTTTCTTAAGGCAAGGAAAAAGGCCACCTCCATAGTGCATTCCAGGATTTGGAAAATCTTCAAAAGAAGGTGTAGACTGAGGCAAGTGGCACTGTGTAAAACTAGCTACAATTCTGCAATTTCTCCAAGATGGCCTAGACTGAGTGCTAGCCCTGAATTTGTTGATGGTGCAAGCAGCAGCCATATCATGTTGTAGATGACAGATCAGAGGGAGTTCCCTAGCTTCACATCTGGATGTGGTGTGCTTCTTTAGGGGAGTGAAGCATATGTGGCCATCTTATACTTATGGGGGACCTGAACTATGTTGTGAAGGCTCATATGAGCCTTGAGGAGAGCCTTGATAAGACCTTACCATGAAGACTGTCTTACTGGTAGCAATCTGTTCAGTAAGAAGGATCTTTGAGCTTCAAGCACTATCCTGCTGGGTTTCCCTACTTGATTTTTCTCAAGGGGAAAAGTGGTGATTGGCACTGGACTAATCTTCTTACCAAATGTAGTGTCTGTGTTCCATCTGAACCATGTAGTCTCTTTCCCAGCTTCAGGAAGTCAGAATGCATTGGCAAAAAAAGAGGTCTGCGGTGACTGGATTTATGGAGAGTGCTACTTCGATATCTAAAGCCACAAATCCCATCCGCAGGTCAAGCAGACTCTTCGTGTTTGGAGGTGCCAGGAAAGACACAGCATCGTTGAAGGCATCCATTGCTTACTGGATTAAGGAGGCAATAGCTTCACTGTATATACTTAAAGGGAAACTGGTCCCAGGAGGACTAAAAATATGTTCCATGAGGGCACAGGTGGTGTACTGGGTGGAACATATATGCTGGTGGCATAAATGGATAACTATAAGGTAGCAAATTGATATCCATTGCATTCATTTGCCAAGCACTACAGACTAGACTTGCAAGCAAGGCAGGACATGGCTGTAGAACAGGGGTTCTAAAAGGAGCCCTAGCCTCCCTCGACCTGGGATACTTACTGCTTAGGTAACTGCTCTGATAGGGCAATGAGGAAGGTTAAATTAGGTCCTTACTTGCTAATTAACTTTCCTTGAGTCCTATCAAACTAGTCTAGAGCTCACCTGAAGATGGAAAGGGAATTAGTTGGAAACAAACCCCAAAAAACATAGAAAATGAGAATTGAGCCTTCCCCGTTATATGTATTATATTTTATACAGTATATAATATATACATTTGATTTCCAGACAGGAGTTGAGCCTGAGGAAAGAACAGGGAAGGCTCAATTCTCATTTTCTTTTGCCATTGCTAAGGAATGCATTGGGTTTTTTTTTTAAGATTCCAGGGGAGCTCAATAGTAATGAAAGTGGAAAAGGACAAAATGGTCCATCCAGTCTGCCTAGCAAGCTGCCACGCCGTACAGGTTACCCCATGTTTCTCTTAAGGGTAGCAACTGTCACTCTGTGCAGTTATTCGTTGAGCCTTCTTGAAAATTCAGACATTGCTGATGTTTTGCTTATGGAATTGGCTGTAGAAAGCAGTCTTATACTTTTTCACGTGTCTGCGTATCAGTACTTCAGACCGTAAAAGTGAGGGCCTGTGTTAGTGGTCCTCTTCCTAGTCTTCTTCCACATCCCCCATTCCCCCCACCCGCCATCAGAGAGGAGAGTGATGTAGTTGTGTCAAAAGCATCAAGGCTTATTGGATAAGAGCAGTAAGTCCTTGCCTTCTGTTAAGGTAGTATTTGCTGCTCCGTGCAGGCTATCTGCATGCTTAACAGTTCCCCAGTCTGTAACGGTCGGGGCTGTCATTGGTTGTTGCCGGAATCCAACTTTCCCTTTCCCTCTGCTCTTGAAGCAGAGAGCAATGTTGCAGTTGCATCAAAAGTATCAAGGCTTCTAAGGGTAGTAACCGCCACCCTCTTTTCTTCATTTCCATTCTCTAGCCTTTAGGGAGCCACAGTGTTTATCCCATGCCACTTTGAATTCTTTGAGTGTTTTCGTATCCACCACCTCTCCATGAAGAAATATTTTCTTGTGTTCTGAGTCATCCCTGCTGGAGTTTCATTTTGTGAGGCCTAGTTCTATTGATTTCTTTTCACTGGAAAAGGTTTTAAGTTTGTGCATCATTAAAACCTTTCAAATATCTGAAGGTCTGTATAATATTTCCCCTACATCTCTCTTCCTTGGCAAGAGGCTTCTCACGGCTTCTGCTATTGTACCTGACTATGTAGGCCAGTGCAAAGAGTTGTTCTGTACTGCCATCTGCAGGTAAGGAGGACAAATCCTACTTGTCTGAACAGATCTGACAGGACTCAAGTAAAGCAAATTAACAGGTAAGGCCCTAAATTAACCATTGTTGATTGTGTTTTCTTTTCTAATACCCATCCCTGTGCGCATTGTAAGATGTTGGCAGTCCAGTTAGCCAATCCAGTCTTTTTTAGATTCTACAAAATGGTGGAAGTTATAAAACTTTTGGTGATCAGTTAGTAGCAATACAGAACAGTACTGGTGTTCTCCATTTAGCAGGCTATTTGTTTTCTCAGCAGACAACCATTGTCCTCCTTTTCAGCCTTAACTTTTCCTGTGTCAGTTGCTTACTCCTGAGGGAATTCTGTGCAAAAAAATGTAAAAGTCTGTGCACAAAAACTTAATTCTGCAAATTTTATATTGGTCAAAATAACAAAATTAAATGACAATTTAAAATGTAATTAAAGACTAATACAGAGAAAAGTTATTACTTACAGATGCAGAATTTCCCTAGAAATTAACTGTAAGAGTGTCCCTTCCACTCGCTGTCCCTACTCCCCTGGTCACTTTGCCATCTCAGGCCCCAGTTCCTCCACCTGCCAGTATCTCTCCCCTCCACCTCAAGGCTCAACCCCTTCCACTCTATCGACAGTCCCAGAGTTTGACCCAGTTCTCAGTACTGCCCCTCACACAGGCTCCCTCTGTCCCTCCCTCTCTCACACACACATGCTCCCTCTAGTACACATACACACACCCTCAGTCTCTCTCTTTCTCTCATATATACAGGGCCCTCTCTCTTGCATACACACCCACACAAGCTCCCTTTCTCTTTCACACATACATCCTCCCACAGGCTACCTATGTCTCTCTTATGCAGCCCTTCACACAGGCTCTGTCTCACACATACATACTCTTTCACAATCTCCTCATATAGGCTCCCTCTCTCTGAAATCCACACTCAAGCATCCCCCCCCCCCCCCCCCGCTCTCTCACCCCCTCCCCCACATCCCTCTCCCTTTCCTCTCTCACACACACACACACACACGCTCTCTCACCGGGACCTTTATCTTTGCCGTGAGCGGAGCACACTCCATTCGTGGCACACGGGGGGCCTTCGTCTTCAAACGCTCTGTTCGCGGCATGCTGGGGTCTCCTCTGCTATTTTGTGCGCAGGGGGGAATTCTGTGCTCCACAGTAGCGCAGAATTCCCCCCAGGACTAGTTGTAGCCAGAGCAGATTGTGCCCCCAGTGCCATTTCCCTTTGCTTCTTTCTGCTTGGGCATTAGTGTTGTGTTCCCTTAAAATACATCTCGGGAGGTACTGGCTGAGGATGCTGTGGATGTAGCATTCACAGTCCTGGGGGGAGGGAATCCTAGTGATCACACAATGGCAGCAATTAGTGGCTGTATTTTCTCCAGCAGCCCATAACAGTGATGTCCATGGCTTTCTCTTTTTTTGTTTTGCAGCTTGGCTGGGATCACTTTGCACACAAAAGGAAGCGGCTTCCTCCCGTGAAGAGGTCTTTGGTGTACTACTTAAAAGGCAGAGAGCTCAAGGTTCAGGAAGATTCCAGCTACCGCCGCTTGTTGTGTGGATATGCTGCCCAGAAACTTCCCAGCCTCATGAAAGAGCGCGAATTCCATCTTGGGACCCTTAATAAAGTTTTTGCATCCCAATGGCTCAATCATCGGCAAGTGGTGTGTGGAACAAAATGCAATACAGTGAGTGACTTGTTTGGTCATTTTTTTTTTCTTTCTCAATATTGATGAATGTAGAATTTTATATAGATGTAATCTAGAATCTTGGGGTTCTGTGACATATCAGAAACTTTTTCTGTTGATAAGCAGGCTCAATTAGCCATGCTCCATGGATGATGACACTGGGGGACATGTTGTGGAGTTGTCTCTCAAGATAGTTTTATATGTACTGAGCATGCCCAGGACCTTCTGTGCAAACAACTTCCAGAACTCTTCAGTCTTTTTTTTTTTTTTCTCCATCTGCGCTTCACATGGACGCAGGAGATTGTCTCTCTACTTCACTGAACTTTAAAAAAAAAAAAAAAAAAAAAAAAAAAAGCAGTTTTCAGTGCTACAATGGCTTAATGCCCTACAGCAGGCTTCAAATATTGTGCTTGTGGTCATATGTCCATAACGGATGGTCATGCTGCTTCTTACATCTGCTTGGGCACCACATCATGACCAACCAAATTGCTGGGTTTACAGCCACAAGAGCTCAATGCCAGAGAACAGAAAAAAATAGCCTGACTATGAACAGATGTTCCTCCACCTACAGGTACTTTTTCGTTGGACGTTTCACCTACTTCACAGCCAGATTCTAAGAAACGCTGTGTCAGTACAAAGGGCCTTAACTAAGCATCCTTCCGAAAGCCCATAAAAAAAAAAAGCAGGTGCCAAAGAAGAGATCAGACGGCGCATCGCTGCTCGGCGCATTGTTTGCACATGACTTATCAAAGAAATCTTGTGCAGTTTACGTGCACTGCACAGCATCCGAGCATGGAGTGTAGGCACATGGCCCATCTGCTCGTGCTGCATCATCGCACGGGGCATAGACTTGCGGTGCATCACTGGTGGCACACAGCTCCTCTTCCAGGCACAATGCATCTTCAACGCCAAGAAACCCACGGAGCAAAACATCACAAATCAGACAGCAGAGTAGAGATTCAAATCTCACTCCCTAAGGCCTCCATCCATCTCAGACAGGGATTTGTTGAGGGACATTATTTTATTTATTTATTTTTTATATACCAGTTTACATTCAGGTAAGGTAGGTATTTCCCTATCCCCAGAGGGCTTACAATCTAAGTTTTGTACCTGAGGCAATGGAGGGTAAAGTGACTTGCCCAAGGTCACAAGGAGTGACAGCAGGACTTGAACCCTGGTCTCCTGGTTCATAGTCCACTGCTCTAACCACTAGGCTACTCCTCCTCCCTTATCTTAAGAGAAGCCATACTCCACTACCCAAGATGCCCATACCTATGCATCCATTAGGGCTACCTTTTTTTTTTTTTTTTTTGTAAATTATATGTTCCTATACGTACCCGGATCAGTCCAGACTGTGGGTTGAGCCTCCTTTCCAGCAGGTGGAGACAGACTAAAACTTGAAGGATATCCTATGTGAGGACAGAGCCTATGCTGTAACCCTTCAGTATTCGTCTTGTCTCCAGCAGGTGCAGCAGCTCACCCTTCGTTCTCTGCTTTAGGCTAGTCAGCCTTTCTTCTTTCCTCACGGATCAAGCAAGTACTTATTCTTACTTTCCGTTGCAGTAAAGGAACTTTTTCTTTAGAAAATTTTTCTTTTCTTCTGTGGGAGACTGTTCCGTCTCCCGACTCTTGCCGGTCTCAGGGGGGGGGCTTTGCCCTTGTGTGCTGCATAGCTGGAGTCCATCCCACTTTCAGGTGTGGGGACAGAGTCTCTCCGGGTCTCTTCCCCCCCCCCCCCCCCCCCCCCCCATCCACCGGCTGCCAAGAGGGTTTAGAACCTGACTGCTGCGCTCAGTTTAAAAAAAAAAAAAAGTGAATAAATATTTAGAAGAGGAATTTTCACTTTTATAAGTTGCAGGTATTCCCCTACCTTCAGCTTATTTGCAGCAGTAGACCAGTATTTTTTTTTCTTTTTCTGGTCTCAGGAGGCTTGAACTGTCAGCCAGACACGTAGAGATGTGAATCGGAACCAGAATCGGATCCGATATCAGTTCCGATTCACATCTCTACCAGACAGGCAGGAGTCAGCAGGATTCCCCCCTGCTTCACTCCTGGCCTCCAGGCTGTCAATCAAACATTTTCTCTGCAGCCTTTTTTTCTTCAGAGTGGCTCTCTCTTTGCCGCGGCAGGCAGCCTGCCTCTTCTCTGCCAGCCCCCGTAGAGTTTTTTGCGAGGGGGGCTTCTTCTATGCCTCTCTGCCGGGTGGGGAAAGTCCCTCCTCGGCAGGGAAGGCAAATTTAGCAAGGGGATCGAGTCCCCAGAGCTTGGCCAGGCCGTTCCCGGGTCGGGAAGCCCGGGAACGGTGGCCATTTTGGATTTTTATCAGCTCCATTTTCGGAGCTCCCTGGGGCTGGGGGGCTGATTTTATTTTATTTTATTTTTTTTGCAGCTACCCCCCGATTTGAGCCCCCAGGAAGGGTTTTTTGTCACCCCCTCGCCTCCCCCTTCCCCTCCCCCACCCGGGATATTTTGGGCTCGTTTTTTATGTGCATTTTCCCTCTTGCGTAAATCCCCTTTAGTGAGCATGCAGGAGGAGGTGGAAGGTCCCCCCTTGACCCCCCCCCCCCCCCCCCGGGACAAAACAATATAAAAAAAAAAAAAAAAAAAGTAAATAATAAAATAACATTTCCCCACTCCATGCCGTTGACAGTTCGACCGGCTAAGGAGCCCCCGGGGTCCCTTGGGGCGCGGGTGGTCCCGGAGGTGCCCCCCTCCCTGACCCCCCGGCGGATCCGGTACTCCCGGATCCTATCATCAAATCCAGCTGCGTAAGCTACCCTTCCACTCCTGGTGCCCCGGTCCTGCCGGGATTCAGGTTTTCGGCAAGCACCTTCCCCTTCCTCCCACGCCCAAACAGTTGCACCTGAGGCATTGGGAGGCTCCCCGGCCAGGCCATGCCCTGAACAAGCTCCCCCTCCTGGTAGCATGCTTCGTTTAAAAAAACCCCCCAATAATCCCTCCGTGGACTACTTATGCGGTCACGTTTCAGAAGGGTTTTCCCGGCCCCGGTACGCCTGCTCGAGGCTCATGTGAAGCGCACTTTGATGTTCTAGCGCCAGGGGTGTGTTCCACTATTTGCTGCAGTTTCCTGCTGCTGTCAGGTCTCAGATGGGGTCAACGTCAATTTTCCTCTGTGCCCGGGACCTCCCGTGGCCAGAGGCTTTGCATTCGACCCTTCTCCGCCTCCAGCCAAAGGCGATTGCCTCGGCGATGTCCGCCACACGGCTCCTCTAGCTGCGCCTCTGGTCGACCACTCCGGCCTTCACAGCCCGGTGGGGTACGTTGCCGTTCAAAGGTAAGCTGTTCCTTGTCCAGGACCTTGAGAATCTAGGGATTCCTTAGGGGAAAGTAAGGGCCATCAGCTCCCGGTGGCCCATCCGAACCCATCCCGGTCCTTTATACCCTCTCGTCCACGCTTTCAGGGCCAGAGGCGGTATACCCCAGGCGGGCACGGTGACTCCTCAGGGGGTTTGTTCCTTCTTGATCGCAGTTTTTGTCGCAGCATTCTTGTGGGCGCCATCCCTTTCGCGAGGGTTAGCCCACGCTCTCAATCCTTCCGCCTGCACACACTCTCTGGAGTTTCCTTGCCTCATTCTTCGGTCCCCTTCTGGGGCGGTCGCCTTTCCCTGTTCTCCGCGGACTGGGTTCAGATCCTGTCGGACCAGTGGGTCCTCGAAGTTCTCAGATACGGGTATGTCTTCGCTTTCCTTGAGTTTGTCGGGATCTTTTTCTGTTTCCCCATGCGGTCGGTCCCTGCGACACACGGTGGAGCAAACCCCCGCCAAGCTCCTGTGACTGGGCGCAGAGGCCCCGGTTCCAGACTGCGTACTTGCCGCAGGCCATTATCCTATTTTCTTCGTTCAATCTTAGACCTCACGAGTCAACCGGGCTCTCAAGGTCCCACTTCTCCGCATGGGCACCCTGTGAGCATACTCGTGCCGTCTTGCCCCGGGGCATTCCTCGTCCCCCTTGTTTTTCACAGTGGCATATTCCATTTTCCGTTTCATCGTGGCTGCCATAGTCTCTTCGCATTCGCGTCCTCCACCGGGACTTCGAGTTCCGGGCGCTTCCCTTTGGTTTCGCGACGGCACCTTGCATCTTCACCAATGTCTGGGTGTTGATGGCAGCAGCTCTCCGCCAGGCAGGACTCCTTGTCTACTCTTATCTAGATGTCTGGCGCGTCAGGGCCAAGGCGGAGGTTCTTTGCCGGCGGTCGGTGTATCACGTGCTAGCTCTTCTTGCGTCTTTGGGGTGGATACTAAATTTCTCTAAGAGCAATCTTCAGCCCTTCCCGGAGTTAGAGTACCTGGGAGCCCACTTCCTCACCCAGGTAGGTGAGGTCTTTTTGCCTCACGCGCGGGTCCTCCAGTTGTTCGGCCAGTTTGTCTGCTCTTGCTGCCTTCTCCGATGGCTTGTGCCTGCCTGCAGATCTCGGGCTCCTTGGCCCTTACCGTCGACCTAGTCCCTTGGGTTTTTCCTCATATGCGACAGTTCCAGACAACTTTGCTGTCCCATTGGCAGCCAGTGGCGACACAGTTTCACACTCCTTCCGTTGTTTGGGCTCTACCGTCGCCGCTTTGCTGTGGTAGCTTCCCCTCCCTCATTTGCTACCGGGACTGCCTCTCCAAGTCCCTCAGTGGGCGATAGTAACCGCAGACACCTGTGTCTCGGGCTGGGGTGTGGTCTGCCTCTCCCAGTATGCCCAGGGGATCTGGCCAGCGGCTCCGTCTTCCTGGCACTTCAAGCGGTTGGAGGCTCGGGCGATGTTTCTCGCTCTTCTAGAGTTTCTTCCCCTCATCTGCAGCGAGGCGATACGAGTCTTGTCTGACAACTCCACTGCCGTGGCTTCCATCCGTCGCCCAGGAGGCGCCTGCAGTCTGCTGGTGGCCCTGGACACCAGCCTTCTCTTCGCCTGGGCCGAGCGACATCATCTACAGTGCCCGGCGGTCTCCCACTCCTTGGGCAGGGGAATGTTCAGGCTGATTTCTCAGTCGTCAGTTGCTCACTCCCGGGAGGTGGACACTTTTTGAAGCAGCCATGGATTTTCGCATCGCCAGGTGGTCCCCTCCCACCTGGGCCTCTTGGCGACTCTTTGCAATACCATGGCAACTTGGTTCTTCCACTGGAGGGACCATGGCTCGGCGGGCGTGGATGTTCTGTCTCTCCCTTGACCGGTGGGCGTCCTTCTCTACGTGTGTGGTCTCTGGTCGGGAAAGTTCTCAGGCGAATAGAACTCCATCTGGGTCCCGTGCTTCTGCTAGTCCCCGAGTGGCCGCGTAGGCCGTGGTTCGTGGATTTTTTTTCTCATGGTGACGGACGTTCCTCTGCGGCTTCGCCATCTTCCTCGGCTCCCTAGTCAGGGACCTGTATTTTTCGTCCAGGCCGATCACGCTTGTTTAGCGGCCTGGCCTTTGAACGATGACGTCTCCGGCGCAAGTGCTATTAGGAGGAGGTCTTCTCCGCCTGGCTGCGGGCCCGGAAACAGTAGACTTCTCTGGACTACATGCGTATCTGGAACGTGTTTGAGGCTGTTTGTGTGGAGTCGGGTTTCTCAGCGTACTCCGTCCTGATCTCGTTAGTCTTTTCTTTTCCAAGACAGTCTCTCCGAGGATCTTTCCTCTCGTTCTCGGCACGTTTAAGTCTTCCCTCTCGGCTCTCTCCTGGGTCGGGTGGAAGGTCGCCTCTGAGCGGTCACACCCGGCTGCGATTTTCTGCTTCTGGGCATCAAACATCTCCGTCTGCCTTCGCCGCCGCTTGCCCGTCATAGAGTTTTTCATCTGGTTCTTTCAGGCCCCCTCTGCGGCTCTGTTCGAACCTCTCCGTCGCGCTACCTTGAAGGCTCTTCCGCTTAAGACTGGCTTCTGGTCTCTATCTCCTCTGCTCGTCTGAGTTCGGAGATCCAAGCGCTGTCCGGTCAGGAACCTCTTTGCGTTCTTCCGACTCCGGGGTATCTCTCGTACGGGCCCTTCCTTCTTGGTGCAGGTTCTTCTAACCTCCATGTCCACCAGTCGGCGGAACTCCCCGTATTTCCCCTGCGACTAGTGACTATCTTTGTTACCTTAATGCCTTACGAGTTCTACATCGCTACCTCCTGGTTCCCAATGGCCTTCATGTTTCGGTCCATCCTTTGTCCTCTTGAGTGGGTCCAATCGGGGTAAGCCGGCTTCTGAGTCTGCTATAGCGCGCTGGTTGAAGGCAGCAATCTCCTCGGCTTATCTTTGTCATGCTTGGGCGGTTCCCGAGGGTCTAACGACTCATTCACTACGTTCTCGAGCTACTTCCTGGGCGAACATTCAATTGTTCTCTCCGTAGGAGATTTGCAGTGCTGCCATTTGGACGTCCTTACCTACTTTTGATCGACACTACCGCCTGGCTGTGCGAGCTCCGCTCTTTGGTTCTTTTGGTCTACCAGTGCTTCGAGCGGGACTGTCTCGATCCCACCTGGTTTAGGGGAGCTTTGGTACATCCCACAGTCTGGACTGATCCGGGTACGTACAGGAAAAGGAAAATTAGTTCTTACCTGTTAATTTTCGTTCCTGTAGTACCACGGATCAGTCCAGACGCCCTTCCCCATTTGTCTCTCTTTCTGTCCTCTCGAAGCTTGTTCTTGCAGGTTGCAGTTCTTTTTAAGACGTCATTTTGTGCAACAATACTGAGCAAATACACCGGAAGCCTTCGTTGTCCCAAGTACCAAGTATATGCAAGAGCAGTTAGGCATAACATGTTTTGTTCATTGTTCTACAGTTGCTCTATTGAGCTTTATGGTTGCTTGCTTGATCCTACTCTGGTTTTGTTATTTTCTGCTTTGACATTCGTTATACTGAAGGGTTATAGCATAGGCTCTGTCCTCACATAGGATATCCTTCAAGTTTTAGTCTGTCTCCACCTGCTGGAAAGGAGGCTCAACCCACAGTCTGGACTGATCCGTGGTACTACAGGAACGAAAATTAACAGGTAAGAACTAATTTTCCTTTGCAAGAAGACACAAAGAACAATACAAAAAAAAAAAAGATACAATAAACATTACCCAATCCCACAAAGGTTCAGTATCTTTTTTTTTGGACTCAGTATAGTACAAACCTGAAGCTTACTCATCTGAACATATGATCATGCTGCAACCTTCCCCCCCACCCCCATAGGGAAAGGTGATCTAAGCAACATATTACATAGCAGTACCAAACTGCACACAATGAAGTCCGTCTGTTCCCCCCCCCCCCCCCCCCAAAAGCTCATAGGGCTGAGAGCAGATTGGGTGTTACCTTCAAGAAGTTCCAGCCTGTAATTACTCAGATATAGCTTGGGGACCAACCAGGCTCCTGAAGACATTTCAACCAGGAAATAAATGGGCCCCATATCCTCTGGAAACTAGACATGGTATGATTCTTAAACGCTGTGAGCCGATATCTTCTCCATTCGCAGAAGAACTGACTCTTTTGAATACTGGATTTCCAATGAGCCGCTAATTAAAAAAAATAAATAAATATAGATATATCTTTATAGATAGATAGATATATATATATATATATATATAGAGAGAGAGAGAGACCTATTTAAATTGAGTAAATCACATTCAGGGGTACATATCACAGACTCTAACAAAATTTCTGAAATAACTGTAGATATCACCCCCCAAAACAGAGTGATTTTAGGGCACTCCCACCTCATGTGAAAAAAGATGCCCCTCTTCCTGCACCCTTTCCAGCATAAATTATCCCTATGGGGATAGGCCTTATGAATCCTTACGGGTGAGAGATGCCATCGCAACAATACTTTTATTCTCAGTACAGCCGAAAAGGAGCACTTCATAGTGTTATAAAAAAATACTGTTCCATTGGTCCTCTGTCAGGGTGCGAATCAGGTCCTTCTTCCATGTTTTGACAAATGTTGATTTGTCCACCAGATCTGTATTAAAATACCTATATAAACAGGAGATCAGGCCCTTCATTCTCTTGGCCTGATTACGCCAATGTTCGAATTGTCCTACCCAGAGATAATTTGGAGATATGGGAACACATCGGACAAGGATAGCTGAAACCTATCCTTGAGGATAGGGAAGGCTAGAAAGGTGCCTGATTCCCAGAGCTGACCTAACTGAGTAAGCCCTTTCCCTGCCCAAGAAAAGAATGAGAGCATCCCCCACCCCCGCTGGAAAGGAAACATTATGCTGAATTGCAGAGCTAAAAAAAAATATCTGGGAGAACCCACCAATTGTGCACGCCAATGATGCCCCAATCTCAGAGAGGTAGCCGTAGCAGGGGGCAAGCATAATGTGGGATGCCAGGTCTCCTGTGGCTGCCAAGGCATCGCCCAAAAGGGCATTTTACCAACCAGGGCTTGTTCCAATATCAATATCACCCAGGGCTTTTGTTCTCCCTTTTTACTCCAATCAAGTTGCGCTGCCACATAGTACCAATCGAGAAGTGGTACCCCTAAATCCCCCTTTAATTTGGGCTTGTACATGATATTCCTGGTGACTTTAGGATGCCTATGCTTCCAGATAAATGCAAAAAATCGCTGTTGCCACTGCTTTAACACAGCTGAAGATAGGTATATAGGTAGGGATTTACACAAGTATCACATTTTTTGTAATACATTCATCTTGCTAGGCAGAATTGCTTCTATACAGGTGAGGGATAACCCTGATCATGTGTCTAAATCATGGAAGATTTTGTTAAGGAGGGGTTTGTACTTAAGTTTCAAAAGGTCATCAAAATTATTACTATGAACCCCTAAATATTTATCTTCTGAGGTGCCCACCTGAAATGAAAAGCTGCTTTCAACCGAGGAAGATAATTAGCAGAGGTGGAGATATTCAACAGCTCAGACTTCTCTACATGTAGTTTAAATCCAGATACTTTGCTAAACTCCTGCAAAATATTCACTGCCCCTGCCAGCGACTGTTCTGGAGAGAACAACATAAACAGGATGTCATCCGCAAAAAGGGAAATTTTGTAATCAACCCCTCCCACTGCCACCCCCGTAGTATAGAAGAGTTACGTATCCACGTAGCGAATCATTCTAAAAATAAAGCAAAGAGCAGGGGGGCAGCCCTGCCGAGTTCCTCATTGGATCTCAAAAGGGTCTGAATAAAAACCATTAACCTTTACCCTTGCCGTTGGGGCATTAGACAGCTATTTTAACCAGTTAAAGAAAGAGCCAAATCTTCTCTAAAATGTTGAACAGGAAGGGCCATTGCACTAAATTGAAAGCTTTCTCAGGGTCCACAGATAAAAATACCGCTGGAATTCTTTTTCTTCACCCACCAGATAAGATCAATAATTTTGCACACGTTAGCCATCCTACTCCGGATGAATCCTGCCTGATCTGGATGAACTAATCGAGCCATTACTCTGTTCAAACAGGTAGTCAAAAATTTAGCCAAGATTTTGAGATCTACATTAATTAAAGAGAGAGGACGATATGACCCGCATAAGGACAAGTCTCTCCCAGCTTTGCCTAATATAGAAATTCCCGCTGTATTTGCACCCTGAAGTAAAGGGTTACCCTCCCTTAATGAATTAAACATTGCCCTTAATGGATTGATTATAAATGTAGAGAATTTCTTATAAAATTGAGGCGTGTAACCATCTAGACCTGGAGTCTTATTTGCCTTAAGATCTTTGATTACTTGTTGTATTTCAAAGATTGAGATTTCCTGATCAAAACTTCTTTTCTCTTCCTCAGTAAGACTCTGAAGATCAGTATGGGACAGAAAGGATCTAATCTGAGCAGTGGAAATGGAGGGATCTGCACTGTACAAGTCCCCATAAAAATGTTGGAACCTCTTCCTAATATCAATAGGTGATGTCAGTAGGGAGCCGTCTTTATCATTTATCCCCATAATCTGATTTTGTGAGATGCGCTTTTTTAAATTGGTGAGCTAGCAGTCGGCCAGACCTATTACCCCATTCAAATTTTTCTTGCTTTACCAAGCTGAGCTGTAGCGCAATTCTATCCATCTCCAATGATTACAAAGCAGCCATTGCCCTTTGTAATTGTAAAAATATTGATTTTGAAAGGGCTTTTTTGTATTGGACTGCTAATTGTGTTATTTCTGCTTGTAATGTCTGATTCTTGTATAGTTTCTTTTTTCACATAAGACGCTCTGGAAATTAATTGTCCACGCACTACTGATTTAAGGCAATCCCACAATAAGGTGGGATTTACCCCAGCCACTCATGTCTGTCTATGTAATCAGAGATGTTATCTTCCAGCTGAACACAAGTCATCATCTAAAAGCATATCAAGATTCCAGAAGCGGCTCCCTGAGACTGCTCCCCTGCACAAAAAATCCAACCATATAGGAGCATGGTCAGTCCAAGTGATGGAGCCTATCTCCACACCCGTAATCCTACCAACCATGATTGTATCTACTAGAAAGAGATCTATCGAATATGAGTTGTGAGGGTTTGAGTAGAATGAATAGTTCCTGATATCAGGGGACCGCTGCCTCCAGATGTCAATCAAATCCCATCGTTTCATAAGAGATTTCAGACATTTGTGATGTGGATTGGCCCCTAAACCTTCACCTCCCGAATTATCTAATTTTGGGGGGAGGGAGATAGTCATATTAAAATCTCCTGCTATTATGAGGTATCCATTCCCCCCTCCTTTTCAAGTAACTGGGATAAGCTATCAAAAAAGGGACCCTGCTCTACATTGGGAGCATAAACATTCAATACAGTATACACTTCTCCCCCATCACAGATTTCACCAGTAAAAAATCTACCTTTTAAGTCAACCACTGAGCCACTAATGGAACAATCAAAGGACTTCAGGAATAAAATGCCCACCCCTGAGTGTTTTGTCTCCTTTGATGCTGGCGCAAAAAAACAGGAAGAGAACATGGACCATGCTATAACATGTTCATGGCGACATTTTAGACGTTTCCTGCAATAGCACCACAGAGGTCCCAGAATCTTAAGAACATAAGAAATTGCCATGCTGGGTCAGACCAAGGGTCCATCAAGCCCAGCATCCTTTTTCCAACAGAGGCCAAACCAGGCCACAAGAACCTGGCAATTACCCAAACACTAAGAAGAACCCATGCTACTGATGCAATTAATAGCAGTGGCTATTCCCTAAGTATAATTGATTAATAGCCATTAATGGACTTCTTCTCCAAGAACTTATCCAAACCTTTTTTGAACCCAGCTACACTAACTGCACTTGACTCTCAGATGTTAGGAATTGACTCTCAGATCTTAGGAATTGTCTCTTGCGGTGAGAATTCAGCCCCTTTACATTCATGGATAATATCCTAATATGAGCCATCATGTGCTATGTGTATCACAGACTTATGTACTGTCTGGGGAGAAGGCTCAAACAGATTAAGATGAAATAATCGCGCCCCCCCCCCCCCCCAGGCAGAAGCCTGCCACTCTTGGCCGTACACTCATTCCTTCACCTTTTGTAGGACCATCTTACCCAAAGTACTTGTAAATAAAACATAAAAAGATAATATCGAGGCAAATAATATCAACAAAATTAACCATAATAATCGCCCCCCTCCCACCCCAGATCCATCCGCTACTGCAATGTAGCAGAACTGCCATCGCAGATGGAACTGGTAAGCTACACAGAGCACTAAGCCAACCTCCCTCAAGCCCCCATCCCATATTAATAATTGCAAATGTCCACCCCCCACACAGTCAAACCATCCATATAATGGGTAATCATTCATATGTGCAAACAAACTGTCCCTCCACCCAGCCAGTATTTGGTCCGAAACAGACTTTTTTGGAAAGAACTGAATTGTCAAAGTTCAGTCAAGGCCAGAGTCTTTAACCAGTATGGGATCTCCCGAGTGCTGTCGCAGCCACCTTCCACCTTTCCCCATTCTTTTCCAACGTGGGGTCTCTTCACGCGCTGATGTAGACTGGACAATAGAAGAAGCCATCATCTTGACCGTGACCCTGCTGACTTCAAAATGGCCGCTGCCTCAATGATCTTGTTGGCTTTGGATATGGTGCCCCGGATCTTAATGGCTATCCCGAAGGGGAACAGCCAACTGTACTTGAAGCCTTCCTTCCATAGGATTGAAGTTATCTCTTGGAATTCCAGGCTTTTCTTGATGGAAATTGGAGATAAGTTGTCAAACACTGAGATAGAATGGGATTTCCAAATCCAAGATTGCTGGCGCTGGGCTATCGCAATCACCCTCTGCTTAACCGGGAAGTGGAGGAAACATGCAATGATGACATGGGGCCTATTACCAACCCTCTCCACCAGCGATCGATGTGCTCGCTCGAGTTCAATGGATGGTAAATCACTCAAAGTTCCATTTGAATTATCCTGCTCCAGAAAAAATAAGCAGAGCTGTTTTACTACCGCATGGCAGTTCCTGGACTCTTCTGTTTCTAGGTCCTCCAGCTTTGATTGTTAGTTGATGTCCCACAGTTGTAGCTTATCGCATAGGTTTTGTAACCTATTTATTTTGTCTGCTTGGGTATCTAGCCGGGTGTCACATTTGTCGACTCTCTGGTCTGTCTGCCATTTCCTCTCTCAAGTCTGATATTTCAATCAATTAGGGCTTATTATCTTTCATTTCTTTTCTTATTTCCCCAAACCATTGGCAAAATTTCTCCCGCAGTGGTATGTCTGGCTGTGATAATATTGTATGACCTGCAGCCTTGTCTATCTTTGTCGGCAGCGTCTGCCATCTCTACCTCTGCCGACCCGCCATGTTCTTCCACATCCAGCATGGCTTTTGTGTAAGAATACTGCTTGAAATCGGGCCCCTTCTTTTTGGAAGTCATCTTTATGAGATAGGGAGACCGTCCTGTACAAAAAGGCAGCCTCTTTTAGGGTGGATGTACGATGATGCATTCAGATGTTTGTTTATTTATTATTTATTTATTTCTTTTGTATACCGACATTCGATCGAGATATCACATCGGTTTCCAGGTAACAAGTTGAATAGGGCGAGATCTGCCCTATTTTACATTTAACAAGATAACAATTAATTAAACTATTGAAGTAATAACATTGTAACATATGAATACATATGAATACAAATGAATGTGAGTGTAATTTGGGGCATATGTTAGCTTTGTGAAAGAGGGAGCTCGAGGTTAAGTAGCCATCCTGTCCGCTGATGACACCAGCCCCCAGGGCTACCTTTCTACCCTCTTTTAGCCACAGTGCCACAACCCATATTAGTGTCCGCCATGGAGCAGCATAGCTGCCGGCTGCAAATCCTAGACCCAATTTCTTCTGTCATACTGATTTTCACTTCTGGAGTTACAGATAAAGTTTTGTGCCTGAGGAAAATGTTCTGTCGCCATCACCTGGTAAGCATTCATATCAGGCTGTTGAACAAATTACAGAAATAGTGAGGGTTTTTATACTAATTTTCTCAATTTCCGTCACCTTTTCCGCTGGCCTATCCGATTCTTCCACTTAAAGAGAAGATAATGCCAGGAGTTCTACCTCTTCCTCTTTTTCTGACAGTTACTTTCCTGAGGATCTGCCACTTCCTCCAAGTCCGGGGGAGCATTTACCACCTGCCTCCCCACTGCCTTTATCTTTAGACATCTCCCTAGGAGAGTCCCCCAATAGTTTTGTGGGGCTGCCATCTGATTCCCCTGATGAACCACCAGAACATACTTCACCTCCAGAAGACCTAACCTGTTTCAGGTTTGTGAAGAATTTGGGCTCTGTTCTAAAATTAGAACTTAGGAAGGAGCCGGATCTAAGAGTAGAAGTAATGGGTCTGCTAAAGATTTTGGATATTTCAGCAGAACCCTCCATTTTACCATCCCATAAGGTATTAGACACTCTCCTCCTGAAAAAATGGGAGATTCCTTATTCAGGATCCACCATGGCTAAAAAGTAGACTTAAACATTTAAACTAAAAAAAACTCCCCAAGAACTGGGCAGATACAACTCCCTCACAACTTAGTTGTAGCCAAGTCTGCAATGAAAAAGGCAAAGAAGATAAGACTACATTTGTATGCACCACCTGGGAGAGATCACAAACTCCTAAATGACTTTGGGAAGAAGATCTTCCAAGGAATCATGTTGGCGGCTAAGAGAGAACACAAGTTCTATATAGTGCAATACGATTGCGTGCAAACTCTAAAGCCATATGTATGTTTGGAAGCTGACAAGCCTGTCACACCTCAGCCTCTTCTTGACCTTGAAGATCTTCAACATATTCATTGCTCAGTATATGAGGTATTTGACACCACTTCTAGAATCTCTGCAGTATCAATTGGTGCTAGAAGAATGTGGATAAGGTCCAGGGAAGATGTCAATGAAAAGCTGGCTGATCTGCCATTCTCAGATGATCTCTTCCGCGACAAGTTAAAGGATACTGTGTTTAGCTTAAGGAGCAGAACTTAGCAATTTAATCGCTATCGTCACAAAGTGATCAGGGACCATCCGGATGGCAATTCTACCAACAGTACAAATGCCCAGGAAAAACTTCCACTCTTTCTAACCCGACCAACCAGTTTACTACCAACAAAGCTGGCAGAAACCCCCACAGCTTGTGCGCATAAGCCACATTCGCATCCTTCCAGGAAACCTCAACAGGGTTTTTAACTATTCCACAATAACAAATCTCTGTTGGGGATGGAATCCAGCATTGTCAACAAGCCTGCGGGTAGATCACCATGGACCAATGAGTTTCTCAAAATAATTCAACAGAGCTATTATCTAAATTTTGTACACCAGCCCAAGTTGCTGCACTTCCATGTCACAGCCAACCATTCCCAACCTTCTAACTCTCCTCAAGCAGGAGATGTGCACATTAATTGCCCAGGAGGCATGCAAAGCATCCCAACTCAGGATTACAACAGGGGTTTTTATTCCCACTACTTCCTCATCCCCAAGAAAACAGTTCTCCAACCAATTCTGGACCTCCTATCCTTAAACATCTGTCAGGAGAAATTTCAAGATGACTTCCCTAAATACCAATTTGCCCTTCATCCAACCCAATCGACCTGGATGCGTTCCCTCAATCTGAAAGATACATATCCTCACATTCCAATCCACTCCTCCTCCTGGCGTTACTTCTGTTTCCCGAGTGGCTCACTTCCACTATCAATACAAGGTCCTCCCATTAGGAGTCTCCTCTGCCCCAAGAGTCTTCACAAATTGTTTAGCAATGGCTGTGGCACACCTCTTTTGCTCAAGGATATGAATAATCCCCCTACCTGGATGACTGGCTAATGGTAGCAGCAAACAAACCAACCCTTTGGTCTCACAGGGAGCAGCCTATACTATGTGTGGAGAAGTTGGGGTTTCTCATCAATTATGAAAAGTCAGTACTCCCCCCGCCCCCCACCCCTTCAAAACAAATATGGTTTATTGGGGCGGATAGATTCCATCAGTACCAGCTCGAATCTCCCTCACAACTGAGCCCGTAAACTTTGATATGCAATGCACAAACTTGTGTGCCACAGGAAAACCTCAATTTCGATATGTCCTAGTCCTATGCGGGCATATGGCAGTTTCCCTTCATGTAGTCTCCCTAACCAGACTACACATGTTTTGGTTACAGTGGGAACTCCAGAGTCAGTGGTACCAGTGTCTTCTTCCTTTGTTGAACAAAACAAGATTGACAAAGCCAATGGCTCAGGAAATTGAGTGGTAGCTACAACTATGTATACTACTCGACAGTGCTCCTTTACATCTTTTCCGCACCAGCTAATTTTAAGACGCCTCTTCAGGCTTACCTTCTCCACTTCAAAACACAAGGCCTATGGAATCAGGAAAAGCAAGCACACTCAAATCTAGTAGAACTCCGAGCCATGCACAATGCTCTCAATGCCTTCCAGCATCTTCTTCGTGGATCCTCCCTAATAATCCATTAGGACAACCAAGTAGCAGTGTTCTACATGAACAGGCAGGGAGGTACAGGATTGCATGCGCTCTGTGAGGAAGCTATAACCAAATGGGAGTGGGCAACAGACACCATTACTTTACATGCAGCATATTTGCAAGGAATTGCCATCGTAGAGGCAGACTGCCTATGTAGAATATGAATGGTCCCTATTGTAGTTGGTGGCTGATGTACTGTTTCAGTGCAGGGACCAACCTGAGCAACAGAGCATACCAGGAAGGTACACAATTTCTGCTTTATCTGACCAACTCCTTACTGAGAAGCTCCGGATGCATTCCTGTTGTCATGGAGCCCAAAGGTCTGGTCTATGCATTCCCTCCAATACCATTAAACTCCATAACAGTTCAGAAATGCATGCACTTTCAAGCAAGGATGATCTTAATAGCCCTGGCATAGCCCAGACAACCGTGGTATGCCTATCTAGTACAGTGTTCACACTATCCTCCACAAAATCTAGGGAGCAACCCGGAATTGCTGATTCAAAAAGAGGGAAGTCTCCTTTATGCACGACACTTCACTGTAAATCTGAATGCATGGATGTTGAACGCATGACCTTACTACAATGGAATCTCCCCAAACAGATTCAAGATGTCCTGTCAGCAAGGACACAGTCTACCAGATGCAACTACAGCTTTAAATGGCATCGTTACTCAGGTTGGTGCGCCACACATGCTATAAACCCCTTTCCCTGTACGTACCAGGATCAGTCCAGGACACCTGGGTTGTGACTCCGCACCAGTAGATGGAGACAGACTAAAACTTGTGGGCGGAGCCATATATGCCCCTGTGTCAGTCACAGCCCCTCAGTCTTACTCTGTCTCCAGCGAGGCGCCTCCGACAATCGTATAGGTCTTCCTCCTTCCGTACCCCGCAGTGGCAGCGGCAGTTCCTTTCGGGGGAAGCGTTTCGGAAGACAAGGCGATCACAGGGGCCAAGTCTTCGCAATGAAAGCTGGTCGGCCCACCTCCCACCGCGGCCTCAGCTCGCCGTCCCCAACGTCGGGGCGCGGTTGCTGTCATTTTTACGGGAGCTGGGCCGGTGTAACGTCGGACCGGTGGGTCCTCAATGTGATAAGACACGGCTACGCGTTAGATTTGGCTCGTACCCCAGTGGACAAGTTCCTTGTCTCACCCTGCAAGGCCCCAAAAAGAAGGCGGCGGTGCTAGACACCATCCAACGCTTGGAAAGCTTGGGTGCTATTTCCCCCGGCCCGGTCAGCCAACACGAGGGGCGTTACTCCATTTACTTCATCGTCCCAAAGAAAGACGGCACGTCCGGACCAATTTTGGATCTCTAAGGGGTAAACCGCTGTTTTCGCGTTCCTCACTTCGAACTGGAGACGATTCGTTCAGTCATCGCCGTGGTACGGCCCGGCGAGTTCCTAGCCTCCCTGGACCTCTCGGAGGCGTATCTTCTCATAGGCAGTCTGCCGTCGTTCCAACGCTTTCTCCGGTTCTGCATTCTAGGATGGCATTTTCAGTTCGAGCACTCCCGTTTGGGCTCGCGACGGCCCCCCGTACATTCCCGAAGGTAATGGTCGTGGTGGCGGCGCAGCTGCGCCGGGAAGGTCTCCTGGTCCATCCGTGCCTGGACGACTGGTTGGTTTGGGCGCAGTCCGAGGATCAGTGTCAGGTGGTAGTGGCCAGGGTCCTACTTCTTCTGCAGTCCCTAGGATGGGTGGTCAACTTCAGCAAGAGTCATCTGACACCCACGCAGACCTTGGAATATCTGGGAGCTGTTTTCGACACGAAGCAGGGCACGGTGTTCCTATCGCACGACCGGGTGTGCAAACTGCAAGCCCAAGTACGGCGCTTATTGTCTCTCCGCCAACCGCGGTCTGCGACTACCTTACGGTCCTAGGGCCTATGGCTTCAACGCTGGCGCTGCTTCCCTGGGCATTCGCTCATCTGCGACCTTTACAGTCATCCTTACTATCCCGCTGGAAGCCGGTCTCGGAGGGATTCCATCTACCGCTTCCTCTAGCGGGCCACGCGAGGTCCAGCCTGCTCTGGTGGCTGGATCCCAGTCGTCTGTCCTCTGGAGTCTCTCTTCGGGTGCCCAATTGGACAGTGGTGACCACGGATGCCAGCCTTTCCGGTTGGGGAGCGGTCTGCCTGCGGAGCTCGGTCCAAGGCCTATGGTCAGCGTTGCAAGCCCAGTGGTCTATCAATCGCCTAGAGACCAGAGCGGTCCATCTGGCCCTGCAAGCCTTCCTACCGTTGCTGCGGGGAAAGGCAGTCCGAGTGCTATCGGACAATGCGACCACCGTGGCCTACATCAACCGCCAGGGCGGGACCAGGAGCCCCCAGGTGGCGGAAGAAGCTCAGCGCTTGATGGCCTGGTCGGAGCAACATCTCAGCAACCTCGCAGCGTCTCACATTGCGGGAGTCGACAACGTGCATCTCAGCAACCTCGCTGCGTCTCACACTGCGGGAGTCGACAACGTGCAGGCGGACTATCTCAGCCGTCATCGTCTGGATCCCGGAGAGTGGGAGCTGGGGGACGAAGCGTTTCTTCTCATTTGCGAAACGTGGGGTGTGCCCCACATGGATCTGATGGCCACGTGGCACAACGCGAAGGCCCCGCGATTTTACAGTCGACGTCGAGAGCGGGGGGCAGAAGGCGTCGATGCGTTGGTGCTTCCCTGGCCGACGGATGTGCTGCTCTACGTGTTTCCCCCGTGGCCGATGATCGGCAAGATTCTACGGCGCATAGAGTTACATCCGGCCAACTTGATCTTGGTGGCACCGGAGTGGCCTCGCCGGCCGTGGTTCGCAGACCTCGTACAACTGGCAGTAGCGGCACCCCTTCGGTTCCAGGGAAGGGCGGCCCTGCTCCATCAGGGCCCCGTCTGTTTGGAGGATGCGGATCACTTCTGTCTCGCGGCATGGCTTTTGAGAGGAATCGACTGAAGAGAAAAGGTTATTCAGATGCGGTGGTGGCCACGCTACTGCGTTCCAGGAAGCAGTCGACGTCCTTGGCCTACGTCCGTGTCTGGGTGGTCTTTGAGAACTGGTGCGTGCAGCGTGGGGTGGACCCCACTTCGGCTTCCGTCTCTGATGTTCTGGCGTTCCTCCAGGCGGGTCTGGCCAAAGGTCTGGCATGCAGTTCCCTACGGGTCCAAGTGGCGGCGCTGGGGTGTTTGCGAGGTAAGGTCCGTGGTACGTCTCTGGCGCTTCACCCGGATATTGCTCGTTTCCTTCGGGGTGCTAAGCACCTTCGCCCCCCGTTACGTCTTCCTTGTCCGGCTTGGAACCTCAATTGGGTTCTCTCCGCTCTATGCACGGCGCCGTTTGAGCCCTTGAAACGCGCAACTCTTAAGGATCTCACTTTAAAAACGGCATTCTTGGTGGCGATTGCCTCGGCACGGCGTGTTTCCGAGTTACAGGCCCTGTCCTGTAACTTCCTTGCGTATCTCTGATTCGGGGGTTTCCTTATGGACGGTTCCTTCCTTTCTTCCGAAAGTGGTCTCGTCGTCTCACGTAAATCAATCGGTGGAGTTGCCCGCTTTTGCGTGCAGAGAGTCCTCTGTTCCAGAAGAGAGGGAGTTACGGAAGCTTGACGTACGGAGATCCCTTCTCCGATATCTGGAGGTCACTAATCCGTTTCGGGTCACAGATCATCTGTTTGTCCTGTTCTCTGGACCAAAGAAAGGAGCTGCAGCGTCCCGCACAACGATCGCTCGTTGGCTCAAGGAGGCCATCAGTTCGGCGTACTTGGTGCGGGGGAAAACCTCTTCCCGTGGGGCTGCGGGCTCACTCGACTCGATCTCAAGCAGCGTCTTGGGCGGAAGCTTCTCAGGTGTCGCCTCAAGAGATTTGCAGGGCGGCTGCCTGGAAGTCTTTGCATGCCTTTATCAGGCATTGCCGGTTGGATGTCCGGGCTACCGAATCCGGAGGGTTGGAGAGAGGGTACTCCGAGCGGGACTCTCTGCTTCCCACCCTCAGTAGGTTGCTCTGGTACATCCCAGGTGTCCTGGACTGATCCTGGTACGTACAGGGAAAGGAAAATTAGTTTCTTACCTGATAATTTTCGTTCCTGTAGTACCAAGGATCAGTCCAGGATCCCGCCCGCAGTGCTGCGCTGAAGTAATGGAGAGTCCGCTCTTTGTTCTGAATTACTCTGTTCCGCTTGTTTGGCTCTCTCGATTGGAGAGTCCGTTTCCAGGAGGGGTATTTCTTTCCCCGTTCTATTAGCGGTTTGTAGCTAGTTTAGTTCTCTGGTTGTGTTCTACTTTGACATTCCGTATGACTGAGGGGCTGTGACTGACACAGGGGCATATATGGCTCCGCCCACAAGTTTTAGTCTGTCTCCATCTACTGGTGCGGAGTCACAACCCAGGTGTCCTGGACTGATCCTTGGTACTACAGGAACGAAAATTATCAGGTAAGAAACTAATTTTCCTTTACATGCTAGTTCTGACAATTGCTCTAATATCTGCACTACCTCTCCAACTCTGGACTGGCTACCACGTCTGTTATGATACATCTCAATGCCATAGCAGCATTTCACCGTGACGATGGAGTACCCTTGTTCATACATCCATTAATATCACACTTCATGCATGGTCTCCTTCACCTATAGCCACCACTAAAGTGGCCCCCTGTTCCATGAGATATGAGCTTAGTCCTGACTGTTCTAATGGCATCTCCTTTCGAACCATTGGAGTTGACATCGTTGAAGTTTCTCACCTGGAAAGTATTGTTTTTAGTAGTGGTCACATTGGCTTATAGGATAAGTGGAATTAAGACTCTGGTGCATTTTTCACCTTATCTCCAGTTCTTCCACGACAGTTTCTCTACGTCCACATCCCAGGTTCTTACCAAAAGTGGTATCACCATTTCATTTGAGCCATAACATCACCTTCTTTCTACTTGAAACAAAAACGCAAAAGGGAAAAAGTGCTACATACCCTAGATTGTAAAAGGGCTTCAGCGTATTACAAAAGACGTACTCTGGCTACTCTACATTCCCCCCCGCCCCAATTTCACTAATAGCCAAAACATTGCTGAAATGTATGCAAAACCATGCCAGGATGATCTTAGTAGCCCCAGCGGGGTATGCATATCTCGTACAACTTTCAGTAAGTCCCCCACAAAGCCTGGGGAACAACCCAGCACTGCTAATCCAGGAAGAAGGCTTGCTCCTTCACCCCTTGTAGCCTTCACTCAATCTTGTGGCATAATAGAGAACTATTAATTAATGATGCCATAAAGTTCTTGAATAATATTTAGTAATTTAAGAAAGGGTGGTGCACTTGTTACATCAGCCTTTGACATTTTTCTGGCAAAGGAATTCAGGATTATAGGATCAAAGATGAAAATAGTCACTTCACTTCAGAAATCACTGGAGTACAATGGATAAAATGAGAACGCTCAGTGAAGTAAACAGCTTATCAATAGTAAATAGATGGCTTATCAATGTTTTTATATGTTTTCCATAAAAACATCCATAATAAATAGATAAAAGTAACTGGACTAAATTGAACACTGGAAAAGCTACTGCCAATGTTTTTGAATACATGATAGATGCCCACTGCTAAATGAACTCCATAGTTTTAACAGAGCTGCCTATCTCAACAATGTTTAATTGTGTTTTTTGGAAGAAACCTTTCAGAAATTTTTTCTATCATGCTACAGTTCTTAACTTTTAAAAAAATTGTTTATATTTTTTATAAAAACAGAAGATGTGCAATGCTGGGTCAGACCAAAGATCTTTTGAGTCCAGTATCATGTCTCCAACAGTGGCCAATCTGAGACACAATTACCCTATAGAACCTAAACAGAAGATCCATTCCTTGTTGCTCACTCCCAAGGATAAGTTCTGGCTTTCTCTAGGTCCCTTTGGCTAATGGTTTATGGACTTTCAGGAAATTGTCCAAGCCCCTTTTAAACCCTGCTATACTAGATGCCTTAATCATGTTCTCTGGCAACAGATTCCATACCTTGATTGAGTGTTTAGTTAAAAACTTACTTTTACTTATTTGTTTTAAATGTGCTACTTGTTAGTTTCATGGAGTATCCCCTAGCCCAGGGTTTCCCAACCATTGTGCCAACAGACTTAATCAGGTATGATGAAGTCACTACTGCCTGATGCTCAGATCTAGACCAGAACCTGTGTTCTGCTCTCAGCACCTCGTAGCAAAAACAGATACCAGCAGTGCCTCATAAACGTGCAAAAGTTCCTCTTTGAGAACATGCATAGTCATGCATGCTTCTCCTTCTCTGTTAGAATATATCCCCTAGTCCTTCTATTATACGAAAGAGTAAATAACCGATTCACATCTATCTGTTCTACATCTCTATCATATCCCCCCTCAGCCATCTCTTCTCCAAGCTAAACAGCCCTAACCTCTTTAGCCTTTCCTCATAGGGGAGCAGTTCCATCCCCTTTATCATTTTGGTCACCCTTCTCTGTATCTTCTCCATCGCAACTATATATTTTTGAGATGTGGTAACCAGAACTGTTCACAGTACTCAAGGTGCAGCCTCAGCATGAAGCGATAGAGGCATTATGACATTTTCCGTTTTATTAACCATTCGCTTCCTAATAATTCCTAACATTCTGTTTGCTTTTTTGACTGCTGCAGCACACTGAACCGATGATTTTAAAGTATTATCCACAATGACTCCTAGATCTTTTTTCTGGTTGGTAACTCCTAATATGGAACCTAACATCGTGTAACTACAGCATGGGTTATTTTTCCCTATATGCAACACCTTGCACTTGTCCACATTAAATTTCATCTGCCATTTGGATGCCCAGTCTTCCAGTCTTGCAAGGTCTTCCTGCAATTTATCACAATCTGCTTGTGCATTAACTACTCTGAATAATTTTGTATCTTTTGCAAATTTGGTTACCTCCCTTGTCATATTGCTTTCCAGATCATTTTATAAATATATTGAAAAGCACCGGTCCAAGTACAGATCCCTGAGGCACTCCACTGAGAAAATTGACCATATAATCCTACTCTCTGTTTCCTGTCTTTTAACCAGTTTGTAATCCACGAAAGGACATCGCCTCCTATCCATGACTTTTTAGTTTTCTTAGAAGCCTCTCGTGAGAGACTTTGTCAAACGCCTTCTGATTATCCAAATACACTGCATCTGTTCACCTTTATCCACATGTTTATTAATCCCTTCAAAAAAAAAAAAAAATGAAGCAGATTGTAGAGAATTGAGGAAGAAGGGAAAAACTGATTTTTGGATAAGGTGCAATATCCCACAAATGGTCAAAGCTTTTTTTATTTTTTTATTTTCATATTTATTAGTCAGAATCATCTAAGTAGAACATATAACAACTTTTGCACATGTCTTGGACCTGTTGATTAAACCAATCCATCATAGTACTCATAAGAGCATTTCCTTTTTTTTTTTTGTTTTATTTTGCCCTTCTTTCCCCCTCCTCCCCCCCCCCCTTCTGATTGCCCACACAAGTTTAGCAGTGAGGGCCAGATATCTACTGTAATTTATTATGTTAAGACAAGGATCCGAGTGTCCACAGTATGCCTGCAGGCTATGTCTAATCTAGTTGTTGATTTGGGATACTATCAGTAAAATGAGATGTAACAGTTAAATCAAATCAATAATCGCCATTTCCTACAATTTACAATAAAATAGTGAGTCTTGGGATAACAGATCTCACAGTGTGGTCTCCATAGAGGAGGCTATGCAGAAATACAAGGCGTGTGTCAGTATCTTTCATCACAGTGTGTCCCGGAGTCATAGATCTC
This sequence comes from Rhinatrema bivittatum, assembly GCF_901001135.1. Classification (NCBI taxonomy): domain Eukaryota; kingdom Metazoa; phylum Chordata; class Amphibia; order Gymnophiona; family Rhinatrematidae; genus Rhinatrema; species Rhinatrema bivittatum. The sequence continues at coordinate 808,548,837 of NC_042615.1, read as the reverse complement.
ACTGTAGTCCCCATAGAGGAGGGCTGTGCAGGAAATTAATTTTGTGCTCAGATAAAAGTAGTATGGTTGCTGTGTTAATCCATTTGAATAGACAGAAATAAAAGTTAATGAGTAAAAAAATATATGTATACTGTATAAGGCCATACTATTTTTTTTTTTTTCCCATGATCCTACCGCAAGACATTTCTTGACAGGCTTCCGTTCGGATCTAAGGAAGGGAGATTTAACTCTTGAAAGCTAGTCAAGAAACGTACTAAATTAGTCCAATAAAAATGTATCTCTTTTTTTGTTTTTTAATTTTTATTTCCGTGCACATAAATTGTTTAGAAATGTGGTTAAAATTGAAATCATTTTGCTGAACTTGGTCTAAAACTCTTGCTTTCATCTTCTCTTTCAGCTGTTTGTTGTAGACATTGAGACTAGTCAGATAACGAAGATTCCTATTCTGAAAGATCGAGAGCCCGCTATTGCAAACCAACAAGGCTGTGGCATTCATGCCATTGAGTTGAACCCCTCACGGACGCTATTGGCCACTGGAGGAGACAATCCAAACAGCCTTGCTATTTATCGCTTGCCCACACTTGATCCAGTGTGTGTGGGAGATGTAAGTTGGTTTCAGTTCTTCACATCTTCATTTTTACCTCCGTTTTGCAGTTCTTCCGTGCTTGAACACATGCTGTGGTAGACCAGACTTCAGCATCAATGACTAGATACTTTGATTCAACAGCTGTCATTTCAGAAATCTGCAGTGTGTGCTTGGTACTTGCTGACTCTTTTTTTTATCAAGGGCAAAAACAGATAAATGCAACAAGAAAGAAGTGGGAGGAATTCGGAATCACGTCTTTAATGGCGATGTGATAAGCAAATACATCTGACTGCAGCTGTTAATTCTGTATCTTATCCTTATTGCAAACGCTAGGAGTCCCCACAAGTTGTGCTGGTGTTAAACTGAGGGAAAATGGTCTCTTTCCATCTTTTTCAGTTTAGTGACTGGCAGGGCTTTCAAGGCAGAAAGGTTTTCTCTTGAAATTGCTTGGGATACCTCGCCCTACTGTTCCCCGTGATGATGCTTTCTGTTGGGGAGACCCTAGTTAGCTATACATTCTGATACACTGGAAGTATTATACAATATCACTAGAAAGGCAGCAGTAAAACTGATAGGGCTAGATTCAACCAAATTCATTTTGTTCCACAGGAGGGTGAACAGAACTTAAAAAAAAATAAAAAATTTCTAAACCCAAATAATTGTCATAAAAGCAGATATTTGGAAAATAGTGAATTTTTTTTTGTCTTGATGGAGCTGCACAGGGGAGGATCAAAGTTCTCAGAAGACGAATAGGATGGCAGTCCTCACACGGGGGAGATGTCATCTGATGGAGCCTGTCCCAGAAAACTTAAGTTGTTTCTAGAACTTTGACTCTACCTCACTAAATTTGCATGCCATTATGCCATTTGTCTGTCGGGGCCCCTCAGTCTTTTACTTATCAGTAGAACCCAAAGGTCGCTAAATGTATTTATTTTTTTTGGCCTCTGTCCTCCAGCTAGGCTTTTGAGGTTTTTCTGCTGCAGGATCGTTCATTGAGGGACCCTGTGGTAGTCTTTTTTTCCACTAGTTCCCAAATAGGTTTTTTGAGCATTTTTTTGTAAGTTTCATCTTGGTTCTGCGGCAATATGCTATCAGTGCCCACCAGGTATCAATCCACCGCCAGCATACTTTGATTTTACTTTGGTTCTTTTTCGGTTGAACATGTCTAGCAGATGCCAGCAGTGCCCCTAGTGCAGCAGGACTATGGTGTGTGCCTGGGGGCAACATGCAATGTCAGTGGATCTGCGACCATGACCCAGAAGGACCATCTGTCCCATTTGGAACTGATAGAAAAACATTCTAGGCACAGAAGGTTGATCCACCGGCATCAGAGGTCTACACATCGAGAGACCTCTGAGCTGCATTGGTGGATTTAGTGTCATTGACATCTGAGGAAAAAATCAGTTCTCAATGTGGCCTTTGGGGAACCCAAAGACGAGCCATTGTCTGGTTCTTCCCACTCAAAGACAAGAGGTTCTGCTTCATTGGCAGCGAGGGAAGCCAAAGAAGCATCAGCGTTGATCTCAGTTGGTGCCTGAGGCCGGGCTCAGGGCCAGTCCAGAATATCCCTGCTCTCTTCTCCCTCAAAACAGTCCCATGGTGAGGAGGGCTCATCCCCCCCAGAAAGCTCAGACCTCCAACAGTGCTTTTCTCAGCTTTGAAGAGGATGTGGCCACTTCTCTTGCCTTCCATTCAGTGTTGGTATTGAATATTTTTGAGGAAGAGTGAAGGTCCATCAGGCCTTGGATCCTCCAGCGTCAGTTGATTCCCTTCAGCTGCTGGTAGTGATGCGACGGGACTGATGCTGATTCCTAAAAGGAAACCAGGATCACTGCCAATGTGCATTCAGGTTGGCCCCCTCAAGGTGACATTGTTTGTGTGTTGTGACCTGCTCAACTTTAGAGGAAGGTTTACAAAGCCTTTGTGTAGAGGAAAGGGTAAGGGAACAAAATCTTATTAAACAAGTTTATTTAGGAAGTACAGGTAGAGAAGATGTACAAGTTATGCAAGAAAAGAGATGCTGAATGTATTGTTAAAGTGTAAACAAATGGGGCGATGATTATAGAATAGAGATCAGCACATTCAGAGTTAATTAAATGGAATAAATTTGTCCACAAAATTATTTCCTTTCATCCTCCAGTATTGCATCTGGCTTTTGGCCTGTCTAGAGCCCCACAAATAATTGGCCGATCAAATTAGCTCTCAGGCAGAAAGATTCCTGCTAAGCCCAGTCTGGCTGCTGAAATACTAGGGTTTATCATAAGTATGGACCTTTGTTCTTGTTTATATATTTTTCCTGGGAATTTCAGCATTATAACAAAAAAAAAAAAAAAATCAATGGAAAAATTACTTTATAACAAGTGCAAAATCAATGGGTTCTCTTTTTTTTTTTTTTTTTTTTAAACATTGAAATTTCCAGGAAAAATAAAAACTGAAAACAGAGGTCCCTAAATCATAGTCCAAACAGAAGCCCAATACCCCAGTTGGAATTCATAGGGCCTCTGCTAAACCTGACTTTGGTCTATTTGGTTTTCTCCCTGCCAGAAGAATCTGACAGTGACTTCAGTGAGGGGGAATGAGGCAGACATCAGCCTAGAACATGTCAGCATCATGGTGGGCTCAACAGTGCATGCACTTACCATGGCACATCTAGATATGCAGTATGCCCAGTAGTCCTTAGTCACAGGGAATCAGGCTGCTTGGCCTTCATATATGCATCAATGTACCAGAAACGTTCAAGGATCCCCCTCTCTACTGGCTATTCCATTCCAGTATAATCAAGAGCATAACTTTTCAAATTGGTCATCTTTCAGTTGTTTAAATCTCAGATGCATATAGGCTTGGGAACCCATTCGAATGGGTTTCACACTCTGCCCCTGATCCCGAGGAACAGACTACATTTTAACTTTCTGAAGCCGAAGGGCAATCCTTTCAGAAATCAGGTGGCTAATTAAAGTATTCTAGGACAGACAGACATAACCATGTGGCAATACGGGCAGCCACGTGAGCAAATAGGGAAAAACTTATTTTCTCTTCTAGTGTTGGGAAGCTGTCAAGTAATATTCGGGACCCTTTCAATAGAGACATTCCTAAGAGCTGCATATCTGGCAAGAATGTATATTCTGGCAGACAGACTGAGTTGCCAAATGGACCCTCACAAGTAGTCCCTTGTGTCAGAGTGGCAAATAGCCTGTTGTCCCCATGGGGAACGCCTGAGCTAGATCTGTATGCAATAGTTCAGAACAAAAAAGTGCCAGCATTCTGTTCCAGAAAAAGGTCAGAAAACAATCTATCATTAGATGCCTTCTCCCTTTATTGAAAGGAAAGACTTGTCTGCATATTCCATACTTAAATGGCAAAGACCTCCTTAAAACTCAGAAGAGACCAGGGAATTACGATTCTTATAGCTCCATCATGGCTGAGACAGATTTGGCTTCCAATTCCTCAGTTCATATCTGTCAAAAAACCTATCAAGTTTTTCCCGTTGATAGCTGGGCTGAATTAGCCATGCTGTCATGGGAGCTGTCCTTCAGGTCCCAGGAAGCGGAGCTTCCCCAAGCAGTGGTTAGACTTTTGTCCTCTGCGGCTGCCCGTGAGTTCCTGCTCCAGAAAGTAACATTCTCCTCAGTCTGTTTTTTTCTGCGCATGGGATCGCACACGGAGCTTCCTTTCTCCTCAGCGTTTTTTGTTTTGAAGAGAAACATGTAAAAAAAAAATAGATCAGACTGTTGGGTTTCAAACCCTGTAATTGTGGGGAAAATCATGTCTATTACGGATGGACATGATTTGTTACCGTTGCCTAGGATCCAACCACAATCAAGGCGAGTGTACACATTGTGGACGAATGTCGCTGAGAGCCCAAAGACAACGGGCCCAGAAAATTGAAAGCCTAAAAAAGGATGGGGGGGCACACTCATCGCCAGGGCCCATCAAGAAACAAGCCCCATCGACTGAGCGGCCTCACTAGAACCCAGACTCTCCAGGCCTGGAGAGGAGGTGAGATCCTCGGGTAAACTAAAAAAGCCCCATGAGAAGGGATCAATAACGGGATGTGAGGCGCATCCAGCATTCTCGGTGCAGGGTGGAGATAACACGACTCATGCGCTGATGCCGAGGCCTTCTACTTCGAGGTTGTCGAGTTTGGCGCCGAGGGTACCAGCGTCGACGCTGTTACTGATGCACCACCAACCAAAACTGGCGCATCCGGTGCCGAAGTCAACATCCTCAACACTGAAGCATTAACCACTGAAGCTGGCACACTTCGTGTCTGACAGCGCAGTCGACGCCGAAGCCAACACACTCCACAAAGTCCATGCATATGGAACCTAGGTTGAACCATTCGGCATCTGAGTTGACACACTCGACGCCTCGATTGACGCACTCAATGCCGCAGACGATGCACTCGGCGCAAAAAAGGAAACATTCAAAGCATTACTTGATGCATCGGGCTGTACAAGGCTCGCCACCTTCACAGTCTCAGCATACAGCATCATCGCTGTCACGACACTTCTACCACTCAGAAGGATCAGACTATGGCATTGAAGCCTCAACCTAAATGGATGAGGACACACTATATACTACCCAAAGTGTCAGCTGTCATCACCATACCGACCGTAACAAGCATCCAGATGAAGTGGACTGGCTAGCCCACATCGCTCACACCGTTCCAGTTCATCAGGTACGAAAAGAACTGTGATAACTAGCTCCTCTTCTGAGGAGCTAGTTATCACAGTCTGCATCCTCACGGACAGACGGTTATCCTCGTCTGCATCCTCACGGACAGATCATCCATTTCATGACCACTTTCCGTACAATACCAACCTCCAGACCTTGATCCAAAGGGGAAGAAAGTCATGAGACAAGACAGACCAAACGACAAACATCTGGTAAATCGCGAGTCAGACACACTGGGCTTAGCGGTAGCAACATACAAACCTAATCACCCTCCATTGCCACCACAGGCACAAAAAGCATTTTCTCAGCTATCCGAAGCGCTATCATTAGATGCCTTCTCCCTTTATTGTCACCTGAGAACATATGTGAGTTTTATTTTTTATTTTATCACACTTAACTATTAAGTTAAAGAATTACAGTATACCGCATCTACAGTTAGCCCATAAAGGGAATTTTATTACACTTTACATATAGCTTATAATATTGACTCATGTATCCGAACAACTGCGGCACCCTCTGGTTAAAATTAAATCCATTCTGAACTTATTTATGTGCCTATTTGTAAACCGTTGTGATGGTATATCACTAAACGACGGTATATAAAAGTTTTTAAATAAATAAATCTGGATTTTTTGAATCCCTTCAGTCAACATTCTCTTTACCTCAGGCATCTTCCTCAAGTTCTCCGGGAACACCACAACCCACGAGGGAACCATCTTCAGACCCTGCAAAGTTTCCTCCTCATTCAATTCAGTCTCCTTTGCAGATAACCTTTTCGGAGACCGTTTTCAAGAGGCAGTCACAAAGCTAAAAGATCAGGCGGTAGCAGTATAATCTCTGACCGGCCCCTCTCACTACTCGACCTCTCTGCGTTATTTCGGATCCTCACGCCATCTTCAATACTCATGCCGACCATACCGGTCTTATCAATCCTACAGACCTACGACTTACCAGCCGTATCAACGACGACAACAACAACAGCAGTTAAACAGAAGAGGTAAACCTAGAACTTAACAGGCAGAAGGCCAGCAAGCAGGGGGAAGTGGCGTCATCCCTGCAATCTGGTCGCTTAAGGCGCTAGCTCCCCCCATCCTTTTTCTAATCCTTTCTAAATCTGTGCCATCAATGTGAATTTAAGGACTAAAAGAGCGACTTGAGATCACTAAAGAATACAGGATGACCGCCAAGAAAAAATCTATTAATTTAAAAGCATTCTCATACGAAGCGGGGGGATCGCGATTCGCGGCCCTGCGAGAAACGGCAGAAATGGGGGAAGAGAACATGGCGGATGCGGGAGAGCTGCATAATAAAGGCGGTAGCGGAACAACAGACATCGATAAGATTCGGTCGTCGGAGGAACTTACCAAAGAAGATTTTCAGATGTGGTTCCACGAGATACAAAAAGATATTAAATCTTTAAAAACTGATTTGCAGGCTGCTGTAGAGGAACTCCGCTCAGAGTTGGGGGAATATGGCCGCCGTGTTGAGGAAGTGGAAAATATCGTGGAGGAACAAGTACTGGAGTCCTCCCGCCTTAAAACTGATATCACCACTTTACAGAACGCTAATGCTGAGATTTTGCTGAAACTCGAGGATATGGAAAATAGATCAAGGAGATCGAATATTCGAATACGAGGCGTCCCAGAGTCAGATGTATATGAGGATGTAGACATGGTGGTTCGCAAGATATGCACGGTTGTGCTTAATGCGGGGACGGATGTTTCTGCTACACAGGACCATGATATAGTGCTAGACGGGGCACACAGAGTGCTTCGCGCTCCAAGAACCAATGTGCCTCAAGACATAGTTTCCGTCTGAAGGAACAAATCATGCAACAGGCAAGACGGATGGGTACTATAACCTGGGAAGGAAATGCCATCACCTTGTATCAAGATTTGGCTGCTGCTACCCTGCAACAGCGAAGAGAACTCAGACCTGTAACAACCCTTCTTCGAAGAGAGAGTATTAGATACAGATGGTTATACCCGAGAGGCCTTACCTTTACAGCGGGAGGCATCACACATCGAATTAAATCAACAGCAGAAATCGGAGCGGTGTTGGCAGAAGCAGGGCTCCCTATCCCAGCACATGAGACCTCCACTCAGAAAAGTGAAGTGAATGAGCGCCCGAGGTGGCAACGAGTGGGGAAATCGGGCTCCCATTTACACCGCAAATCATCCGAAACAGCTTCCAGTGCTGCACGAGAGGGGGTGGATTGAAGGCTTGGCCCCTATCGTCAGGTGCTTGATTTCTCCGCAGTCAAAGGAACGGAGGTTAAGTCCAAGTTGCGTGTGTTGGGGCTACATTGCTGCTTTGGTTCTCAAGTTGTATTGCTTTAACTGTTTACTGTTTACTGATGTGTGTCAGAGTTCTGGATAGACACCGGTTATAAGTTTTATGTATGGTTGAAATTGGATGGGGGGAGGGGGATGTGTGGTCCATCTCAGAACTAAGCTCCCCTCAGTAGCTGGGGGTACAGGGGGGAGGATGGGGGACAGGGGAAGCTATATGGTTTTACTAAAAGGAGGGGGGGGAGAAAGGGCAGAGGAGGGAGGTTTCGAAGCGGGGAACATGCCTGTGACCATGAAGGGGGCTTGGCAAGCGTGGGTAGATTTATGGGGGGTGGTACTGTCTCTTGGGAGTTTCGGAGGGTTGGGGGGGAGATTTTCTGGTTATGCAGTCTATTAAGGTGATGTCTATCAATGTAAAGGGCTTAATCACACCATTAAAACGTAAACAGACGTTTAAGGAAGCCATATCTATGAAAGTTTCCATAATCTTTATACAAGAAACACATCTTCAGAAGAAACATGAAAGATTATTGAGTAATCAGCAGTACGCCCATATTTTACTAGCGGCAAGCACGCCTACTTCTAAATACGCCGGAGTGGGGATATTGATATCCAGAGATTTAATGGTACAAATTGAAGAGGTGCACCGAGATGCAGAAGGGAGGTTCATTATAGTGTCACTTTATATCAATAAAATACTATTCAATTTGGTAAATATCTATAACCCAAACACGCTTCAAAGGGAGGTGCTGCACTGGATTGATGCTCAACTCCTAAAATGTTTGAGCGGAAAAGAAATCATGGGGGACGACTTTAACATGGTAAGCAACCCCTTATTAGATTGTTCTAAAGGAAAAGTTCAACAGTCCAAAGCAGATCGGAAGGCCCTGAAGAGCTTTATTATTAAGTGGCAATTATTGGATATCTGGCGGGAAAGAAATCCTGGAGGCAGGGATTATTCCTTTTACTCAATGGCCCATGATACTTACACCAGAATAGACTATTTTCTTATTGATAAATCACTTGCAAGTAATACTAGGTCTTGTAGGTATTGGTACTATAGATTGGTCGGATCATGCACCTATATGGTGGGAATTTGACCATCTACAGGGGGTGAGTGGACGTCTGTTTTGGAAACTGAACGATTCCTTGATAAAGGATAAGAAGGTGGAAACTCAAATATGGACGGCTATAAGGGAATATTTCACCATAAATGATGATAATGCAACCTTACCCGTTATACTTTGGGAGTGTTTAAAAGCGGTCATCAGAGGGAGGCTTATAGCAACTCCTTCATATATAAAGAGAGAGAAAGAGGAACAAAGCAAGGAGTTAAGAGACAAACTGAGTACAATAGAGAGTGCCCATAAACAGACCCCAATGAAAGTTTTACTAAAGGAAATAATAGACATAAGATATAGAATTAAAATGTTAGAGGCCAAAGAGCTGGCTCATCAATTGGACTTGACCAAACCAGTCTATTATGAACATGGGAACAGAGCTGGGAAGCTGTTAGCCCATAGTTTAAAAGCCCGTACAACCCAATCACAGATTACTAAAATCAAAGCACCAGATGGATCTATGATAGTAGACAGGGCTGGGATTCGAGAACAATTTAATCATTTTTTTGCTGATCTATATGCTAGGGAGGACAGGGCCACGGAAGAAGATATTCATAATTATCTACAGGGAATTCAATTACCTTGTTTGGACACCGCTTTAACAGAGGGGGTGGGGCAACCCATATCAGCTGCAGAAGTATTAGCGGCTATTATGGAGTTGAAGCCGGGGAAAGCCCCTGGACTCGACGGGTATACCCCACTTTTTTTATAAGAAATTTAAGGATGAACTGGTGGGACCGTTGATGCGGATGTTTAACAGTTTGGGAGTTGAAGGACACTTAACCGCTGCAGCGAATGTTGCAGGTATTACGATTCTCCCGAAGCCGGGAAAAGACCCAAGCCAATGTAGTTCCTATCAGCCGATATCCCTTATAAATGTAGACCTAAAGCTGCTGGCTAAATTTCTGGCCAACAGATTAAAGGTAGTTATAACCTCCCTAATTCATGATGATGAAGCCAGATTTATGCCGGGACGGATGGCGGGGGATAATGTCCGAAAGGTTATTAACATCATATATCATGCAAAAAAGAATACAGTTTCATCCGTGTTATTTGGGGTAGATGCTGAAAAAGCATTTGATAGAGTACATTGGCCCTTCTTGTTTAAAGTAATGGAAAAGATGGGGTTGGGAGGGGGTTTTTTAAGGTGGGTACGGGAACTGTACACAGCCCCTGCAGCTTGTATTAAGATTAATGGGGGTTATTCGGATAATTTTCAAGTCCAATGGGGCACAAGACAGGGTGTCCGCTATCTCCATTATTGTTTGCCCTCTGTTTAGAACCGATGGTGGAGAAAATCCGGCAGACAGAGGAAATTCAGGGCATAATTTTTATGTTTCAATGTAAACCGACGTGATCTGTATTTTAATACAGGAACACCGGTATATAAAAATCTAAAAAATAAATAAATAAATTAGGATTGGAGAACAGATGTACAAGATATCTTTATATGCAGATGATGTCTTATTCACATTGTCACGACCAGAACAGTCACTGCATAGGCTATTAGAGGAATTAGACAGGTTTGGGTTAGTATCTGGTTTTAAAGTAAACCAAACCAAGTCGGAGCTACTTCCTATTTCATTATCTGCCAGCCAAATTTTGCATTTACAGGAACTTTTTCCTTTTCAATGGGCTAGGCAGACAGTGAAATATTTAGGGGTTCAAATTGGAGCTGAATATGGAGATATATTCTGCCATAACTATCTTCCTTTATTTAAGAAATTGGAAAGAGATCTACATACTTGGAATAGATTAATATTATCCTGGCTTGGCCGGATAGCTGCTATAAAAATGACCTTTTTACCAAGATTAGCGTATTTCTTCCAAAACCTTCCCTGTCTCATCCCATCTAAATATTTGAAGGGCTTACAATCTAAGATAATTTTGTTCATTTGGAAACGAAGACCGCCGAGAGTGGCACGGGCAGTGCTCTATCAAAGCAAAATAGATGGAGGCTTGGGGTACCCAATCTCACTAAGCTTTTAGCTGCAATGCAGCATAATACTATTATTGATTTTCACAATTATGTTAATGTTAAACAGTGGGTACATATAGAGCATGCTATGGCCAAGGGAGTAAAGATACCACAGTTGTTTTGGACGGGGGAGCTATGACAGCTGACTTTGGATAGTTTTTCTCTGTGCACGGCCACCACCTTTACTATATGGAGAGCTTGGAAAAAAGCTCTCGTAGGGGATCGTAGATTCTTACACTCCACATCTATACGGGGTTGTGCAGACTTTCCTGCGGGTGCAGAACGAAAGGTGTTCCAGGAATGGGAGAGCAAGGGGTTATATACCATGGGACAATTCTGGCAAACAGAGGGGGTTCTGCCATTTGAGGTTTTAAAAACTAAATACGCCCTTAACAGCAAAGATCATTATGCTTACCTTCAGGTTAAGCATTTTATATTATCTAAAGCTGCGAGAGTGGATCTGATTAAAGGGAAAAACTTGCTGGAAGGTTATTGTGAGACAGCACAGTCTGTAAATGGTGCAATATCAAAATTATACATTTTACTGAATGGAATACTACCACATCCACTGGGACATATGGTAGCATGGGAAAAAGATATGGGGATCTCTTGGACGGATAGGGAATGGGACGTATGTTTCTATGAGGTGAGCCACAGTTCTATATCGGCACAGATGGTGGAACAGAATTATAAAGTTTTGTTTCAATGGTATTATACTCCATTTAAATTATGTAAAATGAGGCTCAAAAAAGATGCTCTATGCTGGAAAAAGTGTGGGATGGAGGGGGACTTTAAACACATGTGGTGGCTATATCCTGCAATTCAACGGTTATGGGGACAAGTGGAGAAATGGTGTAATGATTCCCTTCATATTAAAATGACCTGGACTATGCAAGGGGCTCTACTTCATGCCCCAGTGGATAATGTGACTTTGCCACAACAACTTTTCCTTAGAGCGGTGGCTCATGCGGTGAGAGGCGAAATTGCGAGATGATGGAAGGAGGACAGAGCGCCGACTTGGTCAGAGGTTCTTCAGAGACTTAAATGGACACATCATATGGAATATCTCACAGCAATCCGGAGAGACAGAATATCCCGATTTAATGACATTTGGCAGGCCTACCAGAGATGGTCACACTATCAGGATTGACCACAGGCTTGGGAAGGTGTGGGGGGGGGGGGTGGAAGGGGAAATAGGGTGGGAAGGGGAAAGAAGGCAATATTCTTCTCATATAAGTTGCAGACTGACATGTGAGATAGAGAACAGAAACCAATAGCTAGGTCTTATCATGCCGGCTCCAATTGATGTTTTTCTGTATTCATACCTGATTGTTGTTTTCTATATATTCACATATGTAGGTAGATACAAATATACAACTGTTAGTAGGGACATCAGCACTGGTAAAGTGGTTCACAGTTTTGTCAGTCCTGTAAGGTTTGCAGTGCATTATTCTGTGTATTTTTATTTATATATTTGGTTCTTATTAATGCTTTAATAAAAAGAAAATTACAAAAAAAAGAAGGCCAGCAAGCAGCACAAACGCAAAAACCACACAGTCTTTTAAAATATTCTGCTGCCACCACCACTTCAAGCGCCCCTGGGAAGGATCACAGCTTGCTTTCAAGCATGGGGGGAGATAACATCAGATCGCTGGGTTTGGACATTGTGAAACAGGGCTACCAGCTTCAATTCACAACCAGACCCTTGCTTCCTCACCTGTCTGTTCAAACAGTAAGAATGACTCATCCCCAACTCGAACAAGAGGTCCTATGACTCAAACATCAAGGAGCAATCTGTCATGTTTCCCAAGAAGCCCAAAACAAAGGCTTCTGTTCACCTTATTTCCTCATTCTCAAGAAACCCGGTGGCCTTCGACTGATCCTGGATCTCCGCCAGCTCAACAAATGCCTCGTCAAGGAGAAATTCAAAATGGTATCCCTCAAATCCATTCTACCATTCCTTCAACGCAACGATTAGATGTGCTCAATAGATTTGAAAGATGCCTATACACACATTCCTATCCATCCATCCTCGTGGCGCTACCTTTGCTTCCGATACAAGGTTTTTCCTTATGGCCTATTGGCAGCCTCCAGAGTTTTCACAAAGTGCATGATGGTGGTGATGGCATACCTTCGTCAACGGGGCATGCAAATTTTTCCGTACCTGGACGATTGGCTTCTAGTAGCATCAACCCCCACACTACTCATCAATCATCTTCAACAAGTGATCGAATGGTCAAGTTGGGGCTAGTCATAAATTTTCAGAAGTCTACATTCCAGCCATCACAAATTCTGCAGTTCATAGGAGCTCCATTGGACACCATAAGGTGCAGGGCATTACTACCAGAAGACAGGAAACAAGATATGCAGAGACTTCTATGCTCCCTCAACTATGTACAGACCTTTCTTATCAAATTCTCACAGTTTTGGGGCATATGGCATGGGCCATCTTTACGGTTCCCAACACCAGATTACACATGCGCCGTCTGCAGTGGGGATTAAAACGTCAGTGGAAACACTCGCAACAGTTAACCACACGTCTCACACTCTCATGTCTTACATGGCAAGAGATGTAGATGGTGGCTCAACAAATCCACACTATCCAAAGAGGCGTTGTTCAATCTTCCCCCACACAACGCAGTGCTTACCACCGACACCTCTCGCAAAGGCTGGTGAGCACATCTAGATCGCTTGGAAACACAAGGGCTATGGTCTCCACAAGAACATAGTTTACAGATAAACTTACTAGAAATCGGAGCAATCCGAAACTCCTTGCAAGCATTTCAGCATCACCTCCAGGGCTGAAGAGTAATGATCTACACATACAACCAAGTGGCCATTTACATAAACAAACAAGGAGGGTCCGGTTCATGGTCCCTCTGCAAGGAAACCCTTCAAATCTTCCATCACGCACACCGACATTAGATTTAACTGCAAGCAACATACCTTCCGGGAGTAGTCAACACCCGGGTGGACAGGTGGAGCCAAATATTTCATCCCCATGAATGTTCTCTCATCCAACAAGTAGCTCAGGACATATTCGACAAATGGGGAATTCCAACCATGGATCTCTTTGCTACAGAGACAAACTCGCAGGTGCCTCACTTCTGCTCAGTATGGCCCAGCCAGAGAAGAATAGCACAGGACGCTTTTCTTATCCCTTGGGCAGAAAGTTTGATGTACGCTTTTCCACTCATTCCTCTCATAACAAAGACAATACAGCAATGTATTGCGGACTCAGCTCAACTCATACTAGTAGCTCCAGCTTGGCCCGGACAATCATGGTACAGTTACCTGTTGAAACTCTCAGTCGAGGACCCGATACGCTTACCGAATCGACCAGATCTTCTCCTACAGCAAGGGGGAACCCTTCTCCACCCTCTACATTTGTCACTTCATTTAACAGCGTGGAGATTGAGTGGTTCCTCCTGACGGAACAGGGAATCTGTTGCAGCCCAAGGTGTTATATTGGAGTCTAGAAAACTGTCAACTAGAAGAAATTACAGGGGTGTTTTTATTTGTTTTTATTGACGATAAACATTCCAAAAAGATAACAAACCAAGCTGTCAAATTTTTACATTTGCTCCATAATAGTACACATGGTATAGCATGTAAGTATCCCTCCTGCAGTGTTTCTTCAAGCTGGATGGGACACATATGAAAATATCAGGAACAAACAAGAACCTGCTGGTTGGAACAGTATCCCCTTTCTTCCCCCCCCCCCCCCCCAGGACATCATATGCAAACAGGTTACAGAAATTAGTTTTAAATGGAAGCGTTACTCCGCCTGGTGCACGTCCAGGGGAATTCAGCCAATAGACTGTTCACCAGAATCACTTCTGGATTATCTTCATACGCTCTATTCGTCTGGTTTAGCAACATCCTCAATCAGAGTACACCTTAGTGCCATAGCAGCGTATCACAGACCGCATAGTGGTCACTCAATTTCTACACATCCTTTGCTATCTCGATTTCTTAAAGGTCAATCACATCTTTGACCTTCAATCTCTAAGCCACCGGTTCCGTGGAACCTGAACTCATGCAGTCTCAATTTGAACCAATGGACTCAGCTCACATAAAGTACCTCACATGGAAAGTGGTCTACCTATTAGCAGTAACATCAGCTCACAGGGTTAGCGAACTACAGGCGTTGGTTCACTTCCCCCATATCTACAGTTTTACCACCACAAGGCGGTGCTCCGCACTCATCCTGCCTTTCTGCCAAAGGTAGTGTCAAAGTTCCATTTAAACCAATCGATAGAGCTACCAACATATTTTCCTAAGCCACATTGCAATGACAGGGAATGCTTACTACACACATTGGACTGCAAGCGAGCATTAGCCTACTATAAAGAAAACACAATCTGATAACTGTTCTTCAGTTATTTGTTTCTTTCAATCCAAATGCACCAGGACTGCTGGTATCAGAGGACGATTTCCAGCTGGATTGCACAATGCATTCAGTTCTGCTATGAAAAGCAAAACTTTCCACTAACTTCCCCTCCAAACGCTCATCAGGTTAGGGCAGTAGCTGCCTCGATTGCACTTCTGCGACAGGTTCAACCCATGGACATTTGCAAAGCGGCTACATGGTCCTCTTTACACACTTTCACGTCCCACTACTGCCTAGAGACCAACAGGCAATGAATGACGCCAAACTAGGCCAAGCAGTTCTAAAATCAATAACTACATGACCAGCTCGACTACCACCGTACCTGGATCACGCATCGCCAACAATACAAATAAGAAAGCATGATCGGGAGCTTGGGATTCCCATGACAGCATGGTTAATTCAACCCTGCTATCAATGGGGAAAAAGCAAGTTTGCTTACCGTAAACGGTGTTTCTGTAGATAGCAGGATGAATTAGTCAACCTTCTATTCAGCTACCCATAAGCTTAATTACAGACTGAGGAGAATCTGTTACTTTCTGGCGCGGGAACTCACACGCAGCCGCAGAGGACAAAACTCTAACCTCTGCTTGGGGAAGGACAGCTCCCATGACAGCATGGCTAATTCATCCTGCTATCTGCAGAAACACCGTTTACAGTAAGCAAACTTGCTTTTATTTTTTTCTCCCAACTTCAATATTTCAGAAGCAGGAATTCTCATCCCAGCCTTCAGTCCTTCACTCTTGCTTCTTGGATGTTGAGATGAAAGTAGTTCTTTGTGTCATTCTTCTAGAAAGGAATCCATTAAAAGGTCAAATGGAGATAACATAAGATATGCCATACTAGATCATACCAAGGGTCCATCAAGCCCAGTATCCTGTCTCCAACAGTGGCCAATCCAGGTTACAAGTACCTAGCAAGTAGCCAAACATTATATAGGTCCCTTGGTGTTAATGCCGGCAAAAAGTAGTGGCTAATTCCTATTGATTGATAGCAGTTTATGGTCTTCATCTCCAGGAACTTATTCAAACCTTTTTTAAACCCAGCCCGTTTGGAAGCCCTGTCGTTCATTCTTGCAAAGTCCTCTTGCAATTTATCACAATCCGCTTGTGATTTATCTGCAAATTTGATCACCTTGCTCATCGTACCTCTTTCCAGATCATTTATAAATATTTAAAAAGCACCGGTCCAAGTACAGATCCCTGAGGCACTCCACTGTTTACCTTTTTCCACAGTGAAAACTGACCATTTAATCTATTTCATTTCCTGTTTTTTTTAAAGAGTTTGCAATCTGGGCATCGTAGTTATTTGAAACAGAGAAATGATGGCAAAAAGAACCAAATGGTCCATCCAGTCTGCCCAGCCCTTGTTGGTTGCTGTCTGACTTCAATTCCCTGTTGCTTCTTGCCTTTAAAGCAGAGAGCAATAATGGAATTTCATCAACAGTATGAAGGTTTATTGGTTAAGAGTAGTAACCGCCACACCAGCAAGTTGCCCCCTCTGCACTCTTCCCCCCCCCCCCCCCCCATTTCCATTCTCTAGCCTTTAGAGATCCACAGTGTTTATCCCATGCCCTTTTGAAATCTTTCACTGTTTTGTCTTCATCTCCTCTGGAAGGGCATTCCAGGCATCCACCATCCTCTCTGTGAAGAAATATTTCCTGACATTGGTTCTGAGTCTCCTCCCTGGAGTTTGATTTTGTGACCCATAGTTCTACTGATTCCTTTCCAATTGAAAAGGTTTGATGTTTGTGCATCATTAAAACTTTTCAGGTATCTGAAGGTCTGTATCAATCTCCCCTGCACATCCTCTTCTCCAGGGTATAATATTTAGGTCCTTCAATCTATCCTTATAAGTCGTTTGGAGACCCCTCACCATTTTTGTCGCCCTTCTTTGGACTGCCTCCATCCTGTCTCTGTCCCTTTTGAGACATGGTCTCCAAAACTGAATACAGTGCTCCAGGTGAGGCCTCACCAAGGACCTGCACAAGGGCATTATCACTTTTTTTTTTTTTCTTACTGCCTATTCCTTTCTCTATGCAGCCCAGCATTCTTCTGGCTTTAGCTATCGCCTTGTCACATTGTTTCACTGTCTTCAGATCACCCCAAGGTCCCTCTCTTGCTCCATGAACAGCCCTTCACCCCCCATCGCATACAGCTCTTTTGGATTATCACAAAGCCATGACTGCACTTCTTGGCATTGAATCCCAGCTTCCATAACTTTGACCACTGTTAGAGCTTCCTTAAATCATGTCTCATTCTCTCTACTCCTTTTGGCCTGTCCACTCTGTTACATTTATTTATTTATTTATTTAACACTTTTCTATACCGACCTTCATGGTAGAGACCATATCAGGTCGGTTCACATCGAATAGGGGAACTGAACCAAGAACAGTAACCAAAACAAAAGGTTGAACGTGAAAAAGCAAAGTTACATTTAACAGGGAAATTAAACTTGGAGGCATAGACATAGCTTAGTATCATCTGCAAGTAGACCAACTTTACTTTTTCCCTTCTGCAATGTCACTCTCAAAGGTATTGAACAGGTCTGGTCCTAACACTGAGCCTTGTGGCACTTCGCTTAACACCATTCTCTCTTCAGAATAGGTTCTATTTACCATTACATGTTGTCTTCTATCCATCAACCAGTTTGTAATCCAGGCCACCATGTTGATGGTCACTTCCAAGCTTCTCATTTTATTCACAAGCCGCCTATGTAGGACCGCATCAAAAACTTTGCTGAAATCCAAGTAGATCACATTGCGTGCTCTTCCTCAATCCAATTCTTTAGTCACCCAATCTATAAAATCAATCAGATTTGTCTGACAGGACCTTCCCCTGGTGAATCCATGCTGCCTCAGGTCCAGCAATCCTCCTGATTGTAGATAGTTCACTATCTTTTCCTTTAGCAGCCTCTCTATTTTCCCACCACCGAGGTGAGGCTAACTGGCCTGTCATTTCCAGCCTCCTCTTCCCCCTCCCCCCCCCCACTCTTGTGGGGGGGGGGAGGGGGATCTGTTGAACAGGTCATGCAGTGGACCTGCCAGCACATCTTTGAACTCCCTCAGTATCCTGGGATGAACCTCATCAGGCCTTATGGCTTTGTCCGTGTTCAGCTTTCCTAGCTCTTCTCATGCATTCTCTTCTGTAAATAGTTTTGTCTACTCCACCCCCATCCACAGTCTTAACTAGTGACAGTCCTTCTCCTGGTTCTTCTTTAGTGAACACCGAACTGAAGTACTTGTTTAATATTTCTGCCATTTCTTCGTCTTTCTCCACACATTGATCCTTGTTACCTTTGAATTTCACTATGCTACTTCGGACCTTTCTCTGACGTATCTGAAAAATGTTTTGTCACCTCGCTTTACTTTGGCAATCCTTTCTTCTGCTTGACTTTTTGATATCTTGATTACTTTTTGTCTCCCTCACTTTCACCAGATAGTCTTCCTTGTGTTCCTCTTTTTGGGATCTTTTATATTTCTTGAATGCTGTTCTTTAGGCTTTTATTTTTTTCAGCCACAATATAGATTTGTTGCCTTTGTAATTGCTTCTTTTAGTTTGGCACACTGTTGTTCCACCTCTCATTTTCTTCCAGTGTTCTAGTTCTACCTCCAGGTACATCCCCATTTCAACAGTCTATATTTTTGAAATTCAAAATTCGGGTCTTCATGTGACTTCTCTGTATCCTATTTGCGATATCAAACCATACTGTTTGGTGATCACTGGTGCTGAAGTGGGCACCCACTGGGACATTAGAGACATTATCTCCATTAGTGAGCACTAAATCAAGTATTACTCCCTCCCTCGTGGGTTCCATTACCATTTATTTGAATAGAGCCCCTTGCAGGGCATCCACTAGCTTTCTGTTTCTGGTAGATTTTACAGAAGGGATTCTCCAGCCTGTCTGGTAGATTAAAATCATCAGCAATCAACACTTCTCCCTTCCCACCTTTTGGATGTCTTCAACTAGATCTCTGTCTAGTTCTTCCGTTTGAGTCTGAGGCCCACTCTAGTAAAAATGGATGCACCATCTTTTTTTAGGATGGCCCATAATGCTGCTTCTCTACCCCACATTCCTTGCAGTTCAGTTGCTTGGATATTGTTTTTGACATAAAGAGCTACTCCTTTCCTTATCTTTTCTCTCTGTCCTTCCTTAAGTTATAGCCCGGTATGGCTGTATCACAATCATGAGAATCCGTGAACCATGTCTCCGTAACAACAACAATGTCCAAGTCCGCCTCCACCATTAGGGCCTGCAGGTCTGGATTTTTATTGCCCAAACTACAAGCATTTGTAGTCACAGCTTTCCAGTTTTTCTCCCTTGACTTATTGCACTTCCTCATCATCCTTTTTGCTTTTCTGATCTGATTAATTTTATTTTCTCTTCCCACTTCCTGTATTGCTTGGGGGTGGCATGTCAGTTTCATTGGCCATCTCCTGCCACCCCCATTCTTTAGTTTAAATGATGTCTAATATACGATCTGAATTTCTCACTTAGTATCCTTCTTCCTGCTACAGACAATTGTAGGCCATCCTTACCATACAGCCTTTTACTGCTCCATACATGACCCTAGCCTCCAATGTATGCAAAGCCAGTTTGAATTTGTTGGCCTAGTGTTCTCTCTGATACGAGGGCAAGACTCTAGATCTTTTTCCTGCTTCACACACAGGCTGTGTGAGTATCTTCTACATGTATCAGTCTTTGGACTCCAAATCAACTCCTCATGCAACTGGTGCATACCACCACTGTGTAGAAGGAAGACCAGTTTCTATACAACCTTTAATTGTAAGGCTTTACCCTGGTTGGCTTCATTTGAAGTCTCCCATCATGCATCCTGCTGTTATGGTACCTTGCTGTGGTCTTCAACTAACTGATGAAACTCTTGAGCCTCTGAGCACCTGCGGGCTGAAGTACTTGACCTGGAAAATCTTACCTTTGGTGGCAATCACATTGGCTCAGAGTCAGAAAACTCCATACTTTAGTAATTTATATACCTGAATGCTCATGTGGTGCTCCACATGACTCTTAAGTTTCTGCTTCAGGTAGTGTCTACTTACAAATTAATGGGTCATTTGTGCTTCTCAGGGCCAATAAAGAGCACCCTTCACACTTCAGATCGCAAGAAAAACTTCACCTCGCTGGAGTAGACTAAAGATCTAAAAGCCTACCCAGTTGTTTGCTCAACTAAATCTAATTGGATAGCAGATTGCATATCCTTTGCTTATTCCCAAGCAGGTTTGACCTCAGAATGGCTTGTGCTGGGCTGTGGGACACCGCTGGGCTCGCGCGATTGGCGCCTCTCCCATCGGGGTAAGAGCCCCCTCGTGTAGCGCTGCACCCGAACGAGAGACCCGGGGTCCTGCTTGGCCTCCAGACCTGCCCCAGACCACGCCCCTGAGATTGGAAGGCCTACCCAAGGCCAGGCACGGCGCAAATGTCACTTCCTCGCTCGACCGACTGAGCTCAAGCCCTTTAAATTAGGGCCCTCACCTCCGGCATCGCGCGCATGAAGGAGCGAGACTAAAGGGGCCTGCCCCTTATTTATTTATTTATTTATTTTTTTTTTTTTCTATATTGATGTTCCTGTATACAATACATATCGCACCGGTTTACAAGGAACTGAACTGTCGCCTCAGGGGCGGAATACATTATAACATGTTGACACAGAACTTAAGGGAGACCAGTGGTCGCACCACTTCAGTGGTGCGACCACTGAAGTGCGCTGCGACCCCTGCCCCCTGGGTCTCCCTAATACCTTCTCCGAATGCAACCCCCTCAGCCACTCCTCTTCACCCCTAGCTCCACCTCTCCATCCCAAGACCATCAAGCGAAGATGCAAACCTTCCCCATCCCCACCATCTAGCATCTCTATCACAACCTGAGAAAACCACCATCCCCCTCCCTACTCCTCCAGAACAGATCCCTGATACACATCATGACCACCCCCTTCACCCAACTCCTGGGACTCTCACTTCTTTCTATTACGCTTTTCAGTGCTCAATCCCTTACAAAAAAACCCCACATCCTTGATGACTACTTACTTGATTCAAAGCCAGACGTGTGCAATTACAGAAACCTGGCTTAAACACACAGATATACCTTTAACCAACCATACCTTTAACCAACCAATTACTTCTACATATCTATGACGTATTCTCACTTCCTAGACCAAAAAAAAGAGGAGGCGGCTTACTATTAGTCGCCAAAAAAGAGCTAAGACTGATCCCCCAGACGATTAAGACCATAACCAAACTCGAAATTTGACTATTTAAATCAAACCAACTACAAATCTGTCTAATCTACTTCCCCCCCCCCCCCCCCCCCCCCCCGGGCTCCTAGAATCAGATGCCTCCCCACTCATAGAAATCATCGCCAAACACATTGATTATAGACTCTCCTGCTATCATATTGGGGGACTTCAACCTACATGTGGATTCTACACCTCTTTCCCCCAACTGCGAAGCTATACTGACTTCCTTTAAGGCCATGGGATTTAAGCAAATCATTAACAGCCCTACCCACAAAGCTGGCCATACTCTCGATCTTATTTTCACAAACTTATGCATCTCCCACACGACTCCCCCCATCTGTACCCCAGTCCCCTGGTTGGACCACACTTTGATCACCACCAACTTTATGGTCGGAAAAAAACCCGACCCCCGCCGCTCCCAAAAACCACCATCCACTTTAGGAAACCCTGCTCCATGGGTGACTTCAGATCACACCTCACAGATGAATTACCCAACCTAGACCTTTCGAACACAGACTCGGCCATCTCTTCCTGGCTCAACATTACAAACTCTGTAGCCAATAAAGTTTGCCCACTAACATCTAAAGAAAGAGACCCAGACCTTAAGAATAAAAAACCCTAGTTCTCGCCCGAACTAAAAAAACGAGCTCAGACACAAGGAACATAGATGGCGCAAAGTCCCCTCCCCCAGCTCACAGTCCGCCTACAGATCCACCATACTCTGGGCAAAAAGAGACTACTACACCAGAAAAATCCACAATTATTTCTACGATGCTAAGGCATTGTGCTCTTACGTCTCAGTACTTACCAAATCCTCCCCCCCATCCATCCCCGACAACCAGGCCCAAACTTAAGTCAAATGAACTGGCTACTTACTTCCAGAAAAAAATCGCTAACCTCTTAGCCCCCATCATCTCCTCCAACCACCCGCCCCCACCGCCTTACTCCACCTCCGTCAACCCAAAGGCCAACTTTGAGTCCTTCGAACTAACCACATCCCTCGAAATCGAATCCATCCTCAAAAAAAATGAAACACTCGTCCCATCCCTCTGACCCCCATCCCCTCAAAACTGCTACTCACCATTCCTACTTCCATCTCCAAATCCCTGGCAGAAATTATCAACTGCTCCTTGTCCTAAGGAATAGTACCTGACACGTTGAAACTAGCCTCTCTTAAACCTCTATTGAAGAAACCCAACCTCGACCCAGGAGACCCCCTCGAACTTCCGCCCCATTTCCAATCTGCCATTCATCGCTAAACTCATGGAGAGACTAGTCAACACACAACTCTCTGAATTTCTAGAAAACCACAAGATACTCTTTCCCGCCCAGTTCAGATTCCGCAAATCACTAAACACAGAATCCCTCCTAATTTCCCTCACAGACAACCTTCTCATGGAAATAGATAAGGGACAACCTTACCTACTGGTGCTACTCGATATTTCCTCGGCGTTCGACACTATAAACCACTCCATTCTCCTCAACCGCCTTGCAGACATTGGTATCACTGGTACAGTCTTCAGATGGTTCGAGTCCTTCCTCAGCAACAGATACTACCAAGTCAGAATAAACAACAAAGAATCCCCTCCTATCAGCTCCTCCCTTGGAGTACCCCAAGGCTCATCCCTCTCCCCCACCCTCTTCAATATCTATCTCCTACCCCTCTGCCAGCTCCTCTCAAACCTCAATCTAACTCACTTCATTTATGCAGACGATGTGCAGATACTTATTCCCATAACAGAATCCATATCAAAAACCCTCAAGTTCTGGGACAGCTGCCTTCACGCCATCAACCTCCTACTAACTAGCCTCAACCTAGTCCTCAACACCTCCAAGACCAGAACTCCTCCTCATCTCCTCTAACCCGAATACTCTTCCCCTAACCAGCCCTACAACGGCCACAGTTGCCCATGTGAGAGATCTAGACATCACCCTGGATAACCACCTGAACTTAAAGAAATTCGTTAGCAACATGACCAAAGAATAAGAACATAAGAAATTGCCATGCTGGGTCAGACCAAGGGTCCATCAAGCCCAGCATCCTGTTTCCAACAGTGGCCAATCCAGGCTATAAGAACCTGGCAAGTACCCAAAAACTAAGTCTATTCCATGTAACCATTGCTAATGGCAGTGGCTATTCTCTAAGTGAACTTAATAGCAGGTAATGGACTTCTCCTCCAAGAACTTATCCAAACCTTTTTTGAACCCAGCTACACTAATGCTTCTATAAACTACAAATACTGAAAAAGATCAGACCTCTCCTCCACTTTTGTGACTTCCGGACGGTCCTCCAAGCTACCGTGTTCTCAAAAATTGACTATTGCAACTCCCTCCGTCTGGGCCTCCCTGCAAGCACCACAATACCCCTACATATGCTCCAGAATGCCGCTGCTAGAATCCTAACAAACTCCAAAAGAGGTGACCACATCACACCCATACTTAAAGAGTTTACATTGGCTCACCATAAGCTTCAGAATCATTTATAAGTCCCTAATGATCATACAGAAAACCATCCACAATCAACACTCGCTCATGCTAAAATTCCCATTCTGATTCCACACCTTAAATAGCCCGGGTAGAGAGGCCTATAAACAAACCCTCCCCCTCCCCCCCCACCAAATCCGCCATGCACTCCCACACTAACAAACGGGCCTTCTCTATAGCCGGACCATCTCAGTGGAACGACATGCCCCCCCTCCGACCTCCACCAGGAGAGCTGCCCACTGACCTTTAAGAAAAAACTTAAGACCTGGCTGTTCTCTCTAGCCTTTCCCTAACACCACAAATGCCCACTTCCTAAGGATCCTTACTGCCCACTTCCTAAGGATCCTTTGCACAACGTATTGGATTGTTTCACTTATTGTGACCTTTATCAATATGTAATTTCTAATTGTTTTTAAACTGTTCAGTTAACTATCTGACTATGTTACCCTAAGTTTTTCATTTTTACATTCATGGTTCCTTGTATCACCTTTTTTGACATGTTCTTTGTTCACCGGTTTGATTTGTATCTAATGCAAGAAGATTGGTATATAAAAACTAAAAATAAATAAATAAATAAATAAATGTCATTAGATTCCTAACCTTATTTATAGCTAATTGACACCCCGCAAATGTCAATGGAAACACTGTTATGTTATTCGGCAGACAATATAGCGAATGCTAATGTATCGTGTTGATTTTTTCAATTTCTTGTATTTCTAATCCTAGTCATAACCTCTACATTCTTCGTTCCTCATCTTTAACTGATTTTTTGGTTAATCCATCTCTGTTTGATGTAAATTACCTCGTTCTGATGTAAACCTTCGTTTGATGTAAACCGATGCGATATGACTTGTTCCATGAACGTCGGTATAGAAAAGAATTTAAATAAATAAATGTCAGAGCCATGGCTCTATTGGTGGCTCATCTCAGGTCAAGCTCCATTGAAAAGATATGTAAGGTGCCACATGGTGTTCACTCCACACATTCTCACATCCCATTACTGTTTGGATAATGATTCTACATAATGACAGGTTTGGACAGACCATTCTTCACAATCATTTTGACAGTTAAAGCCCAACTTTAGTTCCCTTGGAGCCTGTTTGAATTTTTTTTTTTGTTTTTTTGAGTGTTTTTTTTTTATTCTAACTTGCCAAAAATCTCATTCTTTCCTGTTGACAGGTTTGCTGTTTCCTCTCGTTCTTTGAAGACTTTCCTTAGCTATGGAATCCCATATGTGTGACACTTGTGAACTGTTTGTCTGCAGAAAAAATGAAGTTGCTTGCTTGTAATTGGTTTTTCTCTGGGGACAGCAGTTCATCAGTCATACAAACACTCCCTCTTCCTCTTCTCGTTACATAGAAACATAGAAATGACGGCAGAAGAAGACCAAACGGCCCATCCAGTCTGCCCAGCAAGCTTCACACTTTTTTTTCTCATACTTATCTGTTTCTCTAGTTGAACTCATTAGTTTAATTACACAGTTGAAGCATGTTGTGTCCTCACAGCTGTGTCTGAACTGCCACACAAAGCTCTAGGATTTCTCTAGAAAGCTCTGGAATTTGTGGTCTCTACCTGGTGACTTCTGCTGTCTGCAGAGTACACCTATCACAGGTATGCAACTAGGTCTAGGTCAGAGAAGTTAGAATACATTTGTTTTCTTTTCCAAAGTTATTCTTGTTTGGAAAACTGTGCCAAAGGGCTGTTGGAAGACCAAAGAATATTGACAGCTGATGGGGCAACATTAGAAAATACTTATTTTGTATTTGAATATGTGAATGTCAAACAGATTTAAACATATTGTACACCTTTGTGATGTGACTACAAATGACGGTGTAGAAAAGCTTTTAAATAAATAAATAAACTTATTTCCTAGCGTGTAGCCAGATGGACTTAGTACCAGTGGGTTATGTGCTCTTCTGCTAGCAAATGGGAGACTGAGTCAGATTTCAAAGTTGACTTCACCCTAGATATACCCCTGCAGTGACCTCAGCTCTCCAGTATCTCTCAGTCTCCTAGCAGATGCGGACACTATCCCACACACTAGAACAGTATTAATTCAGTTTTCCTAGTGTGTAGCAGATGAACTCAGGACCAATGGGTATAGTGTACTCCTGATAGCAGTTGGAGACGGATCAGATTTCAATCTGACGTCAGTTCTAGTACATATACCCCTGCAGGAAGTGCAGCTCTTCAGTTTTTTTCTGTCTCCGTAGCAGTTTGGGACTCTATGCACGCTCGCACAAGAAGAGTCGCACAGGTCGCCAGCCGGAGCCAGTGCTACCGGGTTGATCAGCCCTAGCAGGGCTAGGCCCCGGTCAGATCCGAGGGTCCTCCCACGTGGAGACCCTCCGAGGTGGTCGCCATATTGTCCGCATGGTTGCTGTCTCCATCTTGACCTGTTCGCAGCCCTGTCCGCCATCCCGACCCGTGCGCACAAATATCTTGTGTGCACATCATCACACGCCCAAGTGCCGTACGCACAAGGATTGCGCATAGCCACATGCTTACTGTCCCGGGTGCATAAGTTTGGTCTGTGCACACAACAGCCCGTGTACCAAACCTACGCGCACAACTTTGACGCACCGGAACGCATAACTAAGCCACCCGGTCCCTATATTTTACAAGCACAAACCATGGCACCACCAGAGAAGAAGCTCAAGGCTCAGGGCCTTTGCCCAGCATGCCACATCAGAGCTGCACAGCGTGAGGAGGCCATGGCCCTGTGTATACAGTACGAGGAGGCACTGGGGGATTCAGCCCATGGCCCTCCCCAGCCAGTGCCGGGATCCAGCTTCTCAAACAGTACGCCGGACCTCACATCCCCCAGCGGGAGCCTCCCTCAAGCAGGGCTCCCCAGGGACAACAGGCCTCTTAATTTAGACCCAGCATCTATCTCCTGGGTGGAATTCTTCAAAGGCCTGCATACCTTCGTCCACATGCAGCCGGGGCCTCCGATAACACGGCCACAGCCTCCGCCAGAGGACCTCAACATCCTGGGACCCTCTATGCCCAGAGAAGTGCCTCCACCACCCAGAAGCCCCACCTTCGGGGACACGGACAACTCAGATGAGGATTCAGAACCCCTGGAAGAAGGGGAACTCCCCCCAGGGACTGAACCTCACCAAACTATGAGGCATTTATTCACCAAGGACGAGCTCCCAGCTTGAAAGAGTTTGCTATCCCAGGCACAAGTGCCTCAGGGGAACCTAAGACGAATCCCCTCCTAGAGGGACTCTTGTCAGACCTCCAGTCATTTCCCACTGTTACAAGCCGTCCAGCAGCTAATCGACCTGGAATGGGAAGCCCCGGAGACCACATTCAAATGGGGGGCGTGCCCTGGCAGCCATGTACCCTCTGGACCCCGCTGCCAAAGATCTCCTGGCATGTCCGAAAGTGGATGCCATGGTCTGCGCGGTCTCGAAGCACACTACTATCCCTGTCAAGGGAGGAGCAGCACTCAAGGATGCCCAAGACAGATGTCTGGAAGCCATCCTCAAACAGTCTTTTGATGTCTCCGCTATGTCTCTACAGATCGCGGCCTGCTGTGCTGTGGTGACACGCGCCTGCTTATCACAGACCAGGAACAACATTCCCAGGGAAGCCCTGGAACCAGCAGTATCATTCCTCAAGGATGCTGCTTCTGATCTGGTGCACACCGCGGCTAGAGGCATGTCATCAGCCGTGTCGGCAAGAAGACAACTCTGGCTCCGAAGCTGTTCGACCGACGCATCGTCCAAAACGAGACTCACAAGGGTGCCCTTCAAGGGAACCCTGCTGTTCGGAAGCGAACTAGAAAAGCTAGCCAACAAATGGGGTGAATCCCCACTGCTGTGGCTACCGGAGGACAGGAATAAGAGAAACCAGCGATCCTTCCCCCAGACCTCCAGGGGCAGAGGATCACAGCGCTTCAACCCATACAGAAGCACATATCAAGTGGCTCACCCCGCAGGCAGGAGCCAGTCCTTTTGGAACAAGCACCCCAAAAGGGGAGCCGGCTCGGACCCAGGTCCCAGCCGCACCCCACAATGAAAATCAGCCGACCCGTCCAAGGGAAGAAGCCATAGGGGGCAGACTTGCCCTATTCTACCAAAGATGGGTCGCAATAACTTCGGACAAGTGGGTCCTAGCCATCATTCAAGAGGGATATTATCTGGATTTTCACCACATCCCTCCGGACAAGTTTGTGGAATCCCCCTGCCTCGACCCCTCCAAGAGGATGGCAGTGGAAGCCACACCGACCAGATTACTCGCCTTAGAGGCTATAACACCGGTGCCTTCACAACAAATAAATACTGGACACTATTCCATCTATTTTATCGTTCCCAAGAAAGAAGGGACGTTCCGGTCCATCCTGGACCTCAAGTCGGTCAACCGCCACCTGAAGATTCCTCGCTTCCGCATGGAAACCCTTCGCTCGGTCATAAGGGCGATACAAACGGGAGAATTCCTTACATCCCTGGATCTGTCGGAAGCCTACCTACACATTCCGGTCCATCAAGAGCCTCAGCGTTTTCTTCGCTTCACGATCCTGGATCATCACTACTAGTTCCGGGCACTATCATTCGGGTTAGCCACAGCACCCCAGACATTCACCAAAATCATAGTGGTAGTGGCAGCAACACTGAGAAAGGAAGGAATCCTCGTACAGCATGGGGCTACCTCCAAGTCCTCTGCCTCATGACATCCACACTGGAAGTAGTGCCATGGGCAAGAGCACACATGAGACCCCTACAGCGCTCCCTACTATCACGATGGAACCCGCTGGCCCAGAACTACACTGTTCGTCTACAGCTCCCAGACAAAGTTTGGACACAACTACGATGGTGGCTACAAGAAGGCCATCTGAGCCAGGGAGTGAGGCTATCCTCACCGACCTGGATCCTGCTCACCACGGACGCCAGCCTACGAGGATGGGGAGCACACTGCCAGGAGCTAACCGCCCAGGGACAATGGAACAAGGAAGAGTCTGGATGTAATATCAATCGCCTAGAAGCACGGGCAGTCAGACTAGCCTGCTTACGGTTCGGTCACAGACTCCGAGACAAATCAGTCAGTCATGTCGGACAACGCCACAACAGTGGCCTACAATAACCATCAGGGAGGAACCAGAAGCCAACAGGTGTCTCTGGAAATAGACCCCCTAATGTCATGGGCAGAAGCGAACCTTCGAGAGATCTCGGCCATCCACATCGCGGGGAAAGACAACGTCGCTGCAGATTACCTCAGCAGAGAAAGTCTAGACCCAGGAGAATGGAGACTGTCGACCACAGCATTCCATTTGATAGTAAGCTGTTGGAACACCAACCATGGACTTCCTGGCAAACCGGTCCAACGACCAAGTGCCCAGCTTCTTCAGCCGCAGACGGGAACCTCAGTCCCAGGGAATTGATGCCCTGGTACAGACCTGGCCACAGGAAACTCTATTATACGCCTTCCCACCATGGCCCCACAGGGGGACCAGTACTTTAGTGGTCCCGGACTGGCCAAGAAGGCCGTGGTACGCAGACATGCCAAGGCTACTGACAGGGAGCCCTCTCCCTCTACCGCCACACAGGGATCTGCTCCAACAAGGGCCGATCCTCCACGAGGACCCAGCTCGATTCTCTCTTACGGCCTGGCAATTGAGAGGACTCACCTGAAGAATAGCGGATACTCGGGGGCAGTAATTGACACCCTACTCCGAGCACGCAAGTTCTCCACATCCCTAACATACATTAGGATTTGGAGAGTATTCGAAGCCTGGTGTGAGGACCGTGACATCATCCCACGCTTAGTCAAAATCCCCGCGATTTTGGAATTCCTGCAGAACGGCCTACAGAAGGGATTGTCTCTCAACTCCATCAAGGTACAGGTGGCTGCATTGTCATGCTACAGAACCAAGAGTGAAGACTGTAGCCTAGCCTCTCACCTGGATGTCGCCCGCTTCCTGAAAGGAGTCAAGCAGATCCGACCACCCCTAAAGTGGCCGGTGCCTCTATGGAACCTCAACCTGGTCCTAGACTTCTTAGCAGGAGTCTCCTTCAGACCTCTCCGCGGCCTGTCCCTCAGACTATTAACATTGAAAACAGCCTTCCTGGTGGCAGTCTGTTCGGCCCGTCGAAACTCCGAGCTACAAGCACTGTCCTGCCGGAAGCCGTTCCTCAGACTCACTCTGGGAACCATCCAGTTACGCACAGTCCCTTCCTTCCTCCCCAAAGTGGTTTCTCACTTCCTTCTCAACCAAACCATCTCGCTACCATCGCCAGATGAGCATTAGAATTTGGAAGAATTTCGCTGTCTGCGCCACCTCAACGTCTGCAGACTGCTGGTCCGATAACTGGAAAGGTCGGAATCCGTACGAAAGACGGACCATCTATTCGTCCTTCACAGTGGGAAGAAGCAAGGGGAAGCAGCCTCGCAAGCAACCATAGCCCGTTGGATCAAAGAAGTTATCAAGGTGGCCTATGTAGGAAGGAGCAGGCAAGCCGTTGCCTTTACAAGTCAAGGTCCATTCCACTAGAGCCCAGGCAGTGTCCTGGGCGGAAACCAAGATGCTGTCACCCGCCGAGATCTGTCGGGTGGCGACATGGTCCTCCATCCACACCTTCTCCAGGTTCTACCGCCTGGATGTTCAGGTTCGAGAGGACACAGCATTTGCAAGGGCAGTACTAAGTGGGCCACGGGCAGCCTCCCACCCGGTTCGGGAGTAACTTTTATAAATCCCATTGATCCTGAGTCCATCTACACGCTAGGAAATGGAGAAATTACTTACCTGATAATTTCATTTTCCTTAGTGTAGACAGATGGACTAAGTATCCCCACCTACGGCTGCCGTCATTCATGGAATCCTCAGGCGACATCCCCGAGAGCGAGTTATTCACGGGAAGCCAAGCTTTTCCTCCAATTAGGACACCCATCCTACCGGGTGTCGACGTTTCTCTGTTGAGGGCACTGGCAGTCTCCAGCTATAACCAATTCAACCAGTTCAAGTTAATCAAGTTATAAAGTTAATCAAGTTATACAAGTTATTCAGTCACGCATATATCCACAATTGCTTTTCGAGGAGAATACTGAAGAGCTGCACGTCCTGCAGGGGTATATGTACTTGGACTGACGTCAGATTGAAATCTGATCAGTCTCCAACTGCTATCAGGAGTACACTATACCCATTGGTCCTGAGTCCATCTGCCTACACTAAGGAAAACGAAATTATCAGGTAAGTAATTTCTCCATTTTGGGGTTCTGCATATATTCGATATCCATGAATTTCACTTGTAAGTGCATTGCAAGCTTCTAGACTTTGATAGCATAGCCTTGACTCTTGAGCTTCTAGAAGAGACCCTCCTGTGGGCAAAAAAAGCCATCAGTCTGCAACTTTGCTCATTCTAATTTCACTGAGTCACTGGTAAGTCAACTTATATTATTTTGCTATAAGGCTAATATTCAATTCCTATTGCTTATATAGTATAGAAATTCAGAATTTTCTGCTGTGGATGATAGCTCAAAAAAATCATACAAAATCCTTTGAGCAACTTAAATATATTTGCTTTGGTCGTATCTTTTAGCAGTGTTGTAACAAATGAAATTTAAACTTGGCATGCTAGAACATTCTGCTTTCTTGCGGGTATAAAACAGCTGTATGTTGCATTCTCTCTTTACACTGCAGACTTGTATATCTGGTTCTTCCCATGAGCACATTACTATGACTGTGTGTTCTCGATAAGGATTAACTTTTTGTTTTCTCTCTCTGTTTTTGTCAGGATGGCCATAAAGACTGGATCTTTTCTATCGCTTGGATTAGTGACACCATGGCTGTTTCTGGTAAGGCTGTCTTAAGTTTTGTGACGTTTGTAACAGTGACCTGCATTGGCTGGGAGAAGGGGCGAGATGACGGGGACGTGTAACGAAACCCTTTGAAAGGAGAATTATAAGAGTGGCATGAAGAATACAGCTCATGTGAAAGTGAGCAATACCTCTGGAACACGAAAAGTTCCTGCCACTCATTCACGTGCAAAATCCAGCAGCTGTTTACGTGAGAAGCGTACTGGAACTCATGGGCTGATGAGATGGTTAAATACATAAATTGCTTACAGCCTCCCCGTTGCCTCCAGGCGACAATGCCCTTGGTTAGACTTTGCATTTCTACTGCATTAGATGATACTTAATTTCAGTGGTGTTTAAAATATCTGCCAGTCCCTTTCAGTGACAGTACCTTGGCAGCTGTCACTGAAAGGAAGCTCTGATCCATTTAATTCAGATTCATCCTTATTTTAAACCTGCAAAGTTTTTAAAATGGATTCAAAATTAACAAGAAAGGAATGTATTTGCAGATTAGTTTTAATACCACTCTCTCTAGAAGTGCAGTGCATGTCTAAATAGCTTCTTATTCTGTACCAAACATCTTTCAGGCATTTGGCACTATAAAGAAATGAAGGATGATTACATCTGGCCTAAGTTAAACATTTTAGTACAGATGCAGACCCTGGAGGTCTCACAGCTTGACTGACATTGTTTTGGATTATTTGAGGATGTGTGTTAAAAGGGTGGCAGTGATTATGGAGCCATCTTAGTACACCTCGTAGAGGAGAAAGTTTCTAAAAAATAAGGCACATCCTAGATAGAGGACAAAATCCAAGTCCCCCTAATTTTTCCACGTTAACTAAACCTGTGTGCTGTTCTCAGCACACAGGTTTACAGGTGACCTTAAGGCAATTAATGATAGGCTGATGTGGCAACAAAAGTAGGGCGCTATGGCTAGAAATGAGTCTGGGTGTCATGTAGTGAATCAAGACCTGGGATTCCATATCATTTTACAGTCCTAGGATTTTGGGATTGAGCTGAACTGAAATTTCAGGTGACAATTGTAACAGTAGCAGGACCAATAATGTTGGTTTTATTTAACTGTATAAATGTAACTATATTGAACAAATTGAGCTATTAAGTAAATGATAAAACAATATATAACAACCTATTGTTTAACTGAATAATTAAGATAAAAGTGAAAAAAAGCAGAGTGCCCCAATCGTCATGCAAAGAAGCACACAATTTGGCTTATGAAATCCCTGCCCTTTGGGCTCCCGGGCTGGTCTCTGAAATTGAAGTTCAACTCCCGCCTCCCTCTGCGAGGTCCGTTTCCAATTTTGATGCAGTTCATCAGCTCGGGGCCTGCTAGTACTGGTCTTGGGCTTATAGGTGCAGCTGTCCTAATCTTGACTCTCTGCACAGTCAGCTTTTTAGCTGCTCCTGAAGTCTGGCACTCAGCAGCAGCCACCTGCTGCTGATCAGCTGAGCTTGCACTAGTTTCTGGCAGTGTATTTCAGATGGAACAGAATTCACGTGGACGGTGATGAGCCTTTCTATTCATTTTAGCTCGGTGTGTGTTTGGTTTGTTTTTTTTTGTTCTGATGGAGAGCTTCCTTGGTATCTTCTGAAACCATTTGACATCAGCACTGCTGTCTTGCTTGGAGATATGGAGGCACTGGTGTAGGTGGGACCCAGTCTCATCTCCCTCGGCTGGGGAGGGAGTGACCACTCCTCCTCGGTGATGGAGCCCAGCCATCCATGAAGCTTTGCTGTGGAGTTTCCTGCAGTTTACTGCTGCTGTTGTGAGCAGGAAAAACTCTGGATCCCGGTTCCTGCTTGAACTGTTTAGAGCATATAACAGCAGCTCCACAGCATCTGTGCAAGTGTCTCTCACAGCTGCTGTTGCAGACTGAAAATTGGCTTTATAATCCTGGTTCCCTGAACGTACCCGGATCAGTCCAGACAGTGGGTTGAGCCTCCTGTCCAGCAGAGAGTGCCATTCATTTTATCAAGCTATAGCATGGGAGTTGAGCAGAGCAGCTGGAAACGTGTAACGGGGTTAGGTGCTGGCGCCGTGGTACTGTTTTGAACAGAAAATGTATTGGACCTAATGGAATTGGGGCACGTGGTTTGCGTTTAGGATCACGAGATGGCTCAATGGGTCTTTGGGAGGTGACAGAAGACGTGCTGAGTAAAACTGACACCAGACACAGCATTGCCAGAGTCCCCGTCTATTCTCACATCACGCATACCGCCCTGAAGGATATTCCTAAGGAGAACACCAATCCCGACAACTGCAAAGTCCGAGCCCTGGCATTCAACAACAAGAACAAGGTGAGTAAAAATGTCTTCTAACTTGTTTCTTTAACGGGCTGGGCTAAAGGTGGCTATTTCTGAATTCTCTGTGGGTTTTGGTGGTGTCCTGTATAATAGTGCAGTTGTCCTATAAAATCAGTTATCTGAGGTATATTACCCCTATTATGCTGTGTTGTCCCCTCTTTTAGCCATCACTGTTCTTTTCATAATATTTGGGTCTTGTTTAAGGAAAAAGTGAAGGCATTGACCAGTTTGACACTGACGTAGCCCTGTGCATGCAGCTGCCCTGTTTCCATGATAGGGTTTCACATGCAACTTAGTCGATTCTTACGATGGGGTGCTGGGGCAAGCAGTTTGCTTCTTTCAGAACTGCTCAGCTTCATAGTTCCCTCTGTGGGCTGCACGCTATAAAGAGTAAGTGTCTCTCGGCATATCATTGCTTCCCTGTTCTGGGCACTGTGGCAGCTGGGGTTCCTGGCTCTTCAGCGTGTGACTCTACTGCAATCCAAAGGGAAGCTCCTTTGCAACCATGGGCAGAGTGACCGCTGCTCCGAAGTGTCCCAGCAGAGCAGCAGGTGCTGAGGAGAGCAGCGCGAGCTCTATGAAATAACAATGTTAGGTTCAGCAATACAACGGAATTCTTGTGTTTGAGAACTGAAGATTAGAGCTACCATTCTGGGTTAAGTTTAAAAAAGTAAGTTGTCTAAAGAAGTCTCAGGCTTGTTCTGGAAATATTTAAACTCCACCCTCTGCAGACTGTGCAGTGTTTGAGAAGAACACAAGGCAAAGCTGATGCTTGGCCTGAACCAATTTAAGCGTTCACAAATGTCTTGCTGAGACATATTTGAGCTACTCTTGAATGTTTATGATATGATGGATGCAATCTGCTCCATATCTGAAAGGTTAACAGGAGATGTTTTCCTGGGTTTGCCCGTCCATCTCCTTCCTCTGGGAGGAAGTGTTAAGTTTAGGAAAGGTTCCGCACCAGAATTGTACGGCCTAAGTCGTCGTCTGATCATGAAGGATGGTAAATCTGGAGGAAGGTTTATTGCTCTGATTTGTTCTGGGTGGCCCTGTGGCAGCGCTGTACGCTTCCATGAGGAGGGTCCTGGGTTTCAGTTCCAGCTCAGGAAATGCAGCATTCACAGACCTCCTGGGGGAGGGGGGAGGGAGTGCGGGACCAGTCGGTCATAGCCATTGCTTAAGGTTAACACCTAGTGGCTGGATTTAAGGCCTATGACTGCAGCGTTCTGGAAGATTCTCTGGTGCATGGCTTCTGGTCAAGCACAGTCACTGCAAGGCAGAGGCATTGCTAGATACTTAAAAGATCATGAGTACAGGTTGCTAGATCTTCCCTCCCAACATTTAAACTGAATAAACATAATCTCTCCTAAAATTCAACATTCATATTATGTATAAACCAGTTTAAACAAGAGCGGCGTAGGGGTTAGAGCAGTGGGCCGAAAATCAGGGAAACAAAGGTCTGAATCCCATTTCCCCCACTGAAATGTTTTGTGACTTTGGGCTAGTCACATTACCCTGTTGCCTCACATACCCACTTACATTGTAAGCTCTCTGAGGCAGGGACTTATTGTATCTGATTTCTGAAACAAAAAAAAGACTGTAAACTACCTTAAATATTATTTGGGCAGGCTGGGTACATATCCCAAAACTTAATAATTTTTAATATGATTTTAAAAAGCTCAAGTTTTTTCACTTACATTTAATGTGATGGATGTGTAGACCTGCCGGTTGCTGATCTTTCAGTCTGGATCAGATGATGAAGGGTTGCACCATATCTGGTTTGTTCTTCTGTTATTTTCTCTCTCTCTCTTAAATACTTTGTTTTAATCACTCACCCATCCAGTCCTTTGTTCGCTGTCTCACATCCCCTGCCCCTCTTGCTCACCTCACTCCTCCGTTCTTACCACCTTGCCCTCTCCCTTGTTCACTCTCACTCTCTGAAGACCCTTTGCTCACCATTTCACCTCTCCAATTCCCCTTTCACTCGTCCCCCAGTTTCTGTGCCCACTCCCCCCATTTCATTATTTTCTCCCCCCAGCCTTAGTTTATTTTATCTCCCTATTCTCTTCCTCCTTCTCCCTGCTTTGTTTCTTTCTTCCTGCTCTCCTGTGTGATCCTTCCTATATCACACCAGACTACAGGAGTCACCTTCCAACCAGCAGGAGGAAAGCAGCATCAATTCTTTTTATCTGCTTCCTGCTCTGCTGGCTATACTATGAAGTTTGACTGCACAGGTCTGGCCTACAAGACTACAAGGTCACGCATGACTCAGATTTTATAGTAAAGCCAGCAGAAGAAATATGCAGTCACAGGTATGCATTGTAACGGCTTTCCTCCTGCTGATAGAGTGATTACGCTGGGGAAGGGGTGGGGGAAGAGTGTAGCAGTAGCAGCTCAACATCTGCTTTGGCTGTACCCTAGATGCTTCAGTGGCCAGCACCTCACTTTTCACCTGTTGATGCAGACTGTCCCCTTCCTGGAGCCGATTTGGCTGCTGCCTGGAAGTGACCCCTACTCCCAAGGTTGCCAGCACTATATTTAACAGTTGAATTTTACCTTTTTCTATTGAGAAATTAACTGCTCTTAAGCATGATGCCTTGGAGAAATTTGAAAGTACTTGAGAGCCTTATCTTTTGTGGTTGAAGAAGGGGATACTTGAGTGGGCCCTCTGGAAGATTTGGTATTTTCTTTAGCAAATCTTGACGGGCTGTAGCTGTCTGCCTACTTGCTGCTTTGGTTGTCCTATTCCTCTGGATGGGGTTAGGATGGGGGAATGGAGGATGGATGGGGGTTGCCAGCCTTCTTCATCCCAGGGTCCACAGCACAGTTTGCAGCCTACAAGTTGCTCGGAACTTTTGAGGAGGAGCTGGAGTGCAGGGTCCAGTTGGTGGTGCAGTGGGTATTGCAGCACCGGTGCCGGCACTCACACCAGCTTTCACAGCAATCGGAAGTGGTCAAATCAGCTCTCAAGAAGGCTACGCACTTTCGGACCCCCAGGCAAGGGTCATAGAAAGTGTTTCAAGAGGCCATTCTAATTGCCCGTATTGCTCTTACCCAGCTGTACATGACCCAATATTCTCGCAACCTCTGGAAGTGGCTGCCTCAGCAGCAGCAAGACCCCTTCTTATCACTGGTGCATCAAGGCCTGGAGTGTGGAAAATACAAGGTTCGTTCAACCTACAATGTTTTTGAGACAGCAGCGGGAATGGGTGCCCGCAGAATGGCATGGCTGTGGGCCTCTGATCTCCGATTGGTGGTACAGAAAAGACTCACTGACCTGCTGTGCACAGGAGAAATATCTGTTTGGAGATGGGGAGAGGGACACTGGATCGCCATGAGATCCTCAATCAGCTCTCTGCCAGCACTTCAGACCCTCCCTCCTCAGCCAGGAGGTCTGCGATGCAGGGTCAGAGGAAGTCTTTCTACCGCCAAAGGAAGTACTATCCTCCGGCCCCCTTGCTCCCGTTCAGAGAGTGAGATCACAAGGCAGTCCCAGCAATAGAGTGCTCCCATGCTCCAGCCGGCTCCCCATCCAAATCCTTGGATGGGATTTTGACTGGATTGTAGGGAGTATAAGCCAGCCACCTATACCTGAGACGCTGCAGGCTATGGTTCTTTGCGGATCACTGGCCCAGTATAACCTTAGACCAGTGGGTCTTGTCCATCATCCACCAAGGGTACCAATTAAACCTATTGGGAGTACTGCAAAATTGCTCCCTGTGCCTGTTTTGGAGGCCAGTAGCACATTAGGAGGTACTACATCAAAACTCTCCGCTCTCTTTAACAGCCAGAGCGGTCAAGCTTGTCCCACCAGTGTAAAGAGGGTAGAGATTCTACTCCTGGTACTTCCTGATTCCAAAGAGAACAGGGGACTCTGTCCCATCCTAGATCTAAGGACTTTGAACAGATTTCTCAAAAAAGAGAAGTTCAAGATGGTTTCCCTGGGCACCCTGATAACCCTCCTGTAAAAAGGGGTCTGGCTATGCTCCCTTGATTTAAAGGACGCATATACACACAAAGATCTTCCCAGGTCCCAGGAAATATCTCAGATTTGTGGTGGGGAAAACAGCATTTCCAGTACAGTGTTGCTGTTTGGGCTAGCATCGGCCCTACGTGTCTTCACAAAATGTCTGGCTGTGGTGGGGGCACACCTTCACAGACTGGTAGTACATGTTTTTCTGTACTTGGACGATTGGCTAATCAAGAGCACCTCTCAGGTAGGGGCTGACTAGGCCTTGTGCTTGACCATTCAGGTGTTGTAGTCACTAGGGTTCGTCATCAACTACCTAAAGTCCCATCTCAGCCAGTCACCTTGATTGGATTTCATAGGAGTCCTGCTAGAGACGGTTCAGGCAAAAGTCTTCCTGTGCGGTCCAGGGCAGTCACCTTGGCATCAATAGCGGTGGTGATTCAACAGAGCCAGCAGGTTTCAGCTTGGCACAGGTTAAGGCTGTTGGGCCACATGGTTGCAACTGTCCATGTTACTCTCTTGGCACACTTACACATGGGCAGAGCCCAGTGGACACTGAGAGTGCAGTGGTGCCAGGCCATGCCAAACTTCCAGGCTTGCATCCAAGTCACCCACTTTCTCCGGGACTCTTTGTCCTGGTGGCAGGCTTTCTCGAATTTGGAACGGGGAATCTTTCCAAAATCCCCCTACCCAAATTGTCCTAACCATAAATGCGTCCATCTTGGGGTAGGGAGCTCATGTAGAGGGGTTCCACACTCAGGGCTTATGGTCCACCCAGGAAGCACAGAGATCAGCTGTCCAGCAAAATTGTCCTGATACAGACAACCAAGTTGCTATGTGGTATGTCAACAAGCAGGGAGGCACAGGGTCATACCTGCTGTGCTGGGAAGTGTTCCAGATCTGGTCTTGGGCCCTGTCCTAGGGGATGGTACTCAGGGCCATGTATCTGGCTGGAACAGAGAATGTGATGATGACAAACTGAGTTGTTCCTTCAGTCTTCGCGAGTGGAATCTGGATCAGGGGGTAGGAAACTGGATCTTTGTCCTCTGGGGAAGTCCAAATGTGGACTTGTTTGCGTCCCCCTGCAACAAGAACGTAGCTCAGTTCTCCCTGTACAGGCCAGACTGCAAACCATCCTCGGATGCCTTTGCCTGACATTGGGGCAGGGGTCTTCTGTCCACATATCCTCAGATTCCTCTAGTTACGAAGATTCTCTTGAAGCTTTGCGAGGACTGAGGGACTATGATCCTCTTAGCCCCTCATTGGCTAGGACAAATTTGGTTTCCACTCCTTCAGGTGTTGTCCATTAAGAAACAGATTATTCTTGGGACTTTCCCAGATCCCATCACGCAAGATCAGGCCAGGCTGTGGCATCGCATCCTCCAGGACCTGTTGCTCACAGCCTGGATGATGAGGTTAATCCTGCAGCTGCTCAATCTTTCTGGAGATGTCTCTGATCCTGGTGGCTTCCAGAAAGCTTTCCACTAGAAAGTTTTTTTTTATGGACTGAAGTGGAGGATGTTTTCTGTGGGGCATGAGCAGAAGGCCCTAGATCCGTTCTCCTGCCCCACGCAAAAACTGCTTGAACTACCTTCTACACCTATTGGAGTCTGGCTTGAAAACTAACTTCGTTAGTGTTCATTTCAGTGCAGTTGGCACATATCACAAAGGCGTAGATGGTAATCCCATCTCAGTTCAGCATATATTTGTACACTTTATGTGGGGCCTGCTTCAATTGAAGCCTCCCCTAAGGGCTCCTGCTGTGTCTTGGGAATTCAGTGTGGTGTTAGCTCAGCTGATGAAAGCTCGTTTTGAACTGCTGCACTCCTGTGACCTGAAGTACCTGACCTGGAAGGTCATATTTTTGGTCACTTCAGCAAGCAGGGTCAGCGAGCTCTATGCCTTAGTGACTTATCAACATTATACTAAGTCTTATCATGGTAGGGTGGTCTTATGTATGCACCCTAAATTCCAGCGTAAGGTGTTGACGAACTTCCATATTAACCAGTCCATTGTTCTCCCAACATTCTTTCCCAGGCTGCATTCATGCCAAGGCAAACGAGCCCTGCACAGTTTGGATTGCAAGAGAGCCGTAGCTTTCTATCTGGAACAAACAGAAGCTCATAGACAGTCCACCCAATTTTTCATTTCTTTTGATAGGAATAGATTGGGAGTTGCTGTTGGCAAACACATTAACCAGTTGGCTATCAGACTGCATTTCCTGTTATGTCCAGGTGGGATTTCATCTTGGGGGTCATGTCAAGGCTCATTCTGTCAGAGCCATGACAACGTTGGTGGCCCACTTGCAAGCAGTTCCTGTGGAGGAGATCTGCAAGGCTGCGACATGGAGTTCTCTCCACACATTTGCATCTCACTACTGTCTGGATAGGGATGGCCGACATGACAGTAGGTTCAGCCAGTCTGTCCTTTGGAATCTCTTTGCTGTGTAGAACGCAACTCTCTCTGCCTAGGGCCCATTGTTTGGGTTCAGGCTGTCTCCCCCTCTGTTACCAACAGCACTGTGGTTGTGCCCATTGGCACCTGATTGGTGCTTATTGGTCCCCTTTTGTGTTGGGAGCAGCCTGTAGCTAGGGATTTACCCATGTGTGAGGACTACCATCCTGCTTGACCTAGGAGAAAATACAGTTGCTAACCTGTAACAGGTGTTCTCCTAGGACAGCAGGATGTTAGTCCTCACGAAATCTGTCTGCCACCCTGCGGAGTTGGGTTTCTCCTATTTTTAAAAATTTTTATTGTAATTCTTTGAGACTGAAGATGCATGGAATAGAGCATGCTGGGCATGCTCAGTATGCTCAAAGTTCCAGAAACTTTGACATAAGTTTTCCATGCCAGGCTCCATCTGATGTCACCCATGTGTGAGGACTAACATCCTGCTATCCTACAACACCTGTTACAGGTAAGCAACTCTGCTTTATTGATTTGTCTGCCCACTGGTCTGGGGCTGAGGGGTTTGCCCACTTAATTTTCAGACTCTTTAAATGAGAAAGAAATCTTTGTATTAAAGGCATGACAGAATGGAACTACCGGTATGTAGCCTGCAGTTGCAAGTGACCTTCAAGTTGAAATTGCGTGCTTTGCGCTGCATGTCTCCCGTACCAGGAGAAAATGGAGATTAAAAGTTACCAGTTTCTGCCAAAGTCACTACACCGTCCTCTACTTTGAGCACTGGTTTGTCCCACACTTCTTGCCTTGGAAGTTCTGAGACTGCCTTTAATATATACAGCCGCCATGCTAAATTTGGGCCGTGTTACTGCAGGCACATCTTAGTTTGCTAAAAAAGTTAATATAGAGCCTCTGGTTTTGGCACCAGGAGTTTTAAATATAGATTAAATACAAACGCCAGGAATCCATTCTAGGAATAAACTGACACCAGAATTTTTCAGATTTCTTCATTAGTCCAAAGTATTGGTGTTAAGGAGAATCCGTTTTTATTTCAGCAGCCATCAAAGAAGCAAAATTGTCTAAGGAAACTGTTGTGGTTATGTCTACTCAGCCTGCAGATCCTTTAATAGAATTAGAGGAGCATTTTGACAGAATTAACAGCTCTTTTGAAGAGGTCTATCAGCCAGTCTGAGAGAGGGCAATTTGGTTAGTCTTAATTCATTTTCTGCCTTTAGTAAAGGAAAAATCAGCGAGAGTTCTTCATGACAAATAAGTAACTGTGGTTGTAGTGAACAAGCAGAGAGAGACTCTGAACCAAAAGCTATTTGAAGAGACACCATCTGTTTTCACGGATAGAGAAAAAGCTCCTACAAATTTCAGCAATGCTCATCGTGAGTCTGAAAAATGCTCAAGCTGATTTTTCGGACCTAGGTTGGATCCAAGTGAATAGGAACTCATTCAGTAGGCTTTTGAGAAGATATTGGATTGCTGGGGCACTTCTAAGATGGATCTTATGGCAACTCGCAAATGCGCCAAAGTTTATCAATTCTTCATTTACAAAGAACGAAGGGATAGTTCAGGTATGGGTTAATGTTTGTATTCCCACCATTGCCACGCATAGGTCGGACTTTAAGAAAAGTAGAGATGGAAAAAGCTCGAGAAATTCTAGTGGTACTGGATTGGTCTGTGGCTCTGAGATAAATCAACCACTACAATTCTAAGGAAATTGTCTTCTAGTTCAAGGGCCATTTAACGTGGAGGATTAGTCTCTATGCTGTCTTATAGCTTGGCCTTTAAGAGATCAAGATTGCATAGAAAAGGTTATTCTTCCTCTTTAATTTCTACTCTATTTAAAATTGTGAAAGAATTCTTCTTCCGTACCTTATGTTGCCCTTGGTGTTTGTTTTTTTGTTTTGTGTATTGCAAGGAATGGTTAATATTGCCCGGGCTATCAGATATTTCAAACATTTTAATCTTTAATCATTAAGATTTGGATAAATATTTGGCCCTAAATTTGCTGAAGATTCAGGTAGCTGCAGTTTCATATTATAGAAGTGTACAGGGGGTCTCGGATCCAGCCCATCCGGATACTGCACGAATCCTTCATGGGGTTAAGAGAATACATCCCTTAGATCAGTGGTTCCTCAATGGAATCTTAATTTGGTATTGCAGTAGCAACTCTGAATCTTTAAAATACGCTTCTTTAAAGGACCTTTCTTTAAAGGCAGTTTTTCTAGTTGCTATTTATTTAGCAGGACACATTTCTAAGCTTCAGGCTCTCTCCTGTAGAGATCCTCTGATTTTTACCTCTTGATTCATAAGAACATAAGAAATTGCCATACTGGGTCAGACCAAGGGTCCATCAAGCCCAGCATCCTATTTCCAACAGAGGCCAAACCAGGCCACAAGAACCTGGCAATTACCCAAACACCAAGAAGATCCCATGCTACTGATTCAATTAATAATTGCTATTCCCTAAGTAAATTTATTTATTTTATTTATTTATTTAGCATTCGTTTATATACCGAGGTATAGCAGACATTGCCTTCACTCCGGTTTACATAATAACAAACCAGTTACATTTAAATCCATAACAGTATAACAGTAAAAAATTGAATCGG
Organism: Rhinatrema bivittatum; assembly: GCF_901001135.1. Classification (NCBI taxonomy): domain Eukaryota; kingdom Metazoa; phylum Chordata; class Amphibia; order Gymnophiona; family Rhinatrematidae; genus Rhinatrema; species Rhinatrema bivittatum. The sequence continues at coordinate 808,505,947 of NC_042615.1, read as the reverse complement.
AACAATAACTTAGTAATGGTCAATAAATACATTAAATATTAGAAAATATGATTGTATAAAAAATCTTGTAGGGGGATGGTTGAAACCGTAACAAAAGCGAGAAGGTTTCTGTGAGTCAGGGCGGTCGTCGTAGGAGGGGGATTGCTCACGTAGAATGGAACGTACAGAGGATGAAATCAAAGATTTATGTTCTGTTGTCATTAGGTGAGCAACCATTGTAGGACTGTGAGAGTAGCCAGGCTTTAAGTTCTTTTTTAAAAGATTTAACGTTTACTTGCGAATTGAGGTGATGAGGTAAATTTGATTAATAACAGTTAATGGACTTCTCCAGGAACTTCTCCAAACCTTTTTTTGAATCCAGCTATACTAACTGCACTAACCACATCCTCTGGCAACAAATTCCAGAGCTTAATTGTGTGTTGAGTGAAAAAACATTTTCTCCGATTAGTCTTAAGTGTGCTACTTGCTAACTTCATGGAATGCCCCCTAGTCCTTCTATTATCAGACAGGGTAAATAACAGATTCATATATACTTATTCAAGACCTCTCATGATCTTAAAGACCTCTATCATATCCCCCCTCATTCAGTAACTATTTGTACAGTGCCGCCATTCTTGCTGAAAGTGGTTTCTAGTTTTCACCTAAATTAGACTGCATTTCTTCCAGTCTTTTCAAGGGAAGAGTGTTGGGGCAAAAAACAAGCTTTTGAGGTTATTGGATGTTTGAGTTCTTCTTAGATACCTAAGCACTTTTACTAAGCATTATAGTTTGCATGTTTATGCTAAAGAGGATGCCATTTTCAGAGTGGCTCTAACCTCCACCCTCCTAGATTAGTTGGGCTTTGGTACTTCAGTTGTCTGGGCTTGTGTAGCAGGATTAAAAGGAAGGAGAAATTTATACTTGCCTGTTAATTTCTTTTCCTTTAGTCCTGCTGTACCAGTCCAGAGCCTTCCCAAGAAGTTAAGGGCCTAATGATTGTGAAGAATATCTTACACCTGGGTTTAAGTATGAATATGTGAAGTTATTGGAGAGGATTTCTGTAAGATTTGTTTACAAATATTTACTGTACATTTTAAGATTTGTAAATTTCCATTCACTTTAGGTAGAAAGATGCATTTTTAACAGAGGATCTTCTTGCTTTTTCATGTTTTCCATGGGTGCCATGATTTTATAATGCATTCTCTGGTTTGTCATGGGAATACCAGCTTTAATTGTGCACAGCATGTAAATAGAGGTGATGTCAGAAAGTCTTAGAACTCTACCTCCATCTCCTGGAAGGGAGTAGTAACCCACTTGCTTGGACTGGTGTAGCAGGACTAAAGGAAGGGAAATTAAAAGGTAGGCATACATTTCTCCATTTGTTATGCTGGATGGTAGGTTGTATAGGGAAATATATTGTCTGTCTTCATCAATAAAAAGATCTTTAAAAAAAAAAAAAGCTATTACCATATTGTCATATTTGAAATTCATGACATACTACCCCTTTAATTTCCCTGAGAGCAGCTATGTTTGCAGGGTTGGCCAGTCTGTGGCTTTTGCCCCCCTGGCCACATAGCATCTGAGTAGTACTGCAGAGGACAGGAGGGGAAGGATGGAGCAGAAAGCACACAATAGAGTAAAATAAATCAGAAGAGAGCCTTGCTGTTCCAGCTCCCCATATCCGTCCTGTCCTCAGTGCTGTTTGTTGCTACAGATACTGAAAAAAGGAGCTGCAGCAGGGTTCAGAGGGTTCTTTTTGCTCATCCCTGCTCTACTTCTCACTCCTTTTCTGCAGTCAGCAGCAGTGAAGAACAGGAAGGGGAAAGCAGAGAGGGGGTGAGGCTGGAGCTGGCAGGACAGCAGTCAGCTTTCTGCTCCAATCCTCACCATCTTGTTCAACTCCTCCACACCTATGCTCACCCCACCTGCTGCCTGGGATAGAGGGCTCCCCTCTCTGGAGGGAGAGATTGGCGGGTACACAGCTCACTATGCTTCCAAGACAACAGAAGAGAGGACGAAGTCATCCAGAGGTCCAGTCAGGCCAGAATAATTTGTGGCAAGGGAAAGAGTGAATTGTGAAAGGGGGGAATAGAGATGTGGTTGAATGTAGGTAATGAATACTTTGGGGAGCAGTGCATGATGGGGGAGGAGAGGGGTGTGGATGCTTAAAGGAAAAATGGTGCAAAAGTGGATGAATGTTTGAGGGTAATTACATGAAAAGGGATTCATGTTGAGGGGACAGCACAAGAGGAAGATGGTGGTGGAAGGTGAATATTGTTTCCCTTCTATCTCTTTAATGTCAGCAATGCAAATTGGACTCTTGGCACCGTATTCCTCCCTAAAGCCCAGGGCTGGGATGTGGAAAACAGAGGGTGAGAGGGCCAGCATAGACTTTTACGAGTCATGGGGGGGGGGGGGGAGTGGAGGGGTGATGAGAGAGCCAGGGATAGAATGGTTTCAAAAGGACAGGGAAAGACGGCAGAGAGGGTTGTGACAGGAAGAGAGTATGTGTGCAAGAACGCTATTGGTGATTGTGAGGAGGGTGCAAAAATACAAATGGTGTCACAGTGGAGAGGAGGGGGGGGTGAAAGGAAAGGGAGAGTGAGGATGAAAGACAGTCAAGGGTAGTGAAGGTTGAAGGAAGGGTGAGAGAGCTAAGAGGGGATGGAGAGGGAGGGTGACGGCCAGAAAGGGGGGGGTGGGGCAGGGGAGAGAATTGATGCTAGTGTGTGATGGGAATGGAAGGATGATAGAGCTAGAACTAGCAATTGGATAGGGAAGGATTTGAGAGAGACGCGTGGGTCAAAGGAGAGAGAGCAGTGCAAGAGGAGGTGAATGCTTCTTGGGGGCTAACTTTAAAAGGAGTGAATGATGGTGAGAGAACTAGAAGTGGTAATAGAGCATGTATGCGAGACAGCCGTAGAGGACACTGGAGGGGAGTGTCGGAGAGAGCAAGATGGAGTGGGGCCAGGGGGAGATATTGGTCGTGGGCAGAGGGTGAGGAGAGAGAGAGGGAGCAGAGTAGCACAAGTAGTGGAGAGGGAGAGTTAATGTTGGGAACCACTACATCCCTGTCATAGTTGCTGAGAGAGACACTGGTAGAGGCAGGGTGGGGGATTGAGAGACTGATGGGGCCAAGAGAGACAGACAGACATTGATCAGAGCATGGGTGGGAAAACAGAAAACTATAGGAGGATTGAGCAATTGGGGGGGGGGGGGGGGGGGGGGTCCAGGATGGGATTGAGAGAGAGATGGTGGGAAAGGGTGGGGGAATTCAGAAACACTGGTGAGGAAAGGATGGGAGGATTGAAAGACTTGTGAGACAGGTGGAGGGTTTGAGAGAGAGTACTGGGAACAGGATGCGATTGAGAGAGATGGGTGGGGACAGGGTTGGAGGATTGAGATACTGCTGGGAGCAGATGGGATTGAGAGAGAAACTGGCAGGAACAGAGTGGGCAGCTTGAGAGAGGTACCCCATCTCCCCCCTCATTTTTCTTTTCAAATCTTGAAGTTCTTTAGTATTGTGCATTCCGATTTCTTGGCTCTTGGTACATGAAAGGTTGACCATCCCTGATCTATATGAACCAGTTGAATATTTTCCATATGAGGGAATATGTGCCTATGGCTGCTTCCAGTGGTCCTGAGTAACTGCAGGGGGAACCGCTCAAAGCAAGTAGGCAAGGAGACCAGGCTTCAATCCTGTTTCTGCTGCCTCTTGCACTGAATGGATGGCAGGCAGAGAGCTGCAGCAACTCGGGCCGGTTCCTGTTTCTTTGCCAACCAGGGCAGGACTGCTGCTTTGAACACATGGCTTTATACTGTCCTGAATGGTTCACAGCAGCAGTCAGGCCCCAGGCATCAGAGGAAGAGAACATAGCCTCGTGCACTTTAATTTCCACTTTTTCTTGCCAGCCCGATCGACACAGGGGCAATGAAGGAGGTTGGGAAAGTGGCATCAATAGACCTAAAAGAGATTGCGGGTGACAAGTAGAGTGTGTGAAAGAGGAGGTAAAAGAAAGTGAGGTTGGTGGATTGGGGGGGAGGGGGTTGGTGAAAAATGGACTTGGGGGTGGGGTGAGTGAGTAAATGTGTGCATATATTGAGAGGGTGCCCCAGAAAGGGAGGTGAGAGAGGGGACCTCATGAGAGAGGGGATGAGGACTGAGGGTTGGGGATGGGGAGAACCCTGGAGATGCAAATAAGTGGGGTTGAAGCTGAGGGAGGGATGAATTTCCCCACTCAAGATCCCAGAACTTCTTCTTATCCCTGATCTTTCCTCCCTTTTGCTTCCCTCCCGGATATCTTTTTCCCCATTTCTGGGATCTCCTCTTCTTTCCCATATCAATAACTGAAATCCCCCACCCATAAAACTTACAAAAGAGAAAAATAAATTATACAGAAACAAAGCAAGTTTAGAAAATTAATCTTATTTTTATTGTGCAGAATGATTCAAATATATTCAAATGTGCTGCAGAACTGCCACAATTTTCTAACTTTTGCGGCAGAATCTATCTTCTGAGCTACTGCAGAAGATTGGGGGCTGTGCAAATTGTTGAAACACTTTTGATTGTCTCGTTGTAGGAGTTGGGTGCTGTGTCCCTGGATGGTTATTTTCACCTTTGGAGAGCAGAGCACACTTTGACAAAGGTACTTTGGCATCTCTTCTTACAGTCCTCTCACAGATGTTGTAGTAAAGATAAGCTATTTTTTGTCGATAAGCAGGCTGAAATAACCATGCTTCATAGGACGACTTCTTCTGACAGTACATTGGAAAGTTGTCTGTGAAGTCAGTTTTGATGTACTGGGCATTCACTGGACTTCCCGCGCAAACGACGTTCCAGAAATCTGTTCAGTCTTTTCTTTCATCCGCACTTCACATGGATGCAGGAGATCCTGTCTCTCTACTTCTCTGAATTCTCAATCTTTTTCTAAACCACCCCCCCCCCCCCCCAAAAAAAAACACTTTTCAGTGCTAAGATGGCTTCGTGCCCTATAGCAGATTTTTAATATCGTGCCTGCGGATATATAATGTCCATTACAGATGGCCATGCTGCTTGTTATATCTGCTTGGGCCCAGATCATGACCAATCAAATTGTCGGGACTGCGGCCATATGTCTCCAAAGGCTCAACGCCAGAGGGTTGAAAATATAGCCTGTCTGCAAACAGACATCCATCAGCCTTCAGGAACCACTTCGGGCAGTGCTTAAAGCACCAGTGGTGAAAAACATAATGTTTTACCTATTCCACAGCCAGATTCTAAGAAACATAGCATAAATACCAAAGGGTCATCTTCAGAAATATTGGTGCAAAAAACCTTTTAAGTACCCTTCTACAAGCCCGGGAGCTCAGAAAAAAAAAACAAGCAGCAAAGAAAAAAAATCACACAGCATGTCGACACATGGTACACCAAAGAAGCATGGCATAATAACCACACACGGTGCAGCGACTCACATCACGTCATTAAAGCACGGTGCCTCAGCAGTACACAGTGCAGGTACGGCTCACGGCACATGACCAACACACAGCTCCTCATCCAGGCACAATGCATCGTCAGTACACGGAGTTCCATTGGCACACACTGTGCAAGAGCAACTGTCTAAGGAAACCCACGGAGCAAAACGTTGACAAAACTCCCAAGACCAGAGCAGAGAGGGATCAGAGTCTTGCTCCCTAAGACCTTCATCCCGAGCAAGTTCTTCTCTCTGACAGGGATTTGGCACAGGACATAAGGGCAGCCATTCCACCACCCACGATGCCAATAGCTACATATCCATCAGGACTACCTCTCTACCCTCTTCCAGCCATGGTCTCATGACCCATGTTAGTTTCCACCATATGGCAGGAAGGTTTCCATTTGCAAACCCCAGGCCCAGTCACTTCTGTAATACCAATTTCAGTTCTGGGGTTGGATCAGGATCAGGTTTTGGTGCCTAAAGAAGACATTCCGCAGCCATCACCTGGGAAATGCTCACATCAGGCTGGGGAGAAAATATGGAAATAGGGTTTTTTTCCACTAATTTCTCTAATCCCATCACCTTTTCCGCTGGTCTACCTGACTCTTCTGCCCAAAGAGAAAATGCCAGGAGTGTCACTGCTCCCTCCTCTATCTTTGTTGTCTTCTGACAGTTACTTACCAGAGGATCTGCCACTTCCTCTAAGTCCAGGGGAACTTTCACCACCTGCCTCCCTGCTGCCTTTTCTACCTTCAGATGCCTCCCCAGGGGAGACCCCAATAGTTCCATAGGGCTGCCATCTGATCCCCCTGAAGAACTATGGAACAATACTTCACGTCCACCCCTGGATAGAGCAAAAGAGGAAGTTACACAAATTCTGTTCCAACTGACCCACTCCTCACAGAGAAGCTCCAGATGTGTTCCTGTTGCCATGGAGCAAGGGTCTGCTCTAAGCGTTTCCTCAAATACCGTTGATCCCCAGAACAGTTTAGAAATGCATGCGAGATCAGGCGAGGATGATTCTTATAGCCCCGGCATGACCCAGATAGTCATGGTATGCCTATCTTGTCCAGTACTCTCACTCTTCTCCACAGAAACCCGGGAGTGACCCAGAACTGCTTAACACAGGAAGAGGGATGTCTCCTTCATCCCCTACACTCCATTCTAAATCTGACTGCATGGATGTTGAACGCATGACCTTAGCGCAATGGAATTTCCCTGAACAGATTCAAGATGTCTTGTCAAGGAAACAGTCTACCAGGTGGAACTACAGATTTAAATGGCAGCGTTACTTCAGTTGGTGTGCGCACAATGCTGTAGACCCCTATACATGCAAGCCCCGACATTTACTCCAACATTGGACTCGCTACCGTGTCGGTTAGAATGATTCTCAGTGCCATAGCAGCATACAATCACCGTGAAGACGGAGCATCGATCTCCCCATATCCATTAATATGCATGGGTTTCTTTACCTTTGATCCCTGTTCCATGGGACATAAATATAGTTCTATCGTCTGACAACTCCCTTTGAACCATTGGAGTCGGCATTGTTGAGGTTTCTCACCTGGAAAGTCTTGTTCTTACTGGCAGTCTCCTTGACTCAGAGGATAAGTGAAATGCAGGCTCTGGTACATTTTCCACCTTATCTCCAGTTCTTCCATGATAATTTCACTATGTCCACATCGAAAGTTCTTGCCAAAAGTAGTATCACCATTCCATCTCTCTACCTATTTTCTGCCCAAAACCACACAAGCATGAAAGAGAAAAAATGCTGCATGCCCTAGATTGCAAAAAGAGCTCTAGCATATTATAAAAGAAGCGTTTAGTCTCAGAGAGAGACTTTACAGCTATTTATTTCCTACAATCTAAACAGACTGGGATCACCGGTACTTAAGCAAATGCTTTCTAATTAGATCATGGCTTGCATAAAGCATCGTTATGCTGCAAAATCGCTCAGTCTTACAGACCCAGTAAGAGTGCATCAGGTGCAAGCAATGACAACATCCTTGGCACATTTAAACAATGAACCTGTTTGAGATAAAGCAACTTGGTCATCGATACATACAATATACGAGAGAGTCACCAAGTATTTATTGCAAACATGTGCCGAAAATTACAATCAATATTTAGAGAAAATACATAAGGACCATCATACTAAGCACTCCTGGTCATTGAAACCTTCATTGCTTTTTATTTAATCATCTGTCCAAAGTTCAAGAAATTCTTTTAATAACTTTTTTGCATATAAGAAGTACTGGTGTGACTTTAGATAATCCCCTGATGCAGAGGTTTTACCTCGAAACACAGCGCGTGTTGGGACTGCTGGAATTCTCAGACCATAAAGGACACAAGTTTTGTTGCATTTCATTTTATTTGCAAAAAAAAATTCTTGAACTTTGGACAGATTAAATAAAAAGCAATGAAGGTTTCAATGACCAGGAATGCTTAGTATGATGGTCCTTTTGTATTTTCTCTAAATATTGATTGTACTCATTGATACATAAATTCATGTCCCCCTACTGTCTTGACTCGGCAGCATCAGGAGACAGTGCGGTGGGAACCACAGTCCTGAACCATGCTGCATCCTCCCAGTTGCTTGCCCACGGGGTAGCTCGAGTTGCAGGAAAAAAAAAAAAAGCAAGAACTGATGCAAATGTAACTTATTTTGCAGCAACCCTCAGCTTGGGACTCTCCAAGGAGAATGGCTAATTCAGCCTGCATATCGACAGAAAAAAAAAGTTTTGCTTACTGTATATGGTGTGTTCTGTAGATAGGAGGGTGAATTAGCAATGCAAATCCTGCCCTCCTCCCTGGACAGCAACTTATCCCAGGAATTCAGCTAGGTTAGCTATAGACTGAAGAGTTCAGACTTTTATAGACTGGTTGTTTGCGTGGGAAGTCCCATGCATGCTCAGGTCATCAAAACTTTAATTGACTTGCGAGACAAATCCACAATGTGCCGCCAGATAATGTCACCCTATGGATCATGGCTAATTCATCCTGCTATATACGGGAAAACACTGTTTATGGTAAGCAAAACTTTCTTTTACTATTAAACCTCCATGATACCTTCTACTGTGGCAAGAAATGAACTGAGTTTTACTCTGATGAGTAATTCAGCAAAATTGCTATATTTGAAAGAAGTTCACTTCATATTAATTCAAAGGAACTGCAGCAAGCAGTAATACCCATTTATCAATTCATATTTAAGTAATTAGTAATTAGTTTGGAAATCCTTTGAGGACTCCTGGGTACCCCTCGGGCTTGGAGTATCCTTATTAGTCAGTATCAAACTGTCAGTCTGAAGAAGAAATGCTTACACCGCATGAACTAATTCTACACTGGTTAATATGATTGTTAAATGTGATGCTCTCAAGAAATACCTTGGAGTTGCTTGTGAAGAATAACATTGAAAATCAGTACTAATTGTTGGCTGTGTACGTTTTTAATCTCTGCACAGAATAGCAAGAATTCAGTTTTTTCTTTGTAAATCCAGGTAACTATCCCCCATATAATTGGGTGGAACTGACCCTGAAATCTATCTCTAGATTGAATCTTGGAGTAATAAAATACAAAACAGTTTCTAGTGAAGATGAAAACATGAGCATATTCTTCATATTAATTACATCACAAAGTTCTGCAGTGGGAATCCGCTTTCTAGAGATCCTTAATAAAACAGAAATGACAAGAGGCAGATGGCACCTTATAGATCAATTTGAGGCCTGAATTTTTAAAGACAGTCCACTTTGTCAGATGCAGGTTATTCTTGGTGCAGTGCATCAATTTGGGGTGGTGTGACTCTTGATTGGGACCATCCCAAAGACCTGAGCTGACACAGTAGTACTTTTTACCAGTTGTCATTTAATTTGTTGTGCAGTCCCTGGTTGCGTAGTAACCTATAGAAGCCTTCCAGCTGCTTCAGTAATTGAAAGGAGCACCGAGAGATGAAGTTGCCCTTTAAGCATGCAATATAGAAATATTTTGATTGTCATTCTCTGCTTTCAACCTTCTATTGCCAAAGTAAAAAAAAAACCAAACAAAAATAAACTATATTTACAATAAAGTATCTGCCTCTTTCATTAACCCCAGAGAACTTTTTAACTCTATAAAACAAATCATTAACCCAATCAAGTTCCACCTCTAGTGCTTCTCCTTCTCCCAAACCAGGGCTCAACCTAGGTGACACTTGCAACTTTTCTGAAAAAGTTGCGTCTATTAGCACACCATTTAACAACCTTCCGAATCATTACTTTGATGGCGTAAGATAGGCAAAGTCCGATATAGTATCAGAAACATACCAATCTCATTATTGATAAATTAAACTGTTCCACACATCCTCTCAACCCTCCGGTTCTACAGCTGTAATTAAACTTTTATAAAAGCCAAAACACACTGTTTTGTTACCCGGTTTGTAAATGCCTCCATCTCCACTGGCGCTCTAAAAGACATCTTTAAAAAAAAAAAAGTTCATCCCACACAACTATCAAAGTATTGTCCCGTCTCTTCTCACTCATACTTAGCCAAGATTCTGGAAAACATTTTATTATAGCAAATCATTAATTTCATTGACTCGTGCTCTGTGTTGGATCAATATCAGTCCGGTTTCTGGAAACGTCACAACACTGAAATGTCCTTTCTAGTTTTGGCACAGTGTAGCATGGGTTTGAAAGCAGTACGTCTTGTGCGCTCATTCTTCTTGATATCTCCTCTGCGTTTGACAGGGTTGATTGCTCTATTCTCCTTTCTCGGCATAGTGGTGATTGGTACAGTTCTTTCCCACTTCACCTCTTACCTCACTAATCATTCCAAAGCATTGCTATTGTTTCAGGTATCTACTCCTAAACTCCTGTATTGTCTGTGTTGTGAGCGAACTTTAATCAGCATCTACCTGACTCCTCCCTCTTGCTTACTTGCAAGCCTTGGGATACATTATAAACTTCATGCAGGTGGCATACAATTCATTTTTTTCCCCTGTCATCCTATGGTCCTTTTATAGAACAACTTATTTCACTTTGCCTTTCTTTTATTCTCGCTTGGCAGCAACACAACAAACTTGCCTTGAACATTATTAAAAGGGAAATAAATGATCCTGCTTTTTTGATTTCCCACTCCCCACTCCCACTCCCCCAGATAGAATAACTTTCAAAAGCAGTATGGAACTTTGGTGTTTTCATTGACCCATCTCTATCAGTGCATGATCACATTAAAGCACTTGTCCAATCTCCTTTTTTTAAACTGCATCTATTTCGTCACTTCAAGCTTTTGTTGGCGTCTCTTAATTTTCACACAGTTCTTCCATCTTATCTTTTCTTTGGTCTAGACTATTGTAATTCTCTACTCACTGGTCTCACAGCTTGCACTGCCTGTCCTCTTCAAATACAAAATTCTGCGGCACGTCTCTTAAATAACACTCCTATATGGAATTGAATCACCCCGGGACTGGCTCCCTATCACTTATTGAATACAATACAAATTGGCTGTCATTCATTCTCTACTAAACAATAGTTCCTGTACGTACCCGGATCAGTCCAGACAGTGGGTTGAGCCTCCTTTCCAGCAGGTGGAGACAGACTAAAACTTGAAGGATGCCCTCTATCAGGACAGAGCCTATCCTCTAACCCTTCAGTATTCGTCTGTCTCCAGCAGGTGCAGCATCTCCCCTTTGGTTCTCTGCTGTAGGCTAGTCAGCCTTTTTCTTCTTTCTTTTGCTAGGCTCAAGCAAGTATTTCTTGTCAAAAAAAAACAAAAACTAGAAGGGAATTTTGCCGCTTTTTTAGTGATTTTTCCTGTTTCTGTGTGGGAGATGGTGCTGTCTCCCAGCTCTTGCCCGGCTCAGGGGGGGCTTTGCCCCTTTTGCAGGAGGGGGTTCCCTGCATAGCCTGAGTCCATGGACGCTTCCAGGTGTGGGGACAGACACTCTCTGGGCCTCGTTCCCCCCATCTGGCTGCCGAGAGGGTTTTGAACCCGCTGCTGCGATCAGTAAAAAACAAAAAAACAGTTTCAAACTTTAAATAAGTTGCAGGTACTCACCTGCCTCTAACTTATTGGCAGCAGTTGACCAGCTTTTTTTTTTTCTGGTCAGAGTAGGCCTAGAACCGGCAGCCAGACAAGCAGAAGGCAGCAGGTTTCCCTCCTGCTCTCTCCTGCTGTGCAGGCTGTCAATCAAGCTTTTTTTTTTCAGCTTTTTTTTCTTCAGCCTGGCTTAGCTATGTCCCGGCCTGCCTTTCTTGTGGGCTGCCTTCTTCGTGTTTTTCGCGTCAGGGCCTCTGCAATGCTTGCCTGCCGGGTGGGGAAGGTCCCTCCTCGGCAGGACAAGCAAATTTAGCCCGGGGCTCCACTCCTCCCGGCATGGCCAGGCCTTTCCCGGGTCGGCAGAGCCCGGGAACGGCCGCCATCTTGGATTTTTCATCGGGGCCGATTTCAGTGCTCCCTGGGGCTGGGGGGCCAGATTTTTTTGATTTAACCCTCGATTTGGCCCCCGCGGGTTCCCAGGAGGGTGGTCCTGATCTTCCCTCGCCCCCCCTCCCCTCCCCCCCGGCAAATCCAGGGTCCCTTTTTCAGCGGATTTCGTCCTCCTCATACACAAATCTTACTTAGCCAACTTGCATGAGCAGGACGAAAGCCCCCCCCTCACCAAAAATCCCTCGCTCAGCGCCGTTGACCGCTGGACCGGCTGCGGAGCCCAAGGGACCAGTTCGGGTGCGGGTGGTCCCGGGGTGCCCCCCCTTCCTCCCCCCCGGTGTCTCCCGGGTCCTCAGACCCCGCTGCTTCCTCGGATTCGGCAGATGCCCCCCCCACTTGAGGGGGATGACCCCAGAGCCCTTCGTCTTTTTCGTAAGGAGGAATTAGAGCCCCTCCTTCCCTTTGTGTTGCAGGAGCTGGGTCTGGAAAGTCCCTCTGTGGATAATCTCATGGCCTTGCTCCCTAAGGATATGAACCCGGTTCTGGGGGGGGCTCCGGCCTCGGCCTTTCCCTTCCACCCCATACTCAAGCTCCTTATCCTTCGGGAATGGGAGGCTCCTGAGGGTTCACTCCGGGTGGGGCGTACGATGGATAAGCTCTGTCCCCTCCTGGAAGAGGGCTTGGAGCTGCTGCGATATCCCTCGGTAGATTCCTATGTCTCTGCGGTGGCCAAGCACACCACGATCCCGGTGGAAGGTTCCACGGCTTTGAAGGATCCACAAGATCGTAAGTTGGAGGCTCACCTGAAGCGCATCTTCGACGTTCTGGCCCTCGGGGTCCGAGCGTCTTGCTGTAGCAGCCTCATGATGCGGGTGGGCCTTCAGTGGGTTCAACAGTTACTCTGCTCCCGGGATCTTCTGCCAGGTGAGGCAGAACAAGCTGAACGTCTGGAGGCGGTAACCGCCTACGTATCGGACACCCTCTACGATCTGGTCCGTGTGCAGGCGAAGGCGATGGTTTCGGCAGTCGCTGCCCGGAGGATCCTTTGGCTACGCCACTGGTCGGCTGATCAGTCCTCGAAGACTCGGCTGGGCATGCTGCCCTTCAAAGGTAAGATGCTCTTTGGTGAGGATCTCGAGAAGCTTATGGACTCCTTGGCTGCAACAAGATCCATAAGCTTCCAGAGGACCGCCCTAAGTCCTTCCGATCCTTCGCGTCCTCCCGCTCTCGCTTCAGGGGCCAGCGTCGCTTCGCTTCTCGGGGGCGGGGCGGTTCTGCGAGGGGGGTCTGCTCGTGCTCAGTCCTGGTCGCAGTCCTTTCGTGGCAGGCGGCCCTTTCGCGAGGGCCAGCCCGTGCGTGCCACCACCAAACCTGCCACGCAATGAAATTCAGCTGACCTATTCCTTGGTCCCTTACCTCGGTGGCTGCCTCTCCCTGTTCTTCGAGGAATGGGTCAAGATCACGTCGGATCAGTGAGTCCTCGACATTATCAAAGATGGGTACGCTTTTGAGCTCGTCAGGGAACTGCCGGATCTCTTTCTTTTTTTCGCCTTGCGGACGGGCCAAGAGGGACGCGGTGGTCCAGACTCTCTCCAAGCTTCTGGATCTGGGGGCGGTGGTCCCAGTCCTGGAGAGGGAGCTTGGCGCCGGCCAGTATTCTATTTACTTCACCATGCCCAAAAAGGACAGGTCCTTCCGCCCCATCCTGGACCTCAAGAGGGTCATCGGGCCCTCAAGATCCCCCACTTCCGCATGGAAACCCTGCGGGCGGTCATTGCGACGGTCCGTCCCGGAGAGTTCCTTGCTTCCCTCGATCTCGCAGAAACATATTTTCATATTCCCATTCACCGCGACTACCAGAAGTATCTCCGATTCTACATTCTCAACCAGGACTTCCAGTTTTGAGCTCTCCCCTTCGGCCTCGTGACCGCTCCTCGCACCTTCACGAAGGTCATGGTAGTGGTAGCGGCGGCCTTGCGCCGGGAGGGGATTCTCGTCCATCCCTATCTGGACGATTGGCTCATTCGGGCCAAGTCGGAGACCTCTTGCCAGCGGGTGGTGGATCGCGTCCTGGAGCTCCTTGCCTCCCTCGGGTGGATAGTGAACTTTTCCAAGAGCAAGCTTCAGCCCTCCCAGGAGTTGGAATTTCTGGGAGCTCACTTCGACACCCGAGTAGGCAAGGTTTTCTTGCCACGGGCGCGTGCCCTCAAGCTGATCGATCAGGTCCGGAATCTGATTGCGCTACCTTCTCCTACAGCCTGGGATTATCTCCAAGTCCTGGGATCCATGGCTTCTACCATCGACCTTGTCCCCTGGGCCTTTGCTCATATGTGTCCGTTGCAGAAAGCTTTGCTGTCCCGTTGGCAGCCAGTGTCGGAGCAGTTCCACGTAGTCCTTCCGTTCTTGGATTCTACTGCCGACGAATTACAGTGGTGGCTGTCTCTTCCTCATCTTCTGCAAGGGATGCCTCTTCAAGCTCCACAGTGGATGATAGTGACCACGGACGCCAGCCTGTTGGGCTGGGGTGCGGTCTGCCTTTCTCAGTCCACCCAGGGAACATGGTCGCAGACTCAGTCACGCTGGCACATCAATCGACTGGAAACCTTGGCGGTCCACCTGGCTATTCAGGAGTTCCTTCCCCTGGTCCGCGGCAAGGCGGTACGAGTCCTGTCCGACAACTCCACCACAGTCGCCTACATCAATCGCCAAGGGGGCACTCACAGTCCCCTGGTAGCTTTAGAAGCCAGCCGTCTCCTCGCTTGGGCGGAGCGTCACCTACAGTGCCTTGCGGCTTCTCACATCGCAGGCAAAGACTATGTTCAAGCCGACTTCCTCAACCGGCAGTCGCTCAATCCGGGAGAGTGGGAACTCTCGGACGCGGCCATGGCTCTGATAGTGGATAGGTGGGGTCCCCCTCACCTCGATTTCATGGCGACTCTGTTTGCCGCTGTTCTTCAGCCGCTGGAGGGAGCACGGCGCAGAGGGTGTGGATGTTCTGGCTTTGCCTTGGCCAGCGGACGTCTTTCTGTACGTGTTTCCCCCGTGGTCTCTGGTGGGGAAAATCCTCGGGAGAATCGAGCTCCACCGGGGTCCGATGATTCTCGTCGCTCCTGAGTGGCCGCAAAAGCCTTGGTTCACGGATCTCATCAATCTAGCGGTGGACGGGCCCCTGCGCCTCGGTCATCTTCCTCGTCTCCTCCGGCAGGGTCCTGTATTTTTCGACCAGACCGATCGCTTCTGTCTAGCGGCCTGGCTTTTGAACGGTGTCGCCTGAGGCGCAAAGGTTATAAGGAGGAGGTCATCTCTACCTTACTGCGAGCCCGGAAGCAGTCGACTTCTCTGGCCTATGTGCGCATCTGGAAGGTTTTTGAGTCCACGTGTACGGAGGCGGGGGTCCCAGCGCGCTCCGCCTCAATCCCTTTGGTTCTTTCTTTTCTTCAGAAGGGTCTCTCTAAGGGCCTCTCCTTCAGTTCTCTACGCGTTCAAGTCTCTGCGCTCGGCTCTCTCCTGGGTCGGGTGGACGGTCATGCCTTAGCGGCTTACCCAGACGTGATTCGTTTCCTGAGGGGCGTCAGACACCTCCGCCCCCCCCCCCCCTCTCGGGCCATGTGTCCGTCATGGAGTCTCAACCTGGTCCTTCATGCTCTCTGTGCGGCTCCCTTTGAGCCTCTTCGCCACGCTACGCTCAAGGATCTTACTCTCAAAGCTGTCTTTCTGGTCTCTATTTCCTCTGCTCGCCGCATTTCCGAGCTTCAGGCGCTGTCCTGTCGGGAGCCCTTCTTGCGTTTCTCGGATTCCGGGGTTTCTCTCAGGACGCTTCCTTCCTTCTTGCCTAAGGTTGTCTCGGCTTTTCATGTCAACCAGTCGGTCGAACTCCCAGCGTTCTCTCCGGAGGAGATTGCGGGTACGGCTGGTGGCGACCTCCGTCGGCTAGATGTAAACGAGTCTTGCTTCACTATCTCCAGGTCACCAATGACTTCCGGGTATCGGACCATCTCTTCGTCCTTTGGCGTGGTCCCAACCGGGGTAAACAGGCTTCTAAGACCACGATTGCGCGGTGGTTGAAGGAAGCCATTTCCTCGGCGTATCTTTGTCAAGGTCGTCCGCTTCCTGAGGGTCTGAAGGCCCATTCTCTGCGTTCTCAGGCTACTTCTTGGGCGGAGAATCAATCTGTCTCCCCGCAGGAGATTTGCAGGGCCGCCACTTGGACGTCTCTGCATATTTTTGCTCGGCACTACCGTCTGGATATACACGCTCCGGTGTTCGGTTCCTTTGGGCGGCAAGTGCTTCGAGCGGGACTGTCTCGGGCCCACCCAGTTTAGGGAAGCTTTGGTACATCCCACTGTCTGGACTGATCCGGGTACGTACAGGAAAGGAAAATTAGTTCTTACCTGTTAATTTTCGTTCCTGTAGTACCACGGATCAGTCCAGACGCCCTTCCCTGTCTGTCTTCTGTCCTTTCGAAGCTTGTTTTCTTGCAGGTCTGCAGATTTTCCTAGCTTTTCTTTGTGCAAGATCACGGAGCAATTACACCGGAAGCCTTGGTCATTTTCTAATACCAAGTCGATGCAAGAGCGTATAGGTATATTATATTATGTTTTTCTACATTATTCTATATTTGCTCCGTTGAGCTTTATAGTTACTTGCTTGATCCTATTCTTGGGTTTCTTGTTTTTTGCTTTGACAAACGTTATACTGAAGGGTTAGAGCAGAGCTTTCCAAACTTTTCATGTTGGTGACACACTTTTTAGACAAACATAATTTCGGGACACAGTAATTCAGTTTACTAGCAAACCAGAGGTTACAGGTTAAACGAACTAAATGTATTTCGACAATTTATGTACGTTTCCTTAAATATATACATAATAAAATGTTTCACGACACAACCTATCTTGTGAAAACCTCTCATTTATATTAAAAATATATAATATTCAAAGCTTAATGTTATTGTTCTAATTTATGAATAACAATAATAAAACAAAGTTATTGTGTTATTCAATTTACCTCTTTAATGAGATATATGAGCTTGATGGGATGAACACAGATTTTGAATATTTGGTGTTAATAAGAAAGTCCAAAGGGTCTTCTGCGTAATTTTAAAAAGCTGGCCAGTTTCACACTATATAATTATTTGATAGCCTCATTCAACTAATTCTATATGGCTATGAGAGTGAAGACTGGAATTTATAGGAAGGGACAGAATGTCAATATAAATCCTGCACCTCCAGTTCTGTAACTCTGTGCATCCACTGAAATTCCCCCAAACAATGGAGCTTGGATGTTTCCCTTACAGCTCATCATACTAAAAGATATTTTCAAATTCTGGTGTCACCTCACAGTAACAGCAGCACAAACACCTTCCACTGCCAGGCACATTGTGAACTAACACAAAACCTCGCAAAAAAGACACTCAAAATCTATACTGCAATCCCATCGTAACATAACAGTAATAACACCAAGGACTCAAACAACAATAACCCTACCTGTGAATAAGCAAGGGTAAATATTACCCTGGGTCCTAGAATACCAATACACCACCTACTGAGGAAACAAAACAAACCCGATTGCTATAGATCCCTATGCTAGTAGAATCTCTCATCATGGTCACACACACAGAGCAGAGACAGACCCTCACCAAATACAGAATAAAGGAGCACAAATTTGACAAAAACCGACATGGAAACCCCAAGAAGCCAGACTCTGTGTATTAACAATGGAAAAACAGAACCACCATTCCTCATAAAACAAATAAAATCAAGAAACATAAAGCATCAGTTATAATAGTAAAACTATACTAATAAAAGAATATTTTAAAACTACTGATAAATAGACTTTCTATTAATTAAAATCATATACATTTTTTACAATTTCCCAAATACCAATAAAATATTTAAAAACGGCACATATATCAAATAACACCCAATAATTAAAACTAATAAGGATTTTAAAAAGCCCCTGCTGTTCATACGTGGGAGCTCTTGATTTCCAGTCACCCTGATATTGTCAAGGATTAGGAGGTTATCCTCTCTCTCTCACACATACTCACATGTCCATTCTCTCTCACACATACACTGTCACATACATACATATTCATGCTCTTATACCCACCATAACTTCTCGCTCTCGCAGACACTGACACACTCTCAGGCTCTAAGACACTCTCTCCCCCTCCACACACACCCCCCACACAAACTCTTACTCCCCTGGATTTTCTCATACACACTCATGCTCTCACTCTCTCTGGCTCCCTCACATACACACAAACACACACACCCAGGCAAGTTCCCAATCACTCTCACACAAACACACACACCCAGGCAAGCTCCCAGTCATTCTCACACACTGAAACTGACCCCCAGGCAGGCTCCCATTCATTTTCACACCACTCCCTCACAATCCCCCAGGCATGCACACATTCATTCTCACACAAACAGACCCCCAGGCAGGCACCAATTCATTCTCACACAGGCAGGCACCTATTCTCACACATACAAACCCCAGGAAGACACCCATACATTCTCATACACAGACACACCCTCAGGCAGGCACCCATGCATTCACACACATACACCCCCAGGCAGACTCCCATTCATTCACATGCTCACTAAAGGCAGACCACCTCTCTTTCTTTTGCCAGCAACCTCAAGAGCCTCTCTCATTCCTCTGCTGCCACTGTCACTGATGCCGCATGGGTATTTGGGAGGCGCTGATTGCTGCTATTGGCACTGAAGCCCATTCTGTTGCCTTCTCTGTGTAGGCCCCGTGGGTTTCCACTTCCTCCATGTTGATCTCGTACATTGTGAGATCTGCATAGAGAAAATGCTACTTTTGCACATTACCAAAAATTACATGTGCCAATCAGTAAAAAGTAATTTTTTTTTTTTTTACCTTTGCTGTCTGATCTTAGTTTTTTATCAGTTGGTCACAGGCTTTTTTGTTCCACCTTTCCTTTCTTATTTTTTTTGCCAATTCCTTTCATATTGTCTTTTTTTTCTATTTCTTTTCTCTCCATCTATCTTCTTCCCTCAAACATACAGTCAGGTTCTCATTCTCACATGCTTTCTTTCTCACACACACACACACACACAGGCTCTCACATGCTCTCTCTCATACAATCATTCATAAACAGTCTCTCTCTTGCACATGCTGTCTGACTTGCTCAAGCACAGACTCTCACTGTCACATGCTCTCTCTCATACAATCATTCATACACACAGGCTCTCACTGGTACATGCTGTCTCTCTCACACACACATAGGCTCTCACATGCTGTCTCTGCAAACATTCAGGTCCTCACTCCCACACACAGTCTCTCAACTCATCTCATACATGCACACAATCTCTCAACTCATCTCATACACGCACTCTACGGGCCCTCAGCCTCTCTCTTACCTCTGGGCTCCTCTTCACGGGTCGCTGCAGGATGGGCTCTGCAGCGGCCCTGATCTTCGCGGGCCGCTCTGCGGCAGCGGCGTCCCTCTTCTTCGCGGGCCGATCCGCGGCAGCGGCGTCCCTCTTCATCGCGGGCCGATCCGCGGCAGCGGCGTCTCTCTTCTTCGTGGGCCGATCCGCGGCAGCGGCGTCTCTCTTCTTCGCGGGCCGATCCACGGTGGGGACCCTGCTACCGGGCCTCCTCCTCTCAGCCCGCTGCTCTTCTTCTGCACTTGGCTGATGCTCCACCTCCTTCCTGCCCGTGCGGCTCCGGCAACATTTTTCTTCCGGGGCCGCGTGGGCAGGAAGGAGGAGGAGCACCTGCGTGACCTTTTTCTTCGAGCCATGGTGCCGTAAGCTCCACCACGGCTCACAGATCTTCATGCTGTGTGTCTCCGGCACACAGCCCAGCGAAACTTCACTGCTCAGCCGCCAGTGGGATGAGGTCCACCGGTGGCTGCATTGGTTCCCACTTGCCGGTGTGTCACGTGCACCGGGCTTGCGCGACACACTGGCACACCTCAGGCGACACACTAAAGTGTCGCGACACACACTTTGGAAAGCTCTGGGTTAGAGGATAGGCTCTGTCCTGATAGAGGGCATCCTTCAAGTTTTAGTCTGTCTCCACCTGCTGGAAAGGAGGCTCAACCCACTGTCTGGACTGATCCGTGGTACTACAGGAATGAAAATTAACAGGTAAGAACTAATTTTCCTTTCCACCACCTGGATTTGTGACAATTTGATTCACCTGATCATTCTCTCAGATCTTCTCATCAAGTACTTTTGGATGTCCCATCTCCAAAACTTGTCTTCCTCAATGAAACACGTGCGTGGAACTCACGGAATAGGCCTGACCGTCAGAGAAGCAAAATATTTCAAAAAGGCCCTTAAAACTTTATTCCAAAAGGCATTTACTGTGGTGTACTAAAAACATATAACAGTTTGTTTTAGTTTTATGTTCTCTGATATTGGCTAAGTCATTTATTCATGTATGTAACCATACTGTTAAACAGATGTCTTTACTGTACCCCCCTGAACTTTTGAAGGGCAGGTAACAAACCTTTTAAATAATATAATATAAACTTTTCTGGTGTTGAAGTTAACAGGGTTTTTTTTTTTTTCTCATTTTCAGCTGCTTTCCACCAAGCTGCCATACTGCAGAGAGAATGTGTGTCTGGCCTATGGTCAGGAATGGTCTGTGTATGCGGTGGGGTCTCAGGCCCACGTCTCCTTCCTGGATCCAAGGCAGCCACCTCATAATGTTAAATCTGTCTCTTCCAGAGAAAAAGGCAGTGGTAAGGGTTGGTTTTTATCTTCCCCTGCAAGGCCTCGCTTCTTTTCCAACTTCTTGTTTCTCATCACATCCTTTCCCCTTATGTTGGCTAAACGCTGCATTATGGATCAGGTCCAAATGTTCTTTTGCTGCTTACTAGGATTCACTGGGAGCTGTATCGTGATTGGTCTTTTTAGGTAGTATTGTAATTGTAGCTGTGATATTCCCTGTTTGTTCTAGCACCGTGGCTTGCCTTATGAAAACCTCTACAGCCAAAATGGCACCTCATAATAAGATTACATTTGCAGTAAAAAATAGATAAAGATTCTCTGAAGATGAGTGTGGCTTATTATAGGGCACTCTTCTACAGCAAAATTTTGTGGTTACCATTTTAGTTTACATGCATATGTAGCAATAAGGGTCTACAAACAAGTTGTAGGTGAGACGTTTTATGGGACTAATTTAATATATCGGTCTGAGACTAGCTCTTCAGCTTTAATCATTTACTGCATTAGAGAAAGAGGATGTTTCACAGGACACTTGCTACCACTGCTGTCATTTTAAAACTTCATCTGTTTTGGTTTTGGTTTTTGTGGGGGAGGGGAATGCCTAGCTTTTTAGCACTTGGTGCTGACTCCTTTTTAGTCAGAACTTACTTATTTTGCTCTATTTTACTGGTTTGCTTATTTAAGTATTTTCTTTATTTTTCATTATTTCTGCTTGTTTGGCAATTGATCACAACCTCACCTCCACTGAACTGCTTTTTGATGCTGGTGGCCTAGATGTTCTAATTTT
The DNA here is from genome assembly GCF_901001135.1 of Rhinatrema bivittatum. Classification (NCBI taxonomy): domain Eukaryota; kingdom Metazoa; phylum Chordata; class Amphibia; order Gymnophiona; family Rhinatrematidae; genus Rhinatrema; species Rhinatrema bivittatum. Next base: position 808,484,615 of record NC_042615.1, on the reverse strand, counting down.
TTTTCCCTAGGATAAGCAGTATAATTTATTCAGTCAATCACCTGGCAAATTGACAAGATAAATGGTCGCAAATCACCAGGACCATAGTTCTGAATGAACTCAAATATGAACTTGCAGACCTGGTACTAGTAATCTATAATGTATCATTCAAATCAGCTACTAGAGAATAGCTAATGTGATCAGGAAAATAATGTCAGTTGATATTGGTGTTGGGTAACATGATGGATGCTATTGTTAAGAACAAAATTACTGGACTTTTGATTAAACATTGAATGGGAAAGAACCAGCATGGATTTAGCAAAGTCTTTCAAGGCAAGTTGGTCAAATTAGCATATCGAAATTTTCAGGTGATATTACAGTCCCTCTAGACTGCTCAGGAAATTAAGTTATGGGATAGGAAGCAATATTCTACTATGGGTTGGTGACTAATTATAGGATGGGAATCAGAGTAGGACCAAAATGGTCAGTTTTCACAATGGAGAGAGTTAAACTTATTTAGATTTGGATATTGGAATGCCCCAGAGATTTATACTGGAACTGGTGTTTAACTTATTCATTAATGATCTAGAAAAGGGACCAATGTGTGAAGTGATCAAATTTCTTCAAAAGCCAGGGAACTGGCATCTAAATGGCAGATGGAATTTAATGTGGCCAGATGAAAAGACTTTCTAACTGTATTTACACAATGCTGGTTCTTTATTAGGAGTTTCTACTCAAAATGACCTTGGTGTTTTTGTGGATCATACATTGAAATTCTTAGCCTAGTGTGCATCAGCAGTCAAAAAAGCAATTAGAATGTTGGGAATTATTTGGAAAGGATTAGAAACAGACCTGAGAATATCATAACTTTGTGTGAATCCATGATGTGTCTATGCCTTGATTGTTTGCAGCTCTGGTTATCCCATCTATAAATAAATAAATAAATAAATACAGCAAAACTAGGAAAAGTACAGAGAAGGGCAACAAAAATGATAAAGGGGATGGAACGTCTCCCATATGACAAAGTTAAACAGGTTATGGCTCTTCTGTTTATAAAATCATGAGTAGGGTTGAGCAGGTGAATAGGGAAAGATTATTTATCCTTTCAAATAATAGTAAAACTCAGGGGACACTCCTTGAAACTAACTGGTAGCAGATTTAAAATAAAGTTAAGAAAGCATTTCTTCATTTAAAACATAATTAAGCTGTGGAATTTGTTACTTGAGGATGTCATCAAAGCTAGTATAATCATTGGGTTTAAAATAGGTTTGGACAAGTCCATATAGATGAGACCTTCAGGGACATAGTCAAGTCCCAACTTCAGACTGGCAGCCCTGGTGCTGCCTTGGAGGAAGAAGGTCTCATGATGGGAGAGCATCAACCAGGTGCAGCAGGAAAGGATCCTGTAGCAAGGACCTGCTCTCCAGGTGATGCATTGTCCTTTCGCACTGAGGATATCTCCCCAAGGCCTACTGCCCAGGAGGGAAGGGTTAGGTCGGCAGTCATAGTTGGTGATTCGATTATTAGGAATGTAGATAGCTGGGTGGCTGGTGGGCGTGAGGATCGCCTGGTAACATGCGTACCTGGTGCGAAGGTGGCGGACCTCAAGCGTCAACTAGATAGGATTTTAGACAGTGTTGGGGAGGAGCCGGCTGTTGTGGTACATGTGGGCACCAACGACATAGGAAAATGTGGGAGGGAGTTCTGGAAGCCAAATTTAGGCTCTTAGGTAGAAAGCTTAAATCCAGAACCTCCAGGGTAGCATTCTCTGAAACTCTCCCTGTTCCACGTGCAGGTCACCAGAGGCAGGCAGAGCTCCAGAGTCTCAATGCATGGATGAGACGATGGTACAAGGAAGAGGGATTCAGTTTTGTTAGGAACTGGGGAACCTTTTGGGGAAGGGGGAGTCTCTACCGAAGGGATGGGCTCCACCTTAACCAGGGTGGAACCAGACTGCTGGCACTAACCTTTAAAAAGGAGAGAGTGCAGCTTTTAAACTAGAACAAAGGGGAAAGCCGACAGTCGCTCAGCAGCGCATGGTTCGGAGAGAGGTATCTTCAAAGGATATTAATGATGCATTAGAATTAGGGCATCCCTACAGTGAGGTTCCAATAATTAGAAAAATAGTCCAAGTGCCTGTAACTAAAAACTCACCTGAGCTAAAAAAATTCTAACTTATCCCTATCAATTAAAAAGCAGAATGAAAATACAAACAAAAAACAAACTTTGAAATGTTTGTATGCTAATGCCAGAAGTCTAAGAAGTAAGATGGGAGAATTAGAATGTATAGCAGTGAATGATGACATAGACTTAATTGGCATCTCAGAGACATGGTGGAAAGAGGATAATCAATGGGGACAGTGCTATTCCGGGGTACAAATTATATCGCAATGACAGAGAGGAGCACCCGGGAGGAGGTGTGGTGCTTTATGTCCGGGATGGCATAAAGTCCAACAGGATAAACATCCTGCATGAGACTAAATACAAAATTGAATCTTTATGGGTAGAAATCCCTTGTGTGTCGGAAGACTATAGTGATAGGAGTATACTGCCGTCCACCTGGTCAAGATGGTGAGACGGACAGTGAAATGCTAAGAGAAATTAGGGAAGCAAATTAGTAGTGCAGTAATAATGGGAGACTTCAATTACCCCAATATTGACTGGGTAAATGTATCATCGGGACATGCTAGAGAGATAACGTTCCTGGATGGAATAAATGATAGCTTTATGGAGCAATTGGTTCAGGAACCAATGAGAGAGGGAGCAATTTTAGATATAATTGTGTGGAGCACAGGACTTCGTGAGAGAGGTAACGGTGGTAGGGCCGCTTGGCAATAGTGATCATAATATGATCAAATTTGATTTAATGACTAGAAGAGGAACAGTGTGCAAATCCAAGGCTCTTTGATAAAATGAGAAAAATTGTTAGAAAAAAACTGAAAGGAGCAGCTACAAAAGTAAAAAATGTCCAAGAGGTGTGGTAATTGTTAAAAAAAAAACAAACCATTCTGGAAGCACAGTCCAGATGTATTCCACACATTAAGAAAGGTGGAAAGAAGGCAAAGCAATTACCGGCATGGTTAAAAGGGGAGGTGAAAGAAGCTATTTTAGCCAAAAGATCTTCATTCAAAAATTGGAAGAAGGATCCAACAGAAGAAAATAGGATAAAGCATAAACGTTGGCAAGTTAAATGTAAGACATTGATAAGACAGGCTAAGAGAGAATTTGAAAAGAAGTTGGCTGAGGAGGCAAAAACTCACAGTAAAAACTTTTTTAATATATCTGAAGCAGAAAGCCTGTGAGGAAGTCAGTTGGACCGTTAGATGATCGAGGGGTTAAAGGGGCACTTAGAGAAGATAAGGCCATCGCAGAAAGATTAAATGATTTCTTTGCTTCGGTGTTTACTGAAGAGGATGTTGGGGAGGTACCTGTAATGGAGAAGGTTTTCATGGGTAATGATTCAGATGGACTGAATGAAATCATAGTGAACCTAGAAGATGTGGTAGACCTGATTGACAAACTGAAGAGTAGTAAATCACCTGGACCGGATGGTATACACCCCAGAGTTCTGAAGGAACTCAAAATGAAATTTCAGACCTATTAGTAAAAATTTGTAACCTATCATTAAAATCATCCATTGTACCTGAAGACTAGAGGATAGCAAATGTAACCCCAGTAATTAAAAAGGGCTCCAGGGGCAATCTGGGAAACTACAAACCGGATAGCCTGACTTCAGTGGCAGGAAAAATAGTGGAAAGTGTTATAAACATCAAAATCACAGAACATATAGAAAGACATGGTTTAATGGAACAAAGTCAGCATGGCTTTACCCAAGGCAAGTCTTGCCTCACAAATCTGCTTCACTTTTTTGAAGGAGTTAATAAACATGGATAAAGGTGAACCGGTAGATGTAGTGTACTTGGATTTTCAGAAGGCGTTTGACAAAGTTCCTCATGAGAGGCTTCTAGGAAAAGTAAAAAGTCATGGTGTAGGTGGCGATGTCCTTTCGTGGATTGCAAACTGGCTAAAAGACAGGAAACAGAGTAGGATTAAATGGACAATTTTCTCAGTGGAAGGGAGTGGACAGTGGAGTGCCTCAGGGATCTGTATTGGGACCTTTACTTTTCAATATATTTATAAATGATCTGCAAAGAAATACGACGAGTGAGATAATCAAATTTGCAGATGACACAAAATTGTTCAGAGTAGTTAAATCACAAGCAGATTGTGATAAATTGCAGGAAGACGTTGTGAGACTGGAAAATTGGGCATCCAAATGGCAGATGAAATTTAATGTGGATACGTGCAAGGTGATGCATATAGGGAAAAATAACCATGCTATAATTATACAATGTTGGGTTCCATATTAGGTCCTACAACCCAAGAAAGAGATCTAGGCGTCATAGTGGATAACACATTGAAATCGTCGGTTCAGTGTGCTGTGGCAGTCAAAAAAGCAAATAGAATGTTGGGAATTATTAGAAAGGGAATGGTGAATAAAACAGAAAATGTCATAATGCCTCTGTATCGCTCCATGGTGAGACCGCACCTTGAATACTGTGTAAAATTCTGGTCGCCGCATCTCAAAAAAGATATAATTGCGATGGAGAAGGTACAGAGAAGGGCTACCAAAATAAGGGGAATGGAACAGCTCCCCTATGGGGAAGGACTAAAGAGGTTAGGGCTGTTCAGCTTGGAGAAGAGACGGCTGAGGGGGGATATGATAGAGGTGTTTAAAATCATGAGAGGTCTAGAACGGGTAGATGTGAATCTGTTATTTACTCTTTCAGATAGTAGAAAGACCAGGGGGCACTCCATGAAGTTAGCATGGGGCACATTTAAAACTAATCGGAGAAAGCTCTTTTTTACTCAACGCACAATTAAACTCTGGAATTTGTTGCCAGAGGATGTGGTTAGTGCAGTTAGTATAGCTGTGTTTAAAAAAGGATTGGATAAGTTCTTGGAGGAGAAGTCCATTACCTGCTATTAAGTTCACTTAGGGGCAAATTTTAAATACTTTTGTTCGCGCAGCAGGCACGAACAAAAGTACGCTGGATTTTATAAGATACACGCGTATCTTATAAAATCCGGGGGAGATCACTAGGGGGCATTGTAGGGAGAAGATGTGATTCCTTCTCTCTCCGTGCCAGGCCTCTAAATCGGACCCCATCCAACCTCGGATTGGCGCATAAAAGTCCCAATTTCGCAGAGTGCACTGAGTGCAACTTTGCTGGTATGTCAAGTCGAGTGATCCGCAAGGATAAAGACAAGGGAAAAGAGAAACTGAAGCCTGCTTCCTCTCCTGACATGGCCTCAGCTGGTGAGAACTCTAACCCTCCGGTGGCACCCATTGCAGATATAAAATGTGCAGTGCTGGAAGCGTTGGCACCAGAGTTGCAAAATCTCTCCTCTAAAATTACAGAGCTGTCCGCTAATCTGGGGAAATTTGAAAACAGATTTGAGGAGATCGAGTCCTGCGTTTCTGAAACGCAAGATGGCCTCCACGTGGCCCAATCTGAACTCGGAGACCTGAAAACTATTGTGGCAACTCAGGCAGCGCGGCTGGAAGACCTGGAAAATAGATCGCGAAGGTCGAACCTGCGGTTCATTGGACTGCCAGAGTCTATTGATGAAAGAGCGTTGGCCCCGAAGTTGGAGGCCTGGTTAGAAAAGGACTTGGGGATTTCGACAACGCATGGCCGGCTGCATATTTAGAGGGCGCACCGGTTGGGCCAGAGGAATTCAAACACGACAAGGCCCCGGGTTGTAATCGCTAAAATTTTAAATTATGCCCACAAGCAAGAAATACTGCAGGCGGCTCGGGGAAAGAAAGAGCTTACCTTCGAAAATTCAAAGATCATGGTCTTACAAGATTTCTCCGCGGCGGTGTCTGCGCAGCAAAGGCTAATAGCGCCGGTTTGCACACAGCTCATTTCGCAGGGAGTTCGAGCTACCTTGGTGTATCCGGCGAGATTAAGAGTGGTCCTGAATTCGGGGGTGAAGTGGTGTGATACGGCTGAGGAGGCGCGTCTGCTACTGGCGGAGAAGGGAACACCGGCGGCAGTGGATTAATTGGACTGAGCATCAATTAGTGTTAATTGAACACGTGGTTCATGGCCGGAGCAATTAAAGCAGCACTGCGTGGGACTAGAGATTTTCTCCGTTACAAGATTGGTGGAGGACTTGGTTACTGAGCACAACTGGTAGCGTAACCGGACTGGGGGAAGTTGGGACTTATACTTATATAATAGTTAAAGTTCTGTCAGTGTGTATAGTGAATAGGCCTCGTGATAGGCAGAGGGAGGGGGGTGGGGAAGTGGAAAGAACGGGTGCGGTTGAGTTGAATATGTATTGAAAAGGCTGATACAGGGTTATGTATAAGGGTTGGGAACATCTTGCAGGGACCGGTGGGGATATGCTCTTTTAACACATTGTTGGTGCAGTTTCTTTAATTGTTGTTCAGTTAAATTAAAGGATTATGGTTGCACACATTTTGCGCAGATCGAGGCAGTGGGGGGTTGGGGAGAAGGAGGAAACCCTTGCACATGGTAATGAGTTCAGGCTGAGTAAGAGTAAGAACCTTCCTAGCCTAGTAGGTTTTTTGGGGTCCGATTGCGCAGTTACAAGGGAATAGGGCTTTGGGTCCAGGGACTCCTAGGGAGATAGTTTATTATGGGGAACCCCGCGGGTTCTGGGGAGAGGGGATTGTTTGGAACATAGTGTGTGCTGTGTAAAAAGCAAGCCGTTTCATATTTCGTGCCGCAGCAGGACTGGGGGGGGGGGGGGGCAATGTGTGGTACTAAGAATGATTTATAGCGGAGGGCTGCCTCTTCTGTCTAGGCTGGGTTGGAGTAGCAGTCGCTGCTCAGTTGAAAAAACACCAAAAAGTGATTCTTGAGGGACTTCTTCGGTAGTTTAAGGAGGGGTGGATGGGGTCCAGAGGTGGGGTAGGGGGGTGGTTTAGAGGTCAGTGATCTTGATCTTAGTTAAGATCAGTAGGGCCGATGTAAATGGGAATGGGGGGGGGGTGGGAAAGGGGAGGAGAAGGGGTTTTAAGGGGGCTGTTCTCTTTGTCATCTTTGGTGATTTGGTTTTGTTAATAGAGGCCAGGTGGGCGAGGGATTTGGGAATCCTTTGGCAGACAGTTGGAGATCTTGGCTGGGAGGGTCTCCACTGTGGTATATTAAAATGCTGGTTTTTCATAGTGTTTAAACTCTCAGTAAGTCTCTAATTCAGTCACTAATGTAATAACATGGAATGTCTGTGGAATTAATTTGCCTGTTAAGAGGAGAAAGATCTTATCTTTGTTGAAAAGACGGAAGGCTCAAGTGGCTTTCTTGCAAGAGACGCATCTGACGGATTTGGAACACGCTAAATTGGGACGTCTCTGGGGGGAGACATTTATTATGCGTCGGCTTCAACAAAGTCGGCAGGGGTGGCCATTCTTCTTCAGTGCTCATTAGCATATACTTTATGTAATGAAATTAAGGATCCGTTGGGAAGGTACCTCATTTTGATAGTTGAAATTGCGAATACAAAAGTAATTTTTTGTAATGTTTATGCGCACAACAACTATACGCCTAGCTTTTACAAAGATTTGCATAAGCACTTGATCCCTTATTTGGGGGATTTTCTGATAGTAGGCGGAGATTTTAACACAGTCCGGGATCCAATCTTGGATAGGTCCCCGCCACTAAAGCAACGACTGGATCTAGGTCGAGGCCCATCATTTTTAGAATCCTCTTTACAGTTGATGGATACATGGAGAGTCTTTCATCCTGGTGAAAAAGACTTCACCCACGTCTCGAGAGCGCATGGGACTTTAACCAGGATTGATTATTTTCTGACAAGTGTGCACGGGTGTGCGAAGATTCGAGGCATTGAGATAGTTGACATTGTGATCTCGGATCATGCACTGGTGAAGTTAGAGGTAGAATTAAATCCCCTTTCTCCAAATTCTAATCATTGGAAATTCCCCTTTTTTTTGGAAGCAGATGAGAAATTCCGAGAGCTTCTGCTAAAAAGTTGGGCAGATTATGCAGAATTTAATGAGAAGCAGGCCTCTTCTCCAGTTCTTTACTGGTATACTGCTAAGGCAGTATTAAGAGGGGATATCATCTCTTATATGTCGCACAGGAAAAAAGCCATGGCACATAAGCTCCTGTCCTTGACTGCGCAGCTTAAACAGGCACGCACTCGTTTACTACGCCATAATACAGCAGAGAACAGAGCATACTATCACACAGTTCAGGGAGAGTTAAATAACTTATTACATCAAATAGCACGTAAAAGTATTCTGTTTTATCAATATAAGCTGTATCAGCACAGTAATAAAACTGGGCGGTTAATGGCTAATCTCGTGAAGTCAGCACGGGGATCGCAGCACATACCTGCTATACGATCACGCGCAGGGCCCTTACTTACAGAACGCAAAGATATACTGCAGCGTTTTCGGGATTTTTTTAGTGATCTGTATACGGCTGAGGGTTGGAGTAAGGAGGCTTGTGAAAAATTTTGTTCTCAATTTCAGCTCCCGCAGTTAACATTGGAGCAAAAAACTTTTTAAAATAGGAATATATCAGAGGATGAAGTACGAGGGGCAATTCAGCAAGCGAAAAAGTTCAAGACACCGGGACCGGATGGCTATGGGGCAGAATTTTATAAATGTTTGATAGAACAGGTAACTGGACCGCTGACACGCGCATTCGTTGCCATGTTGGAAACGGGTTCTTTCCCAAACAATGAAAATCGCGCTCATATTACTCTTATTCCTAAACCTGGAAAAGACCAGTTTGATCCTGAATCCTATAGGCCAATCTCATTGTTAAATTTCGATCATAAGATTTTTGCAAAGGTCATGGCAGATAAGTTGGCAAATGTGATTCCCTCCTTGATTGGAGAAGATCAAGTAGGATTTGTGCGGAAACGTTACACCCTTGCTAATATTCGGAAAATATTGGCAGCTATGTCCATGTGTCAATGCTCAGAAACACCCTTTTTGGCGATAAGCTTTGACGCAGAAAATGCCTTTGAGGGTGGAGTGGCCTTATCTATTTCATGTGCTGAAATTGATGGGATTTGAAGGCTTATTTGTCCACGCAATACAGTTATTATATTCAAGCCCGGAAGCGATCATTTTGGCGAATGGGTCACAATCGGAAGTATTTTCGGTCTCTCGAGGCAAGCGACAGGGATGTCCGCTGTCCCCGTTATTGTTCATAATGCAATTAGAGCCGTTATTGGTAGCTATACAGCTCACTAAAGAGGTAAGAGGGGTACGTTTTAAATCGTCTCTTTTTAAGTATGCAGCGTTTGCTGATGACATGTTGGTTTTTTTAACGGATCCACGCGAGTCCTTGCGGTGGCTTTTACAACTTATCCGGACATTTGGACATTCTCCGGTTTGCGGCTGAATATGAGCAAATCTAAGGCCTTGGCCGGCGAGGTATCATTACAACAGGAGTGGGTGGGAGATTTTCCTCTGCAATGGGCGATGGACTCTTTTAAATACCTCGGTATCTACATTCCCCGGGACCTCACGAAGCTGTATACATTAAATGTGCCTCCATTGTTGCAGCATACCCGTGAAAGGCTGAAAGCTTGGACGGACCTTCCCCTTTCACTAGGAGGAAGAGTGCAGTTGTTTAAGATGGTGATTTTGCCTAAGTGGCTTTACCTGTTTCAAAATTTGCCTATTATTCTGCGTCGGGCGGAATTGACTCAGTTGGACAAGTTACAGAGGCGCTTTTATTGGAGGGGGGGGGGGGGGGAAGGCCCGCATTCCACTGGAGTGGCTGCGCGGCCCCTGGGGGAAGGGAGGATTGGGAGTCCCAGATCTTGCATCATATAATTTGGCAGGGAATCTACGATTAATTAAAGACTGGATATTGGGTACGTCCACATATTCACATATACAGGTGGATCAGGCCTGGGCACACCCGTATGGTCTGATGTCTGTGTTACAAGCATCTCCCGCAAGCTTAAATACTTACTTAGTTTCTAGTGTGCTGGTTAAGCCTCTTCGCCAAACCTGGGTTAAATTTATGCGCTTGCTAAAGGTAGACAGGGTGAACCCCTTGTTGTTACCTGTTCAAGGAAATCCGGATTTTCTCCCGGGCTTAAATACGGCTCCCTTTCAAAGGTGGGGCAAGCTGGGAATAACCTATGTGGGGCATGTGGTGAAGACAGAAGGTACACTCTTCTCTTTGAAAGAATTACAGGACACATATGGAGTTTCAACTAAGGAGGTGTTCCCATATTTACAACTTAAACACTATATAGCTTCTTTATCACACGGGGGGGACCAGGCGGCCTCCCTCGAGAAGATTAAAACACACTTACTATTAGAGCAGGCAAAGCCTACGTCATTGTCTCAGCATTATCGATTGATTAAGCACTTACGGATAAAAGATAACAGCGCTATATTGGTGGAAAGATGGAATAGGGATGGGATATTTGTATTTATTTATTTATTTATTTAAAATTTTTATATACCGGCATTCATGTTGCAAACACATCATGCCGGTTTACATATAACAGGGGTGTACAGTGAACAATTCAATAACCTATTTGTGTAGAAGGAAGCAGTTACAAATAACAAGGTAAAATTAAATGCTGCTATTCTTAATATGTGTTTTCGACGAATCCCGAAGCTCTCAACCAACATGTATTACCGCGAAATGCAGTATAAATTTCTCTGCCGCAGCTATGTGGCCGCCCAAGAGGCGTTTTATTGTAAAATAGCGCCTTCGCCTCAATGTTTGCGTTGTGGCTCAGCGGGGGGTTCGTTATCCCATGCATTTTGGGCTTGCCCGCAGGTCAAACTATTTTGGCAGAAAGTGGTGCAGTATCTGGAGTCCGTGCTGGAGTTCCCTATTCCTTTCTCCTATTATTGGCTACTTTTTGGCTGCATTTCGCATTTGAAGGTGAAAGCTCTGGGAGTTCGTCTGTTTATACAAAAGGCGTGCCTAGCCGCTAAGAAGACAATACTTCTCTATTGGAGGGAGCCTACTAGGCCTTCTTATTGGGCGTGGCGAAATAATTTGCATCATATGATGCAGATGGAATCCTCTATAGCGCGCCTTGTGTTGGATTCGTGGACCCTTGGGCTGGTCGGAGCCAGAGGATGGATTGCTGAAGATGGTTGCAGCAGTGGCCCCGGCCGGGAGGCGGCAAGGACAAGCTGGTGGCTGGCCGAAGGTGGAACCCTGGGAGCCCTATGCGACCAAGGGCTTTGGCGAGGAAGCAGGAGATGGTGGCGCTGGCACTGTGGTGAGAAGATCTTCGCCCTGGAAGCCGATCCTCCCCCGAGAGGAGCTCGTAGGAGTTCGGCCGCTGGGACTTAGGAGATTCACCCTGGAAGCCGGAGTCCCCCCAGGAGGAGCCCGTAGGAACCCGGCCACTGGGACTTAGGAGGGCCCGCGGGGGCCTGGTCAGAAGAAGTCCAAGGTTGAGTGCCGAAGAGTCGTCGCTCGCCAGTCCAGAGTCGGGAACCTAAGGATCACCGTAAGCCAGTCCAAGATCAGAAGCCAGAGAATCAACGTAAGCCGGTCCGGGGTCAGAAGCCAGAGAGTCAACGTAAGCCGGTCCGGGGTCAGAAGCCAGAGAATTACCGTAAGCCAGTCCGGGGTCAGAAGCCAAGAATCAACGCAAGCCAATCCGGGGTCAGGAGCCAAGCAGGAGACAAGGAAGCAGGAACGCAGCAACTAGATACAGGAAAACCTGGGAACCTCATTGCAAGGCAAAGTCCTAGTCCAGCTGCAGGGCTTAAGTACCCTGCAGCGTCTGATGTCATCAGGAGGCGTCCCCGAAGGTTCCCGCGCTGGCCCCTTTAAATTCTGGGCTGAGACGCGCGCGCGTGCGTCTAGGGGGCGGGGCCTACCGCCGCGAGACGCCGGCTGCTCCGGCGCGGCGAAGAGGCAGGAGCAGAAGTAGCTGCAGGCCCGGGCGAGGTGGGGAGACGCCGGGCCTGCGGCAGCCGAGGTCCCTGGAGGCCCGGGGAGCGCGGGACCCGCGCGGACTCCCGACAAGGTGGGTGGCGATTCCGGGGGCGACCCGGAATCGCAACAGTACACCCCCTCCTACGCCCCCTCCCGGGGGGCCGCGGCTTATCCGGATGTGCCATATGAAATTGACGAAGGAGATCCTTATCCAGAATGTGGGCGGAGGGCTCCCACGAGTTCTCCTCAGGACCGTATCCTTCCCAAGAGAGAAGATACTCCCAGTGATGACGACGGAACCGAACGTCCAAGACCTCTTTCACCGTGTACGTGGTCCCAGGATCAGAAGCAACCTCGGAAGGCTCCGGAGGCAGAGGTCGAAAGCGAGAGAGGACCACCGGCTTGAGGAGAGAAACATGGAAGACGTCGTGTATCCGAAGGGTAGATGGAAGACGTAAGCGGTAGGACACCGCGCCAACACATTCGGCTACCCAGAAGGGTCCGATGTAGCGAGGTGCTAGCCTCATAGAGGGAGTCCGAAGCTGGATGTTCTTGGTACTCAGCCATACCTTAGATCCAGGCAGAAACACTGGGGCGGGCCGCCGAGACTTATCCGCGTAAGCCTTGAACCGGGCGGCGGTACGGTGAAGTTTCTCTTGAGTGGCTTGCCAAAGGTTGTGTATTTGATTAGCCTTCCCGTAGACCAACTGGAACGGGGACTGCAGGGTGGCGGAGTGACGATGGCGATTGTAGGAGAACTCGGCCCAGGGAAGGAGGGTGACCCAGTTGTCCTGCTGCTCACCTACAAAAGCACGGAGGAACGCCCTCAGCGTACGATTCGTGCGTTCAACCTGGCCGTTGCCCTGGGGGTGAAATGCCGTGGTTAGATCGAGCTGAACCCCAAATTTCCTGCAGAGCGCCCGCCAGTATTTTGCCGTGAACTGAGGCCCTCGGTCCGAGGCAATATGTTGAGGCAACCCATGCAGCCGGAAGATATGCTGGACGAATAGTTCAGCCAACTCAGGGGCCGTAGGCAACTTGGCGAGTGGTACAAAATGGGCCATCTTCGAGAAGCGGTCAATAGTGACCCAAACCACCGTCTTCCCTTGAGACGGGGGTAGCTCTACGATGAAGTCTGTGGAGATGTGGGTCCAAGGCTCCGAGGGTACAGGAAGTGGCTGGAGAAACCCCCAGGGGCGACCAGGCGGGGGCTTCTGCTGCGCACATGTAGGACAGGATTGTACGTATAGCCGAACGTCCTCCTTTACCCGTGGCCACCAATAGAACTCCGTCAGCAATTGAAGAGTTCGGGCGACCCCGGGATGACCAGCCGTCAGGGAGTCGTGTGCCCATGCTAGGACCTTCCTTCTTGCACGGACCGGAACTACCGTCCTCCCTGCAGGGGCGAGTTTGGTGGCTGCCAGTTGGACCTTAGCTGGATCCAAAATATATTGCGGGGTTTCGGCGACATCCTCAATCTCCGTCGTGCGTGAGAGGGCATCTGCCCTGGCATTCTTGGCCGCCGGTCGGTACCGAAGGGCGAAGTCGAACCGACTAAAAAAGAGGGACCAGCGTGCCTGTCTGGGGTTGAGCCTTTGCGCATGGGACAAGTATTATAAGTTCTTGTGGTCCGTGTAAACCACAATGGGATTTTGGGCCCCCTCCAACCACTGACGCCATGCTTCAAAGGCCAGCTTAACGGCCAATAGCTCCTTGTCCCCGATGCCGTAGTTCTTCTCGGCAGGGGAAAACTTCCGAGAGAAGTAGGAGCATGGCCGAAGTTTGCCGTCCTTAGAGACCTGAGACAGGACAGCCCCCACGGCTATATTGGAAGCATCCACCTCCACGATGAATGGGCGCGAGGGGTCCGGGTGTCGGAGGCAGGTGTCCTGAAGGAAAGCCTCTTTGAGATCCTGGAAGGCCTGTACGGCAGTTGACGGCCAATTTCGTGCATCAGCTCCCTTGCGTGTGAGCGCCGTTAATGGCGCCACTAAGGCGGAGTACCGCGGGATAAAGTGGCGGTAAAAGTTAGCGAACCCTAGGAACCGCTGGAGCGCCTTTACTCCCACAGGTTGCGGCCAGTTCTGGATAGCGGCGACCTTATCGGGGTCCATACGAAAGCCGGTGGAGGAGACTATGTAACCCAGGAAGGGCAACGACGACGACTCAAACTGGCATTTCTCCAGCTTAGCATATAATCGGTTTTCTCTTAGCTTAAGCAAAACCTGGCGCACATGTTGCCGATGTTCCTCAAGGTTCCGGGAATAGATTAATACGTCGTCGAGGTAGACGACTGAGGTGTACAGGAGATCGCGGAGGACCTCATTCATCAAGTTTTGGAATACCGCTGGAGCGTTGCAGAGACCGAAAGGCATGACGAGGTACTCATAATGACCGTCCCTGGTGTTAAGGCGGTCTTCCACTCGTCGCCCGGTCGGATTCGCACGAGGTTGTACGCCCCTCTAAGGTCCAGCTTGGTAAAGACGCGAGCTCCTTGTAGGCGATCCAGGAGCTCCGGAATCAGAGGCAAAGGATAGCGATCTCGTCGGGTAATCTGGTTCAGGCCCCGGTAATCAATACAGGGCCGAAGAGACCCATCCTTTTTGGCCACAAAGAAGAAGCCGGCTCCAGCCGGAGAGTTGGATGGTCTTATAAACCCTCGGTCCAGGTTCTCTTTAATGTAGGCGGACATGGCCTTGGTCTCCGGTAAGGACAGAGGGTATACTCTCCCACGAGGGGGCGTGGTGTCAGGTAGCAAGTCGATGGCACAATCAAAAGGACGATGCTCGGGGAGTAACTCTGCCTTCTCTTTAGAAAAGACATCTTGGAATGTCTGGTATTGTGGTGGCACCGTGAGGGGAGTAGCCAGAAGCGGGAGTGTCTGCAGCGGGCGAGCAGGAAGACAATGACGGGCGCAGCCTGGCCCCCACGATGTGATCTGGAGCGAGGACCAGTCGATTACTGGAGAATGCTTCCTTAGCCAGGGTAGTCCTAGAACAAGTGGATGAATAGACCTCTCCAGGATGAGAAAAGAGATCTCTTCTTTATGAAGAAGTCCGACCTGAAGCTGGAGTAGTTGTGTACGAGTGGTAATGGTCCCTGGGAGAGGGACCCCTTGGATAGATGATACCCGCAAAGGTGGTTCTTGCGGCACTACTTTAAGTTGCAGTTGTTGTACTAGATCTCGGAGGATAAAATTCCCCCCGGACCCGGAGTCAATCAGCGCCAGGGTATCGAAACCTCCACCCGGAAGACATAGTCTCGCTGGGACAGTACATGGGGAGTTCGAAGAGGTACTGCCTAGAATCAACTACCCACTCGATTCTAGGTTCGGCCGTTTCCCGGACGCTCTGTACAGCGAGCCAGGAAGTGTCCCTTACCACCGCAGTAGAGACATAACCCCTGCGAGCGGCGACGCCTCCGTTCCTCGGCGGATAGCGGACCCCAACCCAATTACATGGGTTCTTCAGGCGGGAGGGCAGCTGCCGCAGGTGTGGGGCTCGGACCCGAGGTGGTGTGATTTGGCGAGCAGCCTGCCCCTGGATGGTCCTTCGCTCCCGGAAGCGGCGCTGGATGCGTCGGTCCACTCGCCCGGCCAGTTCTACGAGCTCTTGGAGATCGTCTGGAAGGTCTCGGGCAGCGAGTTCGTCCTGGAGTCGTGGAGAGAGTCCCTCCAAGAATATCCCATGGAGACTGTCCTCCCCCCATGCCAATTCGGTGGCAAGGGTCTGGAACTCCATCGCGTATTCCTCTAGGGGGCGATTGCCTTGTCTCAGCTGGAGGAGTTCCGAGGCAGCCGTAGAAGCGCGGGAGGGTTCGTCAAAAATCCTCCGGAAGGCCTTGACGAACTGTACGAGAGTATTCAGGCGGGAGTCTTGTCGTTCCCAAAGGGAAGAGGCCCAAGCAAGAGGTCTCCCGTCGAGGAGAGAAATAATGTAGGTCGTCTTGACCCGGTCTGTCGGGAACTGTGCGGGCAGAAGGTCAAAGCGGATATAACATTGATTGAGGAATCCCCGACACGTCTTCGGATCCCCAGCATACCGCGGCGGGGATGGCATCTGTCCTGGGACTGGGGAGCCTGTGTGAGCTTGCGATGAGGATGCGGCAGGGCGAGCCGCGGAGACCCCTTCAACTCGATCCGCCAGGCGTTGGACGGTGGACATCAGGGTATCGAGGCAGGACTGTTGTTGCTGAAGCTTCTGGGCTATGCCCGGAATAGCCTTAAGGCCGGCGAGGTCCGCCGGGTCCATGGCCTTGCAATCTGTTGGATTCGTGGACCCTTGGGCCGGTCGGAGCCAGAGGATGGATTGCTGAAGATGGTTGCAGCAGTGGCCCCGGCCGGGAGGCGGCAAGGACAAGCTGGTGGCTGGCCGAAGAGAGGAACCCTGGGAGCCCTATGCTCCCTGGGCCGAAACCACGCCCACGTCGCCTCCCCCGAAATGCCACCCCCCGCCCCCTAAATGCCGCGTCATCCCGCCACGCCCCCGACAGGAAGGACTTACGCGCGTCCAGGGGCTCTGTGCGCGACGGCGGCCTATGCAAAATAGGCGTGCCGGCCCTTAGAGAATAGCCGCCCCTTAGAGAATAGCCACTGTCATTAGCAGTGGTAACATGGAATAGACTAGTTTTGGGGTAATTGCCAGGTTCTTATGGCCTGGATTGGCCACTGTTGGAAACAAGATGCTGGGCTTGATGGACCCTTGGTCTGACCCAGTATGGCTTTTTCTTATGTTCTTAATTATTAGCTGGGGTGATTGTGAATCCTTATTTCTGGGAAGGAGGAACAGGGAATGAATCTCCCCTCTAAGAGCTGCTGGGTACGTCTGTGTCCCCAATTAAAAGAAAAGTATCTAACAAAAAAAAAAAATATATATATTCATCTATAATTGTATAGCACAAGTTCTCATATTACAGCTAATAAGCTTGGAAGCTGTTTCCTATGGTAGTGTTAGGAGAGCACTGGAGGGGGGAGACATGGGGCTAACTGGCTATACTGGGAGCCAGAGCTTGTCTTCACCTCCCCACCTCTGAATACATTTGGATAAGGTTAACATTGATTTGGTAGCATCCAGTGATCCTTAAGAAGGAACCAGCTAGTATATTTTTTTCCATTATGTTTTGCTCCTGGGAGGGTATTTGTTCCACGCTAGAGAATAGTCCCCCGTTTAACACTTCTGCTTTTCTTTCATTCTGAGTCCCTGTAGAGCAGCCGAGCTGTTCCGCTCTGGGTGACAGACATAGCTGAACTAATGCACGTCCTATCATAATAAAATAAGCTGTCAGATTGCTACTGACCCTGAAGGAAAATTGGGTAATGTTATTTGTCATGCTTTTTGGTTTTGACAAGAGGGTAAGGGTCTAATAATACAAGGGGGGGAGGGTTTTTTTTCCCTTTTCAGCATCAGAACCTGGTTTCCCAAGCAGAGTAACTGCATGTGTGCAGGCCAGTAGTTTTTCTTCATTCCTTCTGCACTGTCCAGTCCAATTTTCTGGAAAGATGGGGGTTCCTTCTGCAGATTTGAAAGGCTCCAGCTTTAAATGCTGCTTTTAATTCTGCAGAGATTGTGTGCAGCTCAAGATCAGAGTAGATAGTCTCTGCGAAGTGCCTACTCCCCCCCACCCCGCAGGGTCTTCTGGGCAGGACATGGAAACCCCTCGTTCACGGTCCTGTGATTCAGTCTTGGGGGACTGGCCTCTATCAGTCATAGTAACATAGTATGCATTCGCCAAGTCTGCCAAGGATACATCCCTGCTGCCAGCTATAGTGTGGGACTGCTCGGAAGATAGTACGCCTTGTTTGATGGTTTTTGGTGTCTTTGTCCTTTGACCAGTGCCCTCTTGTGTAGAAGGCTATGCAAGCACCCCTATTTAGTTCACACCTTGCACCCTCCCCTCTTAAAACCACATTTTTGTATAATCTAAATAGCCACAAGTTCTTTTTAACTTGGATCTTACAAAACAAAGCCAGCTTATTGTAAAAGTATATAGCTCTGCTTGCCATTATTAATCACTTGGTGACACATTTGTCTACTAAAAATTCAGTTGGCAAACAGGTCTAGCTGGTTGCAAGTAACCTGAATGTCAGCTGGGAAAAAGCCTTCATTGTTACACATTGTATGTATCAGATTGCGTAGATTGTGCCCGTACCGTAACTTTATTTATATGAAAAGTTTTATGTTCCTCTTATATTATGGGAACCATTTCAAGCAGAGAACAAACATCCTGTTCGCCAAGATTGACTATTGCAATGCCTTCTTAACCGGCCTCCCAGCGTCCACCCTCAAGCCCCTCCAGCTCCTACAAAATGCCGCCGCGCGGTCACTAACAAATAAAAAGTCAGACCACATCACGCCCGCACTCAAAACAACTCCACTGGCTGCCCATCTCCTTCAGATCCCAATACAAAACACTCATGCTCGTACATAAAGCAATCCAGCTGGCTACAAGGACCACTGACCCCCTGCAATCCCACCAGAAATCTCCACTCATCCAACACATGCCTACTCCACATTCCCCCCACCAAAGAAACGCATAGAATCTCCACTAGAGAACGTGCTGCATCCGTGGCGGGCCCTCACCTCTGGAACAACCTTCCACCTGCCCTCAGGACTGACCCCTCCACACCCACCTTCTGAAAGAACCTCAAAACCTGGCTCTTCCGGAAAGCATTCCCCCAGATAAATAATCCCTCCACGGCCCCCCCCCCCCTTTTCCCAGTCCAGCCTTTGTACATAATTAACCTAAACCTGAATATATTCTGTAATAAGTTAACAACCATGTTATTTTATTATACTATCAGTTAACCTGCTGTAGATAGTTAGCTAGGTTCTCAATTTAATATGTTATACTGTATCTTGTCATTAAGGCCAGCCTTAGACATTCTGTTATAAGAACATAAGAAAATGACATACTGGGTCAGACCAAGGGTCCATCAAGCCCAGCATCCTGTTTCCAACAGTGGCCAATCCAGGCCATAAGAACCTGGCAAGTACCCAAACACTAAGTCTATTCCATGTAACCATTGCTAATGGCAGTGGCTATTCTCTAAGTGAACTTAATAGCAGGTAATGGACTTCTCCTCCAAGAACTTATCCAATCCTTTTTTAAACACAGCTATACTAACTGCACTAACCACATTCTCTGGCAACAAATTCCAGAGTTTAATTGTGCGTTGAGTAAAAAAGAACTTTCTCCGATTAGTTTTAAATGTGCCCCATGCTAACTTCATGGAGTGCCCCCTAGTCTTTCTACTATCCGAAAGAGTAAATAACCGATTCACATCTACCAGTTCTAGACCTCTCATGATTTTAAACACCTCTATCATATCCCCCCTCAGTCGTCTCTTCTCCAAGCTGAAAAGTCCTAACCTCTTTAGTCTTTCCTCATAGGGGAGTTGTTCCATTCCCCTTATCATTTTGGTAGCCCTTCTCTGTACCTTCTCCATCGCAATTATATCTTTTTTGAGATGCGGCAACCAGAATTGTACACAGTATTCAAGGTGCGGTCTCACCATGGAGCGATACAGAGGCATTATGACATTTTCCGTTTTATTCACCATTCCTTTTCTAATAATTCCCAACATTCTGTTTGCTTTTTGGACTGCCGCAGCACACTGCACTGACGATTTCAGTGTGTTATCCACTATGACACCTAGATCTCTTTCTTGGGTTGTAGCACCTAATATGGAACCCAACATCGTGTAATTATAGCATGGGTTATTTTTCCCTATATGCATCACCTTGCACTTATCCACATTAAATTTCATCTGCCATTTGGATGCCCAATTTTCCAGTCTCACAAGGTCTTCCTGCAATTTATCACAATCTGCTTGTGATTTAACTACTCTGAACAATTTTGTGTCATCTGCAAATTTGATTATCTCACTCGTCATATTTCTTTCCAGATCATTTATAAATATATTGAACAGTAAGGGTCCCAATACAGATCCCTGAGGCACTCCACTGTCCACTCCCTTCCACTGAGAAAATTGCCCATTTAATCCTACTCTCTGTTTCCTGTCTTTTAGCCAGTTTGCAATCCACGAAAGGCCATCGCCACCTATCCCATGACTTTTTACTTTTCCTAGAAGCCTTTCATGAGGAACTTTGTCAAACGCCTTCTGAAAATCCAAGTATACTATATCTACTGGTTCACCTTTATCCACATGTTTATTAACTCCTTCAAAAAAGTGAAGCAGATTTGTGAGGCAAGACTTGCCCTGGGTAAAGCCATGCTGACTTTGTTCCATTAAACCATGTCTTTCTATATGTTCTGTGATTTTGATGTTTAGAACACTTTCCACTATTTTTCCTGGCACTGAAGTCAGGCTAACCGGTCTGTAGTTTCCCGGATCGCCCCTGGAGCCCTTTTTAAATATTGGGGTTACATTTGCTATCCTCCAGTCTTCAGGTACAATGGATGATTTTAATGATAAGTTACAAATTTTTACTAATAGGTCTGAAATTTCATTTTTTAGTTCCTTCAGAACTCTGGGGTGTATACCATCCGGTCCAGGTGATTTACTACTCTTCAGTTTGTCAATCAGGCCTACCACATCTTCTAGGTTCACCGTGATTTGATTCAGTCCATCTGAATCATTACCCATGAAAACCTTCTCCATTACGGGTACCTCTTCAGTAAACACCGAAGCAAAGAAATCATTTAATCTTTCCGCGATGGCCTTATCTTCTCTAAGTGCCCCTTTAACCCCTCGATCATCTAACGGTCTAACGATCCAACTGACTCCCTCACAGGCTTTCTGCTTCGGATATATTTTAAAAAGTTTTTACTGTGAGTTTTTGCCTCCTCAGCCAACTTCTTTTCAAATTCTCTCTTAGCCTGTCTTATCAATGTCTTACATTTAACTTGCTAATGTTTATGCTTTATCCTATTTTCTTCTGTTGGATCCTTCTTCCAATTTTTGAATGAAGATCTTTTGGCTAAAATAGCTGCTTTCACCTCCCCTTTTAACCATGCCGGTAATCGTTTTGCCTTCTTTCCGCCTTTCTTAATGTGTGGAATACATCTGGACTGTGCTTCTAGAACGGTATTTTTTAACAATGACCACGCCTCTTGGACATTTTCTACTTTTGTAGCTGCTCCTTTCCGTTTTTTTCTAACAATTTTTCTCAGTTTATCAAAGTTTCCCTTTTGAAAGTTTAGCACGAGAGCCTTGGATTTGCACACTGTTCCTTTTCCAGTCATTAAATCAAATTTGATCATATTATGATCACTATTGCCAAGCGGCCCCACCACCGTTACCTCTCTCACCAAGTCCTGTGCTCCACTGAGAATTAGATCTAAAATTGCTCCCTCTCTCGTCGGTTCCTGAACCAATTGCTCCATAAAGCTATCATTTATTCCATCCAGAAACGTTATCTCTCTAGCGTGACCCGATGATACATTTACCCAGTCTATATTGGGGTAATTGAAGTCTCCCATTATTACTGCACTACCAATTTGGTTAGCTTCCCTAATTTCTCTTAGCATTTCACTGTCCATCTCATCATCTTGACCAGGTAGACCAGAGCTTTCCAAACTTTTCATGTTGGTGACACACTTTTTAGACAAACATAATTTCACGACACGGTAATTCAGTCTACTAGTAAACCAGAGGTTAAAGGTTAAACGAACAAAACATATTTCGACAATTTATGTATGTTTCCTTAAATATATACATAAATAAAATGTTTCACGACACAACCTATCTCATGAAAACCTTAAATTTATATTAAAAATATATATTCCAAGATTCATGTTATTGTTATAATTTATGAGAAACAATAATAAAACAAATTGTCTGTCCCCCACACCCTCATCTCTCTCCTCCCCCCAGCACGTTTGCCCCCCACTCACTCATCTCTCTCCCCCCAGCACATGTCTGGCCCCCACACTCATGTACCTCGTCTTTTTGATTGTTGCCAGTTAAGTGCTTCACTCCCTTCCATGATCACCAGACACTGCTGCTTGCAGTCAGTACTCCTCATGGCCAGGCCTCATCGGCAGCAGCAGCCAATGCAAGGATGGCTGGGCTCGTTCCACCCACCAAGCCCCCCAAAAAAACGCGATTGACAGCAAAAATCACCCAATAATAAGCAACCCATAAACTGAAAAAAAAAAGTGAATCTCTAGGAAAAAAAAAGCCCAAACTCGCATCAGAGTTGACCGGGCTTGCGCGACACACCTGCAAACTGCAGGCGACACACTAACGTGTCCCGACACACAGTTTGGAAAGCTCTGAGGTAGACGGTAGTATACCCCTATCACTGTAGTCTTCCCTGACACACAAGGGATTTCTACCCATAAAGATTCAATTTTGTATTTAGTCTCATGCAGGATGTTTATCCTGTTGGACTCTATGCCATCCCGGACATAAAGCGCCACACCTCCTCCCGACTGCTCCTCTCTGTCATTGCGATATAATTTGTACTCCGGTATAGCACTGTCCCATTGGTTATCCTCTTTCCACCATGTCTCTGAGATGCCAATTAAGTCTATGTCATCATTCACTGCTATACATTCTAATTCTCCCATCTTACTTCTTAGACTTCTGGCATTAGCATACAAACATTTCAAAGTTTGTTTTTTGTTTGTATTTTTATTCTGCTTTTTAATTGATAGGGATAAGTTAGAATTTTTTAGCTCAGGTGAGTTTTTAGTTACAGGCACTTGGACTACTTTTCTAATTATTGGAACCTCACTGTCGGAATGCCCTAATTCTAATGCATCATTAGTATCCTTTAAAGATACCTCTCTCCGAACCATGCGCTGCTGAGCGACTGTCGGCTTTCCCCTTTGTTCTAGTTTAAAAGCTGCTCTATCTCCTTTTTAAAGGTTAGTGCCAGCAGTCTGGTTCCACCCTGGTTAAGGTGGAGCCCATCCCTTCGGAAGAGACTCCCCCCTTCCCCAAAAGGTTCCCCAGTTCCTAACAAAACTGATATACCATATCGAATGTCGGTCTAGAAAAATAAATAAATAAGGTAAAATAAATCAACAGATTGAACATATAAAATAAGATAACATTTTAATATTGATTTTAAAATGTTTATGTTCTTTCTCTCTTATAGGAATTCGGTCCGTAAGTTTCTACGAACACATTATAACCGTGGGCACGGGACAGGGCTCCTTGTTGTTTTATGACATAAGAACCCATAAATTTTTAGAGGATCCAGCCTGTTATGGACAGAAATCTAAGCTAGGAGGAGACATTTTAAAATTGACAACCGGGAAGGGCTGGCTGGTGAGTATTGAGATGGAGCTCTGGGGCTTGACCAGCTCATATGAACCCACATTGAGTGCTTTATCTGGAAGAGAGAATTTTATCCATGCAGCCCAGACGTTTCCCCCATGTTTTAGGCTTGGATATTGGGTAGCACCTTACTGACATATTCAGTTGCTTCATGCAAAGTAAGAGTGCAGTCACATTTCTCTGGTCAAAGAGCAGACACACCTGCTTGCAGTAGACTGGCTCAAGCTACTTTTTATATGTCTTTCCCTTAAATTCATCAGCATCCTTAAATAACTTATCTTTTTTTTCAGTCCACTTTTAGTATTTGAGGGTTACAAAATCAAAACTGCCATCCCTGTTCTCTTGGTGTAGTGCAACCATAGCACAGCTCTGTCTGGAATCTGGTCTGCACTCCTCAGGTTTGATCAGCAGGTGTCACGCTTGTATAATGTCTGGGATCCCTTCCTTTCTCCATTTTGGAGCTCGCTGTGGGTGCTGCTCTTTGCGCTGCCTTCTGACACCTTACAAGGCTTTGGTTAGAAACGGTTTCACAGTGATTACAGTGCTGAGGGCACTGAGATTCCTGGGCAATACCCCCTAATATGGAGGTGCTTGCTTTTATAAGGACATTTTTTAATTTCCAAGGGTATATGGTGGTATGAAAAGATTCTCTACACTTCTTCTGCATAATTTCAACACCACCAGCTTTGGTTTCCTGCTCTACCCAACGACTGTTCCCTACCACGTAGTTTGTGCTCCTGACGAGCAGGATTTCAAGAACCACTATCACAGGATCTCAATACAGTATTTGATCATTTTGCCCGATTAATGTGTGTATATACCTGTACGTTTGGTATACTCGTACCTACCTCTCTGATGCTATTTTGAGTAACCTCATGGGCTTGCTGCCTGTAGATATCAATATTGGTATCAGTAGAGAGAGCTTATATAGATAGCGATTAGAGAGAGAGACACTTTTTAAATGTGTATTCGTTTTTATTTTCTGAACAGAATCATGATGAAACGTGGAGGAACTACTTCTCTGACATTGACTTCTTCCCGAACGCTGTTTACACTCACTGCTATGACTCGTCTGGAACGAAGCTGTTCGTAGCAGGTGGCCCGCTCCCTTCCGGCCTCCATGGGAACTACGCTGGCCTGTGGAGCTAATGCTTAATCTTTTACAAATGCAGATCTTAGCTATTCTTTCTGCCTTGGGTTTCTTTTTCCATCAGTGTAATTATTTTTCATTTCCAGAGATGTCTTGTCTGATCAACATCTGGCTTTCTGTCCATATTTTCAATACATGTAGCTTTTACATCCTTAATTCTTATATGAAGTTTGTTTTTGTTGTTTTTTTTTTTTTTTTTGTAAACCTTCCTTTGTATTATAATTAATGTTAACCCCTCTTGCATCCCTTCCTGACCCCTGAATTCCTGTATAACTACTATTTGGACATCCCTACTTTATCTTAAGGTAGGAATCATTTATTAGTGAGTGCTGGTCCCCAGGTTTTCTGTGAAAGCCTGGGAGCTAATAGTGTGTGTGCGTGCTTGTGTGTGTGTGTGTGCGCGCGTATGTGTGAAAGGTACTCTTTGTGTCAATTAAATTACACATTGAAATTACGTGTTGTGAGGACTACTCGTCATTAAACTAAAAAGTATTTCTTTATCCATAAAGTCCTGCTTTTGGGACTCATTTTCTTATTTTTTAAAAGTGCAAGTGTGTGATGACACTGTATATTTGAAGAAAGAAATCAATAAAAACAAACTTGAAACTTGTCTGATAAAGGGGGGAGTGTGTGTTTCTTTGCTCTTTTTCTCTCTTCCTCTAGTTTTATTACTTACGTCAAGAGTTGGTGAAGTCTGAGGAAGGCTGAGGTGGCAATGGTTAAAGTCCTGATTTCTATGTCTGTTTTGGAGCACTGCAGTTTCAAAGGTTCTCCATGGGCAAGCATCACAATTCAGCCACGCAGTATGGGTGATGCCATCCAGCATGGAGTTGGGCTGTGTGTCTCTCACAGCTCAAAGTTTTAATTTTACTTTCTGAGCATGCGTAGAAGTTGAGTTGCTGCACTTAAGCTGCTTTGTGCCCTCTCCTCATACTGTTTTTGTCCGTTTCCTGAACAGCTCAACAATCAATCTCTCTAATGTGTCACTACCAAACATAGGGAAAAAAAAAACAGCCTTGGAAATGACTGATAAGATACAGAAAAAGGGCAAAAGTTCTTTCAAGGCTTGTGAAAAACATAGGCACAAAATATTGATTTCAGATCTACACATTTGCCTCAGATGTAACTTAGTAACATAGTAATGATGGCAGAAAAGGACCAGATGGCCCATCCAGTCTGCGTAGCAAATTTCTTATGGTAGTATTTATATTGGATCAAACCATGATATGACAAATTGTGGCCCCTGTAGCAGAATGTAACTGTGAATCCTTGCATTTTGTGACCTCGCACTCAAATAATAGCTTTCGATTTCATCAGAACATTGTGCAAAAAGAGCTTCAATCCATCACAAAAAAGTGGCACTGATGACATTAAACAGATTCATCAAAGAAGTGCAGATTGGACCCATTGGTGCCAAAACATAGTATAGAATCCTTTGCGTATGGAGGCCAGAAGGAGAAAGAAGAAACTTTACCTGAGGAGCTGCATACCGGGGGTGAGGAAAGATGCCCCGATAGTGATTGACACCAGCAGCTGTTTTCCTCACGCTGGGCACGGCTATTGGAGGCGGGTCCCGGAAGGTGAATAAAAAGTGAGTTTCGTGCGGCGCACAGCAGAGCCGGCGCATCGCTAAAGCTGCGCACGCTTAAGGGGCACTGGGTATAGCGGGCTTAGCCGGGCTTCGCCGGGCTTCGCCGGACTTAGCTGGACTAGCGGTTTTTTCGGGGGGGGGGGGGGGGTGTTTTTTATATTCATAAAGAACTGAACTGATATAATGAATCTTCTTTGAACAGAGTTCCAGGTATGAAATTCTCCTTAATATAATGTTTATTGTCTCCTAAGAGCCTCCTCAAAGTAAAATCTCTATTATAATTGCATTATCTCTTGGACACAATTCACTGACCGGTTATTTCCTGTTTGATTTACCTTGATAATATGCCCCACACCAAAAGGAAGGCTAAACTCAAGCCTTCAGTTGGAGTGAGTGCTGTGGAATTAGGTCAAAGGACTGTGTCTGAGTAGTTGGACTCTCCAAGTTATACCCCAATAGGACAGATCGCTGAGGAAGAGGTAGCTGAGCGGAGTCCCCTTCCTCTGATCGAGGAAACATCTTTAAGTCCAGGGGCACCGGTAACACCACCACCACCTGGTAGTGAAGGGGGAATATCCCCTGTGAAACCAGAATTTGAGCTCGAAGGGATATAGAGATCTCCAGATTTATTACATGATGAGAATCAAAAAGAACTTGATACGAATACATCTAAGAAAGAAGAACAAAAACTTTTACATCTGAGTATAATTGAGAATGTAGATGTTTCCCTTAAAGGAACTAGTACCCCAAGGTTAAATAACCCTAATAATAGGGAACAAGATAACGTTGATATAATAATCAAAACAGATAAGATACTGGAAAAACCTGCCAATACAACGCTGGAGAATGTGTGGAATTACTTGGTTAAATTAGATTTATCAATTAATAAATTGACAAAAGAGGTAATAAAAACCACAAATTCATCTGTTCAGAACTCTACAAAAGTGGAAGAACAGAGGAAAGAAATAGTAAAGATAGATAACCGGGTCTCACAAATAGAGAAAATACAATCTTATCAAATAAATACTGAACAGGAAATTAATAAAAGAATAGAAAACATTGAAAACTCGATTAGATCCTTGAATTTAAGGGTTAATAATGTCCCTATTATTAAAAAGCTAGAACCAACTGAGTTATTTAGAAATTAAAACAGGTTTTGAAGATTCCAGATAATTGTTTACCTGTTATTGTTAAGGCTTTTTATTTAGGATCAGGAGATAGGGGAAGTAAATTAGATCAATTGGGTAAAGAGGTGAGAAAAGGTGAAAAAGAACAATTGGTTCAAAAAGAACCTCAAGATGAATCACTGGAGTTATCTGACCTTTTGCAGAAGTCTCAAGATGAATTAGTGGTTAAAATACGTGGAACCTTGTTGGTCCAATTTGCATTCATTACAGATAAAGATAATGTGATGAGATCATTCTTTCGTAATTGTTCTGAAATATACTATGGGGATAAAATATGGATATTTCCAGATCTTGCTAAAAAAAAAAAACCAGTTAAGGAGAGAAATTTTTATCACTTAAAAAAGGGGTAATTGTGCTTAAATATCCATGTATCGTAAAATTAGAAGGGAAAAACTATATATTTACAAATTCTGAAGATCTCAAAGCCCTTTTAGAGGTATAAATCCGGTAGTAAATATTAAAGTAAGGGTCCTAGATAATGTTTGCCTTGTACATTTAACCTTAAAATTACGCTCAAAGAAATATAAAGATTTTACTTTGTATTTGCCTAATATAAGTGACTGATTGAGGAAACAGATACTGATATGGGATTGTTTTTCCTTTTTGTATAAAATATGATATGGTAACTGGCTATATTATTTGTTTATGATTTTAGAAGCAATAAATAAAGAATCGAAGAATCCTTTGCGTATGTAGTGCCAAGAAAATATGCTGCAGATACTTTGGTGCCAATATATACCAATACAAAAGAACAGACGCAAAAACTGGTGCTGAAGCATCAGTGTAGCGACATTACGGCATCAATGCCAACACAGAAACATTGTGATGCTAATAAGTCTGAACCTAAACAGGGAATAACTCTGAAAAGGCAATTTTGCACAGAGACAGACTAGATAAGCGTTCATCATGTAGTTTTAGATCGCCTCTATTACTGGAAGAAGTTGAACACGCCACAAGTAGCAAGCAGCCAATGCTGCCTTTACCACCTTTATTGGAATTCCTTTGTCCAAAGGTTTGGACAGATTTCATGAAAGCTTATATGAAGGAAAAACCAAAAGAAGACTTCACAGTGACATCCATTTCTAGAAAAGTTAAAACATTTTGAGATCAAAACTCCCACCATCATGTTTTGAAACATCATGACAGGAAACAAATTGTCATCTGAATTCATAGAAATACTGTTAATTTACAACGTTCATATTCTTCAAAACATTGACCCGGATGCTCTAACAATAGATCCACATGTCGACTCCTCTCCAGAACTATTAAGTTCTGTGCCACCAGAAGATACAACCTATGAGTGAAAATACTAGCAGTGTCCAGCAAAGTCAATTACTGATTGTCAGTGGTAAAATTAAGTTTATTGAAGAGCTTCAAATAGGTAATTTTCAAAAAGGTAGGTAAGTCAGAGGACATTCATGCCACTTAGATGTTTGATGCCGTATCCTTCAAACTCAAGGAGGAAAATGCAAAAAGAATTAACAGGCGTTCAGAAATTCATTCACCCACCCAAACAGGTCAAAGCAGTACCACTGCATAAAGCTTTATTAAAAGTACAGACAAGCCCATAGTCTCATTTTAAATGACATACATTTAGATTCTTTGCCTTTGTGAATTTAGGTACTAATACCATTTCTCATCAATCTTATTCCTAATTTTTTTCCTTAGGATTTGTTGAGAAAGATTGTGTTTTCAGAAGTTAAACGGGGGAGGTGGGAAGTATAAGGATGACTTTTTATTTTGGCCATTTTTTTGTCATTTGCATAGTATGTAAAAGGAAACATACTGTGCTATTGTTACTGGGTTTTACTTATAACAATTAAAAGTTAAAAATAAAAATAGACAAATGTGGAAAATACCATACTCCATTGCACCAGTAGCTAAAATCATAAATATAGAATGCAAAGCTGTCTGGGATATGCAAAAGTAACTTCCACACGAATCCCTGAATATGGAGAGAGCAATAAAAAAAAAAAAAATGAAGTAATGGCAGAAACAGGATTGTACACAACACATGACTCCTTCAATACTACTTCAAGAATTTCAAACTCAGACATATCAGCAAGAAGACTAGCATGGCTCAGAGCTTCTAATCTGAAAGAAAACGTACATGAAAAATGATACATGATGTACAGGTGAAAATTTTATTTGGTGAAAAGGTCACAGACTGGAAGCAATCAAAATACAGTGCTTCAGTTTCTCCACAGCACAACTAGCTCTTCATCACAAAGATACAAGAATGAACCTTACAGATACCCTTACAATTATTCATAAAGGAGATACATCTTATTCCTATTACAGACAGTGACCTATAATATTTCAGTAACTCCCAACAGCCATCTGAGCAAGGGCAACAACAAGCAAGACCAGGAAAAAGGATAGAACTCGGCTAAGGCAAACAGCAACCTCCACAGAGACCTACTTCTGTATTTTGACACAAGGAGAATCAACATTCAAGACCCACTTCCACAATTTATAATCATCCATTGTACCTGAAGACTGGAGGGTGGCCAATGTAACCCCAATATTTAAAAAGGGCTTCAGGGGGGTGATCCAGGAAACTATAGACCCAGTGAGCCTGACTTCAGTGCCAGGAAAAATATTGGAAACTATTCTAAAGATCAAAATCACAGAGCATATAGAAAGACATTGCTTAATGGAACACAACATGGATTTACCCAAGGCAAGTCTTTTTTTTGAAGAGGTTAATAAACATGGATAAAGGTGAGCCAGTAGATGTAGTGTATCTGGATTTTCAGAAGGCGTTTGACAAAGTTCCTCATGAGAGGCTTCTAGGAAAAGTAAAAAGTCATGGGATAGGTGGCGATGTCCTGTCGTGGATTGCAAACTGGCTAAAAGACAGGAAACAGAGAGTAGGATTAAATGGACAATTTTCTCAGTGGAAGGGAGTGGGCAGTGGAGTGCCTCAGGGATCTGTATTGGGACCCTTACTTTTCAATATATTTATAAATGATCTGGAAAGAAATACGATGAGTGAGATAATCAAATTTGCAGATGACACAAAATTGTTCAGAGTAGTTAAATCACAAGCAGATTGTGATAAATTGCAGGAAGACCTTGTGAGACTGGAAAATTGGGCATCCAAATGGCAGATGAAGTTTAATGTGGATAAGTGCAAGGTGATGCATATAGGGAAAAATAACCCATGCTATAATTACACAATGTTGGGTTCCATATTAGGTGCTACAACCCAAGAAAGAGATCTAGGTGTCATAGATCTTTTACCCCCCATGAATCCCTTCGATGCTGTAGTTCCCCCTTTCCTCTTATTTCTGCTCTCCCTCCCGTGTGCCACCCGACCCCTGCATACTACCACCTCTTAAGTCTGCCCCCATCCCTGGCCTTTACCTCCTCCTTCGAAAATGATTAAGAACGCCTTAAGAACGCTGGCTCCTGTACATTGTATTATAGTTGTCGTATTCATTGTTATGCTCCTCAGCATTATTTATAGTTCCTGTTAATGTAAATGCATATGATACCCCCATATTTAGTTACGAGTCTTAAAACATATATATATTTTAACACACTTTTCCCCCTTATATTTCGTTTGTTACTTGTCATGCGATTGTTATTTGTAAGGGCCTCGCCCAAAAGTTATTTGTTTTATGTAAACCGATACTATGTGCAAACGGCTATCGGTATAGAAGAGACTTTAATTAAATAAATAAATAATAGTGGATAACACATTGAAATCGTCGGTTCAGTGTGCTGCGGCAGTCAAAAAAGCAAACAGAATGTTGGGAATTATTAGAAAGGGAATGGTGAATAAAACGGAAAATGTCATAATGCCTCTGTATCGCTCCATGGTGAGACCGCACCTTGAATACTGTGTACAATTCTGGTCGCCGCATCTCAAAAAAGATATAATTGCGATGGAGAAGGTACAGAGAAGGGCTACCAAAATGATAAGGGGAATGGAACAACTCCCCTATGAGGAAAGACTAAAGAGGTTAGGACTTTTCAGCTTGGAGAAGAGACGACTGAGGGGGGGTATGATAGAGGTGTTTAAAATCATGAGAGGTCTAGAACGGGTAGATGTGAATCGGTTATTTACTCTTTCGGATGGTAGAAAGACTAGGGGGCACTCCATGAAGTTAGCATGGGGCACATTTAAAACTAATCGGAGAAAGTT
The DNA here is from genome assembly GCF_901001135.1 of Rhinatrema bivittatum. Taxonomy (NCBI): domain Eukaryota; kingdom Metazoa; phylum Chordata; class Amphibia; order Gymnophiona; family Rhinatrematidae; genus Rhinatrema; species Rhinatrema bivittatum. The sequence goes on along the minus strand of NC_042615.1, from coordinate 808,453,368 downwards.
CTTTTTTACTCAATGCACAATTAAACTCTGGTATTTGTTGCCAGAGGATGTGGTTAGTGCAGTTAATATAGCTCTGTTTAAAAAAGGATTGGAATAAGTTCTTGGAGGAGAAGTCCATTACCTGCTATTAAGTTCACCTAGAGAATAGTCACTGCCATTAGCAACGGTAACATGGAATAGACTTAGTTTTTGGGTACTTGCCAGGTTCTTGTGGCCTGGATTGGCCACTGTTGGAAGCAGGATGCTGGGCTTGATGGACTCTTGGTCTGACCCAGTATGGCATTTTCTTTTGTTCTTATGTTCTCTCGCTGGACTATCGGCGCAGGACCAGCTGTTCTTAAAAAAGGCGTTAATTGTTGCCATACAAGTGATTATGACATTGTGGATTAAAGATGAAGGACCACGAGCTGAACACTGGCACGCCCGCCTCATTCACCTGATGCAATATGAATATATGACCGCTAGATCTCAGCCTCTGGAGCCGCGGAACAAGTATTTTGCTATATGGCATAAATTCTGGAAGACCCTCCTGTAAGCCAAGAAAGATCTTATCGCTGTATATACTAAATATACATACCAAGACTCTATTTGGAAGCCCATGAAGCCTTGAGAAAACAAAGTTTTTCAGGTCCCTGCTGGGGGGGAGGGGAAGAATGTGGTTATTGCAAACTGATTAGACCTCACTGTTATGCTTACAATTTGTAAAACCTTCAATAAAGAAAATAATTAAAAAAAAAAAGGTTTGCATAAGTACTAGCATCAGTAGGATGGGGTATACTTAGCTTTTGAGTACTTGCCCAGGTACTTGTAGTCTGTATTGGCCACTGTTGGAAACAGGATGCTGGGCTTGATGGATCCTTGGTCTGACCCAGTATGGCAATTTCTTATGTTTCACCACCTAACCGCGCTCTGAAACAGGGAGATCTCAGGTGGCTCTTTTCCAGAGACTTGGACTGAATCAGCCAATCATCCAAATATGGGTGTTCCAGGATCCCATCGTTTCTCAATTCTGTTTCCACCTCCATCTTGGAAAAAGTTCTGGGAGTGGTGGCCAGACCAAAAGGCAATGCCTGAAACTGATAATGGCACCCCAACACTGCGAAATACGGAGGTATGCCTTGGACAGATCCAAGGAGGTCAGAAATTCCCCCGACTGCATGGCCATTATCACTGAGCACAATGTTTCCATGAGAAAATGAGTCACCTGCAACTGACGGTTGACCCCTTTGAGATCCAGGATGGGACGAAAAGAGCCCTCCTTCTTGGGCACAACAAATAAATGGAGTATCAACCTGTATTTTATTGATGTGGGTACTGGAACACCGCCCTCAGATTAAGCCTTGACAGTCTATACTCCACTGCCTGCTTCTTCTGCGGGAAGTGGTAGGGAGATGCCATAAATACAACCCGAGGAACACTGCGAAGCTCTAGTGCCATATCCCTCTCGTATCACCTCCAGGATCTCCATCAAGGGAGAGAGATGGCATCTTGCAAAAGCAGGTTTCTAGTAGGTCCCCATCAGGTCCGACGAAAAGAACATTTTCCCTGATTGGAACGATCGAGCCTTAAAATAAATAAAGTACATTTTACATATATCGAATATATTAATTTAAGTCTGGAAACACTTTAGGAGCACAGAAAAAAAACATATACGCAGAGAGGTTCATATGCAGTATACATCAAATAAAAAAGGAAAAATAAAAAAGAAGAAACAATTGGTGATGTCACTATTCAGAATGATTGCAGGGCACCCTAGGGTGCTAGCACCCAAGGGAGACAATGTGATTGGTCCAGCAAGTGGTTTGGAAGAGCTATATAAATGGAGGAATAGAGAGAGACGCAGGATTTAAACATGAAGGCGCCGCTCACGTTGAGGATTTGATACGCGAATATAGTAAGTACTTTAAACTTGAGTAGTGGGATATTGATGGCCATATATGATGAGGATTGGACTTAACAGCTTTTTAAAATATTCTAGAAGTATTCAAGTGCTTTCTGACGGAGGATCCGCGGTACGGAGATAACAAATTTTTCCCGTGGCTCCTGAAGCAGGCAGATTTCTGCTGAAACATGGCCAATGTCGGGCAAGCGGAGTCTGACCCATAAATAGCGGCAGCAATTTAGCACCTAAAAGATAAGTTAATTCTTTATAAAAGACATTAATAAGAGAATGGTGGGTCGTACCGCACATCGGGAGAACAGAAGCACGCAGTTTTAAAGAAGATTTGCAAAAATTGAAAAAGAAAAAAGAAAAAGAAAATAAAATTGTTTGTTAATAAAACTAAAGAATAAAACACGGGAGCTATCTTAATGGGCCAGCTAAAATGAGTGGCTGATCCATTGATAGCAACTGCACACAAACCACATATCAAGGGGTTTCCTTGACTTTTTGGAGGTTGCAGAAAGGCTTCTTATCATCCAGCAAACGAGGAACCGGGGATTTCACCCTATTTACTGGCCAGTTTCTCCAACTCGCTCACAAACAAGAGCGAGCCTTTAAAAGGCAATTTTATAAGATTAGCTTTGGAAGTTGCATTGGCCGACCAATTTCTCAGACAAAACTGACACCTTTCTGCTATTACTGAAGCCTCTCCTCTGGCCAAAATCGCAGCACCCATCTGCTAAAAAGGCAGCAGTGGGTTCCATAACTGCCCTGGAGTGAAGCAAACGAGTGAGCCACCAGGGAACAAGAAGAAGCTATCTGCAAGGTCATTGCCACTGCTTCAAATGTTTACTTAAGGATGGCCTCAATCCTATCATGCACATCCTTCAAGGCTGCTCCTCCCTCCATGGGGATAGTTCATTTAGAGACTGCATAGACAAGCGCAACTACTTTTAGAAAATGAACATGTTCTTTCGCCACCTGATCCAGGGGGTACAATCCTTCCAAAATCCAACCCCCTTTGAAATTTGCTTCCAGGGCGTCCCATTCAAAATCAGTCAATTCTAGAATGGCCTCCATAACGGGGAAAAAAACAAGAGGCTTTATGCAAAAAACCCCCCCCAAAATTGGACTTTTCTTTTACTCTGACATGGAATCTGCCCCAGGTACTCCCAGCATCTTCAGCGTCTGGGAAATGAGGACTGGCAGTTCATCTCTATGAAAGAACCACAACATAGTCCTATACGGTTCCAATCCCAGAGGAATTTCCCCATCCTTCAGAGAGTCAGGATTTGTCTCATCAGTGCCATCCGGATTCCTATCGGGAGCACCTGCAGTCAGTCGAGGTTTACTTCGGCATTTGACAGTAGAAAGGGAAGAGGGGGAGGCCACTGCCTGAAAAGCTGACCTTACAAGATTGGACGAGGCTGAGGACTGTGCCTGGCGAAAAGATTGCAATTCTTGAAAAAATTCTACCCAAAAAAAGGCAAAAGGATCCATGCCAAAACCAGAAGACACTTATGCAGCACCCACTGAGCTGCTGTCCTCTGCTGAGGAACCAGTCAAGGGAGTTCCAAGGTCAGGCATCCCTTCTGACATATCCTTAACCAGGCCATCAGGCTGGAAAGAACCAGGCTTAGTAAAATCAGAGGAAGATAATTCTCCCTGAGCCTCTAATCGGTGCTGGCACAAGTTAGAGGGCACTCCAGGCTGAGATGCCTGAATATGACAGGCAGCACAGAGGGAAAGACGCTTAGGTTTCTTAGCCACAGGAGCCATTAGTCCGTCAGTACACTTAACAGGCTACTGAGGATATGCATCCAGCTAAATTCATGCTAAAAAACTTAGTGCACAGAATTTAGGCATCCCAAGGCTAAGAGCCACAAAACTAAGTACACTGTCACTGTGCCAATCCTGGACGCACAACCAATATATTCCAGAATGTGTGCACAGGCAGCACATCTAAAAGAAACTGGATGCACAATTCAGACAACAGCCAGACACACTTGCACACGCTGGTCCTGCAGAGGGCAGCCAAACACGTAGAAAAAAAGCATGCAGAAACGCTGCCACAGCCTATGACGGCGCACAGAAAGAAGCCTGACTGCAGGGCCTAGCCCACCTGGGCTGTTCAACCTGCCAGGCTGCCCATGCCCCTTAACCCCCACGAGAGCAGGAATGAATGTCGGAATGGTGCGCTGAGCACAGAGACTGGAGGAAGTCCTATAACAACCCCTCTGTCTGACTCTTTTGTTTTTTTAACTTACCTGAGCTCAGCCTTTCCTGGCTGAGTACAGAGACTGTTTCCAGCTGCAGGGGGGGAGAGGGCATATAGCATCATCTCCATGCTTTACTTCCTGCACCCGCTGCCTTTCAGCTACTTAAATCAGCTACGACATGCTGGCTGAAGAACCAGCTACCGGACCAAGGCACTCATCTGACGGCCCACAGAAATCACCTCAGGAATTCTCAACTGGGGGAGGGACCATTTAGAGTGGGGCAACTCAATGCTCATATTAATTCTCTTCAAAGTTTTGAAGCAATTCCCAGTAGGGAAATGCAAGACCACCATCTGCTGGAGACTGAGAATGCTGGCAGGCTGATATCATAGCAGGACTATATATACTGTGAAATCAGTTTGCTGTGTATCCATCAGCTGATAAAGGTGCATAACCCACTGGTCCAGAATCCATCTATCCAATTGCTAGGAAAGTTCTCTTTTGTAGCCTATCTTTGAAGAAACAAATCCCCTGATGAAAATGTGACTTTTGAATCATGGCCCATGGGACATTTGGGATGTAATATTTCATGGATAATAAGTTTACTTAACTAAGCTGAAAAAAAAAACATTCCTAAGGTAATTGACTAATTTTAATTGCATTATTTTGAAAAAAATACAAATATATAATATTTGGATCAATGATTATATAGAAAGCAATGAAGGTTGGGTGACCAGTAGTGCTTATTTTATGAAGGTCCTATATTGCACTTGCTGTTCTTTCAAAGTTGGTTATCTAACACAGTTTGTATATGACACTTTTATGAGGACATAGTTGGCAGACTAACACATGGTTTTATAATATTTATATGGTGCCTTCAACAGCCTGCAGCATTTAGGTCCTAACATAAATGATGTAAAAATATACTATTTGGCCTACCCAGACTTCCTGGCTGCCTACACTGACCTAGTTAAAGATATCCTCCAGCTGTTAGCCATACAAGTTTGACTGCCTGCAGGATATTGTTCCCCCTCCTTTTGCCATTAGAGGGGAAAGGTAGCAAAAACTGCCTGCAGATTATCCGTTAACCTAATGTGCTATACCATAACCTAATTTATTTAATTCTACAATATCCTTTTCAGTTGGTTTTGTTATATTAATGTGGCAGTACTGGCTGGAATCCTGTTTCAGCATGCCCCTTTCTTAGTTGGATAAGAACATAAGAAATTGCCATACTGGGTAGACCATCAAGCCCAGCATCCTGTTTCCAACAGTGGCCAATCCAGGCTACAAGTACCTGGCAAGTACACAAACACTAAGAAGATCCCAAGCTACTGATGCCAGTAATAGCAGTGGCTGTTCTCTAAGACAACTTGATTAATAGCAGTTAAGGGACTTCTCCAATAATTTATCCAAACCTTTTTTAAACCCAGGTACAATAACTGAACTAACTACATCATCTGGCAACAAATTCCAGAGCTTAATTGTGCTTTGTATTATCCACTATGACGCCTAGATCTTTTTCCTGGGTGGTAGCTCCTAATATGGAACTTAACATTGTGTAACTACAGCATTGATTATCTTTCCCTATGTGCATCACCTTGCTCTTGTTCACATTAAATTTCATATGCCATTTGGTTGCCCAATCTTCAGTCTCAAAAAGTCCTCCTGCAATTTATCACAATCCATTTGTTATTTAACTACTCTGATAAATTTTGTATCATCTGCAAATTTGATTACCTCACTCGTATTCCTTTCAAGATCATTTATAAATATATTGAAAAGCACCATTCCAAGTACAGATCCCTGAGGCACTCCACTGTTTACCCTTTTCCACTGAGAAAATTGACCATTTAATCCTACTCTCTATTTCCTGTCTTTTAACCAGTTTGTCATCCACGAAAGGACACTGCCACCTATCCCATGACGACTTACTTTTCTTAGAAGCCTCTCATGAGGAACTTTGTCAAATGCCTTCTGAAAATCCAAATACACTACATCTACTGGTTTACCTTTATCCACATGTTTATTAACCCCTTCAAACAAATGAAGCATATTTGTGAGGCAAGACTTGCCTTGGGTAAAATCCATGCTGTGTTCCATTAAACCATGTCTTTCTATATGCTCTGTGATTTTTATCTTTAGAATAGTTTCCACTATTTTTCCTGGCACTGAAGTCAGGCTCACTGGTCTAGTTTCCTGGATTGCCCCTGGATCCCTTTTTTAAATATTGGGGTTACATTGGCCACCCTCCAGTCTTCAGGTACAATGGATGATTTTAATGATAGATTACAAATTTGAATGAATAGATCTGAAATTTAATTTTTTAATTCCTTCAGAACCTTGGGGTGCCTAGCATCTGGCCCAGGTGATTTGCTACTCTTTAGTTTGTCAATCTGGCCTACTACATCTTCCACATTCAAGGATATTTGGTTCAGTTCACCTGTCTCATCACCCTTGAAAACTATCTCTGGAACCGGTATCTCCCCAACATCCTTATTAGTAATCACAGAAGCAAAGAATTCATTTTTGGTTTTCTGCAATGGCCTGATCTTCCCTAAGGGTCCAACCGATTCCCTCACAGGTTTCTTGCTTCGGATATATTTTAAAACGTTTTTATTATGAGTTTTTGCCTCTATGGCCAACTTCATTTCAAATTCTCTTAGCCTGCCTTACAATGTTTTACATTTAACTTGACAATGCTTATGCTTTTTCCTATTTTCTTCAGATGGATTCTTCTTCCAGTTTTTGAAGGATTTTCTTTTGCTAAAATAGCCTCTTTCACCTCACCTTTTATCCATGCTGGTAATTGTTTTGTCTTCCTTCCACCTTTCTTAATGCATAGAATACATCTGGACTGTGCTTCTAAGATTGTATTTTTAAACAATGTCCACAACTGTTGTATACTTTTAACCTTTGCAACTGCACCTTTCAGGTTTTTTTTATTTTCCTCATTTTATCAAAGTTTCCCTTTTGAAAATTTAGTGTTACATATTGTCCCCCTTCCAGTCATTAGTTCAGATTTGATTATGGTCAGTATTGCCAAGTGGCGCCACCACTGTTACCTCTCTCACCAAATCCTGCGTTCCACTAAGAATTACATCTAAAATAGGTCCCTCTTTCGTTGATTCCTGAACCAATTGCTCTATGAAGCAGTCGATTATTCCATCCAGGAATGTCCTGGATGGAATAATCGACTGCTTCATGGATGGAATAAGCATGTCCTGATGTTACATTTACCCAGTCAATATTGGGGTAATTGAAATCTCCCATTATTATTGCACTGCCAAATTGGTTTGCTTCCCTGATTTCTCTTAGCATTTCATCATCTGTCTGACCATTTTGTCCAGGTGGACGGTAGTATACTCCTATCACTATACTCTTACCCAACACACATGGGATTTCTACCCATATAGGTTCTACTGAACATTTAGACTCTTGTATGATCTTTATCCTGTTGGACTCTATACCCTCCTGGACATAAAGTGCTACACCCCCCACCAAATTGATCCTCCCTATCATTGCAATATAATTTGTACCCTGATATAGAACTGTCCCATTGGTTATCTGCCTTCCACCAGGTCTCTTGATGCCAGTTTTGTCTATCTCATCATTCACTGCTATACACTCTAACTCCTATTTTACTTCTTAGACTTCTGGCTTTGGCATACAGACATTTCAAAGTGTGTTTTTTGTTTGTATTAAAAACCTTCTTTTCAGTTGATAGGGATAATTTGGAATTCTTTAGCTGCGGTGATTCTTTACGTATAGGCAGATGGACTGCTTTTGCATTTATTGGAACCTCTTTGCTGGGATGCCCTAACTCTCCTGTTTCATAAGTATCCTTCAAAGATACATTCCTCTGAACCATGCACTGCTGAGTGATTGCTTTCCCCCTTGTTCTAGTTTAAAAGCTGCTCTATCTCCTTTTTAAAAGTTAGTGCCAAGACCCTGGTTCCATTCTGGTTAAGGTGGAGCCTGTCCTTTTGGAAAAGTCTCCCCTTCCCTAAAAGGTTGTCCAGTTCCTTAGAAAACTGAATCCCTCTTCCCTGAACCTTCATCTCATCCACACATTGAGACTCCGGAGCTGTGCCTGCTTCTGGGGACCTGCATGCGGAACAGGGAGCATTTCAGAGGGAGTCAACCATCATTTGCATGTAACTCATTTTCGCATGGAAACCTTATGCTGGTGATAATGGCAGTACAGTCAGGGGAGTTTCTGATGTCCCTGGTTTTGTTAGAGGCGTACCTTCATTTCCCATCCATCTGGAGCATCAATGGTTTCTGTGTTTCGCTGTTATGGGGTGATGATATCAATTTTGAGTGCTGCGATTTGGGTTGGCCACTGCATCCAGAACCTTTTCCAAAATTAGTTTGGTGGTTGTAGCAGTGTTGAGAGGATGACATTCTGGTTCACCTGTACTTAGACGATTGGCTAATTCAGGCCAAAAGTCTGAAACAGAGCCTTTGAGTCTCATGCAAGGTGATCTCCTTGCTACAGGAACTAGGATGAGTGGTGAACTTGGCCAAGAGCAATCTACAACCATTCCAGACACTGGAGTATCTCAGTGCTCCTTTCGACACAAAGTGAGGCAGAGTGTTCCTGCTGGAGAGCCGCATTCAGAAGCTGATGGTGCAGATGTGACTATTAACAGAAACAATACACCGAACAACGTGGTCATATCTACAGGTGTTCGGTTTGTTAGTGGCCACCCTAGAGGTGGTTCTGTGGCAAGGGCACATATTCACCCTCTTCAGCACACACTGCTGGTTTTTGGAGCCCACAGTCTCAAAACTATTCGTTACAGCTTTACCTGATGGTGGAGATCAGCCTACAGCTGCAGTGGTGGTTGGGGGAAGACCATCTAAGAAGGGGGTTTCACTATGATTGCCGGACTGCCTAGTTACTCGCAACAGATGTGAGCCTCCTGGATTGGGGGGCCCATTGTCAGGAGTTGACGGCGCAAGGGCATTAGCATACAGAAGTGTCTCTCTGGAACATCAATTAGTTGGAAGCCCAGGCCATCCAGTTGGCTTGCTTATGATTCATTGACCAATTGCAGGGTCGCGCAGTCTGGATAATTTCAGACAATGAAATGACAGTGGCTTACATCAATTGCCAGGGAGGAACCAAAAGCTGGCAAGTGTTGTGGGAAATAGCCCAACTCATCGAATGGCGGAAGTGCCTCTTTAGGAGATCTCAGCCTCCCACATTGCAGAAAAAGAAAACGTAAGAGTCTCTTTTCTCAACAGACAGTCTGGACCCAGGAGAATGGGAATTGTCAGTCAAGGCATTCCAGTTCATAGTGGACCACAAGAGCCTACCGTTTCTAGACTTGCCGGTGACATCTCACAATGTGAAGATTCCTCGCTTCTTCAGTCACAGGAAAGATCAAAAGGCCTTGGGCATTGATGCCCTCATGCAGGAGTGGCCAGTGTGCAAACTCCTATATGCTTTTCCCTCATGGTCCATGTTGGGCAGAATTATTCGGAGGATCGAGAGACACATGGGGATGGTGCTTCTCGTGGCACCAGATTGGCCCAGGAGACTATGATATGCAGATTTGCAAAAGCTCCTGGTGGACCCTCCTATCCGATTACCAATTCACAGGGATCTGCTATGGCAGGGGCCTGTTGTTCACGAAGATCTGACTCTATTTTGTCTTGCTGTATGGCCCTTGAAAGGGCTAGGATGCTGAAGCGGGGATATTTCACTGTGTGATTGCAACCTTGCTACGAGTGAGAAAATTCTCCACTTCCTTAGCCTATGTGTGGGTTTGGCGAGTGTTTGAGGTTTAGTATGAGGATCAAAGTATTTTCCTCTGGTTAAGATCCCGCTCATTTTGGAACTTTTGCAGGATGAGCTACGAAAAGGGTTGGCCCTTAATTAACTGAAGGTACAAGTGGTGGCTTTTGCCTGTTTCTGAGGTCAGGTGAAAGGTGAACCCTTGTCGGCTCATCCAGATGTGGCTTGTTTCTTAAAAGGGATGAAGCATTTTCATCCTCCCCCGCAGTTGCCAGTACCTTTGTGGAGTCTTAATCTGATTTTGGATTTCCTGGTGGGTCCTCCTTACATACCTTTTCCAGGCATTATCACCTGGATGTGCAGGCCCAGGAGGATGCAGCCTTCACACGTGTAGTATTCATCGGACCACAGGCACCCTCCCACCCTGTTCAGGAGTAGCTTTGGTACATCCCACTGGTTCTGGATGCTCCTATCCGAATTCTAAAAGAGGAGAAATTATTACTTACCTGATAATTTCCTTTTCTTTAATAAGGGTAGGTGGTTCCACCTTTCACGCCCTTGGCTACAGGATGTTTGTGCTATTGTCCTCCTATGTGATCCAGTGATTACTGGTGACAATCCAGTTCCTAGACTAGGGTTATTACACTCCTTGTCTGAGCTCAGTGCTCGAGTGGTCTGTTAATAATCAAGTTTTTGTTAGTTTATCCACAGTTGGCTTTTGCAGAGAATACTGGTGGGCTGATGTCTGTGCAGGGGTATATATACCATGATGTCAGCTGTGCTGTGTCCCCATCTGCTGGTAGAGGTGCATAACCTGCTGGTTTTGGATCCACCTATTCTTATTAAAGAAAAGGAAATTATCAAGTAAGTAGCAATTTCTCCTTAGGCCTGTGCTTAGGAAGGCAAAAACCTGGGGGGAGGGCGGCAGGCTCGCTGTGTTGAATCTCATTCAGCAGATAACCCTGTTTACTGATACAGACCCTTTACATTCAGGTAGGAGGGGAGAGGTGTGCCTGGAGCAGACATAGATCAAAGAAGAGCTACTCTGCTTCCTAATCCAGATCCTTCCCTCCTGTCATTCAGGACAAAACGAGAGCTGTTGCACTTGGAGTAGACAAAGAGGGCTCATTTTGTGTTTATGGGAAGTATATGCTATAATTTGCCCTCGAAGAGCCACCTTGGCTGTTTTCCAAAATAAAGATGGGTTTTGTTGGTGACAGCAATAAATGAACAAATTCCTAGATTTTGAAGTCTTGGTTTCAAAAAAGATGAGAGGGAAAGCACCAGCTGCCTTTAGCTGAAGCATCCTTTAAACCTTCAAGCCTTAACCATATTAGGAAGTGATCAGTAGTTGCCACTGAACTTATTTGCACCTCAGATACCTTATCAAAGAGAGGGGAAGAGCGTAATAATCTAGTCATTATAGAGTGCCATGGACTCTGAAATCTTTCTAGAGCATGCAAAGTAGGTGAGGAGTCAATTAAATCTAGCAAGTTGCACAAATATGAGACACCTTTTAGTTTTCCACCTTGAGGCATCTTGGAAGGCACAGATTTATCTAAAGAAGAGTCATGAACACAGTTGAGATCACCCCCAAAAGTAACAATGAGTGTGTAAAAAGCTGAGAGGTATGTTGAAAAATTTTATGGGAATAAATATTACGCACAATTTGTTGCAAAAATACAACAGGAGTATTCTTATTGTTCAAGGAACTCTATATATCTTTCTTCTGAACAACAATAGTATATTGGAAAGGTACTCCTTTACCAATTAAGATGGCCACTCCTGCTGAATGAGCTCCAGGAGAAGCTAAATACTTTTTAGCTTAAAGTGTTCGTCATCTGTTAATTTTGTCTCCTGCATCAGTGTTTTAATACTGTGACGTCTCGATGTGGGAGAATCTTGAATCTTTTCATGACTGATCCAATCCCTAGACATTCCAAGTGGCGCATCTCAAAGAACTAAGCATGACTACTCAAAGGAAACAAAATAGCAGAATAGGATATTAAAGCAGTTTGGAGGCCTCCCAGCCTAAACCTCCAAACATATGTCTCCAAATCAAAGAACACTTCCTTCCTTTAGAAGCAAAAGTTATCAGTACTTATAAAAACAAAATTAGTCAACAGGAACTTTCCTCTCCATGTTAGCAGCCAATAGGAGTTAACAATAAAAGCTATCAAGAAGCCTTGAGAAATGCAAACAGCATATTTAAACAAAAAAATAAAAATAAAAACGTGAGGTCTTATATAGAAAGGTTGATCCATCAAAAGTGATGAAAAGCAGCAAATGGATAAAAGATGAAAAAAGAAAGGTAGATTTTTAGAGTCGTGCGCATGTTTGCCAGTGAGTGCACATGCACCGTTTTGTTTTTTTTTTTTTAATAATTTAAAGGTTTATTGTATATAAAACAATAACAGAATCTCAAACCTACAAACATGATAACTGGTAGACATTCATAGCAAAGTCAACATACATAGCACCACAGAAGGAGAAGGTATACCATAGGCAAAAAATGAGTCATAATAAAACATTGTAGAATGCACCGATTTTATAACATGCGCACGTTATAAAATCCGCTCCCAGTAGACACATGCACGTGCGAATGCCGTCTTGTGCATGTAAGTGGGATTTTAATAGATGAGTGTGGTGACACATTAGGGCCTATTTCCTCCCAGTTCGACCCTGTAAAGGAGTGGACTTCCTAAACTCCCTACCTAACCTGCTTCCCTTTTACCTTATTAGCCCATACCCCTAAAACCCCGTTGACTACCCTCGATTTTTTTATTTTACTACTTACCCGCAGTCCATAGCAGCAGCAGCAGCAACTTATGCGCTCATTGGATGCTGGCACGCACTTATGCATGACTCGGGCTTAATGGTGCCATCCCGGCCCGCCCCTTTTTGTGAAATCCTTTCCGATGCGCGTACCGGGAGATATATGGGTGGCTTGCGAGCCTCTTAAAATCCGCACAGTCCACGTGTATCCCAGTCATGTATGTATCTCCCAGATTTGCCACATGTAGGACTTTAAAAATTTGTCCTAGAATTAGAAATTGATCTAGCAAATTCTCTTAATAAAATCAAACAAATGAAAATATGTACAACATGATGAAGGTGGTGGTAATGAGACCTCAGAATATAAGTAAAATAATCAGAAAAGTATAAAATAGCAGGTAAACAGCAGAATGTAAGCATAACATATCTACAGCATTTGCTCAAAATACTGATAACATCCCATCAGTCAGATAAAGGACTACACACAGGGGCAGATTTTTAATATTATGCACGTGGGGTACATTTGTGCGCGTTACCCGGCGCGCACAAATGTACACCCGATTTTATAACATGCGCACGCTGCCGCATGCATGTTATAAAATCCAGGGTCAGTGCGCGCAAGGGGGTGCGCACTTGTGCACCTTGCATGCGCTGAGCCCTAGGGGAGGCCCGATGGCTTTCCCCGTTCCCTCCAAGGCCGCTCCAAAATCGGAGCGGCCTTGGAGGGAATTTTTTTTTGTACCCCCCACCTTTCCCTCCCTTCCCCTATCTAACCCACCCCCCAGCCCTACCCATATCCCCTGCATACCTTATTTCATTGAGTTACACCTGCCCCGCGCCAGCTCGCCATCCCCTGGCACAGGCAGCTGTGGCCCTCCCCCGAATTGCTGTTACACCCCCAGCCCTGCCCCCGAACCGCCACCACGCCCCCGGCCATGCCCCCGGACCGCCCATTTTTTAAAGCCCTACGCACGTCCCAGGGCTTGCGTGCGCCACTGAGCCTATGCAAAATAGGCTCGGCGCGCGCGGGGATAGGTTTTCGTGGGTTACGCGCGTAACCCTTTGAAAATCTACCCCATAATGAACCAGAAAATCGAAAAGAAAGGAGACACTTTCCATAAAATGTTCAAATAGAAAAAAAAATCAGCACAGGGTTCTTTTCCTTCCTTTTTTCTCTCCCTTCTTTCCTTTCTTTCTTGTTTTGCAGCCTACAGCCACTAAATAATAGGGAGCTGTAAGTGCTGCAGGAGACATTTTGAAGACAACTAGAATATTAAGTCTACCCTTGGAAGGAGAATAAAGACAATTTTAAAAATCTCTTAAATCAAAGTAATTCAATGCAAGGGGACTGCACTGAAAAGCGATGACTAACTTGAGCGAGTACAAGTAAGTCTCATGATAAATCTTGACTGAACAGGAACAATTCCAATCAAACAAAAAAAAAAAAAAAAAGAGCAGCAATATAAAGTGATAATAGTTTTAGGGCCTCATAAATGTCAATGACCATGCCCACTTATGGCTTAAGCCCTGCCCCTCAGCCAATCAGTATTCACTTCTGTTAAACCCTGCCCCTTTGACATTCATCCTAGCTCCGCCCAAGCCATGCCCCTTTTTTTGGCCATGGGGCAGCCATCATGGATGATATCATGGCTAAAAGGGGCTGACAGCTTGGATGACATCACCAGAAATATCGACAATGCAGTTTTTGTTGGGTAATAATGATAATTTGAATAATACATTTCTTAACAGGATATTTAAAGGGGAAAAATACCATGTTCCAGGCGAACCATCACATTTTTTTGGGTGCAGAACAGAATTCAGAGCTTCACCTTATTACTAGCCATGCAAAAAAGAATATTCAAATTCTGGTGTCTTCCCTGCATACTTTCTTGTTTTACCATCTAAAAATCCCCTTTTTCTACAGATGGTGTACTTCAGAATATGTGGAAGCCGTGTATTTTAAATTCTACAGACATTCCTGCATGCTTTGGTGTTTCACTGACTAAAATCTTTGAATTGTTTATGCATCAACCCCCTCACATTGTCACCGTTATTTACAGTCAGGGACAGAAATGAATGTAATGCCTTTTATCTTAGTGTAAAGAAGTCAGTTAAGATGTTTTTCTTTGGCAGAGCATAAGTGTTCGTGCATCACATATTGGGGAAAGAAAGGGGGGCTATTATGATGGCTTACTTTAAAAAAAAAAAATGTATGGCTTGGTTGCTTGTACAAATCCTGACTTCTACCAATTTTTTATAATTACTTTTCCAAAATACATATATAATGTATTGTTGAAAACTAACAGCATACATAGATTTTATCATCAAGGAATGTAACAAAAAAATCAGAAACTTGATTCATTTTTTTTCTTGCCTTCTAACTCCCTTTTCACTTCCTAGAGGCCACAAGCTTCCATGTATCACTTCCAGCAGGAGCTTTTTATCATACTCTCTGGATTCCTGAGAGGCTTGTAAACCTTGTTTGTGTTTGTGTAGCTGAAACTTTAACAAATAATCTCTTCATCTGACTCTTCTCAGTTTTTTTCTAACTCCCCTCAGCTTTTTTTAGATGTTTAAAAAAGTACAGCAAACTTTTGAATACACATACAGTTTGAGATATTCTGTAGCTGTCTGCCCAGGCTGTGAATTAATGCAATAGACTTATGATGAAATCCATTGGAAATAGACTTCTCCCATTCTTCCCCTCCCAGTTCTAACTTGCCCTAGCTTGTCGGCTGATGAAATTCCAGGACTGAGGCATGATGGGGGGATGTAGTCCCCAGCTTCCTCCCCTTTTCTGTCTTATCTCCTGGAAAAAGATATTCTCTTGTTATAGCACGTCCAGACCTGGCTTTCAAACCCTGATGAAGTGAAAGATAAGTAGGAGCATGTTTTGGAAGAAGGGGGCCAATGCAGTTATTTTATTTTGGCAACATATAATCCTTGCTAGTTGCAGATGCCCCATCAGCAGTTTTTTTTCTAATTAAAGGTGATATAAATATATGCTTAATAAAACCTTTTGAGCTAGTCTGGCTTGTAAGGAATTTGATACTTGACACTGAGGTCAGCTGCTTGCGCTCGACTAAACAGTGTACAGAAGCTACAAGGAAAGATGGATTTTCTTTCAAGAAAGATGTGAGTTAAATTTTTTTAGAAAATATTACACTGACATTAACCAACAACTGCCTCTCTTTGTAATATTAATCAGAAGTTTTTATTAAAAAAAACATTTAAAAAAATACGATGAGAATACTGACAGCTCAACCTCAGAAAGGCAGCTCAATGGGAGGAAGTGACGTCACTTCCCATGCCGGTCGGCTGAATTGGGGCTCCTCGCCTCCCGGGGCTATTTTCGGTGAATTAGCAGGGAAAAAGCGGTTTTTGGCGGCTCAAATCGCAAATGGCAGTAGAATGCTTGGGGAGCATGGCCAGCAAAAAAAAAAGCCCATGGACTTTAAAAAGTTCTCATACTCCAAAGGAGGAGACGAGACAGACCCGGAGTGGAGCAGGACAGCATGGCAGAGCCCAGGGCAGAAGTCAGTGACTCACGGAGCATGGAGGCAGAGCCTCCCTCCCACTCTGAAATTTGCTCCTGGTTCCTGGAGCTTCGACAGGACATTAAAAAGTTCAAAACTGAAATTGCAGCCACCTTATAAGAAACGCGTGATGATCATGTGGAGCTGGGTCAGCGGCTTGATGAAGCAGATATCCGGTTGAAGGAACATAAGAAATTGCCATGCTGGGTCAGACCAAGGGTCCATCAAGCCCAGCATCCTGTTTCCAACAGAGGCCAAAACCAGGCCACAATAACCTGGCAATTACCCAAACACTAAGAAGATCCCATGCTACTGATGCAAGAACTTATCCAAACCTTTTTTGAACCCAGCTACACTAACTGCACTAACCACATCTTCTGGCAACAAATTCCAGTGCTTTATTGTGCGTTGAGTGAAAAAGAATTTTCTCTGATTAGTCTTAAATGTGCTACTTGCTAACTTCATGGAATGCCCCCTAGTCCTTCTATTATTTGAACGTGAAAATAACCGAGTCAAATCTACTCGTTCAAGACCTCTCATGATCTTAAAGACCTCTATCCCCCCTCAGCCATCTCTTCTCCAAGCTGAACAGCCCTAACCTCTTTAGCCTTTCCTCATAGGGAAGCTGTTCCATCCCCTTTATCATTTTGGTTGCCCTTCTTTGTACCTTCTCCATCACAACTATATCTTTTTTGAGATGCGGCGACCAGAATTGTACACAGTATTCAAGGTGTGGTCTCACCATGGAGCGATATAGAGGCATTATGACATTTTCCGTTCTATTAACCATTCCCTTCCTAATAATTCCTAACATTCTGCTTGCTTTTTTGACTGCTTGCAGCACACTGAGCCGACGATTTTAAAGTATTATCTACTATGATGCATAGATCTTTTTCTTGGGTGGTAGCTCCTAATATGGAACCTAACATCGTTTAACTACAGCAATGGTTATTTTTCCCTATATGCAACACCTTGCACTTGTCCACATTAAATTTCATCTGCCATTTGGATGCCCAATCTTCCAGTCTTGCAAGGTCCTCCCCAATGTATCACAGTCTGCTTGTGATTTAACTACTCTGAATAATTTTGTATCATCCGCAAATTTAATAACCTCACTCATCGTATTTCTTTCCAGATCATTTATATATATATTGAAAAGCACCGGTCCAAGTACAGATCCCTGAGGCACTCCACTGTTTACCCTTTTCCACTGAGAAAATTGACCATTTAATCCTACTCTCTGTTTCCTGTCTTTTAACCAGCTTGTAATCCACGAAAGGACATCGCCTCCTATCCCATGACTTGTTAGTTTTCGTAGAAGCCTCTCATGAGGGACTTTGTCAAACGCCTTCTGAAAATCCAAATACACTACATCTACCGGTTCACCTTTATCCACATGTTTATTAACCCCTTCAAAAAAATGAAGCAGATTTGTTAGGCAAGACTTCCCTTGGGTAAATCCATGTTGACTATGTTTCATTAAATCATGTCTTTCTATATGCTCTACGATTTTGATCTTGAGAATAGTTTCCACTATTTTTCCCGGCACTGAAGTCAGGCTCACTGGTCTATAGTTACCCGGATCGCCCCTTGAGCCTTTTTTAAATATTGGGGTTACATTGGCCACCCTCCAGTCTTCAGGTACAATGGATGATTTTAATGATAGGTTACAAATTTTGACTAATAGATCAGAAATTTCATTTTTTAGTTCCTTCAGAACCCTAGGATGCATACCATCCGGTCCAGGTGATTTGCTACTCTTTAGTTTGTCAATCTGGCCTACTACATCTTCCAGATTCACAGTGATTTCGTTCAGTTCGTCTGACTCATCACCCCTGAAAACCATCTACGGAACTGGTATCTCCCCAACATCCTTATTAGTAAACACGGAGACAAAGAATTAATTTAGTCTTTCTGCAACGGCCTTATCTTCCCTAAGAGCCCCTTTAACCCCTCGGTCATCTAATGGTCCAACCGACTCCCTCACAGGTTTCTTGCTTTGGATATATTTTAAAAAGTTTTTATTATGAGTTTTTGCCTCTATGGCCAATTTCATTTCAAATTCTCTTTGCCTGTCTTATCAATGTTTTACACTTAGCTTGACAATGCTTATGTTTTATCCTATTTTCTTCAGATGGATCCTTCTTCCAATTTTTGAAGGATGTTTTTTTGGATAAAATAGCCTCTTTCACCTCACCTTTTAACCATGACGATAATCGTTTTGCCTTCCTTCCACCTTTCTTAATACGCGGAATATATATAGACTGCACCTCTAGGATTGTATTATTAAACAATGCCCATGCCTGTTGAACACTTTTAACCTTTGCAGCTGCACCTTTCAGTTTTTTTCTAACTATTTTCCTGATTTTATCAAAGTTTCCCTTTTTAAAATTTAGTGTTAGAGCTGCAGATTTACTTATTGTCCCCCTTCCAGTTATTAGTTTAAATTTGATCATGTTATGATCACTGTTGCCAAGTGGCCTCACCACCGTTACTTCTCTCACCAAATCTTGCGTTCCACTAAGAATTAAATCTAAAATAGCTCCCTCTCTTGTTGGTTCCTGAACAAATTGCTCCATGAAGCAATCATTTATTACATCCAGGAACTTTATGTCTCTAGCAAGTCCTGATGTTACATTTACCCAGTCAATATTGGGGTAATTGAAATCTCCCATTATTATTGCACTGCCAAATTGGTTTGCTTCCCTGATTTCTCGTAGCATTTCATCATCTGTCTGACCATTTTGTCCAGGTGGACGGTAGTATACTCCTATCACCATACTCTTACCCAACACACATGGGATTTCTACCCATATAGATTCTACTGAGCATTTAGTCTCTTGTATGATCTTTATCCTGTTGGACTCTATACCCTCCCGGACATATATTGCCACACCCCCACCAAGTTGATCCGCCCTATCATTGCAATATAATTTGTACCCTGATATAGCACTGTCCCATTGGTTATCCTCCTTCCACCAAGTCTCTGTGATGCCAATCATGTCAATCTCATCATTTGCTGCTATACACACTAATTCTCCCATCTTACTTCTTAGACTTCTGGCATTGGCATACAGACATTTCAAAGTGTGGTTTTTGCTTGTTTTAACAACCTGCTTTTCAGTTGTTTGGGATAATTTGGAACTCATTAGCTTTGGTGATTTTTTACATATAGGCATATGAACTATGTTTGCATTTAATGGAACCTCTCTGTTGGGATGTCCTAACTCTCCTGTTTCATTAGTATTCTTCAGGGATACATTTCTCCGAACCATGCACTGCTGAGTGACTGTTGGCTTTCCCCCTTGTTCTAGTTTAAAAGCTGCTCTATCTCCTTTTTGAAAGTTAGTGCCAGCAGCTTGGTTCCATTCTGGTTAAGGTAGAGCCCATCCTTTCGGAAATGTCTCCACAGTTCCTTACAAAGCTGAATCCCTCTTCCCTGCACCATCGTCTCATCCACGCATTGAGACTCTGGAGCTCTCTCTGCCTCTGGGGACCTGCACGTGGAACACGAAGAAAAATGGAAACAGCAACAAAAATCTCTCACAAGCCTGCATTCTGTACAAGCAGAGCTTGCAGATAAGATTGAAGATTTAGAAAACAGATCCAGGCGCTGCAATCTAAGATTTAAAAGTATACCCGAAAAAGATGAATATGCTAATTGTGTTGTGGAAAAGCTATTTTAGTGGACCCTTGGGCCGGCCTGCGGGAGACTGGAGAGAGATGGACTATAGTCTCTGCTTGAGGGCAGACCGGGAGGCCGATACCAGGCTGGCGATGGACGGTGAGCTTCACCCAGGAAGCTGGTGCTCCCCCGGGAGGAGCCCGTAGGAGCCCGGCCGCTGGGACTTAGGAGATCACGGTAGCTGGAGCTGGAGCGGGCAGGCAGGGATCCGGAATCAGGCAGGAACAGAAGCAGGACAGGTACTGGATCCAAACTGGAATTGAAGCAGGACAGGTTACTGGAACCAAGCTGGAACTGAAGCGGGACAGGTTACTGGAACCAAGCAAGAACTGAAGCGGGACAGGTTACTAGAACCAAGCAGGAACTGAAGCAGGACAGGTACTGGAACCAAGCTGGAACTGAAGCGGGACAGGTTCCTGGAACCAAGCTGGAACTGAAGCGGGACAGGTTACTGGAACCAAACTGGAACTGGAACTGAAGCAGGACAGGTACTGGAACCAAGCTGGAACTGAGGCAGGACAAGTTACTGGAACCAGGCAGGCACTGAAGCAGGACAGGTACTGGAACCAAGCTGGAACTGAAGCAGGACAGGTTACTGGTTACTGGAACCAAGCAAAAGCAAAGACAGGACTTGGACACAAAAGAGTAGCAAGTCTTAGGCAGGAACGGAGCTGCTCACGCAATAGCACGCTCCGGGGCTCAGAGCAACTGGGAACCGCAAGGAACCCCGTTGCAAGGCAAAGTTCTGGGCTCCACGGCGGCCTTACATAGGCCGCAGCATCTGATGTCAGGGGTAAGGTGGAGCCTTCAGTGGCGGGAAAAGGCCTTCATAAGTGCGGCTCCTGCATGCGCGCCTAAGGAGACAGCGTCCAGGAAGGGTTTCTCGGCGGCGTCCCCCCCATGGGGACGCCGTGAAGCAGGCCGCAGGCTCTCGGAGACGGAACGGGACCAAGGAGGTAAGGGCCGGGTTGCGACCGGGACCGTAACAGTACCTCCCCTCTTACACCCCCTCTTAGCAGGCCCAGGTTTACCTGGGTGATCTTGATGGAATGTCTTCAACAACTCCTCATCAAGAATGTTGCGGGCAGGCTCCCATGTGTTATCTTCAGGTCCACAGCTTTCCCAGGCAATTAGATACTCCCACCGGCGTTGATGGAATCTTACGTCGAGGACCTCCCGGACTTGATAGGTGGTATCTCCTGGCACAGAAGGATCTGGAGAATCAGGAGCCCGGGGATGGTACCTGGAAAGAATGAGAGGCTTCAAGAGTGACACATGGAAGACGTTGTGCACATGCATCGAGGAGGGTAAGCACAAGCGATAGGAAACAGCCCCTACATGCTCGGCAATACGGAATGGTCCACAGAATTTGGGGGCGAGTCTGCGGGAAGGAATCCGAAGTTGCAGATTCTTTGTACTCAGCCAAACGCGGTCTCCAGGAAGGTAGACTGGCGCTGGCTGGTAATGGTTGTCTGCCCATTTTTTGGCAGACCGGGCAGCTTCTTGCATCTTCCTTTGGATGGACTTCCATAGAACAAGTAACTGGTGGGCGGAAAGCTGCACTGCAGGCAGCGCACTAGGTTTGGAAGAAGGCAAGGGTGGCCGCAGCTGTTTCCCATAAACTGCTAGGAAGGGAGAGCCACAATGAGAGTACCCAGGGATAAAGTGTCTATAGAAGTTAGCAAAGCCGAGGAAGCGTTGTAATGCCTTGAGGCCCCTCGGCTGTGGCCAGTTCCTGATTGCAGTGACTTTCTCCGGGTCCATCTGGAAGCTGTCTGCCGAGACAATATAACCCAGGAACGGCAGGGAAGTTTTTTCAAAACTGCATTTCTCGAGTTTAGCATATAGGCTGTGCTCCCTGAGTATTTGGAGCACCTGGCAGACATGCTGGCAATGCGTAGGCAGGTCACGGGAGTAAATCAGGATGTCGTCAAGGTAGACGATCACACAGGTGTTGAGTAGATCCCATAGCACCTCGTTCATCAACTGCTGGAAGACCGCCAGGGCATTACAAAGGCCGAAGGGCATTACGAGATACTCGTAATGCCCATCCCTGGTGTTAAACGCGGTCTTCCATTCGTCTCCGGGGCGGATTCTAACCAAATTGTTGGCCCCGCATAGGTCCAGTTTGGTGAAGACTCTCATGCCTTGGAGCCTATCAAGTAGCTCCGGGATTAGTGGGAGTGAGTAGCGGTCCTGCTTCATAATCACGTTGAGTCCTCGGTAGTCGATACAGGGCCTCAGGGAACCATCTTTCTTGCTAACAAAAAAGAAGCCCGCCCTAGCGGGCGATTTTGATGGGCGAATGAACCCTTTTGCCAGGTTCTCTGTAATATATTCGGACATTGCCCGAGTCTCGGGCAAGGACAAGGGATACACCCTACCTCGAGGAGGCATGGTTCCGGGCAGCAAGTCAATAGCACAGTCGTATGGACGGTGCTGCAGAGATTTAGAAGACTAAATCTCTGCTTTAGTCTTCAAGAAGATGTCGGTAAAGTCCTCATAAGGAGCTGGAGGTCCCAGGGCAGAGTGCAGAAGCAGGAGTGCTGGAGGCTTGGGTACCTTCATACAGTGAGCGAGGCAATAGGGACTCCACTTGGTGATCTGCAGAGAATCCCACTGGATTATAGGTGAGTGCTTTTGGAGCCACAGCAGCCCTAGCACTACGGGGTGGACAGCCTTTTCTAGGACCAGAAAGGCTATCTCCTCCGAGTGGCTCGCCCCGGTGCGGACAGTGATGGGCACCGTGGATGTCACAATACGACCTGGAAGGAGCGTTCCCTGAATGGAGGTAATTCGAAGCGGAACCTCTTGTTTCTGCGGCGGGATCCGCAGCTGAGAGACCAAGTCTTGCTGGATAAAATTACCCCCGGCTCCGGAATCCAGGAAGGCGAGGGTTTCCAAAGACCCTCCAGGAAATTCCAAGGTAATAGGTATAGTGCTTTGAGGAGCTGTAGCACAACCTAGGAGGAGCTCCTCCCGACCTCCTAGGTTCTGGAGTTTTCCGCACGCTCCTGGCAGCGAGCCAGAAAGTGGCCTTTCTGCCCGCAATATAGGCACAGGCCCATTGAGCGGCGACGTTGTCTCTCCTCTGTGGAGAGCGGGGCACGTCCCAACTGCATAGGTTCAGAGGCGGGAACATCAGGACGGGCAGGCCTCGGAAGAGGCGGTGGACGTGAGGAACCATGGGCAGGACTGTGCCTCATTGTGCGTACCTCTCGGGCTTGCTGTTGCAGGCGGCGGTCGATCCGAGCAGCCATGTCGATGAGCACATTAAGATCTTCTGGGAGATCCCAGGCGGCGATCTCGTCTTTGATGCGCCCAGACAAACCTTCCAAGAAGATCGCCTTGAGGCTGCCGTCTTGCCAGCCTACTTCCTGAGCAAGAGTTCTAAAGTCCATTGCGTAGTCCGCCAGTGAACGGGATCCTTGGCGAAGCTGTAGCAAGTCAGAGGTAGCCGAGGCCTGGCAGGCCGGTTTGTCAAAGGCTTGACGAAAGTTGGAGACAAACTGCTGCAAGTCCTCCAGGGAGGAGTCATTAATCTCCCAAAGGGGAGAGGCCCACACCAGGGCCTTCCCATCAAGCAAGGAGAGGATGTACGCTACTTTAATGGAGTCCGTGGGGAACTGTCGAGGCAACAGGGAGAAGCGTACAAAACATTGGTTTAGGAACCCTCTGCAGGTCCTATTATCTCCAGCGTAGTGGGAGGGTGCCGGCAGCTGAGTCACAGATGAGGCTGCGTCCACAGCAGCCGAAGGACGAGTTTCGCTGGCATCCATTCGGGCGGCCAGTTGCCCAACGGAACTGGCCAGGACATCCAGGTATTGCTGTTGCTGTTGTAGCTGCAGAGCCAACCCAGGAAGATCCTGGGGTCCTGGTACCTCGGCCGAGTCCATGGCCTTGCAATCTGTTGTGGAAAAGCTGTTTTAGTGGACCCTTGGGCCGGCCTGTGGG
Organism: Rhinatrema bivittatum; assembly: GCF_901001135.1. NCBI lineage: Eukaryota > Metazoa > Chordata > Amphibia > Gymnophiona > Rhinatrematidae > Rhinatrema > Rhinatrema bivittatum. The sequence goes on along the minus strand of NC_042615.1, from coordinate 808,429,571 downwards.
AGACTGGAGAGAGCTGGACTATAGTCTCTGCTTGAGGGCAGACCGGGAGGCCGATACCAGGCAGGCGATGGACGGTGAGCTTCATCCAGGAAGCTGGTACTCCCCCGGGAGGAGCCCGTAGGAGCCCAGCTGCTTGGGACTTAGGGGATTCACCCTGGAAGCCGGAGCTCCCCCAGGAGGAGCCCCTAGGAGCCCGGCCGCTGGGACTTAGGAGATCACAGAGGCTGGAGCTGAAGCAGGCGGGCAGGGATCTGGAATCAGGCAGGAACAGAAGCAGGACAGGTTACTGGAACCAAGCTGGAACTGAAGCGGGACAGGTTACTGGAACCAAACTGGAACTGAAGCAGGACAGGTACTGGAACCAAGCTGGAACTGAGGCAGGACAAGTTACTGGAACCAGGCAGGCACTGAAGCAGGACAGGTACTGGAACCAAGCTGGAACTGAAGCAGGACAGGTTCCTGGAACCAAGCAAAAGCAAAGACAGGACTTGAACACAAAAGCGTAACGAGTCTTAGGCAGGAACAGAACTGCTAACGCAATAGCACGCTCCGGGGCTCGGAGCAACTGGGAACCGCAAGGAACCCCGTTGCAAGGCAAAGTTCTAGGCTCCACGGCTGCCTTACATAGGCCGCAGCGTCTGACGTCAGGGGTAAGGCGGAGCCTTCAGTGGCGGGATAAGGCCTTCATAAGCGTGGCTCCTGCGCGCACGCGCCTAAGGAGACGGCATCCAGGAAGGGTTTCTCGGCGGCGTCCCCCCCGTGGGGATGCCGCGAAGCAGGCCGCAGGCTCTCGGAGACAGAACGGGACCAAGTTGGTAAGGGCCGGGTTGCGACCGGGACCGTAACAAATTGCACCTTGGTGGTTCAAAGGATCTGCACCATGATATTGAATGGAACATCTTCAGACAAAGTAGATCTCCAAACTACTCCACAAATTGAAAGAGCGCACAGATCTCTGGGTCCCATACTTGGGAACAAGCCCCAAGACATCATAGCCTGCTTCCATTCATATGCTTACAAAGAGCGGATCGCGACGGCGGCACGACAAAAGCGGTTATGGAGTTGGGAAGAGAACAACATCGCCATCTATGCAGATCTTGCCACTGTCACCCTGCACAAACGTTCGGCTTTTAAACCCATCATGGTGGCATTGGTGGCTGCGCAAACCCTCTATAGATGGCTGTTTCCATTTGGACTGTGGTTTCAGATCGATGGGAAATCGCATACTGTCCGCACACATGAGGAAGCAGCGCATGCTATGAAAGAGGTGGGCCTTTCCGTGGAGATTCCTGCCCCCAGCACTACTATCCTGGCGGGAATCAGATCGGAGATGCCGCGGTGGCAGCGAGTCAACAAGGGCGACTGCAGACTACGCCGGAATACCAGCGACAGTACACAAGTCTCCGCTCAAACTTGACTTACTTCTATGAGGGGGCTTCCTCGCGGAGCTTTTGACTGCCTTCCTACTGTGTGGCGTAAGTGACGGTTGGTCATGTCACGATCCCCATACTTACTGCATCCATGTTGATTAGTTTGAACCTATAAGTACTCTTAGGTACATGTTGTTGTTTTTTTGTTTTTTTATATTGATGACTAGCTCCAGAATGCCCTGGGGGTAGACCGGCTCTCCATACCAGTATGGGTTCTTCCTCCAATAGAAACTGGGAACGATGGAATCTTTCCCAGGGGTTGCAGAGGGGTGGGAGGGGAATGGGTATTCTGCCTTATTGTATATCTGCAAGGTTTCATGCTAAGGAGCTCTCGAAGTTTTGTTATTTATCAGTACAGCTTTCCTGTCAGGGGGTCCAGGGATGACCATGCTTTTTGGTTCAGAGATGGGGTTCTCTAGGGGCGCAACAGCATCGGAGGGACTTAATTTTCTGGATTCCTGAGATTTGGAGGGGGTTTAGTTCTGGTTATAATGGCCATGGTTAAATTTGTTTCTCTTAATGTGAAAGGTTTAAACTCAGGCCACAAACAAAGATTATTCTTTCAGGAAATGGGGCGTTTAAAGGCAGATGTGATTTACTTACAGGAGACACATCTCCGGAAGAGATATGAGAGTCTTATGAAATCTGATAAATATCCGCAGCAATTTTGGGTGGCTGCGACAAAAGATAGTAAATATTCTGGGGTGGGTATTTTAATTCACAAAGATTTGCAGTTTGAATTATTGAATTTTCTCAGGGCTGCTATCTTCTGTTAACTGTGAAGTTAGGGGGGGAAATGTTTGACACTCTGTGCCGTCTATGGCCCAACCTCTCACAAGGAGGCCTTCTATACCAACCTCTACACTGTCTTAGCTGATAAGGCAGAGGGGAGCGTAATTTTAGGAGGGGATTTTAATGTTACCCTCAACCCATATATTGACAACTCTACTGGAATTAGTTCAGATTCTTCAGTGACCAGAAAGGCTCTCAAAAAAATAATTACACTGATAGCTGGGATAGATGGCTGGAGATCACGTTTTCCCTCCTCTAAGTGTTATTCCTTTTATTCCCACCTACACAATTCTTATTCCCGCCTCGACATGTTCTTCATAGATAAAACTAGGATCAATATGGTACAGAAGGCAGATATTGAACCCATTGTTTGGCCCGACCATGCCCTGGTTTGGTTTCAATTACAATTAAAAAATGATGATACTGGCCAGAGATATTGGAGACTTAATGACTCCTTATTAGAGGACAGTATGTTTCAAAAACAGATACATCAGGAAGTACAGGAATACCTCCGACTTAATGACACTGGGGAGCTGAACCCGGGGACTATTTGGGAATGCTTGAAGAGTGTTCTGCGAGGTTCCTTTATTGCCAGAGCCACTTATGTTAATAAACAGAGGGAAAAGGTTAGGCTACACTTAATTACCACACTATGGCAGCTTGAACTAGCTCACATGCGCGACCTTTCTAATCCTTTATTGCTGAGGGGAATACAGGAAACTCGGGATAAAATTGCGTTGCATGATGCGGTGCGCATAGCTCATCAGTTAGAATTGGCTCAGCAGCAATGTTTTGAAGGGGGGAATAAGGCCAGGAAGCATTGAGCGCAACTGCATAAGCGTTGACAAGTGCTAGCTACTAACCCTAAAATAAAAAATACAGAGGGACAACTCCTGACTGACAACACATCTATTAGACAACAATTTCTCCAGTTTTATACCAAGCTGTATAGTGGAGATTCGAACATTCAAGATAGGGATATTATAGACTACCTTTCTGATACACCACTCCCAGAATTGACTACCTTTCAACGGCAATTTCTGGACAAAGATATTACCCTGGGGGAAATCCATGATGCTATCAAATCATTAAAACCTGGTAAATCTCCGGGCATCGATGGTTATACTCCAAAGTTTTACAAAAGCTTTGCCTAGGCATTAGCGCTGGTATTTCAAAAATGTTTTAATTCATTACGGATGGGGACCACCCTTTCATCCCAGGCCAATTCGGCAGGGATTACCATTTTGCCAAAACCCGGTAGGGATCCGACACTTTGTGGATCCTACCGCCCCATTTCTCTTCTGAATATTGATGTTAAGCTGCTGGCAAAGATCCTAGCCAATCGCTTGAATTGTTTCATTGCACAATTGATTCACTCAGACCAAGTGGGATTTATTCCTGGCCGAACCACAGCAGATAATGTCCATAAGATAATAGATATTCTTTGGTATGCAAAGAAACATAAGATCCCTGCTATAGCCCTTTCCCTAGATGCTGAAAAAGCATTCGATATGGTACACTGGCCATATCTATTTCATACTATGGAGAAAATTGGTTTTGGGGACCCTTATCTTGAATGGCTTCGGCAGCTCTATAGCACTCCCAAGGCGTGTCTCAAAATTAATGGTGGGTACTCCCCTATGTTCATAGTTGGAAGAGGGACAAGATAGGGATGCCCGCTATCCCTACTGCTTTTTGCCCTTTTTCTTGAACCCTTTGCGGTTAACATTCGTCGGAATGCTGAGGTTACAGGGTTCATCCTGGGAGGGATGTCTTCTAAACTTTCTATGTATGCCGATGATATTTTTCTAACACTTACTTACCCTGAGACCTCCCTTAGGCATATGACAAATGAAATGGAGACTTTCAGCCATGTCTCAGGCTTTCGGGTCAACTGGGACAAATCTGAGATCTTGAATATCAGTATCCCACCCCATGAGGTTACCCACTTACAAGGGTTGTTTAAATTTAAATGGGCGCATTCCCAGATTAAATATCTGGGTGTTTATCTGAGTGCTACCCAGGATTTGCTCTCCATAAACTACACACCCTTATGGCACAAACTTAACAAAGCCTTGGAAGAATGGAGTAGATATCATATATCCTGGCTGGGCCGTATGGCAGTCTTTAAAATGACCATACTCACAAACTTTTATATTTATTTCAGACACTTCCGATCCTGGTCCCTCCAAACCTTTTAAAACAATGGCAGAAGAAATGTATGGTCTTTATTTGGGCCGGGCAATGACCCAGGGTATCTCGGCAAGTTTTATTTCTCCCTAAGTCCAGAGGGGGGCTTCATGTCCCAGAAATCTCCAGATACTATTGGGAAGCCCAACTTAAAAATCTGGTGGATTGGCATATTACGAGGCAACCTAAACAATGGGTCCAACACACACAAACATGGCTAGGACAGGTCCCACTGCGCAGTTTATTATGGCAGCCCAAAGGTACATGGCTGGTTAATCCTAACGAACTTCTTCCACCATCTTCCCTCCTTTCATTGACATTATGGCATCAACTCAGGCCACGGTTAGTAGGGGGACAGGACTACCATGCCAGCACCAGTTTATATACAAACAAGGCGTTCCCCCCAGGATATCAGAGTGTGGCATTTTTGGTGTGGAGGCAGAGGGGGATCAAAACCTGGGAACACATATGGGGACCACAAACTGTGGGCTTTTCCAGATCTGCAGCATCTGCAGCCTATTCTTGTGTACAGTTAGTCCATTTTGCAAGGGCCAATCTACTCATGGTGCCACTTAATATGACTTTGAAAAAATTTGTCATAAGGCTAGCAGTTCTAAGCAAGTTCTCTCCATGACCTATCGGCTTTTAACACCTCAAATGGAGGTCATTTCTGCCTTTCAGAAAGCTTGGGAAAATGAACTACTGTTTGACTGGACACCCGCACTCTGGAAGTCTATCTTTCGGAGCTTAGGTAGGGGGTACATTGCTTCCTCTCTCATTGAAAATGCTTATAAGTTGGTATATCAGTGGTATGTATGCCCCATTCAACTTCATAAATTTGCACAACACATTTCAGATAAATGTTGGCGGATCTGTGGGGAGGATGATTCTAGATATATCAATGGTTGCAGGCAATGATCCCAGGGCTAAATGTCTTTCATCCACTGCATGTTTTACTGGGTGTCAGGTTCCCAGGGGTCTCAGTAGATCAGGATCGTATGGCACATATTATTCTGACAGCTAGTAGATGCAAACTAGCACGGGTATGGAAATCACCAATAGTTCCAACAAAAGTAACCATACAACAAAGAGTGGATAAAATATTTTTATTCTCTCATATTACAGCTTTTAAGCAGCACAACATGTCTAAATTTGAAAAAACATGGCAGGCATATCGGATCTGGAAATCTACACAAGTGGCCTCTACCCCTGCAGTGTAGGCCGCCTTCTATGGTTCTTCCCTGATCTATCTCAATAGAATTAGGCTATACCTTGATTTCAAATGTTAATGAAGGCTCCCAACTGTTCTTTTCGGTTTATTGAGCTATACTTGCAATATATAAGAGGCTTTAGGGGGAGGGGGGGGGCGGGTAGGTTTAAAGGTATAAAATCAATGTTTTATTTCATTTTCAGAATGTGAATCTATATTTATAAATCCATGTACACTTTCTATTATGTTTCATGGTATGTTATGTATTACATTTGATTCACTGTCTGTTCAATAAAAACTTTTAATTACAAAAAAAAAAAAGGCAGCTCAAACATTAAACCAGCAACATAAGCATTCTTAGTTTTAATTATTATTATGTTTTTGTTTCACAGTTCAAGAAGAGAAATGCTTACAAATCCAAATAGAGCAGGCTTATTACAGGAAGAAAAAGCCTTTGCAGAAGCAAAATAAAAAATATGCAAGGGGTCCTACATGATGACTGTGATGCGTGTATCTTGGAAATACCAGGGCGAAAATATCACGAGTGTCTGAAATGGTGCTGGCACGTGAAAAGGCAGAAACTAAGAACCATTTTACTAGACTGTCTCGAGCACGTCAAAGCGTATTAATAGTGGCGAAGTATAAAATGGAGATATTGGGGTTTTGTAGTGAGGACATAAATATGATTATGGATCTGATTAAGCCTGTCAAAAAAAAAAAATGCAAAGGACCCCCAGATGTCTCTAAGCCAACTAGTTATTTTAAATGTTGATAAAGATCAAATGAAGCTTATCGACTGCATAATCTGTAAAAGAGAGCACACATCATTTTCTAAAACAGCTCAGTTTTGTATCTTTTTTTTTTTCTGCAGAAATGAAAACCGTTGTAGATGTTTGAAGTGACTTGAGATGTATTTTGAAATAACAGTGATACTAGAATTCCATAAGCAGTTTTTGTAATCTCTGTATGTACATTATTCTTTATCATGTATAGTTTAAAAATAAACACTTTTAACAATTTATGGGAGCATGCTCCCTGCTTTGTTTTTTTGTAAAAAAAATATGAATAGAAGAGAAATCAGACTTTTTGTTGACCCTCTGCTACTAAAGACAAACCAACTGTCTACAACAGTTTTCATTGCTGCAGAAAAAAAAAGATAAAAAATTGAGTGGATTTAGAAATTGATGTGTGCTCTCTTTACAGATTATGTAGTCTATAAACTTCATTTGATCTTTATTGATGTTTGGCCTAACTGGTTGGCTTAGAGCCATCTGGGGGCTCCTTTGTATTTTTTTTGACAGACTTGATCAGATCCATAATCATATTTATGTCCTTGTTACAAAACCCTGATATAATGAAGGCATCAAAAATCCCTGGGTAAATAAAGTCAAGCATCCAAATTCTGAAGAAAGGTCATAGCAGTGTCCACAGTCTCAGAGATGAGAGCGGATTCCTGATGCCTAACTTAAAGTTTAGCCAGATACTGCAGAGCAAGAGGAATGTTTTTCTTGGTGAGCAGAGTGCAAACAGTTAGAAACATTTCTGTTTAGCGGAAACATCTGCAGCATAATCTTGAAAGATGAAAATCGTATGCCCTTCATAGCTAAGATCAGTAGTCTTCTTGTAAGCTTGAAGAATTTCAATTTTATGGGAAAAATTCAGGATCTGAACTATCACTACTTGAGACTAAAGAGGTTAGGACTGTTCAGCTTGGAGAAGAGACAGCTGAGGGGGGATATGATAGAGGTGTTTAAAATCATGAGTGGTCTAGAACAGGTAGATGTGAATCGGTTATTTACTCTCTCGGATAGTAGAAAGACTAGGGGGCACTCCATGAAGTTAGCATGTGGCACTTTTAAAACTAATCGGAGAAAGTTATTTTTCACTCAACGCACAATTAAACTCTGGAATTTGTTGCCAGAGGATGTGGTTAGTGCAGTTAGTATAGCTGTGTTTAAAAAGGATTGGATAAGTTCTTGGAGGAGAAGTCATTACCTGCTATTAATTAAGTTGACTTAGAAAATAGCCACTGCTAATACTAGCAACAGTGGCATGGAATAGACTTAGTTTTTGGGTATTTGCCAGGTTCTTATGGCCTGGATTGGCCACTGTTGGAAACAGGATGCTGGGCTTGATGGACCCTTGGTCTGACCCAGTATGGCATATTCTTATGTTCTTAAGACAGGTCCTGGAGTGATGGTGGTGATGTTAGTTTCTCTACCTATGCTGGTATGATAGGAATTGGGATGTTTAAGGGAGAGGCAGCCCAGCATACAAGTGCTAGATCAGGGGACTTGAAACAGGAACTGGAATATGAAACAGGAACTTGAACCTGGAGCTGGGACTAGAGTGCTTGAGTAGCCTTCTAGTAGCTGTGAACAACTTTCTAGTTCCCAACAACCTCTTTTAATCTGGCTTTGCCCAATCTGGTTCACTTGGGAGAGTGGCTACCATACTCTTCTTAATTTCTTATGACCCTTGGCCCTGCTTGCTCCTGAATTGCTAATTAGCTCTGTTGCTAGGGCTCCAGCCCTTCATTGTCCTTGACAGGTAAAGATTAGCACTGTGGTAGAATGTTGGCATGCTTGGGACAGAGATAGGGGGCAGTAGTGAGAGCATGCTAAAGGGATCAGGTGGAAGATATGGGGAAGAGCTGGTGTTCTTTTAAGTATGGGAATTTATATGCTTATGTACTTGAGTGGTAGAGAACCAGAGAGGACAACAACTAGGCAGAATGGATAGACCAATTGGTCTTTACCTACCATCATTTACTATGTTACTCTGAGGTGCATTTATAATTTCAGTATTAAAATAATTTGATATAAAAATCTACAATAGAGTAATTTTTTCCTTTTATAACTAATGGGAGAAACTTCTGTGGATCCTGGAAATCAATAATAGTTGTATGTCGTCTGAGTGCACATGACACTGCTTCAGGTGAAACATATTAATCAATAACAGGGACTGACAGCTCTCATTGATCCTTACTGGGTGATATATACTGCAGCTGTCATGTGTGTATAATCAGTATAAATGTAGTCATTCTTTGTTTGGTGCATTTCTTTTCATTTGAAGACAGGCCCTGCAGTATAGTATGATTACAAAATATGAAAAAAAAGAAAAATATAAAGAAAAATATAATTTCCAGTAAGGTGGATTCTCTTTTGTTATTAAATAAAATTACCATTGCCATACAAGGGTCCCTGTGAACAGAAGTATACACTAGAACCTTAGAACACCTTAAACAACTGGGACCAGCTATCTAGCCCAGTCCACCTTAAATACCCAGAGTGGGAATCTAGACCACAGGGTGTTTCCTATAGGAAGGAAATAAAAGCCCAGGTTCAAGAAAGGCGCAAATGAGCCCAGAAGGGGAGGAGACAGCTCCAGGAACTATGCCAGAACCCTGATTATATGAATGCTTGACTTTAATGTAGCATTGCTGAGGTAAGCAGGCTTTTGCTGTCTATTTATATAAAGAACAAAAGTGCCCTTCTGTTGAAAACCAGATGCCAGTTGATTTGTCTGTCTTCCAGTACACCTCCCTGAAGCCAAGGATTGCTCCACACTATCATATATGATAGCTGAGCTGGGATTTCTAGTCTAAGCCATGAGAGACCAAGGAACCATGCTATCACTTTCTGGCTTCTGGGCCTGGCTGTAGCTGCAGCCCCAAGAGTTGAACCCATCAGGCTAAAGGGCCTAGCCATGCCCATATAAGAGAGGAAATAGTGAATCAGAGCTGGACAGGCAAAGATTTTTTTTAAAGGAAGTTTTTTATTTTCCTGTTGTTCTGGAAGTGCTGTAGGCCTTGGTTGCAGAGAGGTGTCTGTTATACCTGGGGACTTGCTGAACCAGCATGGAGTGCTTACTCCAGGCCCTCATAGAGGGACAGCAGTAGCTGCAGACTGTTGTATAGGCCCAGTGGGCCCAGTAGCAAGTGCTATAAGAGCATCTTAACCAGTAATAAACTTTGTTAATGCAGATAGCTGTCATGGTTAGGTTGGCTGAATCTGGGATTTCCCCCAACAGGAGCAGCGTCAGACTCTGAGGCAAGGCCGGATTGGATCTTCTGTCTAGACTAGCCACCTCCCCCTCGAGTTGAGCCCTCAGGTTCTGGTGGCTGGCAAGAGTTAGCTGGAACTGGAGACAAGGCCTGGAGCAGAAGACACGGTGGATCTTGGAGGCAGGCAGGGCTGGAGACAAGGGCTGGAATTGGAGACATGGTGGGTCTTGGAGGCAGGCAGGCTGGAGGCAAGAGCTGCAGCTGGAGACAAGGCCTGGGGCAGACGACATGGTGGGTCTTGAAGGCAGGCAGGACTGGAGACAGGCAGGGTTGGAGGCAAGACCTAGGACTGAAGACAGGACTATAACTAGAAACAAGGCAACAAGGAGTGGACAAGACTAGGACTGGACCACAGGAGCTAAACAAGGAACATAAAGACATAAAACATGGAACTGAAGTACAGCAATATCCTAACACAAAACAAGGGAAACAGGCAAGAAGGCCTGTAAGCAAGTTTAGGGGTGCAGGGACCTGTCTGTTACAGGACACTTCCAGTTGCCCTCCCACCTTACTTCATGATCCTAAGTCAGGAAAAAGACAATGTGTTCTCCTCAGAAATAGACTTTTATTTATTAGATTTGGCAGGACTTAGCAGTTAGAAGATGATAACAATTCCTGTCTAAGATCTTGGCCACTAAGCACCAGTTTACCCTAAAGAAAGTTCTGTACCATGGGTGGTTACAAACATGCCATAAACCTTAGCCTGCTTAATATATTAATTCTTATGGCTAACTTACTTACTCCTGGTCCCAACTTCAGGCGATATCACTCTGTTCACCTCTGAAGCAGACGCTGGCTGGAGGTCTGGAGAATGTGTGTCTGGAAGGAGACTTGCCTTCTGGGTTTGGTGCTGGCAGTGGTCCGGGTAGGAGACTTGCTTCTGGTTCTGGTACTTGCCAAGCTATCTGGAGCTTGTTCTCGCCCCTCACCCTCTCAGACTCCATGTCCCTCTCCAAACCTGAGCAGGGCATCTCCTCTTGCTGGGCTATCTCTCCCCGGTCTCCTGGCCATACCTAGTTTTCTCCCTCTTTGATAGCAGTGAGTGCTGGTCTGCTTTGGACTCCCCTTTCGCTCCCCTTTTCTTTCAGGGGTCCCTTCTCTGGTTTCAGGGTCACTTTTCTGGTTTCCTCCTTCTCTCTATTTGCCCCCCTGTCTTATACTTTCCAGCTGATAAATATGCATAAGCTCATGCATAATCATGGGGTAGGTGGAGGGTCTTTGCCGCATTACAGGTCTTTCCCCCGCCCCCTCCACATTTCTTCAGGGGGGCCCTGCCATGTTGCAGGTCTTTTTCTCCATTCCTATTTCTTGGGGAAGAGTACTGCCACATCTGAATGCCAAGCTGTGTGCCAGAGTCAGTGTTTTTTTCCATTTCAGACTGCCCCCCTTTTTCCAAGGGTGGGGGTCCTTCTGACCTCTGGACCTCCTTGGCTGGTCCATGACTCCTGCTTATGAGCTTAGCTGCTGTTGCGATCCCCCCTGCTGCTGCGCTACAGGAGGTCTCTTACCTTCCTCTGGAGGCCGCTCTGAAGCCTGGGCCTCGCCTGTGTTCCATCCGGGACTTGCTCCAGGGCCTGAGAGGCCTAGCTGTGCCTGTGGCTTGCATGCCAGCGTTTGGACTTCCTGTTTGGCGACGCCCTTTCCTAGGGGCTGGCCCGCAGCTCTCCACCTGACTTATAGGACCAGCAGTGGGCGGTCCTGGCAAGCTCCTCCCAGGGAGTTGCCTTCTACCTCCAGTACTTAAGGACTTTCTGTTCACTTGCAAATGGCCTTTGGATCGGGCTCTACAGTCGTCTGTAACCTTGCTGATCCAGGTCCCCCGGTTTCGCCTATGCCTTGATGGGTTCCTGTCCTGTGTCCCTGCCTAGATGTATGCTCCTGTTCCTGCCAGCCGTAAGGACTTCGGATGTGAGTATCCCAGCATCGGAGTTCCTGTTCGCCTGGGTCTTCCCCGCACCCTCCTTCTCAGCGTGGTCCGCGACCAGCCTTCCTGGGCTGTGTAGGGCGCCCTGATGGACAGTGCAATGTTTCCGTCCAGCCTTGTCTACAGTAACTGCTTCAGCCCTTGCCCGGATGTCTTCCTGTCTCTGCCTTGACCTACGTCCTCGTCTGGTTCCTGAGCCTTCTGTCCTGTTGGGCCCTGGGGTGGCCAACAGGAGGGATTCGTCCCACGGGCTCTTGAGCTTCTGCCAGCCGAGGGGGCTTCGGATGTGAGTATCCCAGCATCGGAGTTCCTGCTCGCCTGGATCTTTCCTGTGTCTCGCTTCAGCCCTTGTCCTGATGTCTCCGTCTTGCTTCTGCCCCGTCTGATGTCTTCTGTTTAAGGACTCTGTCTGCCCTCGCCTCTGTCCGGCCGGCTGCCCATTGCCGTTCCCTGCGGCAGGTCCGAAAGGGCCGGGAACGGTCGGAGGACCGTTCATTAGTCAACTTCCCCATGTTGGCTACCATGGGCATGCAGGTCCGGCTGAGGGTCGGACTCCCTGCTTCTGTTTCTGCCTGCCTGGCTCACCATGCCTGCTCAGCTCACCTCCCACGGTGGGGCTTGGGGCTCCTCCTTGAGTCCTGCCGTGGCCCAAGGGCTCACCACCACCCGCTTACGACGACCGCGCCCGCGCGCGCTCGTAACAGCTGCTGCACTCTGCCTTTGTTATGTACACAGGAGCATGCAAACAGGCAGACCTTGATAAAGTATCTTTCAGTGTAAAGTTCTCATCTGGGCAAGGTCTCTTCTTTTTCCACTGAGACAGAGTCTTGGCCTGTCAGTACTTTGGTCTGCACATTTCTTGGCTATTATGATTCATATTTGGTGCTTTCAGTGGTAAAACATGGAATATCTCCCTACAGACCTAAGCAGGCCACAAGACAGGGCTAGGTGAACCTAAAGGCCCAAAGACCACAAAGGAGGGCATGAAGACTGAGGAGGCTGCAAGGTGGGGCTGGAAGGTCCTTTACCTGCAAGTAATATCTAATATTAAATTACATAGAAAACAGGTTAAGGCATTCTATTATATTATTGCATTTAGTAAATAATTTAGGTATTGGTTTAGAATATTTTAAGCATTGATTATATTGTTGTACTGTTATATGTATTATGAATATAAAAACTGTTAACCACACCAAACATTGTGAGAAGGATGCGGGTTACAAGCACCACAAATAAATAAATAAACAAGCAAGCAAGCCACAGAGCAAGGCTGGAAGGTTACTAGGCAAAGCAGGAGCAAGAAGGCCAGAGTGGCCATGGAGAAACGAGGTAAGCAAGGTGGACCAATGCAAGGAGCTAAGGTGACTTGATGAAGAGGCCCCAAGTTGTGGAATAGACTGGGTTAAATAGGGCTGAATTGCTACATTATGAGATCATCAAGGAGATGGCTAGGACAGAACCGAGCATGGCTGCACCATGACCTCTGCTGCCGGGAAGGCTGCCTAGCAGCTGGAATCATGACAATAGCACAAGCTGAGCAAACTGCGACAGCCCGGCCTAACCCTTTGGCTTCCAAGATAGCAAAGACAGCTTCAGAAGAGGATCCAGACTATTTCCTAGTGAACTCTGAATGAACTGTATAGCTAGCAGGATGGACTTATTTGGTCAATTTGCTGATAGACAGCAGTCAAGCTGCTTTCTAGGCCACAAATCCAAATGGAAGAGCCACTTGTGGAGGTTAAGGCCACCATCCTTAGACGTGCAGGGTGTATCCCAAAAGTATACCAGTAACAGTTTCAGAGGGAAGTTTCCAGCCTGACGAAAGCCCCCTAGAGTCTCTACTGGTTAAGAACATAACAACATAAGTGCCATGCTGGGGCAGTCCAAGGTTCATTGAACCCAGCACTCTGTCTCTGACAGTAGCCAGTCCATGTCATAAGTACCTATCAGATCCCCAATAGTTGATCTAATTCTTATATCTCACTGCCATGGATGTAATTTATGTGATTATTTGCCCCTGTCAAAAACTGTATGTTGGCAAAACTACATGTATGGTTAAAACACGCATAATAGAACATCGCTCAAATATTAAAAACCAACGTGAGAATGCCCTGCTGGTTGACCATTGGCTATCACAGTCTCACACCTCCTTAGACTTACGAATTGTTATTATCGACGTGTTACCACCTCTCCCCATTGAGGATAATTTTTCTAAAATTCTTATCTGGAAAGAGCAGAAATGTATAAATACTTTGAACTGCTTGTCCCCGAATGGCCTGAACAATGAGATCGAATGGAGTTACTTTACTTGAGTCTCTTTGCTATGAGCTGATTGGCTACTTTCTCCTCTACATTGATTGGTTGGCAGTTTTCACGCCATTTTTACAGCGTTTAAAGTCCACTTTGTTCTCTCTACCTATGTGCTCCCTGTAAACCTGAATGACCATGGATATAGGTACGTTATGCTTAATATATTGTATATACTTTTACAAATTTTTGTATGGTCTCACTTTTCTAAAGAAACACTTTCTTGTATTTAATTTACAGATTTGTTACCTTTATTTGTTGTCCCTCCCGACGCAGCCTTGCGGCGAAAAACGGGATCCATGTCAGGGGACCCGTTCAAGATTTAAATGTATACCTGATAACATTGGAGTTGCCATTTGGAACAAATTTAACTACTAATAAGATATCTGTGTGGACCAATAAGTTGCTCTACACTTATTCTCTTTATGTAAACTGCTCTTGGCCATATTCAACACCCAGCCTAACTCCTGAAGCAAGCAGATCACCTTGCGAGATGCCAAGCGACTCTCATCTGCACTTTTGGCCCAGTTTTCCAGATACGGATGGACCAGAATGCCCTCCTTGTGCAGAAACGCTGCTACCACCACCACCACCATAATCTTGGAGAAGGTCCTGGGCACAGCAACCAGCTCGAAGGGTAGGACCTGAAATTGATAATGACGTCCCAGAACAGTGCAGCATAGGAAACAATTTTCCTGGCAAATGGGAATATGTAAATAGGCCTTCGTCAGATCCAGAAACATGAGAAATTCTCCTTTTTTTACTGCAATTACGGAATATAGAGATTCCATTCTGAAATGAGTCACACGCAAATGTTGCTTGACTCCCTTCAGATCCAGGATGGGCTGAAAGGACCCCTCTTCCTTTTTGGGAACGACAAAATAAATGGAATAGCACCTCATATTTTCTTGTGATCTGGGAACAGGAATTATGGCTTTCAAATCCAACAGCCTCCTTAACATAGTCTCCACTGCCACTCTCTTCTGTAGAGAGTTGCATGGAGAGAACATAAATGCATCCAGAGGAATTTGGAGACATTCCAGAGCATAGCTGTCCCTTACCACTTCCAGGACCCACTGGTCCATCGTAATCTGAGCCTACCTTTGATAAAAGCAAGATAGATGCCCTATCTCCTGATCCAGTAGGTGAGCCCCCACACCTTCATTGTGAAGATAGAGATGCTCCAGCCCTGGAGCCCGCATCCTTAGGAGGCTTCTTAGGCTGAAAGGACTGAGATCTTTCAAAGGGACGAGACCTTTGAGTAGCTGCTCCTCTGTAAGGAAGAAACAGACGAGAATCCCTGGAGTGGCCCTTTGCCCCAAAAGGATGTGATGCCGCCTTCTTGTCCTCCAGTAATCGAGGAACCTTAGATTTGCCCCAGCTATTCGCCATCTTCTCCAACTCACTTCTGAATAAAAATGAACCTTTAAAGGGTAACCTTGTGAGACTGGACTTGGAAATAGTGACTGCCGACCAATTTCATAGCCACAACTAGTGCCTAGCCACTAGCATGGAAACCACCCCTCTAGCGGCCATCTGCAGTAAGTCACAGCCCGCATCAGCCAAGAGTGCGGCTCCTGGTTCCATCGCTGATCTGCCATTGGACTCCACTCCTTGCGTCTCTTCAGAGAGACACAAACCAGCCCAAGCCAACAGGCAGCAGCAAGAAGCAATTTGTAAATTCATTGCCATGGTCTCAAAGGCCTGTTTAAGGATAGCCTCAATCCTCCTATCGTGAGCATCTTTTAGAGCTGTCCCTCCTTCCACCGGGATGTTGGTTCACTTGGAAACAGCATATAACAAGACAACCACCTTTGGAAATCACAACTGTTCCCTAGCCTTTGGATCCAAGGGGTACAAACCTGCTAAAGTGCACTCTCCTTTAAAACTTGACTCTTGAATTGGATCCAGCAGGGGAAAGAAACAGGATGCTTTGTGTAAAGTGACCAATATGGGATCTTTCTTTTGTAAGCCCATAGTGTCACCCCCATCCACGATGAGTGTCTTCAGCGTCTGCGTCAGACTCATCAACTCATCTTCATGAAAAAAAAATTGGAGTAGAGTCCGATGTGGCTCCAAATCAGGTGGAATTTCTCCCTCTCCTAGAGGGAAGAAAACCAAGTCCCCATCGGATTCATCCGATGTGTCATGAGTCACATCCCCTTGAACATCTCCAGAGATAGCCTCCCTGTGGCATTTTCTCGTAGTGGCTGACAAGTGGGAGACCTGAGCACATGATCCCTTCTTAGTAGGTTGTTTCACCTCTGCTGGGCACTCCTGCAGAAAAGCCTGCAGGCCCTGGAAAAATTCCACCCAGGAGAAGGAGGATGGATCAATACTGGGTCCCATAGGCCCAAAGCTGGCACTCTGCAACCCCTCTCTCTGGGATGCGTCTGCCATCAGGAATAAGGGGAAGAGGGGTCTCCCGCCCCACTCCTTTGGAGCCATCATAGGCTGAGGGGATGTCCCAATGTCGGCAAAATCTATAGTAGCTAAATCGCCTTGAGCATCTATACAGCGCTGACACAGGCATAGAGAGATCGATGGCTGGATTGCCCTTATATGGCAAATGTCACAGATAGCAAGGTGCTTAGACTTTTTTGTCCCTGGCACCATAGTTTTCTTGCACTCGGCTCTAAATGGCCTCCTACGCGCAGTCCAACAGCGCTCACATGTATCCACGCAAATACACGCTCAAATCTAGGCTGCAGCCTTACATACACAAGTACCTGTGCAAGTGTACACTCATGTCAGGATGCTGCCATGCAGCAAGAATCTGTACATATGCCTAAGCATATGGGGAAAAAAACTGCCTCTGCGGCCTAACATGCGGCTGATTGAACTGAGCCTGAGCAGCCTAGCCAAAAGCTGCTCAACCTGCTAATTCCAAGCCGCTTCCACTCTACACTAACTCCCCAAAGAAGTGAGAGGGAAAAGGGGATGAGATGCAAAGGCAAAATGCTGAAGGAAGGAGGACCTGGTAAGGAAAAAAATTTCTTTACTCTTTTTTTTTTTTTGTATCTGAGATCAGTCTACTGGCTGAGAACCCAATCAGGTCACCACTATGGGGGGGACAGGACACAAGCCTTTACCACCAAGTACTCCCTTGTCCTCTTTTCCATGTTTTTTTTTTTTTTAAGTCTATGACTGGTCAGGCTTCCACACTTAAAGTGCTCAACTGAAGGAGGGACCAAATGGGTGTCACCGCAGGAGCTAAAGCAGTGCATCAGAATCTTCTTCTAGTCTTCTATTATCTATCTATATATATTATTTATTTTATTTTTTTTACCACAAGCAATCCCCACCATCTGCTGGAGATGGAGAATACTGGTGGGCTGATGTTGGGGCAGGGCTATATGTCAGTGATGTACGCAAGTCAGCTTTACTCCATCTCCATCTGAGGGTAGGAGTGCATAAACCACTGGTGTGGATTGGCCTGCCCGAGTTCAGAGGAATTGAATGTTATTGAAAATCTGGGGGGAGATCTCAAATATTCAGTACATGCAAAGAGACCTAAGAATATGTCTGCGCTATAAGAGTTCAAGTTAGAGTGAGAAAAAAATCAAAAAAGCAAGAACAGAAAGACACTTAACAGCTTCCAAGCATTTCTTGTAGCCAGCTATTTCTGCCAAAGGAGGTGTTACAAAGTATTGACTGAAGCGGCACGTGTCATAGTCCCTGTTTTCTTATGTTGAAGCTGTAAAAAAGTGTAAATAAATAGTAATTACAAATTAAAATTTCCAGAAAATTATGTTTAACATTTGTATAGGATTAGATGATGGAAAGCTAAATCATAAAGAGACTTTGCAAATGCTTTGCTAAATGCATAAAGAGACTTTGCAAAAGACTTAAATGTCCAAGCAGTTTTAAGCTGTGCACAAATAAGATATTTAACAGTTTCAACAGAAGTGAGATTTTGTTTGGTTAATCGAGTTCAAGGTCCCTCGACACGGGCCGTGTTGCGGAGACTGCTTCGGGAGGGACCGATCTCGCAAGCAATTCTCAAGGAATTACATGAACAGCTAGTGTTTAACTTTGTACCATGAACAGGTTGTGTTAGTTTCTGAATGAAACCAGAGACGCCCAAAATATATGCTCACAACTGTACAATGATTTAATGCTCAACTCACAAATACGATGGCAAAAATCACAGCTATACATTTTGCAAATTCTGAAGTAACTGTCAGGCTTAATCACCTAAATGTAAAATTAAAGTTGCTCTATCCACACCAGCCAACGAAAAGAAAAAGAAGACAGTCAGCATTATTCCTGTTTTGCGCCAGCATCCTGGTTTGGCTTTATAGTTCTATCTGGCTGCAGGCTCCTGCTCCTTCTGACAGCTTTAGAAAAACCAAAACAAACCCAAGTGCTGCTCTCCCCGCACCCCGCGCACGCCTCCTCTAGGGACTACAAATGACGTCACACGTCACTCAGCCTCAAACCCCTTTCACCTCCCCGCCCCAAACAAACGCGTCGAAATTCCAGCGCCAGCCTCACAGAGCGAAAGCGCCCGCCAGTCCACGCCAAAAGCCCATCCCCCACCTCTTTGGATAGGGAAGTGGCTAGTACCTCCGACCGGATATGACGTAACGGCGAACAGAAACAGTTTGCAAGCTCAACTATATATAGGAAAAAAAAATAAAACAACACACAGCATTTCTCGTGATCTTTCAATACACTGCTAAACTGAAGAATAATTTAATCCGTTTCTTTTTATTTTCCAATTAGACTAGAGAGAGAAGTCTCGGAAGGGGTGGGGGTAGAATTGGGAAAGAGGAGGAGAAGTTTCTATGTACGCTTCCCTCGGCACCGCCTCCTCGGTCTTGCCTGGCCTTCTGACGTCACGGGCTGTTAAGACGTTGCGCGGCCAGGTCGCGGCGGTCACGTGACGGCGGCCGCTTTGTGAGCACATTTGCAGGTAGCGGGGCTGGTGGTGCGTGCGCCGTTGAATTTTTGGGGGAGGGTTTTTGTTTGTTTGTTTGTTTTAATTTTCTGTCTTTGTTAATGGGTTGCGAGGGAGGATCGCGCGAGGAGGGGGTGGTTAGCCGAAGTGAATGGCTCGTGCTGGCCCCAACGGCTTTCCGTGTGTGTGGTGTTTGAACTGGACGCTCTCTTTCGCCCCCCCCCCCCCTCCCTCCCTTTTTCCCTCCTCTGCCCCACCGCCGTCTCTTTTCCTCTGGCTGCCCTTGTGTCTCTGACCGGCTTGGGTGTCCGTGTCCAGCTTCAGTGTCTCTCTCCTTGCTCTCAAGAGTTGGGAGAAGAGATGATTTGTATCCTACTTTCACCTTCCATAGTTGTCGGACAGTCGCCCATAGCCCTGTCTCTGTCTGTCATGCCAGCGTGCTCGAGCTGGGGGATGGAGGGGAGTAGCGCAGCACTTTGATGGGGGCTGTGGGCTGATGGTTTTATGACATCAGGATGCGGGCTGGCGTGGGAATAGGAGGCGCGCATAGATAGGATGGAAATGTAGAAATGGGATTGGAGGTGTATAATAAATGATACTTGGCTGTGGTTAGGATTGCAGGCTCTCTCTCCAGGGCAACCGAACTGGCTGATCCTGTCATGGTTTGCCTCATTCTATCTATAGATTCGTTGTTCGAAGTTTCCCATTGTTTTCCTATAGGTAGTCAGAATTACAATTGCATACGCGTGATGGGGCCAGATCAGGACAGGGTCAGACTGGCTGACATAGGGTGAGGTGGCAATCTTAAATGTAGGGTGGTGATGTAGGTGCGCATAACCCTGGGATACTGTGTTGGGGGACTGCATGTGTATAGTATCAGAATGAGAGGTCACAATCTGAGTTGGATGTTTTTTTTAGTGTCAAGAGATTTGAGGTTTGGCTGGAGTGAATGGAGCTTTGTGTGTATTATATACATATATAATCTGTATGCCAAATTGGAGTTTGGGGCATATATGGCACCAAATGCAGAGCTGGCATGCAGGATTATATGGCACTGAGGTTGCTGTGGTGGGAGTTGTGTAAAACTCCAGAAAGAAGGGTTGGAGTTGGACTACATAGATGGTGATTACATATTATTGAATTATTTGACCAAGGTGGGGGTTGGGTTATAGAGCATAGTTTGAGTATAGACCAACTTATATCACAAGGAGAGGAGGAATATCCTAGTGGTTAGAATAGCTTGCTGAGAATCAGAGAAGTCCGAGTTCAAGTCCTGTTGATGCTTCCTGTGACCTTAGGCAAGTCACTTCATTCTTGTTACTGCAAGTACAAACTTAGATTGTAAGCCCTCTAGGGACAAGGACATACCTACAGTGCCTGAATGTAGTAACTCAGTTTGATAAGATATGATCCAAATAAATAAAAAGATGTGGGATTGGAATGGGAGTAGTTTTATATAACATTGGCAGGAAGAAATGGGGTTAGAGGTGATATCAGCTGGCAGTAGGGTATATATAAGAATTGGTGCTCTCACCAGTGCTCTTTAATGTATGTACAAGCAATATGCTGTCAACAGTCATACAAATTTGTATATGTGGATAAACTTGGAGAGGTGTCTAAGAGTGAGATGGAGAGCAGTGTTGAGGGTTGCAGGGATACATGGCATTGATAAAGGCCTAGTCCTGTATGTGTTTAGAACTGCCATGTTTGGTCAGATCAAGGTCCATCGAGCTCAGCATCCAGGTTGCAAGTACCTGGCAGATCCCATAATATTTGTTTTTAATGACATCTAGGATTTGGCTGGGATTCTAGATGTACATTTTAGATTCTAGATGTACATTTTATGTAGGACTAGTTTTTGTCTAGGTTGGTCATTGAAAGGAAGTTCTGCGGTGGAATTGTAAAGGTTAAGAGCTAAAAAGGAGGAATGTGTGAATGGTGACAAGAAAAAAGCAGAACCAATGAAATACTTTTGTCCATTGTACAACAAAGAAGGAATTGGAGAGCATAAGGTTGCCATATTGGGTCACACAAAAGGTTTATCGAGCTCAGTATCCTGTTTCCAACAGTAGCCAATCCAGGTCACAAGTACCTGGCAGGATCCCAAAGAGTAGATAGATTCCATGCTGCTTATCCCACCTTAATAGTGGTTTATGAACTTTTCCTCCAGGAACTTGTCTAAACCTCTTTTAAATACAGCTACGTTAATGGCTTTCACCACATCCTCTGGCAACAAATTCCAGAGCTTAATTGTACATTGATTAAAAACATATTTTCTCTTTATTGGTTTTAAATGTACAGCCTAGTAACTTCATTGTTAGTCTTTGTACTTTTTGAGAGTAGACAATTGAGTCATGTTTATTCATTCTACTCCACTCATTATTTTATAGACCTCTATCATATCTCCCCATAGCTGTCTTTTCTCCAAGCTGAAGAGTCCTTACCTCTTTTTCCTTTTGTCATAGGGGAATCATTCCATTCCCTTTATAATTTTGATTGCCCTTTTCTGTACCTTTTCCAATTCTATACTTTTTTGAGATGTGGTGACCAGAACTGAACACAATACTCAAGATGAGGTTGCTCGATGGAACGATACAGAGGCATTATGGTACTCTGTTTTATTCTCCATTCCTTTCCTAATTATGCTTAGCATTCTGTTTGCCTTCTTGGCTGCTGCTGCACAGTGAGCAGAAGACTTCAATGTCTTATCAACAGTGATGCCTAGAGCTTTTTCCTGGATGGTGACTCCTCATGTGGAACCTTGCAGTGTGTAGTTATAATTTGGGTAACTCTTCCCTAAGTGCATCAATTTGCATTTAGCCATATTCAATTTAATTTTCCATTTGCATGCCCAGTCTCTCAGTTTTGCAAGGTCCTCTTGCAATTTCTCACAGTCCTCTTGAGAAGGACCACTAATAGGTGGTAGGGGTGTATATGGCAGTGAAGTAGATGCCAAACCATTTAGAGAAGGGAGAGTTTCCATGGAATTAGGAAAACAGAACATAGGCAAAACTATGGGGCTGAATGGGATATATCCTAGGACATAAGGGAGCTAAGAGAGGTTTTGGCAGCTCTGGTGATGGTTCTGTTTAATCACTTTTTGGAGATCTTTTCCATCTTCATGAGTGGTAATGAGGAGGTTGGTCTGAACTCTATGGTGGTAAATTAATGGACACACAACTAAAAGAATAAGATAGGAAAATATTTTTAATCCAATAATTGCAGTGTCTAAGGCATGTTTTTTTTTTACCAGAGGAAAACTTAAACAAAAATTGGTTAACTAGAGAATTGGCTCAGGAACATGCATTGGATGTGATTTACTTGGATTTCAGCAAAGCTTTTGATATTGTCCCATATAGGAGGCACATAAAAAAAACTGAGCAGTGTGGGGGTGGGTCTTAAAGTAGTGCACTGGATTACATCTGGTTGAGTGAAAGACAAAGGATAGTAGTAAGAGGAATTTAATGTGAGGAAAGAAGGGGCTCCATGGAGTGTTGCAGGGGTGTGAAATTCCAGGGTTCTGACCTGTGACTGTCTCTGAGCTACAGTGGTAGAGTGGGTCAAACATAAATAAAACTGGCATCTTATCACTCGCCTGGGTAGGAAGCAGTTCTGTTCCACTGTGATGGACCCAGGCCTGACAAGAACTTCAGCTACCCGAGGCGTCATCCTGCCCATGCAAAGGATAGGTTAGAGGGGAGATAAAAATAAGATGAAGAATGCAAGAAAAATGAAGATACAATCTAAAAAAGACAAAGCAAAAGAGAAAAACTCCAAAGTATAAACATTGAAAAAAAAATGGTTACAAAGTTATAAGTAGTGGCTTTTCCCAAGTTTACCTGGTTAATGGTTTATGGACTTTTCCTCCAGGAATTTGTTCAAACCTTTTTTAAACCCAACTATGCTAACCTCTGTTACACATCCTCTGGAAATGAAATCCAGTGTTTAATTCCTCAAGCTGAGATCACATCTCAGTCTTTCACCATCATGCGTATCCACTGTCTTAACAGTTCTTAGACTGCTCTGTGAAAATACAAATGTTTCTTATTAACTCATGAAAATGAGTTTACATGGCCCGCAAAGGATCCCTTAGGACATGGATACAAAAATATTTAGAAAATTTAGACACCATCCAAAATTCTTAGGAGCTAGATAAAATTGTATTTATTGTGTTGCAAAGGTCTAGAATTAGTTCTTGTCTTGGGTTAATACTCTGTCAGGTAGTACTGGATGAAAGAATCATTAATAAGGAGGACCCTTATAGATCATTCTCTCTCTCTCTCTCTCTCTCCCTAGGACCCCATGTCATATAAATGTAACACATCATTGCTTCTAAGAGTTAATGTATTAGTGATAGCAATAATTATTTATAAAGACAGAGAAACTCAAAACAAAGTAATATTCAGTAAAAGTGTTTTTATTATATGAGTAAATTGCTCATATATTCTTTGAGTAAACTTGATTGTCTCTTTTCTAAAATAGATACAGAAAGAAAAATATAGTTAACTCATCTATACAGGTTAATGCCAGGTCCTAGACTGCTATCCCCTGAGGCAGCAGAGATAAGAACAGTCCTGAGCTCACAATTCACATTGTATTTATACTTTTATCTGCTTAATAGCTTATAGAGTGAGATGTTTGTTTATAGACTTACACACTTATAAACTGAAATGTTTACATTTGCTTATGCTTAATGTTTATGCATATATATCTTGCTTATACATTTAAGGCTAAATTTTAAAAGCTCTACATGCGTGAAAGCCGGGAGATGCGTGCGCCATGCGGATCTTCAAATGCCTGTGGCCATGCACGTATCTCCCGGTACGCATAGAAGAAAGGATGATAGAAAAAGGGGCGGGTCGGAAGTGGGGCGTGGGTGGGCTGGAACAGCGCCATTAGGCACTGTCCTGCTGAAGCGCACACCAGGATCGTACTGGCCCATGCAACCTGCTTCCGCTCAGGAGAGCGGATAAGTTTTAAAAAAACAAAACAAAAAAAAAAAGCTAGGGTAGTTAGCAGGATTTAAGGGGTCGGGGCGGATAGGGTAAAAGAGACAGGCTAGATGGGGGGGGGGGGGGTTTAGGAGGTTTCCTCCCAATAAAGGAGCGGACTGGGAGGGAACTGAAATTAGGGCCTATCGCGTAGCCACATGCGTGTTGTAAAAATCCCTCCCACCCCCCATTTGCGCAGTTCGGCACTTGGGAGCGCGGGTAGCCGATTTTATAGCATGTGTGCATGTGTTAAAATTGCTGCAACCATGTGTGCGTGCTGGTTTGAAAGTTACCGTTTTAGTGTTTATACATAGCTGGCTTTAAGTCCAGTCATTGTGTCTAGCTTATCTTGCTACATTGCAGTTGTATTATTAATGTCTTTATTATTAAATACATTGCAGTTAATACATTAATTAATGTCTTTATTATTAAATACATTGCAGTTGTACTATTAATGTCTTCCTCTATTATCCCCTTGCCCCACTCTCATCCCCGCCCCCTTCCCTCACCCCCCCCTCTATTTTTCCTTCCCAGCCCCCCCCCCCCCTCCTTAACCCTGGCCGTCATGTGAACATAATATCATCTTTTTTCAAATATCTACCTAAGATTGTATTTTAAGTTTCATAAGTTTTTTCACTTAAGTTTATTTAATTTAATTTTCGGATAAGTTAAATATCCAATATGTACAACATAATTTTCCTTGCTCGTTACTCATCTTTTAAATATGTACTTTCTTATGTTATCTAGTTAAACTGCTATCAGCGTTCATTGTAATTTCCTTTCACAGTTACTTGTAAACCGACATGATGTGTCCTACGAATGCCGGTATATAAAAAGCATTAAATAAAATAAATAAATAAATATTAAGAACTAACTTATAAATTTATTTATTTAGATTTATATTACGCTTTTTGCACTTTTTATCTTTTTTCAGCGCTTCGAAATGGATTACATTCAGGTACTGTAGGTATTTCCCTATCCCCATTAAAAGCTTATTGTTTCTCTGTTCTGGCAAATCAAAACAATTTAAAAGCTCACAAAAACCTTTGTTTTGGGTCGCTATCTTCTAGCTGGTGACCTGTAATGTAGAGGAAAAGTAACCATGGTCCCTCTGGCAAAGTATTTGTGTATTTATGGGTGTCATGCCAAATCTCATTTCTGAGGCTTCTGACTGCATCCTATTGCTCAGTAATGGGAATAATTTAACAGTCAGTATTGGTCTATTCTTAAAGGGTAAGGGGCTTTATGTCATCAATACTTGAGGTCCCCGTGACCATGACATTCTGTGCTGCCTTCGTCTTGTCTCCTTGATATTGAGCTGCTGGTGTTGTCCCATGACAGAAGCTTGGGTGTTTTGTGATTGTTAATCTAACATTTCAAGAGTATATTAAAGGAGTGGTAAAACTTTTTTTTTTTTTAATTTCATGGATTAAGATTGTTTTTGGGCCTATATGAATTTAGGTCAGTAGTATGGGTATTCTACCAATTCTGGATTATCTAAAATGTATCTATTGAGGGTTGCCAGCTGTTGCTTTGATAGCATTACAGATTCTGCAGAACTCAGTGGCTCGGTTGATTTCTGAGTGCGGTTTGTGAAAGTATTAACTCCTGTTTTATGTGAGTTACATTGGTTGTTAGTTTACTGGCGAATCTAGTACAAAACTGCTGCGCTGGTGCATAAAATGTTGAGCTCAGGAGCATTTCTCTAGATGAATGTGATGTTGCACATCTATAATTCGACATGATCATTATAGTCATCGCGGTGTGTGTTGCTTGATATCCCCTCTGAGTGGCAGGTATGTCTTGCTGAGATGAGGGAGAAAACCTTTTCAGTGGCTATTCCAAATTTTTTTTGGAGCTTTTTGCCTGAAAGTCTACATCTGACCAACTGTACTAAGACCTTCAGGTCAATGTTAAAGTCTTGTTTATTCCAGCAGGCATTTATGAGTGAGGCTATATTTGATGTAGTATTCTAGTGATGTCTTCTGGTGATTTTTATTGTTTGAGTGTTTTGTTTTTTTGGAACTATAAATGTTTAAACCTTTTCTGTTTGCTGCCTAGAACTCTTGCAGTAGGTGACTTAATACTTTTTGGGATCTTACCAGGTACTTGTGATCTGCATTAGCCACTGTTGGAAACAGGATACTGGGCTTGATGAACCCTCTTTCTGACCCAGTATGGCAATTCTTAATGTTTTTATGAATGGTCTGGTGCTTGGCCGTTTAAGCTTCAGTGCAAAAGAGTGCAGAGTCATGCATTTTGGATCCAAGAGAGCATTGTACAATGGGGGAAGGTTGGAGGTGAGATATTTGTGTATCGCCTATTAGTGGTGATATTTGCTAATATTGTTTTAATGTCGATTCATAAGTCTGCCCTCTTTGAGCCTCATCTCATGACCTCATCTTAGAGATTTTGATGCATATGTTGCATCATTTAAGCATTTTATTTCTGCATAGCTTCTATTTTGTCTATATCTTTTTGGAGGTGCAGCCTAGCCTCCAAAACTGGTGAAAATTTGCCAGGTGAGACATTACTTCCTTTTTTCTACTAAATATGCCTCTCCTTATAAATCTTAGTATTCCTCTTGTGCTTGGCCTGTTTCACCATTTTTGCTATGTTGAGATTTCTTCTCAGAATAGGTAGTAGATGCATGGAATAGCTTCCCAATGGAAAGAAAAGAAGAAAAAAAAAAGAATTCAAATAGGCACATAGAATCTTTATGTGAAAAGAAGTGTAGGGAATGCCATAGATCATCTAGGGTCTATGGCATTGCAAAGAGAAGCAATTTTGACTGACTAATTGGGCCTTATGATATATATTTACTGTTGTATGTGATGTTTGTAGGTTGTGTTTATGACAACTGAATGTGGTGTTTGGAATAGGTATCATAGGTATGTGTACACTTGGAGGTAGAGCTGTGGTGGGGATTTTAGTGATCTATTCCTGGTGTTCTGAAGATGTAGTAGGCTGATTGCCTGGGGTGGGTACATTTTCTTGGCTAGTGAGATGGCCAGAGGAGGTGGTGGTAGCATCTTGGGCCCTGATTGTGGTCCAGGAGTGGAGGTAGAAGAGGGAGTGAGAGGGCTAATGGAAGGAGAGAGAGCTGCAGGGAATTGGGGGAGACATGAGGATAGATAGGCTGGAGAAGGAAAGAGCGCTGTATTGAAGAAATATACTCTGTGTTTCTACTTCTGCCCGCCCTCCCTCAAAATACATTTATTTTTTGGAGAGGAGGGATTTGGACTGGTGGGGAGAGGGATTGCATGGTGAGTGCATTTTATTTCTGGTAAAGTACTGAAGGAATTTTAGAATCCCTATAATGTAGGACTGAGATGGAAATTGAAGGAGTTTATTGACCCTGGATGTGATGGTGAGTAGGATAGTACTGTAGCATCAGCATGTGATGGTGGAGTAGGGTAATGTGAGGCTGGGATGGGAATGGATGAATATGAATCACTGGGAGACTGGGCTGGGAGTTGGAGGTGTATGTAGCATTAGGGTGTTGGGATGGGGGTTGAATAGGCTGTGAATCACATGGATGTAGGGAGGGGTTGGAGAAGTGTATAGCTTTGGGATGCTGGAATCAGCATTGGATGCAAGATGGGTTGGGATTTGGGAGATATATGGCAGTGGGATGCAGGTCTAGTGACAATATGTATAGTACGAAGATGTTGTACTAAGATGGGTTAGCAGTGTAGTTCTTAGCAGTTGGAGGTCTAGTGCTGTATATAGGAAGTTGATACCGAGATTTGTGCATATCTGATGTAAAGGTTAGATAGATTTGAGGTGTATATGTACATACAAAAAAAGTCTTAACTAAAGAATGAGGGTTCCAGAAAGCACATTTTGACGTTGAGTGCAAGGTTGTTGGTAAGAAAGAGCTAAAAGGCAAAAGAGAAGAGCATTAAAATAGAAAAGAGGAAACGAGCATAAAGAAAAGTAATGGAACGAGGAAAGCAATCCATTCATTGCTACAATCAAAATAATTACAAGAAAAATACACTGGCAAAATCCAATGAAGGCAAGATTGGTTCCATTCAACTGTCAGCCTAGCAACGTGTTGTCCTTTGCAGTCTGTTATTGAATACACATTTATCTAATGTCTTAGGTTTCAAAAAATGCAAAATCTGTCGTGGATCAAGTGATACAAGTACATTCAAGAATTTCATGAAAAATCTGCTAGCAACAGTTAAAATGTTGACAGCATCCTGCCACTCCCCTCCCCTGCATGCCATACTTCCTTTGCATCTGATGTGCCAGGCTTGTTTTTCTCATTCTGTTTATTTTTTTCTTCCCTTCCCTTCTTTCCTCCAGCCTGTTTCCCCTTTTACCTCCCTCCTAGCTTCTTCTCGCTCCACCTCTGACTTTTCCTCTCTCTCCAGTAGAGTCTATAATAGCACTTAATTTTCGGCATGGCCTGCAAGCAGGGGACTGCCCAAGGCTGAAGGAAGAGTGGTCACCTCTCTTAAGTGACCTGACCTCAGGAGAACATACCTGGCCTATGGCAGCAGTTGGCTGGTGACGGGTGCACCCTGGGTAGCAGCAGCAGTGGCTCAGTGGCAGGAGCCTTTTTCAGGTTGCTCCTCCAAGCTCCTGCAGTAGCAGCAGCAGCAGCTCCCTCTTGTTTAGGAACTGGTATGCAGAGTTCTCCAGTTCTACTTAGTGGTAAGGTTTACTCTTATGATCATAGCAGTGAGGGGGATATACTTTGTCTATCCTTCTTGTTCATGGCTTTTTTATATGCATTTTTTTTTTTTGGCTGTCTGTCCCTCCCTTTATCTGGGGTATTTTGGTTTTGTTATACCAATCTCCTGACTTCATTGCTTTTTAAATTACTTTGTCTTTTATTTGTACCCTTCTTTCAGTTGTACTGTACTGTGGCTCTTAATCTCCTCGGTACAGACTTTTTTGGTTTACCTTCACTGTTTGCTAACATATTAAGACATATCAGGACTTTAAGGAGACACTTGAGCACCCATCTCTTCCGTACCATACTCTTTAAGGAGTCACCCGACCCTCAAGGATCTTAGGAGACTTGATCACCCTTTACTCCCACATCATATCCCGTTAATCTTGTTCTAATGCCTCACTCCCTTCCTGCCTACATACTCCTCCTTCCCTCCACCACTCAGTCTTACTCTCATAGCTACCTTATGCCCTATGCTACCACCACGCCTTATCCACTATGCAGCTGCACAATGACACTTCATTAAACGTATTTTGATATTACGCATACAGTCGCCCCAGTTGTTGTTCCCCTATTTATATATATTATGTTACTCTATGATGAAGCATTTCACTATATATTATTGTTGAACTGTTGACCTGTTCTATGTTTATTGTTTATTGCTCAATGTTCTATGTTCGATGTAACGCCATAGCCGCGACAGTTATGTTCAATTGTAAACCGATATGATTTGATATCTTTGTTCAAGAATGTCGGTATAGAAAAATTCGAAATAAATAAATAAATATTGGGGTAGATTTTCAAAGGGTTACGCGCATAACCCCCAAAAACCTACCTCAAACACCCCCTGCACGCGCCAAGCCTATCTTGCATAGGCTCAGCGGCGTGCGTAAGTCCTGGGGCTTTCCTGGAGGGCGTCAGGGGCGTGTCACGGCGACGCATCTTCTGGGGGCGGGGCCACGGACGTAGTTCCGGCCCGGGGGGCATTGCGGGGGGTGTGGCCACGGCCTCCGGACCAGCCCCCGGACCGGAACATGGTGTGCCGGCCCGCGCGTTACACCTGCCTCGAGCAGGCGTAACTTCTGGAATAAAGGTAGATAGGGCTGGAGGGGAAGGTGGGGGGAGGCGGAGGGAATGGAGGTCGGCTGCGTGGCTCGGCGCTCGCAGTCTTCATTACTTCTTCCTGATGTTTGGCTGTTTCTTGTTCTCTTCTCTTCTTTGCTAGCCGACATAGCTACAGAGCATGCTTCCTAATTGTCTTCACACATGGGGTACACCTCACTCTAAAGAGAGCGTACATTTCCTTTAATAGAAATCGGCACTCCTGGAAAAACAATCTTGTTCTGATTTTCATTTCTGAACAAAACACTGCTTGTTTTATACTGCTTTTATGTTTAGTGTCTAGTTACTCTTCTCTAATTCATCTTATTCTAAAGAGCTGTCCTGCACCATTCTCTTCTTTCTCAAACCTCCTAGAATTTTTGTTTTGTCATTTGGTTTCCTTACCTTAATTTTCACCGTATAGTTGAACTCATTTGCTTCTAGTTTTCTATTCATACTTAAATTTTGTTTATTCCTTTTGCTCTTTTTCATACATTTTCAGGCTTTTCTCTGTCTCCTTCCTTACTTTTGACTCTTTATTTAACCCTATCCATTCACTGATTAATTTTTTTGATTTCATATTTTCTCTCACTGTTGATACTTTACTTTCCTTTCTGTCTTTAAATAAACTATTTCTTAAAATTCTTTCCTCCTTTCCTGCAAGCTACAAGTCCTTTACTCTGGTTTGGTCTGATCTCTTTCCTAGGCTTATTTGTCACCACCACTTTATTTTGATCTTTTCAACTCTCTACCTAATTGACTGAAACTGCTCTCCTTTCTGATAAGGACTTCTTAATGGTTATTACTGCTTTGAGGACTCTATACTAGTTAACTTTTTCTCTGCTTTTACTTTTTTAGGCCTCACTGTCCTATTTTGGGTTTTCAGGAATTAACCTTACCTCCTCCTCTTACATTTATTTTGGTTGGTATCCTTCCAGACTCTGCTTAAATACCTTTGCACTAGTTCTAATTTTTATTTGACTTTTCTTACCATATGTTGATGACACCCAGCTCACTACCTCTATGAATTCTAAGACACTTACTGAGCATTGAGAGGTGGGTCTGTTCAGTGCCATCGTATAAAGTTACACACATGTCACGGCAAATTCATCCTCCTGTCAATGCAGAATCCTGTTTATACATAAAGCAATTTTGCTTTCGCTTGGCTGGTCTTCCTTAATATCACCATCTACAGCAATAGTTTATTCTGATCTAAGCTATTTATTTTAAATCTGGAAATTCAGAAATTTTAAATTTTAAACTATACTGCACATCTGTTTCCCAATAGTCTCTCATTCTATGCTTTACTCTTTTTGTATATTCTTTCTCCTGTATTTCATTCCCGGTCACAATTGTAAATCTTGTTTTTCTGCTGCTTGCGCCAAACCACATCTCTACTCAATTTCTTGTCTAGCCCATTATCTTTTGCACTGCCTGTCCTTTTTCTTCCTTACTTTGTTGTGCTCTTACTTTCTGGTTTTACCATTTGTTTTTCCTTGCTTTTTCTGACTAGTGGTCTTTTTTAAAACATTTTTTTTTAAATTCAGATTTCTGTGAAAACCTACCTGTTTTCAGTAAATTAATACTTTGTATTTTTGTTTGAATTTAATTCAGCATTGGCTAAAAGTGTTTTATAAGCAAAATTATGCTGGGGGACTAGGTTGGGTTAGCTAGAAACACGGTAAAGTTATATACATGCGTTAAGTGTATGGTTGAAGGTCGAGCCCTTATAACCTAGTAATATATAAATGTTCTGTTTTTGTTTTGGCAAATATTAACATTTTCAAATAGTCTGTTCATAGGAATTAGTGAAAATCCTAATGTAAAAAAATGTAATGGTCAATGGGGTCCTTTCTGATGAAGGAAAAGTGATTAGTAGGCTTAGACCTGTTCTCTTCAAGTGGTGATGTGGAAAAGCTAGAAGGCAGTATCACTGTTTGAGGATGATGGTAAAAATGTGAAACAAAGTAAATATACCTGGGGTGGGGAGATAGGTAAGTGTCTCTTAAAAAAATAAATTGGAAGAATGGTCTAGGGTTTAGAGACTGTGCTTTAATTAAACAACCCCCCCCCCCCCATGAACAAAAACCTACTCCCTCTGAATTAATGGTGGGAACAATCTACTCATTTTTTTATTTAAAAATTTTTTAATGGTTTTTAAAAAAAAATTTGAGAGGAAGGTGGTGGTTTCATTTATATATATATTATATATATGCTATTTTTAGGTACCATCCCAGTTACCAAGATAGTATCGCTTTTATAATCATAAACACACCACCACTTTATATGAATATATGGGAATAGTGCCACCAATCAAAAATATTTTTCTTATTTTATATCATAGAAAAAACTTGTACCAACGCCAAAATTTAAATTGCAGAATGTTGCTATGTCCACATCTCGCCATATTTGATTGCACCGTAATGAAAAACGTTTTAGTCCAAAAATGTTTTAAATTAAATTCTACTTAGCTGCATATTGTTTCCTACATGGCCAAGTTTCGGACCGCATCCTTAATACAGCAGTGCTCAACAAGTCTTTTAAAGGTGGCAGACAATTGTTGGCAGTAGTACAACTTTTTTTCTATGATATAAATAAAATAAGAGTTTTTTTTATTGGTGGCACTATTCACATATATTCACAGCGAGGTGGTGTGCTTATGATTATAAAAACAATACTGTCTTGGTAACCGGGATGGTACCTAAAAATAGCATATATATGAAACTACCACCTTCCCCTCATTAAATTTATTTTAAAAAATATGTTAATGGGCGTTGTCCATCTAGAGACCAGTCTGGCAACTTCCCCAGATCTCATCATACAAGATCTAGGCAGGTTGCAGCATCCCAATCTCCAGGCCCTGTTGCTCACAGTCTGGATGTTGAGATGTTAATACTGCAACCACTCTATCTCTCAGAGGATATCTCTGGTCCTGGTGGCTTCTAGACAGCCTTCCACTAGAAAGTCTTATGGCTGAAGTAGAGGAGGTTATTTTGTATTATGTGAGCACTGGTAGCTGTTGTGGTTATTATGAAGCTTTTTCGTTTGTCATGAGGAGAATGCTGGGTGTGAACTAAGGTGATATATTTGTGTGCTCATTTGTACAAGATGGTAGAATACAAATGAATATAAAATTGTCCTGGATAAGAGATGTTTTCTGTCAGTAAGCAGGGCTGAATTAGCCATGATCTTTGGGTAATGTCATCAGGCAGCACTGAATGGAACTCTCTCTCCAAGCTAATAGAGCTTTGAGCTCTACTGAGATGTGCCCATGTTCCCATGTGGGTGTTGCCTCAGTCTAATTTCTTTCTTTTTTTTTTTTTTTTTTGTACAAGCTCCACATGAATGGTTTGTCTTTCAAAACACTTTTCTCCTTAGTCTATCTTTTCTGTCTCGCTGATTCCAGCGACCCACAGCAGCACGTTTTGGTGTTTTTACTTACCAAAAAAAAAAGGAGAAAGAACTCAGAAAAAAAAAATTACTGATGGCCACGAAATATGCTACCTTTGCCTGGGTCCTGTCTATGACCAGCCAAACTGACCAGTGTGTAATTGGATGTCTCCGAGATCTCAACACTCCAGAGTAACCAAGATAGGACCAGGAGTAAAAGCAGTTCAGCTTCTAGGAGTCATCGCTTCTTCTCTTCCTCAAAGAGTAGCTGAAGCAGATCCTCTGGAACAATTTCCTCTCACTAGGAAGACCCAGACTGCAAGCCACGAGCCCAAAATAGTCAAAATCCATGGAATTGGTCGGAGTATATTCCAAGGCAAAGCAACAAGACTCCTCAATGCACTTGGTGCAGTTAACCACAATGCTGTCTAAAAAAAATCCAAAAACCCAAAATCATTGCAGCAGCATCGTGAAAAGGTCAAAGATGCAGTGACCATTGAAGCAATTGACACAAACTATTGAAATGCCCTGCATCAGACTGCTGCGTGACAGAAAGTGCATTGGTGTACTTGATGCAGGGTACATCGAAGAATTCAAAGTGAGATGACCTGAAGCAACCAAAGCATGAGACATTGAAGCAATTTAAAGAACCTTATGTATCAGATTGCTTCGACGCATGTCCATTCAAAATTGACACACCTTATAGTAAAGCACTCAACACTTTGAAGTTCAACCTTGACATACACATCGATGCAAGTTGCCGCTGAATCGGCACACAACTGGAAATGCTCCATATCAATTCAAATGATAGTCCAAACCTCTCTCCTTTTTAGCACCTCATTCTACAGCCTCTAAGAGGTCACAAGAGGGAGAACAATCTTTTCCAGTTCTACCAGTCTACCCAGGAGAACATTATGTACAGGAAATCTCAAAAGCCTAAGCAACTATATATGTAGCTTATGGCTCTTCGCTAGCAGAAGCCAGGCTACAACTCTTAATACCAGAGTCTTATCTGTCTCTCAACTGATCCAAGGTCTCTGCTTATAGTCTTCAGATCCCATTTGCTCTATCCTTCTATTACATCCAATCCTCCACCAGTAACTGTACATGAATCTGTTCTAGCATCTGAAGAAAATGCCTCACAACTGACATCAGCCCAGAAATCTGAACAGGCTATGGAACATACTACAGGGTTTTTTCTTCTTTTGTATTGGAAGTGGAATGGCTGACTTTTTTCCATCAGCCTGTCCAATTATTTTTCGCCTCAAAGTAATGCTAGGAGCACCGCCATTACTAACATTGTCATCTTCAGGGTACAGAAGATCTACCTTCAGTGAAATATTTCCACCAGTTCAGTTCCCTCTAGGATTGTCAGCCCTCTCCACAATCCTCTTGGTCCAGTGTTTACTCTCCAGGGGAGTTCCCTTCCTGGCAGCTCCATTGACACCCCTTCTGATTCACCTGTTGGGATGCTGGATCAAATGTGTCCACCGGAGGATTTAACATACTCAAAATTTGTGGAAAAAATGGATATAGCACTCAAAGTAGAAGTTCATAAGCCAGGCCCCAGAGCAGAGATCATGGGATTATTAAAAATTCTAGACATTCTGGCAGAAACATCTCCTCTGCCAACACATGTAGTATTGTCCTCATGAAGATGTGGGAAACTTCTTACTCTGTCATTGTAGCTCCCTGAAAACTAGTTCTTAAGAAATTACCAGGTTATGGAGTAGTGCACATAACTCTGTGGTCATGGAGTCAGCCAAGAAAGCCCACCTTCATTCCAACACTCCAGGAAAAGATCACCATATACTGAAAGACTTTTTGAGAAGGATTTCAAGGACACCATGCTCGCAGCAAGAATTGCACAACACCAATTTTATTTATTTATTTATTTATTTATTTATTTAGAACTTTTTTATACCAATCTTCATGTTGAAAGAGAACATATCAAATCGGTGTACATGTAACAGAAGAGCCCAGGGCATTACATAGAACAGTGTTGCACAGGGCATTACATAGAACAAAAGCAGGAAGTTACATAGAACTGGGAAAAAACGGGCGAACTGAACGGATAATTGAACGGATAATTGCAACGGCAAATGGGAGAATTAACAATTGATAAAGGATGCGAGCAATTGAGGACCTTTGTCTTATTAGGACAAAGGAGGAGAAACCTGCATCCAACATGAATGCAGATTGATGAAATAAAGTAGAAGGACAAGTTATAAGGTCTGGGATCAATTAGTGCAGTAGATCTAAGTCCAGATATAAGTGGTTTGAGATGGGTAGGATGAAGGAATGACTAACCGCCCCGCCTGGGAGGAAATCCAGGGTTTTCTGGGGGAGGATCTAAATCCAAGGTTTTCTGGGAGAGGATCTGTCGGGTGGGTGACGAGATCTAGTGCATGACGAGAGGGCATTCCAGAGTTGGTGGAAGGATAGTGATGTTCTGGAAAAGCCTGTTCGAATAGCCAGGTTTTAAGTTTTTTTTTTTTTTTGAAGGTGAGCAGGCAGTGTTCTTGCTGGAGATTGGAGGGAAGGGTGTTCCATTGTGATGGCCCAGCGGTGGATTATTAAGGAAGGACTTGAACCATCTGTGTGCTGTACCAGTGATACCAATGTCCGTGAGACGATCTAAAAGTATGGCGTGGTTCACTGTGTTGAATTTTACATGGTTTATTTAATACATTTATGACTATTCAATATTTAAAACCTTTCATTTGCTCAGAAACAAGTGAACAAATTTCCCCTGCTCTGCTTTTGATTTGGAAGAAGCAATCTGGTACCTTGTTCATTCAGTATATGAACCCTTTGATACCACAATACGAACATCTGTGTCCATTGAGACACATCCCATGGCTTGGCTCAGGGCCAGCAGTATAAGGGAAGATGAACACAAAAAACTAGCTGCCCTACCATTTCTAGGTGACAACCTTTTCGTAGTAAAGCTGCGAGAAACTGTATTCCAGATCAAGGAACAAAATGTAGCCATTCAGTTGCTATCTGCTTCAGTTGATCAGCACCTATCTAACAGGAAGTCTTTCCTGTCTTATAAATGACTATACTACTTGAAAGTCATGCAGGTCTTAGCAGCAAAGACTTCCACCTTTTGCAGATGCATCATCAGCAATTTCAGCTGGCTTCAACAAGATGACAGTGTCGTCAGCAAAAACCACAGCAATAACGGGCAAAACCAGGTCAACGTTTTTGATTGTTCAAGGCTTGATATTGAACCATCAAGTGGGGGGTGGGGGGGGGGGGGGCAGAATCCAGCTGTTTCCAACCAGTTTGGAACCAAATATCAGAGGACCAATGGGTCTTGTTAATGGTAGCCCTGTTGTACTATTTTTATTTCACATGTCAACCATTAACCTTGCATGTTTCAGTGTCGCTGTCCGACCCCACTCACCTTCTGTTTCTGCAACATGAGGTACACAGCTCATGCTGCAAAATGCAATTCAGGAAGTGCTTCCTCCCTTCACAGTTGGGAGTTTTACTCCCAATACTTCTTAATTCCCAAGAAGACTGAAGGTTTTCCAGCTCATCCAAGATCTCCAGAATCTCAATCAAATTAAAATTGACTTCTCTGAGTACGATCCTTCCATTCAATTCAACAAGACAATTGGATGTGCTTTCTGGATTTCAAGGATGCTTATACACACATAATACACTCTTCCTTTTTGGCATTTCCTTTGTTTCAAAGTGGGCACACGTCACTACCACTACTAAGTTTTTCTGTTTGCATTTTCAACTGTCTGAGTGTTCACAAAATAACTTGCAGTGGTAGTGGCTCATTTATGCCGTCAAGGAATTTGAGTATTTCCTTATCTGGATGACTGGCTGTTGGTAGCCCCATCAAAAGAGATCCTCCAGTCCCATCTCAGTCATCAGTAAACTGCCTTCAATCCCTCGGATTAATGATCAATTTTGAAAAATCAATTCTGGCACCAACTCCACAAATTCCATTTCTTTGGAGTCATTATAGATAACATACAAGAGAGAGTATTCCTTCCTTCGGTCAGAATAATAGTACAATTTCTAATGCGCTGTTGAATTCAACGTCTGCAGCAGCCCACTGCATTCCCATATTCTTAGGGGACCTAGCAGTAGTGATTCACATACGGGCCGATACAGAAAACTTTGCGGGAGAGCGGGCGAGTGTCCGCTCTCCCGGCATGCGCCCAGGCCACACTCCAGTAAATAAATTTATGTAAATCACAGACTTTATGTAAATGACAGAAGTGGCGGCTGTCAGCGGGTTTGACAGCCGATGCTCAATTTTACCAGCGTTGGTTCTTGAACCCGCTGACAGCCACGGGTTCGGAAAACACGCTGGCTAAATTGAGCGTCCGTCTTCCAACCCGCAGGCCGCGGGCAGATTTTTAAATTTTTTTTTAAATTTTTGGGGCCTCCGACTTAATATCGCTATGATATTAAGTCGGAGGGTGTACAGAAAAGTAGTTTTTTCTGCTTTTCTGTTCACTTCCTCAGTGCCGGCTGAAATTAATGCCTGCCTTTGGCAGGAGTTAATTTTTGAGAGTAAAATGTGTAGCTTGACTGCACATTTTACTTTCTGAATCACGTGGGAATAACTAATAGGCCCATCAACATGCATTTGCATGTTGCCGGCGCTATTAGTTTCGGGGGGGGGGGGTTGGTCACGCATTTTCGACCCGCTTTTACCACTTACTGTATAAGGGGTAAAAATAGTGCGTCAAACGCGCTGCCAAACGCGGGCTAACAGTGCGCTCCACTGGAGCTCACTTTACTGTATCGGCCCAATAGTCCTGTTTAAGATTCTTGCATATGCTTTGCCTCCAATGGGGATTGAGGGTTCAGTGGAACCAGCTCCTTCAACCACTTCATGCAAAGATTATTCTCACTCTGGAGATTAGAAGAGAGAAGTCGGTGGTTACAAGCATCCAGACTGCAGGAAGGAACTCTCCTTCAACCAGAATCTATTGAGTGTGATACTAGTCACAGATGCATCTACCATGGGCTTGGAAGCCCACACTGGCAACTTCAAAACACGAGTGTGGTCATTTCAAGAACAAAGTTTACAAATTAACTTACTGAACTTGGAGCGATACGCAATGCACTGTGCGTTGTGTTTTCCTCTGAGGATGTGACAATGATCTAAACAATCAAGAAGCAATGTTCTCCATCAACAAACAAGAAAGAACGGGATTGTGGCTCCTCTGCCAAGAAACCCTAAATATATGGCACTGAGCAAATACAGAACCAAGCCACAGATACCAGTCATAGAGAAGACTGTCCAGAAACTGAGAGATCAGGCCATGATGATTCCAATCATACCAGCGTGGCCAAGACAATTATGGTATGCCTATCTAGCTCAGCTTTCCACCAGACCTCCCATTCATCTGGGAGACAATCCTTCTATTCTAGGAAGAAGACTCTCTTCTACACCCAGCTCTGTCTGACAGCATGGATGATGAGCACTCTATCCTAGCAAAATGGTCTATTCCAGAAGCAATTCAAAATGTACTCCACTCAGCAAAGAAGCCATCAACCAAGCACAGGTATTCCTTCAAGTGGAAATGTTACACAGATTGGTGTATGGCCCACAAACTGGACCCGTTTAACTATGAATTGATACATCTCGTGTCCTATCTTCACCATTTTTTACAAGTTGGATTTGCTGTCTCATCGGTGCATGTGTTTCTCAGCGTGATTGTAGCTTATTGTTCAGAATATGGACTTCGCATTTCCATGTATCCTTTGGTCTTAAAATTCATCATCTGTCTCTTGCAACTGCACCCACTAGTTTAGAAACTATTGGTTCCTTGGGATATCAATGTAGTCCTCGCACATCTTATGCAAACTTTGCTCGAGTGTTTAGAAACTGTATCTCTGAAATACTAAACCTTGGAAGGTCCACTTTTTAGTGGGAGTTACTTCTACTCAGAGTCGGTGAGTTGCAAGCACTGGTTCATTATCCACCTTTATAATGCAATTCAGCCATGATAAAGTTGTACTCAGAACGCATTCCAAATTCTTGCCAAAAGTGGTACCTACATGCCACTTACATCAATCAATAGTTCTTCCTATTTTCTTTCCAAAACATCATGCATGAGTGAGAACATTTCATACTTTGGACTGCATAAAAGCTCTATCTTACTTAAAAAATCATATACAATGTCACAACTGTTTGTTTCATACGATTCCAACAGATTGTGCACAAATATAGCCAAGAGAACACTTTCCAATTGGACTACGAGTTGCATTCAACACTGTTTTATGCAGCAGCTGGACTTGGTCTCAATAATCCAATCAGAACTAACCAGATAAGAGTAACAGGTTCTAATTGAAGATATTTGTAAAGTGGCTGCCTGGTTTTCTGTTCATACCTTACATTACTTCCCACTACTGCCTAGATGCCTTGGCCTGCACAGATAGTGCAGTAGGACAGCCAGTATTGCACCACTTGATATGTAAATATTCTGCTTTCCAAGGTGGAGTCTGGATTGCTAACACAAAACACTATGCTGCAACCCTCAGATTAGGATTCCTCGCAGATCGTGGCTAATTCATCTCTGCTTATCAATGGGGGGGAGCAACTGTGCTTACCATAAACAGTGTTTCCTATAGATAGCAGGATGACTTAGCCATGAGAGCCCACCCTTCTCCTCGGACAGCAGACTATCCTTGTCCTCGCTTTGGAACTGACTGAGGCAACGCTTGCATGGGAACTCCCATAACATGCTCAATAGAGCTGAAAGGTGTACTAGCTTGGAGAGGCAGTACCATTCAGTGCCACCTGATGATGTCACCCACAGATCGTGGTTAATTCATTGTGCTATCTAAGGTAAGCAAACTTGATTTTATCTTACATGACTTACAGCTGAGATATCTTTGCTGTGTTGATAGGAATAACTGGACAGACTAGATGTACCAACTGGAATTTTTTTCAACTGTTCTCTATTACACTAGATCCAGTTTTTCTGCTTGGTGCGATAATTTTATTTTAGACTTATTTGGTGTTATGTTGTCAAAACAGGAAAACAGTAAAAAGCTGTCTGAGATTTGTTTGGTTTGTTGTAGTTTTTAGGTTTTTGACAGTCAAACCTTAAACTGTTGTCTCCTTTTTGGAGCAAGTACTTTTTTTTTTTTCCCCCTAAAGGAAATGTAAAGCAGAGCAGATGTTGAGTAGCTCTGTTTTGGTTGCTGCGTGTTCTTGGCACACACGAGTTATCTTGGACGTAGAGGAAAAACACTGGATACTGGTTCTGTTGTATTCCTCCCTCTCCTCCCGCCCCAACCTCAGTTTTCTGCTGGCCTGCATTGGTTTTTCACGTGTAAATAAATAGATCCCAGTTAGCCCTGATTAGCTTACTTAGAATGTTTTTAGTAAGGAGCCAAATAAAGGCAATAGTCTCGGGGCTGTTGGTTTATGTGCTTGAGGTCAGGCTGAGTGTGCAAGCAGCTGCTCCTTTTAGAAAAGAAATTGGAGCTGAGAATGGGGGGGGGGGAGAGAGGAGACCCAAGAAGCACTTCACTATTTAAATATTTGCTGCTAGAAGGAGCTGGTTGTTATAAAATAGATGTGAAGAAACCAGGTGCTGAAACCAGAGTTTTGCAGTTGGAAATTTTGACTTTATTTTATTCTGCTCAGCAAAATTGTAGCGTTCTGATTTCTGACTGTAAGTGCCATGACCATATTTGATCTTAGATCAGATGGGGCACCTCACTATGTAGGCTGTTAATGCTGACTGATCTTCTAAATGTTGA
This sequence comes from Rhinatrema bivittatum, assembly GCF_901001135.1. Taxonomy (NCBI): domain Eukaryota; kingdom Metazoa; phylum Chordata; class Amphibia; order Gymnophiona; family Rhinatrematidae; genus Rhinatrema; species Rhinatrema bivittatum. Next base: position 808,388,828 of record NC_042615.1, on the reverse strand, counting down.
TGGGATTGAATAATTGCTTCACAGTAAAGTAATCTAACATTAATCCTGTTTGTGTAGGCTTCTTGATAGCACTAAAAAATGTATCTTCTTATTTTGCTGGTCTTAAATGACTTGTTATATACTTATTACTGCACAATGGAGATGGAATACAAAGCCCACCATTTTGAACTGTTGTCACTGAATAGTTTGTCAGTTATTAGACCAAGACCATGCTATTGATGGATAATATTCCCTCAGGAAAGAGGTACATCCTGACTTTCATTATTTTAATCTGTGCAGAAGCAGATTTAAAAAAAAAAAAAATTACTCAAGGAATGAGTATATATGAATGAGTAAGATGATAAACAGGCAGTCTTGATTTCATATATTAATTGACATTATTTTGGCTAAGATCATATATACTGTCCAACATGGAATTTTGAGCTTTGAGTTGAGAATGGTCCCTTGTCAGCCTTTTGGCAGAGATTAAATGCTATTGAATATGGAGGATTAATGCACTGTTGAACAAAATAGCTCAAGGATTAAACCTTCTATTGCAAACTTTAAAAAAAAAAAAAAAATTAACTGGAAAGATTATTTTCTGTAATCTTAACTTTTAGCTTCCCTGCAAATGACTTTATATTTTTTGTTCTCTGTGTTGGTGAAGTCCTTGATTGAGGAAAATGGTTTAACAATATTTTTCAAGTATTTGTGATTTATGGGAAATATACAGGTTGCGCACTGGTGTTTGGGGCCTAGAGATTACTTATTTGATAGTTGTAAGGGTTATTTTCCTTTTTGAAGCAGCAGTATGTAGAGGAGCAGCCTAGTGGTTAGAGTAGCAGGCTACAACCCAGGGAAACCAGAATTCAAATCCCGCTGCCGTTCCTTGTGACCTTGGGCAAGTCACTTTACCCTCTGTTGCCTCAGGTACAAAATTAGATTGTAAACCTTGTGAGGATAGGGAAATACCCATAGTACCTAAATATAATCTGCTTTGATGTACACTTTGAAGTGCCGAAAAGTGGAATATAAAAATCTAAATAAACAAATATGTAGATTGCTTGACTTGCATGCTTTTGACTCCATTGGCTTTCTCTTATTTTTGCTAGGCTCTTCCACTGCCCTGTTCTTACTCCCCAATATATTTTTGATACACTTTTTTTTTCAGTAAAAGGTGTGCACCTTTTATTATGGCCTTCTCTTCTGTACTTGTTTTCCCTGAGTAATATGTAGATTATAAATTTCAAGGCAGAACTCAAAGCTGTCCTGTCCCACCATTATGAATCAAAATAAATGGTGCAGCAATGCTTGTCCCAATATAAACATTATGCCAGGACTTCCCATGAGATAAATTAGCATCTACTGGGTCTGCAATGTATGCAAATTTATCATATGCATATTCATTTTGGATATCTTGAAAACCTGACTGGCTGTGGAGTTACTTAGGTTTGGGAAGGCCTGGCATATAATGTCTCTAGATTCATAATGGTGGGAATGATTAAGTAGAAAGAGCTTTCTAAAGATTTAATCACTTTTATCATTTTAGAAATTAAATGCAAATCCGAACTTTAAATGTTTAATGACTTTTAACTATCAACTCATAGGTGTCTGAGTGGGATGGGCCACAGAGAGCATGGCCCGACCTGGCTCTTTTGTAGAATCACTGCAGGAGATTCAGGGCCAAGTTGGGCAGACAGGAGGAGGAGAAGTAGCAGTGCAACATGCTGCGTCTTCCATCGTTGTAGCTCTGGACTTGATTGCTAATTTGAACTGCATTGGACTCCACAGCTGTTTGGTTCAAAGCAGCAGTTGGGCAGAGGAGTAGGAGGACAAGGCCTGAGGAACTGCTGCTCTCCTGCCACTGATGATCAGCTGGGGAGGAGGATGAAGAGTGAGGGGGTGGGACAGGAGAAGAGAAGGAAGGGGGTGGGAAAGAGAGTGAGGTGGAGCTTGGTTGGCTTGGCCCCTACTATTCAAAAAGGCATTTCACTGTCCTTGCATCTACATTATCATAAATAAATAAATAAATAAATTGTAGAACAGAGTTGAAAAATACCAAAATGTGTTTTTGGTAATTCAGTTGACAATTAAAATGAGCAAAATTTATTATCTCTGACAAGTAGGGCTGAATTAGCCATGACATGTGGGTGATACCATCCAGTGGCACCGAACGGACCCATCTCTTAGCTGAGCGTGTGCAGGAATTTTCACACAGGCGTTGTCTCGTGAGACCTCAGTGTTTTTATTTGTCCAAGCACTAGCACATGTTTATCCTTCTCTAAATTTTTAATATTTTTTTTTCTGTTAAGTTGCCTTGCTGCCTCAGCAGCTCACAAATAGCACTTTTCAGTGCTACTTTAAAAAAAAAATTTTTTTTTCTTCAGGATGACCAGCAAGAAGAAAGCCACTGTGACTGGCTTTAAGGGACTGTATTAGTGGTAGGAAAATGACTGTCACAGATGGCCATGACATGTGCTACTGCTGCCTGGACCGGACTATGACCAAGCCAACTGTTAAGCTTCAGGTCTGATGTCCCCACATTCCCAAAAGTCGAGGGCCTGGAAAATGGAGGAACTGTATAAGTCTTGGAGAAGCTGCCTCCCTAGCAATAGAGTTGAACTGGAGCTCTTTCAAAATTTCTCCCTCTTCGGCAGAACAGGCTGAATCCTCAAATCAAATAAACATAAGTGGACTGCATCGAAGAAGAGGCACTACTCCAGAGCCACCAATGCAGCTAGCTTCAAAAAAATGATGGGTCTCCGCTCTATTGATGCACTTCCCCCATGCAACCTTTGGCATCAGAACAAGCCGCTCTATTATGGATGCATCATACTGCAATGCTTCCAATGCAGTTGTATGCTTGCCTGCCAAGAGTTTTGAAAGGGGCAGAAGAGGTTATGATACCCCTACCTCTATCATTTACTAGAGCTCTTAAACCAACAAAATTAATGGAACAAGGGCTACTTCTGTAGACACCAGATCCCATTTGCTGTCTGATATCTTTCATTTAATTGGCCTCCAACTCAAATTTTGCAGAGCCCGGAGGCACCACCCTCACCTAGACAAGAAGGCACATTATCACTTCAAGCAAGTAGAGGAGTTAATAAAGGATTTCTTTATCTCTTTAGTGGTGGGAAAAAAAGAGTAACTTCTAACCTCTCCTTTCCAGGATATCAGATTTACTCCCATGAGAAGTCATCCTAATATTCCCAGTATGTACAGATACTCCATCAAAAACCTGTGAGGTGGCTTTAGCCCATGGCATTCACTTGCAGCGGAGTATAGCCAGTCAGAGGATGAGAACCAGGAGTATATTCCTCCAAGATGACCCCTCAGTTGCCTTCATTATTGGGGTCCTGGAATAGTATTCCCTTATCTTTAGACTCTGAAGAAGGATCAACGGGGATGCTTTCTGATCCCCTGCCAGAGCCTCTAGAATACTTGTCTCCACCAGAGGACCTTTCCTACTCAAGTTGGGAAAAACGCTTTGAGTTCGTGTGTAAGGATGAAAATCCTTGCACAAATGTCTTTGGTCTTTTCCTAATTCTGGAAACACTGGCAGAATCAGCAACCATCCCAATCCATGATATCCTGCAAGTATTACAAATGAGAATATGGGAAAATCCTATTTCCTGTGCCCCAGTTACAAGGAAACTGGACTTCAAATATAGAATATAAAATCCCCAGGGTTTGGAATAGTGTAATTACCCTATCAAGCAGTTGTGATAGAATTAATTCTTAAAAGAGCAAAGAAAGCAAGGATATACTTGAATATTTCTCTAAGGAAGGATCTCAGATTACTGGACAATTGCGGTAAAAAGGTGTTAAAAGCTCCATGCTTAATGCATGAATTTCCACTACCCAATTCTCCATGGTTTAATACTTACAAGATTGTATACAAAAACGGAAACCTTTTTTTCCTGCTGGTGAAGGTGGAATTGCATACCCTCAGCTACTCCTGGATGCTGAAGAGTGCGTATACCACCATCTTTGATCAGTCTGAGGTGTTCAGTAGCGCGGTGCGCTTCTTATCAGTCTCCATTGCAGCATTCCACATGGCTTGTTTAAGAACCAGTAGCCTATGCAGTGATGTACACAGGAAAAGTCGGTGGGCTTTTCCTGTGTAGGTGATCATCTTTTCAGAGAAATCGCTCAAATTAAGGAACAGCAAGTGGTGATCAAGTCCCTCTCCATGGAACAGAAACAGTCTTCTGCAAGGTGCACCTACTTTGCTTTTAAAAGACTGTCTTTCCAGAGACACCTTTTCCGGCAATTCTAGCGATACCTGATCCTGCCTCTACTTCCGTAACAGCAAGAAATTCTGACTTGTACTTGACAGCATGAATGCCATCGACTAAAACCAACACAGCAAGTCCAGCCGAAGCTTGGACCAATTTTTTGACCACTTACCAAACCTAGCAACTATCATCTCTGGGGGCAGCAGAATTCAGCACTACCTGGAGGAGTGGCGCAAGATCACTAAAGATCACAGAATTCTCAAGATTGTGGAGGCTGGATACCACTTGCATTTCTCCCAGCTTCCCATGCTTCCTCATCACTCGGCCTTCAGTCTGGAGGTGCAGTCGCTCCTCAAACAGTAGGTGAAAGAACCAGTTCCTCCATATCACCATGACAAGGGGGTTCTACGCCTGATGCTTCCTTATCCACAAGAAATCCCTGGGACTGAGATCCATCATGAATTTATTTGATTTGATTGACTGCCATACTCTGGAAGAAATTCAAAATGAATTCCCTCCACACAATTCTCTTTACTATCCAGAGGACGGAGTTGATGTGCACTCTGGATCTATAAAGAATGCTTATACTCATGTTCCCATTCATCCTCGCACTGGCATTACCTGCACTTTTTGGTGGACTCTTCCCATTATCAGTACAAAATACTCTTTTAGCCTTTCAGCAGCATCAAAGGTCTTCAAGTACCTGTCTGTGGTAGCAGCATATTTGCGGTGACAGGGCATCAGAGTCTGGCTTGTGATGGCAAACTCCCACTAAGGTTAACTGCCCTCTCTGCAAAAATCAATACAACTGCTGCAGTTAGAGTTTCTGGTACATCTTGAGAAATTAACTCTAATTCCCTCCTAGAAAATCAAATTCATTGAAGCTTATATAGATTCTCTACAAGAGAGAGCATTTCTTCCGACAGATTAGGTGAACACTCTCTCTCAGGTCCCTTGTATTCAGATTATCATCGGCCAGGGAAGTGCTGGTTGCTCTGGGCCACATGGCAGCAATTCCAAAAAGCGGAATATAAAAATAAATTCACGTGGTTTCACTAACCTACCTTCTCAATTATAACGCGCCTACTGTGGGGCCTTTGTTCCTAATGGGACTAACTTAATCAACCCTTAACAGTCAAAGCATAGATTTCGAAAAAAATAGGAATTGCACTGGTGGCTAGAACCTTTTCATCCTTCAGAAAGAAGCACCTCTCTATTTACTTCCTAGCCAAGTAGCGTTGGCAATAGTTGCCTCTAAAAGGGTTGGGGGAGGGGGCCCACATAGGCTGATTTCAAACTCAAGGAACTTGGCCATTTATAGACTATTTCAAATAATGCTTCTAGAACTGAGTGTGATCATAAGAACATAAGATAGATATTTATTTATTTATTTTTTGTTTTTTATATACCGATCTTCTTACATTGTATGCAAATCAAATCGGTTTACAGAGAACAAATTAAACTTGCAAGGTAGCATTACATATAACAAGAAACTTTTAAATAACAGGTTAAACTTGCATGGTGGCATTACATATAGCGAAGAAACTTTTTAAATAACAAATAAGTATAAGAAAAACATGTAAGAACTATGAATAACATGATATTAGAAGATATTCCTAATTATACAGATGCCTTGCAAGAGGCTGAAGAAGAGACCTTAAATAATAACCTTACATGTGGATGAGTCGAACAATAATTAACTTACACGTGGATGTGATAAGATATGCCATACTGGGTCAGACCACAGGTCCATCAAGCCCAGTATCCTGTTTTCAACAGTGGCCAGTCCAAGTCACAAGTACCCAAACATTAGATAGATCATAAGCTACTCTTGCTTATTAATTACAGTCATAGCGGTTTATGGATTTATCCTCTAGGAACTTATCCAAACCTTTTTTTAAACCCAATTACACTAACTGTTGTAATCACATCCTCTGGCAACGAATTCCAGAGCTTAACTGTGGGCTGAGTGAAAAATAATTGTCTTCGATTTGTTTTAAATGAGCTACTTGCTAACTTCATGGAGTGTCCCCTGGTCCTTCTATTTTCTGAGAGCGTAAGTAATCGATTTACATTAACTTGTTCAAATCCTTTCATGATTTTGTAGACTTCTATCATATCCCCCCCTCAGTTGTCTCTTCTCCAAACTAAACAGCCTTAACTTCTTTAGCCTTTCCTCATAGGGCAGCCGTTCCATGCCATTTATCGTTTTAGTTGCCCTTCTCTGCACTTTCTCCAGTGCAGTTATATCCTTTTTGAGATGTGGTTATCAGAACTGCACACAGTATTCAAGGTGCAATCTCGCCATGGAGCGATACAGAGGCATTATGACATCCTCTGTTTATTTTCCATTCCCCCCCTTAATAATTCCTAACATTCTGTTTTGCTTTTTTGATCGCCACAGCATACTGGGCCGACAACTTCAATGTATTATCCAGTATGATCCTTAGATTGCTTTCCAGGGTGGTAAGAGATATGCGCTAACAATTTTCACTTGCTTCCTTCATGACAACCACATAGCCATGTTCTTTGACAACAAGCAAGGAGGCACAGGGTCATGGACTCTTTACCAAGAAACGATAAAGATATGAGAATGGGCATGCAAATATCAAACTGTCCTGCGTGCAACCCTGTCTTCCAGGTCTCTCCAATCCTTTAGCAGATTATCTTAGTAGCTTTTTGAATACACAAATATAGTGTCTGTAGCAGTCAACAGCCAACAGATTTTAGTCTGTGGAGACTTTCCGCAATCGACCTATTTGCAACGAATGGAGCAAAACAAAGAATGGGAAAAGTTTTGCTCCATTCTTCCCACTGAACTCAGATCTACTCAGGATGCTTTTCTGCTAGTTTGGAATGCAGGTCTCATGAACACTTTACCAACAATTCCACAGAGTCAGAAGGGTGCAAAGTTGCTCAAAGACTGGACCCATCTGATCCTTACAGCTCTAGCAATGCCCAGACAAGTTTGGTTTGCATACGTAGTACAACTGTCTAGCAGTCCTCTGCTCTCTTTTAGATCGATCCTTTATAATTGAAGAAGAGGGATATCTATTTCATTTGTACCTTCCCTTCAACTTTATGGCTTGAGTGTTGAGTGGTTATTGATTGCCAAATTGTCCTTATTCAAGGAGGTTGGCCTGGTTTGGCCTCTGTTGGAAACAGGATGCTGGGCTTGATGGACCCTTGGTCTGACCCAGCATGGCAATTTCTTATGTTCTTATGTTCTTAATTATGTCTGTTAGAAACTCGTCAACTAGAAGAGCTTATGGGCTTTAGAAAAAAGGTTCCCCACATGGTGCCAACACAATTCCTTAGATCAATTTGCATGTGAACCTAAAGAGTTACTGTGCTATTTGCTCTGCTTCAGAACTTAGCTCCTCATCAGTAAGTATACATTTCTGTGTCATAGCCACATGCTGTGCTCAAATCAAAGGCAAGCAAGTCTCCACTATCAGTTTCCAAGTTCGTGAAAGCTTATGACAAACTAAACCCCAGTTGTGAAACCATCTGTTCCATCGGACTTAAATGTGGTTCTGGCACAATTGAGGAAGCTGCTGTTTGAACCATTGGAGGAGTCCTTTCAAGTTTCTAACGTGGAAAGTGGTGGTCTTAGTACAAAGAATGTTATGGGGAGAGTCAGTGAACTTCAGGCTTTAGCTTGTTATCTGCCTTACATGCAGATCTTCCACAATAAGGTGGTGCTCCGTACCCACCTGAAATTTCTACCAAAAGTAGTATCCGTTTTCCATGTTAAGTCATTGGGTTACCTACATTCTTCTGGAGGCTTATAAGCACATGAAAGTGAGAACCTTTTATACTTTAAACTGTAAAAGAGCCTTTAGCTTGCTATAAAAGGACTCAACCACATCATCAGGCTTCACAACTATTCGTCTGTTGTGATCCTAACAGACTGGACATAGCAGTGGCCAAACATACACTGTCCAGCTGGCTAGCAGATTGCATCACACATTACTATATGCTGTTGTGAACGACGTGAGCCCCCTTGGCATGGCACAATTGACGCAACCTCGGGGGCAGGGCCCTAAGGCTTGCACCAACAGTGGGCAAATGAGTCTTGGCATGGGTCAGGCTAAAACAGTCCAAGAGGCTATGGCAAAGCAAGACAGAGATTGAAGACAAGCTGTGGCTGAAGCAGAAGATTTGACAAAAGCAAGGCTGAAGCCATGGAATGGAGCAAGGCTTAAGACTTGGAACCAGGCGACCTTTGCTGAGGCAAGGCTGAAACATTTGAGAAGCCCCTTTATAGGGCAGAAGCTGTGATGCCATTCAAGGGTTCTGCAGGCTTTTCTTGCCGCAGACCCATTAAAGGGCATTCGGAGACAGTGACTCTGGCAGCATCTGCTGTGCACCAGAGCTTCCAGCCACTTGAGACTGGCAGTATTCAGGGTGAGTGAAGGTGCTCACAGGGCCATCCAGCGAGCAGGAAATGTAACACATGCTAGGACTACAGATTAGACACCATCAAGGCTCATCAAGTTAGAGCCATGGCTGTATCAGTGGCTCATCTGCAAGCTGTACCTTTCAAAACATCTGCAAAGCTATAACATGGTTGTCTGTACACACTTTTGTGTTCTGTTACCGTCTGGACAATCTGAGTGACAGTAAATTTGGACAAGTAGTTTTGCATAGTCTGTTCACCCAGTAGTCTATTGTCTACAGTAGGGGTGAGGGCGGCCTACGACAGTTATGAGACGGCTTCCAGGACAGCAGCTGCTGGAATCACCGCTCGTAGATGGGTATGGCTCAAGGCCTCGGACCACATGCCTGAGGTCCAAGATAAACTTGTTGACTTGCCGTGTGTGTGGGACAACTTGTTTGGCGAAAAGGTCCAAGAGGCAGTACAACAGCTTACGACAGTTGTCTCAAGTTCCACAAGATCCCTCTACACAACCTCCTCGTCGTCAACCCAGGAGGGAAACCAGACGCCCATACTACAGGCCAAGGAGATACTACCCTCAAGCCTCTAGGGGTAGGTCAACCAGACCGCAACAGCGATCCCAAGCTAGACAGCCAAGAGCGACTCGTCCGCAACCCCCTCCACAGACAGGCCCTGCTGCGGGTTTTTGAAATACAGGTCAGAGAACAAGTCTATCTCCTGAATCCTCGACCAGACCTGCCAGTAGGAGGAAGAGTATCCTATTTTCACAAACATTGGTTAAAATAACATCAGACCAATGGGTACTCTCCCTGGTCTCTCGATGCCACCAGAATCTCCACCGAGTTTCTTCCTACAACAACATTCTCAGCTAATTCATCTACAAGCAAAATTATCCATCCTTCTGAGAGCCAGGGCTGTACAGCTAGTGCCCTGGACTCAGCAGGGCAGAGGATTCTACTCCTATTATTTCCTCATTCCAAAGAAAACCGGAGGCCTGAGTCCCATCCTAGACCTCAGAAATCACAACAAATTTCTGAAGAAGGAAAAATTCAGGATGGTTTCTCTAGGCACCATGCTTCCAATTCTTCAAACAGGAGACTGGCTTTGTTCTCTGGATCTTCAAGACGCTTACGCTCACATTCCAATATTCCCTCCTTATCGCAAGTACCTGCGCTTCATGGTGGGCCATCAACATTTCCAGTACAGAGTTCTGCCATTCGGCCTAGCCTCTACCCCCAGAGTATTCACAAAATGACTGGCAGTAATAGCAGGACACTTGCACAAACAAAGTGTCCATGTTTTTCCATATCTAGACGACTGGCTCATCAGAAGTCAATTTCAACAAGGAGCTCTCACTTCTCTCAGTCGAACGATTTCTCTACTTCACTCCATGGGTTTTCTCATCAACTATCAAAAATCCCATCTCACTCCGTCTCACCTACTTCATTTCATAGGTGCAGACTTGAATACTATCCTTTCGAGAGCCTTTCTACCCGTAGATCGGGCAAAGACACTTTCACTCCTGGCAAAATCCATTTACTCACAGAAACAAGTGACAGCTCATCAATTTCTAACCTTACTAGGCCACATGGCCTCCTCAGTTCGTCACTCCTATGGCACGGCTTGCCTGAGGGTTACTCAATGGACTCTAAGATCACAATGGATCCAAGCCATTCAACCGCTTCATTATCCAATTCAAGTGACCCACCAACTAAGATGATCTCTACTTTGGTGGGCAAACATGGACAACTTGCGCAAAGGCCTACCTTTTCAGCAACCAGTCCCACAGATCACTTTAATTACAGATGCATCCACCTTGGGTTGGGGAGCTCACATGGACAATCTCCAAACCCAAGGTACTTGGACAAAGCTCGAAGCAACTTTTCAAACAAATTTCCTAGAGCTTCGAGCTATACGTTATGCGCTGCATGCGTTCAAGGACTGCCTTTCACACAAGTCTGTTCTGCTCCAAACGGACAGCACAGTAGCCATGTGGTACATCAACAAACAGGGAGGTACGGGCTCGTATCTCCTTTGTCAAAAAGCTGCACAGATTTGGGCCTGGGCCCTAACACACTCAATGTTTCTCCGGGCCACTTATCTGGCAGGCATTCAAAATGTACTAGCGGATCGACTCAGTCGTCAATTCCACCCACACGAATGGTCCCTGGATCCCTCAGTAGCGACCAGGATTTTTCAACGGTGGGGTCAACCAACAATAGACCTCTTTTGTGTCACACCTGAATCACAGTGGACAGCTTCTGTTCTCTACACAAACAGAAAAACCAGTCAGCCAAGGACGCCTTCGCTCGTCCTTGGAACTCAGGCCTACTATACGCGTATCCTCAGATACTCATAACTAAAACTCTAGTGAAGCTGCAACAGGACAAGGGGTCCATGATACTCATAGCCCCATATTGGCCTCGACAGGTATGGTTTCCCACACTTCTAGACCTCTCGATCAGGGATCCCATTCGCCTGGGAGTAGCTCCCACTCGCATAACTCAGGATCAGGGTCGGTTGCGCCATCCCAACCTTCAATCCCTATCCCTGACAGAATGGATGTTGAAAGCTTGATCTTACAACCACTCAATCTTTCCACCAATGTATCTCAAGTGCTTCTAGCTTCACATAAACCTTCAACACGTAAGAACTATTCTTCGAAATGGAGAAGGTTTACTTTGTGGTGCAGGCAAAAGAGTATTGATCCTTTCTCCTGCTCCACAACTTCTCTACTAGATTACTTATACCATCTTTCAGATTCTGGTCTCCAGACTTCATCTGTAAGGGTACATTTAAGTGCAATCTCATCTTACCATAACAAGATGGGAGATGCACCAATTTCCATGCAACCTCTCATCACTAGATTTATGAGAGATTTAACACACTTAAAACCACCAATTTGACCACCAGTCATAGAATGGGACCTGAATCTAGTCTTAACAAGGCTCATGCGTTCTCCTTTTGAACCAATAGATTCCTGTGATCTTAAATTTCTCACATGGAAGACTATCTTCCTCATAGCCATTACATCAGCTGGAAGGATTAGTGAGTTACAAGCACTTGTCACATATTCACCCTATACAAAATTTCTATATGACAGTGGTTCTCCGTACACATCCAAAATTCCTTCCCAAAGTAGTTACGGAATTCCACTTAAACCAATCCATAGTTTTACCCCCATTCTTTCCAAGGCCTCATTCCCATCAAGGAGAAACAGCCTTACACACCCTGGACTGTAAGCGTGCACTAGCATTTTACATAAACCGCACTACAGTCCACAGGAAATCTACTCAACTATTTGTTTCTTATGATCCAAACAAACCAGGTAAAGCAGTGGGTAAACATACTCTATCCAACTGGTTAGCAGATTGTATACAGTTTTGCTATGAAAAAGCAGGCCTTCCTCTCCAAGGGCGAGTAAAGGCAATGTCAACCTCAGTAGCACACTATCATTCAGTGCCAATCCTTGACATATGTAAAGCAGCAACATGGAGTTCTCTTCACACCTTTGCAGCTCATTACTGTTTGGACAAGCAGGGACAACAAGATTCAGCCTATGGACAATCTGTCTTAAAGAACTTGCTTCCAGTTTAATCCTAACTCCTTCTACATCCAATCTGCTGTGATCTTCGGCTGATTCATTTTCTACAACAATACTTCAATGCTGCCTACATTCAGAATGAATCAGCCTATAGCTTGCTAATCACCCATATGTGAGGACTAGCATTCTGTTTGTCCTGGGATAAAGCAAAATTGCTTACCTTGTAATAGGTGTTATCCCAGGAGAGCAGGATGTAGTCCTCACGAAACCCACCCGCCACACCGCGGAGTTGGGTTTTATACCTTTTATTATTTTATTTTTGCTAAAGCATATTGCTACATACGAGACTGAAGAGAGACCCCTTTGGCAGAGAATATCATGGCATGCTGGGCATGCTCAGTGGCCTCTCAGGGCCAGTCAAAAGTTTCTAGAAACTTTGACAGAAAGTTTTCCCGCACTAGGGCTCCGTCAGTGACGTCACCCATATGTGAGGACTACGTCCTGCTGTCCTGGGATAACACCTATTATAAGGTAAGCAATTTTGCTTTCTTGGCTCAAAATCTGGTGTACATAAAGTGGTTTTGAATACACTGGAGGCTGGGGCTGTGTATGGAGCAGTAAAAGGCTATGTGGTAAGGATGGCCTACATTTGTCTGTAGCCGAAAGGAGGATACTAAGTAAGAAATTCAGATCATATATTTTCGGATATTTAAACTAAAGAATGAGGGTAGCAGGAGATGGCCAATGAAATTGAACATGTGATCCCCAAGCAATACAAGAAGTGGGAGGAGAAAATAATCAATTTTCTCAAAAAAGCAGAAAAGTGACTAAGTGCTACAAATCAAGGAAGAAAAATTGGAGAGCTATGACCACAAATGCTCGTAGTTTGGGCATTAAAATCCCAGACCTAATGATGGAGGTGGACTTGGACATTGTTGCTGTTATGGAGACATGGTTCATGGATTCTCATTATTGGGATACGCCTTAAAGGGCTATATCTTAAGAAAGAAGAGAGGACAGAAAAGGAGGAGTAGCTCTTTATGTCAAAAACAATATCTAAGCAACTGAACTGCAAGGAATGTGGGGTAGAGAAGAAACATTATGGGCCATCCTAAAAAATGATGGTGCATCCATTTTTACTGGAATGGTTTATAGGCCTCCAACTCAAATGGAAGGACTCAGAAGGGCAACCAAAATGATAAAGGGGATGGAATAGCTCCCCTATGAGAAAAGGCTGGGGCTGTTCAGCTTGGAGAAGACACGGCTGAGGGGGGGATATGATAGAGGTCTTTAAGATCATGAGAGGTCTTGAACGATGGTGAGACCGCACCTTGAATACTGTGTACAATTCTGGTCGCCGCATCTCAAAAAAGATATAATTGCGATGGAGAAGGTACAGAGAAGGGCTACAAAAATGATCAGGGGAATGGAACAGCTCCCCTATGAGGAAAGACTAAAGAGGTTAGGACTTTTCAGCTTGGAGAAGAGACGACTGAGGGGGGATATGATAGAGGTGTTTAAAATCATGAGAGGTCTAGAACAGGTAGATGTGAATCGGTTATTTACTCTTTCGGATAGTAGAAAGACTAGGGGGCACTCCATGAAGTTAGCAAGTAGCACTTTTAAAACTAATTGGAGAAAGTTCTTTTTCACTCAACGCACAATTAAACTCTGGAATTTGTTGCCAGAGGATGTGGTTAGTGCAGTTAGTATAGCTGTGTTTAAAAAAGGATTGGATAAGTTCTTGGAGGAGAAGTCCATTACCTGCTATTGAGTTCACCTAGAGAATAGCCACTGCTATTAGCAATGGTAACATGGAATAGACTTAGGTTTTGGGTACTTGCCAGGTTCTTGTGGCCTGGATTGGCCACTGTTGGAAGCAGGATGCTGGGCTTGATGAACCCTTGGTCTGACCCAGTATGGCATTTTCTTATGTTCTTATGAGTAGATGTGATTCGGTTATTTACATTTTCGGATAATAGGACTAGGGGGCATTCCATGAAGTTAGCAAGTAGCACATTTTAAGACTAATTGGAGAAAATTCTTTTTCACTCAACGCACAATAAAGCTCTTGAATTTGTTGCCAGAGGATGTGGTTAGTGCAGTTAGTGTAGCTGGGTTCAAAAAAGATTTGGATAAGTTCTTGGAGGAGTAGTCCATTAACTGCTATTCATCAAGTTTACTTAGGGAATAGCCACTGCTATTAATTGCATCAGTAGCATGGGATCTTCTTGGTGTTTGGGTACTTGCCAGGTTCTTGTGGCCTGGTTTGGCCTCTGTTGGAAACAGGATGCTGGGCTTGATGGACCCTTGGTCTGACCCAGCATGGCAATTTCTTATGTTCTTATGACTATTTATTTATTTATTTAGCACTTTTATATACCGACTTTCCAATAACAGAGTTACTGATCAATTCGGTTTACATTCTAAACAGAAACATTGACAAGTTAATGTCTTACAATGAACAGGTAGCAGGAACTTGGATACAGATATATGGGGTTAATAACATAACGTAAATGCTACGGAGCCAAATGTTGGCTAAGGAAATAGGTGATAGGTATAAGGCTGGGTATTTGATTTTTAGACTGCCAAGGATTCATAGATGACCTGATAGTTCTTTGGGGGTACTAGAGAGAACTAGAGATGATTAATATAGTTCTCTACTGGTTACCAAAGAAGGGATCCTTGGCAGGTAAAGTTCCGCAGATTGATGATTATGAGAAAGCTTGGTTGAATAACCAGGTCTTTAGTCTTTTTTTAAATGTAGTAGGGCATTGCACTGATCTGAGGTCTGACGGGAGAGCGTTCCAGAGTTTGGGACCGGCTGTAGAGAAGGCTCTTTTGCTTAATGCTGTCTTCATCGGTGGAATCTGAAGGTTGTTTCTGTAGGCTTGTCTCACTGGTCTAGTGGAGGTGTGGAGTTGGAGAGGTATTTTGAGCTCGAGTGGGGCAATGTTATGTAGTGCCTTGTGGATTGATGAGAGCACTTTGAAGAGTATTCTGAATTTGACGGGAAGCCAGAGATATGGTCGAAGACATCCAAAAAGTGGAAAAGAAGGGAGAAGTGATGATTGTCGGAGATTTTAATCTGCCAAATGTAGACTGGAGAATCCCTTCTGCGGAATCTACCAGAAGTAGAGAGAGAGTGGATGCCCTACAAGAAGCTCTGTCCAAACAAATGGTAATAGAACCCATGAGGGAGGGAGTTATAATTTACCGAGTGCTCACTAACAGGGGTAATGTCTCAAATGTCTGGGTGGGTGCCCACCTTAGCACCAGTGATCAACAAATGGTATGGCTTGATATTGCAAATAGGATACAGAGAATTCTCACACAGACCCGAGTTTAGAATTTTAAAAAAATATGGACTTTGTCAAAATGGGGACATACTTGGAGGTAGAACTTAGAAGACTGGGAGAAAATGAGAGAGGTGGAACAACAGTGGCCAAACTAAAAGGAGCAATTACAAAGGAAAGAAATCTATGTTAGAAAAATAAACAAAAGTAAGAGAAGAAACTGATCTGGTTCTCAAGAGGTGGCTGATAAAATAAAGGCATAAAGAACAGTGTTCAAGAAATATAAAGGATCCCAAAAAGAGGAACACAGGGAAGAATATCTGGTAAAAGTAAGGGAGACTAAGAAAAATAAGAAAGCAAAAAGTCAGGCAGAAGAGAGGATTGTCGGAGGTAAAGCGAGGTGACAAAACATTTTTCAGATATATCAGAGGAAGGTCTGAAGTGGTATAGTGAAATTGAAAGGTGACAAAGATCAATGTGTGGAGAGACGAAGAAATGGCAGAAGTATTAAATACTTCAGTTAGATGTTCACTAAAGAAGACTCTGGAGAAGGACTGTTTCTAGTTCACAAGACAGTGGATGGAGGTGAAGTAGACAAAACTCCATTTACATAAGAGAATGTGTGGGAAGAGCTAAGAAAACTGAAAGTGAACAAGGCTATGGAGCTGGATGAGGTATATCCCAGGATACTGAAGGAGCTTAGAGATGTGCTGGCAGGTCTACTGAAGGACCTGTTCAATAGATCCCTGGAAACGGGAGTAGTGTCGTAAGATTGGAGAAGAGCAGTGGTAGTCCTGCTTCACAAGAATGGGAGCAGAGATGAGGCTGGAAACTACAGGTCAGTTAGCCTCACTTTGGTGGTGGGAAAATTAATGGAGACTCTGCTGAAGGAAAGGATAGTGAATTATCTATAATCCGGTGGATTGCTCGACCAGAGGAACTATGGATACACCAGGGAAAGGTTCTGTCAGATAAATCAGATTTTTTTGATAGGGTGACTAGAGAATTGGATTGGGGAAATGCGCTCGATGTGATTTACTTGGATTTTAGTAAAGCTTTTGGTACGGTCCCACATAGGAGACTCATGAACAAAATGAAAAGCTTGGGAGTGGGTGCCAAGGTAATAGCGTGAATTGCAAACAGGTTGACTGACAGGAGACACATGTAATGGTAAATGGAACCAACTCTGAAGAAAGAACAGTGTTAAGTGGAGTGCCACAGGGATTGGTTTTGGGACCAGTTCTGTTCAATATCTTTGTGAGTAGCTGGTGGAAGGGAGAGAAGGTAAAGTTTGTCTATTTATGGATGCTACTAATATCTGCAACAGAGTGGACATGCCTGAAGGAGTAGAGAATGAAAAGTGATTTAAGAAAGCTTGAAGAGTGGTCGAAGACTTGGCAACTGGGATTGAATGCCAAAAGTGCAGAGTCATGCATCTGGGGTGAAGCAGTCCAAAAGAGCTGTATATGATGGACGATTTAAGACTAATGCACACGAGCCAGGAAAGGGACCTTGGTGTGATAGTGTCTGATGATATGAAGGTGACAAAGCAATGTGACAAGGCGATGTCTAAAGCCAGGAGAATACTGGGCTGCATAGATAGAGGAATAACCAGTAAGAAAAAAAGAGGTGATAATCCCCTTGTACAGGTCCTTGGTGGAGCCTCACCTGGAGTACTGCATTCAGTACTGGTGCCTGTATCTCAAAAAGGATAAAGACAGGATAGAGGTGGTCCAAAGTAGTGACTAAAATGTGTGGGGTCATCCTTGGAAGACTTATGAGGAGTGGCTGAAGGATCTGAATATGTATACCCTGGAAGAGAGAAGGTGCAGGGGAGATATGATATAGGCCTTCAGATACCTGAAAGGTTTTAATGATGCACAATCGTCAAACCTTTCCGTTGGAAAGAAATCAATAGAACTAGGGGTCATGAAATGAAACTCCAGAGAGGGCGACTTAGAACCAATGTGAAGAAATATTTCTTCACAGAGAGGGTGGTGAATGCCTGGAATGCCCTTCCTGATGAGGTGGTGAAGACGAAAATAGTGAATGAATTCAAAGGGGAATGGGATAAATACACTGGATTCCTAAAGGCTAGAGGATTTTATTTATTTATTTTTATTTATTTATTTAAAGCTTTTCTATACTGGCATTCATGATACAATCATATCATGCCGGTTTACAAATAACAGGGGGTGCAATAACTTTGTTCTATTAACAAGTGCAGAGGAAGCAAAAAGTTACAATATAACAGGGTTGTTGGAACTGGGGGAAGAAGGAGACAAGAATAATAGTCTTTACAGAGGTGAATTATTTACATTGTGCTGTAATGTCTCTTTGTAGATATTATGTACATTGTGCAGTAAGGTCTCTCTATGGATATTAGACTCGGGAAAGGCTTGTTTAAATAGCCAAGTCTTAAGCCTTTTTCTGAAAGTTAATAAGCAAGGTTCAAGTCTAAGATCCGGTGGTAAGGTATTCCAAAGAGAGGGGCCCACTGTAGAAAAGGCCCGGTCTCTGAGAGCAATATGGTGAGTAGATTTAGTTGGGGGGACAGTCGGTGATCCTTTGTAGGCTTCCCTGATATGGGTCTGGATGACGTGTATAGTGTGAGTGGGATTTGGAGGTTGAGAGGGGCTTGTGAGTGGATGGATTTATGGATGATGGTGATGGACTTGTGTAGGATGAAAATAAAGAAGAATGCATGGGGGTAACTGGCTGGTTAATGCAACTCCATCATTGCTATCTGCTTCATCAGCAGTGGGAAAAGGGGAGTTGGATTTAGACAGCAACCCACGAGGGATCTGACTTTTATGGTTTGGAGAACAAATAAACGTGGGGGTAACTTGATGATGCGGTAACTAATCCTGATACTTTTGATGTAATTCCAACATTACTCTCTGCTTTCAAGGCACAGGTTAAGGGAAATTGGATTCCATCAGCATCTGAGGGCCCTGACTTTTATGGTCTGGTAAACTGATGAGCATGGGGGTAACCTATACAGTGCAGCAGATACTGGCATAAACATAAGCTTGCTGGGCAGACTGGGTGGATCATTTGGTCCTTTTCTGCCATCATTTCTATGTTTCTATGGTTAAGAGATGCAAAGAGGTGTTGGATCAGCACAGGTATGAAACTTGTGAGCAGTAGTGTTAGTCTTCGGGGTTTCAAACCTGGCAATTTGCACAAGTTTCATATGAATTTATAATTGTCTTAATATCTGTTTAAAGTGAAGTGTATTTCCTGTTTACTTGGATGAGAAATGGTTGAAGAGTATTTAGGATGCTACTCTTAGAGCAATGGTACTTAACACAATTCTCGTGACACACTCAGGTTTTCAATATATCGAAATAGGTATATGATTTGCATGCACTGCCTCCATTGAATGCAAATTTATCTTATGCATATTCATTGTCTATATCCTGAAAATCAGACTGGGTGTGTGTCCCTAGGACTGGGATGAGAACTACTATCTAAATCAGGGGTCGGGAACCCATGGCTCGCGAGCCAGATATGGCTCTTTTGAGGGCTGCATCTGGCTCGCAGACAAGTGTCGCCATACTTCGCGGTTCCCCGCTGACCCAGCTGCTCCCCGGTCCTCCGCCGCCCGGGCTTAAAATGCTGTCAGCCCGGGCGGAACGCGGCAGGACACCTGGAGTCAGCGGCACCGGCGTGCTCTCTTCTCCTCCCCCCCGCGGCCCGGAAGAGGAAGTGGAGAGCATCGGGTGCCTGCGCGGGAAGAAGAGACCACACTAGCGTGGTCTCTTCTTCCGCGCAGGCACCCGATGCTCACCACTTCCTCTTCCGGGCCGCGGGGGGGGGGGGAGGAGAAGAGAGCACGCCGACTGGAGTCATCCGGGTGCCTGCGCGGGAGTCATCGGGTGTCAGCCGGGTGCCAGCGCTGGAGTCATCGGGTGCCTGCGCGGGTCTTCCCGCGCAGGCACCCGATGCTCTCCACTTCCTCTTCCGGGCCGCGGGAAGAAGAGAGCAGCCGGTGCTCTCTTCTTCCCGCGGCCCGGAAGAGGAAGTGGAGAGCATCGGGTGCCTGCGCGGGAAGACCCGCGCAGGCACGCTAGTGTCCGACGGGAAGAAGACTGCAGCGCGGCTCGGAGGAAAATGAAAATCTTCAACCGCGGCCGATGGGACTCCGCCTTCGCCTCCGCGAGGGCTGAAAATGAAGGAGGTTAGCGTTGGGAGGTGGCTGCTGCTGCCGCGAGTTCCCGGGGGGGGGGGGGGGGGGGGGGAGAGAGTGAATGAGGGAGCAAGCATGTGTGTTTGAGATCCTGTGTGTGTGAGTGAGAGATTGCATGTATGTGAATAATTGAGAGCCTGTATATGTGAAAGAGAGTATGTCTGTGATTGAGATCCTGCCTGTGAGAGAGAGAGCATGAATGTAAGTTTACCATTGGGACCCTGTATGTGTAAGTTTGTAATTGAAAACCTGTTTGTTTGAAAGAGTATGTGTGTATGATTGAGATCCTTTGTGTGTGAGAGAGATCATGTGTATGTATGATTAAGAGCCTGTGTGTATAAGTAAGAGAGAGATCATGTGTGTCTGTGTCTGATTGACAGCTGGTTTAGGTGATGGAGCATGTGAGTATGTGATTGAGAGCCTGTGTTTAAATGAGAGAGAGAGACCATGTGTGTCTGTGTGATTGAGAGCTGATTTAGGTGAGGGAGCATGTGAGTATGTGATTGAGAGCCTGTGTTTAAATGAGAGAGAGAGACCATGTGTGTCTGTGTGATTGAGAGCTGATTTAGGTGAGGGAGCATGTGAGTATGTGATTGAGAGCCTGTGTGTAAATGAGAGAAAGAGAGGACATGTTTGTAAGCATGTGAATGAGAGTCTGTGTGTGAGAGAAAAAGACAGCATGTATTTATGTGATTGAAAGCCTGTGTGTGTGTGTAAGCGTGAAAAGATAGACAGCATGTGTGTAAATGTGTAATTAAGAGCCTATATAAGTGAGAGAGAAAAAACATTTGTATATGTGAGTGACTGAGAGCATGTGTGTATAGGTGTGTCATTGAGAGCCAGTGTGAGAGAGAGCGCTGGTATGTGACTGAGAGAGGAGAAAGTTCCAAGCAAACCACCCCACCTCCTGCTAATTCAGAACAATCTCAGGACACCTGGATATCAAACGTTCCCAGGTATGCAGAGCAAAAAAAATTTTGTATCCTTATTATTTTTCATTACTGGATCTTTGTGTCTGCTATTTTGAAATATTTTGTTGGTATCTGGAAATGTTTTATGAGTTTTTAATTATTGGATATTCCACTCATCAGCTGTTTCGAAATATGTTCTTTTTGTTAGTACAGTTTTACTGCTGATGATTTTATATTTCTTGATTTGTTTTATAAGGATGTGTGATGTTTCTTTTTTCCTTTGTTACACTGCATGCAGAGACTCTGGCTTGTTGCAGTTTCCAATTCAGTTTTTGTCTGCATGCTTCTTGTTATGCGTTTTGGTCTCTTTATTCTATGTTAGGTGAGGGACAGCACGTGATTCAGGTGAGGTTTTCTGCTGGCGTGTAGTTTCTGTGTAGGACTCTATAGCAGCCTGACTTGGTCCGTTTTCCTAATAGGAGATGTATTGGTGTCTTAAGGCCTGGTGTAATATTTTCAGAGACTTATTGTACTTTAAAAGTGTGATCTTACATAAAATGCACACATTTACTTGTATTTAGTTTTAAACATATTGTATGGCTCTCATGGAATTACATTTTAAAATATGTGGCGTTTATGGCTCTCTCAGCCAAAAAGGTTCCTGACCCCTGATCTAAATAATTGCCTTGGGAAATAAGTAGGTGAATGTGATTGCATGGAGAGAGAGTGGGTTTTTTTTTTTTGTTTTTTTTTTAAAGTAGTCCTGGGCAATGGAGCAAAAATAAACAATGTATGTTTTAAGTCATAATAAGTAGGATGCATTTTTTAGCCTTAGAATGACCATTGTCTGTATCGACATCATTACATAGTGCCATTCTGTTGTCTGACAGCCTAAGTTCTAGTTTTGACATCTCTTCTGTTGCAGGGCATTTTTTAAGTGGACGCACTCCCTACCCACTTTTGTCCATTTTTAGGCGACTTGTACAAAGTGTAGCAAAAATGCCTTATGGAAACTTGTGTCTGTCTGTCTGTAAGCTTGTGTCACGGGCAAAATGACAGGAGGTAGAATGTAGTGCTTTGGTGTGATTCTGAGGGTGTGGTGTGATGGTTGCAATTGCTGAGTTTTATGCTGGTTGGGTAAATACTACCAGGTCTACAAGAATGCCATTGCCATATCTGTATGTTCTTGGTGGGTGTATACCTTCTGTAATTGTTATATTTCAGATTTGTAAAGATAATTGCTTTAGAAGTTTTAAAACTCATCCTACTTAACCATAGCAGTTCATTGTGGGCTGCTGCTGTGACCCCCATTAGAACCCAATATAAGCATCGGGCTGCTTGCTGCATGTGATATGTGACTATAGAATGAACTACATGCATGGCCATAATAAGTCTGATAACAAACAATTTATTTGATTTATATTCCACTTTTCAGGCACTTCAAAGCAGATTATATTTGGGTACTGTATGTATTGTGTGAGGTCTTTTTTTCCCTTTTGTCCTAAAACTTGAAGGATCTATGGAGACAAGAAATAGGTAGGAATTTTCATTTTTGGTGTTTTATTTATTTATTTTAATTTTTCCTTGGAACTTATCAGGGTTTATTATAACAAGAGAAAATCAGTTGGGGGGGGGGGGGACCCTCGTTTTTCTGGGTAAAATTTGGAGTTTATTTTGGTGGACAGAAGCCAAAACAGTGAAACAGTATTAAACCGATTCTCTCATCCATTAAGTCAGCAGCATCTCTCTCTATCCAAATCCTCTGCCTTGCATGCCCATTTCTCTTCATGCTTCCCTTAGAATCTCTCTCCCTTCCACTGCAACAGTATTCATCCTTATCAATTGTGGGTCCAGGCTCTTCCTCCTTCCTTCCGCAGTATGCTTACTGTGGCTCTCTGACTCTGCAGCACTGCACTTTTACTTTTGTGCGGGGCCAGGGAGCCAGCCGGGAAGTGCTTCCAGAGGGGTGGATGGTCTATTTCAGCTGCATTGGCGGCACAGGGCAGCAGGCACTTTGCCTAGTTTGGGAAGTGGAAATTCTTACACTGCATTGGCGACACTGGAGGGTGAGTGCTTCTGCTAGTCAGGGGCGGGACTTGAAATGCAGTATTTGCGTTTGTCTGCAGTCACAGAAGGCCTTGAAATGCTGCATTTGCAGCTCTGGCACTGCTCTTTAATCAGTCTAAAATTAGGGTAAAAATTAGGGTAAAAATCAGTTTAAACAGATTGTCACCTTTGGGAAAAATCCAAGAATTTATGGGTGAAAAATTTGTTTAAACTGAAAATGAAGGATCTTAGAAATAGGCAAGATATGTTCATGCTGTGAATTATTTAGTACTGTTTCTGTACAGGAACTTTTAAATGAGTTTTCTTGATTTCTTTGAGCATTTGAAACATAAGCTTTGCAGCTGTCATATTCTTATCTGGTCTACCCAATTCACTTCCTGATGCATTGCCATAAACTCCAGTTGGTTTCTGCCTTTTCCTTTGCTTCATTTGAAAAGCTTTATAATGGGGAATAACGTACAATCCAGAGAGATCTATATCTGAGTCACTGCTAAATGTATTAAGAACAGCATTCATCTGATGCATCCTTGAAAAGGAAATGTAGCTGTGGAACATTTTGTTTTAAAATTTTTATAAAGTGAATGGAGAAAATCTTGTCATTTTGGTCTATATCACTGCAGCATAGCACACTGTCAAACAGATGTTTATTTCTACAAGGTAGTTTTTTAAGGTAGCTCCAACTTCACTTACCCCTGCAGCTTAGTCCTACTGTCAATCAACTAATAAATATATTGGTCTCTTTTTTTTTTTTTTTTTTTTAAATGCAAGCATTCTTTGTTTTGGTGCTTGTAGAACATAAGAAATTGCCATGCTGGGTCAGACCAAGGGTCCATCAAGCCCAGCATCCTGTTTCCAACAAAGGCCAAACCAGGCCACAAGAACCAAACACCAAGAAGATCCCATGCTACTGATGCTAGTAATAGCAGAGGCCATTCCCCTGCTTTATAACACAATTGTAATAAGCTTGGGTTGCTGTTTCACACCTGGTGTAATTGTCCGGGTTGAGTACATATATTGTGATTCACAAATCCATGCTATTCTGTTGTCTTGCCTAAATGAATTTAAAGTGACTTGCCTTAAATAATTTTGTGGCAGGCTTAAATGCAGTAGCTGATTTGGAGATCTTTTCATGGTTTTTTAGAGAAATAATGTTAGCAAGAGCAAAGTCAGTTTTGGATAATTGTTTCTAGTTAAAACAAAATTGATTCCTTGTTTATATTCTTATTTTTACCTCATTCACAAGCAACTGTTGGTGTTTTAAAATACTTGAAAATAACTTCTTATTATAGTTATACAAATGTTAATACAGCTGAAAATGTTTCTTCATTGGAGAATATCAGACTTTATCCCAGGACAAGCAGGATAGTCTTCACATATGGGTGACATCGGTAATGGAGCCCTATACGGAAAAACTTCTGTCAAAGTTTCTAGAAACATTTGACTGGCACTGTGTGCCTACTGAGCATGCCCAGCATGCATTGATATTCCTGGCCACAGGGGTCTCCCTTCAGTCTTCTTTTTTCCGCGGAGCCATTAGCCTCGCGGGTATTAGTCCTGTGAGGTAAAATTTACCTCATAAAAAAGTTTAAAGAAAACTTAGGAAAAGCTTTAAAACTGCAGGGGTCTCCCGACTAAACATCGCGGTAAGTTTTTCTACCCCCTTTTTGCTAGTTCCGTGCCGTTTTGCTTCAAGTCGTTGACGGCTGTCCGACTTAATTATGGCCTCGGGTTTCAAAAAATGCCTGATCTGTTGCCGGAATATGTCCATCACACACTTAGAATGTGTGTTGTGTCTGGGAGAGAAGCACGATGTATTAACTTTCGTAAAATGTGCTGAAATGACGCCGAAAGGGAGGAAACTCTGGATGGAGAAGATGGAACACTTGTTCCACTTACAACTGATGCCTTCGACTTCAACATCCACCCAATCGTCTCCGGCTGGAGCAATTCGCAAGGTCGTACTAAAAAAGCAAACACCCGATGAGGCAGGGGATAGGGCATCGCCAACCCCATCCACATCGTCTTTCAGGTCGGTATCAATCATCGAGAAGACCGCCGAAAGTAAACAGAAACGTCGGCATTGGCATCGGAGGCCGCACGACCCGGACATCGACTCGATACCCGGTGATCCATCGAGGGTTCCTGGGTCGCTATCTAAGAAACCTCGCAGGACCGAAACATCACCGAGGCCTTCTAAACCATGGCGATACCCACTGCCATCGGTGCCGGGAACCATACTTCCTCAGGGCCCTGGGGAAGTACTGGAATCGCCCTCACTGCCTCCCCCCATACCTGCTCTGGTCTCACCAGCTATGCGGGCGGAACTGGACGAATATGTTCACCAGGCAGTAAAGGATGCACTCCTCAGTGCGATGCCAACTCAGCCATCGCCCAAACCATCGACACCGATGCCGTCGACTCCGGTTCCCATGAACCTGCCAATACCGTCATCACCGATTCCACCGATGCCGGTACCCATACCCTTGCCGACACCATCGACGATTCCATCGATGCCGGAACCCATTACCTTGCCGGTACCATCGTCGATACCAATCCTGCCATCGCCCTCGATGCCAATACCTGATTTGTCTCTCTTAGCACCGATTTTGGCAAAATTATACACTATTATCGGTGCCATTCCAGTAATAACTCAAGAACCAAAGATGCCACCACCCTCTGAAGAGGATATCCCGAAGGATCTTCCACCTTCAGAGCCAATTCCCAGTCCATCAGGGGTTCCACGGCCTCATCCACCAATTTCACCATTGCTTCCATCTAAACCATTGGAACACCCATCCAGATCAAAGGAGTACGCACCTTCTACTCCACCTCATCCTCATACACCGGATTGGCAGGATACAGATACGGACACATCCTCAGAGGAAGTTCTCTCTGAACCATCACCTCCAGAAGAGAGAGGATGTTCTCCTCCAGAGGACCTTTCATTCTCCAACTTTGTTAAAGAGATGGCAGACACCATCCCTTTTCAATTACATACTGAGGATGATTCCAGACAAGACATTAGAAGTACTACATTTTGTGGACCCACCCAAGGAAGTTTTGGCAGTTCCAGTCCACGAAGTCCTGGTAGAGTTATTGCACAGGTTATGGGAACATCCCTGCTCCATACCCCCGGTCAACAAAAGAGTGGACACAACATACTTGGTCCAGCACATCCCGGGGTTTCAAAAGACTCAATTACCTCACCATTCAGTGGTAGTTGAGTCGGCACAGAAAAAGTCGAAAAGAGTAAAAACTCATTCCTCAACCCCACCAGGTAAAGATAATAGGTTCTTGGACAACCTTGGTAGGAAAATGTTTCAAGGTTCTATGTTGGTATCCAGGATTGCTGCATACCAATTATATATGACTCAATACCAGCATATCCTATGGAAACAGATCCAGGAACTCTCGGAGAATCTCCCACAGCAACTTCAGGAGCCCTTCTCGACTATTATTCATAAAGGCCTTGAAGCAGGCAAGCATGAGGTTCGTGCAGCGTACGACTCATTTGAAACTGCATGCAGGATGTTGGCCACTAGAATTAATGCTCGACGATGGGCCTGGCTTAAGGCGTCTGACCTAAGGCCAGAGATACAAGATAAACTAGCAGATCTTCCTTGTGTGGGGGAGAACCTATTTGGTGATAAAGTTAAGGAAGCAGTTTCTCTGTTGAAGGAACACTCCGAAACACTAAAACAATTGTCAGCTATACCTCAAGAGTCTCAATCATCAAAGAGACTTCCACGGAAGGAATCTAAGCGTCCTTATTACAGGCCACGAAGATATTATCCTCCTCCTAGATGTGGCTGTTCATCTAGGCCCCCTCAACGCTCACAACCTTAGACAATCCAGGACATCCAGACCTCAACCCCCTTCACAGACAGCGTCCACATCGGGGTTTTGAAGTGATTCCAGGGAACAGCAGCCACTCTCCCAATCCGGCACAACACATACCAGTGGGTGGTCGGATCACATTCTTCCATCACAATTGGGAACTCATAACCATAGACCAGTCGGTACTTTCCATCACATCTCAGGGGTACCACTTGGATTTTCTAACCATACCAAACGACAATCCTTCCACTTCGTTTTGGTTAATAAAAGACCAATCCACAATTCTACAAACAGAATTATCCGCCCTTCTGAGCGCCAGGGCCGTGGAACCAGTTCCCCGGCATCAGCAGGGCAGAGGATTCTACTCCCGCTATTTCCTCATTCCAAAGAAAACAGGAGGCCTACGTCCCATACTAGACCTCAGAAATCTCATCAAATTTCTCAGAAAAGAAAAATTCAGGATGGTTTCTCTAGGAACCATGTTACCTCTACTTCAAAAGGGAGATTGGCTCTGTTCTCTGGATCTTCAAGACGCTTATGCTCACATTCCCATATTTCCGCCTCATCGCAAATATCTACGATTCCTAGTGGGTACTCAACATTTCCAATACAGGGTACTACCATTCGGCCTTGCCTCAGCACCTCGAGTATTCACAAAGTGTCTAGCAATGGCATCGGCTCATCTGCACAAGCAAGGCGTGCACGTGTTTCCCTATCTAGATGATTGGCTCATCAGGCGTCAAACACATCAAGGAGCTCTCAATTCTCTCCAGCTCACAGTGAATCTTCTCCATTCCTTGGGATTCCTCATCAACTACCAGAAATCCCACCTCACACCATCTCACAACTTTCAGTTCATCGGAGCAGACTTAAATACCATAACAGCAAAAGCCTTCTTGCACAGACACTAGCCTCCTTGGCCAGCTCTCTTCAGGCGTGCACACAAATAACAGCGCATCAATGTCTCACTCTCTTGAGTCACATGGCCTCCACAGCCCACACGTCACTCCTATGGCCAAATTGGCTAGGAGACTCACTCAATGGACGCTCAAAAGTCAGTGGATACAAGCCATTCAGCCAATGTCTTGTCCTATCCGAGTAACTCACAAACTTCACTCCTCACTCCTCTGGTGGACAAATATGGACAACTTGCTCAAGGGCCTAACCTTTCAACAACCAATTGTGCAAGTAACATTGACTACAGATGCATCCACCTCAGGTTGGGGAGCACACATTGGCCATCTGCAGACTCAAGGTACTTGGACGAAACTCGAAGCAACTTTTCAGATAAACTTCTTAGAGCTTCGAGCTATACGTTATGTTTTGCATGCGTTCAAAGGCTGCCTTTCACACAAGACTGTCCTCATACAAACGGACAACACAGTTGCCATGTGGTACATCAACAAACAGGGAGGTACAGGCTTGTATCTCCTATATAAGAACATAAGAAAATGCCATACTGGGTCAGACCAAGGGTCCATCAAGCCCAGCATCCTGTTTCCAACAGTGGCCAATCCAGGCCATAAGAACCTGGCAAGTACCCAAAAACTAAGTCTATTCCATGTAACCATTGCTAATGGCAGTGGCTATTCTCTAAGTGAACTTAATAGCAGGTAATGGACTTCTCCTCCAAGAACTTATCCAATCCTTTTTTAAACACAGCTATACTAACTGCACGAACCACATTCTCTGGCAACAAATTCCAGAGTTTAATTGTGCGTTGAGTAAAAAAGAACTTTCTCCGATTAGTTTTAAATGTGCCCCATGCTAACTTCATGGAGTGTCCCCTAGTCCTTCTACTATCCGAAAGAGTAAATAACCGATTCACATCTACCCGTTCTAGACCTCTCATGATTTTAAACACCTCTATCATATCCCCCTCTCAGTCGTCTCTTCTCCAAGCTGAAAAGTCCTAACCTCTTTAGTCTTTCCTCATAGGGGAGTTGTTCCATTCCCCTTATCATTTTGGTAGCCCTTCTCTGTACCTTCTCCATCGCAATTATATCTTTTTTGAGATGCGGCGACCAGAATTGTACACAGTATTCAAGGTGCGGTCTCACCATGGAGCGATACAGAGGCATTATGACATTTTCCGTTTTATTCATCATTCCTTTTCTAATAATTCCCAACATTCTGTTTGCTTTTTTGACTGCCGCAGCACACTGAACCGACGATTTCAATGTGTTATCCACTATGACACCTAGATCTCTTTCTTGGGTTGTAGCACCTAATATGGAACCCAACATCGTATATCAGGAAGCTGCACAGATTTGGGACTGGGCTTAACACACTTAATGTTTCTCCGGGCCACTTATCTGGCAGGCATTCACAACATAGTGGCGGATCGACTCAGCCGTCATTTCCAACCACACGAGTGGTCCCTGGATCCCTTGATAGCGACCAGGATATTCCAACGTTGGGGCCAACCGACAATAGACGTCTTAGCGTCACATCTCAATCACAAAGTGGACAAATTCTGTTCTCTACACAGACAGAAGACCCAGCCAGCCAAGGATGCCTTTGCTCGCCCTTGGAACTCAGGCCTACTATACTCATATCCTCCGATACCGCTCATAACCAAAACTCTAGTGAAGCTACAACAAGACAAGGGGTCCATGATACTCATAGCCCCGTATTGGCCTCGACAGGTATGGTTCCCCACGCTTCTCCACCTCGCGATCAAGGAACCAATTCGCTTGGGAGTAGCTCCTACTCTCATAACTCAGGATCAGGGTCGGCTGCGCCACCCCAACCTTCAATCCCTATCCCTGACAGCATAAAACCACCAATTCGGCCACCAGTCACAGAATGGGTCCTAAACCTGGTTTTAACAAGACTCATGCGTTCTCCTTTTGAACCCATAGATTCCTGCGATCTCAAATTCCTCACATGGAAAACTATTTTTCTCATAGCCATTACATCGGCTAGAAGAGTTAGTGAGTTGCAAGCACTTGTCACGTACTCACCCTATACAAAGTTCCTACATGACAGAGTGGTTCTACGTACACATCCAAAATTCCTTCCCAAAGTAGTCACGGAATTCCACTTAAACCAATCCATAGTTTTACCCACATTCTTTCCAAGGCCTCATTCCCATCCAGGAGAAACAGCCTTACATACTTTGGACTGTAAACGTGCACTCTCATTCTATATAAACCGAACTGCAGTCCACAGGAAATTCACTCAACTCTTTGTATCTTACGATCCAAACAAACCAGGCAAAGCAGTGGGTAAACAGACTTTATCCAATTGGCTAGCAGATTGCATACAGTTTTGCTATGAAAAAGCAGGCCTTCCTCTCAAGGTCGAGTAAAGGCGCATTCAGTAAGGGCAATGTCAGCTTCAGTAGCACACTATCGTTCAGTGCCAATCCTTGACATATGTAAAGCCGCAACATGGAGTTCTCTTCATACCTTTGCGGCCCACTACTGTCTCGACAAGGAAGGATGACAAGATTCAGCCTATGGACAATCTGTCGTAAAAAAACTTGTTTCCAGCATAATCCCAACTCCTTCCACATCCAATTTTTCGTGATTTCAGGCTGCCTCCTTTTTTCTAACAGTATGCCAGTTGTTGTGCCCATTGCACAACTTGTACGCTGTTGGTCCAGTACAAAGAAGACTCAGCCTATAGCTTGCTAATCATCCATATGTGAGGACTATCATCCTGCTTGTCCTGGGATAAAGCAAAATTGCTTACTTTGTAAAAAGTGTTATCCCAGGACAGCAGGATGTAGTCCTCATGAAACCCACCCGCCACCCCGTGGAGTTGGGTCTGATACGTTTTATTAATTTATTTTTGGCTGCCGCTCATTGCTACAAATGAGACTGAAGGGAGACTCCTGTGGCCAGGAATATCATGGCATGCTGGGCATGCTCAGTAGGCACACAGTGCCAGTCAAAAGTTTCTAGAAACTTTGACAGAAGTTTTTCCGTATAGGGCTCCATTACCGATGTCACCCATATGTGAGGACTACATCCTGCTGTCCTGGGATAACACCTATTACAAGGTAAGCAATTTTGCTTTTTCATGTAAACATCTTTAATATTTGGTAATTTTCCTTGTTCATTTGTGTGTGTAACTTCAATTTTAAGTTGCCAAAAGCTTCTCTTAAAATCACAACATATAACTGTCTTGAGTCTTGACCATTTCTGCTCAATAGCATCTCAAGGTTAGGATTGCCAACTTTCCTATTTCAGCCAACTAGTCTGGTTTTTGAATGTTTTATGCAGTTCAATTATGGTAGAAACTAGACAATATAAATGTCCAGTTCATTTTTTGAAAACTTTAAATGCATGACAGAAATTTTCTGGGGCTACCATCAGGTGCTGAAGCTTTCTGATCTGGTAGTATTTCAAAACTGCCTTCTGGCACGGAGTCTTTATCTCTGTTGCAGAGGCGACTCTTGGACCGAGGTGGAGTTGGCGCGCCCTGCAGGTCCCCACCTTCGGTTAGGCGGAGCTGGCTGGAGCAGAGTGCCAACTGGAGCTTCACCAGTACCAGCTCACGTTCCTCTTAGGTTAAGCCCTTGGGCACTGGAGCTGACACAGGCCTCTGGAGGTGATGATCTGTCGCTTAGAAGATATTGCAGGCTAGCACAGTGAAGAAGCAGAATCGATATGAGCAGTGGTTGGGACAGGCTGAGGTCAGTGGCAGGTGGAGTTCACTCAGTGTCGTGGTTCAGGCAATGGTCAGGGCAGGCTGAGTTTAAGCAGTTATAGTAAGCAGGCGGAGGTCAAGCAGTGTCGAGATCCAATCCGAAGTCAAAGCCAGACGTTCAGACCGATAGGACAAGGAGCAAATTGGAGGAGGGAGGACGAAGGACCACAGGAGCAAGACGAGATGCTGCAGACAGACTGAGGGAAGACTGATCATGAAGACAAGAACTCAGAAGACAAATCAGACTGCTACGGAACCAGGAACAGGACACACAGCGAAGCAGGAACCAGGACTCAGGAATACAGAGGCAAAGCACATCTCCAATGAAGTCGACCTATTGCTGAGGCACTGGAGGGTTCTCAGTCTCGGCTCTTTATAGGGCTGGCTGGATGATGTCATCAGCACACCTTTTTAAAATCTACCCCTATATGTATAAATGCTTGTAGTCTGAGCAAAAAATTTCCAAATTTGAAGGCCCTAAAGGTGGAGGCAGACTTGGATATTATTGCAATTTAGTTCACTGAGCCTCATGAACAGGGTATGGCCATCTCAGGCTATAACCTGTTTAAGGCTAGAAAATACAGAAAAGGGGGAAAAATAGCTTTTTATGTCAAAAACAATATCCTGGTAACAGAAATGTAGGGAGTGTGGGGAAAAAGTAGAGCTGTGGGATGTCTTGGAAAAAGGTGGCAGTTCCATTTAAACTGGTGTGGTCTACAGGCCTCCAAACTAGACAGAACAATTGGACAGAGGGTAAAGTGTTGCTCATCGGAGATTTTAATCTACCGGATATGGACTGTAATATTCTTATTGCTGAACCTATAAGAAGTAGAGAGATTGTGGATACCCTTCAATGTGTTCTGCTTAGACAAATGGTGATGGAACCCACGAGGGGAGAAGTGATACTGAATATGTATCCTGACTATGTATAGCCTGGAAGAGAGGAGGTGCAGGGGAGATATGATACAGACCTTCAAATACCTGAAAGGTTTTAATGATGCACAATCGTCAAACCTTTTCCATTGGAAAGAAATGTTATCTATCTATCTATTTAAGATCTATCTATCTATCTATTTAAGCACTGTTTAAGGTTTTGTTTTTGGGTTTTTTTTTTTAATTTGTTCATTCTATGGTAACAACACTTTACCGGCCTTTCTTCTTTCCAGCTTGTTGTAAGCTTCCAAGTTCTCTCCCCCTGTTGATTGTAACTTTGACTTATTCCTACCTATTGTTATCTTTCGTTTACTTGAATTATTACTCTAGTTTTCCCTTTGTTAAACTGTAAACCGATCCGATATGGTTATTTACTATGAAGGTCGGTATAAAAAAACTGTTAAATAAATAAATATTTATTTATCTATTTATTTATTTAGAGACTTTTATATACTGGTATTAATAGGGGCATCATACTGGTTCACATTTGAACAGCAGGTTTTAAAGTACATATTAACAGGGAGAAAGAACTGGGAGGGGGATAACACAAGAGCAGTGTAGAAATGAAGCTTAACAACAGGCGAACATAAAAGCTCCTTAATATAAGGAATATAGGATAGTCTATAAGGGAGATAGCCCTCGACCGCCCTCCTACGATGCTATACTAATCCGGATAGGCTTGTTTAAATAACCATGTTTTTAACTTCTTTTTAAATTTGATGGTGCATGGTTCAAGGCATAAGTTTTTGGAGGGAGGGAGGGAGTTCCAGAGTGAAAGGCCAGCAATTGAGAGGGTATGGTCGCGTGTGGAGGAGAGGTGGGCTGTTTTAAGGGAGGGTACTAGTAGAGTGCCTTTGTTGGCAGTTCTGGTGGGCCAGGTAGACTGATGAGTCTTAAAAGGAATGTCTAGCCAGTTGGAATTGTGAGCATGAATGGATTTATGTACAGTGGTCAGGGTTTTGTAGTGAATTCGGGAGGGGATAGGGAGCCAGTGTAAGTCTTTAAGGATAGGGGTGATGTGTTCAGATTTATGGGTATTTGAGATGATTCTAGCAGTCACATTTTGTAACATTTGTAGGGGTTTTATTGTGGAGTAGGGGAACCCTAGGAAGAGTGAGTTACAGTAGTCCAATTTAGAGGAGATAGTGGCTTGGATCACTGTGCAGAAATCTTGGGTGTATAGTAATGGTTTAAGTTTTTTTAGGACATTGAGTTTGAAGAAACCTTCTTTAAGTATGGAGCTGACGTATTTCTTCATGCTGAGTTGTTGATCAAGGAGAACTTCAAGGTCCTTTACGAAGGTTTGGGCTGTGGTGATGAGACTGGGGTCATTTAGACAGGGGGGGGGGGGAAATAAGTAGAAGTTCAGTTTTGTTGGTGTTGAGTGCAAGGTGGAGGTTGGTGAGTAGAGAGTTGATGGCCGCAAGGCAGTTTTCCCAGTGCCTCAGGGCGTCAGAGATAGAGTTGTAAATAGGTATGATGATCTGGACATCATCTGCATATAGATAGAACTTTAGTTTGAGTTCAGAGAGAAGCTGGCAGAGTGGGGTGAGGTAGATGTTGAAAAGTGTGGATGAGAGTGATGAACCTTGTGGGACTCCTTGTTGTAGGGGATGGGGGATGGATAAGGCATTACCAATTTTAACAGAACTTTCTGTTCGAGAGGTAGGATTTGAACCAGGCAAGGGCTAGGCCTGAGATGCCAATGCTTTCTAGACGGGTAAGGAGGTGATTATGGCAGAGATATCAAGGAGGGCGAGGAGGTAGCCGTGACCTTGGTCCATTCCTCTCAGGAGATGGTCAGATAGGGTGAGAAGTAGTGAATCAGTGTTGAAATGTTTCTGAAGGCCGAATTGCGAGACGTGGAGGATCGAGTTGTTTTCAAGATAGTCCATAAGTTGTGTATTAACAACTCTTTCAATAAGCTTGGCAATAAATGGGAGGTTTGAGAGAGGGCAGAAATTGTAAGGGTCTTTCGGGTCTAGGGAGGGCTTCTTGAGGAGAGGTTTGACTACCGCATGTTTGAGTATGTCAGGGACACCCCCATGGGAGAGTGAGCAGTTAATGATGTCTGTTACGGCTTGTGCTATGGAGTTAGGGACGGCTAATAGTGCTTTAGGGGGGATGGTGTCATTGGGGTGGGAGGCAGGTTTGAGTTTTTTGAGGATGGTTTCTACTTCTTTGGGAGAAGTATAGTCGAGGGTAGTCATTGCAGGCTGGGAGGGTGCAGGGTAGGTGGAGAGGGAGGAGGGGGGCGGGTTGGGGGAGGCGGGGTCATGAAATGAAACTGTAGGGAGGACGACTCAGAACCAGTGTGAGGAAATATTTCTTCATGGAGAGGGTGCTGAATGCCTGGAATGCTCTTCGGTGGAGGTGGTGAAGACGAAAACAGTGAAGGCATTCAAAGGGGCATGGGATAAACACTGTGGATTCCTGAAGGCTAGAGGATGAAAATAAAGAAAAGAGTGCATGGGGGTAACCTGCTGGTGTGGCAGCTGCAACTCTTAACAATTAAGCCTTGATACTGCTAATATAACTCCTCCATTGCTCTCTGATTTCAACTGCAGTGAGAAAAGGGGAATTGGATTCAGTCAGCAACCAACGAGGGCCCGACTTTTACTGTTTGGGGAACAAATAAACATGGGTGTAACTTGATGATGCTGCACTTACTACCCTTAATACTTTTGATGCAGCTCCAACATTGCTCCCTGCTTTTGTGGTTTGGTAAACCGATAAGCACTGGGGTAACCTGCACAGTGCACAGATACTGGCATAAGCTTGCTGGGCAGACTGGGTGGACTGTTTGGTCCTTTTCTGCTATTATTTTTATGTTTCTATGTTTGTCTCAGACAAGATAGGCAGGCAGACTTTCACTTCCAGCTTTTACAGCTGTTTCCGCTGTTAGGGGAGGTTTTCCTACCCAAAGGAGCTTAGTTTTTAAAATATTTAAAACCAGCTCATTGGCAGCAAGCAGTGCTTCCTGTCAATGAGCTAGTTTTCCTTCAGGAGCCATACCATTTACATCACTCTGAATGTACAGATGTATATCAGTGTACATAAAATATAAAATCCCCAAATCATATAGTACTTGACCCAAAGGTGCTAGATACAATTAAAAAGTACAGCCGACAATGCTGATCCCTGCGGGAGCCTTATTGACGGGAATCGCCAAGAGGAAAATTGATTCTCAATCTGTACCCGCTGGAATCTATTGGATAAAAAAAAGATACAAACCACATTAAGACTTTTCCTGCAATCTCCATAGATTGTAAATATGTAATCAAAGTGTTATGTCTCACTGAATCAAAGTACTTTAAATATCCAGTTGAACTAACAAACCAGAATGTCCATTTTCCAAATTTACCAGCATCAAATCCATTAGTGAAAATAACTTAGTGTTGGGATCTTTTCTGAATCTGAATTGGTATTCATTAAAAGGTGAATTTTAAAAGCATGGCGCATGCCAAAACTGGGAGATGCACGCATCAAGTGGATTTTAAAAGCTGCCAGAGTACATGTGTACTTAATGCTATGCGCACAAATGAAAAGTTCTTTAAAAAAAAAAAAAAGGTGTGGTCTGGGTGGAGCATGGATGATCCTGGATTTCATAGTACGGAAATACTTACACAGGTACGCACCAGGGTCACCTGCTGCGTAGATGACTGGCAAGTTGTAAAATTAATTCTAGGTAGATCAGCGAGATTTTAAAGGTCAGGGCTAACAGGGGAGAAGGGAGGCTGATAAACTAGGGAGCTCTGGAAGTCCTATCCCTTATTTGTGTGAACTAGGAATGAACTGGGAAAACTGTTAATGGCATTGGTGCACATTTCTATTAAAATCTCCCCTGTTATGCAGTAGAAGTGGAATTTGCACATATGGGTGTGCATCCACTTAAAATTGTGTGCACATGTGCACCTGGTCAGCCTATTTTATAATATGCGCACATATACACACTTATGTTATACAATGGCCGCGTCCTTGGGTATGGGCTGACGAATGCGTGCACATGTGCATCTGCGTGCTGGTTTAAAAGTTTTAATCCCTGTACTTTCTGCTAAATCATCCAATTGCTTCAATAATTTTTCTTAATATCTTTGATAATGTTGGTAAATCGGATACCAATCTATAATTCATTACATCATTCACTGGTAGATTCTGATCTTTTTGTAAGGGTCTTAGTTGCTTTTTTTTTTTTTTTTTATAGCTCAGCAGGTACATCACCTTCAGTTAAAGAACAATTCATTATTCTTTCAATAGCCTGATAGGCTGTATTTCAAATTCCTTACTGTATAAAAAGGGCATGAATCTAATATGGATAAAGTACTCTTGATATTATAGAGTCTACTTCTTTTATGGTTACTACAGTAAGCTCTGACCAACTTGCAACCTTTACCAACAGAGGTCAGTTTTCAATATGGTGGACAGTACAGTCCTCCAGCATGGCCATATTTTACCGATGGGGCTATTTCAGGAGGGACCCATAATACAGGTTCAAAATAAAAAAAATATATTAGAAATGTTAACGTAAACAGAACAGTAGCTAATATAGCATTGGAGATGACGACAAACTAGCTCATACCAATTAAAGGAATCACTCAATTTACAGCAGGTTCTAATGGACAATTGTAGAGAAGGGCATTCTGTTAAAATAACACCACTTGGTTAACTAAAGAGAACTAACAAGAACCTGGATATTTAAATGTATTCCGTGGTGAACGGCAACTGACCTGGCCCAAAGGATATTTCAAAATAAGTGCCTAAACAGGTAAGCCAGGGCAGTACATTTGCAGTAAAATCTGTTATCTAAAAAAAGAGGCAAAGTCCACGAGGCATAGGGTAAAACACAATCAGCTGGAGACCGAAAAATGCAAGACATATCTTAGAGATTTTTGTGAGTTAGACTATGGAGTTAGCAATCTGTTAAGGTTCTGCGTGAGGAGTTAGCAATCTGTTGGTGATTTGCTAGGGAGTTAGCAATCTGTTTAGGATCTGCTGCTCAGGTTAGCAATCTGTATAGCGAAGATGCTAAGTGGGAGGAGCAGTCAGATAGGAGGAGCAATCTATAGAGAAGGCTCTGTGTAGTGGGCTCCTGCGAGGGAGGAGTCAGCAATCTTGTAGTGTCTCAGATATTGTCTTGCTAAGGAGTAGCAATCTGTAATGAATCTGATATAGTAGTAGGTGGTGGATCCCTGGGCCGATGGCAGATGACCACGCTCTTGGGAGGATACCCCGAGAGGGACCACCGACTAGGCTGGAGTATGGAGACTGACACACATTAGTTCTTTTATTAAACAAGTTATTAGAAACCACCAGAGGTGGCAGTAGTGAGCTGATATGCCCGGCAGGGCTGTAGTCCCTCAGATACTGGAACAACGATCCCAGGATGGCTGAGCTGTTGAGAAACTGTAGAAAGTGAGTAGGCAGAGTTCAAGAATAGAACTAGATGACAAAACTCACGTAAGGTCTCAAGTAAGCTCAGGAGCTGGAAAGGATTAGGCCCTCAAGGAGCGAGTACCTGGTTCCAGGGAAAGCTCTGAGAGAGCGGTGGTAACTCACATTTGTTTGTAGCAATGATAGCTTCCAGGCAGTAGAGAATCTTCAGAGTGTTCAGGATCATGGGCCCTCGAGTAGCGAGTACCGGTTCCTATCTGTAATCTGAAATAAAGAGTGAGGCCTCCGAGGAGTGGGTACCTCTGGTAAGTCCGAGGAGGCAGAGTAGCTTGGGAAGTGTAGCCGAAGCAATCCCCATGCTAACTAGATTTGTTAGCGTTATCACAGACCTTTAAAAATTGGAAGCAGATGACGTCATCTCAGGGGGACGCCCCTGAGGTTCGTGCCCTTGCTGGTACAAGAGTCGGGACGAGCGCCCTAGGCATCAGGACAAGATGGCGGAGTTGCAGCGTTGAGCCGGTCCGGGTATGCCGGAGGGAGACGGCATGGAGACGCCGTGGCAGCCAGCCGTCCATCAGACCCGAAGGGAGTCGCCACAGAGGTAAAGATGGTGGAGTGAGGGCGTCGAGCAGCGACGGATGCAACAGAGATACTGTTAAAGGCACTGTGGCATCAGTTTGAGGACTGAAAGCATACAGCAAAATACAGAAAATAATTTAAACCCCATATATATCACTGTAGTCACCTGGCAACTATCTTAGATGCAGAACTGCAGGCCTCTATTAGAGAATCCAATAGCACATTTGTCTCTTCAGATCTCTGGTTTAATCCAGTCTGCAATTATACTGTCATTTTCTCACCCTTAAAGAAGCAGATTTTCTCCTAGAGAAGTTCCTGGTAGTGCCCACATTTATGTCCTCCCAAAAATCCATAAATCTCTGGTTAACCTACCAGGCCACCCTATAGTGGCAAGTATAATTTAAATTCTTGAATCACCACCCAAATTTGAGGATTTTTTTATATGACCATTTGTAGAAATAACCCAACCTGGCAACACTGCCCAGTGGCATCCACTGATACTAAGGGGCAGATTTTGGGGTCCCTATATGAATAACACAGTTCAGTATAATATTCATGGTTAACATATAACAGCTTAACACACAAAACAAAACTTTGTAGCTCAAAAATAGCAGTATCCACTTAAAAAAAACCCCAACAACCCCAAAAACTCATAAATGCTAAAATCAACTCTTGCACCAAGTTTTCAAGAGAGAGGGATCCTCCTATACATTTGCTAGACAAAAGTTAAATAACCAGGCTTTAAGCATAAATTTGAAGAACAGATATAATAGTTTCCAGATTCTTTTATGTCCTTTGGGATCACATTTCAAAGTTTAGGGGCAATTTGTGAGAGAGCCCTGGCCTTAGATCTCAATAAATTAACAAAGGACAATTTTTTTTCCTTGAGATATGTTGGGCTGAAATTGTGAAGGGAATAGAAAACAAGACCCAATATTTTGAATGTTATCTGAAAAGTAATGCCAATCAAGACTCTGGCTGCTGCTTTCTGTACCATTGGTAATCTTGCTAATGTTGTCTTAAGCAGTCCTGTATAAATTGATATTTTTTTTATTTTATGAAAATTTAATAGCAGAATAATGCAATTAATAGCAAAAGACCAAAAATGTTGATAGGAAAAAACTAGTATAAGAGGGGAAAGAAAAGCAGAAAAACCCCAAACATTTTAAGTACTGGTTTCCTAAAAGGATGATCTATGGCATATAAGAGAAAAACCCCACCCTACTGTCGAAAGAACTATTAAAGCAAACATGAGCAATTTTCAAATTAGTCCATTGTTGTATATATTGACTAGGGACATCAAATGGCTTCACTTCGGTGCTTTATCAGAAATTTTAATTTCTTTAAATGTATAAAATAAAAAAATACATTAATTCCCTTGAAATTCAATTTTGATGCTTACTTTTTTCTTAAAATTCCCCTCTAATGCCAAGCACTAAATTGGCTCTGAGTTGTAGACATTTCTTCCTTTTTCCTGAATTGTGCATGACAGATCAGGGAAAACATTTACCATACTTTGTCAAAAAAACAGAGAACACCTATTTTATAAATTAAACTAAGTTTCCTAATTTTAGAGCAAAGGTCACAATCTGTGTTCCTAGTCTGACCACCACCTGGGATGACTCAAGCACGGTAGATATGTCCAAACTATCCACTGAAACCAGTGGCTGAAAATTCCCTTCTTTTTCTGCCACCTCTTTCCATACTATGGAACACGATGCCACCCGAACTCAGATTACAGAATAATCTCAAAACGTTTAAGAAAAATCTAAAAACATGGCTCTTTAAAAAAGCCTTCACTAAAGAGTGTGGAGGGTAGAGAATGAAAGTACAAGGTAATGCAGATGAGAATGAATTTAATCAATCCTACTTTTAAGAAGTAATATTTCAAAGCGATAGTAACGCAATAATATACCTGGACTTGACCAGCATTACTCAAATAATGATTTTATTTATGAAATTGTAACCGAACTTTATTGGCACCTGTTAGAATGTAAGATATCCTACATTTACTTACCTTAGTCTATGTGCCTATTTGTAAACCGTTGCGATGGTATATAACTTAGCGACGGTATAGAAAAGATTTTAAATAAATAAATAAAACCAGATAGTATACCCTAGTTAATGGTGGAATCTGGTGTGGAGCCATTTTCAAAATGTCTTTAATGTCTCATAAGGCAATAAAAATCTCAGTTTGGAAAAATTAAGCATTCTTGTTCCATTCTTTAGGATTTAAACTCTGCTCTTGAAGAACAAATTCTCTTTAATCAAAGTAGACTTAAGGTTGTGTTAAGTTCATTATCTTAACTGAATGGCAAGAGTCCAGCCTAACCTCTTGTTTCTGAAACTTATAGGAGGCCTGGAATGTAAAATTGTGAGATTGAATCAGTCACTCTAGCCAGGGCAGAGATGAGGTCATCCAAAATCACTGGTTTACCTGCTGTCACAACGAGACGATCCTCCACACAGTAGTTGAACTGGGGATGGACACTTCACCTTGGGAAGCAACTTGCAAATGCCCTCTAGTGCTGACCATTCCTCCTCCTCTGCTGTGCGGGTCTGGTGAGGCAACATGCATTCACTGTTCAGATTCTCCAGATCTTTACCCTCATATCTCAGTGCTGCCATTGGAGTTAAATCTCTGGACTTGGATTCTAGTGGTCAAGTGTCACCATGAGTTGCAGGTGATAGACTGCAGTCAGATCCCCTTCATATTCTTTCCTGCTCACTGCAGCCAAGTGCAGCTGTTGTCCAGTGGCACAAGCACCTGAAGACCGAACTGAATGCCAAGAATGACAGCCCCAGAAGAAACCTTCCTCCCCACCCACAAAAAAAATTGGAAGCCCATGCAACGGGCCCTTCCCTAGGAGAGAAAACTGTTTAGATTGGGGACAGAAAACCTGAATGCACCCTATCGTGAATTCCTCTCCCAGGGAACCATCCACCTTAGAGCTGGCCCTATCACAATGGTGAAGGATTTTGTAACCAAATGCTTTCTGAAATTAAAGGCCAAATTTTCAAAGGCCTACGCCCATAAAACCCAGGTCTTGCATGCACAGCACGCATTTTATAACGAGCTCAGCCACTCGCGTAAACCCCGGTATGCACACAAGTGCTGGGCCCTGAAAAAGGGGTGGGATGGAGGGGGCGTGGTCTGGATGGGATGGGACGGATGCTGGCTGGGTTAGCGGCCATTAGCTGCTGCTGTTCTGGGGAGGTGCGTGTGGCAGCCGGCCAGCAGACGTAACCTGCTTCTGCTCCGGAGGAGTAGTAAGTAATAAAAAATTTAGGGAAAGGTAGGATAGGTTTAGGGGGTGGGGAAGAGGGAAGTTCCTATTGCGTCACTGTGTGTATTTTATGAAAATCCCGGGAACTGCGCCCACATGGTTGCGTGCGCGCTGCTTTCAAAATCTACCCTTAAAGACCTAAGTGTGTACATCCTAGAGATGAGGGGGAGGGATATGATGCACATTCAAATATACCAAAAGCCCAAACAGTGCACAAGAAGCAAACATTTTTCAATGGAAAGTCAATTATAGAAGCCTTCATTATATATGAGACTGAAGAGTAACTTCAGAAAATGTTTCTTCACAAAGAGGGTGATGGCTGCATGGAATAGCCTCCCAGTGGAGGTGGTGGAGACAAACTGTAAAGGAAATGAAGAAAGCATGGGATAAGCAGAGGATTCCTAGCTGTAAAGAAATGAGGGGAAAGGTAGATCAACTGTGCTCTGATAATGCAGCAAGAATGGAACTGAGTAAAATAGATGCGCTTTAATGGTCCTTATCTGTCCCATTCTTCCTGTCTTTCTTATGGTTCTAAATTGTAAAGAAATGCGAGAAAGCTAGAGTCAACTGGGGACTGTGGCATCGCAAGTTGCAGAAGTAAGTTGTGAAAACTAGATGGGCTGTTGTGTTTTATGTCTCTGTGTACAAGCTTGTCCCTCTGGTCCTCTACCACTCTGGGTAGATGTGAAATTGTATGCTCATACTTAAACCAATGCCCAGGTTCCTTGTACCCCTTCAACCCCTCCCTCCCATCCTCCACCCAATAAAATATATCTTATGTATCTGTAACAAGTGTGCTTAAATTTCTGTTGGTATTGCCCTCCATCACCTCCGCTGGTAGGTTATTCCAGGCATCTGTCATCCTCTTGGTATAGAAGTATTTTCTCTGTCTCCTTCCATGGAACAGTTTATCAGCATTTGTAGTTTTCTTGTTGAGTACATTTATTATAATATTTTTTTTTTTGTTGGAATAATGGAATGCCTTTCCTGCTTCTTCCCCCACTTGTCATTTTTGTAAAGTATGATAACTATTAAACTATTATTTGGAAAAGTGCTGTGTGCATTTGCTACTGAAGTATTTCTCATGTTTGTGCCGGCTTCGTGAGGTGGATTTCTTAAACTTTTAAATTCCAAGTCACTAATTTTTTGCTGCTGAAAATACATTGAAAATTAACTTATGCTTCTTAATAAAAGAAATTAATCCATGTCAAGGAAACTTTAATCTTCTTAACTCTGAACTTTTCCAATAAAAATACTATAGAACTGGTTAAAAAAAAAAAAAAGTATGTAGAAAATCTTTCTGAAGCTGAGGTGTATCAGGGTTAAAGCCATACAGTTTGTCTTTCTAGTTCAGACTCCAATTTAAAACCAAGTATTTAAAATTATTTGAAGAATTCTTAATTTGCATGTTTGCAGACTTCTGGTCTCTTTTCATCCTAAACCAAATATGTAGCTGTGGCATATAGTATAAATTGTAGGGATGTGCATTCGTTTGAAACGACATAGACTGTCAATGACATCGAAATTTTGTGTTTTTCCAGCTATTGGTTTTAGTTTGCACTATTTGGAAATAGAGCACAGTATTTCTGAAACCTAAAAAACCCAAAACTATAAAATAAATTGGGGAAAAATTTAAGCTTGGAAATTTGCCCCAAACACTATACAAAATGTTTTGTCCTGCACACCTGTAATAAATTGGTATTGTGCTCACCAAGGAGGAGTTTACATTTTCATTTTTAAGCCTGCATGCTCACAGACCCGTTCACACACTAGACAGCTCCAGTTAAGTACCATGCTCTTCTGTTTTTTTTTATTGGGTTGGGGGGACTACATATAAAGTGGCAAGACTTTAAAATATATATATATTTACAAATTGCATGCTGTAGCTTGAACCTTTTTTTGTATTCTAACCTTGGATAGTGATCAGATTTTACACTGAGCTCTTGCTGTGTCCTGGTATGCAGGGTTTGCGCAATCACTTGGGGTGGCTTGGTGTGTCAGGTTACTGTAAGCAATCCAGGAAATACTTTGCTTCTGCAGATGAATGCATAAG
The DNA here is from genome assembly GCF_901001135.1 of Rhinatrema bivittatum. Lineage (NCBI taxonomy): Eukaryota > Metazoa > Chordata > Amphibia > Gymnophiona > Rhinatrematidae > Rhinatrema > Rhinatrema bivittatum. Next base: position 808,345,457 of record NC_042615.1, on the reverse strand, counting down.
TGTGTTGTGTTGTACATACCAGATCTAAGATGGTTTAGAAGTCTGGTTGAAGAACGTCTGTGTTTTAAGGTCCTTGGGGAATTAACTTGTATTATAGATGAGGCTGATAGTTTCTCATGGAATTTGCTGCTGAATTTGCATATTGGTATTGAATCTCTCCTTGCGGGGGTGTGTGTGTGTGTGTGTGTGTGTATGTATGTATATATATATATATATATATATATAAATAAATAATATATTTATTTATTTTTTCATAGCGTGAAGAGGGAGAAAAATAACAGTGTCTAAAAAGTCAAAAGGTTGCTTCTGTAAAATCCAGTGTTAAAATAACAATTTGTTGGAATAAGGAGTATCCGCAGGACATACAAACAGATGACTCAATGCTGTGTAGAAAGAAATCAGTTTGAAATATTGCACTGCAAGTAAACTAGTAAATAACTGTTATGTGTTTTAGGTAATGAGTTGGAATTTATAGCTCTATTAATAGGAGAGCCGGATTGTAATTGAACCATACTCTGTGAATTTGACTGACAAATTGTTTCCAGCAGCCTGCTATTGATGGTTTTGCTAAATGGGGATGTCTATGAGAATTGAATGTGCTTCCTTCTAGCAGAAAACGTACGCATGCATATATTGGACTCATAGTATCATGCACAGAAAAATGACTGAATTGATATAGTGGTTGTGTTTGCAGCTTGTGAGTGGCAGTGCTAATTGTCAAGGCTTCAACTATTCTTACTTTGACATCTTTCATAAACTTAATTGCATTGCTTTCTTAAAAAAATGAGTAGGGGCTTGGGCTGGTAAAAGATTAGGAATACTGTCTTTGCAGTGGTATATTTATACACCTGCCTGCCTTTAGGCATGGCAACAGCTGGTGTGGAGCTGCAGCTGATGTAAAACAAGTGATTGCCTATTCTGCTTATTGGTAAAATCTGCCCCTGTATCTCTGTTCTTTATAGACTGCACAGGAGTATATTAATAATCAGTAAAGAAAGGGAGATTGCAGGGTAGGTGATGTTTTTGGAAGCAGGAGAAAATTATTGGGTAAAGCACATTTCCTTTTCCTTTTAGTAACCCCTCCTCCCCTGCCCAGACACATAGCATACTTGTAAAATAAACACAGACTCTTGTCAGAAGCAAGGCATTGGCATGGAAGGTGCAAATCTACTTCCTCTTCATCTAGTCAGATCAGTTTAGATGAATAGGTTATGCTTCCTGACCTGCAAACGAATAGAGAGCAACGGATTGCTGATGTCACCCTTTATAAGCATCTGTGACATCTGCCTCCAGTATTATAGAAATGACGGCAGAAGAAGACCAAACGGCCCATGCAGTCTGCCCAGCAAGCTATGCACTTCTTTTTCCCTCTTACTTGTTACGCTTGGCTCTTAGTACCTTTTAGTTCTATTTCCCTTCCACCCCACCATTAATGTAGAGAGCAGTGTTGGAACTGCATCTAATTGAATATGTAGCTTAGTTAGGGGTAGTAACCACCTCAATAAGCAAGCCACACCCAAGCTTTTGTTTACTCGACTATGTAATTCAGTCCTTGTTGGATGTTGTCTATATATAGATCCTCTTTTCTACATTGCCCCTGCCGTTGAAGCAGAGAGCTATGCTGGATATGTGTTGAAAGTGAAGTATCAGACTTTCTCCCCTGCCGTTGAAGCAGCGAGCTATGTGTTGAAAGTGAAGTAACAGACTTTCTCCCCTGCCGTTGAAGCAGAGAGCTATGCTGGCTATGCTTTGAAAGTGAAGTATCAGACTTTCTCCCCTGCCGTTGAAGCAGAGAGCTATACATTGAAAGTGAAGTAACCGACTTTCTCCCCTGCTGTTGAAGCAGAGAGCTATGCTGGATATGCATTGAAAGTGAAGTAACCGACTTTCTCCCCTGCCGTTGAAGCAGAGATGGATGTGCGTTAAAAGTGAAGTATTCTCTGTCTCCAGCAGATGGTAGGCAAGAATCCCATGTTGTGGACTGCCTGGAGAGCTGAAAAGGAAGATTACAGATGACTGCTGAGGTGAAAGACTAGCACTCCCTCCCTCAGTTGAGCAGAATCTAAATATTGGAATAAAATAAAAAGGGCACCTCACTGAAGTGAAAGCCTTGTGCTCCCTTCAGTGGAACACAGGTTGGGCCAGGCAGCTTCAGCTTTTCTGCCTCTCCCTCCCTTATTTGGGGGGTCTGAGTCTTTAAGGTCTTTTGGTACCAGGGACAATAAAGTAGAAAAAAACAAAAACAAAGCAGCAGCGAGGAGAACCAGCCAGGACACCAGACTTTGGCTGTCCGGGAGGTGTGCATTCAGCTTGGGTAATTCGCTTACTTTTTACATTCCGTGGCTGTGCTTTGTTGCATTTGGGACTGTGAGAGAGAGAATGGCGGACTTGGCAGAGTGTGGGAAGAAAACTGCATTCTGCACTGCTTGTAACCTGAAGAAGCTGCAAACAGGGGGAACTTCAAAACTGTGTGGCAAGGATCGGGGAGCGTACACGCAGCAGTGAAAAGGCCTCTCCCAGGGGGACTGAGATGGCGGATTCGGCCAGGCAGTCTGCTGCTACTGTTTCCCAGTTTTTGCATGTGGAATGGTAGCCATATTGGGAATGTGGGGGAGGGAAGGAGAGGAACCCCTTCACTCAGCCCCAAAGGCTATGAGTGATTGGACGTTTCAGTGGATCCTCTTTCAACAGTGGCCTTTAAAGAGGCTTTACCTACTACTACAGCTGCTGATGCTTCCTCCTCCTTGGCTTGGGCTTTCATTTCTCGTGAGTTCTCTATGGGACAGGATGTAGACCCAGGGTTAGCAAAGGCATAGCCAGCTCCTTCATGGTTAGCAGAAGTGCAGAGTAAAAAGTGGGCCAGGGAGGAAATTGGATGATGATCTTTTTGGCTCAGAATTCCAGGAGTGGAAAGTGAAGAACTAAAACATACATAAGAACATAAGATTGCCATATTGAGTCAGACCCAAAGGTCCATCAAGCCCAGTATCCTGTTTGCAACAGTTGCCAGTCCAGGTCACAAGCACCCGGCAGGATCGTAAGGGGTAGATAGATTCCATGCCGCTGATCCCAGGGATAAGCAGTGGATTTCTGCAATTCTACCTTAATAATGGTTTATCAACTTTTCTTCCAGGGACTTGTCCAAACCTTTTTTTTTTTTTTTTTTTTAAATGCAACTGCACTAACAAATTTTACCACATCCTCTGGCAACAAATTCCAGAGCTTAATTATGCCTTGAGTAAAAAAAATATTTTCTATTATTGGTTTTAAATGTACAACTTGGTAACTTCATTGTGCATCCCCAAGTCTTTGTACTTTCTGAAAGAGGAAACCGATTCATGTTTACTTTTTTTTTAATAGCCCTCTATTATATCTCCCCTATTTTCCAAGCTGAAGAGCCTTTCCTCATAGGGGAATCGTTCCATCCCCTCTGTCATTTTGGTTGCCTTTCCTTGTACCCTTTTCTAATTCTGTTATATATTATGTAAGATGCGGTTTTCAGAACACACAATATTCAGGTTGAGGTTGCACCATGGAGCGATAGAGGCAATATGATATTCTCTGTTTTATTTTCCATTCCTTTGCTGATAATGCCTAACATTCTATTTGCTTTTTTTTCTGCTGCTACTGCACATCGAGCAGATTTCAACATGTTATCAATGATGACACCTAGATCCTTTTTCTGAATGGATCTACGCAATGCAAGGTTCCTAATGTGGAACCTTGCATTGTTTAGCTATATTTGGGTTGCTCCTAAGTGCAACCCTTTGCACTTGTCCACATTAAATTTCATTTGCCATTTGCATGCCCAGTCTCCCAATTTTGCAAGGTCCTCTTGCAATTTCTCACAATCCTCTTGTGATTTAACAACTTTGAATAATTTTGTGTCATCGGCAAATTTGATTACTTAGAGGTTTCCAAACCTATCTTGGAGGACTCCCAGCCAGTCGGGTTTTTAGGATATCTACAGTGAATATACATGAGGTTAATTTGCGTGAACTGCCTATATAGCATGCAAATTTTATGGGAATCTCTGACCTAACTCATTGTTCCCATTTCTAGGACATTTATAAATTGTAAAAAGCAGTGGGCCCAGAACAGATCCTGGGGCACTCCACTATTCACCTTTCTCCATTTAGAAAATTTACCATTTAGTCCTGCTCTGTTTTCTATCTTAAGACACTGCTCCCTATCCCATGACTTTTTAATTTCCTAAGAAGTCTCTTGTGAGGGACTTTTAAATGCTTTCTTGAAATCCAGATACACTATATCAACTGGCTCACCTTAATCCATGTTTGCTTACAACTTCAAAAAACTGTAGCACATTGGTGAGGAAAGACTTCCCTTGGCTAAATCCATGTTGGCTTTGTCTCATTAAACTATGTTTATCTATATGTTCAGCAATTTTATTCTTTTTCTTTCTTTATTTAGATTTATATTCCACTTTTTGCACTTTTTTCAGCACTTCAAAGTGGATTACATTCAGGTACTGTAGGTATTTCCCTATCCCCAGAGGGCTTACAATCTAAGTTTGTACCTGAGGCAATGGAGGGTAAAGTGACTTGCCCAGGGTCACAAGGAGCAACAGTGTGACTCAAACCCTTGTCTCCTGGTTCATAGCCCACTGCTCTAACCACTAGGCTAATCCTCCACAAGGAGGAATGGTACCCCCACAATCCCCCGCTCAATTGAAGCAAATACTGGGTGGCACATCTCACACTCACACCTAAGCTAGCTCCTTATCTTGTCGCAGGTCACATCCTCCCTCTGTTTCTACAGACTTCGTTCTCACAGCCCATGTCTGCTTTCCCAATCCATCTCATCCACACAGTCTGTCTACTCCTCTCACACCCCTTCACTTTCAGTGTCCCTTCCCCTCAGTTTCTCTCCTCCTCCCCTAGCCATGCGCGATGGCCAGGGGTATAGCATCCATAGTGGTGGCTAGGAGACTGCTTTGGTTGTATAATTTATCAGCAGGCTCAATATATAAGTTCATCTTAACAAAGTTTCCCTTTGAGCATCAACTTTCATCGGTGAGGAGCATGAAAAGATGGCAAAGGCTTGGAGGGAGGCTAAAGTACAAGGCTCCTAGAAGACAGGTCAAAAGGGTCAATGCATTCTTTGCCAGCCCAGAATAAATTTCGGGACTCCAGGAGTTTCAAGCAAGACAGAAATATTGGCACTCGGAGATCCTGTACCTTTGGCAAGTTTCAGTCCTTTTCATTCAAACAAAAGAGCGGGTAAGGAAGGATCCTCTGGTTCAGGTTCCTCCCAAGCTATTCATTGAGTGTTTGGGGGCCTAGTTTCTGTTTCCAGAGATAGTGGGCTGTCTGTAAATTTTTTATTTTTTTTTTATATCAGAGATGGGAGCAGATTACGTCAGATAGGCAAGCGTTGGAGATCATACAAGATGGTATGCCCTGGAACTCTCCTGTCCTGTTTCCGCTACTTTTATGATTTCTCCTTGTCATTCTGCTAGGAAGCAATATGTCATAGCGACGCTTTGAATTCTTGACTTAAAGATGCTGAGGGAGCAATGGCATCTAGACCTTTATTCCAATTACTTTGTGCTTCTCAAGAAGGATGGAGCTCTTCATCCCATTCTGAATTTGCTCTGAAGGGAGAAGCCTAACCTTGCTGCGACTTATGGACATTTACCGTCATATACCAACTAGCCACTGTACCCATTCTATGCCTGGGCGGCGAGCCTTTTTATTGGCACATATGCTCTTGTATGGAAGCACTAGGTGAAAAGGAAAAACGAAATTCCCCTCTCCTCTCTCACACACACATTCTCTCTCACCGGCATCCCCCTCCCCTCATGTAGGCTCCCTGTTTCTGAAACAGACAGCCAAGCGTCCCCCCACCCTCTCTTAATTCCCATGCTGTCTCAGACCCCTCCCCACCCCCTCTTACCAACCATGCTCTCTGTGACCCATCTCTCTCGCATACACACATTGTCTGTCACCGGCACCCCCCATGCTCTCTTTCACACCCTCCTCTGTCACAGGCATGCCGCGGGCGTTGCCGGTGCTGTTGGCAGCAAAGGTGAAGGCCCTGTGCGCCGTCCACGGCGAAGAGGAAGTCCCGGCGCGGCGTTCGAGGCACACGGGGGCCTTCCATTTTTGGCTTGATCATGAAATAGCGGAGAGCCTGGCATGCTGCGAATGGAGTGCGTCCCGCGGCACAGGCTCCGTTCGCAGCGAAGATGAAGGGCCGGGTGCACTGATTGCGGCACACAGGGGCCTTCCCTTTTCGCCGTGAAGGGCGCGCTGTCCTTGCGGTTTGAGGGAGGAATGTTGTGCAGTACCTCTTGGCCTCATGAGCACTGACGGACAGCATTATAGCGCCATCTATCTGCGGGCTGTGGAACATGCGCAAGCACGGACGGACACCAAGCCCGATATATTATAGATAATGAGAGATCATTTTGCTTCATTTTGTGGTGCTGAGGGCGGGGGCCATTTTCTGATTCAGACCATTCCCTTTGGACTAGCCACTGCTCCAAGGATCCTTTTGAAGGTGATGGTGGCACTTTGCAAGGAAAACATTTTGGTGCATCATGTGGACAACTGACTGATTTGTGTAAAGTAATTGCAGGAAAGTACAGTAGACATCCGGAGGGTAGTTCAGTTTCTGAAAGAGTTGGGATGGACAGTCAGTTTTTTCCAATAGCCGTGGTCCCTCCTACAGTTTGTGGATACGTCTAAACTCCAGAAATCTGTGGTTCTTTGGAACATGCCAAAGTGAGGTCATTAGTGTGGGAACTGGCATTTGAGTGGCATGGCTGGCTCCTTTTATCTTACATGTGATGGGGTCTAGAGCTTCCAGGGAGAAAACAGCTGACTCAGTTTCTAAGTACCCACAATCAAGTTGGCATTGTTGGCAGGTGCAGGTTCTTCTTCCTCCTTGCCTGTGGAGACCTGTGCTGCAGTTTAAATTGCTACCATTTTGCATTGTGTGTGGGCCATTTTCGCCTATGAGAGATGCTGTTTTTGCTGATTCTGGTTCTCTAGTATTCTCCCTGGAGGGGGAAACAGTTAAGAGGTCCTCAGGGCACTCTCCCCTTACAGAAGGATTTTTTGCTGGAAGGTTTTTCTGTTTTTTGCACCAGGCCTTCTGGGTTATACAGAGGTCTGGTGGGTGAAGGGGCTCTGGAGGCTGGGGACCAGGGTCTTCTCACTGGCCTTTCTCCTCTGGAAGTTTGTGGCTAAGTGCCTGAAATTGAGAGGCGCTTAGCCTCTTCAAGGTCTCCCCTGAATTCTGGGCAGAGAAGTAGCCAGAGACAGATGGTCCTTTCTGTTCTTTAGAGGAAGGGGAGTTATTCTCCGAGGGAGAGGGCTCTTCCATTATCCACTTATTTCACAAGGATGAGATTGCCGTTCTTGCCTTCTAAGTGATTTTGTCCCTATGAATCTGTTTCCAAAGATGTGGAGATTCCTGTAGGGGATCCTATTCTCCAGAGAGGTCCGCAAGCTGTCTAAAGTCTTTCCCCCTAAATAAGGGCGTTGGACACCTTCTGGTAGACTGGAAGTTCCCAAAAAAAAGGGGTTGGGAAGACTATGAACAAGCTCTGTCTGCTTCCATCGGTCGTCTGAGACAGTCTTTTTCTGATGCTGAATACCCTTTTGGCTGTGACTCGCAAAACAGCTATTCTGGTAGAAGGACGCACTACTCTAAAGGACATTCAGGATAGGAAGAGTGAGGGACTCTTGAAGCAGGTCTTCACCTTTAACTGTTCTGATCTCCTTTTGTGGAGGCTATGTGGCTTGTGCAGTTTTGCACAGGGTGCATCAGCTCCCGGAAAGTTGTGAGGTAGCCAGATTAGAATCGGAAGTCACTTTTCTTGCTGATGCACTTTATGACCTTATTCAATTTTCTTTGAGATCAGTGGTCTCTACAGTTGCAGCTGTTGCAATCCTGAAACTTCTCATGCATTACCGATAACACAAATCATATATAACATGCCTTTCCTCTCATAGAACCTTATTTCTGCAACACAAAAATGTATGTCCAAATGCCAGATGTTTTATGATCGCAGTTAGCCAAGCATTAACATTAAGAAGGGAGCCTCTTGAAAATATGTGGTACTTACCACAACTTATTTTCAAGTGAAGTTTATAATACCCCTGAAGCAGGTGTGAATGAAGAAATGTGGCCACATCAGATCCTTGCCAAAGTATGTGCTTTTCAGTATCTGAATTGTTTGGGATCCTTAACAGCCTGTTATCTACAACTCATTCAGAACCTGAATAATTCTGAAGGTAAACAAATTTGAACAAATTATTTTAGTTCTAAAAACCCTCCAGTGACTCCCAATGCTCTTTCACACTAAGTTCTAAATCTTGACCCTAGCCTACAGAACTCTCAAAGGCCATGTGCTAACCTGCTTCAGTAAGAGTCTCACCTCTTAAACTCACTCCTGCTCCCTGCACTTATGACTCAAGCTCATCTATTGATGCCGTCTTGCAAAGCGAGCACCAGAAAACGAACCTTTATATCATCTGTCCTAATCTTGTGGAACTCTTCACTTTACCTCAAACTTCCTCCAGATCTCCTATACTTCAAGAAATTGGTGAGAACCTGGCTCTTTAAAGCCACGTTTAGCCCACACCAGTAACCTGTACCTCACCTATGAATTATGAACTCTGTTGAAACTCTGTAAATAACTCCCTTGTATAATTGCTACTTACTGAATCACCAGCAGTACAATCTGGAGGAACCATTTATAGCATGACCTTGCCAGACCACAGAATCACATCTTCATGACTCTGCACTACTCACTTTCACACTGAATTTGACTATTTTGCTTATGTATTTTATCTAATTGTTGTTGGAAAGACAGGTATTGTCTTATGTATAACTAATGTCTGTACAATGCTGAATGTGTGTAGTAGTGCTTTAGAAATGATTAATAGTAATAATTGTTGCTATATATTATAAAACTGTTTTACTTGTGTGCTGCATCTATACTTAGCCTAATCTCCTATAAAACACTTTGAACTCTCCTGCTGGAATAGTGTGATATAAATAAATTGGGAGGAGTCAACAAGTCTTCTCTCACTTCTTGTTCCACTACAAAAAAGAAAGACCTCTTTCACCAACTTTATTAAGAGCATTTCTAAGAATATTCATTTTCAATTAGAGGAAGAGCCCAGGGCTAAAATGTTGGACATCCTCCAATTTCTTGATTCCTCAACTGATGTTGTGACAGTGCCTGTCCATGATAACCTCAAGAATGTACAGATGAGAATGTGGGAGACCGCCCCCCCCCCCCCGTACCCCTTGTTAACAGGAAAACAGATTCGATGTACATTGCCCAGAAGGCCTTAGGATTTGGCAAGAAATAACTTCCTCAATCTGTTATTGACTCAGCTCCCAAGAAGTCCAGGACTTGCTCCTCTGTTCCCCCTGGGAAGTATTCCTGCACGCTTCCATTCTTGGGAAAAAAGTTTATCAGAATGCTATGCTCACTTCCTATATAGCATCCTATCAGCTCTTTATGGGCCAGTTTTTGCATAACATTCTGAAAAATGTCAAGGATTGTCAGAATTTCTCTATCAAGAGGAGTTTGACAATGTACTATCAGTAGTGGATATGAGTAAAGTGTGCAGAGAATCCTTATTCCGATTGACTTATTAAGTTTTCGAGATGGCATTTAAGAGCCTCTGCCATAGGAATTGGTGGCCGTAGAATCTCATGTCAGCTATGCAAGACAGGCTTGCTGATATGCCATGCTAGGTAGAGAATCTCTTCAGAGAAGGTCAGTGTAAAGGTGGCTCAAATTAAAGACCACTGTTCAATGCAAATATTCTCTGCAGATACATCTGACCCATCGTCCAGCTCTACAAGGAGGCATTTGAGCAGAGAGCTGAGGAGAAATTTCTGTCTTCTGAAGAGATTTTATCCTCTACTCCCTTGCTCCTGACAACTGGGGCCTCTAATCCAAGACAGCAGAGGACTCCTAAGTCACAATCAGCTCCACAGTTAAAACCTAGGATGGGGTTTTGACTGGATCCATGAATTCATAGTCTGTGTTTCAGGGTCCATGCTGGAAGACCTGTCTGTAGGGGAAAGCTGAGATTTTATGTAAACTGCTGGACCAGAATAACATTGGACAGCTGGATTCTAAGTGTCGTATGTATTTGGTGGAAATCCCACCAAATTGCTCACCGAGAGGATATCCTTACACCTTTCAACATCAGGGTCTACTACGCAAGGAATTCTCCTCCTTCTTAAGAGACCAAATTGGTTAAACCCATTCCACCGGTGGAATGAGCGGAGATTTTATTTGAGTATTTCTTGTTCTTGTCCCATCTTAGACCTAAGGGGATTGAACAAATTCCTCATGAAGAAAATTCAAGATGGTTTCTGGGGCACCTTAATTTCTTCCCTTCAAGGAGACTGTCTATGTTCCCTGGATAATAAAGGATGCTTACACTTACAATAGAGAAGATTTAAACCATAAGAAGTATCTAAAATTTCTAATAGGAAAACACCTCCTCCAGTATTGTGTACTGCCCTTTGGTCTAACATCAGCACTCAGAGTATTTACAAAAGGCCAGATTTTCAAAGGCCCGGTGACGCGCTTATGTCCCGGGGCTTTGTGAAAGGGGCAGGGCGGGACTGAGGCCTCTGGCACAGCGGCCGTGCCGGGGGATTACGCGCCGGCACTTGGCTGGTGCTCGCAACCTACGCCTGCCCAGAGGCAAGTGCAACTTATTAAACAAAGGTTAAGGTGGGGGTAGATAGGGCTGGGGGGCAGGTTAGGTAGGGGAAGGGAGGGGAAGGTGGGGGGGGCTCTTTTGGATTATTGCATCCCAGATGCAAGATCATGCATGCTTTGTTATTGAATCCCAGCTGCCAAGTCTTCAACCACTCTTCAAGCTTTCTTAAATAACTTTTCAAGACAGGGAGGTGGTTTAAAATTGATTGTAACTGATCAGATCTGGTTAAGTACAAGGGAGGAAAGGCCCTCTTTTGTCTTTTAATTGACTGTTTCCCCTGTTATCAATGCCTCATACCAAGAGGAAAGGCCGATTGAGAGGTGAGATTTCTAACTCACCAGCAATCGATCCCCGACAGCCAACTTGAGAATACTTAATTTTCCTGTAATCGGATCTATTTCTCCTTTGAATTTATTTAAGACTTATATGCAACAAGTCCTAAGAATTCCTGAATCGGCATTACTGGTTATTGTTAAAGCTTTTTATTTTCAGTAGTTTAATCAGATGGAGGAGCAAAATTTTTCCTTAAATTTAACAAATATATTAGAGATGTCTCTTGATGTAGAGATTGACCAAAGAAAACCATTACTTATTTCTTTTGCTTTTCTATCAGAACGAAACCACGTATTGCGATTATTCTTCAGAAATAGACAAGTTAAATTTTATGGCCACCCTATTTGGGTTTTTCCGGATGTGGTAAAAACTACGCAACATCGTCGAAAAGAATTTCTGTTAATGAGATCAGATGTAATTAAGTTGGGAGCCCGATTCATAATGAAATATCTGTGTAAGGCTTGTATAAGCTATGGGGTAGATTTTCAAAGGGATACGCGTGTAACCCCTGAAAACCTACTCCTGCGTGCACCGAGCCTATTTTGCAATTAAGAAAGCTTTTAGTAGCACCCCTACCCCCCCCCCCCAAGTAACCACAATAGAATCGGTGTAAGACAGGAAATTGGTTCTCAGCACTAATCAGCACAGTTAAAATTTAATGTGTATAGTAAATTTTCTTATTGTAGACGCTCATTATCCACCTCCTTATTATCTTATAATTTAGATGTCTTAATAACAATCTCATAGTTATATGTATGTATTCATTTACTACTTGAATGTTATTTTTCTTTTAAGACATCAAATTTACTGTACAAGAGTTTTTCTTGGGTTATTTTCAAAAATTGAAAATAAAGAATTAAAAAAAAACAACAAACCTTTTCATTCTCTCTACTCCATCAGGCGTGCCTACTCTCGTGCAGATCTTAGTATGAGCTGCAGATAGACAAACTTTACCTTCTGTCCCTTCCGCAATGTTGTTTACAAAGATATTGAACAGAACTGGTTCCAACACCGATCCCTGTCGTACTCCATTTAACACGATTCTCTCTTCAGAGAAGGTTCCATTTACCATTACAAGTTGTCTATCAGTCATCCAGTTTGCAATTCACACCACCACCTTGATGCTCACTCCCAAGCTTTTCATTTTATTCACAAGTCTCCTATATTAAAAGTTTTGCTGACATCCAAGAAGATCACGTCAAGTGCTCTTCCTCGATCCAGTTCTCTAGTTACCCAATCAAAAAAATCAATCAGATTTGTCTGCAGGATCTTCCCCTGGTGAATCCATGCTGCCTCACGTCCAGCAACCCACCCGATTTATAGATAGCTCACTATTCTTTCCTTCAGCAGTGTCTCCAGGCCTGCTTGACTCTGGAAAGGCATGTCAAGGCTCTAGCCGACCTGAGATGAGCCTCCATGAAAGAAATTTGTTCCTTCCACATGTTTTCATCCCATTACTGTATGTTTAGGGTCTCCAGATAAAATAGTAAGTTTGGTCATTCTGTCCTGAGAGGTCTTTGAGATTTAGAATCAACTTCATACTCTTCCAGATTGCATTAAAAACCCCCCCCAAAAAACCCCCTGCAAAGAGATGAAAATGGCTTCTTGCCACAAAATATATTTTTGCCAATTTGCACTTTTTGCTTTCCCTCTTTTTTTTTTTTTTTTTCTTTTTATTGAGGGCAATCTGTAGCTAGGGATTCCCCATCTTTGAGGACAGAATATCCACTTTGTCCTTGGAGAAAACAAAAGTTGCTTACTTTATAACAGGATCTCAGTCCTCACAGAATCCACCTGCCTCCCCTAGGAGTTGGCTTCTACTTATGTAACTAAATACTGAACTGAGGGAGGCCTCGTGCAATGCTATGAAGCGGGATGACCTGTACATGTTCAGCAGAGAATGATAAAATCTCTAGAAGCAATGCCATCATTACAATGATCCAGGCTCCATGGGGGTGCTGCCCATCTGGGAGGGCTGATATGCTGCTGTCCTTGGAGAAACACTCTATTGGGTGGTTGACTGTGCAGCCAAACTCTCTCCTGTGTCCACCCTTGTTTTCTTGTATGTACTGTTCTAAATTTTGTTTCAAAAATGTGAAAATAAATCAATATAATTTGTCAATATCTTGGAGATTTAATAAGTGTTCCATTAAAATAAATGAAAAAATTAATTCTAATTCAATTGGCCTGTGAATTTGTTTCATAATTTTATACCAATTGACCACTAAAATTGAAGTGCTGCATACCACCTTTTAGTCACATACAAGCTCCAGCTCATTTATAATATTGGGCAACCAAAATGATAAAGGGGATGGAACAGCTCCCCTATGAGGAAAGGCTGAAGAGATTAGGGCTGTTCAGCTTGGAGAAGAGACGGCTGAGGGGGGATAGAGGTCTTTAAGATCATGAGAAGCCTTGAACGAGTAGATGTGAATCTGTTATTTACACTTTCAGATAATAGGACTGGGGGCATTCCATGAAGTTAACAAGTAGCACATTTAAGACTAATCGGAGAAAATTCTTTTTCACTTGGCGCACAATTAAGCTCTGGAATTTGTTGCCAGAGGATGTGGTTAGTGCAGTTACTGAAGCTGGGTTCAAAAAAGGTTTGGATAAGTTCTTGGAGGAGAGAAGTCCATTAACTGCTATAAATTAAGTTTACTTAGGGAATAGCCACTGCTATTAATTGCATCAGTAGCATGGGATGAACTTGGAGTTTGGGTAATTGCCAGGTTCTTGTGGCCTGGTTTGGCTTTTGTTGGAAACAGAAGATGCTGGGCTTGATGGATCCTTGGTCTGATCCAGCATGGCAATTTCTTATGTTCTTATGTTGGATTTTCTCGAGCCGACTGTAATCGTTTTGAAATGAATGGATATCTTTCAGCAAATCAAGTTCTGAGTTGGTTTCATGTCAGACGTGGTATGTAAAGTGCCTAAATGCCATAAATAAGGTGCCCCAGGAAAAGTCTGTTTTGAAAGAAATTCATAATATATATACATTGGAGTTATTTGATCACAAGTTTGTGATAACCCAAGGTTTTTTTTTTTTAATCTGTAAAACCAGATCTGGGCTTGCAGTTAGTTGTCCCTGTCGTTAGTGGTGTAAGTTACATAGAGCCACTAAATGTATTTGATAGAACTAAAAATGTAATTTAGAAACCTTGAGCTGACCTTGTGTTTGAGTGCTTTCTTAAAGAATTATATTCAGTTTTCTTATTTTGGTGTCAAAGTTCCTGCTATGGCCTGCATGACTATTTCATATTTGTGTAGTGCCATGTGAAGGTAAGATAGGAAAGGTCCTACTGTAAACTGATGTGCTCTTGCAATAGTTTTAGGTTTGGCAGACTGTGTAATCTTTTCAAAAGTAGCACCTTCCCATAGGAAGCAAGATGGGAATTTAAAAAATGAATGTTTGGCCCTTTATATATTTGATGCAAATCTGGATGTTTCCCCTCCCCCTTCTCCCCCCCCCCCCCCCCCCCCCCCAAAACAAATTCATTCTTGGAGGAAGAGAATGATTCAAGTACTTATTTCCTCCAAGAATGTGAAATTGACCTGCTAACCTCTCGTGATTATTTTTAGAGTATGTCCTGATGGTATCTGCTGCGGTTCCAGGAATTCTTGTCATGCCAGCTCCAGTCATGGAAAGCTGTAGCTGTTCCAAAGCGCAGGAGAGTTAGAGAGCGGGGTAGCAGGCTTTTCCGCTGGCCTACAGTTGAAGCCAGTGGCAAGATGCAGTACCTCTGCTGTTGGTCTGTTTATTAGAATAAGATTTACACAACATAGTTCAGGTCCACGGTTATTTTCAGCAGTTTCGTGGTTTGAGAAATAAGTATATTTAAACATGGTCTACTATTTGCAGCTTTGTTTTGTATGTGAGCAAATAAAACTTACAAAAAATGTTTATTAAATGGTTTTCTTTAATATAATACTTAGCTACTCCATACAAATTTGTCACAATTCTGCTTAATTTTCAAACCCATTCTGCTTATAAGTCACTGCAGGAAAACAAGTGCCTTACCTGGAATTGTATTTCTTGAAGTTTTTTTGTTCTGCTTAATTATGGTTACCCATTCTAAATGGATCTGAGCATCTATTCAAACATCAGTAAAACAATAATCAAAGACAAAACACAAAATAAATATGAATAGGAGAGGGGGAAGGGGTGATAGATTTCTTTTTTTCTGCCCTTTGTTTCCTATGCACAGCTTCCACAGTTAGCTTAACTCTGTCCTTACTCGCAGATAAAGGAGGCTGCTGCTTCAAATAGCACAGTCTTACTATGCATAAACTGAAGATTACAGCGGCCTGTGTAATTTGTTTCTCAGAAAAAAGGGCTGGTAAAATGAAAATTACGTAGGGCTGGCCAGGATAGCTGCTGATTCATATATGCCTGACTAGTACTGACCAGAGAAGACTGGAAAAATAACCGACCAGGCAAGAAACTCCCAGGCACCTCTGCTTCAGTCAGAAGTTAACCCCTGAAGAGTCAGTTGCTGGAGCTGTGAATGTGCAGGCTGGCCACCAATTGACAGTATAACAGCAAGCACAGAAACTATGTAAAGTAAAGCATTAACAGTATTAGTAACAAAAACAAAAAAGCTACTGTGGAAACAGGACAACAGTGAAATAAATAGGAAAGCACCCATGGAGAAGTACCCTCTGCCTCCTGGTTTTGTATAGCATTTTTCAAAATTGGATTGAGTTTTAGGTTAATTTGGGTTTTTGAAATCCTGGAAGTCTGTTAAAATGACAGCCACTGTACACTGGTGATCAAATTATGAAATGGCTTTAGAATAGAAAGCAAACTATTCATGGTTATTAGGAACCATTTTAATATTGGCACTTGCATAGGTTGATTTAAAAAAAAATTCTGGCTTAGTTCTTGCACAGTTGCATTAAGACATACCAGCACAGCATATTTGTTAGAAGTTTTATATTTGTTGGGGGTGTGGCTGGCTGAAAAAGGATTTCCCCTGAAATGCTTAATCCTCTGTATGGGGTTTAATTCTGTTTGACTGTAGTGTTTGTAGAATGCTGTGAAGAGGTGTGGGCTGGCATTGTGACATGGTGGTTAAAGCCAAGAAATATTTTGACTCCTTTTGTGTAGTAGTTTGAGCCAATCCAGCTTTGACTTTGAGCTTAATTAGGCATACCTGCCTTTTCTTTTCTCTCTAGCTTGCTCTAGCTAGGGATTTCTTCCTGTTAATGTTTGATTGATTAAGGTCCTATAAGGTGGCACAGTCTTAAAGTATGCTCCGATTTACAGCATATAACTTTGAATTTGTAGATGCCAATGTGTTCTATCTGTTTTCCCAATGACTGTGATTTTGAGAAGTCACTTAACCTCATTGTGTTGTAACTTAGATTTTGAGCTCTGTGGGCAGGGTTATTGTAACCATATTAATAATTATGTACCCCAATAGTTTTGTAAGTACCACTGAAGTCACAAATGTAGGTTGTAAATATATACCCAATTTGAAACAACAATGCAGTACCAAAGATCTAAACATATAAAAAATGTTGTTAGAGACCTTAAAATTTGCATCACAGCTGAAATACTGTGGGGAAACACTGCCATTGATGGTCTCTGCTTATATATATTTTTTTTTTTTACAGTACAAAGAAAAATTGTTTGCCAAAATTCAGATGGCCTTTTCTTTTGTTCCTTATCACTGTTTTAAATGGCTGAAACTGTATTTCTTTTCAAAAGTTCAAAAAAATATAAAGAACTTATCTTTTAATCAAGAAACTGAAGGTGAAGCGTATTCCAGACCAGTCACCCGACACTGCAGTGTTTCGAGAGCTACAGCATTAGACTCCTTATCAGGGGTACTCGCCATTTTGAGGAAGATCTTTCCATTTGCAATGGAAACAAAACAATGGACCACAGATTTAAAAAAAAAAAAAAAAAAAAATTACACCATCAACAGAACCAATCAGAAGAGAGGCATATTATCCTAAATAATGCCAATCAACAGCTTAATTTAACCCACTGGGTGATACTGAATTAAATTTGAAAATCCACATTTGTTCTTTAAAAGAAAGTCTTTTCAATCGGTCACCTCCGTGGATATTAAAAGGCACATAATCAATAACAGTCTACTTGATATCTTGAAACGAATGCTGTGCTGAAATAAAATTTTATCCCTGCAGCATTTCAGCTGTTGTGGTGCAATTTTTGAAGTCTGTTTAACAACAAAAAAATTGTGTATATTGTTTTGATCTTTGATACTGGGTGGTTTTTTTCAAATTGCGCAGATAGTTTTGTACATGCTAAATAAAAAAGCAGTGGTAACAGCTTAATTCATCAAACAATTTGCCTGTTGTCTTTAGTAGTTTTGCATTTATGCTTAGCTGTCTTTTTTTTTTTTTATCCTAATGTATTTTATTTCTTAGTTTCACACTAGTTTGGGGTAAAAAAAAATTAGCTCCTCTTTATTATGGTTGAACTCCTGTTTTATATAATCTCCTTCCTTCAGCTGTTTTGTTTTTTTTTTGTTTTTAAATATTTTTAAGAGTAGGTTTAATTCTCGTGCTTTGGCAATGGTCATAACATCATGTCCCCAATGGGGTCAGGTGGCAGGACATTTAATCCCTGTACTGTAGAGTATCTCAGTCTTGGCCAAAAGGCTAAGAGAGGATGATCTTCAGGTCATAACTCAGGCCCTACAATGGGGTTTTAGCCAAGAAGCGATGAAGGTGTAATGCAATAAAACAATCCTTATTTTGATTTTCACCTGCCAACTAAATTATGCCACCCTTTTTTAATCTCTCTGGTGAAAGAGCTTAAGGATGTCTAAAGGAAAAAAAATGACACCCTCTCATGGTGTGCCTTGTTCTGGTTTCACTTGTCTCCAGCCTCCCACACCTGCTACTCGCCCTGAAGTAATTTTTATGTAGTGTACAATTACATAAATTGTACTTCTGGTTGTGGTGTTGTGCTAGAGACTGTGGCAGAATGGTAAGTGTGGGAATGCTGTGAGATGTTGAGCATGCTTTCTCATGGTCCTGAAAATCATTATTCTGAATTTGTCTGCTTAATAAATGGATACAGTATGCAAAGCTGTTCCCTGCCTTACAAAGTTATAATCTAAGTGGACAAATATATCTTGCAAATCTGAGGGTGGAAAGGAGGAGAGATTTGCTTAATTGCTTCCCAGATTGTTTAGAGCAGGGGTAGGCAACTCCAGTCCTCAAGTGCTGCACACCAGTCAGATTTTCAAGATGTTCACACTGAATATGCATCCCCTGCGTGCAAGTATTGAAAACCCCACTGACTTGTGGCAATGTTGCCTATCCCTGGTGTAGAGCTTGGCTATTAGGTAAATTTAATTTCCTTTTATCTCTGAAGGGAGATGGTCCCAGATGATAGTAGTACTTGGCATTTTTTTCACTTTTTTTTTTCAATCTTACTTTGATTTACAAATTTAAGGTGACTGTCCATAGCATTACTGTTTCAGTTAATGTTGGTCTGTATAAAAGCTAATTTCCAATTTCCTGTTGTAAATGCCTATCAGGGAAGGATGTCTGTGAGACTGTATTGCTACAGCAAGCCATTCTTTATATGGAAATTTTAGGGAATGTGAAGGCATTTGATGCCTTTGGGCTTAGAGATTTGCTGCTTATCATGTACATCTCTAAATGGAAACATGGCATTTGAAACTGGTTTGCTGTTCCAGGAGCTATAGTTTGACTTCAGGTGATACTGTGTTTTGTAATGTCTGTCTTTCACAGTGCTGTGGGACTTTTGTTTGTGCGTTCTAAGTTTTATAGTAGGGTACCTTAGTAACACAATGGGGAGGAGGAAGTAATACAGAGCTTGTTGGCTTAGTCATGATTTATTGACCAACTGCCTGGCTCATGGTGAAGATTACTAAAGTCAAATAGGCTATTTATGTGAACTCAAGATTTAAGTATGGTGAAAGTAAGGAGTGTTCTTTCCTTTTATTCTGCTACTTTGACTTTCTATTATCTTTTCTTTAGTGTGCCTCCACTTGTTTTGTGCCCCTGCTAGTTCCCTAGTTAAGATTTTCCATGCACTTTCTTCTTCATCAATCTCTCACTGGGACCGCTTAGCCCATAACCTCTGTTAGATTTCCTGATCATGACTTTATTTTTTTCTTCTTGTGTTGTCATCTGAGTAAAAATTGACTGTCTTGATTTTTGCCTCAGTTTTTCAAGGTGTCTGAGAAGAAGGCCAGCAGCTTCACGTTTTTCCCCAAGTACAAACAGAAGATGCCTATCATGGATCATTACAAGTCCTACAAATGTTTGAGCAAGGATCTTGTTTCAACTCTTTGCAACATCTATTCAAGGATGTCACTAGAGGCAATCAAGATTTGCAAGATAAAACTACTGTCTTGTCTTGAAGAATTGAAGAAGATTGGGTCCACTGAAATGGCACTGAAGCAGTAAAACCATGGAGCTGCACGCTGCTGGTGGTATAGAAGTGCAGAAGGAAGCATCAAACCCTCAGGTGTCAAAGCCAAGAGAGATCTCGGAATGAGAGCATTCTTATTGTCTTAGCTTGCAACAAGTTGAGTGCTCTGGTGTAGAAAAGAGGGGCTCACGGCACCAAGAATTGGCCAAAGGAACTGAAACATTGGTGGCAATATGCTTTGACAATTGCTGGGGGATTTTGGAGGCAGTGCTCCAACCCTCAAAATGGCTGCGCCTAATGGTTAGCTCTGCCACATCCTATCCAGGGCAATCATTGCAATGGCCTCTTGAGGTCTGATTTCAAACTTTTGGCATCTCTCAAAAGACTTCAGAGAAGGTCAGTCCACCTGATGTTCTGCAATTTTTAGGGAAGAATTTTGAAGGAGAATTAGAGGCAGTTGCTTTGTGCATAAAGAGTGCTCATCAGAAGATCTAGATGAGCTCAACCCCACTAGGAGTGTTGAGTGATCTGCCTATTGTTGCCTCCCTTTCACTGCTGAGTGCTTCGATGCCAAGAGTGTGGCTCACCGCTGAGCGGACCAAGTTTGACTCAAATGGATTCAGAGGGGAAAACGTTTCTAGTCCCTCAGAGCTGATTGACTTTGCAGCCCCAAGAACTGACTTTTTGTGCCAATAGGTGGTCATCCTATTGGAACAATGCCAGCTCAGATGTCGTCATTTGTTTTTAATGAGTGAGTCTGAGCAGTCTTGAGGTTACCTCTGACAGGTCATCTTGGTTTTGAAGAAGAATGCTCTTCTGAGCAAGGGCAGTTCTGTTAGGCATAGTAGGCGATCACCTAGACTGCTGCAATTTTGGGGGCAGCATCAGGAGCTTCTGTTATGCATGAGCACAGCTCTCTTGGATGACTCTATTGGTTAGTGCTCAAATCTCATCAAAGAAACAGTTGCAGGGAGCTCCAGGGGTAGGGAGGAAGAGCCTGGAACCATGTGTATGGCTATTGAAAATTGTTCTCCCTGTGTCCAATTATGTGTTCTTACAGGATTGTTCTGGGAGGGAGTGATGGTGGAGTTAATAATTGAGTTTAATTTTTAAAATCAGGGGAGAGGTTGGTTTATGGGTCTGAAAGCTAATATTGTGAGGGGTGGGGCAGGGTTTGAGGTTTGAATTTAAGCCAGGATATATTTGTGTCTTCTGGGGAAGTAGTTTACAAGTTTGAATTGATTCTAGGTGTTTTGCACTGAGAAGATGTGAGCTGGTTCTTGGACAGGTAATCAGTGATGTTTGATTTCCCCCCCCCCCCCCCCGCCCCCAAGACAGATTTTCTTTTTTTATATTTAAGCTGTTATCCCAATTAGGAGGAAAGATTTTTTACTATAAAAACCAACTATGTATTTTCAACAATGTATAATTAACCCTCATTTTAGTAACTTAACTAATTTTTAATCTTATTGCGCAGGTCAGTGATAAGCTAATATAAAACTCACCTAAATTTAACTCTGCATACTCACTTGTTAAATGTTTTAAAATAACTTGTACAAATCAACATTATGATGCAGACAGAAGACCAACAGTGAGACGGGGCTAGCTAATCTTTTGTACTGGATGCCATAAAGCATGATTATCTACTTGCTGGTGAGGTTTTTTTTGCATATACCTGGCACAAATAGCACCTGGCACTCAGAAAACAAGTCTAATGTTTTAGATGCTAAAGTGGCAGATATGGAGGAGCTGAGTCAGATAGAGGGAGACCTTGAGGGACTCTTGGGGCAGTGTCTCCAAATGGGTTTGTTTTGCTCATACCTTTGACAGCCAGAGTATGTTAGGAATGATCTCCAATCTCTCAACTTTAGTGCTTAATGCCCTTCCTGCTTACTTGCAGTGTGCTAAAGAGAGCCTGCATCTGGAATTCATAGGGTTTTAATCTTTATAGCAACATATAAACATGACTTAGAAATTCTTCTTAATCAGGCCAATGGTACCCATTATAACTGGGACTATTTCTGTATCTACCTGCAACATTTTCATGGTCTCTGATTGCATTTCTTGGTACTTAAGGATCTTTGCTTTCTCCATATGATCCACAGAATAGTCGCTGGGTACTGACACATCTATCAACAATGCAGTTCTTGTGTTTTCTCCTTTGCCATAATATCTGGGTTTCTAGCATTGATATGCCTTTCAGTTGGAATAGGAATATGCCAGGTGATCACAACGTATTCATTCTCTTCTATTATGGTTGTGCTCCCAGTGCTTTTTTTTGTACATGGGTATTATGATGGTTACACAGTTTCCAATGAATGTCATGCCACCTTGTACCTTTCTATATATTTGCCTTCTGACATTAGCATGTCACCTCTAGCGATGAGATGTGTAACCATTTCCAGTTCTATTTTTCAGAATCTGCATTTGTCTGTTTTTGCATTCTTTTCTTTGCTGGCTGTGAGCTATCTTGTCCCTAGTCCATTATTTTATGCTGCAATTATCAGTCTCTCATCTATAAGTATGAATAAACCTTCTTAACCACTGCCGATTCAAATCTTGATCATTGTGTATTTTCTGAAGTGGCTGTCTGTAATTCTCATCATATTTGTGCTTTGGCCAGTTCTTTCCTTATTTGCTGTGCTAATTCTTTAAAGAGTTTTTTTCCTCTTCTTTTTTTTTGATAATTCTGTATCTTTCTTCATGTGCTGGGTTTTCAGTCATATTTCCTCTTTTTACTAGAACTATTGTCTAAGATTAAGAACAAAGACTGATATATGCTTGCTTTCATACTTCAGCACTATTTGAGCATTTAGGTCTGTTGATGGCTTTAAGTATGCTTGAAGGCCTATTATGGTAGCTACATATGTATAATCAGTTTCAATAAGACCCATACCACCTTCAGCTCTAGGGATGTACAATCTCAGTTTATCTGATGGGCATGGAGGAGCTTTGTTGTTTTTACATCCAATTCTTCAAACTATTTATATGGCCAGTCTGCTGTTCCAAAACTGTATGATAGTGCAGGGATTGCAAACTGATTAATAGCTTGTATATTATTATGTGCTGTTAAGGCATTTTCAATTATCTTCAGTCTCCTATAGTACTCTCTTCTGATCTTTTCTCTCAGTGCTTTATGCCAAATTTTTCCACCTTCCTGCTCCAGTTAAGAACATAAGATATGCCATACTGGGTCAGATCAAAGGTCCATCAAGCCCGATATCCTGTCTTCCAGTCGTGGCCACTCCAAGTCACAAGTACATGGCAAGTACCTAAACATTAAATAAGAACATAAGAAATTGCCATGCTGGGTCAGACCAAGGGTCCATCAAGCCCAGCATCCTGTTTCCAACAGAGGCCAAACTAGGCCACAAGAACCTGGCAATTACCCAAACACTAAGAAGAATCCCATACCACTGATGCAATTAATAGCAGTGGCTATTCCCTAAGTAAACTTGATTAATAGCCGTTAATGGACTTCTCCTCCAAGAATTTATCCAAACCTTTTTTAAACACAGCTACACTAACTGCACTAATCCAGGAGATAAACCACTTCTTCAATAATGGTGCATTCGGAAGCTGCCCCCCTCGCAGCTCCAACAGGGTTTCTTTTCTCAGTACTTCCTCATTCCCAAGAAGTCCGGTGGCCTCCGGCTTATCCTGGACCTACACTCTCTCAACAGACACCTACAGAGGGAAAAATTCAAGATGACATCCCTCAAATCTATCCTTCCCTTTCTTTGACCCAGAGATTGGATGTGCTAACTGGATCTGAAGGATACGTATACTCACATTCCAATGAACCCTACATTCTGGTGATTCCTCTGTTTCATCGCGGACGGCCGACACTTCCAGTACAAGGTTCTCCCATTCGGCCTCTCCTCTGAATCTCACTGCGTGGAGATTGAAAGGCTCGTATTTCAACACCTGAACATTTTTCCTCATCTTCAGGATATTCTGGTCTCCTCTAGAAAATCTGCCCACCAGAATGCCTCCTGGATTATCTCCATCTTCTTTACCAGGAAGGGCTCGCCATGGCCTCTGTTAAAGTTCACCTCAGTGCCATAGGGCTTACCACATTCTTCTCAACGAGGAACCTATCTCTTGTCACCATTCGTCTCCAGATTTATGAAAGGAGTCCTGCATCTCTGGCCCCCGGTTCAGAAGCCTCCAGTACCGTGGGACATAAACATTGTTTTGGAACAACTCATGCTTCCACCATTTGAACCATTGGACACTTGTCATCTCAGGTTCCTCTCCTGGAACGTGCTATTCTTGATCGCTTTCACCTCCGCAAGGCGTATCAGCAAGCTACAGGCCTTAGTTCACTACCTCTCTCGATGGAAGAGGGTTCTGGAACATTAAGTATTCCATCTAAAGATGGTTTGAGGAGTGAGGACCAAGCTGTGGGGGTTTGGGGGACCTTAAGCCTGAATTTAATGTAATTCTTCTACCAAAATCATCGGTAATTATTTTAGAAACTTTATGGTCTGTGATTAAGTCTTTAGAGCTTGCAATCATAAATCTGACTCGATCTACATCTAATTTCCAACAAAGAGTACTGGATTTGGAAAATCTTACTTCTTAGTGTAACAATAAAATGATAAATTGTGAAGAACGGTTAGAAAAAGTGGACCCAGTTTCTCCATCCATTGTCTACTCCCATCACCCTAACCATCAGCATGAAACGAGACCTGCAATGGTGGCTACTCCCATCGACATTACTGACGGGTTCACCTCTATGACCCTCCTCGACATCAGATAATACTCACCACAGACACCTCTCCCAATGGATGGGGAGCTCACCTAGACCATCTTTAAACTCAAGTACTATGGTCCACAAAGGAATGCACACTACACATAAATCTTCTATAACTCAGAGTGGTCAGAAACACCCTTCGAACCTTCAAAAAATCCCTACAGGGAAAAACAGTGTCACAATGTTCTACATAAACAAGGAAGGAAGTTCTTGGAACCTCTGCAGGGAAACATTCCGGATACTGGAGTGGGCTCACCACAGATTCATCTCTCTCCAAGCAACTTACTTGCCCGGAATCAGCAATTCCAGAACAGACAACTCAGCAGAATATTTCACCCCCACGAATGGGAACTACATCAAGAGGTTGCGCATCACATATTCTCCAATTTGGGCTTTCCTTCCATCGATCTCTTTGCGACTGAACGCAACAGGAAAGTGGAGAACATTTGCTCTGTTTACCCGAGCCCACTCAGACTAGCTCAAGACGCATTCCTCATAAGCTGGTCTCACAATCTGCTGTATGCATTCCCTCTGATACCACTTATCTCTCGCATGATTCAGAGATGCATCGACGACCAGGCGGATCTGATTCTAATCGTGCCAGCATGACCAAGACAACAATGGTACAGCTACTTCATACAGCTATCAATACACAACCCAATTCCCCTGGGCAACAGCCCTCAGCTACTTACCCAGGACAATGGATCATTACTTCATCCTCTTCACTCCTCCCTACACCTCACGGCATGGAGATTGAAAGGCTTATGTACCGGAACTTAAACATTCCTCTTTCTCTTCAAGACATACTAGTGTCCTCGAGAAAACCATCGACCAGACTCAACTACCATAGAAAGTGGTCACGCTATGCTTCCTGGTGCTCAATGATGGGCATGGACCCACTCACCTGCCCACCAGAACACCTTCTGACCTACCTCCATCTTCTCTACAGTGAAGGCCTAGCCACGGCCTCACTCCGAGTGCATTTAAGTGCTATAGCAGCTTACCATACTCCCCTAAACGGGGAACCCATATGTCATTCTCTCGTATCCAGATTCATGAAAGGGGTATTACGTTTACGTCCACCAATAAAGAAACCGCCAGTGCCATGGGATATTAACATAATCCTCGAACAACTGGTGCTACCACCATTGGACACTTGTCACCTACGATACCTTTCATGGAAAGTACTCTTCTTAACGGCCCTCACATCAACAAGGCGAGTTAGTGAGCTTCAAACCTTAGTTCATTACCTGCCTTATCTACAATTCCTCCATGACAAAGTGACATTGCGCATACACCCCAATTTTCTACCAAAGGTAATTTCCAGTTTTCATATTAACCAAACCATCACCTTACCTACCTTTCATCCAAAACCTCATGCAAATGACGAGTGGAAACTCCATACTCTAGATTGTAAGCATGCACTTGCCTACTACAAAAAGTGCATGCATTCGCTCAACAGACCCTCAACTCTTCCTTTCTTTCAACCCGAACGCGCCAGGCCGTCCAGTGACAAAGAACTTTATCTTCCTGGATATCCAACTGTATACAATTCTGCTATCAAAAGCGTTCAGAACAGCTATCTGTGACTCCAAAAGCGCATCAAGTGCGTGCGATGGTTGCTTCAGTTGCACACCTCCATGAAGTGCCTCTCATAGGCATCTGTAAAGTGGCAATGTGGTCATCACTGCATACTTTCACATCCCATTACTGTATGGACAAACAAACTGCGGATGATGCACACATGGGGCGGACTATACTGCAGAAGAGCACATGTTCCACACATAAAATGCCTTCATAGGAACTGTCCGCCTATACTTCCCATATTGAGCAAAATAAACAGACCATGCCCACATCAATATACTCAATACGACAGCTGGGGACTCCCAGACAGCATGGCTAATTCAGCTGCTTATCTACGTGAAAAAAGCAAGTTTGCTTACCGTTTTCCATAGATAGCAGATGAATTAGCCATGCTGACCCGCCCGCCTCCCCGGACAGTTCTGACATGGCATACTTACTTGCATTGATAATGACTGAGGAGCCTCGGGCAAGCGTGGGAAGATACAAGAGGGAGCACCTAGCTGAAAGACTTCACTAATCTTAGAGAGCTCCACCACCTAGTGGCACGGAAGACGTACCCAGACAGCATGGCGAATTCATCTACTATGTACGGAAACACTGTTTACGGTAAGCAAACTTGCCTTTCTAATCCTACCAAAGTTCAGAACTTTCTTAAATCGTTTTGCTTCTCCTCCTTAGATTTCTGACTTTCGGTATATACTGGTCTGCAACAATGCATCATCAGGGCTCTTCAAATTACCCAGATTCTGCTGCTGGTCTCCTTACCAGTTCAAAACTCCATGATCACATAACTTCAATGTTTCAACTACATTGGCTCCCTGTCACATGGCAGATACAAATCAAAACAATTTCAATTATCCATAGCCTGCGCCACATCATCACTTCTCCATTGATGAATACCACTTTAAAGTTGTACACGCCCCGTCGTTCCTGCTGATCCTCTAGCCAGCAGTACCTGTAAATTCCCTCTCCAAGGCATGCCAGACTTGATTCTAGTAGAAAAAAGGCCTTTTCAATTGCTGGCCCCACTCTCTGGAACATCTTGCCCCTATACCTACAGAATATTGAGACTCCAAAAGAGTTCAGGAAAGCCTTAAAAATGTTTCCTTTCTCAGCTGCCTTCAAAGACTTGCTGCCTGAACAGCCGACCTAATGAACATAACGTAAGAAATCGCCATACTGGGTCAGACCAAAGGTCCATCAAGCCCAGCATCTTGTTTCCAACAGTGGCCAAACTAGGCTGCAAGTACCCAAACACTAAATAGTTCCCATGCTACTGATGCCAGTAACAGCAGTGGCTATACCCTAAGTCAACTTGATTAATTAGCAGTAAATGGACTTCTCCAAGAAATTATCCAAACCTTTTTTAAACCCAGCTATACTGACTGCACTAACCACATCCTATGGCAACAAATTCCAGAGCTTAATTGTGCGTTGAGTGAAAAATAATGTTCTTAGATTAGTTTTAAATGTGCTATTTTCTTTCTTCATGGAGTGCCCCCTAGTCTTTCTATTATCCGAAAGAGTAAATAACTGATTCACATCTACCCGTTCTAGACCTCTCATGATTTTAAAGACCTCTATCATATACCCCTCAGCTGTCTCTTCTCCAAGTTGACCAGCCCTAACCTCTTTAGTCTTTCCTCATAGGGGAGCAGTTCCATCCCCTTTATCATTTTAGTCACCCTTCTCTGTACCTTCTCCAGTGCAATTTTCCTCAAACAACCTTGAACTATCCCACAAGGTTAGGCTTTGCATGTCATAAGCCTGCCTGAGTCCTTGTTTTGTCTTATGTTACATATGATTGTGATCTTATTTTTGATTTGTTCATACTTTTTATTATGTGTTCTTATTGTACCCCGCCCTGACTATTAGAGGCTGCAGGTTCTAAGCAAACTTCAAATAAATTCACCTGCTTCAACAGAGTTCTTGGATATAATCATTGTCTAATTTCACTTAATTGATTTTTTGGAAAATTTAAGTTGCCTTTCTTCACCCAGTGAGTAACACTTCCCAAACATACAGTACTTATTTGTTCCTCTTGCAGTTAAATAGTAAGTAAAATTCTATCTTTTAAATACTCCAGAATCTTATAAGAGATCAGCCTTCTCTTGCAAAATATTACAAAGGTCTCAGGCTCTGATGTGAAACCATGTTTCAGTGCTCCTGCATCAGGGGGGTTGTGAGGGTGTCACTCAATGCATTGAGGACCATATTCGGTGTTTTATGAGACCATAACATCTTGAAACTCCCTTGTTGCAGGAACACCAAAACATGGCTTCATGTCAGGGTCTAGGACCTTTGTAATATTTTGCAAGACGAGGATGATTGCTTTTAAGATTCTGGCTTATAGCAACATTTTTGAAAGATGAGTGTAATTTTATTCACAATTTAAGTGGCAAGAGAAGCATACTTAAGTTCGGTATGTTTGGGAAATTTTACTGGGTGAAGAAAAGCAATTGAAATGTTCAAAAAATGATTTGAGAAATTGAACCAGTGATTATATCCAAGAACAGTTGCAACCAATTTATTTGAAATTCACTTGTAACCCAAAAGTAAAAAAAACCAAAACAAAACCGAAAAACTGTATATAGATTAATGTGCCTGTGCAATGACCCCCCCCCCCCCAAAAGTGCTTGAAAATTTTTTTTAAAAGTGGTTCCGGTTTCTCCCCACCTTCCCTAAAGTGTCTTAGGTCCGATCCTCGGACCTTGCCTCGGTCACCAGGGGACTGTTCTGGATTTTAAAGGCTTGGGGGGTTCTTGGGGGTGCAAGGAAGGGGCCCAGAAGCATTTATTTTTATTTGAGCACTTTGGGGGATGAGGGGGCATGGTGGGGCCCGGAATCACTTTTTTTTTTTTTTTTTTAGCCACTTTGTGGGGGTTATGGACGAGGGCTAGAACCACTTACTTTTTTTTTATTTAAGTACTCTGGATGGATGGGGACCCAGAACCTTTTCTTGAACTGTATGCTTTTTTTTTTTTGCTGGTCCTTTAAGGTGATGGTGGTCCCTTGAGGTTGGGGCTGCCATTGCATTAAAGGGACAATGTTCTTTTGTCTAGTGCTGTTTGACCATGAGTCAAAGGAATGCACCATAGAGCTGGGATAGTTTTTCGGGGGAGGGGTCCCAGTATTGTGGTGTGTGTCCCCTTCTGGTGATAGTGGGAGCCTTCCTGTGAAGATACATCTACGCTTAAGTTTGTTCCTGAGGCAGAAGAGGGTAAAGTGACTTCCCCAAGGTCACAAGAAGGGGAAGTGGGATTTGAACCCTTGTTTCCCTGATTCATAGCCTGCTGGTCTAACCGTTGGGCTACTCCTCCAAGCATTAGCCAAATGTTTGGCAGGTATGTTTCAGTACAAAGTAGTATGGTCTCCTGCATTGTGTGTGCAGAAATCAAAGTGAGCAGTATGTGATGGGGGTTGAAATGCTGATGTGCACCATCTCAGTCTCCACGAGGAGAGAGACTTTGGGGTGATCATACCTGATAACATCCTGGTAGTAAAACAGTGCGAAAAGGCAGGGACCAGAGCCAGAAGAATGCTAGGGTACATAGGAC
Organism: Rhinatrema bivittatum; assembly: GCF_901001135.1. Lineage (NCBI taxonomy): Eukaryota > Metazoa > Chordata > Amphibia > Gymnophiona > Rhinatrematidae > Rhinatrema > Rhinatrema bivittatum. Next base: position 808,316,114 of record NC_042615.1, on the reverse strand, counting down.
ATTACATAATTGGTATGAAAAAGTAGATAATGATGCCTCTATACAGGTTACTAGTGAGCTCACATCTGTAACAGTGTACTTGGTTCTGGAAGTTCTATCTCTGAAACAGTATGGACATAGCAGAGAGAGGTTATGAAAGTTAAGTAGGATTTGCACCAAAAATCCTATGAGATGAGACTTAAGGACCTGAATATGTTAGAGGGGGAGAGGGGATATGACAGATGGATTCAAATAGAAGTTATAATATGGAGTTCAAAGGCAGATTTAGGAGTAACATTAGAAAATATTTCTTCGGAACTGGTGGAGGTAAAACTGACATTTAAGAAAGCATGGGCTAAGTGCAAAGAATCCTTAATTAGGAAGACTAACTGAAAACCAGACATGAACTGAGATTTAAAGCATTACAACAGGAGATATTTTGGGAAAGTGAGATGGGCCTTTATGATCCTTATTTGATATCTACTGTTTCTGTGGAATAATTCTCACAAATTGTTTTAATGCTTAAAAGTGTGTTTTTCTTTTGCAGATTTTCTATTTTGTACATACATTGTTTTGTATATACTGTATATGATGACTTCAGTGGGCACTGATCGTTCCCGGGGCACTCGGGACAAAATGCAGATTCCAGCTGCACAGACACAACCACAGAAACAAGTGCAGGTATGTGACATTGATCCTTCAGCTAGCTGAATTAGATCAATGTTATCAAATAACTCCTGTAAGTATCTTGGAAAGTTAAATAAAATTGTTGTATTTGATTTCTGTGTAATCACTTTATTGATATAGTGAAAAATCTTCATAGGGATACCCATGTTAGTCTGGTGTAGCAAAAAAAGACAGGAATATCGAGTGACACTTTATAGACTAATTTATTAAAGCATTAGCTTTCTAGGACAGAGTCAGCTTCGTCAGATGCATAAGTGAAGTGATCTACAAGAGATGGGTAAAATATATATAGAATAGAGAGAAGGCATGGGATTAGTCAAGAAATGGTGCGGAGAGAATGTTAATAGCATTATAGTATAGCCTACTGACAACTGAGATAAGTATGAACTGACAATGAACTGATAACAGTTAGATCATAGATAGATAGATGTAGTGAATCATGAAGCCATTGTCTCTGTTCAGACTTTGGGTGATAAGTTTTTTTTAATGAGTTCCAATTCAGCAGTTTCACTCTGGAATGCTCTTTGAAGTTTCTCTGTAGGAGTATGGCAACCTTAAGGTCAGGTAGAGAGTATCCTGGAAGGTTGAAATGTTCTCCTACTGGTTTCTGAATGCTGCCATTTATAATGTCAGATTTACATTAGAAGAAGAGTAGGTGAATGAGCCCCGGATGTTGTGGTTGATGTTGGGTCCTGTGATGGTGTTTGGGTTAATATGTGGACAGAGCAGACACCTGGGTTTCTAGCAGGGTCGGTTTCCTGAGGTGGTGTCATTGTTGTAGTTTGTGGTTGCTGATAAGCCAGGATAGGTTTGCCACAAACAGCCTGTGAGAGGGTGTTTTCATTATCCAGGATGGGTTGCAATTCATTGACTATATGTTTCAGTGGTTTCAAGTGGGAGCTAAAGGTAACAACCAGAGGTGTTCTTTTATTTTCATTTTGGGGTTGATTCTATAGTAGATTGTTCCTGGGTATTTGGCTCTGTTGATTTGTTTCCTTACCTCATTGGGTAGATACTGTAATTCCAAGAATGTCTATTGTAATTTCTCCAGATGGGAGTCCCTGTCTGAGGGGTCAGAACAGATGCGATTGTACCGTATGGCTTGGCTACTGGTGGTAGGGGGTGGGTGGAAGCTGGAGGCATGTAGGTATCTATGGCAATCGGTAGGTTTTTGGTATAATGTGGTTCTTACGTGTTCTACATATATTTGGACAGTGGTGTCCAGAAAGTGGACTTGCTGAGTGGATTGTTCTAGACTCTGATGGTGGAGTGCAGTTTGAATTCTTGGTGGAATTCTTTAAGGGCTTCTAGTTCATGAGTTCAGATGATGATGATGTCATCAATGTATCCTAGATAGAGGAGTGGCTTCTGGGTGTAGGAGTTGAGGAAACATTGTTCTAAATTTGCTATGAAAATGTTGGTGTACTGTGGAGCCATGTGAGTACTCATGGCAGTGCCGTCGACTTGCAGATACAGGTCCTCTTCAAATCTGAAGTAATTGTGTGTAAGGACAAAATGACTGTTTGCTGGCCAGATCAGCTGTGGAGGCATCTGGGAAGATGGCTTGTAATCTGTCTCTGTGGGGATTTTGGTATAAAGGGATTCAACATTCATAGTTGACAGAATGGTGTTGGCTGGGAGGTGGCCAAAAGAGTGGAGTTTTCTGAGAAAATCTGTGGTGTCGCGAAGGTAGCTGGGGGTGCTGGTGACATAGGGACTGAAGATGGAGTCCATGTAGCCAGATATTCCTACTGTGAGGGTGGGGTTTGTTTGTTTTTTTAAATTTTTTATTTATGCTTATTCAATAACCAATAACAATCTTTAAACAAACAGATGTTCCATTACCATTAAATAATTATTTACATTCCAAAGGCAATTATTAACGTAACATAGCATCTGAAATATTAGGAAATAACTAAGAGATTAGCAGTTAAAGAAGAGAAAAAAGAGCGGTTTAATGACAATAAAGAGATACCTCCTTTACAATTGAAACACAAGGATATCATCTAGTTAACTCTACTTTGCACTAGGCACCATGTCTTCAAATTTAGGGGATTGAGAATCAAGAAAAGTACGAAGTTGTGACACTTCAAAGAAAATATACTTTTGATTGTTATTTAAGATTTCACACTTACATGGATACTTCAATAACATTTTCCCACCCTTGGACTCAACTTCTGCTCTCAAATCTAAAAATTTTCTTCTCCTATCCTGTGTCATTCTGCAAAAATCAGGATATATGTGTATTTTTTCACCATGGCACAGAGCATGACAATTCTTCATAAAAAGCCTCAATACACTTTCTCTGTCTGATGCAAAGGTAAACGATATATGCAAATCATTCCTAGCTGAGATTACTGTCTCTACTGAAGATTCAATTATTTCTGAGATATTTATCTGATCTTCCGTTATTTTATTCTTATCAATTTTATATTTTGGTAAGATGTAAATTTTTGATAAAACAGGTAATGATTTTTCTGGCATTTTTAATATTTGCACTAAGTATTCTTTAAACATATCATAGACAGAGATTAACCCATGTCTTGGGAAATTAAGTACTCTTAAATTTAAATATTTCAGCATGTTCTCTATCCCTTCAAACTTTTTTTCATGTACGGTAATATCTCTGCTTTAGCAAATTTTTGCTGCCAATTCTCTAATTTAACCAATTTAGTCTCAATTTGTTCAATATTTTGTTGTTTCTTACCAAGAGATAATTCAATATTATCAAAACATTTATTTGAATCTACTGTAACTCTAGTCAAATTAATAATCACAGTTTCCAGAGACTTTATTGCAGTCCATAGTGAATTCAAAGTAATTTCTTTAGGTTCATCCAAAGGTTTCTTTAAGCCTCTATATCTTCTCTTGAAACCAGTTGCCCCTCAGTAGACATGGTTCCCTCTTCCGGACCTTCTAAAGCTAATCCTAGTTTTAAAAAGTCTGATGGTATACTACATGATGGAGGAGGGAGGCTTGGTGCCCCAGGATTCAAAGCTGTTTCGGCCTGAGAGTCCAAAATCCGCTCCATATCGACTCCTTCTGCAACCTGGTCTCTTGGTATATTTCCAGATGATAAAGCAAAAAAAGCTGGGATCTGCATTTGCGTAGGCGTTGACAAGGGTGAGGAAGAAGCCATCACCCTTATCTTTGCCTTACGTTTTGTATGGGGCATTTAAGCAGTTTCAAAACCAGCAGATAGGTTTTTTACTTTCCCTTGAAATTTGCTGCTAATCTCCTAGATGGAGGCCGAGATCTTGAAAAATATACAAATTATTTACTCTCAGTACTAAGGAAGAATCTCCAATGTTGCGATGTTTCAACAAAGCCGCGTGCCGGCGTCGTCTGCTCGCCGCAGAAGGGGCAGGTTTTTAAATCTGCAGCGGGTCCCTCCCCGATGACGTCGCAAACCAGGAAGCACTTGAGAAGAAATTCACCGGGGCTAGTTCAAGCTCTCCTTACCCTGGGCTGCAAGGCAATGTTGAGGAATAGTGTTCTGCTTCTCGACCTCAAGGAAGTGGAAAGGGGGGCCGGCTTTTAAATCTGCAGCATGTCCCTCCATGATGACGTCGCTAACTAGGAAGCGCTTGAGAAGAAATTCACCGGGGCTAGTTCAAGCTCTCCTTACCCCGGGCTGGAATTCCACGAGGCTAGTTCAGGCTCTCCTTAACCTAGGCTGCAAGGCAATGTTGAGGAATAGTGTTCTGCTGCTTCCCAACCTCCTCGCTAACCAGGAAGCGCTACTGTGAGGGTGTTTATGCTGGAGTCAACAAGGCGTCCAGGGTTCCCCGGTTTGTGTATTTTGGGTAATACAGACATTGATTTTTAGTAATATGGACTATTGTAATATACCTTCTTCCGGGCCTCCCTAAAAATTTGATCAAGCCTTTTTAACTGCTCCAGAACTCGGCTGCTAGGGTGGTGTTGGAGGTAGGAAGGTATGAACATATTATGCTTGCTTTATTCTATCTTCATTGCTTACCAGTTGAATATAGAATTTGTTATAAGATTTTGATGATGGTTCATAAAATTAATGTAGATGATTGGTTGGGAACAAGATTACTGGTATATGTGCCTCAGAGTTACGATCAGCGAATAAGAGTTTTTTGGTAATACCTTCAACTAGGCAGATTCGTTTAAATAGAAGGACTGTTACTCTGGAATTTAATGCCAGAAGAAATGCAATTACTGAGGGATCTGAAATTATTTTTAAAAGCATTAAAAACTTGGCTTTTTAGGGAGGCATTTAAAAAATAAAATTTTATTAAAACAGTGTGAGGGAGGTGTTTTTTGTATGGCATAGGTTAGGTGGTATTTAAAAAAAATAAATAAATAAAAAAAAAGGTGGGGGACAAGATGCTTTTGAATTTGTGTATGTACTTTTGTATTTTTAATATAAAATGGTGTTGTCAAAATTGTTTTTAATATATTTTAATTATTTTTATTGTATGTGATTTGTATTAATAATGAAAACTGTTTAGATTTGAGATAAAAGGCATAAATAAATAGGGAGAAAGTAGCTGGTTGTGGTTCCTGGGGTGTGTCGCGGTAAATCTGTTGGCAATGGGGAATCCCTTCAGGAGATTCTGTAGTTTCTTCTGGTATTCTACAGTGGGGTCGGAGGGCAAGGGCCTGTAAAATGTGGTGTTGGAGAGTTGTATCTTTGCTTCTTGTGTGTAGTCCAGTCTATTCATGACAACCATGGCTCCGCTTTTGTCACCTTCTTTGATTATGATGTCCGGATTGTTTCGGAGGCTATGGATGTCTTCCCGTTCTCTGTGGCTAAGGTTGTGGGCTAACAGATGTTTGATTATCTCAGATTGAACATGTCGTTAGAAGCAATCAGTGTAAAAAATCGAGTCCAGTGTAACTGCCATCTGAGGGTGTCCGTTGGGAGTTTGTTTTTGATATTCTGAGTGGATGGAGAGAGTGTCAGCGTCATCTTCTGTGTGTGGCTGTGTTGGTTTGTTGGTTGGTATAGAAATATTCCTTGAGTCAGTGGAAATAGGATTCCTGATCACCACAGAATTGTATTATCTGTGTGGATTTGGTGGGGCAGAAGGAGAGTCCCTGTGAAAAGCAACTTCCTCTGCCTGGTTGAGTGTATGGTTTGACAAATTGATAATGTGGGGCGGGTTTGGGATATCTGTTGTATGACCTGATGTGGTAAGTAGGAGGCTGGATAGGTTACTTTTCTTAAGTTTTTTATTTATTTATTTTTTTAACACAATCACCCAAGGTCTGAACAGAAACAATGGCTTAATGACTCACTATAACTATCTATGGGGCCGATGCAATACTGTGTGCTCAGCCGAGCGCACTGTTTAACCCGCTATCGGACGTGGGTTAAATAGGCGCTAATCCATCCCCTAATGCAATGGGGGATTAGTGCCTATTTAATGCGCGTCCGCGGAGTGAATGAGTTAGTGCTCACCACATGCAAATGTATACGTATGAGGCTATCACTCATTCACTCCAAATGCAAAAAAATAAATGTGCGTCTCATACGCACATTTATTGCCTGCCTGGAGCAGGCGTTAATAGCTGAGCACACTGAAAAAAAGTACAGAAAAGCAGAAAAAACTGCTTTTCTATACTTTAAAAAATAAAGTTAAACCCCCCCCCCCCCCCAAAATTCTGCTGGCTGCTTTGAAGACCGCCGATATGCTCTGCGTTGGTTTTCATAACCTGCCGGCTGCAGTAATGAAAACAGACGCCGAGTTTATCAGCATTGGTGTTCATAACCGGCAGACCGCCTGTAACCACGTGGTCGCGTTAGCAAGGAGGCGCTAAGGTTGCGCTAGCCATGCGCTAAGAAAGCGGGCGCTGTAAAGTCAGTGCCCGCTTTCTGCAAATGTTATTGCATCGACGCCTATGAACTTAACTTATCAGATCATTCTGTGTGTTCAATTACCTCAGGTGTCAGTAGTCTATACTATAATGCTATTACGGTAACACTCTCCACACCCTGTCCTGTCTAATCCAATGCTTTCTCTCTGTTCTGTATATTTTGCCCATCTCTTGTACAACACTTAGTATATCTGACGAAGTGGACTCAGTCCTAGAAAGCTCATGATTTCTATAAGGTGCCACTTGACTCCTGTCTTTTTTTTTTTTTTAATTTTCTTTTTTTTTTTTACTGATATAGTGCTTTCCTTCAAAACAGATTGGCTGATGTAGTCATTCTATTTGCTTGACTTGGAAACTATAGCGGTCTGGGTTAACTTGTAAGAGTATTTTCCTTAATTAAACCCAAGCAAAATCCTTTGTTTTGAAGGCGCACTGAAACATTTTAATAATTTTTTTTTTACCAATTCTGCATATTATATTACTGCTATTATTTAGCAATTCTAAAGTGCTATTAGACATGGTGCTGTACAAGGGAGTCCTTTCTCTATGGAGCTTTTTCTTGTCAAGACAAACATACATGAAAACAAATCTATGGGAAATGTATTTATTGGAAGGAAGAGCTTTGGATTTAGGATTTCAAAAAGGTGAGTTTTTAAACTAGATTTGCTTATAGAAATATAGAAACATGACTGCAGAAAAAGACTATATGGACTGTCTAGTTTCCCATCCACCCAACTAATTGAGCTTTACAAATTCCGACATGCCTCAGAGATCCCCCCCCTGTATTTATTCCATGCTTTCTTGAATTCAAAAACAGTTTTGTCTCCACCATTCCATTGGGAGGCCATTGCATGCATCCACTACCCTCGTTGTATAGAAAGATTTCTTAAGGTTATTCCTGAGTCCACTCCCTTTCAACCACATCACATGACCCTTCATTCTAGAGCCTCCTTTCTATTGAAAGAGGTTTGTCTCCTGTGCATGGAAATCTTTGAGATATTTAAATCTCTGTCATATCTTCTGTATCTCACCTTTCCTCTAGGGCAGTGGTTCTCAACCTTTTTTCTGTTGGGACACATCTGACAGATAATGCTTACATACATGACACACTGAATACTTGACCATTATGGGGCTAAATGTAAACATATAATGCTGTATCTATAGGAACTCCGCCTCCCCCCCCCCCCCCCCCCCCCCCCCCCCCCCGATCCCTAAACAATGGATGCAGAGAAGATTTCCCTATACAACTCATCCATATAAAAAATATATTCTGATTCTGGTACTATCTCAGTAATAGAAACACAAACTCCCTTACTACCAGGCCCATTGTAAAATGCAAAACCTAAAAAAACCCAGCACATGTGTAGCATACCTGCCAAACCATAGCAATACTACCTCCAAAATCTCAGATGGCAATATCCCTACCTATGAAAAGGCAGCAGTGCACCACCAGTACATGTCCTATTGAGAATGAGAAAATGCAACAAATAAGACTGATACAAATCCCTACCTACTAATAAAATACCTCACTCACACATATAGTTCCAACCTTCACCAATTACAGAATAAAAGACCACAAATTACAAATGTGGAGACAAAAACTGGAATGGAAACCTTTAAAAGCCTTTCTGCATGCAGTGCAAAACTGGAGAACTAGAAACAGAAGTACATCTTCTCCTACACTAAGCAAAGTACAAAGAGAGAAGAAATGAACATTCCCCAAACTGACATATTATGGTTCTTGTACCCCTTGACACTTTCCCTTCATGTCTCCATCAACCTTCACTTCTCCCAATTACTCCCTTTCAATCATCCATTCACACTCACATCCCTGCCCAGCATTCTCAAACACCCCCCCCATCCTCTTCCCTGTGCTCCCTCTCTCCCCTGCTTGACTGTCCCAACCCCCCTGTTTCTCATCCCTTCCTGCTCAGCATCCCCCACTTCCACTTCTATCTGCCCAGAATTTCCAATCTCCTTTCCCCCACCCTCCACAGGGTGAAGAGATCATCAGCAGCATCAATCCCAGACTCAGCATGGGAAGATAAACTTTGTCTCATCAGGGCCCAGAACAGCAGGAGTTGGCAATGTCTCACTCTGAACTGGGTGAAAGAGGAAACAGCGTACCACTGGGCCAGAAAGAAGAGAAGGAAGTGAGAGTAGCCTCACATCGGGCCAATATAAGTGAAGTCAACCAACTCCTACCCAGGCTGATAAGGAGACAGCTGGCCCTGCGACACACCTCCCAGGACCTCACGACACACTAGTGGGTCCCGACACACCTGTTGAGAACCACTGCTCTAGGGTATACATGCTTAGACCTTAGTCTGGCCCCATATGCTTTAGAACGAAGTAGCCACCCTCTGGACAGTTTATATCCTTTTGAAGGTGCGGTCTCCAGAATTGTACATAGTATTCCAAATTAGGTCCCATCAGGGACTTGGACAAATGCAATATCACCTCTCTCTTTTTCTGTTAACCATTCTTCTCACTATGTAGCCAAGCATCTTTCTTGCCGTTGCTTTATTCACATTTTGGCCACCTTGAAATCATTAGATATAATAACCCCCAGATCCTGCTCTTCTTTCATGCTTAGGAGAATTTCACCTCCAATACTGTAAGAACATAAGAAATTGCCATGCTGGGTCAGACCAAGGGTCCATCAAGCCCAGCATCCTGTTTCCAAAAGAGGCCAAACCAGACCACAAGAACCTGGCAATTACCCAAACACCAAGAAGATCCAATGCTACTGATGCAATTAATAGCAGTGGCTATTCCCTAAGTATAATTGATTAATAGCTGTTAATGGACTTTTCCTCCAAGAACTTATCCAAACCTATACTAACTGCACTAACCTCTCCCTTGGGTTTTTGCATCATAAATGCATTGCTCTGCTTTTTTTTTTTTTTTTTTTCATTTAAACTTTAGCTGCCAGACCTAAGACCATTCCCTGAGATTCGCTAGATCCCTCCTCAGCTTTTCCATGTCTTCCTTGCTGTCTACTCTATTGCAGATTTTGGTATCATTGTCAAAAAGACAAATCTTTCTTGACACTCCTTTTAGCTATGTCGTCCAGAGGCACACCCACTAGTAATATCCCCTCTCCTCAGAGTAAACTCCACTTACTACTACCGTTTGTCTCCTCCCACCCAACCAGTTTCACTCTAGATCCCATCCCGTGAGTGCACAATTTATTTATAAGTCTCCTTATATACAACTGTATCAAAGGCCTTACTGAAATGCAAGTTCTCTAGTGCTTTCCCTTGATCCAACTTTCTGGTCACCCAGTGAAAGAAATTGATCAGATTTTTCTGATAAGATCTGCTTCGGATCTTAAGAACATACAAAATTGCCACAGTGGGTCAGACCAAGGGTCCATCAAGCCCAACATCCTGTTTCCAACAGTGGCCAATCCAGGCTGCAAGTACCCAAAAACAAAGTATATCCCACGCTACTGATGCTAATAATAGCAGTGGCTATTTTCTAAGTCAACTTGATTGATAGCAGGTAATGGACTTCTCCTCCAAGAACTTATCCAAACCTTTTTTAAACCCAGCTACACTAACTGCACTAACCACATCCCCTGGCAACAAATTCCACAGTTTAATTGTGCGTTGAGTGAAAAGAATTTTCTGCGATTAGTTTTAAATGTGCTACATGCTAACTTCATGGAGTGCCCCCTAGTCCTTCTATTATCTGAAAGAGTAAGTAACAGATTCACATTTACCAGTTCTAGACCTCTCATGTTTTTAAAACCCTCTATCATATCCCCCTTCAGCCATCTCTTCTCCAAGCTGAACAGCTCTAACCTCTTTAATCTTTCCTCATAGGGAAGCAGTTCCATCCCCTTTATCATTTTGGTCACTCTTCTCTATACCTTCTCCATCGCAACTATATCTTTCTTGAGATGCGGTGACCAGAATTGTACACAGTATTCAAGGTGCGGTTTCACCATAGAGTGATTCAGAGGCATTATGACATCCTCCGTTTTATTCACAATTCACTTCCTAATAATTCCTTACATTGTTTGCTTTTTTGACTTCCCCAGCACACTGAGCTGACTTTGGGGTGCTTACCATCTCGTCCAGATGATTTGCTATTCTTCAGTTTGTCAGTCAGACCTATCACATCTTATAGGTTCACCATGATTATTTTTCAGTTCATCTGAATAGTTACCCATGAAAACCTTCTTCGGAATGGGTACCTCCTCAACATCCTCTTCAGTAAACACCGAAGAAAATAAATCGTTTAATCTTTCCGTAAACACTTTATCTTCTCTAAGTGCCCCTTCAACCCCTCGATCATCTAATGGTCCAACTGACTCCTCCTCAGACTTTCTGCTTCGGATGTATTTTAAAAAGTTTTTACTGTGAGCTTTTGACTCTAAGGCCAACTTCTTTTCAAATTCTCTTAGCCTGTCTTATCAATGTCTTACATTTAACTTGCCAGCACTTATGCTTTATCCTATTTTCTTCTGTTGGAACCTTCTTCCAATTTTTGAATGAAGATGTTTTGGCTAAAATAGCCTCTTTCACCTCACCTTTTAACCATGCCGGTAATTGTTTTGCCTTCCTTCCACTTTTCTTAATGTGTGGAATACATCTGGACTGTGCTTCTAGGACTGTATTTTTTAAAAAAATGTCCATGCCTCTTGCACAGTTTTTACCTTTGAAGCTGCTCCTTTTGGTTTTTTCTAACTATTTTCTCATTTCATCAAAGTTTCCCTTTTGCAAGTTTTTAGCTCTAGAGCGGTAGATTTACTTACTGTCCATCTTCCCTTCATTAATTCAAATTTGATCATATTAATCAAGTTTACTTAGGGAATAGCCACTGCTATTAATTGCTTCAGTAGCATGGGATCTTCTTGGTGTTTGGATAATTGCCGGGTTCTTGTGGCCTGGTTTGGCCTCTGTTGGAGACAGGATGTTGGGCTTGATGGACCCTTGGTCTGACCCAGCATGGCAACTTCTTATGTTCTTATGTTCTTATCACTATTGCCAAGCAGCCCCACCACCATTAACTCTTTCAGCAAATCCTGTGCTCCACTAAGAATTAGATCTAAAATTTCTCCCTCTCTCATTGGTTCCATAACCAGTTGCTCCATAAAACTGTCATTTATTCTATCCAGGAACCTTTATCTCTCTAGCATGTAGCGATGATACATTTATCCAGTCAATATTGGGGTAATTGAAATCTAAGACCAAGAAACCACGGATGGGCGAGATCTGCACTTCAGGCAATTTCGCAAAGTACAAATAATGCAGATAAATGTTCAATCCTAACAGAATACTCCAAACAGCGTATTACGGTTAAGAAGTTTTTATATTTCAATTGGCAACTCCACAGTTTTAAACGAACACCAGCTTAATGGCGTCCCCCGACACGGTCCCGTGTTTCGCCGCGGGCTGCATCTGGGGGGATCGCCATACAGGAATTCACACAAGAACTGTAAAACAAACAAATTAACAAAAGTCAGGATAATGGAGGGACTTACAGCCAACCTACATACAATGCAAAAATTATATGATACAGAGAACTATAATATAACATACCTGGCAACAGCATTCAAATAGTAACAGGGAGCGCAATGCCCTTCATAGTTGACAGGTATTTAAAGGAGACAATGGCGCCAAAACCTGCAGGAGAACCAACCACGTGAGTCCAAGGACTCCGTTCATTGGTTCCCAACCCTGCAGTGCACCCCAGCAGTACAGAGACCAGCCAACCCTGCTAGTGTGTCTAAGTGAATAGGAACCATTCGATATCGCGATTCAAACCCTTAGGGTGTACAGTATCCAATAAGAAAATCCAACGCTGCTCAATCCTGCCCAATAGTTCAGCATAGTTGCCCCCCCGTAAAGGCCGAGAAACGACCTCAATCACAAAATATGTTAAATCTGAAAGGGAATGTGACTTCTGAATCCAATGCTCAACCAAGGGTTCTTTTTCACGCTGTAGCCGTATGTTAGAGCAATGCTCTATGATGCGAGTTTTAACCATACGGGAGGTCTTCCCAACGTACAGTAAAGAGCAGGGGCAAATAATGTAAATGACACCTGTCGTGGTACAGTCGGAATGAGAACGCAATTGAAATCTTCTACCTGAAATGGGATGTGAAAAGTGAGTAATGACACAAGTATAGGCACATACGGCACACCGGCCGCAAGCATAATGGCCCGGATCACTGACAGAGTCAGGCGGTACTGGGAGGTCCGTGTGGACGAGTTTATCTCGTAAATTTTTTCCCCGACGGAAAGTGAACCGGAGGGGACCAGGGAACAACGTGTTAAGGGATAAAGCTTCCCAATGTCGCCTGATCATGGCAGTGATGGGCCGACTGAGAGTGGAAAAAGGTAAAATACAATTGGTGACCTCGGGTGCAGAATGTCGGGCAGAGGTAAGTAATAGGTCCCGGTTAGAATACAGAGCACGCTTCATAGCCTTTTTAACCACAGACTGGGGGTACCCCCTTGATAGAAAACGGGAAGACATGTCATAGGCCTTGTCCAAAAACTCCCTGTCAGAGGTGCACAATCTACGAAGGCGAAAAAATTGCCCAGTCGGGATGTTTTTACGCAGTGTACTAGGGTGACAACTCTGAAAGGATAAAAGAGTGTTCCGGTCCGTCTCTTTCCGGTAAATGGTGGTCGAAAAACGGCCATCAGTCACCGAGACTAGGACATCTAAGAAGGCAATCTGTGACCGGTCTAAACAAAAGTTAAACTGGAGATTCAAATCGCTAGCGTTAAGATAGTCAAGAAACAGGAAGAGTTGTACCTCCGTGCCTGCCCACAGTAAAAAAATGTCGTCTATGTAACGGAGCCACAAAACAACATGCTGGAACCCTTCAGCGGGATACACAAAGGAATTCTCAAACTCCGCTACATAGAGACAGGCCAAACTCGGGGCCATAGTTGCTCCCATGGCCGTCCCTTTAATCTGGAGATAAAAAGATTCATCAAAGCGGAAAAAGTTCCTTGTGAGTGCCAGGGAGGCTAAAGACATTAGGAAAGAGGTAGGAATGCGTTGAGGGCCCGTTCTGGAGTTCAGAACTTGTTCAATAACTCGGAGGGCAGCGGTTTGAGGGATGCTGGTGTACAGGGAAACAATGTCAAGTGGTTGGGAACCAATGAACGGAGTCCTTGGACTCACGTGGTTGGTTCTCCTGCAGGTTTTGGCGCCATTGTCTCCTTTAAATACCTGTCAACTATGAAGGGCATTGCGCTCCCTGTTACTATTTGAATGCTGTTGCCAGGTATGTTATATTATAGTTCTCTGTATCATATAATTTTTGCATTGTATGTAGGTTGGCTGTAAGTCCCTCCATTATCCTGACTTTTGTTAATTTGTTTGTTTTACAGTTCTTGTGTGAATTCCTGTATGGCGATCCCCCCCGATGCAGCCCGCGGCGAAACACGGGACCGTGTCGGGGGACGCCATTAAGCTGGTGTTCGTTTAAAACTGTGGAGTTGCCAATTGAAATATAAAAACTTCTTAACCGTAATACGCTGTTTGGAGTATTCTGTTAGGATTGAACATTTATCTGCATTATTTGTACTTTGGGTAATTGAAATCTCCCATTATTATTACAATTTGGTTAGCGTCCCTAATTTCTCTTAGCATTTCACTGTCCGTTTCATCATCTTGGCAAGGTGGACGGTAGTATGCTCCCATCACTATTCTCTTCCCCAACACACAAGGGATTTCTACCCATAAAGATTTGATTGTACATTTAGTCTCATGCAGGATTTTTATCCTGTTGGACTCTATGGCATTCCGAACATAAAGCACCACCCCGCCTCCCAGATTCTTCTTTCTGGCATTACAATATAATTTGTACCCCTATATAGCACTGTCCCATTGGTTATCCTCCTTCTACCATGTCTCTGAGATGCCAATTAAGTCTATGTCATCATTTACTGCTATACATTCTAATTCTCCCATCTTACTTCTTAGACTTCTGACATGCAAACATTTCAAAGTGTGTTTTTTGTTTATTTATATTTATATTCCGCTTTTTGCACTTTTTCAGCGCTTCAAAGTGGATTACATTCAGGTACTATAGGTATTTCCCTATCCCCATATCCCCATAGGGCTTATAATCTTAAGTTTGTACCTGAGGCAATGGAGGGTAAAGTGACTTGCCCAAGGTCACAAGGAGCGACAGTGGGACTTGAACCCTCGTCTCCTGGTTCATAGCCCACTGCTCTAACCACTAGGCTACTCCTCCACTGTTTGTATTTTCATTCTGCTTTTTAATTGATAGGGATAAATTGGAATCTTTTAGCTCAGGTGAGTTTTTAATTACAGGCACTTGGATTACTTTTCTTATTAAGGGAACCATACTTTTGGGATGCCCTAATTCTAATGCGTCATTAGTATCCTTTAAAGATATCTCCCTCTGAGTGACTGTCGGCTTTCCCCTTAGTTCTAGTTTAAAAGCTGCTCTATCTCCTTTTTAAAGGTTAGCGCCAGCAACCTGATTCCACCCTGTTTAAGGTGGAGCCCATCCCTTTGGAAAAGACTCCTCCTTCCCCAAAAGGTGCCCCAGTTCCTTAAAAAACTGAATCCCTCTTCCTTGCACCATCGTCTCATCCACACATTGAGGTTCCGGAGCTCTGCCTGCCTCTGGTGACCTGTGTGTGGAACAGGGAGCATTTCAGAGAATGCTACCCTGGAGGTTCTGGATTTAAGCTTTCTACCTGAGAGCCTAAATTTGGCTTCCAGAACTTCCCTCCCACATTTTCCTATGTTGTTGGTGCCCATATGTACCACGATAGCCAGCTCCTCCCCAGCACTGTCTAAAATTCTATCTAGGTGACACATGAGGTCCGCCACCTTCGCACCAGGTAGGCATGTTACCAGGCAATCCTCACGCCCACCAGCCACCCAGCTGTCTACATTCCTAATAATCGAATCACCAACAATGACGACAGACCTAACTCTTCGCTCCTGGGCAGTAGTCCTGGGAGATACATTCTGGGTGCGAGAGGACAATGCATCACCTGGAGAGCAAACAATTGCATTCCAGAAACTGCATTATCCTCTGTTTTAACAGTGATTCCATTAATTTACTCACCATAGAGGTTGGACTGACTGGCCTGTAGTTCCCAGCCTTCTCCTTACTTCCACTTTTATGAATAGGAGCCACATCAGACCGTATTCAGTCCTCTGGAACTCCTCCCAATTCTAAAGAAGAATTAAAAAGGTCAGCTAAGTTCCCGTAGATGTATCCTATCCTATCTTGCCTACTTTTAGTTAGCTTTGTATGAGCACACTTTTTTGAAAATGATTGAGGTTTACCTTGCTTCCAATCTTATTTGTATTTATTTTGTGGTCTTGTTCCTGACTCTCTTTTAGTGAACATCAAACAAATATTTTTTAAGCAATTTTGCTTTTTCCTCATCTTCCATATATTTCTCCCCTTCATGTCTGTCTCACAATGCTACTTTTGTACTTCTTTAACACTCCATAAAAAATGTTTTGTCCCCCTTTTTTCTGTATTTGCGGTTTTTTTCTTCCATTTTAATTTTTCCATTCCTGTCTACCCTTCCAGCTTGTTTTCCAGATAATGTTGCATGTCTTCCTCTTCTTGCGATCTCTTGTAGCTAATGATTGCTAACCTTTTCTCCCTTACCTTTTTAGCTACTTTTTAGAAAACGATAGTGGCATCTTGTTTCTCGTTCCTTTATTTAGTTTCTTAAGATTAGTTGCTGTTATGGTATCTCCTTTTAACGATAGTGGCATCTTGTTTCTCGTTCCTTTATTTAGTTTCTTAAGATTAGTTGCTGTTATGGTATCTCCTTTTAGTTTTGCCCACTAATTTTCTACTTTCCTTTGATTTTTCCATTCTGCTAACAACTTCTTGAGGCACTTCTCCATTTTAACAAAGTTAGTTTTCCTGAAGTCATAAGACCCTCTCCTTTGAATGAACCTTCATGTTTCGTGCTCTGATAATGAACCACAGCATCCAGAGATCACTGGATCCTGAATGATTTATTACAACATCAGAGATATTATCCCCATTGGTAAGCACCAGGTCCAGTATCACCCCCTCCTGTATAGGTTACATTACTAGTTGACAAAACAGTGCGCTTTGTAGAGAATACAGAAGCTCCTTGTTTCTGGAAGACACCGCAGCCGGGATGTCCCAATCAACATCCGGCAGATTTAAATTTCCTAGCAGTAGTACCTCACCTTTCAAAACAATTTTGTGAATATTCTCTATTAAATCTCTATTCATTTCTTCTGTCTGTATTGGAGGTCTGTATATTATATCAATTTAAACAGATGTTCCTTCCTTCTTTCCAGATTAACCAACTTTGCCCATTCTTTACCTTGATTCAGGAAGTCTGTTCCAGGCACAGCAAAATGGAAAGCACAAAGTCTGGAGTTGGTGAAGGACACAGATAAGAGCCTTTAATATGGTTCTAAATAGGTGACTTATAGAGTGCTCTTGGTATGGGCCGTTAAGGGAATGATTGGTTGAGTAGGAGATGACAAAAGATAGTGATAAATGGAGTTCACTTCAAGGAGAGGGATGTTATTAGGGGTGTACCAAAGGCATCTGTTCTTGGACCAGTGCTTTTCAACTTTTTTTGAGTAACATTGCAGAACGGTTATTGGGAAAGATTTGCTTTTTTTTTTTTTTTTTTTTGTTACAGATAATACCAAAATCTGCAACAGAGTAGACAGCCAGGAAGGTGTGGAAAACATGAGAGAGGATCTAAGAACACTTGAGGAATGGTCTAAGATTTAATGCTAAAAAATGCAGAATTGTGCATTTAAGCTGTGAAAACCCAAGGGAGAGGTACAGTATAGGGAGTGAAATTCTTTTAAGCACGAAGGAAGACCGGGATCTGGGGGTGACTTTTATCTGATTATCTTAAGATGG
This sequence comes from Rhinatrema bivittatum, assembly GCF_901001135.1. Lineage (NCBI taxonomy): Eukaryota > Metazoa > Chordata > Amphibia > Gymnophiona > Rhinatrematidae > Rhinatrema > Rhinatrema bivittatum. The sequence continues at coordinate 808,298,704 of NC_042615.1, read as the reverse complement.
CCAAATAAGTGGATAAGATGGCAAAATCCAGAAAGATGTTTGGGTATATAGGGAGAGGAATAGTCAGCAGAAAAATGGAGGTGATATTTCCCCTGTATAAGTCCCTGGTGAGACTTCATTTGGAATGTTGTGTACAGTTGTGGAGACTGCATCTTCAAAAGACTATAAACTGATTGTATTTGCACCAGAGGGTGGCTGCTGTAATTGATATTTGTTCTAAAGCCCATGGAGACAGACTTCATATAGCAACATAGTGAATGACGGCAGATAAAAAAAACAAAATAGTCCATCTAGTTTGCATAGCAAACCATGTGTTCAATGTAGTGTCAACTGCCGTTCTGTGAAGACTACTCGTAAGCCTTCTGTTAAGTGTTATGTTAAAGAGTGTATAAGAGAAACCTCCAGAACACCTTAAGTAACAGGCTTTAGGTATCTGGTCCTGGTCCACCTTAAGGAAAGGGATCCTAGTTAAAGGGCACTTCCTTAAACAGGGAAATATAGCTTAGGCCCAAGGAAGGACAGATAGGCTCTGGGGAAGGAGAAGGCAGCTCATACCTAAATGATTGACCTATTGTATTTTTGTTTCAAGTACTGTTGAGGTAAGCGGGTTCTTTTAGTTCATTTTCCCCATAAATACATTTTGTGCAAGAATAGCTGGAGTCCAAACTGCTCTGTTCTCCAGCAAGCTGAGGACTGCTCCCGCAGTTCTATATATGGTGGCAGTGGTGGGATGCTCTGCTTTAAAGCAGTTGACACATCTGAAAGAAGAATTGCTCAAGTTTCAGAAAACCTCCCCTCCCTGGCAGCATACAGATTTATCTTCCCTGGCTCCCACTGAGGATTCAGAACCCATGAATAAATGGTTTATAGTAGGCTCTGGTAGAACAAGACGTGACTATGACACCCAATTTCCCTAACTGAGCAGCATCTTGAATATCCAATCCTACTCCTACAGAGAAGTCTGACATCCAGGATTAAGAAACCCAGGAATAAATGGATTATAGTGGGCTCTTGCAGAATAAGGCCTGTGATGAAGACACCCACTCTTCCTACCATTATTCTTACATAATACCTTTTCTGCATTGGATAAGGAAGAAGTTCCAGGAATAGAAAATGAGGTGATATCTGAAAGGGATGTAGTCATCCTGTGTATCCAGAAACCCTTAAATATTATCAAAGGTCATAAAATGAAGCCACCTTCTGCAGGGAGACTCAGTCATGAGAGGAACCAATTTGGGTAATAATTTTGATGGTGACACAACAGTTAAATTCCTTCCAGGATCCTCAGCTATTAGAAATGCCAACCAGATAGTCAACACAATTACAGAAGAAAGTAGAGGCTCCAGTATCAATGTTATCATCCATCTGGGGACCAATGACCTTGCTAGACATGGGATCTTTCAGTACAGAAAGATTTTCAAAACCTAAGGACGAAGATAAATCCCTTGGGAAAGATCATTGCCTTTTAAGAAATATTACCTGTTTATGGAAAGGGGAAGAAAAGGTTCTGCCATATAGATAATTTCACGTTTGGCTCAAAGCATGGTGTAAATCAAGTGGTTTTGGTTAAATTGGTGGATGGGGCCGTTTATGGAACAGTAAAAGGTTATACTTTAAGGATGGGCTACATTTGTTTTTGGCTGGAAAGAGGATGCTAAGTGAGAAATTCAGAGCATATACTTTAAGGCATTTAAACTAGAAGGCAGGAGGTGGCCAATGAAATTGCCATGTCACTCCCAAGCAATAAAGGGATTGGGAGAATAAAGCAACAAAGTCAATCAGCTAAAAATAGCAGAAAAGATGACTAAGAAGAGCAACAGTCCTGGGAGAAGAGTTGGAAAGGTATGACCACAAATGCTCGTAGTCTGGGCAATAAAATGCCAGATCTGCAGGCCTTAAAGGTGGAAGCGGACTTGGACATAGTTGCAGTTACACAGATCCAGCTCACTGAGTCTCATGATTGGGATACATTCATACCGGGCTATAACTTGTTAAGGAAGGACAGAGAGGACAGAAAAGGAGGAGTAGCTCCTTATGTCAAAAACAATGTCCAAGCAACTGAACTGCAAGGAATGTGGGGTAGAGAAGAAGCTTTATGGACCATCTTAAAAAAAAAAGAAAAAAAGATGGTGCATCCATTTTTACTGCAGTGATTTACAGGCCTCTGTCTCAAAAGGAAGAACTAGACAGAGATCTGGTTGAAGACATCCAAAAGGTGGGAAAGAAAGGGAGAAGTGTTGATGGAGATTTTTTTTTTCTTTATCAGCATTCAAAAAAAATACAAAGTAACTTTGCATAGAATCACAAGAGATATAAGAATTTGTTCTATACATGAAATTCTTAAATGAAATTAAGTCTGTTTGAAACATGACAAAAATCTTCCAATCTCTACACTTCGTAGGCAACTTGGGAGGAAGAGAATACAGAGGAGAACATAAGAAACATATTTAGAAGTAAGGCTGGGTTTAAACATCAGATTCATTTACTGGATCCTGCTCTATAGGCTGCGGGTTCTGCTCTCGTGCCTCTAGGAAGGCTTGAAGTTGTTCCGGACTGAAGAACACATAAGTATTCCCCGAAAGTTTTATTATGCACCTACAGGGGTACCTTAGAACATAGGTTCCCCCTAGTGCAAGAACTTTTGGGCATAATGAAATAAACTTTTTCCTTCGCATCTGCGTTGATGGAGATTTTAATCTGCTGGACGTAGACTGGAGAATCCCTTATGTGGAATCTACTAGAAGCAGAGAAATAGTGGATGCCCTTCAAGGGCTCTGTTCAAACAAATGGTAACGAAACCCATGAGGGAGGGAGATATACTCGACCTAGTGCTCTCTAACAGGGATAATGTCTTTAATGTCCAGGTGGGTTGCCTACCTGAGCACCAGTGATCATCAAACGGTAACGTTTGATATCGCACATAGGATTCAGAGAGGTCACACACAGACCAGAGTTTTGAATTTCAAAAATACGCCTTTGTCGAAGTGGGGGATGTACCTTGAGGTAGAACTAGAAGACTGGGAGAAAATGAGAGAGGTGGAACAACAGTGGGCCAAACTAAAAGGAGAAATTACAAAAGCAATAAATCTATATGTTAGAAAAGTAAAAGAAATAAGAAACTGATCTGGTTTTCAAAGGGTTTGGCTGATTAAAATTAAGGCAAAAAAAGCAGCGTTCAAGAAATATAAAGGATCCCAAAAGAGGAACACAGGGAAAAATATCTGGTGACATGGAGGGAGACAAAAAATCAAGAAAGCAAAAAGTCAGGCGGAAGAAAGAATTGCCAAAGAGGTGACAAAACATTTTTCTGATATATCAGAGAAAGGGGAAAAGTCCGATGTTGTATAGTGAAATTGAAAAGTGACAAAGTTCAATGTGTGGAGAGAGACTAAGAATTGGCCGAAATATTAAACAAATACTTCAGTTCGCTGTTCACTAAAGAAGACCCTGGAGAAGGATTGTTGCTAGCTGACAAGACTGTGGAATGAGGGTGGTGTAGACGAAACTTCATTTACAGAAGAGAAGAATGTATGGTAAGAGCTAGGAAAACTGAAAGTGGACAAAGCCATGGGGCCGGATGAGGTACATACCAGGATATTTTTATTTATTTATTTTGATATACCGATGTTTGTTTCATGAGAACATATCAAATCGGTTTACATTAGTTAACAAATATTCATTTAAAAATATTTGCATTTCCAAAATGAAAAGAAGAAGATACAAAGTTTCATAATAGACTAATAACAAATAAAATAGTAAACTAATTCATCATAAAATTTAAACAGGGAAAGAAGCAGAACAGTAAGAGCAGAGATAATACAATCAACTAAATATTTATATCACAGAGGGTATATAATCATTAGGTTAAAACTCTTGGAAGGCTTGTTTGAATAGCCATGTTTTAATGCTTTTTAAAAATATTTGAATGTCTGATTCCATCCTTAATTCCTGTGGTAGAAAGTTCCACAGTTGGGGCCCGGTGATGGAAATAGCCCTTTCTCTAACATTATTTAGCTGAGGGCGGTCAGAGATGTGCTGGTGGGTCTGCTGAAGGACCTGTTCGGTTAGATCCCTATTAACGGGAGTGGTGCCGCAAGATTGGAGAAGAGCGGTGGTGGTCCTGCTTCACATGAGTGGGAGCAGAGAGGAGGCTGAAAACTACAGGCCGGCTAGCCTTTCCTTAGTGGTGGGAAAATTAATGGAGAATCTGCTGAAGGAAAGGAGAGTGAACTATCTACAGTCTGGTGGTTGCTCGATTTGAGGCAGCATGGATTCACCAGGGGAAAGTCCTGTCAGACAAATCTGACTGTTTTTTTGATTGAGCAACTAGAGAATTGGATCAGAGAAGAACACTGGATGTGATGTACTTGGATTTTAGTAAAGCTTTTGGTACGGTCCCACATAGGAGACTCATGAACAAAATGAGAAGCTTGGGAGTGGGTGCCAAGGTAGTAGCGTGGATTGCAAACAGGTTGACTGACAGGAGACAGTGTTTAATGGTAAATGGAACCAACTCTGAAGAAAGAACAGTGTTAAGTGGAGTGCCACAGGGATTGGTTTTGGGACCAGTTCTGTTCAATATCTTTGTGAGTAGCTGGTGGAAGGGAGAGAAGGTAAAGTTTGTCTATTTGCGGATGCTACTAATAACTGCAACAGAGTGGACATGCCTGAAGGAGTAGAGAGAATGAAAAGTGTTAAGGCTTGAAAAGTGGTCGAAGATTTGGCAGCTGGGATTCAATGCCAAGAAATGCAGAGTCATGAATCTGGGGTGCAGCAATCCAAAAGAGCTGTATGTGATGAGTGGCGAAAGACTAACTCCACTTGACTCCTAACATGCACTAACGCATAACACCCCCCCTCACAACCACCCCCTCCTTTTCCTACCCCATTCCCACTCCCTCCCTCTCTCTCCATAGCCTCTGACACCAGATCTAATCGTAACCAAGTCATACTGTATATATTGTATATAGGATATATGCTACAAATTTATACTCACATTCATTTGTATTCATATGTTACAATGTTTTTTATTTCAGTAGTTTAATTAATTATCTTGTTAAATGTAAAATAGGGCAGATCTTGCCCTATTCAACCTGTTACCTGGAAACCGATGTGATATCTCGATCGAATGTCGGTATACAAAAGAAATAAATAATAATAATAATAAATAATGTGCACGGACTGGGAGAAGGACCTTGGTGTGATAGTGTCTAATGATCTGAAAGCGGCGAAGTAATATGACAAGGTGATAGCTAAAGCCAGAAGAATGCTGGGCTGCATGAAGACTATGAAAAAAGAGGTGATAATGCCCTTGAACATGTCCTTGTGAGGCCTCACCTGGAGTACTGTGTTCCATATTGGTGCCCGTATCTCAAAGGATAAAGACAGGGTAGAGGCAGTCCAAAAAAGAGCGACCAAAATGATGAGGGGTCAGCATTAGACTTATGAGGAGAGGTTGAAGGATTTGAATATGTATACCCTGGAAGAGAGGAGGTGCAGGGGAGATATGATACAGACCTTCAGATTCCTGAAAGATTTGGACAGGGGAATTCCTAGCGTCCCTGGATCTCACCGAAGCCTACCTTCATATCATTTCCAGAAGAAAATTACTGGCTAAAAAAATAAGGGGCACGCACTGACCTTTAATGGTCCCAGCAACCATTTGATGATGTGGAGAGGAAAACCCCGGTCAGCGGAGCAGACATCCAGACAAGCAGTACTCCCCATCAAGGTGCAGCTGTTGCTATCCTTTTATGGTCCCAGTAGCCCTTTGATGTGGAGAGGGCAGGACACCCTTGGGTGTCCTGCCCTCTCCAGACGGCTGATTTCCAGACAGGCAGCACTCCCCTAGCACAGGGTTTTGATTGGATTGCGGAGAGCATAGTCTGCATCCCAGGACATGTGCTGGAGGACCTTCCCTTTGGAGGAAGGCTGTGTTTTACATAAACCAGTAGCCCAGTGTAACTCCAGATACATGGATCCTCAGCACTTTCAGAAGGTACAGATTAAATATATTGGGTATCTTGCCAAATCAACCATTGGACCCCATTTGAGGTAACTTGCCTCAACAGGCACTTCTATAAAAGGAGCTCTTCTGCTTCTTACAGGCCAATGCGGTTGAGCCCATTTCTTCATAGGTAAGAAGAGGGAGTGGATTCTACTCAGAGTACTCCTGATTCCGAAGAAAAAAAGGACTCTGTCCCATCCTAGACTAAGGGCCTTGAACAAGTTTATTGAAAGAGAAAAGTTCTCTTTCAATAAACTCCACCCTCCCACCGCAATCCCTGCACACCCCTCATCATCATGCCACCTTAAATTGCCTTGACGTAAGTTAATTGTATTCTCCCACTGCTGTAAATAAGTTACAACTTATAGAATGTTTAATGTAAATAAGTGTTAATGTATAACCCTCCCTAAATTATCACACTTCTGCAGTCCTTCTGCTGTAAATACCTCCTCCTGTAAATTCCTCCACTACAATTATGGTTACGCTTTTCTACTTTCTCAGCTGTTATCCCTTCCTCCTCTATCTATACCCCTCACTCCCGCCCACCTTTTCTCGCCTGCTCCCTCCCCCGCACCCTGTTTTTTGTAATTTTCCTCCTTTCTCAAGTTCATTGTAAACCGGCGTGATGTGCCCGCACGAACACCGGCATATTAAAAGCTGTTAAATAAATAAATAAGATGGTTTCCCTGGGCACCTGAACCTCCTTTCTACAAAATAGGGACTGGCTATGCTCTCTTGATCTGAAGGATGCTCACACCCACATAGAGAGATTCCCTGGTCACAGGAATTATCTGATTTGTCTTGGGATGCTGTCACCTCCAGTATCATGTGTTGCCTTTTGAGCCTAATATCAGCTCCATGTGTCGTCACCAAATATCTTGCTGTGGTAAGCAAGGGGTGATCATGTATCCTTATGTGCATGACTGACTGAAGAACACATCTCCAGCGGGAGCAGCAGAATCGATGCATATGTGACCATCCAGGTGTTAGTTACTAGAATTCATTATTTACTATCTCAATTCCCATCTGAGCCTGTTGCCTCAACTGGAATTTATCAGAGCTCTGCTAGACAGGACTCAAGAAAAAGCTTTCCTTCTGCAACAAATGGCTGTCACCCTGATGTCTCCTGCAGAAGATATCCGGATGAGTCAACAGACATCAACTATACATGTCAATCTCATAGCATGCCTCCATATGAGAAGAACCTAATGAATGCTCAGGTCACAGTGGCAGGCCAATTAGGACCTATGGGAGAGCATTCATGTCACACAACCGCTCAATGGCTTTCCAATCTGGTTAGGGGCACCCCTTTCTAAAATTTTCCGATCCAAATTGTACTTACAACAGATATGTCTATCCTGGCCTGGGAAGCTTATGTAGAGGGACTTTATACCCAGGATCTTTGGTCTTCTCTGAAGTAGTTATCAGAAAAAACTTCCTAGAGCTAAGGGTGATCCAGTATGCTGTAAAGGCTTTCAGAGATAGGTAATTCAACAAAGGTCATCCTGGTTCAAATGGACTACAAAAAGAAGCAGGGAGTTACGGGATTGTACCTCCTGTGGCAGGAGGCTGTTCAGATGTGGGGCTAGTCCATCAAACCAATAATTATTTATATTCCAGCTTTTAAGGCCCTTCAAAGTGGATTACATTCAGGTACTGTAGTCATTTTCATGTCCCCAGAGGGCTTACAATCTTTGTACCTGAGGCAATGGAGGGTGAAGTTATTTGTTGACGTAAAAAGGAGTGGCAGTAGAATTTAAACCCTGGTTTCCTTGATTCACAGCCTTCTGCTTTAGCCACTAGGCACACTTCATCTCCAAGGGATGATTATCAAGGCCGCATACTTTGTTGGCATGGAGAATGTCTTGGCAGGCAGAGCCTCATGAATGGCCCCCGAACTGGGAGGGTGGCAAATGAGATATTCTGCCAGTGAGGCACACCCATGGTGGTCCCACTGTTGTGTTCAAGAAGGAGGGGAGCAGAGCAAACTGTCCTTGTCTGCCTTTACTTTAGATTGGGGCAAGTGTCTTCTGTATGTGTATCCTCAGATTTCGCTAGTTGCAAAGACTCTGTTGAAGCTCATAGAAGACTGAGGAACTTTGATGCTCATAACTCCTTTTTGGCTAAGATGTATCTGGTTCCCATGTTTCAGAGAGAGATCCATCAGGGAACCAATCAGACTGGAAGTTTCCGAAGCTCTCATTACTCAGGAGCAGGGCAGGTTACACTATCCCAATATGTAGGGTCCCTGGCACTCACTGCCTGCAACCCCCAGATCTATTAAATGATATCTCATGTTCTTTGGGCTTCAAGAAAGGATTCCACTTGAAAGTCCTTTGTGTTTAAGAGGAGGAGGTTTAGTTTGTGGTGTGAGAATAAGACCCTAGATCCTTTCTCCTCCTCCATACAAAAACTGCTGGATTACTTTCTATATCTGATTTTGGTCTTAAGATCAAATATGTAAAAGTTTATCTTAGCGCAGTTGGCACCTACCATCATTGCGTATAAACCAATCTCTGTATAACCTTGAGTAGTTTAGTTTATGCAGGGCCTGTTTCATGTGAAGCCTCCCATCAGGCCTCCTGCTATGTGTTGGGACCTCATTGTAGTTCTGTCCTAGCTAATGAATGCTCTCTTTGAGTCACTGTGCTCAAAGTGTCTGACCTGGAAGATCAGATTTTTGGTGCTGGTCACTTCAACGATTAATCTGTGGGCTTCAGGTCTAGTAACTTATCCACCTTATACCGGGTTTTATCATGATGGGATTGTCTTATGCACACATCCAAAGTTCTTACCTAAAGTGGTGGTGGAATTCCATCTTAACCAGTCATTCATCCTTCCTTCCAACATTATTTCCTAGGGCATATGTCCACCAAGGTGAACGAGTACTGCACAATTTGAACTGAAGAGAGTCTTGGCCTTCTGCTGGAACAGACTGAATCCCATAGAAATTCTACCCAGCTTTTTTGTTTCTTTTGATACCAACAAATTAGGGAGAGCCTTTGCCAAAAAGACTTTATCAAATTGGCTAGCAGATTGTATCTCCTCCTGTTGTGCCCAGGAGGGCCATATCAAGGTTCACTCTGTCCGAGCCATAGCAGTATTGGTGGCTCACCTATGGAGGAGATCTATAACATTGCAATGAGGCGTTCTCTCCACACATTCACATCTCACTACTGTTTGGGTAGGAATGGCCAACGCAACAGTAGCTTTGGCCAAGCTGCCCTGCAGAATTTGTTTGAGGAATAGAATCAAACTCCATTCTCTCCTAGGACCCATTGTTTTTGTTCAAGGCTGCCCCTCATAGATTAATTATAAATGGAAAAAGCTTGCTGCAAACAAAAATATTGTTGTGTGTGTAACTGCCACTTGTTTCCCCTTTTTTCGTTGGCAGCCTGTAGCTAGATTCGCTATGTAGATAGGGCACGTTTTCCTAAGGAAACGTGCCCTATCTACAGCAGGCCCGACACAGTGGAACGCGCTCCTGCCAGACATCCGACAAGAACCTTGCCACTCGACTTTCAGAAAGAAACTCAAAACTTGGCTGTTCTGCCAAGCTTATCCAGGAACATAAGCCCTTATTCTTTTTCTTGGCCTTTCTGCCAAGCTTATCCAGGAACCTAAGACCTTCGCTTCACATCCTGCCTGCTCGTTTTTTCCATATTTCCGCAATGTCCGATTCATTTAAGATTGTTCTGGGCACGATATACCCTACTAGTATTCTACGCTGCAGATCTCTGTTTACTCTTACAAGTTGTAATTGGCCCTTCTCCCCATTCTTTGTACTGACTACTTGTTATAGTTATCTGTTTATTTGTTGATTGTTTTTAGCTGTTTATCGGTTTTCAGGACCATCCATAACTTAACTAGAATAGTCTCCCTTATCCCAGTTTGTGTTCCTTGTTCCATGTACCACCTGCGTGCGAAGCTCTTTTGCTTTATTTCAATGTTTCACTGTAAACCGATGTGATTTGTATGTCATACAGGAACACCAGTATATAAAAATTAAAAATAAAAATAAAAATAAAAAAAGTGTGAGGACTGCCATCTTGCTTGTCATTGGAAAAAGTAGAATTGCTTATCTGTAACAGGTGTGCTCCATGAACAGCAGGATGTTAGTCCTCATGAAACATGTCAGGCTCCTTTTGGAATTGGTTTCTGATGTTTTTGTGTTTTTGTTTTTTGTTTTTTTTGCTAAAATGCAAGATTGAGGAGCCTCCATGTGGATGGAATGGCACGTGTGGGCATGTTCAGTGAGGCTCAGTCAACGTTCTAGAATAGTGATGGCCAACCTTTTGAGCTCAGTGTGTCAAAATTCATAAAAAAATCGAGCATAACTCGGGTGGTGTGTCACTTCTAGAAAAATCCATAATTTTGTGATATTTGTAGCTCTAATCAACAAAGTTATAATTTTAATATATATACTGTATTTATTAATAAAGCAAAAACAAATAATTCTTTACCTTACCTGCTTAGTGACTTTTTTGTTGCTGAATTTCATTGGCTAAATCTTCAATTGAAGGTTGGTATTTCGTACACTTCAAGTCCAAGCAAGCGTTACAAACTTCATCTGTCAGTCGGTTTCTTTTATTGGCTCCCATTCATGTTCACAACACTCCCTCCCCATCTCCCAGGCATGCACACATTCATTCTCACACACACAGACCCCCAGGCAGGCACCCATGCATTCACACACATACACCCCCAGGCAGAGTCCCATTCATACACATTCACACACTAAAGGTAGACCCCCCCCCTCTCTTTCTTTTGCCAGCAACCTCAGAACCTCTCTCATTCCTCTGCTGCCACTGTCACTGATGCCGCGTGGCTATTGCGGAGGTGCCGATTGCTGCTACTGACACTGAAGTCCATTCTGCTGCCTCCTCTGTGCAGGCCCCGTGGGCTTCCACTTTCTCCATGCTGATCTCGTACATTGTGAGATCCGTTGAGAAAGTGCTATTCTTGCACATTCCCAAAGAGTACATGTGCCAATCACTAAAAAGTACTTTTTTTTTTTTTTTTTGCCTTTGCTGTCTGATCTTAGTTTTCTAATTGGTTGGTCACAGGCTTTTTTTTCACCTTCCCTTTCTTATTTTTTTGCCAATTCCTTTTATATTGTCTTTTTTTCTGTTTCTTTTTTCTCCATCTTCTTCCCTCAAACACACAGTCAGGTTCTCATTCTCACATGCATTTCTCTTTCTCACACACACAGGCTCTCACTGGCACATGCTCTCTCTCATACAATCATTCATATACACAGGCTCTCACTGGCACATGCTCTCTCTCATACAATCATTCATACACACAGGTTCTCACTGGCACATGCTCTCTCATACAATCATTCATATACACAGGCTCTCACTGGCACATGCTCTCTCTCATACAATCATTCATATACACAGGCTCTCACTGGCACATGCTCTCTCTCATACAATCATTCATACACACAGGCTCTCACTGGCACATGCTCTCTCTCATACAATCATTCATACACACAGGCTCTCACTGGCACATGCTCTCTCTCATACAATCATTCATACACACAGGCTCTCACTGGCACATGCTCTCTCTCATAAATCATTCATACACACAGGCTCTCACTGGCACATGCTCTCTCTCTCTCTCTCTCTCACACACACACAGGCTCTCACATGCTGTCTCTGCAAACATTCAGGTCCTCTCTCTCAACTCACCTCATACACGCACTCTACGGGCCCTCAGCCTCTCTCTCACCTCTGGGTCTCCTCTTCGCGGGTCGCCGCAGGATGGGCTCTGCGGCGGCCCTGATCTTCTCGGGCCGCGGCAGCCCTGCTACCGGGCCTCTTCCTCTTCTTGGGCCGCTGCGACTTGGGATTCGCAGCGACCCGCGGCTCCTCCTCTTCTGCACGCGCTGATTCGCTTCCTCCTTCCTGCCCACGCGGCTCCGGCAATGTTTACTTCCGGGCCGCACAGGCAGGAAGGAGGAGCATCAGCGCGTTGTCTTGAGCCTCATCGCTGCAACGCATGAGCCTCCCTGCGCCCGGGGGCATTGGTGGGAGGGTAGGGGGAAACTAAAAAACACATTTAAAGGCTCGGCGCAGCTGAAAAAGAAAAGGCTCGGCGCAGCCGATTAAAAAAAAAAAAAAAAAAAATTCCTGATAGTCCTCGAAACGCTGCGCGTGTCAGCCAAAACGACTCGGCGTGTCACCTCTGACACGCGTGTCATAGGTTAGCCATCACTGTTCTAGAAACTTTGACATGATATAAGTTTTTTCCTGGCTGAGCTCCATCAAATATCACCCATGTGTGAGGAATGCCATCTGTCCTCTGAGAGTACTTGTTACAAATAAAAAAAAAAAAAAAAAGCTGAGTTGCATTTCTGTCAAAGGCGGCAGTTAAATCAAGGAGGACCAACACACTAGGGTATCCTTTATTTAAATTCTGATGTAAATAGACCAATAAGGTTAACATAGTTTATTATCATCTTATATTCCGCTATCTCCACAATGTTGAACAGGGATTACATAAAAACATACATAATAAAATACTAAAACATATAAAACATTAATAAAAATTAAGACAACGCACTTCAAACCATTGCAGACTCATCACTTTCATGTGCTTACAGATTGATCAGAATATACCTGTACAAATAACATTGCTTTCAGTTACTTCTGAAAATTTAAATAATCTTGTACATTGTGGAGTTTGAGAGGCAAAGAATTCCACAACTCAAAAGCAGCAATTAATGACTTTACGTTTTGTTTCTTACAAACGATATATATTGATGGAAAGGGTCATTGCAATGAGGAATGTAAAACACAAGACTGATCATACCAGCTTATCTTATCTTTCAAACATAAACTTTTGGAATATACTTATTTATGTACAAGAGTTAAAAATCTTAAACTTAATATGGGCAGAAATTGGAAGCCAATGAAGATTCTTCAAATACAGGGATAAACTTGCACCCCAGTGCAAACCAAACAAAATGCGAACAGATGCATTTTGAATTAATTGCAACACATTCGAAGCAAATAGTTAGGCATTCTCAAATATAACAAGTTATAATAATCAAGATTATTGAACATAATTGCCTGCCCCATAGTTCTGAAATCTTCTGTTGACAAAATTGCACGTAATGATTTAAGCATACATAATTTATAAAAGGCAATCCTTGCAACCTATTTTACTTGTGATTTAAGCAAGAGGTTAGAATAAAGAGAACATGGGAAAAATAACCCATGCTATAGTTACACAAGGTTCCATATTAGGTGCTACAACCCAAGAAAGAGATCTAGGCGGCATAGTGGATAACACATTGAAATTGTTGGTTCAGTGTGCTGCGGCAGTCAAAAAAGCAACAGAATGTTGGGAATTATTAGAAAGGGAATGGTGAATAAAACGGAAAATGTCATAATGCCTCTGTATCGCTCCATGGTGAGACCGCACCTTGAATACTGTGTACAATTCTGGTCGCCACATCTTTAAAAAGATATAATTGCATTGGAGAAGGTACAGAGAAGGGCTACCAAAATGATAAGGGGAATGGAACAGCTCCCCTATGAGGAAAGACTAAACAGGTTAGGACTTTTCAGTTTGGAGAAGAAACGACTGAGGGGGGGATATGATAGAGGTGTTTAAAATCATGAGAGGTCTAGAACGGGTAAATGTGAATCTGTTATTTACTCTTTTGGATAATAGAAAGACTAGGGGGCACTCCATGAAGTTAGTATGTGGCACATTTAAAACTAATCAGAGAAAGTTCTTTTTTACTCAATGCACAGTTAAACTCTGGAATTTGTTGCCAGAGGATGTGGTTAGTGCAGTTAGTATAGCTGTGTTTAAAAATGGATTGGATAAGTTCTTGGAGGAGAGAAGTCCATTACCTGCTATTAACTAAGTTGATGTAGAAAATAACCACTGCTCTTACTAACAACATTAACATGGAATAGACAGTTTTTGGGTACTTGCCAGGTTCTTATGGCCTGGATTGGCCACTGTTGGAAATAGGATGCTGGGCTTGATGGACCCTTGGTCTGACCCAGTATGGCATGTTCTTATGTCTAACTTCACTAGATAAAGTATCTGTAAATCCACAAGAAAGCATATTAACTGAGATGATAGTTTTTTTTCTTCCTAAGCCAAAGAACAGTGGTCTTATCACAATTAAGAAATATACCATTTGTACTCAAGCAATCCTTCACAAGTAAAATGGATCTATTAAAGGCTTCATATGGGAATTCACCAGTCCTCGTGCTAGAAATATATTTTATGACAAGTCAAGAGATGACAAAATTTTTCCCAAAGGCTGCATATAAATATTGGAGAACAGCAGACAAGAGACCCCCTGCAAAACTCTTAAACCAGTCGTAAGGGGGTTGTTATTCAGTTGTACTGGCTTACTTTTGACTTGCAGAAAAGAGCAGAACCATGCCAATACTCTTCCACCAATACTTATCCACTGCAATGTTGAAAGCAAAATTTCATAACAGATGGTGTCAAATGTAGAGGAAATGTCCAACTGCACCAAAATCCCTGTCTTACAGAATTCTAATTTACAGCAGACATCTATAAAGAAAGCAGCAAGGTTTCAGTCCAATAATCCTTTTTGAAACCAATTTATTCCTTGTCTAATAAACAATTCTCTTCCAGGAAATCAAGTTGGGTTAAAACCCATTTCTCCAAAACTTTACTGACTGAACATAGATTTGAAATTGTATGATAGTTCAAAACAGCAGAGACCAAGACTGAATGATCCTATGCTATTGGCCTTACAATTGCTTTCTTGAAAGATTTAGTTACTACATCTCAATAAAGAAGTGTTTACTCTCCCAACAAGGGTTTTTAATAACCCAAAGTGGACAAGGGTCTAGACAGCTATGAGTTGACTTATGTTAAGTAAGGTTTCTCCTAAAATTTGAGGAGTTAATGAATGGAGCTTGGACCAAATGATCTGTACATCATAACTACTGGAACTCAGTAAGTATATTAGGCTTGGATGTAATATTCAATGAATTTTGTACCTTCAAAATTTTACTCTGAAAGGGTAGTGCTAAATTCTCTTGATGGAGCTTTCTCATACTCCTTTTTGCACTTCAGTCAAACTTTTAACTACAGAGAACATTTCCAGGGGCTTATTTTATAGAATTTGTGATTAGACATGTATAATAGGCATGCTTGTTCTGCGGAGATTTACATTTACGCCATTTATGTTCAGCTTTTCTAATCAGGTTTTGTTCTGCTAATTTTTTAGTAAACCATAAAGCATATTTGCTGTGTTTTTTTCAAATATATTAGTTGGAGCAGCAGCATCATAAATCTAACAGTAATGTTCCATTAGTCCACTGCATACTCTGTAATTTCACATCCAGCTTGTCCTCAGTACAAGCATTTTCCCAAAAACTTTAAACTTATCCTTTGCAAAGTCATTCTAACAGTACAACTCACATAATTTAAACAAAATTGGAATTTCCTCTTTGACAGAAAATATCAATATTCATGATCTGCCCATGGGATAGATACTTTTTTTTTTTTTTTTTTACAAATAAAACTGTGGAATCTTCATTAAAGTAATGGGATTTCTACCATCCAGTGGAGGATCAGAAGCTCAGGAATCAAACCATGCAGCTTTTGTTGTCTCATTAATAAATTCCTGTCAAACCTAGATCGGAGGGTAGGTCTTGGAGACCATCTCACTCTAGAAAATCTGCTAGTTGGTTTCTTATGATCTTTTAAATAAATGTTCCGTAAAAGGAGAAATGTTCCGTAAAAGGAGAAATTTAGAGACTGATTTGAAATTACAAATGTTATCAGTAAATAATGAAGGTTTTTTTTCAAGCTGGGATGGATATTTGCATGTATGTAATCCTGACAGGTACTAGAAGTAAGGGAGGAATCTGCAATTCAACTGATGTGGCCCAAAATGTTCAGTTTTCTTGAGCAGTCAAATAGGAAAAATCCCAAACTTCTGTTTCAGGAGAGGGACAAATGCCTTCTGTCTTCATTGGCATGTCTTCTGTATGCATATCTTTCAATGACTTTGGTTGCAAAGCCCTTAAAACTCAGAAGAACTCATAAAAATATATTTGTAGCTCCTTATTGGCCGGAGCAAATTTGGATATCCTTTCAGAAGGATCTGTGCCTGTGAATTTGAAGAGGGCATCAATTTGGCTGACTCTTTAAAATACAATACATTTTTTGATCCCTTATGTTTCAGCAGTTATCCCATTTAATCTGTACCCTTTCTGATGAAGATTGAGAGCACCAATTTGAAACAGAGCTTATTGAGAAATTTTTAATAGATCAGTACTAATTCTGCTTTCTTTAGTCCTTTAATATTGAAACACTATTACTAACCAGCAGACTAGATGATTATAAGCAAGGATTTGATTCTTTTTTTTAAATTCTTTATTTTAACAAAAATGACAAACTATTTTTTGTATAGAAATACCAGAAATAAACCAAAGGACATGTATAATATATTATAACAAGGAAAATTTGTATTTAAAATTATCCATCATCGAAAGGAGGGGGGGGGGGGGGGGGGGGAAACAGGAGAAAAAATATATGGAAAAGGCATTACATGACTTCAAATATCATGAATCAAGTAGGCGTTCACGAAGAGTCTAAGGGACTTGAAGTTAAGGGCTTTCTGGAATTAATAAAGGCCTGAAGCTGTTTAGGAACAAAAAAGATATAAAACTTGTTTGCAACCCTAACATAAATGTTGCTCCAAGTGCTAGTACATCTTTACGAAAGGCTAAACCTTCCTCCTAATATCTGGGAAGCAAAGGAATATTCAATAAAAACCCTGTCAGCTAAACCCATAAAGGAAATAGCAGAATTCTTAAAGTAATTCTTCATAATAAAACTCAAGGCTGATTCAGAGGAAAAAGTAACCACAAGAGGAGATCTTCCAACAACTTCAAGATTGGAAGACTCAAGAAAAGCCGTTAAATCCAGGTTCACATCCCGAGATTGAGTGCTCCCAGATAAAATAAAATAAACTTTATTTAAGGCAGGAATTGTTTCCTCGGGAATTTTCAAATTTTGAAGGAGATAACGCCGAAGAGCCATCCTGGGAAGCTCACCCACAACCTTGGGAAAATTAATGACTCTCAAGTTAAGTTGGCGAGACTTATTCTCCAGTCGTCAAGTCTATGCTGTAGAGTATTCCTTTCTTGTATGAGGGAAGATTGAAGATTCTCAATACTAGAAACCTTTTGTTCAAGAGAAGAAAATCTAGAAGACATTTGAGATTGGGATGCTTCGCAGGTAGAAGCATATAGATTCAGACAAGAGGAAACAGAATCCACCTTTAAGGAACACACAGCACAAGCCTGGCACATGGTCGCTATCAAGTCCCAAAGACTCTCCAAAGTAACTATCAGGGACAGCCATCACTGGAGAAATAGTACAAACTCCAGATTCACCAGTGTGAGCTTCACCTATGTGTAGAGAATCAGGTAATCGGCAAACATTCTCCAGGGGAGAAGTCCCCTCATTTGCAACCAAAGAGGACCTGGACACTCCCTCCGAAGCAGAATGCAACACGGCATTCACTCCCGGTGCCTCTGCTATATCTGGGTCCTGAGCATGCTGAACCAGTGGCAGCCAAATGTCAAGAAGGCTCAGAGAAACCTCCTCCCCAACTGGGGAAGACTCCCATCTGTCCGGCCCAGCATGGGGATATTGCCCTCTTCCAAAGATGATGTCACTGCGAATTTGGAAATAAAGCGCTGTCTAGAAGGCAGAGAGGGCTCCAAAGGGTAAGCCCTAACTTTGCCTTTTTGTTTGGGAGGCATACCGATTCAACCAGCAAAGGAAAAGAGGAAATTCAGAGCAGCGTTGATGCAGCCAGTCATGTTGCCATCTTGGAAAACCCCTCAATGCATGGATTTGATTCTGTTGGCTCGGCTGGCTGATATTAAGATTTCACAGGTTGTTCTTACCAAGTGAGAATTGGCTTTTCTGAGTTATCGGGTATCTGCCAAGAATTGGCCTTGCATATAGATGTTTAACATCTATATGACACCTATGTATGGGTTAATCTCAGGTTTATCTTCTACCCCTCTGCTTCCTGCTATCTAAACTGAAAATCAAACATTTTGTATATGCAGATGACATACAAATTCTCATCCCTATAAAGAAATCCCTTCAAAATACTTTAATTTTCTGGGAATATTGCTTTCAGGAAATCAGCTCACTCCTCACCAAACTCAACCTGGTCATCAACAAGCAAAAAACGGAATACCTCCTCATCTCCCAGGATGACAACTTCATTCCTAGAGAGATATCTAACTTTATAATTGATCAAACACAAAAAGATATGACCTCTAATCCTAATCCTCCTGCAACAATCCTGGACAACATCAAAAACACTTCCCATGTAAGAGATCTAGGCGTGCTTTTGGACACTCACCTGAACCTCAAAAGTTTTGTAAATAACACAATTAAAGAATGCTTTTTCAAATTACAAGTTCTGAAAAGACTAAAACCCCTTTTGCATTCACACGATTTCCGCCTTGTCCTTCAATCAATCATACTCTCCAAAGTGGACTATGGTAACGCTTTGCTACTTGGTCTTCCAGCCAACTCCACCAAGCCTCTACAGTTGTTACTGAACTCAGCAGCCAGGATACTGACCAACGCAAATAAGAGAGACCACATTACACCCATTCTCTTCAAGCTTCACTGGCTTCCGATTAAATACAGAGTTCTCTACAAAGCCATGACCATTATACATAAATCCTTAAACAATTTAGCCCCAATTGATCTTACTATTCAGTTTCGCACCAACAAATCAAAAAGACCAATAAGAAAAGCTTATCAAGGCTCCCTTTTTGTCCCTCAAGCCAAAAATCCACTAAGTAACAGAGCTTTTTCCACGGCAGCTCCCCCTCATTGGAATTCACTTCCTCCAGACCTTAGACAGGATCCCTGCCATCAATCCTTCAAGAAAAATCTGAAAACTTATCTATTTAATCTAGCATTTCCCTGATTTCTTACTGTAGATTTACCATGGCAAATTCGATTTTTGTTTCTTTTTCTTTTTATAATTTCCTCCCTCTAATCCTTCCTTTTTTTAACCACCTTTCTGGTCCCTCTGTTCTTTTTTTCCCCCTCCCTCTCCTCTCCTCTTCCTCTCTCATAATTTTCACTCAGTGCTCCCTCTCCTCTTCCTCTCTCATAATTTTCACTCAGTGCTCCCTTGCTCTATTTTCTCTCGTTACTTCCATATGTTATTTAATTTTAATTTTTTAATCCATTTTTTGTTTTCCTGTAAGGCATCTGGTAAAGATGAACAATTCAAACTCTGTGTTTTATTATTGTTCCAACAGGTTTTCATGTTTTTGATGTTCTTTGTTACATGTAATGCTTTTCAAGCAAGTTTTAATTGTTCAATGTAAACCGATTTGATTTGCATCTAATGCAAGAAGACCGGTATATAAAAACCAAAAATAAATAAATAAATAAATGTTACAGGTTGTGTGCAGATGGCATACACTCTTTTTGTCCAGGCAATATCAATGTGCTCCATAACTTTCAGCATGGTGTCCATCTGTTTATCAGCAGTCAAAAGGTGGCTATTTCATAACAAGTTGGCCCTCAATGTTGAGAACATAGTAAATGACACAGTAACATAGTAAATGACTGCAGAGTTGATTAGAGTAATAAATGCTTCTGTGTGCAAGTTACGCCCCATAACTTCTCTTAAGGATGTAGTAACTGCTGCTCTGTGTAGGTTAAATCCAAGCACAAATGTTACATCTTAAGTTTAACACAAGTTACTTGGTTTCTTCATTTCTATCCTTTAGCCACTAGGGATACTCTGAATGTATCCCATGCTCTTTTAAAGACAGAAGTTAAAAATTTGAATAGTTTTCCATCTAGTGACAGTCCCTTCTCTTTCAGCTTTTGAAGGCTTTGAGTTGCCCATAGCGACTCAGCTAAGAAACTTGGGCATCATGCTTGAATCTGATTAATCATTATTCATTACAGATCCAAGTCAAGACTGTATTAAAAACAGCTTTCTTTAATTTGTGTATATTGTGTAGTTTAAAACTTCTAGTTAGTCTTTGTGATTTCTGAACAGGAGTACACACATTAGTTCTAGCAAGCCTGTATTACTGTAATTTGATTTACATTGAGTTGCTGGCAAATGTATCAAGAACTCTGCAGATTGTTCAAAATTGTGCTATATGCAATCTCACTGGCTCTAGTTTGAAACCACATCACCTCTGTTCTCTCCACTGGCTACCAGTGTAGTGGTGGATTAAATATAAGGTGGTTACGATCCACAAACTCCTGAGTAACACAATCTCTCCTTGGGTTTGGGCCATGCTACATATTTATAACTCTCCATAGGTTCTTGGGTCTATTTGTTGTGTCCTACTGGATGTCCCCTCCCCTCATTTAGCCTATTTTTCTGTGACTCTGGGTAGAGCCTTCTCAGTTGCAGGATCTATGTTTTGTTCCAGGAGGGAATTACAATGTCTAATCACATGCATGCACTCTTTCAAGAAGTAACTTAAAATGTTTCTATTTAGGGAAACATTTAATGCCCCAGCTAGAGTGCATTCAGTCTAGGGTTGCATTACTGCTTACCCGCTGTCGTAACTACCGTAGCTGTAATAGCTTCTTAGAAGGTTTATGATATGTAAGGGGACTTCTAGGAGCCTGTATATGTAATTTAATTGATCACCTACTTAAAAGATGACAGACCGTGAAATATCTCATTGTTTTTAGGTTATGCTTTTTATGACTGTTACTTTGTACACCGTCTTGAATATTGAATTAGTGCAGGTAATATTTTAAGTAAATTCTGATTGCACAGAACCAAGATAGATTTTTTTTTTTCTTCCCAACAACTATTTTCTGGTCCTTATAGCCTAGATGCTGAGTAGGAAATAATTTATTCCCTTAGATTCTCTAAGAGTTTTTAGGAAGGAATCCACCAGAATAAAAAAAAAAAGGAAATGTTTTAGTGAGGATTCTTCCTGTGGGTCTTCCTCCTTGGCATTCAGCTCCTCCCGCTCACATCTCTGGGGAACTCAGGCATGGCGGGTTGAGCAGTCTTTTGGTGGCATGGTAGGCCGCAGCTGTTACTTCGTAGCGTGTGTGTGTGTTATCGGTGTGTGCCTACTCACCTCCTTGTACATCTAGATCCGTGTCTCTTGTTGGGTGTGTATTGCTAAGCGATTTTCTGGACGCACATTTTGTGCATCTAGTCTGTGTATGTATTATGTCAACCTATTTTGCTGATAAATACTGATAAAAGTCATGGCCACTAGCCTTGGTATTTTAGCACCTTGTTTAATACATGAGGACCTGATGGGTTTTATACCTGAGACAAGCAGCAAGCAACAGACTACTGAATTTGATTTAGACTGCTCAGGATAAACAACAATCTGCAGTGCTCAATGATGCTGAAAAGAGGTTTGATAGCATTCACTTGGAGTATGATATACTGACAGCTGATTTGTCTGTTGCTTGTTATCACTATCTTAAGATCATTTATGAGGTGTGAATGTCTTCTGTGCCACTCCGAGCTCTCATATTCTGTGTTGCTGTTAGTGACCTGTTAGATCTGTCCATGTATGATCAGATAATATTGCCTACTTATTAGTGATTACAAATTTTTCTTTTAAAGCTTTTGAATTTATTCAGATAGAAGTTATAAAACTAGACTAAGGGAAATCCCACAATATTTTCCCTTAGGGGATTTTCCACAGCTTTTAAAGATTAAGTTGCCTGAAAAACCTCAAAACTTGTAATCTCTGTCTATTCTGCTCCTCCCATGAAATATTAGGTAGATGCATATTCCTTAAATAATTGCTCATATTTTCCTCAACTATGCAGCTATTCCATAAACCTTGTTAACTGATTGCCATTAACCTACAAATATGAAGATAATTATCCGTGTTTCTTGGGTGGAAATGGAGCATATCATTAGGCCAGACTGAAGTGTTGGGCTTACTTCTTGTCTTAAAAGTGGGGACATACAGAAGTGTTCAGTATATTGTTTAAGTATATGGGTGTCCTTTAACAAAAATGGGGGAGAGGAGCCCCCAACCTTCCAGGTCAGTGAGCGAACCCCAGTCCTCGAGTGCCACAAATAGGCCAAGTTTTCAGGATATCCACAATGAATATACATGAAATAGATGTGCATACAATGGAGGCAGTGCATGCAAATCTTTCTCAAGCATATTCATTGTAGATATCCTGAAAACCTGGACTGTTTGTAGCACTTGAGGACTAGAGTTCGCCTTCACTGCTCTAGGTTAACAGTCCATGTTCTTTGAGTGCTGATTTGATTTGAGAATGAGATGTAACGTCTAGTTGTGTGAATGAAAGAATGAGATGTAATGTCTAGTTGTGTGAATGAAAGAAGTAAGCTGAGTTAATGGAGAAGTATGTGAGTGATATATTTGGTGATGTGGAAGAAAGGAGCGGATCTGGACCAAGAAGGGATAAACAAGAACTGATAATTGCCATATCAACAGGTATCAGCACACTGCGCCACAAGCTATATATATATATATATATATATATATATATATATATATATATATACTCTTGCTTTGTCAGTTTATTCTTCCGTTTCCTATGCAAGTAGGGTTTTTTTTCAGTTGGCTTAGGGAATGAACTTGTATTGCTACTTGGGCTGACTGGACTGAGTAATTTTGTCCAGCTTCTTTTCCCTTTTTGTTTGTTTGGTGTCATTTTATATTATAGAGCACTGGACTTGCTATAGAATCCTAACTTTATGTTGAAGCATTTCTGCATGATGCAATATATTAAGTATGAAATTTTCCCATTTAGCAGTACTAATTGTTGCATGACTTGACTTGTATCAAAGGAAAGACAAACTTTTGTAGTAATTAAATTGTAATATTTAATTTTAGAAGAATTTCTTTTTTTTTGTTTTTGTTTATTTTTTTTACCTAACTCTTGTATTTCCCTTTGGTAGTTTTTAAATTGTTTATATCTGAGCTTTTTAAAGCAGAAACAGCCATTTACTATGGAAATGCAAGTGAGTGGTCCTCATGAGTGAAAATTAAAGTACTGTTGCTGCAAATGGATTAAATTTAAAAATTACATGGACTATGCTGATAATCCTTTCCACATAGTCTTAGCATCTTGGATACCATAAGACAGGATTAGATTTGTACGAACCACTGAAGGATAAATTGAACTGCATTTGTATTTCATGGTGGTGGTTCATTTCTAGGGATGTGCATTCGTGTGTGATGAAATAGGAAATATAGACGCTATTTCCTATTTCATCGCAGTTTGGGGGAGGGGTCCCCGAAACGATAGGAAAACCCACATAAAAAAGCAAAACAAAACCCAAACCCACCCCCAACCCCCCCCCCCCCCCCACAAACTTGCCTAAAGTCCCTAGTGGTCCAGTGGGGTCCTGAGAGCGATCTCCCCCTCTCGGGTCGTCTACTGCTACTAATCAAAATGGTGCCGATGGCCCTTAGCCCCTGTCACATGGTAAAGGCAATCGGTGCCATTGGCCAGCCCCTGTCACATGGTAGGAGCAATGGATGGCCTGTGACATTTTTTAAGATGGTGCCGGCCATCTATTGCTCCTACCATGTGACAGAGGCCGGCCAATGGCATCGATAGCACCTGTCACATGGTAAGGGCAAAGGGCCACCGGCGCCATTTTGTTTACTGGCAGCTGATGGCCCGAGAGCGGGAGATCACTCCCGGGACCCCAGCTGGACTACCAGGGACTTTAGGCAAGTTTTGGGGGTGTCGGGAGGGTGGGGGATTCTTATTAATTAAATCTGAAGGGTTGGGGTGTTTTTTTGTTTTGGTTTTTTTTTCCGGATCTGGACAGCCGAAAAAAAATCGGCCCAAAACGAAATTTCCCGCGGTGGGCCGATTAACTTGGGCCGAACCAAAAGGTTCGGCCGAATCACATCTCTATTCATTTCTGACTTTGTTCATTGGATAACTGGTCAAATTATGATGATGCTTGTGGTTTATCATAAGAGGTAGTGAAAATATTAAAAGCTGGCAGATGTAAGGGAGTAATGTGATGGCAGGGTTATTAATCTGTCTTTTTATTCTTTTAGTTGTGATGGAAAAATTGTTTTGAATGATTCAGATATTTTGCTTATCAGCTGCTCTCGGTCTTTTAGAGGGTGGAAGTAACTTGACATGGTTTTCAGGGCATGTCCTAACTAAAAAGTGGTAGTATCTTTATTTGCTTATTTATCTTAACCTGCATGTACTTTTTCACATTGTGGTCATTAAAACTGTCTATCTTGTTTTTTTCAGGCAACAGCTGAACAGATTCGCCTCGCTCAGATGATTTATGACCAGAATGATGCAGACTTTGAAGATAAAGTTAAACAAGTGAGCTACAGATACCATTGTTCATAGTGAACTTTTATCCTTGCCTTGTCATTACATTTGTTCTTACTGTTATTTCCATAACAAGTTTCTTGTGAATTTTGCAAACTGTGACATGTTTGGAAGAAACTATGTTAGTAATTGTCATTCTCACAGGACAAGCAGGATGGTAGTCCTCACATATGGGTGACATCACAGGATGGAGCCCATACACGGAACACTTTTGTCAAAGTTTCTAGAACTTTGACTGGCTCCTACTGGGCATGCCCAGGATGGCACGAACCCTGCAATCAGCAGGGGTCCCCCTTCAGTCTTCTTTTTTCCGCGCAGCAGTAGCCAAGTGGTTTAAGGAGCTCCACAGAGATTCCTGACAGGAATTTTCCTCACAAAATTACTACAAACTTTCATACCCCACAGGGGGTCCCCCTTTTGAATTTTTGCTTCCGCGGTACTCCGGTAAGTTTTTATGTGGTTCCGGTCGATTTCCATCTAGTTTGGCTCTCGCGGCCTACTGGCCGTCGACCACACCGTGGCTCAATTTTTTCAAAAGCCATTGCGTCGGGGTTCTGTCTGTGCCCGGTACTCCTCCTCAAGATCGAGGGATCGTAGAGAGAAACATCGGCATCGACACCGAAAGCCTCAGACCATCGAGGAAGGAAAATCGTCGACTTCGCCATCGTCTGAGCTGCTATCGAAGAAACCCCGTCCAGAAAAGGCATCGACCCTTTCTGGGATCGGGTCACTGAGGCAACTCACCTGGACAGGTATCGGGAGCCGCGACTCAGCCTTTAACAGTGGTCCCTCCGGTTGTGCCTCTGCCTCCTTCTTCCCTTCCGGAGCCGGGGCTGCTTGCTCCAGGTCTCCATGAAGAGCCTGACCGGATGGTTCAGGAGGCCATCGATAAGGCGATGCACAGGTTCCAAGTTCCTCCGACACTGGCGCAGATTGTGGAACCGACCACCGATCCCATTCCAGAAGCATTGGCACCGCTGCTCTCAAAGATGGAAGTGCTTATAGCCGCTTTTCCACCGATGGATCCTGGGTCACCGGTGAATCTGGTGCCTTCTCCACTTACTCTTTCATCGGGAGAAGAAACACCGTTCCGTATTCCTCCATCGGGAGTCCTGCTGATACCTCAGCCATCGATGCCGATTCGGCCATCGGCACTACCGATCCATCCATTGCTGCCCTCGATGCCTTCATCGGTGCCTCCAGTACTTCCCTTGATGCCTTCAGAGCCTAGACCAGGACCTTCAGGAATACCATCGTCCCATCCTTCTCCGGTTCCTAGAGGGACAGGTGCTGCTCCTTATGACACCTGGACTGACGATTCATCTCAAGACACCGATGATTTACCATCTCCTCCTTCTCCTATGGAAAGCAGGAAGCGTTCTCCTCCAGAGGACTTGTCCTTCATAAATTTTGTGAAGGAAATGTCTGAGTTGGTTCCCTTCCAATTACAGATGATAGGCACCAAATGATGGAGCTGTTACAATTTCTGGATGCTCCAAGGAAATAATCTCCATCCCTATTCATCAGGTTCTTTTGGATCTTCTCAAAAAGAACTGGGAACACCCTGGTTCAGTAGCTCCAGTCATCCGAAAGGCAGATACCACTTACTTGGTCCAGTCAGCCCCAGGGTTCCAGAAACCTCAGCTGGATCACCAATCCGTGATAGTAGAGTCTGCCCAAAAGAGGGCACGACGCTCAAAACCCCACTCTTCCTTCCCCCCAGGTAAGGAACAGAAATTCCTGGATGCCATTGGCTGGCATGTCTTCCAGGGATCAATGCTCATTTCTCGGATTGCCTCTTAACAGCTGTATATGACCCAGTATAATAGGGTCTTATTCAAACAGATACAGGACTTTGCAGAATCCCTGCCTCAGCAATTCCAGGAATAGCTTCAAACCCTGGTACACAAGGGTTTTGAAGCAGGGAAGCATGAAATAAGATCCTCTTACGATATCTTCGACACCACTTCCAGGGTATCTGCAGCTGCCATTTCTGCAAGAAGATGGGCTTGGCTTAAGTCTTCGGACTTGTGCCCTGAAGTACAAGACAGATTGTCCGATCTGCCTTGTATAGGAGACAATCTGTTTGGCGAACAGATCCAGCGGACGATGTCTGAACTCAAAGAGCATCATGAAGACCCTTCGCCAACTCTCTGATGCCTTCTGAGTATTCCTCCAAACAGCCATTCAGGAAGGACACTAAAAAGTCATTCTTCCGTCCAAAGAAGTCCTACCCACCACCTATCTACCACCTTTCCACGAGACCTTTCCAGAAGGTCTAGTCTCGTCAACCTCTGAAACAAAAGCCGCAACCAGCTCTTCAGCCGGGCCCTCTTTCCGGCTTTTGACTCTTGCATAGAGAGCAGCAGCCAGCTTCCACTGCCTCAGATACCAGTGGGCGGTCGATTGTGTGCCATCTGTTGTTGAAATGGCACAATCACCTCAGACCAGTGGGTCCTTACCATAATCTCTCAAAGTTATCACCTGAACTTTCTCTCCATCCCACTGGATTCCCCACCTCGGCTGATGTGGGGAACATCTGACCACTCACCACTCCTGGAACAGGAGGCTTCCCTCCTCCTCCAGTCCAGTGCAAAAGAACCAGTGCCCTACTCCCAACAAGGCCTAGGATTCTATTTCCGGTACTTTCTAATCCCCAAAAAATCAGACGGCGTTCGTCCAATTCTGGACCTACGTGCCCTCAAAAAGGACCTCCAGCGAGAAAAGTTCAAGATGGTAACCTTGGGTTCCTTCCTTCCTCTTCTGCAAAGAGGAGACTGGCTCTGCTCTCTTGACCACCAGGACGCGTACACACACATTGAGATAACTCCATCTCATCGCAGATTTCTGGTAGGCCCCAAGCACTATCAGTACCGAGTGCTACCGTTCGGCCTGGCATCTGCACCACGAGTCTTCACCAAGTGTCTCGTAGTAGTAGCAGCCTTCCTCAGGGCTCAAGGTGTTCACGTCTACCCCTATCTCGACGATTGGTTGATCAGGGCTCCCACTCAGCAGGCTGCTCTGTTGTCCCTACATCTCACCTTATACACTCTGGTTTTGCTAGGATTTCTAGTCAACTACATGAAATCCTGCTTAGTCCCATCTCAAACTTTGTCCTTCATAGGGGCAGACTTGGACACCTTTCAAGCAAAGGCATTTCTGCCTCAACAGCGAGCTTTCACTCTCATTTCTCTCGCACACCAGCTACAGTCAGCACCGCTCGACTGCACGTCACTTCCTCATCCTGCTGGAACACATGGCGTTCTCAGTACAGGTTATTCCAATGGCCCATTTGGCCATGAGAGTCATGCAGTGGACTCTAAGGTCACAGTGGACTCAATCCTTCCAACCATTGTCGACCATTGTCCACATCTCCGACCCACTTCGTCAGTCTCTAGCCTGATGGAAAAATCAGATCAATCTCCTCCAAGGCTTACCCTTCCAGGCTCCAGACCCTCAAATAATTATCACCACCGATGCTTCCAACCTCGGCTAGGGAGCACATGTCACCAATTTGTAGACCCAAGAGCTTGGTCTCCAGAGGAAGCCAAACACCAAATCAATTTCCTGGAGCTACGAGCAATCAGATATGCTCTCAGGGTCACCTCTCCAAGCAGGTCATCCTGATGCAGACGGACAACCAGGTGGCCATGTGGTACATCAACAAACAGGGAGGGACGGGCTCCTACCTACTGTGTCAGGAAGCGGCACAGATATGGGCGGAGGCCCTCTCCCACTCGATGTACCTCAAGGCTACCTACTTGCCTGGAGTG
This sequence comes from Rhinatrema bivittatum, assembly GCF_901001135.1. Taxonomy (NCBI): domain Eukaryota; kingdom Metazoa; phylum Chordata; class Amphibia; order Gymnophiona; family Rhinatrematidae; genus Rhinatrema; species Rhinatrema bivittatum. The sequence goes on along the minus strand of NC_042615.1, from coordinate 808,270,558 downwards.
GAGAATGTGTTGGCAGACGAGCTGAGTCGCACCTTTCAGCCGCACGAGTAGTCTGTCAACCCCACAGTAGCGAAATCAATATTCCAAAGTTGGGGTTATCCTCATGTAGACCTCTTTGCGTCACCTCAAAACCGCAAAGTAGAGAACTTTTGCTCTCTCGCTCGCAGCCAACACTCACAACCAAGAGATGCATTCTCCCTCTCATAGGCAACTGGTCTCTTATATGCCTTCCTCGCACTTCCGCTTCTCTCAAATACTCTTGTGAAGCTACGTCAGGAGAAGGGAACCATGATCTGATCCTGATAGCACCTCACTTGGCGTGGCCAGTGAGGTGCTATCAGGATCATGGTTCCTCCGATTCTTCAGGACCTCTCCATTCGCAGGCACATTCCCTTGGGAACGGACCTGCTTCTGATCACTCAGAACGATGGGTGCTTGCGCCACCCCAATCTTCAGGCCTTATCCCTGATGGCCTGGATGTTGAAAGGTTGATTCTTCAGCCACTCAACCTTTCGGAGCCAGTTTCCTGTGTCCTCATTGCTTCACGAAAGCCTTCCACGAGAAAATCTTACCTTTACAAATGGAACAGATTTAAATCATTGTGTTCTGTTCAATCACTTGATCCCTTTACCTGTTCCACCACAAAGTTTTTGGACTTTCTCTGGCACTTGTCAGAATCAGGTCTTAAAACTTCTTCCATCAGAATGCATGTCAGTGCGGTAGCTGCTTTCCATAAAGGTGTTGGGGATGTTCCTATTTCAGTACAACCCCTTGTAACACGATTTCTAAAGGGCTTGCTCCACCTCAAGTCTTCTTTGCGCCCTCCGGCCCCTTCTTGGGACTTCAATCTAGTTTTGGGTCGGCTCATGAAGCCACCATTCGAGCCTCTCCAATTCTGTGATCCTCGTTATCTCACCTGGAAAGTGATTTTTCTTTTGGCGATCACATCCGCACACAGAGTTAATGAGTTACAGGCCCTAGTTACCTATTCGCCTTAGACTAAACTTCTGCAGGACCGGGCAGTACTCTGCACTCACCCTAAGTTCTTGCCTAAGGTAGTATCGGAGTTTCATCTTAATCAATCCATTATACTACCTACCTTCTTTCCCAGGCTCCATTCCAATCCAGGAGAACAGGCTCTGCATACCCTTGACTGTAAACGGGCTCTAGCATTCTACCTAGACCTAGACCGTACAGCTACCCACAGGAAAAGCACTCAGTTGTTTGTCTCTTTCCATTCCATCAAATTAGGGCAACCTGTGGGTAAGCAGACCCTCTCCTCCTGGTTAGCGGACTGCATATCTTTTTGCTATCAGCAAGCAGGCATTCCACTTCAAGACCGTGTTAAAGTACACTCTGTCTGGGCCATGGCAACTTCAGTACCGCACCTACACTATGTGCCGATTCCTAATATTTGTAGGGCTGCTACCTGGAGTTCTCTCCATACCTTTACAGCCCATTATTATTTGGATAAGGCTGGAAGACAAGATTCCATCTTCGGCCAATCTGTCTTGCGCAACCTTTTTGCAACTTGATGTACCAACATCCTTCTGCCTGCCCGTTAGGGTTCAGGATGCCCTCTACCAAATTCCACCCCAGTTGTTGTGCCTGTTGCACGTCTTTGGGTACATTTGGTGCATACTCTGACATCCTCAGCTCGGTACTCACCCATATGTGAGGACTACCATCCTGCTTGTCCTGTGAGAAAGCAAATGTTGCTTACCTGTAACAAGTGTTCTCACAGGACAGCAGGATGTTAGTCCTCACAAAACCCTCCCGCCACTCCGTGGTGTTGGGTTCGTTACGTTTTCTTATTTTATTTTCTGGCACTTACTATAGCTTTAAACAAGACTGAAGGGGACCCCTGCTGGTTGCAGGGTTAGTGCCATCCTGGTCATGCCCAGTAGGTGCCAGTCAAAGTTCTAGAAACTTTGACAAAAGTGTTCTGTGATTGGGCTCCATCCTGTGATTTATTTATTTATTTGTTTGTTTGTTTTTCTATACCGACATTACAATTCACATCGGTTTACACAGAACAAAATTGTCATCAAATACATTTTTGAAGACAGAATCCAGTAAAACAGTTAAAACATTAAATATCAAATTAAAAAACATAGATTAAACTATCAAACCTATATAAACAGGAACCTAATGTTCTAAAAAAACATACTATGTACCTAAAGAAAAAGGAACTTATAGAATGGAGATGTTAAACATTAAATTTGTTGGGGGAAAGCTTTAAAAAAAAAAAAGCCACGTTTTAAGGCTTTTTCTAAAGGAAGATGTAGAGAGGTCAGTTCTTAGAGAAGATGGAAGAGAGTTCCATAAATTAGGACCTATTATAGAAGCAGCCTGGTTCCTAGTGGATGTTTTGTGAATTTCTTTGTTGGAAGGAATTGACAGTAACCCCATATCTGTGGATGTCTCCCATATGTGAGGACTAACATCCTGCTGTCCTGTGAGAACACCTGTTATAGGTAAGCAACATTTGCTTTTTCCTAGCTGTTAGTCCATGATATTACTGCTTCCTTTGTTTGTTCCTAGTACCTTCCTGTGGCCATCACTGGTGCTTCTTGTTTTTTATTGTGATTTCAAAACTATCTTGAAAAGACATAACAGAGCCCAGTTATATATGAAAAGAAAAAAAGTTCTAACACAAAAATCATTGTCTTTTGCATTATGAAAAGTCACAAAATGACAAACCAGAATCAATTCATTTAAATAAAAAAAAAAGAGAAAAACCAGTCTGGTCTCTGAAAATGCCTAAGCAGTTCTCAACGATACAGTGGACCCTTATTTTCCCAGAGCCAAGAATAAAGAAAAGAACACACTTATCTACTAGCAGGAGTAGATGTATTCTCAACTAGATACCCACCCAAACTTTTAGATTATCACCGAGAAAGGTAGTTAACTGACAGGTATCTTTTCCTTTGCAGCTTAGAAATGTGTCTGGTACCTAGTGGAAAACTGAGCTACTATCTGAGCTACATTTTGCTGTTTGGCTATACTATTTTTTTTTTTTAATTTTCCATTTATAATTAATTTTTGTTTGATTACTTCAGAGCAGATTATATTCAGGTACTATAAGTATTGCCCTATCCCCAGAGGGTTTACAATCTAAGGGGGGGGGGGGTCATTTACTAAGCATTTTTCCCATAGACACAGAATGGGAGAAAACATTTACAGGTCAATACAGTAAAGTGGGGCCGCGGTTACCCCGCTCCTAACCCGCTTTCTACTCACTTTCCGGCCGCGTTAGCCCTTCCTGCGATACACAATCCCCTTTAACCGATTCTTACTGCCTCTTTAAATCACCGGGTAACTCCTTCCGCACGCGGCAAGTATATTAAATGTAAACGATCGAATTAGCTATTCCCCCCCATTCAGTAACGCGCGCCCCGACTATCGCCTTTTTAACCTACAGTTTAGCCGCGCGTTTAACCTGCTAACTTAGCGCCTACCCTTACCCCTGCGTTAGAGGCAGGGGTAATGGTAGACTGCAAACTTTCCCCCAAAAGGAAACCTCTAAAATCCTAAAATCCCCTCCTCCCCTAGCGACTCGACATTACTTTTTGTTGCTTTCTTACTTTTTGTTGCTTTTCAGCCCCTTCCCTTCTCTGCCGCCCTCCGGAGGGGGCAGCCGGCGGTGAAAGCGGCTTGCAGCGTTCCCCCCTCGCGCAGGTCCTGGTTCTCCTGGCTCGGCCCTCATCAAATTGTGAAGGCAGATGAGAGCCCACTGTTCTGTGCTTTTCAGCCCCTTCCCTTCTCTGCCGCCCTCCGGAGGGGGCAGCCGGCGGTGAAAGCGGCTTGCAGCGTTCCCCCCTCGCGCAGGTCCTGGTTCTCCTGGCTCGGCCCTCATCAAATTGTGAAGGCAGATGAGAGCCCACTGTTCTGTGCTTTTCAGCCCCTTCCCTTCTCTGCCGCCCTCCGGAGGGGGGAGCCGGCGGTGAAAGCGGCTTGCAGCGTTCCCCCCCCACGCAGGTCCCGGTTCTCCTGGCTCGGCCCTCATCAAATTGTGAAGTCAGGTGAGAGCCCACTGTTCTGTGCCCTCTCTAGTCACGGCGCGAGCGGAGCGAAGCGTACTTTCATTGGCCTGAGCGCCCGTCAATTTGGGCGCTCCAGCCAATGAAAGCACATAGACGTGCGGGCGCGCGTGACGCACGCCATGACATCACGCGCGCCCGTCCATGTGCGCCCAAATTACCGGGCGCTCAGCCAATGAAAGCACATAGATGGGCGTGTGTGACGCACGCTGTGATGTCACGCGCGCCCGTCTATGTGCTTTCATTGGCTGGAGCGCCCAAATTGACGGGTGCTCAGGCCAATGAAAGTACGCTTTGCTTCGCTCCGCTCGCACCGTGACTGGAGAGGGCACAGAACAGTCGGCTCTCACCTGACTTCACAATTTGATGAGGGCCGAGCCAGGAGAACCGGGACCTGCGCGGAGGGGAATGCTGCAAGCTGCTTTCGCCGCTGACTGCCCCCTCCGGAGGGCGGCAGAGAAGGGAAGGGGCTGAAAAGCACAGAACAGTGGGCTCTCACCTGACTTCACAATTTGATGAGGGCCGAGCCAGGAGAACCGGGATCTGCGCGGGGGGGACGACCCGCTGCGAGCCGTTTTCGCTGCCGGCTGCCCCCTCCGGAGGGCGGCAGAGAAGGGAAGGGGCTGAAAAGCAACAAAAGGTAAGTTGGCACATGTCGAGTTGCTTCGGGAGGAGGGGATTTTCGGTTTTTAGGTTTTCATGGATTAAAAGTTGGGATCTACTTCCTGGTGCCTGACATTTGAAATGACAGGTACCAGCGCACCCAGGATACTGTATAGGCGCTATATAAAGCGCCTATACAGTAAAATGGGTTGGACGGGCCTAACGCTTCGCCTAGCGCTTTGCAGACGCGGCTTGCATTTGCAAGCAATTTAGAGTATCGAGCGGTATGTGATCAGAACTGTGCGTGCGGCAAACGAGGGTGCGCCCGGCATTGCCGCACTCTTTCTAACTCTGCCTTACTGTGTCGACCCGTTAGTAAATAGGCCCCTAAGTTCATACCTGAGGCAATGGAAGATAGAGACCTGCCCAAGGTCACAAGGAGTGTTGGCTAGGGAAAATAAATACTGACCATTAATGCATTATATTCTAGCCCTCAAGGTGGGGGATGCAGACCAATTGCATATATTATAATAAACACTAAAACAAAAAAAAACACACACACAAAGGCAGAAGATCTCTATATCAGATAACCATTAATATACTTATAAGTGAGCAGTTACTCTTAAATAGCTAAGGAGATATGAGGGATTAATTGGATTAGCCACTAACTATTAATTGACCAATCAGGATTTTAATTGTTGGGGATGCAGAAAAATATATGGCAACTGTTGATAAAGGATCAAATACAAGGAAATTTCAGTTTAAAGACAGCCTCAATGGCAGTAACTCGCGCATCTCCAGAAATTTTACATCTTACATTTTCACCACCAGAGAAAATATATATGCAATACCGAAAAAACACAAATTCCCTGTACGTACCAGGATCAGTCCAGACAGCTGGGTTATGCCTCCCCTCCAGCAGATGGAGTCAGAGAGAAAACTGAAAGCACCCCCTAGATATACTGGTGTGCCACCTGCGATCCTTCAGTATATTCTCTGACTCCAGCAGATTGAGAGGCATAACCTGCGGTCCTGGCCTGGTCAGTTTGTTCGTACTGGGAAAAAAAAAAAATAATAATAATAATAAGAAAAACAATAATAGAGGGACAAGATCATTTGGTTTCTTCTTCTCTCTGCACTGTATGTTCGTGTTGGTGTTTTGTGTGAGCGCAGCGCGGGTTTGAGCTCAGAGTGGGGCAGGCACATAGGGCACTGCCCTGTGAAGGTTCCCGGGTTAGACGGTCCTTGAGGCTGGGGGAGAGCTTACCGGTGGGCCGGTCACCCTCCCCCCAATTCCAGGGGTCCCAACCCTGAAGGGGGTGTCCAAAAAGAAAAAAAAAAACAAAAACTGTTCCCTTTTTAAAGTAATTGAGCCACTTCAGTCCTGTTGGAAACAGGCAGTGGGTTTTTTCTTTTTCACCCCGGCCTGCCAGAGCCTCTACGGACCCCGGAGGGGGTGGCTCAGTCACCCAGCGCGCTGAGCCGGTGAGGGGTTTACTCACCTCGTTTTTTGGCGCCTTTTTTCATCGGGGCTCCATTTTCTTACCGCGATGCCGCGATCTTCGGCCTGTGTGGCCTGTGCAGGAACGGGGGCGCGACTCTCCCGGTAGGGCCTCTGTCCCCGATGTTGCCCCGGGGACGAGGGACCCTCCCGGGGGCCGAGCGCTGCCCGCAGCGATGCCTTGCTGCCTTCTTTGCCGCGGCATCGCAGCGCTTCTAGCAGCCGTTCTCCGGCCCCTCCTCCCTCGGGGAGGAGTGCGGCGGCCATCTTGGCCACGCGGCAGACAGACTCGGAGGCATCGGAGGAGGAAACCTCCCCTCCCCTAGCGAGCAAAATCCGCAGTCCCCGGCCGATTTGGGGAGCCCTCCAGCCCCTCCTCCCTCGGGATCCATTAGGAAGAATTTAAAAAGGTCGGTGCCTTTTTTCTCCGATTTTGTGCTTTAATGCACAAAGCTTTTTTGCAGACTGAAGCTGGTTGGGAGGCAGCGGTCCCTTCTCCCCCCAAGGTCCCTAAACCTGCCTTGCCCCAGGGGAAACCGCTGGGCGTAGGGTCCTCCGGAGCCAGTGTTCCCCGCCCGCGGGGGGGGGGGGGGGCTGAGGGCACAGGGGTTGCGGAACCGGTTCTGGCTCCCCAGGAGCCTTCAGATTTGCTGGCGACGGACGACCAGATGCCCGTGGAAGGGGATGACCCCCAGGTGCTGCGTTTATTCGGCAAGGAGGAGTTAAGCTCCCTTATTCTCCATGTCCTGCAGGAGCTTGAGCTAACGGCGCCCCCCCAGGACGCTGATACTTCTACGGGGGATATTGCTATGGCAGGGCTTCGGGCCCCCCCTCAGACTTTTCCATTCCATCACAAGGTTTTACAGATTGTTTCAAAGGAGTGGGAACTGCCAGAGTTTCCCTGAGGGTCACTCGGGCTATGGAAAAGCTATATCCCTTGCCCAAGGACTCCTTGGAACTACTAAAGACACCGTCGGTGGACTCGGCTGTCACAGCTGTGGTTAGACATACGACTATCCCTGTTACGGGTGGTATAGCCTTGAAAGATCTCCAGGACCGTAAGCTGGAGATCTTGCTGAAGCGTATTTTTGAGGTGGCGGCCCTAGGTGTCCGGGCGGCGGCGTGCAGCGGCCTCGTTCAGAGGGCCAACCTGCGATGGGTCCAGCAGTTGCTGACCACGCAGGAGCTTCCTCCGGGTGAGGCTGAGCAGGCCAATTGCGTGGAAGCCGCGGTCGCTTATACAGCGGATGCCTTATATGATTTGTTGCGTACTTCAGCTCGCATAATGTCCTCGGCTGTTTCAGCTCGGAGGTTTCTGTGGCTCCGTCGTTGGTCGGCGGATGCCACCTCTAAGGCAAGATTAGGTTCCTTCCCCTTTAAGGGCAAGTTGCTTTTTGGAGAGGAGCTGGATCAACTTATTAAGGACCTGAGAGACAACAAAGTATATAAGTTGCCGGAGGATAAGCCGCGTCCATCGCGGGCGTTTGGGAATGCTAGGGCTCGTTTTCGGGGTCAAAGGCGTTTCCGTGCGGGAAGAGGTGGTGCCTTTCCCCAGAGACAACAGGCAACGAGAACCCAGTCCTGTTCTCCTTCCTTTCGGGGCAGGAGGCCTCAACGTGGAGGCTCCTCACAAAGTTTCGCTGCCATTAAGCCGGCGCAATGAAGGTGCGCAGGCCCATTCCTCCGTTCCCGTTAGCGGAGGTCGGCTGTCCCGGTTTTGGGAGGAATGGGTCAAAATAACTTCGGATCAATGGGTCCTCGACGTGGTCCGGTACGGCTACGAGTTGGATTTTGTACGTCCCCTCCGGGATCTCTTTATGGTGTCGCCGTGCGGTCCGGTGGACAAGAGGCTGGCTATAGTGCAGACGCTCGATCACCTACAGGCTCTGGGGGCGGTGACCCCGGTCCCGCCGGACCAGCTTCGCACGGGTCGGTATTCCATTTATTTTCTGGTTCCCAAAAAGGAGGGCACCTTCCGTCCGATCCTGGATCTCAAGTGAGTAAACAAGGCCTTACGAGTGCCTCGCTTTCGGATGGAGACGCTACGGTCTGTTGTTGCGGCCGTCCACAAGGGAGAATATTTGGCTTTTTTGGTCTTGACGGAGGCTTATCTCCACATTGGTATCCGAGAGCATCATCAACGATACCTACGCTTCTTGGTGCTAGGGTCCCACTTTCAGTTTTGTGCCCTCCCTTTCGGCCTGGCCACCGCGTCGCGAGGGTTCACCAAGGTGCTCGTCGTGGTCGCGGCTTCTCTTCGTCGGCAGGGAGTACTCGTGCACCCTTATCTCGACGATTGGCTCATCCGGGCGAAGTCGCATGCGGATTGCAAACGGGCAGTTTCCCTGGTAGTGCGTCAACTTCAGTCGTTGGGTTGGGTAGTCAACTTCGCGAAGAGCGGACTCGAGCCGACCCAACATCTGGAGTTTTTGGGCGCGCGATTCGATACCTTGGTGGGCAAGGTTTTTCTTCCTCATCAACGCAGGCTCAATCTCATGGCACTGGTGCGGCGCCTGCTGGCTCTCACGACTCCCACGGTGTGGGATTATTTACAGCTCATTGGTCATATGGTATCTACAATGGAGATGGTGCAATGGGCCTTTGCGCATATGCGGCCCTTACAGAGATCACTGCTCTCTCGTTGGGATCCCAGATCAGAGGATTACGGTCTGGAACTCCCTTTACTGGAGGAGGCCCGCTCCAGTCTCTCCTGGTGGCACAATCCGGACAACCTGCTCCAAGGCGTGAACCTGGAACCCTCTTCTTGGTTGGTGGTGACGACGGATGCCAGTCTTACCAGCTGCCAATCCCGAGCTGTTCAGGGCACCTGGTCAGCGCGCCAGTCCACTTGGTCCATCAACCGCTTGGAGATCAGGGCGGTACGTCTGGCCTTGCGTCGCCTCCTTCCCATGGTAAGCGGCCGATCGGTACGTATTTTGTCGGACAACGCGACCACAGTGGCATAAATAAATCGACAAGGAGGCACAAAAAGTCGTGCGGTAGCAACAGAGGCGGTGTTGTTGATGGCCTGGGCGGAACGTCATGTGTCGCGCCTAGCGGCCTCCCACATTGCCGGCGTAGACCACGTTCAAGCGGACTACCTCAGCCGACAACATCTGGATCCAGGAGACTGGGAGCTTTCGTCGGAGGCAATGTGTCTCATCACTCGGAGGTGGGGGACTCCGCACTTGGATCTCATGGCGACTCGGACACATGCGAAGGCGGCGCGTTTCTTCAGTCGAAGAAGGGAGCACGCGTCGGAAGGAGTGGATGCGCTGGTACTTCCGTGGCCCCGTCACATCCTTCTGTACGTGTTCCCACCGTGGCCCCTGGTGGGGAAAGTGTTACGACGCATAGAGTCCCATCAGGGTCCGGTGATTCTCGTGGCTCCGGAATGGCCGCGTCTTCCGTGGTTCGCGGATCTCGTCAACCTGGCGGTGGACGGTCCTCAACGACTAGGTCATCTGCCCAATCTCCTGCGTCAGGGTCCGGTAGTTTTCGAGCTGGCGGATCACTTTTGTCTGGCGGCTTGGCTTATGAGCGGAAGCAGTTAAGGAAGAGAGGTTATTCGGATGCGGTGGTGTCTACCCTGCTTCGAGCGCGTCGGTCTTCTACTACGCTTGCTTATGCTAGAGTTTGGAAGGTTTTCCATCATTGGTGCTCCGGTTTGGGTATCACGCCTAAGCGTTCGACCGTTCCTCAGATCCTCATGTTCTTACAGGAGGGCCTGACAAAGGTTTTGGCGTATAATTCGCTTCGTGTCCAGGTTGCGGCCCTGGGATGCTTGGGAGGTCGGCTGGAAGGGTTTTCCCTTGCGTGTCATCCAGATGTAGCTCGGTTCTTACGAGGTGTCAGAAACTTGCGTCCTCCTCTTAGGCTTCCCTGTCCTTCCTGGAACTTGAATTTGGTACTCCGAGGCTTGTGTGTGGCTTCGTTTGAGCCTATTCAGTCGGCTTCGTTGAAGGATCTGACCCTCAAGACGGTTTTTCTTGTGGCTATTTCCTCGGCTCGGAGAGTGTCGGAGCTACAGGCTCTTTATTGCAGAGAACCGTTCTTGCGTATTTCTGATTCGGGGGTTTCCTTACGAACCGTGCCGTCTTTTCTACCTAAGGTGGTCTCGGCGTTTCATGTCAACCAGACGGTTGAGCTACCCTCCTTTTCGGCGGAGGAATTGCAGTCTCCCCAAGGTAAGGACTTGCGGCGTCTGGACGTCCGGCGAGTTCTCCTGCGCTAGTTGGAGGTTACCAATGATTTTCGAAAGTCGGCTCATCTCTTCGTGTTGTGGAATGGGCCCAAGAAGGGTCTTCAGGCGTCTAAGACTACGATTGCCCGATGGTTGAAGGGGGCCATTGCATCCACATACATTGGCTGCGGTAAGCCTGTTCCGGATGGGCTTAAGGCTCATTCGTTGCGTGCTCAGGTGACTTCGTGGGCAGAGAATCGATTGGTCTCTTCCCTGGAGATATGTAGGGCGGCCACTTGGAAATCTTGGCATACGTTTGCCAGGCATTATCGCCTGGATGTCAGGGGTTCCGTCCTCTCGGTCGTTTGGTAGCAGCGTGATTCGAGCGGGACTCTCAGGGTCCCACCCCAGTTGAGGCGGCTTGGGTACATCCCAGCTGTCTGGACTGATCCTGGTACGTACAGGGAAAGGAAAATTAGGTTCTTACCTTTGCTAATTTTCGTTCCTGTAGTACCATGGATCAGTCCAGACGCCCGCCCACTTCTTTCTGGGAGTCCGCTCGTGTTCCATTATTATCTTTTCCATTACAGTTGGTGACTACACCACAGATGAAGCATTTTTTCGCTGTACAATTGTCTATTGTTGCATGTTGACTGTACCACTTTGGTGTTCTATTTGTTTGTCTGTTTTCATGGAGGTTACTGTTTGATCTGGCCTCTACGTTGCAATGCACTCAGTTAAGTTTTGGAAATTTTGTGGGGATGGCATTTGCGATGGTTGGATTCTTACTTCTGCTTTGATATCACATATACTGAAGGATAGCAGGTGGCACACCAGTATATCTAGGGGGTGCTTTCAGTTTTCTCTCTGACTCCATCTGCTGGAGGGGAGGCATAACCCAGCTGTCTGGACTGATCCATGGTACTACAGGAACGAAAATTAGCAAAGGTAAGAACCTAATTTTCCTATCTCTGTTAGCAAAGTTCCTTTTCAGGAACCAGCCTCCATCCAAAGTGAATGTCACATCAGAGTTTGTTTAGAGTTAATATATTATCCTTCTAATCATTTTAATATATTTTTTAAATTCATATTGGAGGCCTTACCTTATCCTCCCTCTCCAGCCCTTTTGCACATAGCTATAGAAAGATAATAGATTTTAGATATTAGTGGAATAGCTTCCTCAAAGAACTTTAAAGCTTGTATCAAATACCGCCTAAAAATGTCCTTAGATGGTTTATTGGACAGTTTAGGAAAACTAATTGCATCGTCTTTAATCAATATAGCAGTGATGGCCTGCAAACTCTCTACCCTGGCCAGCAGATCTTCCACTTTAACTATGATATCCTGTGGCTTCAAATTACGTACTGACTTTCTGGCTTCTGACTCTTAATTTCAGATCAGTCTCAAATGTTCTAGTAGTCATAGAAAATTCCAGCTTATTCATAGCCAGCTATAGATTTTCCAACATAATTTGGCCAGGGGTCACCAAACTCAATTCTTGAAGGCCCCAACCCAGTCAGGTTTTCAAGATTTCCACAATGAATATGCATAAGATCTGTTTGCATACAGTGGCGGCAGTGCATGCAAATAGAACACCTACTCTTTTATTGTGGAAATCTTGAAAACCTGACTGGACTGCAGGCCTTGAAGACTGAGCTTTGGGGACTTATGATCTGGGTCTAACTAGCACACATTTCCATTCCTGCTGTCCCATCTGTAGCCTTGTGGGACTAGCTTCTTTATCATAGGACAAGCAGGACATCATCAGATGTAGCTCGGCATGGAAATCTTCTGTCGAAGTTTTTAGAAACTTTGACTAGCACACTGAGCATGCCCAGCTTGCCACTATCCATGCAGGTTGTCTCTTCAGTCTCTTCTTTTCTGCAGAGCTACTGTGTCGTGGGTCTGGAGCTCATGCTCTTTTTTGCAGGACACTCTCCACAGTGTATTTTTTCACTTTCTTCCTGTGCTAGGTCTCCCTCCAGTTCCCCGTCTGTTTTTTCGATCATTGAGGTTTTTTTTTCTTTTCCTCTCCCTTGGTGTCTGCTGGTCTTCGTGTCCTTGCAGTCTTCTGTGTGCCTCATGGTGGCCTCAGGCTTCCATCAGTGCCCCTGGACTATGTCCTTAATGGATCCACATGTAATGGCTCCTCTGATCTTACTCTCAATGGTCAATGTATTCAAGTGACAAAAACCGTACAAAATCTCGGTATTCAAATTGATCAATACAGACTATGATGAAATTAAGTTTGATTCAGACATCATATCACAAATTGAAGTTATTACGTCTCCTTAAACCATTTCTTGACTCCACTGATTTCCGTACTGTTTTTCAGCAACAAACACAAGGAGTTGAATCGGTAAAATATGACTTTATTAAATCTTGCCCCTATTCATGAGTACATTACCCCAGTATTACTGCAGCTTCACTGACAACCAATAACATTCCAAATTCAATATAAACTTGCCACAATTATTCACTCCCTTATCAATAATGTACAATTCCCATGGATAAACACCATCAGGAAAATACACTCCCCAGTGAGATCATTATGCTCAGCAAACTAGAACCTGTTAGATATTCCCTCCCCTAAAATAGCACATCTTAATGAAAACAAGGAAAAGAGCACTATCAATAGCAGGTCCAATTTTCTGGAATTCATTGCCAAATGAATTGAGAAACCATAGATTTTTTTAAAAAAGCACTTAAAACCTTTTTATTTAAGCTTGCATTTAATGATTAATTTCATGTCCAATATTTTTTGATTACTTATTATTCAATGAGAATTGTATGGGACACTCTGAACTTCTGTTTTTAAAAAACTATGAATGTTTTATTGAAACCTGCCCTGAATGTGGGAAGGGTGGGCTAAAACTGTTTTAAATAAAAAAAAAAATAAAAAATTGAAATAAGTGTGCATCCTGTGCCTGGGGGCATTGCATTATGTTTGGGACTGCGATTTGTGTGCTCAGGTGACCCCAAAGGACCTCCGTGCCCAGCTGGAAAAGATGGAGAAGTTTTTTGGATTGGGGAAGTCCTATCTTCCCACTCCGGCATTGACGCCCAAGGACTGGTGGGGGAACTGCTCCTCCTCGTTCCTGCGGTGTCGTCTCCTCTGTTGCTTTTGTGTGACGAGGGAGCCAGAGATGGTCCCCTGTTGGTTTCTTCTAAGTTCTGGACCTCTAGATCATCATCTTTGTCCTCTGCGCCAGGAAAAGACTGCGCCGAGCACTGTGGGAGAACTTGGAAGCACTGCCATCTGTCTCCGTCCTCACGCGGTGCGGGACTTGGATTGCCCTCTGTGCTTGTTGCCTTGCCACTGAAGTGGCCACGACAAGAGGAGGCCTCATTCCCCCTCACGTCTGGTGGCCTGAGGATGCCCACACTAATACTGGTGCCTGGCACAGACCCTCCTCTGGGTCCCAAGGAGAAGCTAGCCTCACCCCTCCCCTCCCCTCCCCGCCTGCCCTTTTATTGGAGGCTTTCTAGGCGGAGCTTGAACGTAGGGTGCGCCTGGCAGTGGGAGTGCTTTGCATGACAGGGAGCTGGAGCACCTGCCATCGATGCCAGTGTCTTCCTTGTTTCCGGTGCCTTCACTGAGGCTGGTGTCTTCACCTATGCCAGGATCTTTGCTGATGTCTGTGCCTGCACTAATGCTGGTATTGCCCAGGTTGGAACCATTATTGGATCAGCTTTATGCCCTCCTCGGCATTCTCCCGACTTTGCTGTTGCTGGCACCCTGCAATCCTTCGGTGACCTATTGGGCACAGAAGTGTAGGGTGTCAGAGCCAAATAATAACCTTTTCGGTGACAAGGTGAAGGATGCGGTTGCACAACTGAAGGATCACCATGAGACCCTTAAGCATCTGTTGGCTGGCATGTCTGCTTCCCCATCCTCTTCCAAGAGGTTCTCGAGAACATAGCATAAGAAATGCCATACTGCTTCGGTCCAAGAGTCCATCAAGCCCAGTATCCTGTTTCCAACAGTGGCCAATCCAAGTCACATGTACATGGCAAGTAACCAAATATTAGATGGATCACAAGTTACTATTGCTTATTAATTACCATAATAGCAGTTTATGGATTTAACCTCTAGGAACTTATCCAAACCTTTTTTTTTTTTTTTTGTATATAAAAGTTTTATTGTCAATCAAAGCTACAATACAGTAGAAAAACAGAACAAAATCTCTGAACATGTATCAGAACCCGAATAATAATGAAATCGTGGCTTTCCACGCACAAGGAAACGAATCCCCAATTGACCAATTTTATACAGTGTATAAGTATATCCCATCCCCAATACCCACCCCCCACCCTCCCACACACATCGGAACATAGAGATATAGTTGGGCAAAAGAGGGAAAGTAAAAGTAGAAAGAGTAGAGAAGATCAAGGGTAATTAGGACAGCGGGTAGAGGAAAGGTTCCTCGGTATATCCAGTGTTGGGTACTCCATACTAAATGATCACTTAGTTACATAAGAAAACACACGGAAATACAAGAGGCCAAGAAACACCAGTAAACACCATGGGGCCACAATGATGTTCAAGGGCAAGGGACAGGGGGAGATGGAGATGCCTGAGAGCCGAGCCATTGAACGTAATGTACCCATATTTTCTCAAAAATACCCATGCGATCTCTAAGAACAGCAGTAAGTCTACTGAGTTGATAAATGTGTATAACCTATGTTGTATTTTAGCCAAGCTCGGCATGGCGGCCCCTTTCCATTGTAGTGCAATTTCAGATCGAGCTGCAATAAAAACATGTGTCAAAAACCTCTGGATGTGTTTATTGTGTCCGGGAACTGGGAGGCCTAAGAGCACATGCCAAGGCTCAGCTGCTATCAGATCCGGAACAAATGTGGACAACCAATCAAACACCTCTCGCCAGACTAGAACAACCTTCTGGCATTCCCACCAGAGATGATATGTGCCTGTAGTCCCACACCCCCTCCAACAACAGTCTGATAGGGATGGACGATATTTATGTAATTGGACCGGGGTATAATGCCACCTATATATAAGTTTATAACAGTTTTCCTGTAAACCCACCGACACTGAGCATTTATGAGCAATAGTATATATAGCGTCCCAGTCCTGATCATCCAACTGACACTGAAAGTCCCGATCCCACAAACCACGATGTCGGGGGGGGGATCCCTTGCCACTCCATTAAGAATGCTATACACTTTAGAGATAACACCCCGTATGGTGGACGCATTCTTGCAATAGGTTTCAAAGAGGGTACTCTTTAATTTTAAGTCACTCCCACGAAGTCCCCGTTGGACAGAATAGTACAGCTTAGCATAATGTAAAAAGTCTATCTCATGCAAAGTATACGTAGAGCAAAGCTGATCGCGGGTCATAAGAGACCCTTGTTGTTGGACATGTACCAGACGAACAATGCCCCTAGAGGCCCACTGGGTCAAGGCTGCAGAGTTATCCTGAGTAGAATATACCGTGTTAGAGCGCATATGGGTCATTATAGTGTATTTCTCAGGACCCACAAGCGTGGGCTTCCAAGTGTGCCAAACACGACGGGTCGTGCGGAGTGCAAATGGAAGATAAAGGAGTGGTCCCCATGTTACTTTAGGTTGCCAGGGCAGCGCAGAGATGGGAAAATCCCCTAGAAGCGACTGTTCTAAATGCACCCACTGTGGTATGTCGCTAGTGCGATGTAGAGCAACCAGAGCTCGCAATTGTGCAGCTGAGTAATACCATAATAAATTCAGTAAGTTAACACCCCCCCGGAGTTTTGGTCGATACAACGTGGTCCTCGCCACCCTTGGGGGACGTTTGCGCCAAATATAGCTACACAAAATTCGTTGCCATTGTTTGAGTACACTGTTGGGTAAGTAGATGGGAAGAGTTGTAAAAAAGTATAGAAATCTGGGAAGAACATTCATCTTAATGACAGCCAGGCGGCCAACCAGGAATGCATTTGGTTCTGCCATCTATGTAAAACTTTTAGTATGTTTTTTACGAGAGGATCATAATTCAGGGAGAATAACTGACTGGTGGAAGATCCCAAACGAACTCCCAAAAATTTCAGCGCAGGCTTGGCCCATTTAAAAGGAAATGACTGTTCTATCAGGTGTACCTCTGAAGGTAATAGGGTTAGATTAAGAAGTTCTGATTTGTCATAGTTCACTTTCATGCCGGAGACTGCTGTGAACCGACCCAACTCTGTCATAACACCCCTAAGTGATGTTTCCTGATCAGTAAGGGTGAACATCACATCATCCGAAAAAGGGAGATTTTGAAATGACGACCGCCCTTCTGCACCCCCACAATGTCCCTGGATTCCCGAACTGTCGTTGTAAAAGGCTCCAGGAACAGAGCGAACAAGAGAGGGGACAGTGGGCACCCCTGTCTAGTTCCCCATTGAATGGAAAAGGATTTACCATAACCCCCATTTGCCTTAATCCGAGCAGAGGGGTGATCGTACAATTTCGCCAGCCAAGACATAAATGAGGAGCCAAATGCCATGTGCTGCAATGTTTTAAATAAGAAGGGCCAGTGAACCAAGTCAAAAGCCTTCTCGGCATCGAGTGAAAGGAGGACCGCCGGCTGTCGATGAATGTGCACCAAATCAATGATGTCCACGATCCTCCTAACATTGTCCGCCGCTAGGCGGCCTGGCACGAAACCCACTTGGTCGTTGTGCACTAAGCCAGGCAAGACCCCATTAAGCCGTACAGCTAAAACTCTGGCCAATAATTTGAGATCTATGTTAATTAGCGAAATAGGTCTGTAAGAGCTGCATTTAGTGGGATTGCGACCCGGCTTGGGAAGCACTGTTATACCTGCTGTATTGGAGTCACTACCGAGGGTGGCACCTTGTAGTAGAGAGTTAAAGGAGTCCGTTAAGGGACCCACCAATATATGCGCAAATTTGCGATAGTAAGTGCCCGTGAATCCGTTGAGGCCTGGGGCCTTGCCTGGCTTTAAGTGTTTGATAGCCTGGAGGACCTCGTCCCGGTCAATGGGTTTGTATAAATACTCCCTCTGGGAGTCCGTAAGAGTGGGCAACTTGACCGAATGGAGATAGTCATCAATAGCAGCATCAGTCACTGTGCCGTCAGGGGCATACAACTGGGCATAGAATTTAGTAAAAGCTTGCCGGATACCCTCCGAGGTTGTAGTGGGCGGCCCTGTCCCTAAATCTATTTTCTCAATTGTTGTCTTGGCCCGAGCTGCGCGCAGCCTATGTGCAAGGTAGCGCCCCGCCTTGTTACCCCCTTCAAAAAACTGTTGCTTTAATAAAAGGAGACGACGACTGATAGCCTCGTCGTCCAGAGAGCAAAGTTGACTCTTAATTTGTAATATGCGGTGATAGATTGATTGGGAGGAGGTGGCAATATGTTGTTTAGTCGAGGCTTCCAGGTCAGCCAGTAAAGTAAGCCTGGAAAGGGCCCTAGTTTTATTACAATGGGCAGCCTGAGACAAAAAGTGTCCCCTCATAACAGCCTTAGAACACTCCCAGAGAATCAGTGGACTAGTACCCTCAATAGCATTCTCCTGGAAGTAATGTTGCAGATGGGATTCCATTTTAGCAAGAAACCCCTGATCTTTAAGGAGACTCTCGTTAAGTCGCCATGGCCTGTACCCGGGGTCTAAATCTTGAAGGGCTACCTCAATCCATATGGGAGCATGATCAGACCAAGTGATGGGGGTCTATCCCCGTCTGGTGCACTCGGGCCTGAGCTTGCACCGAAACAAATAAATAGTCGATTCTTGTATAGCTGCCATGTGGATTAGAGTAAAAGGTGTAGGACCTAGAATGAGGATAGCGTTGCCGCCAAATATCAACAACGCACCATTTGTTCAAGAAGCGACACCATCTGGTTCGAAATCTAGTGGCTGGCCCCACACCAGTACTATGGTCCAACTTAGGAAACAATGTGGCGTTGAAGTCGCCGCCCAAGACAAGGTCCCCATCTAAATGTTGTTGTAAAAGATGGTCAAGTGTGCTTAAAAACGCCACTTGACCAGTACTAGGAAAATAAACGTTAAGGAGAGATATAACACTGGTACCCACCCTAATCTGTAGAAAAATATACCTGCCCTGAGGGTCGATAATGGTAAGCAGGACTTCATGCACACAGGTATTAGAAATCAGTATCCCCACTCCCACATACTTGCGATCCTTAGAGCTAGCTGCCCAACAGGCAGTGGAAAAGTTGGGAAACGTCAACAGCCTTTCATGATGCTTGCGCACATGAGTCTCCTGCAGGAAAGCTACTCCTACCTTCTGACGCTGGAGCTCCCTAGCAAGTAACGAGCGCTTTCGAGGGGTGTTTAGCCCTTTCACATTAAGTGAGAGAATCTTAGTAGCCATTAGTCATATGGAAACAGCGAGCCAATAAAAATAATGAGATTTCCCCAACCCACTGCACATACCAAAGAAAAAGAGGATGCATCCCTACCCAATCCTTCACCACCCAGAATAGAAGAGAGAGAACAAATGCCCCTGTGTGTGTCCCCGTAGTTACACTGTATCCCATCATCCGCCCCAGGGATACACAGAAAATGGGAACCATGGCCACCCGATATACAGCAGTCACCAACCCCCAAAACCCTCCCTCCCCCCAGCCCGCCTCCTAATGCAAGCAAAAAACAGAAACCTGAACAATAAACCCGCATGCATACCAAAACTATAGTGTGCCAAATGAAACCACACACTCAGCGCAGTGTATCAAAAAAGTCTCTGGAAGAAAGTCAATCCGTGAACAGAACCAAGTCCACACATCTGTTATAAAGCAGCAACATGAAAGTTAGGCCTGCAAGCGTAGAATAAACTGGTCCAAAGAAGAGATCACCCTTGATCCTTCTGTGGGGAGCGACAAACATCCGACTGCCTCCTCAGTCTTTTTCCCCCCTTATCTGCCGCCATCTTGGGAACCTGAAAAGAGGCTTGAATTTGCGCTTTTGGAAAGGCCTCTGCTGCGTCTGCCAATGTTTTAACCTTATAAGTAACTCCTTGAGCTTGAAAAAGCAGTCCAAAGGGGAAGGTCCAGCGATACTTTATATCCTTGGAGCGCAAGGCATACCTCTTCTGAAGTGTAGCGGGCGCGAGATCTTGATATACGGAGATGGGCAGGTTATTCCACTGTATTTCCTTCTGGGAGCGAGAAGCAGCATACACCCTCTCCTTGATCAGAAAGCTATGGAAGCAGATGACTAAGTCTCGGGGCTTCTGGTCCCTGCGCTGGCCCAGCGCACGGTGCGCACGCTCCAAGCGCACCTCCGGGAGGTCGGCCTGTGAGGTAGCTGTGCCATCCAGGCCTCCAAGAATCAAATGCTGGCAAATTTGGGTAGCAACAAGCGCTGCGTCAGAGAATTCAGGAGTTTCAGGTACGCCCCTTATACGAAGATTAGCCCTCCTGTTTCTATTTTCCAGATCTTCAATTTTCTCCTGCAGCTCTAAAATATCAGATTGATAGTGGGTACCCTGAGTTTGTAGCGAGTTGAGGGCCTCACCATGAGAATCAACCCGGGTCTCCACGTCATCTACCCTGGTCCCCAGGGCTGCCAAATCTTCTTTTAAATCTGCTATAGACGCCATAATTTCCTGTTTATGCTGTTTCATGTCTTTTCTGAGGTCCATAAACCATTGCCGTACCTCTGTTCGTGTGAGGAAATTATCTGCCGATGCGGGCGTCGCCGCGCGTGTCTCCTCGGCCTCTTCACTGTCCCCCGCGCTGAAATCGCCGTCAGAGGCGCCATCTTGCTCCGGATCCGGCGGTAGCTTATTGTAAGAAAATTGCCGAAGATCGGCCGTTTTGCACTTGGAAGCCATCAAAAAAGGGTATGCTGACACTGAGGGCAAATCTCCCGAGTAATTGTAAAAAAAATCTACCCGGTTCGCTGCCTTTTTAGTGGGCGGCGGGCTCGTGGGGGAGCGGAGCTCAAGAGCTATGCGTCTGCTTCCATTGGCTGCGTTAGCCACGCCCCCCCAAAACCTTTTTTTAAACCCAGTAACACTGCTGAATCCACATCCCCTGGCAATGAATTCTATCATATCCCCCCTCAGCCATTTCTTCTCCAAACTGAACAGCCGTACCTTCTTTAGCCTTTCCTCATAGACCAGTCGCTCCATGCCCCATATCATTTTGGTCACCCTTCTCTGCACTTTCTCCAGTGCAGCTATATCCTTTTTGAGATACGGTGACCAGAATTACACACAGTATTCAAGATACGGTCTCACCATGGAGCGATACAGAGGCATTTTGACATCCTCTGTTTTATTTTCCATTCCCTTCCTAATAATTCCTAACATTCTGTTTGCTTTTTTTGATCGCCACAGCACACTGGGCTGACTATTTCAATGTATTATCCACTAAGAAGGTTAGATCTCTTTCCTGGGTGGTAACTCCTAAGATAGAACCTAACATTGTGTAACTACAGCAAGGGTTATTTTTCCCTATATGCATCACTTTGCACTTGTCCACATTAAACTTCATCTGCCATTTGGAAGCCCAGTATTCCAGTCTCACACGGTCCTCCTGCAATTCATCTTAATCCGCTGGAGATTTAACTTCTCTGCAAAATTTTGTGGTATTCGCAGATTTGATCACCTCACTTGTACTCCTTTCTAAATCATTTATAAATATATTAAAAAGCATTGGTCCAAGTACAGATCCCTGAGGCACTCCACTGTTTACCTTTTTCCACTGTGAAAACTAACCATTTAATCATACTCTCTGTTTCCTTTCTTTTAACCAACTTGCAATCCACAAAAAGACATCGCCTCCTTTCCTGTGACTACTTTTCTAAGAAACCTCTTATGCAGGACTTTGTCGAATGCCTTCTGGAAATACAAATATACTACATCTACTGGTTCACCTTTGCTCACATGTTTATTTGCAACCTTCAAAAAAATGTAGGAGATTTGAAGGCAAGACTTCCCTTGGGTAAATCATGTTGGCTGTGTCCCATCAAACCATGTCTATCTAAATGTTTTGTGATTTTATTCTCTAACAATTTCCATGATTTTTCCTGGCACTGAAGTCAGGCTCACTGGTCTACAGTTTCCTGGATCATCCCTGGATCCCTTTTTAAATATAGGGGTTACACTGGCCATCTTCCAGTCTTCAGGTACATCAGATGATTTTAATGATAGGTTACAAGTTTTTACTAATTCTGAAATTTCATTTTTTAGTTCTTTCAGAACCCTGGGGTGTATACCATCTGGTCCAGGCGATTTACTACTCTTCAGTTTGTCAGTCAGGCCTACCACATCTTCCAGGTTTACCGTGATTTGGTTCATTTCATCTGAATCATCACCCATGAAAACCTTCTCCGGAACAGGTGTTTCTCCAAAATCCTCTTCAGTAAACACTGAAGCAAGGAAATCATTTAATCTTTCCATGATGGCTTTATCTTCTCTAAGTTCCCCTTTAAACCCTTGATCATCCAACGGTCCAACCGACTCCCTTGCATGCTTTCTGCTTCGGATATATTTTTAAAAGTTTTTATTGTGAGTTTTTGCCTCTATGGTAATATTCTTTTCAATGTTTTATTTATTTATTTAAAGAGTCTTCTATACCGATATTAGTAAAGACATATCAGTTTACATTGAACTAAAGAGCGGAAAATTACAAAAAACAGGGGAGAGGGGAGGGGATACAATCAAACCAATAGGAAAGAGAGGAAAGCGCAGGAGCAAAAACAGGCGAACTTGAGAAACCTTGAGAACAAGTGCAATGGCAATTTAACTTGCCATTGCTTATGCTTTATCCTGTTTTCTTCTGAGGGATCCTACTTCCAATTTTTGAATGAAGATCTTTTGGCTAAAATAGTCTTTCACCTCCCATTTTAACCATGCCGGTTATCGTTTTGTCTTCCTTCCACCTTTCTTAAATCATGGAATACATCTGGTCTGTGCTTCTAGGATGGTTTTATTTATTTTTTAACAATGTCCATGCCTGTTGCACACTTTTTACCTTTGTAGCTGCACCTTTCAGTTTTTTTCTAACTATTTTTCTCATTTTATCAATTTCCCTTTTGAAAGTTGAGCACTGGAGCTGTGGATTTACATATTGTCGCTGTTCCAGTCAATTCAAATTTGATCATATTATGATCGCTATTGCCAAGCAGCCCCATCACCATTACCTCTCTCACCAAACCCTGTGCTCCATTGAGAATTAGATCTAAAATTGCTCCCTCTCTCAACAGTTCCTGAAGCAATTGTTCCATCCAGGAACTTTATCTAACATGCCCTGATGTTTCACTTACCCAGTCAATATTGGGGTAATTGAAGTTTCCCATTATTACTGCACTACCAGTCTGGTTAGCTTCCCTAATTTCTCTTAGCATTTCACTGTCCGTCTCACCATTTTGGCAGGTGGATGGTAGTATACTCCTATCACTATTCTCTTCCCCAACATACAAGGGATTTCTACCCATAAAGATTTGATTGTATATTTAGTCTCATGCAGGATCTTTATCCTGTGGACTCTATGCCATCCTAGACATAAAGTGCCACTCAGCCACCAAGATGCTCCTCTGTCATTGCAATATAATGTGTTCCCCGGTATAGCACTATCCCATTGGTTATTCTCTTTCCACCATGTTTGATATGCCAATTAATTCTATGTCATTCACTGCTATATATTCTAATTCTACCATCTTACTACTTAGACTTCTGGCATTAGCATACAAACATTTCAAAGTGTGTTTTTTTTTGTTTGTAGTAACATCCTGCTTTTCAGTTGTCAGGGGTAAATTGGAATCTTTTAACTCAGGTGAGTTTTTAATTACAGGCACTTGGACTACTTTTGTTATTAATAGAACTTCTCTGTTGGGATCCCCTAACTCTAATGCTTCATTAGTATCCTTTGAAGTACCTCCCTCTGAACCATGCACTGCTGAGCGACTGTCTGCTTTCCCTTTTGTTCTAGTTTAAAAGCTGCTCTGTCTCCTTTTTAAAGGTTAGCGCCAGCAGCCTGGATCCACCCTGGTTAAGGTGGAGCCCAACCCTTTGAAAGAGACTCCCCCTTCCCCAAAAGGTTCCCCAGTTCCTAACAAAACTGAATCCCTCTTCCTTGTACCATCGTCTCATCCATGTATTGAGACTCTGGAGCTTTGCCTGTCTCTGGGGACCTGTGCTTGGAACAGGGAGCATTTCAGAGAATGCTACCCTGGAGGTTCTGGATTTCAGCTTTTTACCTAAGAGCCTAAGTTTGGCTTCCAGAACTTCCCTCCCACATTTTCCTATGTTTGTGCCCACATGTACCATGAGAGCCGGCTCCTCCCCAGCATTGTCTAAAATCCTATCTAGGTGATGAGTGAAGCCCGCCACTTTCATACAAGGTAGTCATGTTACCAGGCAATTCTCACGCCCACCAGCCACCCAGCTATCTACATTCCTAATAATTGAATTACCAACTATGACAGCTAACCTGAGTCTTTCCTCCTTGGCAGAAGCCCTAGGAGAGACATCCTCGGTGCAAGAGGACAATGTGCACCACCTGGAGTGCAGGTCTTTGCTACAGGATCATTTCTTGCTGCTCCAGGTTGATGCTCTCTGATCATGGAACCTTCCTCCTCCAAGGCAGCACCAGGGATGCCAGACCAGAGTTGGGAATTGGCTGCTATGTCCATGGAGGTCTCATCTATATACCTCTCTGTCTGCCTCAGCTCCTCCAGGTCTGCCACTTTAGCCTCCAGAGATCAAACTCGTTCTCTGAGAGACAGAAACTCATTGCATCGCATGCACATGTATAACTTCTCACCAGTGGGTAAAAAATCATATATGTGACACTTGATGCAAAAGAATGGGAGTCCCCAATCTTGCTGCTGGATTGCTGCCTTCATCTTAAATTTGTTCAGTTCCTAGTTAAGTTTTAGCTTGTTGTGGATGTAGGATTGTGTACAATTAGGGTCCTTTAAATGTGTTAGTGTATTTACTAAGCATCTGGTAGTAACCTACAAGAGAATGTTCAAACTTTGGATAAGGTATGGGGAATTTCAGACTTTAAAAGGCTGATTTTTTTTAAATTTTTTTGTTTTTATTTTAAGTGTGAAAGTGACACTTTCCTATAATTTAAAGGATGAGCTAGGAGTGGGTGGGTTAGGAAATACAAACACACAAAGTTCTGTTTGTTGCCTGACTTTTTGACTATGTATTTAAAACAAAACACATGAACACACTAAACAATATACCCCAGTAATTTAGTTCTCCCCTATACTTTTAAGTTTTAAAAAATTTCTCCAAGAAGTACTTATTGATTCCTTCCAGCCACCAGCAAGGTAATCCTCTCCTCTCAGTACTCCCACTGGATTATGTTTTACTGAGCTCTTCTCCTGCAATATATTTTGTGCTTCTAAGATAAATTAGTACAAAACTATACCTTTGGAGATATACACTACAGTTAGTTGTCCTGAGTGACTCATTGCTGTTCTGATGAACAAATGTTAATACCTAATCAAATCAATCACACTTATCTAACACCTTTCCAAGATGAATAACTGAACTTTCTTTCAAACTTTTTACTTAGGCTAGGAAGATTGTATGCCTATTTCTTTCTTCTGGCAACTTTATTTTATTTTATTTTTTTTTTAATACAAACACACAGACTTCTGTTTGCCTGACTTTCTGATTACCTATTTAAAACAAAACACATGAACACAGTAAACAATATACCCCAGTAATTTAGTTCTCCCCTATACTTTTAAGTTTTAAAAAATGTCTCCAAGCGGTATTTACTGATTCTTTCTAGCCACCAGCAAGGTAATCCTCTCCACTCAGTGCTCTTGACCGGGGCTGAAAAGGCCTTTCTACAGGCCGAGAAAGTACTATCCTCCTGCGCCTCACTCCAGTCCACAGCAGGTCAGTTCTAGGAGCAGGTACTGGCAACAGCGGGGCACCAAGACTTAGCAAACGTCCCAGGCTAGCCCCGCTACAGGGTTTTGCTTGGCCGTGAGGGAGCACAAGCCAGGGGTTTCAGCCAAGACCAGAAGGCCCACCGGTTGGCGGCCATCTCCATTTTTTTGTGGACCGATGGCCATCTGTGACTTCGGACCAATAGGTCAGAGCTATCATCCATCCCTTCATATAATCCGTAGTACATGTTCTTTTTACATCTTTGTAATTGGTTGTCTCTTTTTGTTTAATATGCTCCTTGTTATACCTTTTTCTCAATTAACAATTTTTGATTATGATTGTTTTTTATTTTTGTAATCACTTGGCCTCAAGTACAATAATTTTAGATTGTAAGCCCTTTTAGGGGATAGGGAAATACTTTCTGTACCTTATTGTAAACTGATGTGATATCTCTTATTGAATGTCGGCATACAAAAAATCATAAATAAATCACGGGTACAGGCTGAACTTCATAGTGGTGCTGCTGGATTTGTCCCCATGTCCGCATTGGGATCCCATGCGCATCCAGAGCTGCTCCTCGCAAAGCTGTCAGTCCTTTTAATGGCCATGGCTGTGAAGCCCATTCTCGGGACTAGTAGGGTCATGGCTTTTACTCCCATTACTTCTTGATTCCAAAGAGAACAGGAGGCCTCCGTCCCTTCCTCGATCTGTGAGTCTTGAACTGATTTCTCAAAAGAGAAAAATTTAAGATGGTATCCCTGGGCACCCTGATTCTCCTCCTGCAAAGAGGGGACTAGCTTTGCTCCCTTGACCTACAAGATGCCTACACCCACATCGGAATTTTCCCAGGTCACAGGAAGTATCTCTGCTTTGTGGTGGATCGTTGGCATTTTCAATACTGTGTTCTACCGTTTGGCCTGGCCTCTGCACCTTGAGTCTTCACAAAGTGTCTGGCCGTGGTCGGGTTCTATCTCCGCTGGCAAGGGATCCAGGTTTTTCCATACCTGGACTACTGGCTGGTCAAAAGTAGCACCCAGACAGGAGCTTTGCAGTCAATTTGCCGGACCATTCAGTTTCTGGAGTCCCTTGGGTTCCTGATCAATTACCCGAAGTCCGACCTCCAGCTGTTGTCATGGGTGGATTTCATAGAAGCCCTGTTAGATGTGACTCAGGCAAAGTCTTTTCTTCCCTGCGACAGGACAGGCCTGCTGATGTCCCTGGCAGAGGAAGTCCAGCAGTGCCGGATGATGTCGGCGTGGTGTATGCTGCAGCTTCTGGGGCACATGGCCGTGACTGTCCATGTCACCCCTTTTGCCTGTCTACATATGCGCCGGGCCCAGTGGTCCCTGTGATCCCAGAGGAGCCAGGCCATCCAAGGCCTCCAAGTTCGCATCCAAGTCTCCCCCTCTCTCAGGGCTTCCCTGTCTTGGTGGAGAACTGCTTCCAATCTGAGCAGGGCATTCCCTTTTAGGCTCCACCCACCCAAATTGTGCTTACCACAGATGCGCCCACCTAGGTTGGGGGGCCCACCTGGAAGACCACACCCAGGGCCTTTGGACCACCCAAGAAGTTCTGTGTCAGATCAACTTCTTGGAGCTGAGGGTGATCCGGTATGCTCTGTCGGCCTTCCAGGATCGGCTAGCCAAACAGGATTGTCCTCATCTGGACTGACAATCAAATAGCTATGTGGTATATCAACAAGCAGGGGATCACCAGATCCTTCCTCCCCTGTCAGGAGACAGTGCAGATCTGGGCCTGGGTGCTGGCTCAGGGAATGCTGCACCAAGCTGGTGCAGAGAACGCCCTGGCGGACAGGCTGAGCCGAACATTCAGACCCCACGAATAGTCCCTGAAGCAGGAGGTGGTGGATCAGATCTTCTGCCTCTGGGGGACCCCAGACATGGATCTATTTACCTCCCCCCTACAACAGGAAAGTTCCCCGGTACTGCTCCCTGACCAGGTCAAACAGCCAACCAGCCACAGATGCCTTTACCCTTCACTGGAGAACAGGCCTCCTTTACGCATATCCTCCACTTCCATTGAAGACTGTCTTGAAGCTTTGCAGGACAGGATGACTATGATCCTCATAGATCCTCATTGGCCAAGACAGGTCTGGTTTCCACTCCTGCGAGAGTTGTCCATCTGGAAACCGATCAGTCTGGGGACTTCCCCAGATCTCATCACACAAGATCAGAGCAGGCTGTGGTGTCCCAACCTCCAGGCCCTGTCGCTCACAATCTGGATGTTTAGAGGTTAATTCTGCTGCCCCTTGATCTTACAGAAGATGTCTTGGGTCCTGGTGGCTTCTAGCAAGTCTTCCACTAGAAAGTCTTACGATCTGAAGTGGAAGAGGTTTTCTGTGTGGTGTGAGCAGAAGACCCTAGATCTATTCTCCTGCCCCACATAAAATCTGCTTGATTATCTTCCACACCTATTGGAGCTTGGCTTGAAAATCAACTCTTTTAGAATTTGAGTGCCATTGACGCATACCACCATGGTGTAGATGATACACCCATCTCTGTACAGCCTATAGTTGTACGCCTCATGTGGGTCCTGCTTCAGTTGAAGCCTCCCCTAAGGGCTTCCCGCTGTGCCCTGGGACCTCAGTGTGATGATAGCTCAGTTGATGAATTCTTCTTTTGAGCCATTTCGCACCTATGATCTGACCTGACCTGGAAGGTCATATTTTTGGTGGTGGTCACTTCAGCATGCAGAGTCAACGAGTTCCAGGCCTTAGTGACTTATCCACCTTGTACTACATTTTTTCATGACAGGGTGGTCTTGCATATGCACCCTAACTTCCTGCCTAAGGTGGTGACAGATTTCCATCTTAACCAGTCAGTCGTCCTGCTAATGTTCTTTCCCAGGCCCCATTTGCACCAAGGCGAATGAGCACTGCACAGTTTAGACTGCAAGTGAGCCTTAGCCTTCTGTCTGGAGCGGACAGAAGCCCATAGATTATTCACCCAATTTTTTTTTCTTTTGATAAGAATAAGATTGGGCATTGCCTTTGCCAAACAGACAATATCCGGTTGGCTTGCAGATTGCATCTCATTCTGTTATTCCCAGGTGGGACTGCATTTTGGGGGTCATGTCAAGGCTCATTGTGTCAGAGCCATGGCAGCATCGGTGGCCCACTTGAGAACAGTTCCTGTGGAGGAGATCTGCAAGACTTGGAGTTCTCTCCACAAATTCACATCACATTACTCTTTGGATAGGGATAGCCGACACAGCAGTAGGTTTGGCCAGTCTGACCTTCAGAACTTGTTTGAGGTGTAGAACCCTACTCTCCCAACCTAGGGCCCATTGTTTGGGTTCAGACTATCCCCACCTCTGTTACCAACTGTATCGATATTGTGCCCTTTGGCACCTGGTTAGGCGTCTGTTGGTCCCCTTTTGTGTTTTGGAGCAGCCCGTAGCTAGGTATTCACCCATGTGGAAGACTACCATCCTCCTTGTCTTTGGAGAAATCAGAGAACACCTGTAACAAATGTTCCCTGAAGGTAGCAGGAAGTTAGTACACACAAAACCTGCCCACCACCCACGGAGTTAGATTTCTCCTATTTTTTATTTTAATCATATTTCTTTGTTACAAGACTGAAGAGGGACCTTGCGTAGACGTGTGGTATAGGGAATGCTCAGTGCATCTAGTCAGAGTTCTAGAAACTTTGACATGTTTTACACATCGGGACTCCATCTGATGATGTCACCTATGTGTGAGGACTAACATCCTGCTATCCTCTGAGGGAAATTGGAACCTCTCCTGTCCAAGATAGAGGAATTTTTCCCACATAATGGGTCTGCCCAAGGTCCCACACCTGTGTGTGCCTCTCCACAAGAGCTTCTGGAAATAGTAGTAAGTCCTCCTCACAAGGTGGGTGGTTTCTCCTCATTTGATGAATCGGAAAGGGATGAAGTGGACTCTGTCCATTCTAACCAGCTATTTGCCCCTCAGAACAGCAGTCTCCTCCTCAGTCATCTTCATTTCTTTTTGGGTTTGTGGCAGAGTGTTCCTTTGTGGTTGGGAGAGGAGGATGATTCTATGAAGATTCCTTCAGATCCCTACCTGACTTAGCCTTAACCAAGCACTGATGTCACTTTATCTATTTCATTGATTTTATTTTTTTAAATTATTGATTATAATTATATTATGTTTTAACTATTACGATGCTTCTGTTATATTTAGTTTTGAATTTATTGACTGTCTTTTTATTGTATTTTCATGCTTTGGATGCATTGTACACAGTTATGATGGTTTTACTGATATGACGGTATAGAAAAATTAATAAACCTTAAACCTGTCTCACCATATTTTTCCAGAGCCTTTCTGCAACTCCAGATTCTTGGATAAACTAGCAAAGAATGTCCATCAGTGCCATGCTTGGTACCACAAATGGTGGCAGTAGTAGAATCCCTGTTTTAAACAGGAAGCACAGGCAGGAACCCACAGAGACAAAATAACAATTTTCTGTTTTTCCTTGGAACTGGCTGCAGGTACTGCCTGAGAACAGGTTATAGCAGACCAAGGGGGGCTAGCCCCGCCTGAAGCAGCTAGTAATGGCTGGACAGGCTAGAAAAGTTTTTGGGTTTTTTTGT
The DNA here is from genome assembly GCF_901001135.1 of Rhinatrema bivittatum. Classification (NCBI taxonomy): domain Eukaryota; kingdom Metazoa; phylum Chordata; class Amphibia; order Gymnophiona; family Rhinatrematidae; genus Rhinatrema; species Rhinatrema bivittatum. The sequence continues at coordinate 808,240,804 of NC_042615.1, read as the reverse complement.
TTGTTTTCTTTTCTCATATCCCGGAGATACACCAAGCTTGCGGCTTGCGTAGTGGAGGAGCAAAGAACATGGAGCAGCTGATACATGTTCTGTTGGGAAGGCCAGCAGCAGTTCCAGAAAATCATTCAAAATTTACAGGAACAACTCATCCAACAGTTCACCCAGTGACAGGGGTTAATGGCACAAGTTGCTCAACCCAGGTGTATAGCAGAGTGAGAATGTAACAGAACTGCCGGAGCAGTCTTCTCTCTTTAGTGGTATACATTCCCAGGTTCTCTGGAATTTGTTGCCAGAAAATGTGGTTAGTGCAGTTAGTGTAGCTGGGTTCAAAAAAGGTTTGGATAAGTTCTTGGAGGAGAAGTCCATTAACTGCTATTTATCAAGTTTACTTAGGGAATAGCCACTGTTATTAATTGCATGGGATCTTCTTGGTATTTGGGTAATTGCCAGGTTCTTGTGGCCTGGTTTGGCTTCTGTTGGAAAAAGGATGCTGGGCTTGATGGACCCTTGGTCTGACCCAGCATGGCAATTTCTTATGTTCTTAACAGATATCTTCAAGCTTATTTTGTTCCTTACCTTTAGTGCATGCTGCGGCTGTACTGGTTCACAAGCTTCTGCAGTACCTCCAGATGGGGATGTGGCAGACACAGTCATTGTGCCTACCAGTGGCCCATAAGCTGGATTTAAAAAGCATGGTCTAAGCTTCTCTAGGTTTTGGGATCATCTAAATTCCACATTACATGCTAATAGTAGAAGCAGCACTAAAATGTACTAAGCATACTTGTGATCCTTTCAGCAAACTGCTTAGGAAGGACCCAAAGGCATTGGACAGCCTTGGGGGAAAAAGGTTTTCCAGGATTGTGCTCACCAATTCTACATTGTGCAGTATCTGCATGGATGCACAACAGGTGCAGAGCAAGTGGACTTTCAATAAGCAGTGGAGGACATGAGAAATATGAGAAGCACCTCATCTATTTTGCTTACGAAGCTTTTGGTACTACAGTCAGGACTTCTGTAAAGGAGTCTGACAGCTCACATGGCTGTAAGTGAAGGGCTTCTAAGAAGATGACTGATCGTTTTGCAGAGGGAATTATTTATTCGGTAATAAAGTTTAAGGGACTGCTCTGAATAATTTAAAAAAAAAAAAATTTGGTCTACTTTACAATTGCTATAAGCTGTGACTATGAACCAGCCAACCCCCACCTGATGTCAATACTTTCCCTACAAGCACCCATTCTTCCAAAGATGCCCTTTCTGCTCTTATCTGTATCTACGAGCTTCTCCAATTCTTCAGTAGCAGCTTACCCAAGATTGATAAAGCCAAACCGTGTGACCAGTTTATGATTAGTTTGAGATCCGCCTCCCCCCAGTGAGGGAAAGAGTTCAATCCTTCCTCTCGTAATGACTTTGTGTATCCAAAGACTTGAGTCCTGAAAATTGTGGAGTTATGGCTACTATGTAAGCTTCTCTTGTGCTTCTCATACTGTGAACTTCAGTCTTCAGCTCTGACCATTCTTAGTTGACTCAACTGTAACTGGAAGTGGAGTCACCCCTTCAACAGAAGGCAATTGATCCTATCCCTTCTCAGGATTAAGGCCAGGGATTCTATTCCAAGTATTTCTTGATCCTCTCCCTTAGAAGGATCAAGTAGGTGGAGGTCTAAGACCTAGATTGGACTGCAGAGACTGAACAAGTTGTTGAAGCAGAAGTTCAAGATGAACTCCCTTCCAGATGATTCCTTCTTTCAACTGAGGGATTGGATGGGTGCTTTGGATATGAAGTAAGCTTATGCACATATCCCCATTCACCGTGCTCATCAGAAGTTCCTCCAGGTATGTGGTGAAGGGGACATGCTACCAATACAATATGCTTTCCTTCTTCCTCTCTGTGGCCCCAAGGGTATTCACCAAAAGCATTTCAGTAGTAACAGCACAGCTTTGCCAGCAGAGAATCTGCATGTTCTCATATTTGAATGATTAGCCAGTGGTGGATGTATCCTTGTTAGGAATTAGTCCTTTAAGAAGATCCTGTGGTTCCTCAAGTCCCTGGATTTCCTGGTCAACTTTGTCAAGTCAAACCAGGTTTTGGCTCAGAGAACTCAGTTTACCCAGGCATCTATAAACCATGTTCAGGAGAAAGCATTGCTGAGGGGTTTGGTAAGGTCTCTCCATCATCAGGACCAAGCTGCAGCAAGGTTGGTCCTGTCGTCCTCGTTCACATGGCTGCTGTGATGCATGTGGTTTTTCTGATTTGTGCACATGTGGGGCCTTAAAAACAAATAGACCAACTCTTGTCTTTATCCCACCATATCTTACTACCCTCAGGATGAAAGAAATCTGTTGCTAGTGAATAAATCTGGAGGCTCTGAAGGGGTGCATTCTGCCACATTAAGCGACTACCTTTCAGGAATCCAGAAAATGTCGACGGACAATGTTTAGCAGAGTGTTACAACCACACAAATGGTTCCTGGCTTAAGGGATTGTGGATGACGTCAGACTCTGGAAAAAAGCTGGTGATTGATCTGTTCACCTCAGAAGGTAACATAAATGTTGAGAAGTTCTGCTCCATGCCTCCAAGCAGCTATAGGTAAGCTTTCAACGCACTTGTGCAAGACTGGAGTGGCAATTGGTTTCAGTGTGATACTGGCCTGGAATCCAGATTGAAAGGATCCAACAATTAATTTTCTTGCATAAAATCTAAAGGTTGAATATATAATTCTCAAAAAATATATAATTTTCCAAAATACAAAAGAATTGAAAAAGGTGTATAGTAATCCATTATTGAAAGATCCAAAGGTTTTTTAATTTTTTTAATACAATTGGTGAATTAATTTTATTTTAACAAATAAGGAAAAATTTCTTCTGACAGGCAAGCAGACACACAATACTAATTAGCCTACTCAATTCAGTCTTGGCCCCTTGATCCAAAAAAAGAGGACATAAGTAAGGCAGGCCCCTTAGTGCGCCCCTTCATGCGTCCACCGAAGTGCCCTTAATAGCAAAGTGAGGCCTGAGCCCCTCTGAATCTAAAGCGATGACCGAAAAACCTCCTCTACCTGCGTTCCTCGTCCCCCTCTTTGCCTCCTCGGGCATACCAGCACTAGACCCATCAGGGTCCGGGAGCGCCAACAAGCCACGCAGCTTTGGTGCGCTCCCCAGTGTACCACATCTTGATTACATTGTATTTACACACTGTGTTCATTTACCCCCACCTTCCCTTTGGCCCTCCTTGGACTACTTGCAATTGGTCCCCACCCTGCTTTCTTTAATCCCACCCGCCCCCATCTATAACAATGTCACCAGTCTCATGCTCATGCTATTGTCCACTCTCCACCCAAAGAAAACACCTCCCGACAATGTGAATGAATGAATGCAGAATATTGTACCACACTATATTGATATTAGCTACTTTTGAAGTTATATATTGTAAATATTGAAAATATTTATATAGACAGGTCAATATCGGAAATATTGACCTGTATATACAGACTGTCCTGTATATACAATTTTCCTGTCCTTGTTTTCTAGCGTTTCCTTTAAACAACTAAACTTAACTCTTCTCTTCTTGCTAAACCCCTGCCCTGTGATATCCCCTCAATAACTCTGTACCGAGTTAATCTGTATTTCGAAGATATTATATCGAGTTATCCCATATTTAGCCTCTTGCTATAGTTTTTTGTTCCCTGTAAAGGCTCTGCCTGTCGTTATGGCGACACTGTTTTTGTTCTATGTAAACCGATACGATGTGCAAACGGATGTCGGTATATAAAAATGCCTAAATAAATAAGTTGAATTCATAATATGTCAAATTTAATCTTTAAATTAAATCAGCTAGCCCACCATGATTTAGAGGAAGAAAACAAGACCAATAGCTCAAAGAACTCTGAACACAGATCAATAACAATCCTGGAAAAATATATTTCAGGTAATTCACTTGTATCATTCAGTTTCTGAGGATCCAATACTTGTAGAGGTACCCCCACTTTTGCTTAGCTTGTTCTTCTAAATCTTTAGCTATCCCAGCAATCTTATTCCACTGTTGGAAACAGGATGCTATGCTTGATGCTGGGCTTGATGGACCCTTGGTCTGACCCAGTATGGCATTTTCTTATGTTCTTATCTATGTCAATTTGCCAATGTATATAGATTGATCTATGTCAATTTGCCAATGTATATAGATGTCAATAATATAACCTATGTATACGTCAATAATCTCTCGACCCCTGTACATATTACTCCTTTTGTACCTGTACATATTACTCCTTTTGTACCTGTTTTTCACCCACCCACCCTCCCCCCCCGCCCCCTCCCCTGTCTCGACCACCCCTACCCCTCTTTCCACAAGTTTGCTAGTTTTGCTCTGTTTCTGAGCTATGTTTTAAACACTGTTCCTTGTAAAGGCTCTGCCTACATATCTTTGTTTGTAAGTTATCTGTAAACCGGCACGATGTGCAAACGGTTGCCGGTATATAAAATTAAATAAATAAATAAATAAATAAAAAATAAAATCTGGTTACAAAAGTCAACAGGAAAATCCATATCTACAGATACATGACCTTGAGACGTAAGTGTCTTAATGTGAAATAACTATCTTGGCCTATTCCTTGCTTAGTCCAACTGCTTTGCTAAAAATCTGGCTACTACTTATACTCAGCATGATCAAGAATTTGTTTTGAAATTTGCTAGTGATATTTTCTGTAACCTAAAAATTTGGGGGATTTTAGGGAGGATTGTGCATTTGTTTCAGGGCAAAACAACAAAAGGAAAGCGGACCGATGGGCAGAAATCCCATCAATAAGAGAACCAAAGTAATAAACAAGTGCTGCGTTAACATTCAAGGGGATGCAGACAAACATTATCCTTAAATAATTGAAAGCAACTCATTGAAGTATAAAAAAGGTCCTTTTAATCAGGGATTTATTTATTTATTTATTTAGCATTTTTTTATATACCGAGGTATAGCAGAGTTGCCTTCACTCCGGTTTACATACAGAAACAACATGTTACATAGAACGATGTATGAAGAATACAATTTAAAATTAACGATAGTAAATACAACAGGAGAATGTATAACAAGATAACACAGGATAGAACCCTGAATAGATGTACATATATCTCATGAAGCATTGAAGGGCATCTGTGTCATTGTAACAGGGAGATTGAAAAATGGCAGAATATATAAAAGAATTTTAGAGTCATTGAGTGCTATCTTTAAAAGATTGGATGAGAAGCCAATGTTGGGATATATATGTTATATATATATATATATATATATATATAGATATATATATATGTTGGGATATATATGATATATATATATGTTGGGATATATATGTTTTATATATATATATGTATGTTGGGATATATATGTTTATATATATATATATATATATATATGTTGGGATATATATGTTTTATATATATATATATATATATATATGTTGGGATATATATGATATATGATATATATATATCATATATATGATATATGATATATGATATATATGATATATATATATATATATATGTTGGGATAGGTTCAAAATGCAATCCTTGAAAAACAGAGACTGAAAAAGTCATCTAATTCAGTCTCTGTTTTTCGAGAATTGCATTTTGGACCTATCCCTGATTAAAAGGACCTTTTTTATACTTCAATGAGTTGCTTTCAATTATTTAATGATAATGTTTGGTTGCATTCACTTGAGTGTTAACGCAGCACATGTTTATTACTTTGGTTCTCTTATCAGGGCAAAACAAAAATGTCCAGTTTGGATTAAAATTTGTTTTAAAACCAGTGCACATTCCTACTGCCTTTTAAGACTCCTAACCTCTTGAGAAATAAGGGGCTGTCTTATTTATGGTGCTAGTAACATTGTAACATAACATAGCACTGTTGGCAGAAAAAGACCAAATGGTCCATCCAGTCTGCCCAGCAAGCTTCTCATGGCAGCAACTGCCATTCTGTGCAGGTTACCCCCAAGGGTCCACCAAGGCCAGTAACAGCAACTCCGTGCAGATTATCCCTATGTGTTTGTGAGGGATAGTAACTGCTATTCAGTGCAGGTTACCTATATGCCTTATGTTAAGGATAGTAATACAAGAAAAAACAAGCAACTGTAAAACCGATTAAAATTACTGCAACATTTTGTGTGGTGAGCAACCTTCCTGATAATTCAGACTAGGCTGCTTGAGCATTCTTTGCTTTTGTACTTGGCCGTAGAAGGTTTATTCACAATGTCAGCATATCAGTACCTCAGTGTGTGTGTGTGGGGGGGGGGGGGGGGGGGCACTGTGGGCTGTTTTCGGAATCCAATACTCTTTTTTTTTTTTTTTTTCCCCTGCCGTCAAAGCAGAGATCGATGTTGCAGGTGTGTCAAAATCTTCAAGGTTAATTGCTTAAGGGTACTAATCCCCCATGCCTTCTGATTAAGGGTACTAACTGCTGCTCTGAACAGGTTAGCCCCATGCACCCTTGTTTTCATTATCCTCAAGCCTTTAGAGATCTTCACTGTTTATCTCATGCCCTTTTGAATTTGTTTACTGTTTTCACCTTCACCACCTCTTTCAAATGGTCATTCTAGACAGCCACCACCCTCTTTGTGAAAATATATTTCCTTATGTTGGTTCTAAGTCTTCCTCTCCCCTGGATTTTCATCTTATGACCCCTGGTTCTACTGCTTCCTTTTCAACAGAAAAGATTCAAAGCTTATGCATCATTAAATCCTTTCAAGTATCTGAAGGTCGGTTTCATATTCCCCCCGCCCCCCCCCCCCCCCCCCCCATCTCCTCTCTTTTTGGGTGTACATATTTAGATCCTTCAGAATCTCCTCATAAGTCTTCATATACAAACACCACAACATTTTGGTCGCCCTGCTTTGGACTGTCTCCATCCTGTCTCTATCCTTTTTGAGATATAGGCTCCAGTATTGAACACATTACTTCAGGTGAGGCCTCACCAAAGACCTGTATAAGGGCATTACTACCTCCTTTTTCTTACTGTTTATTCCTCGCTCTATGCATTCCACTATTCTTCTGTCTTTAGCTATCACCTTGTCATATTGACTTGCCGCCTTCAGATCGGCAGACACTACCACCCCAAGGTTCTTCTCCCAGTCCATGCACATTAGTCTTTCACCCCCCATCATATACAGTTCTTTTGTATTACTGCACCCCAGATGCATGATTCTGCACTTCTTGGTATTGAATCCCAGCTGCCAAATCCTTGACCAGGCTTCCTTAAATTTCTTTTCATTCTCTCTGCTCCTTCAGGCGTGTCTATGCTGTTGCAGATCTTAGTACCATCCACAAATAGAAAACCTAGTATATACTTTGCTTTCAATGTTTCACTATCCCACAAATTATTTGAATAAATGAAGAGTCGGGCCTAAAATTCCAGCAAATTTTCTGGGGTTATTTGTTTTCTTTAGGGTAAACCATTTTTGTTTCCTTAATATCAGTTCAATTTTTCTTGGGCCTCTCAACTGAAATTCAGTCAGAATATGATCTGACCCATGTCATCGGAACAATTTGTTCTTGCTGAATAATCCACTCTTCTATCCTCATTTCCACAGAAAAATGCAGGCCTGAGGATTTTGGTGATGATGAAAGATCAAATTTCATTTTTGCAACAAGAATCCTACTCCTAGTTAGTGTAGTGGAGCATGTTACAATACAGGAAAGGAACATGGATTTCTTCTCCAAGTATTTTCTCATTCTAGAAATGACAGGAGATCTTCGCTTTATCCTGAACCTCATGAGCTTCAACAAGAATCTGGAAAAGGAAAAGTTCAAGACGAACTCTGTAAGCATCATCCTTCCTCAACTGGAAGTCAATTGATTGATGACCTTAGATCTCAAGGATGTGTACATGCAAATTCCAGTTAACAAAAAATTTATGAAATTTCTCAGTTTTACCATGTAGAATGATTTTCAGAAATCAAGTTCTCCCTTTTGGTGTCTCAGCCGCTCCAAGTCTTTTCTCAAAATGTCTTGCAATAGTCACTGGTCATCTAAGACTTCACAATGCATTTGAGTTTGCTTACCTAGATTGGTTCATATTTTATTTATTTATCTATTTATTTATTATATACCACTCACTCAGGTACCAGATCTATAAGCAATGCAATGTTCGAGATTAAAATATAGCAATACCCACCCAGACTGAACACTTTTTTACAAATTTTTTCTTCCACTCCTCACAGAATGACTTCTTCAGTTCCTAGATTCATCATCAGTTTGCCAAAATCCAGCATAAAATCATCATGTGATAGACTTCATAGGAAGACCATCTCGATACAATACAGGGGAAAAGTTTCCTTCCTGTTCACAGAGCAATAGTCTTGGTGACAAAATAGTCACTTTCTGAACAAAAAGGAGTTGTGGCCTATCATTTAATTCAGATCTTAGGACACCTGGCAGCAACAGTTCATATATCCCCTTTTATATGTCTTGCCATGAGGCCAGCTTAATAGTATCTTAAATTTCAGTGGAACCAGCATCTCCAACCAGTATCTTGCAATGTACAAATATTACTACTCTTATATATTCTCTCAAATGGTGATTAAATCCTCCATCCTTCTCAGAGGTCAGTTTTTAAACTGTTTCTATCAGTAAACAATCATGGATGCTTCCAAATAAGGTTGGGATCAAGCAACCTGTTGGCTAAAGAAAAATTACATCATTGGAATTGGTTAGAATTGAGAGCCATATATAATGCTCTCAAGGGATTCATTCTCTGACTGAAGAACAAAGGCTTAATCCAAACAGACAACCAAGTAGCTATGTTCTATATCAACAAACAGGGAAGGACATGATCTTTTTTGATCTGTCAGGAAGCCAGCAACATTTGGATGTAGACAATTTTCCAAAGAAACTACGTCAGTCTGTTTTCCCTAGACTACACATCAGTTTGGGCAAGCAGGTTCTTTATGCATTGGACAGCAGAAGAGCTTTGTTCTATAAACAAAGAACAACTCCTGCAGAAATTCTAAACAACATTTTTGTGCTTTAAGCCCAATAAATCATATCTTTTTCAATCATAAATCGAGTGCTTTCAACTTGGATAAGTAAAAGTCCATCAAGCCAGGGCTACAAGGTCATCTTTAGCACTCTTCTCTCTGCCTCCATTGAATGTGTGTGTGTATATGTGTGTATAAATCTAGTATATTGGATCTAGACTTTAACTATAATAAAAATATGTAGGGGCCTAAAATGCTATACCCATCAGAGAATCCTAAAATAGGGTAAGTAACACCAGTAATGTTTTAATTGATTTGAAAGATGCTTAATGTTGCAAGCTTTATTACTCGGTGGCAAAGAATATCAAAACTATTCAAAAAATAATTCAAAAAATAAAATTGACACAATAACACACACATATATTTATCAATTACTCTAGTCAATCATTTCTTATTCACACCGCTTCTAAACTTTCTGTAGTGTTATGCATTTATAACATGTATAGATATCGACATAAAACATTGTCAAAATATATACAAAGTGCTTGTAGTGAAACAATGACACAGTTGTAATAGAGATGGACTTCAAGAAAGGTACTTTGTGAATTGCAAATGAGTCGCATGGAAGATATCTTCATTAAAAAGGGGTACAATTGAATCACAGTCCACAAGAAATGATACTTTGTAATTGTTTCACAGGACTGTTGTTCCAATGATGTTTCTGTAGTCTGTGTTCTACTTTTGCTATATTTATTTATTTATTTATTTATTTAAAACTTTTCTATACCGACCTTCATGGGAATATCACATCTGTTTACATTAAACAGGGGTAACCATTAACTTTGGAATATAGAAATTACAAATAACGTAAGGAAACTAAACTGGGGAGAAAGGGCTAGAGAAGCAGAGTCAGGTACCAGAAGAGGTATGGATACAACAAAGAGTATTAACAATTGTTTAACGATATATGATATATGACAAATTTACAATATGTACAAAATAAAGTTTGGAAGGCAATTCTCTATCAACATCTGCTCCCTTTTATTGAAGACATGATCACTGTAGGAGGTGATTTCAACACCGTTAAAGACAGAGAGAATATCCTGTATTCTCTCTGTTTCACTGTCCAGGCTTCCTCAGGGAAAAATATTGTTCATAACTATTCTTGCGTTGATACATTGGACTGTATTTAGTGAAGAGGACGCGATCTTATTGTTGATTCTTTATATGTCAATTTGCCAATTCAGTGTCTTAAGACTTCAACTGTTGATAATTAACAGCTTGCTAAATGCAACATCATTTTCTGTGAATTTCCAGTGTCTTCTTAGTGTGTTGCAAACCTTTTCAAGTCTCTTTGCTGGAACTGTGGACCCCAGCGGCAGTCGACGAGATGGAGTTGGGTCCTCCAGGAGGGTGTGGACCCCAGCGGCAGTCCAGGTGGTGGAGTTGGGTCCCCCAGCGTTGGCACAGACCTTTCAGCAGAACAGACAGAAATGGTTTAGATATAACCCATCCGCCGCAGAATATAAAACAGATAGTGCCACTCCACCCGGTCAAAAGCTTTTTCTGCATCAAAGCTTATAGCAAGATACGGAGTATGAGTGGAGCGGCACATCTCCATCGCCACAAGCACCCGACGAATGTTAGAGAGGACGTACTGTTTTCGTACAAAACCAACTTGGTGTGTTCCCACCAGAGATGGTAGGAAAATAGCAAGGCGATCCGCCAAGGTTTTCGCCAGCAGCTTATGGTCAAAATTAATGAGTGAAATTGGGCGATAAGAATCAGGAGCAAGGGAGTCCTTACTTATCTTAGGTATAAGTGTAATATGAGCGTGATTCATCTGCGTGGGAAAGCTTCCCCTAGCCACTAAATCAGAAAAGAAAGACATCAGCGGGGAGGCAATCTTATCAAGTAAGCATTTATAAAATTCGGCAGGGTAGCCAACCGGGCCCGGGGCTTTCAGATGTTGAGACTTATGAATTGCCAATTTAATCTCCTCCACCGTGATAGGAGAATTCAAAGTGGTCTGTTGCTCCACTGTGAGGTGAGGCAAGGATAAAGAATCACAAAAGTGAGCGCTGGCAGCCTCCGTTCCCCCCCCCCCCCTCACTCCGGTATAATTTACTGTAATAGTTCGGAAAATACGCAGAATAGATTTGGTATGCGTCTCAATGTGTTCTGATTCATTCCGCAGTCCCACTATAAAGCGGGACACACGCGGGGATCTAATCAACTGAGACATCAATTTACCCGCCTTATTACTGTATTGGTATAATCGAAGTTTATAGTATAAGAGACTGTTTTGTTCTCTCTGGTGCAACAATGTGTTTAAAGCACATTGGAGGGAGAGCGTGTCTCTCGCCGGGCCCGTGTTTGCCTGAAGAAGCTGCGCCTTAGCTTTCTTCAGTTGAGTGGTGAGCTGCAAAACCCTTTTGTTGAGTGGCTTGGCAGTGAGCAGTATAAGAAGTGTCATCTCCCCTCAAAACCGCCTTGGCCGTATACCAGAAAAGCGTGGGTTGATCTCTATGGTCTTGATTCAGTTTGTTGTAGTCAGACCATCGTTCATCTAAATACTTTTGAAAATTCCTATCCTCAATTAAATAATATGGGAAACGCCAGATCTTAGCAGAATGAGAAGGGGACTGAAAAGCCATGTCTATCCACACTGGGGCATGGTTAGAAATCACAATATTCTCGATACCAGCCTCAGACACCCGTGAAAACGCTTGACGACTAGTGAGGAAAAAATCAATACAAGAATAGTTGGCGTGCGCTCGGGAGAGGTGGATGAACTCTTTTACTCCAGGGTTCAAAGTACACCAGTTTTCGACCAAGTGTAGGGCACTCTCCAGAAATGAGGGACCCTTTCCCAAGCCGGTTTCTCGCCATCTATTTTGAGAGGCATCTAATAGAGGGTCTTTAACGGTGTTGAAATCACCTCCTACAATGATCATGTCTTCAATAAAAGGGAGCAGATGTTGATAGAGAAATTGAAAGAAAGTGGAAGAATAAGTGTTAGGAGCGTAAAGATTGCAGAACACCACAGTCTGAATATAGAGTTCTGTGATCAGGATAAGAAAATGACCATTAGGGTCCTTAATTTCTCTACAAACCTGAATAGGTAAGTTCTTATGAAATAATATCGCCACTCCCGAACGAGAATTAGCGGAGGCATAATAAAGACTACCCACCCAATGTTTACACAATTTAGCATGTTCGGAATCAGATAAATGGGTCTCTTGAAGGAAGGCCACGTCCATCTCCAGACGCCGTAATTGGGTTAATATTTTAGATCTTTTGATGGGGGAATAAATGCCACATACGTTCCATGATGCTATCCGCGTCTGATTAGGTTGTGACTAAAATCAAGGATATACAAAGCAGATTTTTCACCCTAGTTTGTCTGAGCCCTCCCAGCCGGGACCCATGCTCGAGAAACGAAATCCTTGGCTAACGAACTGTTCAGAGAAATGACATGGATGCAAATTTGAGAATATTCAAAACAATCAGGAATCCAGTATTTCCCTCTACCCCCTTCCCCCTTAATCCCTTTCCCTAATCCCGTTCTCCCTCCCACCTGCCCCAAACTCTGACCCCTTAGTATTACACCTCTCAGTTGTGAAACAACCGTGAGATCATGCTCCCGTATCTCCTAGAGAAAGGAAGAGTAAGAGGTCCACCCCCGCCCCATTCCCCATCCAACCCTGATCCTCTTAGAACCATGATGAAGCCTAAAGAGGCTGAAAATATAATAGAAACCAGGAACAACATCTATCATTAAGAACCAGTGCTACACATACAAAAATGCAGTGCCCCACAAGGAGACCTGGGATGATGAATAAGCAGAGGCTAACTGCTCTCATGCAAGGGAGCGACCACTGCTGCAGTCAGTTAAGGTCCTCATAATCCCTGATGACCCGAGGCACCAGTTTCCCAGGGTACTCCAGTTGGCTAAAGTGAAACACAAATCTGAGGAGAAGCTTAGTAATTAACACACAACCACAACACAAATATGGGGCATCAGTCTCGGACTGAGAAAAAAAAGGGAAGAAAAGAAGAGGAAAAGAATAAAAATAAGTTTAGAAAAAAAGAATAGAGTGGAGTAAAAAAATCCCACTGCCACCTGGACAAGGAGAAAGAGAAGAAAAAAAAAATAGAATAGAGAAGGATAAAAATAAATAAATAAACCCCACAACTGCAATTGAAGTCTCTGTGAGGTTCCAGAAACTTTAGGGAAGTGGCAAAACCAAAGAATAATGCAGGGTGAAAGGAGGTTCAGCAGCCCCTCCACCCAAGCAAGTACTCAGGCCCCTAGGGGCCATTAAGCGACATGACGTCAAAGTAACCCCCCAAAAAATGTTATGGTTGACAAGTGAAGGGGATGCCGGTCCCACCCCCCTCTAGGCCTGCCCCACAGTATGTCAAGCTGCTTCCCCTGGGACAACAGAGTTACAGCTTAACCTGGGAACTGGGTTATGGGAATATAAGCCGAGAATAACAAGATGAGCCGAAGCAGTGTAATACCAACTATGCAACTGCCCACGCTCTGCCAATAAAACAAACTGACATTGGGAACAAGGGAAATAGGAATTTTAGAACAAAAAAAAATCTCTATGATCATCTCGAATATATAGTAAAAAGTGTTGGGAGAAGTGTGACGACTCAACATAGTACCCGAGTCCACAATAGACTGTACAAAAAGATAACGCCCAGGCGGTAATGCTGTCTCAAACTCAGGGGACCAGCGTCCAACGAGGTAAACTGAAGAAAAAGAAAAAAGAAAAGACCCCCCCCCCCCCCCACCTACGGAGTTCCAGTATCAAGGGAGAAAAAAAATAAAAATAATACGATTAGTAGAAGTCCCAGTCTGAGTAAGCACTCAAACATGTAGCTTAAAAGCAGGAACATAGGCTGTATGCCGATATACTCAAAACTGGAGAGATTTCCGTGTCCAGTCCGGGACTAAGCCTCTGGCCAACAGGCCGTTCCGATCCTGATGTTTGAAGACTAGGAACCCGATCCTAATAGGATATTCCAGATGCAAAATGATGCAGCGTGAACAGATTCAGTTCGATGCAGCCGGCTCCTGGCGAGCATGTTCCCGCACAAATGCCTGGGCCTCCGCTGGGGTATCCAACCACTTTACTCCCGTGGTAGTCGAGCTGGGTATAATAGTGTAGCGCGGAAGCCCTGATTTATCAATTGGGAGCAGTGAGGCGCCATGGCTTGACGCTGCGCCGCGACAGCCGCTGAAAAATCCTGGAAGAGGAGAATTTTGTGACTGGCATGGGTAAGTGTTTGGCCTCCCCTCAGTGCCCGCAGATTATCCATTTTATGGGGGTAATTATGCAGCTTAGCAATCACGGGTCGGGGACGCGCGGCGTTGTCCTGCCTAGGGCTCGCTCAACTTGCAACGATCCGTGTGTGGCGGGGAGCTCCAGCTGCTCCTGCAGCCAGGTTTCCAGCAAGGCCGAGAGATCCTGATCTTTAATCGAATATTAGACTCATAGGCCTCCCGGAGACGAACGGCGTGAACAGTTCTCCAGGTCCTCGACGCGCTGTGTTTCTTGCGCCATTGAGGCCTGCAGAACCTCTATAGCCCGCTGTGCCGTTGTCAAGCCATCTTGTATTTCTGAGACCCTACCTTCCATCTCCACGAATTGGGTCTCATAGCCGCCAAGGGTTTGGGCAATTTCAGAAAGCTTATCCGCAATCGTTTTTAATTCGGGGCCAAGTGCTGCTGCCACCGCCGCTTTTATGATCTCAAGATCCGGCTGGGAAGCGGATGTTGCGGGCGGCGCAGTCTCGGGTGAAGATGGCGGATCAAGGCCCTGAGTTTTATCTCTCTTTGTCCATATCTTTGCGAATTACCTGTTCTCGTCATGGCCCTGGTGGATGTAGTCCCAGGAGATTAGCCGTTCCACAGAAAAAAATATTTTTGGTTCAATGGTAAGATTAGCACGGTAGATGAAGCATGGAGCAGGAAAACCTACATCTATCCCTTTTGCTACCTCACGTGATCTCAGACAGGAATGGTTTTAAGTGTCGTAATGTTAGGAGTTTGTGATATCCGTCTTTGATTTTTGCGGATATGTGGTTCTTGTAGGATAGTTCCTTATCAATTATGACTCCAAGGTTGCGTGCGTGGTTGACAGGCGAGATTGCTATGTTATGATTCAATATGTTGAGCGGTGGCATGTGCGTAGAATTGTTTTTTGTGTCCATCATGATTATTTCGGTCTTATCAATGTTTAGGATGAGTCTTATGTTTAGCAATTGTTTTATTTTTGTGAGGTAGTTGGCTGTTTTCTTGTAGTTGTCTTCTAGAGAGTTGTGTATTGGGATAAGTATTTGGATGTCATCAGCATATATGAAGTGATTCAGTTTAAGGTTTGCGAGGAAGTGGCATATTGGGAGAAGATAAATGTTGAATAGCGTTGCAGAAAGTGCAGATCCTTGTGGAACTCCTGTGTCAAGGTTTATTTTCTTTGATAGGGTGTTGATTGAAACCTGATATGTCCTTTGAGATAGATATGATGAGAACCATTGCAGTGTTTTTTTCCTTTCATCCGATTTCGGCGAGGTGGTCAATCAGAATTGAATGGTTTGCTGTGTCAAAGGCTGCTGACAAGTCTAGTAGGATTAGAATGTAGCTGTGGCCATTATCGAAATCTTTGAGGACGGTGTCATTTAATGATAGGAGTAAGGATTCGGTGTTTAGTTCTTTCCTGAAGCCGAATTGCGTGGGATGTAGGATGTTGTTCCTTTCTAGGTGGTAACTGAGTTGTGATTGGACAATTTTTTCAATGATTTTGGCAAAGAATGGTAAATTTGATATTGGACGGTAGTTTAGTGGGTTTTCAGGACCAAGGTTGGTCTTTTTTAGGATGGGTTTGATAATTGCTGATTTTAGGATGTTGAGGTAGATTCATTCTGTGAGTGATAGGTTCACTATCTCTGTTAATGTTTTGGTTATTTATGGTTCAATTGCTTTGATCGTCTGTATGGGTATGCTATCGATGGGGTGCTTGGCTGGGTTCATTTTTTTGATGATGTTTTGGAGTTCCAGTGATGATGCTGGGTCAAAGTTGGGCCAGCTTGATGTTTGATTAGAAATTTTGGGTCTTGCATTTTGTTGTTGAGGTTGTTGTTTATGAGGTTTTTTATTTTTTTCATTAAAGAAGTCTGCAAGGTCATTGCTTGATAGTTTGGAGTTTGGTGTTTTCTGTTCATTGGCGGATTTGGTTAGGCCATATACGATATTGAATAACATTCTTGGGTTATGTTGAAATTTGTTTATTTTTTTTGTGTAGAATTCTTTTTGCATTATCATAAAGATACTCACTGGAACGTAGTGCAAGCGTCTTCCTGGTAGTGAAGATGGTGGGACTGGAGGTCCGTGGTGCAGGATACTTAGACTGGTAGGCCCTCGAGGAGCGAGTACCTGATAGTCTGGTGATCCTGAAATGAAATGAGAGAGAGACAACCCTGAGGAGCGGTTGTCTAATTAGTAAAGGCCCCAAAGGGTGGATGGAAGCGAGAGATCCCCGAGGAGCGGGTGCCTAGAGCTTCTAAACGGAGCGAGGCCCTGGAGAGTAGAGCAGCGTCTAAGCATGGAGCTTAGAGCAGCCAGAGTAGCTAAACCGGAGTCTTTGCTAACTCAAAGGTAGAAGCGTAGCGGAGGCTTTAAATACCTGGAGGTATTGACGTCATGCGGTGGGGACGCCCCCCTGAGGTTCCCGCCATGACGTATATTTGAGCCTAGGAGATGTGTGCGCGCGCGCCCCCTAGGAGGCCACAGGAATGAGCATGGCGGATTGGGACGCCCATGCTGAGCTGGAGATGCCGAGGCACTTGGACCGGAAGCAGCCATCTTGCCCAAGGAGGAGGAAAAGGGAAGAAAGGAGGTAAGGCAGAGAGCGGTCGCAGCCGTCTGCGACTGGATGCAACAATTATGCCCTTTATGCCTTCAAACACTGCCTCTCACCCAAAACTGTGTGGATACAGTGAGACAACATAGTGGCAATGTGGTACTCGAACAAGCAGGGACGCACCGGCTCTTATCAGCTCTACTAGCAAGCCGCGCAGATCTGGACATGGGCCCTTGCACACTCCATGCATCTCCGGGCCACTTACCTTAGAGGCATACTGAACGTACTAGCAAACCATCTCAATCGATGTCTCCATCCCTACGAGTGGTCTCTGAACCCATGTGTAGCGAGCAAAATCTTCTAGTGCTGAGGTCAACCAACCATCAACTTCTTTGCATTCGAATTGAACCATAAAGTGGACAGATTCTGTTCCCTACACAGGCAACGACACGTGTTAGCCATGGACGCCTTTGCTCGCCCCTGGAACAAAGGCCTCCTATATACGTCTCCTCCGATACCGCTCATAGCCAGAAAACTCTCGTGAAGATGCAGCAGGACAGGGGTTTAATGATTCTCATACCCCCGTTCTGGCTTCGACAAGTATGCTTCCCCATACTTCTCAACCTATTAATCCAGGAACCAATTCGCCTGTCCACAGCTCAATCTCATACACAAAATCACTGCAATTTATACCATCTGAACCTTCAAATCTTTTCACTAATGTTTTTCAGGTACTTGTAGCTTCACGAAAACCTTCCATACGTATATCTTACCATTCGAAATAGACAGAATTTACCAAATGGTGTACACAAAAAGGTATTGGCCCCTTTTTCCTGCCCCACTCCCTCACTATTAGGCTATATAGGGTACCTTTCGGATTCTGGTTCCAGACATCCTCTGCACAGGTACATCTCTGTGCCATTTCAGCTTACCACCAGGCAGTAGGGGATGCCCTGATAATGGCTCAACCCCTTATGAGTCGGCTTATCATGGGCTTTCTACAACTTAAGCCTCCTCTACGATCACCGGTTACGGAATGGGACCTAAATGTAGTGCTCATAAGGCTCATGCGTTCCCCATTTGAGCCTTTGCCTTCCTATGATATTAAAAATTCTAACCTAGAAAATTCTTTTCCTTGTAGCCATTACATCTGCTAAAAGGGTCAGTGAATTACAAGCCCTTGTTGCATTCTCACCCTATTTATTTATTTTTTTTGAATTCTTATATACCGACATTCTTGTATAATATTTTACACTAGGTTCCTCCGTGACAGTGGTCCTCTGTACTCACCCTAAATTTCTTCCTAAGGTGGACACAGTCTCTCCCCTTACTCAGTCTATAGTCTGCCCACTCTTTTCCCAAGGCCTCACTCTCACCAGGGCGAGAGGTTTTTGCACATCTTGGACTGTAAGCGTGCAATTGCATTCTATCTAGACCACACTGCAGTCCATAGGAAATCCACCCAACTCTGTTTCTTTTGTCAAAAACAAGCTGGGAGTTGCAGTGAGCAAACAAACTCTCTCCAACTGGCTTAGCAGACTGTATCGAATTCTGCTATGAGGAAGCAGGCCTTCCTCTCCAGGGGTGAGTGAAGGCACATTTTGTAAGGACCATGGCAACGTCAGCACACTATTGTTCAGTACCAATTGCTGACATCTGCTAGGCTACGACATGGAGCTCTCTTCACATATTCGCAGCCCACTACTGTTTAGATAAGGAAGGCCATCAAGTCTCTGCCTTTGGACAATCTGTCTTGAAATTTTTTTTTCCAGTATAATGTCCAACTCCTTCCACAACCACTTGCTGTGATTTCAGGCTGCCTCATCATTGTCAATAGCACCCCAGTTATTGTGCCTGTCGCACGAGTTGTCTGCTATTGGCCTGTTGTAATATGAGTCAGCTTATAGCTTGCTAATCACCCATATGTGAGGACTACCATCCTGCTTGTCCTAGGAGAAAGCAGAGTTGCTTACCTGTAACAGGTGTTCTCCCAGGACAGCAGGATGTAGTCCTCACGAAACCCACCTGCTACCCCGTGGATTTGGGTCCGCTTACATTTTGTTGTTTTATTTTTCGCTCACACTTTTTTGCTACAAACGAAACTGAAGGGAGAACCCTGTGGACACAGGGATCATGACATGCTGGGCATGCTCAGTGTATTCCGTAATAGGGCTCCGCCTAATGATGTGAGGACTACATCCTGCTGTCCTGGGAGAACACCTGTTACAGGTACTGTTACAGGTAAGCAACTCTGCTTTTTCACTCAACACACAATTAAGCTCTGGAATTTGTTGCCAGAGGATGTGGTTGGGGCAGCTGGTGTAGCTAGGTTTAAAAAAAGTTTGAATAAGTTCCTGGAGGAGAAGTCAGTTAACTGCTACCGTATTAATCAAGTTGACTTAGGGAGTAGCCACTGCTATTACTGGAATTAGTAGCATGGGATCTACTTAATGTTTGGGTACTTGCCAGATACTTGTAATATGGATTGGCCACTGTTTGAAACAGGATGTTGATGGACCCTCGGTCTCACCCAGTATGGCAACTTCTTATGAACTTATGTTCCTACTTGTCCATGGAGGCAGCAAAGTTGCTTATCTGTAATAGGTGTTTGCCATAGCTGAGACTGCAGGAGAAATCAGCCACACAATTCCATCCGCCTCTCCTTAGAGTTTAACGTCAGCTTGCTACAAAAACTGAGGAGACTCTGATGGCAATGGCTGCACATAAACACCCACAGATGCTCAGAAAGGCCATCTTGTTCTTTCTGAGTTCTGAGAGACCTATCTGTCTCAGTGAGTTTAGATGTAGTCACCCACATACATGGCTGATTTGTCCTGCTGCCTGTGGAGACCACCTGTTACAGGTGAGCGATTTTGCTTTCTCTGCATGCTGAGAATTTTTATTGAATCAGTAGTAAGTATTATCCAAAAATGTGATATGAGCTATTGAGATCATACAAGTCCCTTCTTTAGATAAGCATAATATCTTTAATGTGACATCAGAAGAATGGAATTCTATAGTTTCAAAAGCTTATGTACATTATTTTTTAGAAGATTTATATACTGATGCCGTAAAAGGTTTCAGACTCTGCCAATGTAGAATTGGCAACAACAAATCAGTTTTAGGTGATCCCTTTTTATTGGACTAACTTAATACATATGTGACTAGCTTTCAACAGTTCTCCAAGGACAAGAAGGATAGCAGGCCTCACATAAGGGATATCGTCCGATGAGGCTTGGCACAGAATACTTATGTCAAAGTTTCTAGAACTTTGACTGAGCCTCTCTGAGCATGCATTATCCCTAGTGTCCACGTGGGGTCCCTTCAGTCTTACTCTTTCTGCGGAGTGTGGTGGTTCACAGTCTGAGCCTCTTACTTTCTTTTTTTTCATCTTTTTCTCACTTTTCGGAAGTTTTCACTGGCAGGATTTGCACCTTGTCAAAGTGGGGTCCTG
This sequence comes from Rhinatrema bivittatum, assembly GCF_901001135.1. Lineage (NCBI taxonomy): Eukaryota > Metazoa > Chordata > Amphibia > Gymnophiona > Rhinatrematidae > Rhinatrema > Rhinatrema bivittatum. The sequence continues at coordinate 808,220,520 of NC_042615.1, read as the reverse complement.
TGGTTCCCCTTTGTATTGTCCACAGGTCGGCTTTTTGGCATATCTGCTTTCGCTTTCATATCCCCAGGATGGCAGTGCATTTGGTGCCTGCTGGCTATCGATGACCACTGTCATACATTTTGATCTTGCATCCCTTTATTTCACATTTCTATGTCCACAGGATTCCAGTGGTGCCCTCAGTGCGTAAGGACCATGTCTATCACGGATCCCCATAATAGGTGTCTTCTGCTTGGGGCATTGCATGATGTTCGGGATTTCTGCAGATGTGCCCAGATGACCCCAAAAAGACTTTGGAACAACTCTTGGGGCACCGGAAGACCAATCCACCAACTTTGAGGGACCTCAGAGTAGAACAGATGACCTCTAAGCCATCGACGTCGGTGGGGCCATTGGCTGCGTTGGCATCTGACTGTCAGGGACTCTGGGGAAGGGCTATAGTCTGGCTCTTCCAGGTCAAAGACTGGATTGGGTTCCTCCTCTTTGACCTTGGCACCGGGGAAGGACTGTGCTGAGCATCGAGAGAAGTTGAAGAAGCATTGGCATCGGTCCCTATCCATGCACAGTGCCAGGCATGGGGATACTCTGGCTTTTGTCGAGAAGATCCTTGTTGAAGACTGCTCATCCTCCACAATTCCCAGGGGTTTGCCATGGCCTCCAGTGGTCCAGATGTCAGCCACCGATGCTCCTCTCTGTTCTGAAGAGGATCTGGCTCCTAGTCAGTGATGGCAACAGGGATCTTTGAGGAGGAGCTGGAGAAACGAGTGAAGTTCGCCATGTTGAAGGTTCTGCAGGGCCTTAGGGTTTGAGCACCAATGGCACTGGTACCGTCACAGCTATGGGCATCCACTGCGGCATCAATGCCTGGCTAAACATCAGCCTCATCACCCACTGGTACGGTGGCTGCTGAGAAGAAGCAGCTCCCCCTAAAACAGGGAATGCTTCGGGGGATTTCAGCCCACTGGCCAGTTGTTCCAGTTCTCATACTGCTGGCTGAGCTTCGAGTTCCATGGAATCCATCCCCTGTTGATGATAGTGAGGAGGACCCCCTTTACTCCTGGGGGGAGGCTCCTCAGAGTCTTCAGAAGACAAGGCATAGAATGGCCTGCCCTTCCCACCCATCTCCTCCGACCAGCAGAAAGAAGTCTCCTCCAGAAGACCTCTCCTTTGCAGTGTTTGTCCGGTTGGTGGCAGAGGTCATCCCATTTAATTTGCAGACTGAGAAGGATACCCGGCACAAGATTTTATGTTACGCTGTGAACCGATGTGATATCATTGATGAATGTCGGTATATAAAACCTTTTAAATAAAATAAATAAATAAATAAATAAGATGCTGGATATTCTCCAGTACGTGGAGCCCCTAAGGAGATTGTGGCAGTCCCACTGCACAAGATCCTTATGGAGTTACTGATGAGGATGTGGGAGGAACACCCTTTTGGTGGCGCTTGTCAGTAAGATGGTCAACATGGTGTACCTCGTACAGAAGGTTCCTGGATTCAGAAAGCACCAGCTTCTGCATCAATCAGTTGTGGTCAAATCTGCTTTCAAGAAGGCCAAGCACTTTTGGATCCATTCTTCTTTGCCCCCTGAGGGCCATGGAAACTCTTGGGAGGAAGGTATTTCAGGGAGCTATGCTCATTGCCCACAAAGCAGCCTATCAGCTCTTCATGAGCCAATACATGTGGAACATCCCGAAGCAGGTACAAGATGTAGCTGAGTAGCTTCCTCAACAGTAGCACAATATCCTTCCTCACTGGTGCGTGCTAAAGGATCTAGAATGTGGAAAACATGGGGTCTGATTGATCTACGATGTTTTTGAGGCAGTATCAAGAGTCTCCGTTGCAGGGATTAGTGCCTGCAGACTTGCCTGGCTGCGGGCCTTGTATCTCCATCTGAAGGTGCAGGAGTGACATGCTGACACGCCATGCACAGGAGAGAAACTATTCAGATATTTTGTGAAGGATGCAGTGGCACAGATCAGTGATCATTGTGTGATACTCCAGCAGATCTCCGCCAGCAACCAAGACCTGGCCTTCTCATCTAGGAGGGCTCTGACATTAGGGTCAAGAAAGTCCTTCTGCTCAAGGAGACACTATCCTCTGCCGACTCACTCCCGACAGCATCAGGCTTCCTGTAGCTGCCTCAGGCAACATAGGGCCCTTAAGCCACAACTGGTGTCGTAGTCAACTCCAGGGATGGAGTTTTGACTGGATCAGAGAGCGCGTAGCCACTGGCTCAGTACCTTTGTTGGGAGACACCTCCCCCCTCCCCCCCCCCCCAAGTTGGAGGCAGACTGTGGTTCTATGCCAACTGGTGACCTAGTGTAATTTCAGACCTCTGCAAAATCTGCAGAAGGTATAAATTGAATCTGTTGGGTTATCCTCCAAATCGCCCCCCCCCCCAAGCCCATGTTGGCAGTTCATAGATCATCAGGAGGTGCTTTTTTTTTCAAAGTTCTTCTCCCTCTTAAAGGCCAGAGAGGTCGAGGGTAGGGATTCTACCTCCTGATTCCAATAAAAGGTTTCAGACTGCCTTTATAGAATTGGCAACAATAAACCAGTTGTAGGTTTTCATTGGACTAACTTAATACATATGTGATATTGCCCCCTGTATAGGTCCCTGGTGAGACCTCATTTTGGAATACTGTGTACAGTTATATCAAAAGGATATAAACTGGAGTCGGTCCAGACGTTGACTACTAAAATGATCCATGGTCTTCATTCTAAAGCATATGAGGAAAGACTTAAAGATATAAACATGTATACCCTAGAGGAAAGGCAAGATAGGGGAGGTATGATAGAGACATTCAAACATCTCAAAGGTTTCCATGCACAGGAGGTGAGCCTTTTTCCATGGAAAAGAGGCTCTAAAATGAGGGGGTCATGAGATGAGGATGAAAGGGGGGTAAACTCAGGAGTAATCTTAAGAGATTTTTTTGTTTATACAGAGGATGGCGGATGTGTGGAACAGCCTCTCAGTGGAGGTGGTGGAGACAAAAATCTGAATTCAAGAAAGTATGGGATAAATACAGGGGACCTCTAAGGAAGTGATGAGAATTATAATGCTAAATTAATTGAACGGATGAGCAGACTGGATGGGCCAAATGGTCTTTCTGCCATCATGTTTCTTTGACTAGCTTTCAACAGTTATCTGCTAAGAATCCCATGATTGGATTTTAAATTTGTTTTATGGAAAGAAATAGTAGGGGGGTTAAATTTTTTGAAAACGAGGAGTGCTTCACCCTTCGTAAGAAACTGGCAGCACCTCACTGATCATGTAAGAATGAGCCAGTACAGTGTAATATCTTGGCTCCTCCAATGTGGTTAGTGCTAATTTTAAAACTTGTCTCTATAAGGCCAGCAGGATCATTCGAGAGGGGGAAGGGGGCGGGATGATCATGACTGTTGAATTTAATTATCAAAATCTCGAGGGAAGGCTATAAGGGCCCATGCCTCAATTGTTTGTGCCCAGAATCTTTCAAGTACCTAACAATGCCTCTGCAGTTGACTTTTATGTTTGCCCATATGTTGTTGAGAGGGAACCCAATCAATAGGCTTGGAGCTTGAAATACTCTGGCAGTTAATATGCTGCTGCCATCTTGACTCTGCCCCCATGGCAATACATATTTTCTGTCTTGCCAGAATTGAATGTGAAATTTCAAGAAATACAAAAATATTTTGTCCACAAAATAAGGCACTCTTATTTTAGAAACACAGCTTAAGAATCCAATTTTTGTCTGGCTCAGTGAAAAGGGAGACCAACATGAATTCCCAGTCACCATATCCTTGATTTGCTCAAGTTCCTGTGTGAGATTTAAACTATACTATACTTTTTCAGACATGGAAGCTTTTTGTTCATCCCAAGCTGTAGATGGAAAATAAAATATTTTAACATTAGGAGGCATAGCGTCTTTAGGAATTTTAAATATTTCATTAAGGGAGCATTTAATCCCTGAACTTTTTGGAAAATTTAGAAATCTCAAGTTTTTAACCTTTACCATATTCTTCCGATTTTCAGCCTAGGAATCTCTCCCTTCAAGAGCAGTCATCTTTTAGTATGGACCTTCAAACTTTGTATTTGCTTAGAACTTTTGGATTCAAGCTCAGATAGATGCTAAAAAATTCTGATCTTGAAAGACCGCAGTCTTTTCTTGCGACAAAATAACTTTCCTTATAGTTTCCAATGTGATGACTGCAAAGTCTCAATTGCACTTTTTGCTCATCTGATCCCAGGACCAGAAAGTCCCTCTGTTGCTTCTTGAAGTTGATTTGGTCACTTGTCTGTTATTCCTTCAGCTGCTGCAGGAGAATCATCAGTTAATTACAAATAGTCATGTCTTTTAAACCTCACTCCTTCGCCATGTCCAATAATTAATCCAGACATCATTATAGGTGACAAGATAACTTTTAAAAAATATATTAAATATTCCAGGGAAGCCACCTCTGAAGATATTGTTCTCAAGAATTCCATCTGAGGCATGGTTTTCCGAGAAATGATGATTATCTCAGCAGGCCCTCCTAATGGTACCTTTCTTTCTTGAGGCTCAGCTAGTTTACACAAAAAAACCCTAAAACAATTAAAAGGTTTTCTCTTGATATGGCCCTATGCTGTAGAATACAGTCCCTTTAGAGTTTAATTTAAGAATGGATTATGGGAAGTTTTCAAAAAATAAAATGTGAAGCTTGGTTGTTGCAGCAAGTGTTTAAGATTTTGGCCTGAGCAGTTCTGGGATAGTAAGGGGTGGCTGGATGGAGCTTTTTTACTGAAAGAATTGGGAGGGGCAGTGGGGCAGGGTTAAAATTAAATTGGGGTTGCAAAGTAGGATGGCTGGGAGGAAGAGGACGTTTTATGGATCAAGGGCAGGAGTTGGTGGGTTGGTATTTTTTGTGATGTAGCTAAAATTTTATTTTGTGGTGATACTTTGCAGCCTGCATAGAGACCTATTGGGCAAGTAGCAGGACATTTTCATTTTTCTTTTCATTTCATTTCACATTTATACGTCTCCTTTCTTCAAAAAGGATCCAAAGCGGCTTCAACATCAAGAACTCTAATATCAAATATGATGAAATTCACAAAGTATAAAAATGTATTTATTTAGTACATCATTACCAAACTTTATAGCAAAACATAACAAAATAGAACCCTTTCTCAGTCCCCTCTCTTGCAAAGGGTCTACCCTTTGCAAGAGATTGTGACCAAAATCACAATCGCCCTATCTCCAGCTGATCCCACACTAATTACTCCCACAGATGCTCCTAAGCCTTCCTGGTCATTTGTAAAGGATCTCCTAAAGAGGCAATCCCCTTTTATTCACCACTTCAGGCGTGATCTATAGTCGGTGGGTATATTCTAATGTTGGCCCCTTGATGTCAAGTGGAATAGGGTAGTACCTCCTGGAAAAGCAAGGCAATCACCTTGGTGGCTACCATCTTGGCTTCATATGTTCCAAAAATGCCCAGGACAGTACTTTTACTGTCTGTCATGATACAAATACATTTATATAATTTTGCTTAGCTGCATTTAATGAATTGTATTTTTAGTATTATATTTATTGTAATTTATTGTATGTGTTTTGGAAATAGCTTTGATGCCAAAGAGAATGGCAGTCAAGAATGTAAACTAAATTAGACACTTTATTAATGGTTACTCAGATCTTTATATGATGGTTATTAAATGCACATATATGGTTTGAATGTTTTTTTAAATGTGATTGTAAGTTTTGCTTCATTTTTAATAATTTTTATTGGCAGCTTATGGAAGTGACAGGAAAGAACCAGGATGAGTGTATAGTGGCCCTACACGATTGCAATGGGGATGTAAACAGAGCCATCAACATACTGCTGGAAGGAAATTCTGACACTGTAAGAACAGACTGTTGCTATTTAAATTCACTTGTTTTGGAATCTTTCCATAAGTTTTTAGGTAAAAGATGGAGATTGCTTTAAGATCTAGAGATCTAATATTAGAGGCCTTTTTTCCTTTAAAATACACGTTTATAGAGAGGGTTTTTGTTTGCTTTTTTGCTTTGGAATTGACATGTAAAATCTATTTCCAACTTGATTCCATACAATAAAGGAGAGATTACTGGATTACAGAGCCTCTGTTCTGGTATCGCCTAAGATTTCACAACAGTAAAGGTGTTGTCAATTAATACTGTCCATCTGGTATCATAAAATTGTGCAAATCACTAATTGATCAAGATGAATGACTTTAAGCACACATTTTTAATCATATTCTGGGATTTTGTGAAGGAATCTTACTGATTTTTTTTCTTTTGTTTTTAAATTTTGCAAATAAAAAACCCTCAGTTCTTAGCTTGATGTCCAAGGTACAGGTAAAGCAAATGCTATAAGAATCTGTCAAATGGTAAGGAACCAAAATAAGCTTGGCCATCTACTCCAAGCCACTTGTAAAAGTTACCCACTGTTCATAGAAGTTATCCAATTGCCCGACATGGCACTGTAACAGTATTTCAGCAGCATCATGGCTTGCTTCATCGGTCAATATTAGACATCACTAAAAACTTAGAGTATACAAATAAATCTGGAGTATAAAAAAAAAATAAAATAAAAAAACTTGGAAAAAGGATACTATGACACTAATATGTCAAATGGACTGCAGGCTCATTTCATTCAAAATGGCTGCAAGGGCTCAACCATTTTATATATAATTAACTGGAAGTCACAGGCAACCAATGAAAAATCAGACACAAACTAAATTCTGATTGGCTGAAACTTAGCCCATTCGATGATGGTGTTCACATACCTGTGACATATCTGAAAACATTCAAAACCATTCCAAGTGCATCAAAAAAGGCTATTGAAATTCGTTTTTTTAACGACCCTTGGGAGCTACAGTATTCCACTTAAAAATGCCATTGTTAAGATTAAACAATCAGTACTTGTTTGTGTACAGAACATTATGCAATTTACAATGCATATATATGGAGGCTTCTCCTATAGGACTTTGGTAGATTTAACAATATATTTTACAGGTCTTGAATTTTTCTGTTTTGGAGAAGCCCTCTAGAAAGAGTCAGGGGGAGGGAGGTGGGATTTCAACAGATTTTTTACATGAGAATTATGATGGATTTTTTAAAATTCAAGAAAATTTGAAACAAAGTCTAGCACACATTGTTCCTTATTTATGCCAAGCAAGAAAACAAATTTACATTGTAAATATTTTTACATTTTCACCCTCTGACCCACCCCACCCTTCTTAGCTCTTTTCCCACCCACTCAGATTACCATAAAAACTAATATCAAATTACTACTCTGAAGGATCAACAATGGAAATTTGAGACTAAGGATGATAAATCACCTTACTCCTAGCCCTGAGGATAGCTTTTGTATGTAAGTCTCCCAAATTTCCAGAAACTTCTGTGCAGATTTTCCAGCTGCTTCTGTTTATGAAGTGCATTTCTCCATGACTAATAGGAGGGAGGGTCCTGTTCATTATCAAACAAGATTTCCTAATAAAAAGAGTTGTTTTTTTCTGCAGTTGCCAGCTTTTTCATGGAGCAGGACCGGACACTTGGGGGGGGGTGGGAGGCTGGGGAGCCAGCCGGCCGCAGCTACCCCTCCTTTTTTTTTTTCTTTTCGAATCGAGCGTTGATTTTTTTCTTAGGCATATTCTGCCTGCCTGTCTTTGGTTCTCGGTTCGACTCTCCTCTTCCTCTGTGACTCTTAGGAGGACAGCGCAAAGTAGCAACAAGTCCCAACACAGCTATGGGAGAGGTAGAGGAGGAGGAGAGACAAACTGAGCCCCGAAAACAGGCAGATGATTGGAGCGCTGCCAGGCTGCCACCACTGATTGGCCCCTGGCCTTGCCTGACCAGCTTTTAGAGTGTCCGGTTACCCTTGTAACCCAACACTGTACAACAAGATGCAAAACTGGGCTGTCCGGTTGAAAACCAGGCAGTTGGTCACCCCTCTCTGCAGACAAGCAGGATAGCAGTCCTCTCTCATGGGTGACCCGGAACTTAGGTCTCAAAGATTCTAGCGCTTTCAAACATGCCATGCTGAGCATGTGCAGCTATAGTTATCACCCTACCCTCTAGGCAGAGTCCCTCAGTCTCTCTTTTTTTTTTCTCCATAGAGCCATGTGGTCACGGTAGCTGTGTGGTCTCAGTATTCAGCTTTGCTCTTGCCTCAATTTTTGTTGTGATTTTTTTTTCTGGAGCTCCAGCTGTTTTTCTTTTGTTTCCTTTCAGTATTTTTATTTTTTCTCTACCTTTCAACTTTCTGCCATCTGTATGACTGGCCTTAGTCACTGTGCAGCCTGGCAGAGTCTAGTTCTAATCCTTAATAAATAAATACCTCATCTGCAGTTTAGTTTATGTCCTTTCCTTTCTGTCTGTTTTTGGTTCCTTTGTTTGATACTGACCGAATGCAGTCCATGGGTGATCCGTGTAGGCCACTGAACCTGGGGACTCGCCTGAGTTCTACCCAGGCAGCCGTTTCATGTCATTTCACTGATTGGTATTGATGGAGGTGAGGACAGTGAAGGGATCCAGGACCGTACATTCCTGTGGGAGGAGGGGGGAGAGCTCATCCTTTCCACATTCTATGGGACTAATCTCCCCAGGCAGAGTCCCTGAATGATGTATTCTCCCCTCTTGCTTGCCAGTGATAGCAGTACAGTCTTATTGTGAGAGAGGGTGAGCAGGAGCCTGGGTAAGCAGCGTTGCTGCTGCACCTTCGATGCCATGCCCAGTGCACAGATGGTCTAACATCGATGTCAGGACCGTGTCAGGGATCAGGACTGCCACTGAGTGCTATGGTCACCCTCTATGCCATCGAAGTGCGTGACTGCCCTCAATGTTGTAAGGGCCATCGTTATTGAGCACCATGCACACTGTCTATTCTCTGGCTGAGCTTTCCATGCCATAGGTGTTGGAGAGCACCGGCGGGCCCCATAGATGCCATTGTGTGTCAGGGGTTTTCGATGCATCAGAGCAAAGACATCGACCCAAGCATCATCGAATGTCATGGGCCACGTCAGGGACAAGGACTTCCATTAAGTGCCATGGTCACCCTCAATGCCATCAGGGCCGCCTGCGAGTGCCATGGAGGCTATCGGGGATGTTTCAAGTGATGCCATTCATGACTGCTCTTGGCGATGTTCAGCACAATCGCCGCCAGGGGACACGGGGATCGCCATCAAGTGCCTGGTCATCCTTGATGCTGTCAATAGCTGGGGCATGAGGGTCCCAATAGCCCTCAAGTGCCATGGAGGTCCTCAGCTGACAGGAGCTTCGGGTCTGGGGCAGCCACGGTGTGCTCAAGTGCCATGGTCTCCATCAACTCGAGACACCCTAGAGCACCAAGGCATCCAAGGTGCACCATGTTCTGGTATCCTCAAGTCTAACAGGTATTGGGGGCACCGTCGAGCCCCCTTGATGGTGTCTGGGAGGGACACCGAGGGGCATCGATGTGTCTTCGATGGCATAAGACTATTGGGTGCCCGGAGCCACCTTACAGCATTAAATGTGCTGGATTCGTGAGGCATCTGTGACCCTGTGGGGCTTTGAGCACCATCTGTGCTGCCAAGTGCCAGAGTTGCTATCTAGACTAATGTCATCCATAGGCACTGGCATGGACACCATCAAGCTCAAAGCATCAACGCCCTTTGGCACTTAGCTGAACTGAGCGGATGCTGGCTGTCATCTGTTCCTTTGGGCAATGAGTCGGTGTGTTGGTTCCATGGGACATCTGGTAGCATGTCTGTGCCACAGGGCATCCGTTTTTGGGCACCGTGGATGTCATTGGTACCACCGGACTATTGATGCTTTCAGGCACTGGTCTCCATCGGTGCCGTTGATTCTTGGACATTTTCACTTCTGAGTCATCGGCACATTCGGGCGCAATGTACACCATGGGTGCTACCTGCCTGTCATCTGCAGGTGCTTGGGGGCGCCATTGATGGTGCTGCATGCTATCACGCATGCAGGGTGCCTGTGGTGCAGTCAAGTGCTGTTGGTGCCATTGATGTGATCATCACTGGTGAGCATTAAGGGCACTATTGGCACCAGGGGCATCATTGCAACTGTGAGCACCAGTGGATGTGGTTGGGTGCTGCAGGGCACCATGGGCATAGTTTACCATGGACTTCCTTTCCGCCGTTATCTAATGGAAAGGGCAATGAGCCATTCACAACCCCAATTCAAGGGCTGCAATTATCCTCTTGGAGCATTGTCAGGTACCGTGGGTACCATGGGGATAATTTTGCCTACCAGCAGCGATGGCCGTAGTCGGAACCCCAGTGATACTGGGGTCACCGTCGTCACTCTGTTAGGAGTTAGTGCAACAGTGGAGCGCTTCATGCACAGTCCTGTAAGGCGGGGGTCGCCTACTCCTCCAAGCACCTTAGGTGCTGGCAGGCAGCATTCTCTGTCTATGTAGAGCCAGAGATAACGGGGACCGCCTTTGCGTGTCAGCTTCCTCATCTGTTTTGCACCTTAGGATACTAGCAAAGAGGATTCTATCGCACACTCTTGCTTTGCTTTTTTGCATTTTGCAGTTCTGTTGTAGATCTTGGTATCATCCACAAATAGACAGACTTTGCCTTTTATCCATTCTTCAATATTGCTCACAAAGGTATTGAATAGAGTTGGTTCCAAACCCAATCATCACGGCACTCTACTCAACACCGTAATCTCTTCAGAGTAGTTGTCATTTACCATTACACTCTGTCTCCTGTCAGTCGACCAATTTGTAATCCACTCCACCACCTTGGCGCCCACTCCCAAGCTTCTAATTTTATTCACAAGCCTCCTATGTGGGACCGTATCAAAAGTTTTATTGAAATCCATGTATATCACATTGAGTGCTCTTCCTTGATCTAATTCTCTAGTCACACAATCAAAAAAATCAATCATTTGTCTGACAGGACCTTCCCCCGGTTGAAATCATGCTACCTCGGATCCAGCAAGCCACCTGATTGCATTTAGTTCACTGTCCTTTCTTTCAGCAGAGTCTCCATTAATTTTCCCACCACCGAGGTGAAGCTAACCAGCCTATAAATTCCAGCTTCTTCTCTGCTGCCACTCTTGTGAAGTGGGCCACAATCTCTCTTCTCCAATCTCTGGCATCACTCCCATTTCCAGGGATCTATTGAACAGGTCTTTCAATGGACCCACCTGGACATCTGAGTTCTTGTAGTATCTTGGGATGTACCTCATCCAGCCCCATGGTCTTGTCCATTTTCAGTAGAAAGCATTACATCCAAATACCCATTTGGGAGAAAACTCTGTTCCATATAAATGTATAATTGCTGATTGTGTCACCAGGTCTTCCAGTTTATCCAAATTCAATTTCAGCCCTGTAAAAGACCCAAAGAGAGAAACTCTCATCAATTCCCAAAGACAACAATAGATTTTAAGTGGGTATTGTAGCTCCAGGGGTCTTAAAAAAAAAAATTAGAATGGTCTGTTTTTGATTGCTTTTCAGAATGTTTTTGAATGTATTTATAGATATATTGTGACAGGCATGTGAAAACCTTTGTCATCAGGCTAAGTTTCAACCAATCAGAATTTAGTTTTGTATGGTTTGTCGTTGGTTACTTGTCACTTTCAGTTATTTATATATAAAATAGTTGATCCCTTGCAGTCATTTTAAATGAATTGAAGCTGAGGTTGGTTTGTCATGGAAATGTGAAGGCAAAAAGACTGGATGGCCTATCTAGCCTGCCCAGTATGTATACCTAGTGAATCAAGTGTTTATCTAGTAGAACCTGTATACAGTTTCAATTGCTCTGTGCGGTATGAGTTTCTATTCTTATGCTATGTTACTGTGGCGAATAATTGGGCATAGTTTAACAGTTTTTTAGGATTTTACATTCTGCCAATTTATTGTTTTTGTCAAATTTTGACTTTGTCTTATGCCAGTTTTATTTGGTATATATGTTTTTATGTAAATCGCTTAGAGCTTTTGCACAAAGCGATTCAGAAATTTTAATAAACATAAACTAATTTAGCTACTCTATTCCCATCACTCCCTCAGAAATCCCTGTATTTATCCCATGCTTTCTTGAATTCAGATAGTTCTGCACCACCGCACCGGAAACTGTTCCATGTCATATGAGTAAGTATCATACTGTCCTTTTTTCCAAGTGCTTTAAAATGTTTTTGTGTTTTTAATATACTTCAGATTTATTAGTATGCTTTTTATGGGGGCCGATGTAATAAGACCTGCACTGAAATCGGTGCTCTTTTCCTGTGCATATATATATATTTTTTTTTAATGCATGTGGGAAAAGCAGGCTCCTCCATGAGATGTAATAAGGGGATGGCATGCAAATGAGATACAAGAAAAAAACCGCGTAGTGTACCTAATACCCGTGCCAGTATCTGCTGGCATGGGTATTAGGTACACTGCTGCAGAAAGCTGTGGTAAAATGGGCACTAAAATAGGTGCTCATGGAAAATGCTAGACTCATTTCTAATGATTGCAAGTTATTACTGTTAAAAAAAATTTTCATCTCCTACTGGCCTGTTTACTCCATTGCTGGCATTAGTGTGGTTGTGTGTCTATGCAGCCTTTTCCTCACTCAGGGCTGCTCGGCATGGATCAGCCTTGCTGGGAGAGAGCGGGGATGGATGGACCGACAATCTCTGGGATCTACAGCCATTAGCACAGACATCACCTGGAGCTGCAGCATGACCGGGACCAAAAGCCGCCAAGTAGTAGGAGTGATTGCAATCGGCAAGCTCTGAGTGCCCAGCGAGGATAAGCTGCACAGACACACACAACTTGGCATCAGAAAACTATTCAGGAAATGAAGGGAGTTTAAAATAGCTAAATAAAGCTAAGGAGCACTATTGCCAGCAATGGAGTAAAAGAGCCTCCCTGACCCAGGTAAAAAAAAAAAAAAAAAAATTAAAAAAAGACTGCACTTGCCAATTTCCCTGCTGGCACGGCTCCCTGCATAGCCTGTGAATAGATAATTGCCTCCTTTACATGCCATTTGCATGCACTTGCACAAAAGCAGCCATGTGTTTTTGTGCAGGTTTGTGCACATGTTTTTCTGCACTAATTGCATTATTACATAATGTAAGCGTGGAAAACCTTGAGTAATAACCTGTGCAAAAACCCATAGGCAGGTTTTGTGCAGCTTATTACATTGGCCCCTATGTGTTTAGTGATAGCTAACTTTGGCCACTGAAGCAGGTAATGATGATGCTGAAACACTGTCACAGTGCTATGTTGGGCAACTGGATAACTTCTATGAACAATGGATAATCTGTCCTGGTAGCTTGGCGTAGCTGGACAATCTTCTTCTTTTAGTTTCTAGCTGTTTGAAGCTTTTTATGGCCTTTACTTCACTGATGCCTTGCACGTCAAGCTAAGTATTGGGGGTTTTTTATATGCAAAAATTAAAAACAGAAAAAATAAAGGTGAAGATGATGGAAAGTTTATTCAGTAAGATTCCTTCACAAAACCTGGTATATGAGTAGAAATATGTGCTTAGATACATACATTTGATCACTTGAATTACACAATTTTATGATACTAGATGGATTGTATTAATACCTTTCCTTTTGTAAAACTGTTTTTGTTTTTTTTTTTTAATTTCTGGTTATTGACAATCAAAAAAATCATTTTTAATTAGTGCCTAAATATGGAAGGAATATAAAAAGCAAGGTGCTCAAAGAGCAGATTAATATCCAGAGGTAGCACTGAGATAGTGAAGTGTTGGATGGCATTTATCTGCAGCTCCAATGTGTGAAGTTGGGAAACCTCTTCATCTTTTAAAGTAAAATGTGCTTAAACAAAAATCAGGGATCTGAGGAAGATCTGGCCTTCCCTCCTTCCTCCCAGTCTGTGTTGGCTTCAGTAACTTTTAAGGAGGAGCTGGAGTGGTGCATCCAGCTGGCGGTGGAGCCGGCAATGCAGGCCATCGGTCCTGTAGCACAGACGACCGGTATAGTTGTTGCCAGTTCCTCCAAGGAGGAATCTCCGCCTGGGTCGGCAGAGATTTGGCCTGCTTCCCCCTGTCTAGCTTTGCCATGTCCTTCACCGGATTTGTTGGTGACTGCGCCTCTGGACGAAGGCCAGACACCTAGGGCCCAAACCCTGTAGATTAGTGACGAGGGTCCCTATGACCCCTGGAGGGATGATACTGTGGAGTTGTCCTCTGAGGGCTCGGAGGGTCTCCTCTCAGAACCATCTTCTCCAGAAGAGTGAAGGAGGTCCCCCGCCAGAGGAGTTATCCTTCACAGGTTTTGTGTGGGCAATGGCAGAAGCCATTCCATTCTGTTATTGATGGAGGAAGTTGCTCGGCAAAAGATGGTGGAGATCCTCCAGTTTTGTGTAGCCTCCTAAGGAAATCGTGGCAGTATCAGGGCACGATATCCTTAAGGAGCTGCTGTTGAGCATATGAGAGCTCACCCTCACAGTACCTCTCGTTAACAGGAAGGTGGATGGTGTCTACCTTGTCCAGAAAGCTACTGGATTTGATAAGCGTCAGCTGCCTTACTAGTTGGTGGTCATTGAATCTGCCCTCAAGAGGGCCAAGCGTTTTCGGACCCATTCCTCGGGGTCCCCAGAGAAGGACCACTGGGCATTAAACGCTTTTAGGAGGAAAGTCTTCCAGGCAGCCATGATTATTCCACGCATTGCCTTCTACCAGCTCTACATGAGCCGATGTTCATGAGGTAGCTAAACAGCTGCCTCAGCAGCAGCAGGTTTCCCTCCAGTCACTGGTGCATAAAGGCCTGGAGTGTGGAAAACACAAGATCTGTGCGACCTACAATGTTTTCGAAATGGCAGCAAGGGCCTCTGCAGCGGTAATTTGCATCCGCAGAATAGCATGGCTGTGGGCCTCTGATATTTATTCAGAGTTTCAGGAACGGCTTGCTGACCTCCTGAGTACTGGGGAGAATCTCTTTGGAGATAGACTGATGGACGTGGTGGCCCAGTTGTGGGACCACAATGAGACCCTCCAACAGCTCTCTGCCGGCATTCTGGACCCATCCTCTTCATCCAGGAGGTTGGCGAGGCAGAAGTAGAGGAAGTCTTTCTATCACCAGAGAAAATACTATCCTCTGCCCTCTCACTCCCATCAGCAGCATGTGAGCTCGCGTGGCTATCCCAGGCATCAGAGAGCTCCCAAACCCCAGCCGGTACCTCAGTCAACTCCTGGGACAGGGTTTTGACTGGATCGGAGGGAGTATAAGCCAGTTAACTGTAGCTAAGATGCTGGATCCTCCTGTTGGGGGCAGGCTATGGTTCTTCATGAACCAGTGGCCCAGAATAACTTCAGACTAGTGGGTTCTGTCCATTGTCCGTCAGTGGTACCAATTAAACCTATTGGGTATTATGCCAAATTGTCCTCTGTGCCTGTTTTGGGGGCCAGTACTGCTTGCGGAGCTCTCTGCCCTCTTAACATTCAAGGCTGTTGAGCCTGTTGCACCAAGGCAGAGAGGGTGGAGATTCTACTCCAGGTATTTCCTGATCCAAAGAGAACAGGAGGACTCATCCCATCCTAGAATTAAGGGCCTTGAAAAAATTTCTAAAAAAAAAAAAAAGTTCAAGATGGTTTCCCTGGGAACCTTGATCCCCCTTCTATGGAATGGGGACTGGTTCTGCTCCTTCAATCTAAAGAACGCATACACCTATGTTAAGATTTTCTTCCCAAGTCACAGGAAGTATAAGAACATAAGAGATTGCCATGCTGTACTTCCAGTACAGAGTGTTGCCATTTAGGCTAGCGTCAGCCCCACGTGTCTTCACAAAATGTTTGGCCATGGTGGTGGGGGTGCACCTCCGCAGACTTGGAGTGAATGTTTGGATGATTGGCTGGTCAGGAGCACATTTCAGGCAGGGGCTATTCGGTCCTTGAGCTTGACCATTCTGTATTGGAGTCACTAGAGTTCATCAACTACATGAAGGTTTATCTCAGTCTGTCACCTCAATTGGACTTCATAGGAACCCTGCTGGACACAGCTCAGGCAAAAGCCTTCCTGCCTCATTCACAGGCCGTCACCCTGGAGTACACAGTGGCAGAGATTCAGGAGAGCCAGCGGGTGTCAGTGCGGCACATGTTGAGGTTGTTGGGCCACATGGCTGCAATAGTCCATGTAATTCCCTTTGCACGTTTACACATGCGCTGAGCCCAATGGACCCTGAGGTTGCAGTGGCACCAGGCCATGCAGAGCCTCCAGGCTTGCATCCGGGTCACCCCCACCTGTCTCTCTGGGATTCTGTCCTGGTTGAGAGTATTGTCCAGTCGGTAACAGGGGATCTCCTTCTGGGGTCCTCTTACACAAATTGTCCTAAGCACAGATGCATTCACCTTGGGCTGGGGAGCTCATGTAGAAGGGCTCCACACCCAGGGCCTCTGGTCCACTCAGGAAAACTGTTGCCAGTTTTCCTGAGTGGGCCAGAGATCGGCTGTCCAGCAGAGTTGTCTGATCCAAACAGAAAACCAGGTAGCGATGTGACATGTCAACAAGCAGGGAGGTACGGGATAATATCTCCTGTTCGAGAAGTGGTTAACTGTTTAATGTAATTTAAGCCTTGTTTAATTGCTTTAATGTTTTTTTAATGTTTCTAATGTTTTTACTGGAATCAACTGTTTAATTTAATTTAAACCGTAATTAAGCCGTGTTCATCAGTTTAATGTAATTAAGCCCTGTTCAAGAGTTTAATGTAAAAAGCCACCGGCCACCCAAGCCCTGGGCGAGTTGCCGTTATTTGTAAACCGGATTGATTTGTATCTCATACAGGAATTTTGGTATAGAAAAATTAAAAATAAATAAATAAGTGATCTAGATTTGGTCAAGGGCCTTGTCCCAAGGGATGGTGCTTAGGGCAACGTATCTGGCAGGTATGGAGAATGAGGTGGCGGACAGACTGAGTCGTGCCTTCAGACCTCATGAGTGGTCCCTGAACCAGGAGGTAGCGAATCGGATCTTCCACCTCTGGGGAAGTTCAGATGTAGATCTGTTCATGTCCCCCCTGGAACAGGAAGGTAACTTGGTTCTGCTCCCTGTACAAGGACACACAGCAAACCAGACTTTGACACCCTTGCCCATCATTGGGGCAAGGGTCTTCTGTATGCGTATCCTCCAATTCCTTTGCTGGAGAAGAGGCTCTTGAAGCTTCGCAAGGACAGAGGGACTATGATCCTCATAGCCCCTTATTGGCCGAAACAGGTCTGATTTCCTCTTCTGCAAGAGTTGTGCATCTGGAAACCGATCAGCTTGGAGACTTCCCCAGATCTCATCATGCAAGATCAAGGCAGGCTGAGGCATCCCAACCTCCAGGCTCTGTCACTTAGAGCCTGGATGTTAAAAGGTTAATCCTGCAGCTGCTTGATCATTCTGTCAGAGCCATGGCAGCATCGGTGGCTCACTTGCAAGCAATTACCATGGAGGAGATCCTCAAGGCTGCGACGTGGAGTTCTCTACACACATTTGCATCACATTACTGTTTGGAAAGGGATGGCCCACGTGACAAGTTTGGTCAGTCTGTCGTCCGGAACCAGTTTGAGTTGTAGAACCCAACTCTCCCTGCTTAGGGCCCATTGTTTAGGTTCAGGCTGTCTTCTCCTCTGTTCCCAACAGCACGGTTGTTGTGCCCATTGACACCTGGTTTGTTTCTTAGTCCATTTTCTGTTGGGAGCAGCCTGTAGCTGGGGATTCACCCATGTGTGAGGACTCCCATCCTGCTTGTCTAGGAGAAAGAGTTCCTTACCTGTAATAGGTGTTCTCAGAGGACAAAAGGATGTTAGTCCTTACGAAACCCCTCTTCCACTCTGGGAATTGGGTTACTCCTTTTTGCTATTTTCAATCTAATTCTATGTTATAAGAATGAAGAGGAACCCGCGTAGATGTGTGGTATGGGGCATGTTCAGTATGCCAAGTCAAAGTTCTGGAAACTTTGACAAGTTTTTCTGTACTAGGCTCCATCTGATGATGTCACTCATGTGCGAGGACTAACATCCTGCTGTCCTGGGAGAACACCTGTTAGAGGTAAACAACTCTGCTTAACTCCAAATATTCTCTGTGAGTTTTTGATGGATTCTGCATTTTTTTGAATTCGTGAGAATCATCAAACCCATTTTATTAGAAACCTGTGGTATTTGACTTGCATCACAAGTAATAAAAACCAGTACATGGTTGGATCATGTGCGTCCAATCTAGGCCCTTCTCACTGCAGGAATCATGTTTTTGCTCCCAAGAATAAGATCTGGATTGTATGTTGTGATGTGAGGATTAAAATCTGAATTCCTAACCATGTGGATGGACATTTATCAATCAAGCCCCCACTTCTCCAGGTAGTGACCAAACCTTGTAGCTTTTTTTTTTTTTTTTTTTTTAACCAGTTGCTTGGGGAAATCACTTGTTTTGTCTGCTGTTGGATTAAGGACAAGATTGAAGTCCTCTCCAGTCATGATATATCCCTCTGAAAAGGAAAACAGTTAACAAGTATTTATTTATAAACTCTAGCTCATTCTTTAGAGGCATAAACTAAGGCCAGTGTCAGCTGCTGATTACTGATTACCCTCTTTATTATTACATAGCCTAGAAACATGACATCAGAAAGAGAACATATGTCCTATCTAGTCTGCCTGCCTATGCAGTTGCTCATCTCTACAATTCTTCCCAGTTCTTCAGAAATCCCCTCTGCTTTTGTCCCATACTTTCTGGAATTCAAATAATGTCTTCCTCTTTACCACCTCCACTGGGAGAATGTTCCATATATCAACCATTCTTTCTGAGTCTACCCCCTTTTACCCTCATCCCATTATCCTTCCATTCAGAGTCTTTTTGTTGAAAGAGACCCATCTCCTGTGCATTGATATTTAAATTTTTCTCTCCTAGCTCCTCTATTCTGCTTTTCCTCTAAGGTAAACTTGTTTAGATCTTTGTCTGTTCCCATATGCTTTACAGTGAAAATCACACTTTTTTTTTTAGTAGCCACACTCATATCTAACAGACTTTACCAGTTGAAAAGTGAAGTTTTTAGCCATAAAGGACTTCTGCTGTCCTTCATTTGACCTCAACCAAGATAAAATATGACCTTCATATAATTTTAGATTTGAGTGAGAATTCTCTTGACTGTTTGAAGTGTGTCTCTTGGAGAAGAATTACTGCTGCTTTCCGTCCGGAAATTTTTCTTTGAAGCTTGATTCATTTGACAGAGTTTAAATCTTTCACATTTAGAGGCACACATGAAGTTGATCATAGTTGCCATACTAGGATGGTTACAATAATAGCTGAAGATTTAATAAGCACCACCTTCTCATCAACCCGCACCGTTACACTTCTTACCAAGTAAAATTGCATTGCCGTTATATGGCATACTAGTAATTCTCTGGCAAAACCTTCAAATTAATTGCTAAATGCATCCCTAATTCCCCTTCCCCTTCAAAGTCCAGCCCATCAGCATAACCTTTGCTGGATTGGACTCATGGAAATATCACTCCTCCTACCTCTTGTCTTAACTTTTACTCAATCTGAGCTGCTATTTAGGTAACACTTTGTTTAGTTGTACCCCTATAACCAGGTTTTGAATCAACTAATTTTTCCCCTTTGAAGGGACAAACCTCTTTGAAGTGTGCTAATAAAAAGGAGAAATAAAGAGGAAAATAGACTCTAAAGGTAATTGGTTAGGAAAGAAAAGGAGAATGCATTGAGTGAAAAAGAACTTTCTCAGATTAGTTTTAAATGTGCCACATGTTACCTTCATGGTGTGCCCCCTAGTCCTTCTATTATCTGAAAGAGTAAATAACAGATTCACATTTAGTTCTTTTAAACACCTCTATCATATCCCCCCTCAGCTGTCTCTTCTCCAAGCTGAACAGTCCTGACCTCTTTAGTCTTTCCTCATAAGGGAGCTGTTCAATCCCCTTTATCATTTTCGCCGCTCTTCTCTGTACCTTCTCCATTGCAACTGTATCTTTTTTGAGATGCAGCGACGAGAATTGTACACAGTATTCAAGGTGCGGTCTCACCATGGAGCGATACAGAGGCATTATGACATTTTCCGTTTTATTCACCATTCCCTTTCTAATAATTCCCAACATTGTTAGCTTTTTTTTTGACTGCCGCAGCACACTGAACAGACTATTTCAATGTGTTATCCACTATGACGCCTAGATCTCTTTCTTGGGCGGTGGCTCCTAATATGGAACCTAACATTGTGTAACTATAGCATGGGTTATTTTTCCCTATATGCATCACCTTGCACTTATCCACATTAAATTTCATCTGCCATTTGGATGCCCAATTTTCCAGTCTCACAAGGTCTTCCTGCAATATCACAATCTACTTGTGATTTAACTACTCTGAATAATTTTGTATCATCTGCAAATTTGATTACCTCACTCGTCTTATTCCTTTCCAGATCATTTATAAATATATTGAAAAGTACGGGTCCCAATACAAATCCCTGAGGCACTCTACAGCCCACTCTCTTCCACTGAGAAAATTGTCCATTTAATCCTACTCTCTGTTTCCTATCTTTTAGCCAGTTTGTAATCCACGAAAGGACATCGCCTCCAATCCCATGACTTTACTTTTCCAAGAATCCTCTCATGAGGAACTTTGTCAAATGCCTTCTGAAAATCCAAATATACTACATCTACCAGTTCACTTTTATCCACATGTTTATTAACTCCTTCAAAAAAGTAAAGCAGATTTGTGAGGCAAGACGTGCCTTGGGTAAAGCCATGCTGACTTTGTTCCATTAAACCATGTCTTTCTATATGTTCTATGATTCTGATATTTAGAACACTTTCCACTATTTTTCCTAGCACTGAGACCATTATCCCTACAGTGGCAGCATCATGTTATGGGGATATTTATCAGCAGGGACTGGGACACTTGTCAGGTTAGAAGGGACAATAAATGGAGAAAAGTACAGAGGTTTTTTTTTTTGAGGAAAACCTGCTGGCTTCTGCAAGAAAGCTGAAACTGAGACAGGAATTCAGATTTCACTGTGGCAATGACCTGAAAGACACAGCCACAGCTACACTGGAGTTGCTAAGGAACAAAAAAGTAAATGTCCTGGAGTGGCCCAGTCAGAGCCATGACCTCAACCAGGTTGAAAATCTGTGACATGACTTGAAGATTGCTGACCATAAACACTCTCTTAGGAACTTAACAGAGCTTAGTTTTGTACAAAAGATGGTTTAATATTGACAAATCTACATGTGCGAAGCTGGTGGAAACCTATCCCAGCAGACTCACAGCTGTAAATACTGCCAAAGATACTTCCACAAAGTACTAACACAGTGGGGTGGAGACATATAGTTGTTGGATTTCAATTTTGTTTATTTTTAACTGTTTTGTCCCCCAGTATAACATTTTTGACCCTAAAAGACATGGAGCATGGAGTGTTGAGTGGGGAAAAAGAATCCTCATTTAAATGTATGCAAGACTAACACTGACACAAAATGTGAGTGTTTAAGAGGATGTAGACTTTCTGTAGCCCACTTATACCCCAGCATCCTATCAAAGCGCTTGCTTGTAAGGTGTTGCTCTTTATCCAGGACTATTTGTCATATTATCCTTGGTTCTCCATCTTCTTGCGTAGATGGGCATACAAGGTTCTCTATTTAGTTCATACCCAGTATCTCTCCCTTCCTATGTCAAATCACATGGGAAGGAAGGTATACATGCGTTTTGTACTGTGGCCCTTTGTGACAGACTGAAGATGTGTAAGCTTCTTGACGTTGGTATCCTAGAAAGGCTCATGAATGTTTTACCTTCATGACACATGCAGGTTCTTGCAACAAAATGTTAGAGCTATTCCCATTTACCAGTTTATACAATGTTTTTGTCTGGGTGAATGTGGGTGTGGCAAAATGGGGATCTATGTGTACATTGTGATTGGATTGTTTTTTTGCTGGGATCTTTGTTGTGTCTCAGTGAGAACTTATTTCTCTTATTCGCTCTTAAACTAATAAGCAGGTAACATCCTGACCCCTACAGCATACTACAGTTTCTGGCAACCAAGACTGAAAGGGTTAATCATGTAGCCTTGATTCAAAATAAGGCGTGAACTGATGTTTCTTCAGTTATCTACAGAAAGTTGTAATCATGTAACATTCTGAGATTATTACTGACATGCAATGTTTTTAGTTAGGGAGCAAGTATCCTGCATTCCAAGTGGGTTACATAGGTTACATAGGCTTAGCCTGAGAGGAGCTGACAAGAAAAGTGCAAGAACAACTTTAGTCTTGATTGAAAAGCACAGCCAATCAGATCTGTGTTGAGATTCTGTTCCACATCTCAACAGTTTCCTATGGATAGACTGTTATCAGAGCTTCTCTGGCTAGTTAATGTAAATCGTAAATATGTAGTATTCATAGTATAAATCCTGTTTCTTTCCCCTGCCTATTTTGAAGATTGAATTTTTCTTGTTTACTATTTCTCTTTCTTAATAAACTATTTAATTTGTTAGTCCTGGGTCTGAAACTGATTAGTGATCCACAGAAATGTGTAGCTGTGTATTTTCAGTATTTTTGTTTGGTCTGCAGCTGTTAATTCTGGAATCTGTTTGAACCCTCGATTTTGTAGCATCACGCCATCTCTAGTCAACACCAAGGAATAATTGGTGGGGCAGGGTACTTGCTTCGTGGCATCTGGGAACCCAGTTGATGGGTGGGAGGTTACCAATATAAGACTGCATGCTCAGGTGCAGGTGAAACCTTTGCAGCGCTTGGCAGGACCCTTTGAGTGACCAAGGAGTTAATCCTGAGCAATGTTAGCAGTTGCATAGAGACATTAAGTGACAATAAAATTCTCCTGTATAAGGAAATATGTGGTCTGAATTTAGTGATGTATTTGCTTAGGGATATTTGGATTTTTTCATCTTGCACAAACAAAAGCTTCTGAACTATTATGGACACAAAGTTGTAAAAATCGGTTGAATAATGTGGCAAAATTCATTCTCTCTGCTTTTGCTGCAGTGTTAGTCAATCTAAAATAGGCCATTTTATAATGGAAAAATCAATTGCAGTGACTTAATTCTAATACTTACCATTGCAAAGTATATATGAATAAAGTGAGAAGCTTGGGAGAGAGCGCCAAGTGGTAGTGTGGGTTACAAACTGGTTGATGGGTAGAAGACAGTGTGTAATGGTAAATGGAACCTATTCTGAACAGAGAATGGTGTTAAGCGGAGTGCCACAAGGATCAGTGTTGGGACCAGTTCTATTCAGTATCTTTGAGTGACATTGCGGAAGGAATAGAAGGTAAAGTTTTTCTGTTTGCGGATAATCCTAAGATCTGCAACAAAGCAGACACTCCGAAAGGAGTAGAGAGAATGAAAAGTGATTTAAGAAAGCTTAAAGTGTGATTGAATACTTGGCAGCTGGTATTCAATGCCAAGAAGTGCAGAGTCATGCATCTGGGGTACAGTAATCAAAAAGAGCTTTTAGGAGGAAAGTCTTCCAGGCAGCCATGATTATTCCACGCATTGCCTTCTACCAGCTCTACATGAGCCGATGTTCATGAGGTAGCTAAACAGCTGCCTCAGCAGCAGCAGGTCTCCCTCCAGTCACTGGTGCATAAAGGCCTGGAGTGTGGAAAACACAAGATCTGTGCGACCTACAATGTTCTCGAAATGGCAGCAAGGGCCTCTGCAGCGGTAATTTGCATCCGCAGAATAGCATGGCTGTGGGCAATTACCCAAACACTAAGAAGATCGCAATTACCCAAACACCCCAGTCCCACCAAGATTGATCTAGCTATGTCTTTTGGCAGTTTCATCAGATCTGCTGAACTTGCCTTCATTTTTTTATTCAGCTCAGCCACATTTTTTTCATCTCTTCAAACTGTCTTTTGTGGGAGGAGAAATTATTTGATTTTGCTTTATAAGTTTTCTTCCTCATATCCTCAAGAAGGCCAGCAGCTTCAAGTTTTATCTGACATGCAAACAGAAGATGTTATACAGATCATCACAGAGTTTTGCTGTAAATGCTAGGGAGAAGGTCACGAATGTCTCTTGCTGTGATATCTGCATGAAGATGTCACCTAGAGTGGTTCAGGCCTGGAAAGACAGGCTGTAAGCATTACAGGTGGGCTGGAGTTTAACTCCTCAAACCTGGCATCAGACTCTTGATATAAGGATTATGTAGCTGCACCCAACTTCTGGTGGCCAAATTGTGTTAACAAGGCCCTCAATCTCTATTCTATTTCTTGATTTGAGGATAGGCCCAGGAGCTAAGAAATTTCGTTTTCCTGGTTGGTGCTGACACAAGGGTTTGGAGTGCTTAAGCAAGGAGCTGAAGGACTTTGGCATTGAGCCTCATGCAGAGGCATTGAATCTTTGATACATATCTTCTAATTGCTCAAAGTCAGAAGATGCAAGAGGTTCTCCACCATCTAAAATGGTTGATTTTGGAGGTGTGCTCTATTTCCCAGGTACAAAAAATGCCACAACAGGCTCCAGAAGTCCAGCTTGAAACCTTCAGCAGCAATCTCCGTAGAGAGCCCAGAGGATGTTCAGTTGCCTATGAGACTGATTCTAATGTTGTCATCGACTCTCAAGATAGATTTGGACAGGAAAATTACTGATTTGCTTGAGGTACTAGGCATGTTGAATTCCCAACGTCAATCTCCCTGACATCTCTAGATGCTTTGAGTGATCTTTCTTCCAGTGCCCCAAGCCCAGCTTTGTGCTGTTTGTGTGGAGCTAAAGTCATATGGATTTGAAATGGGAAGCAGCTTCTTCTTGGACTCTACTTGATTCAGAAGCCCAAAGAACTGAGTTTGAGGGCATGGAGGCCCATGGCTCTAGTCAGTGCAGTCCCAGACATTAATTCTACCAATGTTTTCTGAGCATCATGAAGAGCCTGGAGTCCTGGATATCTCTGAGAAGTACTGTTCTGAAGAATTTTAAACTATAGTCTCATTAGGGCCCTCTCCTCCTCTGGTCAGAAACAGGTCTTCACTTGCTCTGATTTTGTGCAGAGAATGGCTAAAATTATTCCTTTTGAGTTGCAGGGTGAGGATGAGTCCAATGTGCACCCTCTTGGCTTCTTCAAATACCTGGATACGCTTAAGGAATTGATGCAAGCCTGTCCATAATCCCTTTCGGGCAGGGCCAGATTTAAGATTATGGTACCCATAGGCAGAGAATTGTGGATGGGTGGTTGCACCCCCCAGAAATCAGAGAACAATGGGGAGGAGTCCCAATTTTTGACAGCCTTCGGAATTTGGCGTTCTAGGTACATGCCTATGCCAAAATCCTGCGCTGCTTCCAGGATGTATGGAAGAGAATTGGGAGAAGACACAGACACAGACAGACACAGTCTCTCTCACACAGTCTCTCTCACACAGTCTCTCTCACACAGTCTCTCTCACACAGTCTCTCTCACACAGTCTCTCTCACACAGTCTCTTTCACACACACAGTCTCTCTCACACTCATTCTCTCTCACACTCATTCTCTCTCACACTCATATTCTCTCTCACACTCATATTCTCTCTCACACTCATATTCTCTCTCACACTCATTCACTCTCTCTCTCACACTCTCTCTCTCTCTCGCACTCTTTGTTAAGAAAGTAGACACAAACTGTTGTACCTGAGCAGTTGAAGGATCCAAGAAGCATAGCTTCATACCAGATCTACAAAGGGCTGGTGCTTCCATTAGGCAAACCAGCTAGTCTCCTAGAGTTCCAAAAGTTTGGGAGTGGCAAAATCCCACCAGCGCAAGACCTAGAAGGGGTCCTGTGCTGGAGCCACTGTCGCTGGTAGGAGGGGAGAACACGGCTGGACTTGCCACCATTAGATAATCTGGAGGAAGTGGGAGGTGCATGACTGCAGGTTCGCCTAGGGTGCCAAACTTGCACCAGCTCTAGATCTACAAGATTCAGTGCTTGCACATATTCCTGGAAGGGGTCCAGAAATTCAATGACTTTCTCCCTCAAGCAAATTAGGTAGAATGCTAATGAGAAGTGTGAAAAGCATATAGCCCATATGGCCTATGATTCTTTTGAGTGTAAACACGACAAGTGCAAGTAAACTCTTGTTGGTCAAGATTCATAAGATATGTTTGTTTATTTTCAAATATGGCAACTCCACTTTGCTAAACACAGTGTTATGAAGCTTCATAACTTGCACTTGTCGTGTTTACACTAATCGTGTTGAGTGTAGCATTAGCTCCAGTAGTGGACACTATGATTCTTTTGAAACAGCACTGAGAGGCCCTACATAAGCTGTTGACACCTGTAGATTCTATTAGCTGTGGGCTTCAGGCTTCCATGAATAATTGTAGAGAAGGTTTATAGATGTGCCTTTTGGAAATCTCTTTGGAGATGGTCAGAAAAGTGGTAGAATTCATGACAGTGATGCTACCTTTGAATCGTTCTTCACAACTCAGATTTCATAGTGGAACCCTTCAGAAGAAGATATTCTCCCCAAAAGAAATGTTTCCCAGGATCTAATTGTCCCAGGTAACAACAGAGCTCTAGGCCATGCCATTGTGCCCATAGAAGCTGAAAGCCCCACACTTCCACCCAGTCAAAATGCTGGACGAGGTTTTGACTGGATCCAGAGGAGAGAGTCTGGATCCGTTTCTGTTCCAGAAGACCTCCCTGTAGAGGAAGGTGGTTAAGTGGTTTTTTTTGTAAGCCACTGGTCCTGTTGAAACATTAGACAGTAGGATTCTTTGGATCATAAAGGAAGGCTACAGATTATACTTATTGGGAATTCCTCTAAATGGCCCATGAAAAAAAAGCACTACAGGTTAGCTAGGAGTGTGAATCTGTGACTTGCATGTCTTTAGATAAAGCAAAGTTGCTTATCTGTAATAGGTGTTCTCTGAAGAGAGTAGTTCACCAGTCGCTCAATTTCTCCCTCCTCTCTTTCAGAATTTTCCCCACAGTCAAAGCTTTTCTATAGAACTGAGGGGGGATTCACCCAGCTCCTGCAAGAGCTGAAAGTGCCATGAATGAGCAGTGGAGGGCATTGCCCTTTCCAGAAAGATCTGGAAGAAACTGTCCCATTCAGTGCATGGCATGATTATATAACTGAACTGTTCTCTTCAGAGAAAATGTGTTATAGATAAGCAACTTTGCTTTTTCTGCCTAAGGCAGAAAATATTGATGAATATGATGGGCCCTGATTTGAATGCATTGATTAAAGCTGATGCCCTCAGCATACTTTGTGGATCAGTTTGTTATTGCCAGGAGACTAGGTTTTTTGCTGTTTTCTGGCTTTCCACAAGTTTTTAAGGCGTTCATGTTTTTTTTAGCATCTAGTCATACATTTTTATCTGTCAACAAGCAGAGCTGAATTAACTATGACACAAGGGTGATGTGATCCAATGGCGTTGAACAGACCAATTTCTCTAGATCAGTAAAACTTTTACCAAAGAGCTGAATAATGGGGTTGGTTGTTTTCTTTGATATTGAGTTTTTTCTGCTTACTATCTTTCTGGGTCTAAAATGCTTCTTTTCCTTCCATCTGATTAATTAGACTTCATGGGAGACTGTAGGAGGAAAGAAGAAAGCTCCTGGGAAAGAGGGTTCAGAAAATAAAGAGAACAGAGAAAAGAAAGGAGACCGAGAAGTGAGCCGTGGGCGTGGGGTCTCCAGCCGGCGAGGGAGAGGCAGTAGCCGCGGCAGAGAATGTAAGTCTTGCTCTTTTCTCTTGTTTGCTTCTTGCTTTGATACTGGCTGATAGGGACACAGGCATTGTGGAACTACTGCACTTCACACAGCATCTGCTCAAGGTCTTTGAACCAGCTTCTTTGAGTGCCTCACTAGTCATGGGAGGGTCTTTGAATTTTGCTTTTTGTTTGTGATAATTGTTTCCTTTGAGGAGCAATAAGGACAAGTGGTGACATCACTGGATAATGCTGATGCAGAACATGCTCTCTTAGAGATCAGAAAAACCTAGAAGTCTTACTGAGCATGCATGGATGTTCCTGCATCACCACTGACATGCAAGCCTCTTCAGTCAATTTTCTTTAGCTGAAGTGAACGGACTTCTGCCTTCTCCCTTCTCTGCTGCATCACTGCATTTTTCCCCAGTGTTTTGTTTCCCATTCTTTATTTTCTTTTTGTTCTAATCTCCTCAAAAAAAACAATTTTGATTAGATTAGGCAGTCCTTTTTTCATTTTTGTGCTTTTTAAATTTTCTTTTGTTATATCGAGGTGAAAGGCTATTTGAGCTTTATACCAAATGTAACCAGATGTCAAGCCTCAATTTTTATGTGCTCTGCTATGCTACTTAGGATTTTCACACTCTTACAAACTGTGCAGCGTTTGGATGGATGTCCCCATGGGCTGTTTCCTACAGAGATCTCAAATTGAAGTTCCAGTTATCTTCTTCATTAGAAGAGGGGACAGCACTTAAGCAAAAGAAGCCGGCATCTTTGTCATCAAAGCTGAAACTCGCTGGCTGTTGAACATTGATGCTAAAAGGAGGCAAAAAAGTCTTCTTTAATGCTGAGAAGCTCGAGGAATTCTCACAGAAAACACAGTACAAAAGTTAGTGCAAATACTGTCAGCTCTGTCCATCTTTGGTGCAGTGCCATCAGTGCAGTTAACATATCCTATCCTGGCACCATCAGCTTTTTCCACCTTGGCACTGCCAATACTGGCCCTGACAACTTTACTGTCACCGATGCTGAAATTCCTTTCTCAGCCTAGAAATCCTGTGGTCCATACTCAAAATCCATTTAGACAGATAACTCAAACGTTATCCGTCTATAAATAGCTAATATGGTTTTCAGCCACTTATCTGGCTAAATTATAGCTGAATAACTACTTATCTGGCTATAATTTAGGCAAATAAAAAAGCATTCTGGGGAGGGGTTGACTTATCTGGCTAACTTAGCTGGATATTGGGTATATCTGGCTAGTTTAGCCAGATAACTTTAAGCCTGCTTCAGTGTAGGCTTAAAGTTATCTGGCATGTGTAGCTGTGAAACTAGCTACTTATCTGGATATCTTCAGAGAGATCCAGGTAAGTAGCCTACCTCCTGCCGCACTGGCTCAGAATCCTGCCTCCAACCTCAAGAAATGCCTTAAGGCTAGAAAAATAAGATTGCTTCCAGCCCAGTCCTATAGGTCTCTCCCCCTGTTCATGCTAACATTGTCCACAATTATATGAAGAATATCCACACCTTCGCCTCCACAACTCATGCAGACAATCTTGGAAATGTTGGCTACCCAGCTGGATTCACAGTCCTCCTATGACTGTTGTTGTCTGTGGGTTGCCCCAGAAATGAACGGCCTAATCTCAGGAAAGTCAAATCCAGACCAGCTGTCTTCCTTTCTGGTTGAGCCTTTAGTTGCTGGTGGCTGGCGAGGCATGAAAACAGAGGGAAGCTCCCAAAATAGGGAATCAGAGATCTGAAATAGGGTAAGGAGCAGGAATGAACCAGGAACCCAGAAAGGAAAGCAGGAGCACTGAATACAGAAGTTGAAGATAATGAAGTCTTCTGGATACAGGAGCAGAGCCAGAGTGAGGACTGGAAAGTAGGACTAAGTTCTGGCAACTGACTGCTGAAACTTCCTCAGTATAAGTACAAGTCTGTACAGGAAACAAGATGGCTAAGGGGGCGGGGGAGGGGGGGTGCGGGGAAGTAAGGAGCAACAGTGCTGGGAGGACTAAACAGTTCAAGCAGCTCACAGTGCCACCTGCATTCAAAGTTAGTAGCAATTCTGCACTTGAGAGGAGAAGCAGTGAAAGAGACTGGCAGCAGTAGAGCCAGAACTGGCAACTTGGCAGGAGTTAGCAGGTGTTGGAGGGAGATAAAGAAAAACAAAGCCAGAGGAAGGAAGGAGTGGTAGCCAGTTTCTGCAATTTTGCAGAAATCTGCACAGAATTGCTGGAAATTGGGGGTAGCACTTCTGTATCATTATCTATAGCCCCTAATTTCTTGCAGCAATTCCGGGATGAATTCTGTAAGTTTCTCAAACTCTGCAGCATTTCTGTGACATATTTGCATACATTTGAATATTAAATCATTTTATTTTTCATGATAAAATAGTTCTCTAACCTTGCTTTGTCTCTGTATAATTTTATTTTATCTATTTATTTATTTATTTATTTATTTAACATTTTTATATACCAAAATTCATGTAGCAATGTTACATATCAATTCGGTTTACATTATAACATGTAAGAATGCGGTTACATCGAACAGGGAGATAAACTAGGAGCAAGTAACTGGGGAATAAAATACAACGAATAAATAAAGAAGTGCGAGTTCTACTGCGAAGTTAAGGCTAACCTGGCTAAATATCTAGGTGCTTATTGGATTCAATAGTCACGGTACATGGTACATTTTGTTTTGGAAGTTTTATGGGTAGGGACTTTCAAGTATCGATGTGGAAGAGGAAAGGAAGAGAGAGTCTCAGAAGTGGAGGGAGGTTCTGGGATGAAGTGAAGAATCCATAGTGGGCTCTGAGAGAGGTTAATTCCCTGGCTCCAGCCCTGCTCCTCATCCAGTCCATTTTCCTTCCTTTTTCCACTCTGTCCTTTTTTTCTCCCTTTTTTTCCCTCATCCCCCTCATCTCAAGTGCCAACACATACACACTCGATCCTCTCTTTAACGGATACCTTCCATTCCTCAGTTCCTCTTTCACATGTCCCCTATCTTCCCCCTCCTATGCTAATTGGGCTAGAAGTAGGAGGAGGTGAATAGCAGTATCTCAGACCACATCCTCTTCTTGCTGCATGGAGCCTGACCGCTGCTTTGAATTGTGCAAGACACCAGTACTGCTCTGTAGTTCAAGCACTGTGTCTGACCTTGGCTGGCAGAGAAGGATGCAGCCAATGCACTGCCACACAACTCCTATTGCAGGTCTGATCTATGTAGGAAGAGGGATTCGTGGTAAATAGGTAGGGTAGTTAGAAGCATGAAAGTACTGGGGTCTAATAAAGTGCAAAAGCTATGCTTTTCACTGATGTTTAATGAAAGAAAACAGAGGTCAAAATATAACACTTGTTCCCTGACTTAAACTGCAGGAGAAAAACCAAGTTTCCTAGCATGTGGATAGATGGATTTGGGACCAGTGGGTAATGCACCTGTACCAGCAAATGGAGACAGAGTAAACTGATGTCACTCCAGGGCTTTATATACTGTGATATCAGCCTGCCAGTAATTCTCCTTCTCCAGCAGATGGTGGACATGCATCTCCCTACTAAGATTGCTTCAGATTTTAGAAGAAGAATTAAAAAAAAAAAAAATTGATTGCCCTTCTCTCCTGCAGTGATACCAAATGGTCCCTTCCCCAGTTGAGAATTCCTGAGGTGATTTCTGTGGTTCCTCAGATGTGTGCCTTGGTCCAGTAGCTGGGTTTTCAGACAGCATGGACTTAGCTGATTGTACAGCTTAAAGGCAGCGGATGCAGGAGGCTAAGCGTGGCGGTGACGGAACATGCCCTCTCCCCTTGCAGCCAGAGACAATCTCTGTATTCAGCTGGGAAGGACTGAGCTCAGGTAAGTTTAAAAAAAAAAAATCCTTAAAGAGACAGTGAAGGAGAGTTGTCAGGGATCCCCCCTTCCCTGGTCTCTGAGCTCAGTGTGCAGTTCAGACGTTCGTTCCGCCCCAAGGGAGGTCCAGAGATGGAGGGCAGTCTGATGGGTTGAGCAGGCTTTTCCAATTCGGCTGCCCTCTATAGGACGTTGGTTCAGTGGTGCATCTTGGTATGTGTCCGGGTTTTGGACGCTTAGTTGAGCGTCTGCTTGGACATCCAGGTTAAGCGGCATCTGGCTTGGATGCACGTTTATCCTCTGCGCACAAATTGAGTATAAGTTTGTGTGCACTTAAGTTGAGACACCTAGTTCTTGGACGCCTAGTTTTTGGACGCATATATATATATAAAAATTTTTAGATCTGTTGGCGACTTCTTGCAATGCGAAAGTTCCTTGATTCTTCAGTCGCAGGTGAGATCTGAAGTCCTTGGATATCAATGCTTTTGTGCAGGTCTGGCTGGAAGACAAGGTGCTGTATGCCTTTCCCCCATGGCCTATGTTGGGCAGACTTGTTCAAAGAATCGAAGGCCACAGGGTGATTGTGCTCCTAGTGGCACTGGATTGGCCCAGAAGACCATTGTATGCAGATCTGCGAAGACTCCTGGTAGAAACCTCCATTTGTCTTCCTCCGCATAGGCATCTGTTACAGTAGGGGCCTGTCCTTCAAGAAGATCCAACTCTGTTTTGTCTTATGGTATGGGCCTTGAGAGGGCTCGCTTGTTGAAGCATACATATTCTCCTGCAGTGATTGCCACCTTGCTACGAGATCGAAAGTTCTCCACTTCCTTAGCTTATGTGCGGGTTTGGTGAGTTTTGAGGCTAGGTGTCAAGATCAAGGTGTTTTTCCTCGTTCAGTTAAGATCCCACTCATTTTGGCATTTTTGCAGGATGGGTTAAATAAAAGGGTGACCCTTAATTCCTTGAAGGTACAGGTAGCTGCTCATCCTGATGTGGCCCATTTCTTGAGGGGGAGTGAAACATCTTCATCCTCCTTTGCGGTTACCGGTTCCTTTGTGGAATCTTAACCTGGTGTTGGATTTCTTGGTGGGCCCTACATTTCAACTGCTGTGTAGCCTTTCCTTGTAGTTACTGATCTTGAAAACAGTGTTTCTGGTGGCAGTTTGTTCTACGTGTCAAATTTTCAAGCTGCAGGGCTTGTTTTCTCAGGAGCTGTTGCTTCGGGTGACTCCAGGAGCGATACAGCTGCGTTCTGTTCCTTCACTCTTGCCTAAAGTGGTCTCCGATTTTCACTTGAATAAATCCATTTTCTTTCCATCCTTGGATAAGGAAAGATGCAGAAGAATATCGCCTGTTGCGTCCCTTGGATGTCAAGAGACATGTTGTGAGGTATCTGGAGGTTTCTAAACCTTTCTGAAAGACAGATCGCTTGTTTGTCCTTCATGGCAGAGGAAGACGGAGTGAACCAGCTTCGTGGGCTACAATAGCTCATTTGGATTAAGGAGGTGGTCACAGCCGTGTATGTGGCTGCTGAAAAGCCGTTGCCTACTCAGGGTGGGCTCATTCCACTAGGGCTCAGGCAGTGCCATGGGTGGTAGATTGTTGTGTACCACTGACATTTTTTACATTTGCCGAGCTGCAATGTCCTCCTTACACACCTTTTCCAGGTATTATCGTCTGGATGTGCAGGCCCGGGAGGACGCAGCCTTTGCACATGTGGTGTTGATTGGACCGAGAGCAGCCTCCCACTCTATTCAGGAATAGCTTCGGTACATCCCACTGGTCCTGAATCCATCTATCCAAATGCTAGGAAATGAGAAATTACTGCTTACCTAATAATTTCCTTTTCCTTAAGGTGGTTAGATGGACTCAGCTTTCCACCCTTGGCTGCCGAACGATTGTGTGATGGTCCTGTGTGGCTACATGGTTCAGGGGATTACCAGTAAGTATTCATCCAGTCCCTAGTCTAGTATGCATATGTTCCTGCCTGAGTTCAGTGTTTCTTGTTGAGCACAAAAATGGCTGTCTGTCCACAGTTGCTTTTTAAGAGAATACTGGGAGGCTGATGTCACTGCAGGGCTGTATATACTGTGATGCCAGTTTGCTCTGTCTCCATCTACTGGTAGAGGTGCATAACCCACTTTCCTGAATCCACCTTAAGGAAAAGGAAATTATCAGGTAAGCAGTAATTTCTCAGTAGTCAAAAATGTGATTTTCTTTACTAGGCAATCAGAGGAGATATCCAGCACAGTTCAGTATAGTTCAGCTTAGCCCTGTTCAGACCCAGCCTTATGCTTGAGAGACAGCATGCTAGCAGAGAGCGCTCTGCTGGCTAGAACTTGAAACATCTGGGTGAACAGGGTGCGACTACCTTATGGCCAAATTGTTCCTGGGTGGGCGTAACCCGGCCCATAATACCTGGGAATGTAACAATGCTACTGCTTCCCCAATTCTCTGCAGGTAGATTAGCTCCCTCTGCAGAGCTCTAGCCCACCAATATCAGGGTCAGCAGGGTCAGACAATTGCTGGAGTAAAGGGTACCCAGAACCAGGGTTGCTTTCAGCCCTCCCCTTTTGGGTTTGCATGCTTGCGTGCTCAGGGCTGACTTAAAAGGGCAGTCTGGTTCTTCAGGCTGTCAACCTCCTTGCCCCCACCCCTTGCAATAGTCTTGGTTAGAAGCTTACTGGCCAGCCACTGTCTCCTTGACCTGAAGACCAGCCAATTCTATTTCGCGAGCAGATTTTGTAACCCTTCCCAGGTCACAGAATCACAGGAGACCTTGGGTTCTGTTGATACCTTCTACATGAGATAATCAAAAGCTATGCTAAAATTGTATGATTATTTTTGATGGAGATAAAAGTTTGGCTTAGAGTGCAATAGTATATACTAAGTATGGGTGGTCTTTATTAAAAGAGGGGCTTCTCAGAGGAGCAGTTGTATTTTTAAATTTATAGAATTAAAGGTTGTCTATTTAGTTCTATTGTTTGGTCAATCTCTAATTTTTTATGTTGTGAGGTGATCATTTCCTTATTTTTATTTAGATTTAGCTCACACCTTTTCATTGGTTGCTCAAGAGTACATTCAGGTACTGTAGGTATTTCTCTGTCTTCAGACCTAGAAGGCTTACAGTCTAACAGGCTGATGCAATATTGATGCGTGAAAAACAGGCACTCCTGATTGAGCCGCCTGCTTTTCTAATGCGTGCTCATCCTCCTCTCTTGGATGCACGATGCAGTAGGCAAATTTATTTATTTATTTATTTATTTATTTGTTCTTAGTCTTTTCTATACCGTCGTTTGGTGGGGACAGTCACAACGGTTTACAGTAAGGCACAAAAAGTAATGATCCTATGATTTGTTCATTTACATAGGTGCCATAAGGTTCAGTAACATAGTTTGTTATCAATGTTTGTTGTTAAATGTGATTAATCATGTCCATGTCTTTCCTTCTCAGTTTTAAGTACAGAATTAATTTCACAAATGTAACTTATCCATTAGTGATGGTGCGCTATATATTAAAAACTACACATTTAGTGCATTTCTGCAGTGTGTATGGTTGTTTAATTGTTCGTGCTTTGCTCATCCCTGGCTTCTATTCTCCCTTCTCTTTTTGGAAAGCTTGTTTAAATAGCCAGGTTTTTAAACTTTTTCTAAAGGTTTTTTTTTTTTTTTAATATATAAACCGCTGTGTTAAAAAGGAGGTGCTAGGGTGTATTGTATCTCTAGTGCTTCCTCGGCATCGAGTGCCCAGGAGAAGTGGGTTTGGAAAATGGACGCTCAGTTTTAGGAGTGTCCGTTTTCCTAACCTGTGTAGAGCCACGGATTAGGAAAATGGACACTCGTTAATGGAGCGTCTGTTTTCCTAACCTGACTACTGGCAAGACTTTTTTTTTTTTTTTAAATCTTACTCCTTTTTTCAGTTCCTCTGACTTAATATCGCCATGATATTAAGTCGGAGGAACTACAGAAAAGCAGTATTTTCTGCTTCACTGTTAATTTTTGGGGCTTCTCAAGATTTAATGCCAGCTCCAGGGCTGGTGTTAATTTTTGAGAGTAAAAATGTGCACATCGGGCGCACATTTATTTTTTACATAAGGGGGAATAGCTAATAGTCTCATCAACATGGCATTTACATGTGAAGAGCGCTATTAGCTACTCACTAGTTTGGACGTACATTTTGGATGCACTAATCCCCTTATTGCCTAAGGGGTTATAGACCTGCTTCCAAAACCTATGCACTAGCCTGAGCACACAGTATTTAATCTGCCTCTAAGTTAGTACCTGAGGCAACAGAGAGTGAAGTGACTTGCCAAAAACCAGAAGGAGCATCAGCAGGATTTGAACCCTGGCTTCCCAGGTTCTCAGCCCAGTGCTGTAACTTAGCCCACTGCCACATTCCAGTGGCAGTGCCTATCTGTCTTGTCTCCATGGCATGCTGGAAAGCTAAAATCATCTTGGTATATAATAGAACAAACCATAGTAAAGTAATATCGCCAGTTGTTTCCATTGGTTTTCATTCCTTCACTGACTATATCAATATGTGACGATTCTGTTCTTATGGTATGGAGGTCTGGTGGTGCTTTTATTTTGTGTTTTCCTATAGGGCTTTGGATGGTATCGTGATCTCAAAAAATCCACAGTTCTGGCTATTTGCTAAGGGAGATTAACCTGGAGGTTTCCTCCTGTTCCTGTGTACCTACAATACCTGAATGTAATCCACTTTGAAGTGCCTGAAAAAAACCAATAAATAAATAATACTTCTAGCTCAGAACTGGGGCTGGGATCTGGTGCCATAAGCCTTTATTTGCAATTACTCTGGGATTCTTTTGACCCATTTTATATCTCCCACCAGTGTATTTAGGATGGTCATTGCAGCAATGGTTTGGGGTCAGGGCCACATACCAAGTTTCTTTCTGGAGCCTTGAAGTGTTGAAAAGCAGAATATTAAAAAATCCGAATAAAATAAAATGGCCACTAGGTATCACCTTTAAGCATTGTCCTTGATTCCCTCCCTCTCTTTGCCTGAGGGTATTGAAGGCTAGCTCGGTAGCATCAGTGTTCTAGCCACTCTGGGGAGCAGACTATCTGACTTAGGATTCAAACTGAGGACCTTGTGCATGACGTTGCAAAGCAATGCCATTGGGCTGGCCCCAGAACTTCTTCCCCACTGCTTATTTTCCCCATCTTCTCTGTTTCTCTTAAATTACTTTGAAAGACATACATGATTTTTATTTTATTTTATTTTATTTGTTCAGCTTTTGTTGTTACTTATTGTTCTGTTGTATGGCTGTGTTTAATTGTCAGTGTCTTTTGTAATCCATTTAATACATATTTTGATATAAATGGAATATAAATGTTTTAAAAATAAAATAAATGATCTGTTTATTAAAACTTTTTTAAATGACTGTATAGGATCAAAGATAGTGTTTTCTTTATCTAAATATCTTTTTATAGGGTTAAATATTTATTATGGTAGTATTTTCTGAGAACTTTTCTCACAAGCAGAATATGAAGATTTGGGGGGTTGCTTTAAGAATCTGTGTTTTGAAAAATGGCTTTCTCCCATCAACTTTTTGTAAAAAACCAAATGTTTCATTCTAAGATGGTGGCATGTTAGATCTGGGTCACTGCATCTCTCCCACATGCTGTTTCCATTTTTTTTATTTTGAAGTGTCTTTTTCGTACCTGGTATAGAAGAAAGAAGAGGAAGGCCAGAGCCCAGGTTGTTCCACCAAGACCCGTGGTACCACCAGCTGTTAGTCCTATGTGCTCCTTAGTTGCAGCATTGACTCAGGTTTCTGCCCCCTGCCCCTCCCAGGGACTCTCTTTGGACAGTTTGCCTAGACGGGAAGCCTCCTTGTGAAATCTTTTGTTGGATTGTTGCCAGAGTGGACCCGACCCTTTGGGTGCTGTTGCACAGTTTGATAATTCTGGCCAGGAGATTTAAGGTGGAACAGTGTGGCTTGAAGCCAGCTAAACAATAGAGGAAGATCACTGCTGCGAGAGATCACAAGATCCAGGGATGGCTGTGTGGGCTGTTAATCAGGGACTTGGAGAAGCTGAAGTACAAATCAACATTTGTAAGCCTATTTCTTCAAATATGGGTTCAAGTTTGAATTTTCCTGGAACTTTTGAGCTTGAGAAAGTTCCTATAATTACTCTGGATGAATCCTGCAAAACTATTTCTGCTATGGGAAAAAAATTATCAGGACAGATTTTTCAATTTGTGGGGCAGATTGATGAATTAAAAAGTAGAGGAGAGATGAAAATCAGTACAAACAGTGTCGGGATAAGATGGAAGAAGTGGAGAGTAATTGTAAGAAAGTTGAAGAGCTTGGAAATTATATTAAAGAAAATCAGCAGTTGCATAAGAAGGTTGAGAATTTGGAAAACATGGTACAGAAGAAAACTTTAAGGATTCCAAAAGGTTTCCTTGGTGACTCCACTGAATCTATTCTACTGATTTATAGCAATTTTTATTTCCTATTCTGGAAAGCTGAAGCTCCAGCAGAGGACTTGGCTGTGCCTGAACATTGGATAGCTTGGATTTCTCCTTTCTGATTGAGAGAGAATCAAGCATCATACTATTTGACCCTGGTTGTTAATTTTGCTTTGGCATCAGGTGCAGAGAAGTTGTTTTATAATTCCATTATTAGTATCTTTCCGAATTCCTGAAAGGCTCTACTATATAGATAACTTCAATGTCTGGCACAAACCATGGTACAAAGCAAGTGGTTTTGGTTACATTGGAGGCTAAGGCTATTTATGGAACAGTAAAAGGTTATACTGTAAAGGAAGGTCTACATTTTGTTCTTTGCCAGAAGAGAATGCTAAGCGAGTAATTCAGAGCCTACATTATCAAGCATTTAAACTAGAGGATGGGGGTGGAAAGAAGTAGCCAATGAAATTGCCATGTCATACCCAAGCAATACAGGAATTGAGAAAACAACAAAATCAATCAGCTCAAAATAACATAAAAGGCAGAAAAGTTGGAAAGCTGTGACCACAAAAACTCATAGTCTGGGCAGTAAAATCCCAGATCTGCAGGCCTTAATGGTGGAAGTGGACGTGGACATAGTTGCTGTTACAGAGTCATGGTTAACTGAGTCTCATGATTGCGATATGGCCATCCCTGGTTATAACTTGATAAGGAGGCAGAGGACAGAAAAGAGAGAGGAATAGCTCTGTCAAAAACAATATCAAAAAGAAGAACCTACTCTGGTAAATATAATAGTATATCAAAAAGCAATTCACCACAAGAAAATAGAAGACTTCAGTTAAAGAAATATGATCATCATATAAAAGGACGCTGTTGGCACTCAATTCAAAGTGAGTGCCAAAAGTATCCTTTTATATGATGGTCAAATTTCTTTAACTGAAGTCTTATATATTCTTGTGAATTGCTTTTTGAAAAACAATATCAAAGCAACTGACATGCAAGGGATGTGGCATAGGGAAGAAGCATTATGGGCTGCCCTTAAAAAATAAATAAATAAATAAATAAATAGAAAAAAAAATGGAGCTTCCATTTACATTGGTATGGTCTACAGACCTCTGACTCATACAGAAGAACTGGAGAGAGAGATCTGGTTGAAGACATCCAAAAGATGGAAAAGAAGGGATATGTGTTGCTTGGAGATTTTAATCTCCTGAATGTGAATTGGAGTATCTCTTCTGCAAGAAGTAGAGAGAGAGTGGATGCCCTTCAAGGGGCTTTGTTCAAACAAATGGTAATGGAACCCATGAGGGAAAGTGTTATACTCGATCTAGTGCTCACAAATAGGGAAAATGTCTCTAATGACCAGGTATGTGCCCACCGAGCAACAATGATTATCAGACAGTATGGTTTAATATCACAAATAAGATGCAAAGTCGTCACATGAAGACCTGAGTTTTGAATTTCAAAAATACTGACTTCGTCAATATGCGGAAATTCGTGGATGAAGAACTGGAAGACTGGGAGATAATGGGTGAGGTGGAAGTGTGCCAAATTAAAAGAAGCTATTACAAAGGCAACAAATTTATATATTATAAAAGTAAACAAAAGTAAGAGGAAAAAGAAACCTCTCAAAGGAGGTGGCTGAAAAAATACAGGCAAAAAGAACAGCGATCAAGAAGTATGAAGGATTCCAAAAAGAAACACTATGAAGAATACCTGGTGAAACTGAGGGAGACAAAGAAAAATCAGGAAAGCAAAAGGTCAAGCAGAAAAACAAGTTTGCTTACAGTTAACGGTGTTTCCGTAGATAGCAGGATGAATTAGCCATGCTGTTGATGGGACTATCAAGGCCCAGGAGGCGGAGCTTTACCAAAGCTTAATGCAGAGCTTTACTCTGTGGCTGCACGTGTGTTCCCGTGCAGGAAGACAGATTCTCCTCAGTCAGTAATTAAGCATAGATGTTTGTGTAATCTTGACTGTCCAGGGAGGAGGGAGGGGCCGCATGGCTAATTCATCCTGCTATCTACAGAAATACCATTTATAGTAAGCAAACTTGCTTTTCCCGTCGATAGCAGGGCTGAGTTAGCCCTGACGAGGGAGTCCTCGTCACGCCACAGATTGTTTATTAAGCCTTCAGAATAGGGCGTGACTTAATGTGGGCAGTCAAGTGTTGGTTATGGATTAATACAAGTTTGTAAGAGTGCTTGACCGATTTTGGCGTCTGCAACCGCTTGATGATCGAGACAGTAATGAGAAGTGAAGGTATGCAGAGATGACCATGTGGCCGCTTTGCAAATATCCAGAAGAGGAACGTTTCTCAAGTGGGCAATCAGTTTTGTAGGTAGCACAGTGTCCTTCTTTTGGTAACAGTAAAGAATACATTGTGTAATCCAGCTCGATATGGTGCGCTTTGATACTGGAATTCCCGGCGCATTAGGGTTAAATGAGAGAGAGAGCTGGGAAGATCTGGACTCTGATTGCGTCCTATTCTTATAATAAGCTAGTACTCTTTTACAGTCTAACATGTGAAGCAGTTTTTCCCTGTCGTGGTGTGGTTTTGGAAAGAACGTTGGAAGTTCAATTGCTTGGTTTAAATGAAACGCCGAAACCACCTTTGGAAGAAAGGAAGGATGAGTTCTGAGCACTACTTTCTGCTTGTAAAACTGCAAATATGGTGTATCGTGAACTAAAGTTTGTAGTTAACTAACCCTTCGGGCTGAAGTAACTGCCACCAGAAAAAACACTTTCCAAGTTAGGTATTTTGGGTGCGCTGTTTCTAGTAGTTCAAATGGAAACTGCATCAATTGTTCTAAAACAATATTGAGGTCCCATGCTACTGGTGGTTTGGTGATAGGCGGCTGTAAGTGAGGCCTTTGATGAACTTCGTTACCAATGGATGGGAAGATATTGACTTATCTTGATGTGGTTTGTGGAAAGCCACTATGGCACCCAGGTGAACCCGTATAGATGTGGTAGCAAGACCTGAGCTATAGAGCGTATGCAGGTAGTCCAGTAGAAATTCTGGAGAGCAGTCTGCAGGGTTAAGGTGGTGAGTGTTACACCATGTAGAGTAACGTTTCCATTTTGCTAGGTAACTTTTTCTCTTTGAAGGTTTTCTGGCTACCAATATGATGTCTTGTACGTGAGACGAGATTCCTTGTTCATTTAACAATACCCTTTCAATCTCCAAGCAGTGAGATGTAACGAGGTGTGCATCGGATGTAGTAACGCACCGTTCTCTTGAGACAGTAGATCGTTGCATTCTCCTAGTAGGATCGGAGTCATGATTGACAGAGTGAGCAGATGTGTGTACCAGGGTTGTCATGGCCACCCTGGTGCTATGAGTATAAGATCTGCTGCATCTTGAATGCACTTTTGAATTGTGCAGGAGATAAGCGGAATTGGAGGAAAAGCATACAGGAGGCCTTCGCTCCATGGGATAAGAAAGGCATCTTACGATTCTCGTAGAGGACTGGGCAGGATTGAGCAGAACTGCTGCACTTTCCTGTTGTGTTCGGTAGCGAAAAGATCCATGTGTGGTACCCCCCATTTGTCGAAAATGTTGTCCATTATCTGTTGATTTAGTTCCCACTCATGTGGGTGAAAAATCCTGCTGAGTTTGTCTGCTTGAGTGTTGGCGATGCCCGGGAGATATCTCGCTTGTAACTGGATCGAATTGCTGTGTGCCCACTCCAGTATAAGAAGCGATTCTTTGCATAGGTTCCAAGAACCTGACCCTCCTTGTTTGTTTATGTAGTACATCGCTACTTGGTTGTCTGTGTAGACCATTACTCTCTTCCCTCTCAGATATGGGGCGAATGTTTTGAGGGTGTTCTGTATTGTCCTGAGTTCCAATAAGTTGATCTGGTAGGTCCACTCCCTTGGGGACCATTGGCCTTGTGTGTCTAGCTGGTCTGTGTGAGCTCCCCATCCTTTGTGTGATGCATCCGTTGTGAGTACTGCATTGTGTGAGGGGTTTGAGAACAATGCACCCTTGGTGAGGGTCCTTTTTTGTAGCCATGACGTTAAATTATTTTTCATTTCTGTCGTCAGGGATAGGATATGAGAGAGAGGCTGACGATGTTGAGACCACTGGAATTTCAGTCCCCACTGTAGTCTGCGCATGTGAAGGCGGGTGTTTGGGACTGTGTGAATGGCCGCTGCCATGTGTCCCAGAACAGTGAGTACTAGACGAGCTGATGGTTTTGGGGTAGCTAGTAGTTGGGATAGAAGCGTTTGCAAAAGAAGTTTTCTTTCTTTTGGAAGGAATGCTCTGTTCCTGGTGGTAATTAGTTGTGCTCCTATGAATTGAAGAGTTTGAGAGGGAGTGAGTTTGGATTTTTCGTAATTTATGACGAGGCCTAAGTCCTGGAGGCATTCTATAGTTTGCTCGAGATGAGTCTGTAGTACCTGTGAGTCTGATGCGACTATGAGCCAGTCGTCCAGATAAGGAAATACTTTGATTTCCCTTTTTTCTTAAGTGGGCCACCACCACTACCATTCATTTTGTGAAAACTCTGGGAGCTGCTGATAATCCGAAAGGAAGGACTTTGTATTGGTAGCGTTTGCCATTGCATTGGAAGCAGAGTGTTGCGACCGTCGCTGCCCGACGGCTTCACTCCGCCTACCTTTCCTTTCTTGCGACTCCTCCTGCTCCTCATGGGTGCTTGGCTGCCGCGGCGTCTGTCTGCCGTCCTCTCTGGCGTCCCTGGACCGGCTTGGGCGCTGCCTCCTGCCATGCTACCTTAGGGCGCGCGCACTGCGCGGCCCTCATTCTTATTTCCTCATTGGCGTGTTCCTCAGGGGCGTCCCCCTGTGATGACATCACACTGCCTGGATATTTAAGCCAACTGTTTATTGCTAGCCGTTGAGTTAGCAAGGGTGATCTTACGGATGGGATTCGCTCTCTGTACCCAGCTACTCCTGCTTTCCAGCTCCTATTGGACTCTTTCTGCTAAGGGGGTACCTGCTCCTCGGGGGCCTCATTGCTTCTTTCAGGTCGTTATCAGGTAACTGGTACTCGCTCCTCGAGGGCCCATGTTCCCCGACTCGCTGCCTGCATCTATCTCCTCTTCTACTTGGAAGAATTCGCTACAGACACCATCAGTGAGTACTATTACCATCTACTCCTCAGAGCTGTCTCCCTGGAACCAGGTACTTGCTCCGCGAGGGCCAGCTCTCCCTATCTCGGGGTTTCTCCATATTTGGGACTCTGTGAATGTTCTATTGTACTCACTTTCTCAGTTCTCTTCACTACAGCACTGCTACCGGAGAAACTGCTGTTCCAGCGCCCTGGGGAATACTAGCCCAGCCAGGCCACAACATCTACTCACTACTGCCACCTCTGGTGTTTTCTCAAACTGTCTAAATAAAGAACTATCTGTTTGTGTGTCCAGAGCTGAGCCTGACCTGTGGCCCCTCATGGGACTTCCCCCTGTGGGCGTGATCAGCTGCCACAGTGTCCAAGGGTCCACCCAAACCTCACTAACCATAACAGAGGTATTGCCAAGGTGCTGGATGCATTGGGATATGAGTGTAAGCATCCTTCAGATCCAGGGAATACAGCCAGTCGTTGAGTTGTAGAAGTGGTAGGATCGACTTGAGAGATACCATCTTGAACTTTTCCCGTAGAAGGTGTTTGTTCAACTCCCTGAGATCCAGGATGGGGCACCATCCACTCTATTCTATTCTATGGGCTGCGAAGGCCGTTGCAGATCTAGAATTTGTCTCAAAAGACTCGTAAATCGTTCTGAGGAGGTGTCGTATAGCCTCCTCCATATCTTGCAGTGCTTGGGGCAGGTTTGGTGTGGTTTCCCCTGATGGAAATAGAAGCTTTAATTGCTGTACACACTCATATATATATCTATTGGACTATGTAGAATTGAGTTGATTTATTCTAGCTGTTAACATTGCGGACTGGAAATATTTCTTAGTGAAGTCATCCAAATATTTATGATCTCTCCCTGGGGGAGCGCTGGAGTGTGTTTTTGTCCTTTTTGCCCTCTGTAGTGCCAACTCCACCACTATAGAGGCGTGTGGCAATTGTGATGGTGAATAA
This sequence comes from Rhinatrema bivittatum, assembly GCF_901001135.1. Taxonomy (NCBI): domain Eukaryota; kingdom Metazoa; phylum Chordata; class Amphibia; order Gymnophiona; family Rhinatrematidae; genus Rhinatrema; species Rhinatrema bivittatum. Next base: position 808,176,615 of record NC_042615.1, on the reverse strand, counting down.
AATTTTGTGTCTCATTTTGAATTTTAGATCGATTTTTCTTGATACTGGAGGAATTGAGAAAGGAGTCTCCCAAGATTTTTCCAACAGAGAATCCAGAACTTGATGTGATGGTAATGAAGTGGGTTCAGAAGGGAGATCAAAGATCTTAAGGATCCCTAAAGTCTCCGTTCTAGAGTCTGGGACCTTTTGGGTGTCTAGACTTAAAGTTCCCACTTTATCGAGGAACTTGGGGTAGGAAAGGTCCTCTGGGGGGGAGTATGGTTCCTGTGGCTTCCCTGCGGGGTCAGATGGATATCCGGTGGAAGTATCAGGAGAGGTAGGATGTGAGAATGGTTTCGTGGGATCCTGAGGTTGCGGTTGTGGAGGTGGAGAAGAATGTCTTGGTGGAGACATAGGTGGGAGTTGAGGCAGTACTGGAGGTAAGCTTGGTGGCGCAGACAGTGACTCCAAATTGTGGGATGGCGCCTGTGGTATTTGTAAACTTGATTGTACAGAGGCAAATAAACCTGTGAGGGCAGAAGAAATCTGTGCCATTGCCTGCTGTGTTAAGTCAGGTAATCCTGGTAAGTTAGGGAGAGGTGGAGGAATGTCTGGTAAACCTTCATCCTCAGGTACTGGAAGTTGTCAAGGTTCAGATAGGTTCCTTTCCCTGGATACCGAGGACAGATCTGAATACACTCGAATGGAGGAGGATGAGGCAGACGGTGATGCTTTCTCGCTCCACCCCTTCCTTGATATTGTTGGAGAGTGTCTCTTTCTTTTGGAATCTTTGTCTGGATGAGACGGATGTCTAAGAGTAGGAAATTCTTTTGAGGTAGGTGAACGATTTCCCTCACTAACGTTGTGTTGTGTTTTTTTTTTATATTTTCTTTTATAGGGTTTATCGGTATCCCTATGTGAATGTATTGATGAAAGTGTAGAGGAAGGTCTAGGATGTGGTGGTGATAGTTCCACTATCTGCTCTTCTTGTGGATGAGGACTTATCAGATACTTGTGCGGTAGCGAAGTTTGTGGTGACCGAGATGATCTATGCATCGATTTTTGATGTTTATGCATCGACCTTTGTGTCGAATGTGTCGAGTCGGGCATATGATGCAACTGCTTCGGGTGCTCCAGCGTTGAGTGCGTCTGCATCGCAAGGATTCGTTTTGGCTCTAGTTGCGTTGGCGTCGCTGAAATTTGCTTCAGTCGGCGCCGGAATCGTCAGCGTCGAATAAGAGTGCGTCGATGTCGATATTGCTGATGCCGATTGCGACGCATGTTTCGACGCTTGTTGGGCCGATGGCCGAGGCTCTTGCGCCTGCTGCTTCAGCAGCGCTAAACTTGGTAATTTCGCGGAGTCTGAGGTTGACCTGTGGTCTGTTCGGTCTGTATGACTCCTACCTGACTGTTCCCTTGCTGGAGGCGAGGGTCAGTCATGTCTGTGGCATTTTTCTTTATGTATCGGCCTGTGTCCCATAGATGGGCCCACCGAGGCCGCCCGTTTACCCGGCACGATCTGCCTGGGTACAGGCCCCGGCGATGAATGTGCCTTAGAAGGGGGGCATATGAGCCAATGGTGACTCGAAGTCGTTCCATTTTTTCAGCCCGCTGCAGTCGGGCTCTCGGTGACATTTTGCTACAATGGGAACAGCCGTCTTGTTTGTGGGCTGGGCCCAGACACACATAACATTGGGAATGCCTGTCCGTCACGGACATTATTTTTCCTCACGAACAGGGTTTGAACCCTGATGGTCATGGCATCTCTCTGCTGTATTTATTTATTTATTAAAAGAAATTTTCTAACTTTGAACTTGTCTGAGGAGACGAGGTGCTCCGCGTGCGATCCTGCACGAGGAAAAGACAGACTGAGGAGAATCTGTCTTCCTGAGCGGGAACACACACGCAGCCGCAGAGCAAAGCTCTGCCTCCTGGGCCTTGATAGACCCATCAACAGCATGGCTAATTCAGCCCTGCTATCGATGGGGAAAAGGCAATTGCCAAAGAGGTAAAGTGAGGTGATAAAACATTTTCCAGCTATATCAGAGAAAAAAGGGAGGTCTAAAGTGGTATAGTGAAATTTAAAGGTAACCAGAAGCAATGTATGGCGAGAGACTAAAGAAGACCCTGGAGAAGGACTGTTGCTAGTTGTCAAGACTGTAGATGTGGAGGTGAAACTCTGTTTACAGAAGAGAATGTATTGGAAGAGCTAGGCAAACTGAAAGAGGACAAGGCCATGGGGCAGGACGAGGTACATCCAAGGATACTGAGGGAAGTTTGAGATGTGTTGGTGGATCTGCTGAAGGACCTGCTTAATAGATTCCTTGATCCATGAGTGATAGAGAGGAGGCTGGAAACTGCATGCTGGTTAGCCTCGCCTTAGTGGTGAGAAAATTAATGAAGTCTCTGCAGAAGGAAAGGATAGTGAACTACCTACAATCTGAGGCAGCATGGATTCACAGGGGATGGGCCGCCGAGCGATTGAAGGTCTGGAAGCCGTTGAGTCGGCATCCCAAGATGGTGCCCGATCGCGGACTCCAAGCCCTGACAAAAACCCACCGGCAGCTGAATCAGCATACCCTACAATGTCCAATCACCCCACTCGCGATGAGTTTAGGGAGTGGTTTGCAAACATTCGGACAGACATAAAAACTTACCATCAGGAGCTAATGGCGCATGTTGAGGAGATAAGAGAAGAGATCAGTTCCTTGGGCTTCCGGGTCAACGAATTAGATACCCGCATGGACGGCCATGCAGAGCTCGCTAAAGAAAATAAATCACTCTGTGCCTCGCTCCATTCAGACACCCAACAACTGCACACTAAAATCGCAGACCTTGAAAATCGGGCCCGCCGAGGAAATTTGAGATTTTGCGGCTTTTCTGAGTCTGTCTCCAGAAGACTGCCACGGGCTGGTTAGGGAGTTTTGTCTAAACTTGCTCTGAGCCTAATTCAAAGTCTGATTATAATGCCCCAGATATAAAATTCGACAGGGCACATAGAGCTCTAAGATCTCCTTTGCCTAATTGCAGCTGCGATATCATAGTCTGCTTCTCAGACTATGCAACAAAGGAACAAGTAGCGCAGGCAGCCAGATCAAAACCCAGCTGGAAATGGAATGGGCAAGATATATCTGAGTTTCCTGACCTATCTGCTGCAATGCTACAAAATAGGCAAGCTCTACGGGAAGCCACTACTTTTCTCTGAAGCAACAACACAAAATATCGCTGGCTTCACCCGTTTGGACTGTCAGTTATTCTGGATGGAATCACCCATAAAATCATGTCTCCTGACGCCATCATGTCCTTGCTTCGCGCGGCTACACTAGTGCTCAGCCCCCAGCCAGAGAACACAGAATGCCGTCCACTACTACTCACTGCCCAGCCTGGCAAAGGGTAGGAAACAATCAGGAAGGCTCCGCAGGCAATCTGGAGGATCCACCCACAGCCAAGTCTCCACTTGAGCACTATCCATCGGGCTACAAGTACAAGCTCCATACCAAGCTCAACAAGTGTATGTCCTTCTGGTTTGACTTTTATAATCTCTGATTCTGCTTGATTTTTTTTTTTGTCTCAATACTCTGATATCACATACAGGTCCCTACTGGACCCACCTTTATTCTGTGAGGGCTGGGGACTGGGATGGGGGAGCCGTCTCTACCCGTTGATACCTCACCCCCCCCCCCCCCCCCCAGGGAATAGATGGAGAGAGCCTGCAAGGAGGAAATAGCTGGCCTGTACTGTATGTGTGAGGGTGACATCAGTCCTCAGGGGTTTCATGATATGCTAATTCACATATATCTTAATTACATCCGCATTGTCCTCGTTGGTAAGCTAATATTAAATTTTCCTGGTCTTAGGGGCAAGCGTTGGTCGCTGTCGAATATCTTTGCTCACCCCTTTCATGTTCTGATGTTTGCACTGTTGTATATCATTTTTGAATGCTGTTTCGAAGGCTGGCGGTGTACTAGATTGTGGATGCTTTCTCTCCCCACCCTTGAACACTTACCATAATGGCTAAATTGAGAATTGTTTCTATTAATACTAAGGGGTTGAATTCTCCTCAGAAACGTTCTCTTCTCTTTCGAGAACTTAATATACTTAATCCTGAGATAATCTTTCTCCAGGAAACTCATCTCTCACGGAAATATGAGTCACTTATGAAATCCTCTAAATTCACCCCACAATACTACTCTGCCAATAATAAACTGGCTAAATACACTGGTGTGAGAATCTTCTTTGCCGCTAGCTTAGTAGTGGAATGCACTTTATATAAGCCAGACCCTAGGGGTAGATATTTACTATTGCATGACAAGATCCATGAGACTGAGTATACTCTGCTTAATATATATGCTCCAAATAGGGACCAAGCTACATTTTTTTAAAGAAATACACCAGCTCTTACTCCAACATCACTCGGGTCAGCTCATCCTAGGAGGGAATTTCAATGTCGTGCTTTCACCAACACTAGGCACCTCCAAAGGCCACTCAACGACAGCTTTCTCCCATTCACGTGCATTAAAGATCCTCATGTCAGATTTCCATTTAGTAGACACTTGGAGAACCAAATACCCGCGATCAAGTTTCTACTCTTCCTGTTCAGCAGCTCATGATTCATACTCCAGGATCGACTATTTGATGGATAAATCTCTATATCATACGATACAGAAAGCTGAAATAGGTATCATCGCCTGGTCCGACCATGCCCCCATTCTGATTGATATTTGTTTATTTAATATAGACCAGGGCTGCCGATTCTGGAGACTTATTGACTCTCTCCTCCATGACCTTCAATACACCAAGGATTTAATTAAAGTTATTTCTGACTTTTTTTTTCAAACCAATGCAGAGTCTGTTCAGTCTCCGATTGTGGTGTGGGAGTGTTTTAAAGCTTATATTAGGGACTATTTTATTTCCCGTTCCTCTTACCTGAAAAAGCAGGGGGAAGCTGTGAGATCAAATTGCACTACTCTCACACCAACATATGCAAAGCACATCACCTAAACTACTCACTGCCCTCACCCGGGCTAGAGAAGACCTTCATAGTTTAGAGTCGGACAATATTTCACACTCCCTTTCCCTAACCCGCCAACTACACTTTGAGGGGGGAAATAAAGCCGGCAAACTCCTAGCCCACAAGTTAAAGAAAGTTATGTTTCAGAATCATATTCTCAAAATCAAAAATGACAAGAGCCAAATTGAGTCTTCCAACTCCACCATTATGCAACAATTTCTCAAATTCTAGCAAAATCTGTATGCGGCTGAGGCACACATACCTCAGACAGCTATTGAGGTGTATCTCCAATCAATCCCTCTCCCTCGCCTAACACAAAATATGCGGGATATTCTAGATGCGGCCATCTCTACCCCCGAGATTTTGGGCGCCATAAAAAATCTAAAAATAGGTAAGGCCCCAGGCCCCGATGGCCTTACCACCAAATTTTACAAAACCTTTGGTCCCCATCTGGTATCCCATCTACAAAAACATTTTAACTACCTCTGCGAAGGGGGCACGCTTCTCCCTTCTTCCAACATGGCTAGCATTACTATTATTGCTAAACCGGGTCATGACCCCGCATTATGTGCATCTTACCGACCTATTTCCCTGATTAATCTCGATTTAAAAATCCTAGCTAAAATACTAGCAGATAGACTGAACTGTTTTATAGCTCAAATTATACATTTAGATCAGGCTGGATTTATTTCAGGTTGCATGGCAAGCGATAATGTGTGTAAAATTATTAACATCCTATGGGGGACCACTAAACCTATGCCCACGTTACTTCTGGCCATAGATGCAGAAAAGGCCTTCGACATGGTCCATTGGCCTTTTCTGTTTCAGACCCTGGAAGCTATGAATTGTGGAGGTTCCTTTCTACATTGGCTGCGAGTCCTCTACACCTCTCCCACAGCCTGCCTAAAAATAAATGGCAGATATTCTGATCCTTTTACCGTCCAACGTGGTACTAGGCAGGGTTGCCCACTCTCTCCCCTACGTTTCGCTATCTTCCTAGAACCACTAGCTAATCGAATAGGGACTAATTCTTCTATCTACGGCTTCAGCTTAGGTCCACAAACATGCAAAATGTCTCTGTTTGCCGACGACATTATGCTTACACTGGGGAGCCCTGAAGCTCCCTACCGGAGATAGAATCTGAACTTGCCCAGTTCAGTGCGGTCTCCGGTTTCAAAATTAACTGGGACAAATCGGAAATCCTTAATATCCCATGCCCATCACAGATGGAGACCGATTTGAAGAATCGTCATCTCTTTAAATGGGCCTCCTCTAAACTCAAATTTCTGGGAGTTAATATAGGCAAACAATTATCTGACCTTTATCAACTTAACTACTCCCCCCTCCTCCAAAACATAGATCGTGACCTCAGTATATGGGACCGACTTCCACTTTCCTGGCTGGGTCGGTTGTCTACTCTTAAAATGAATATTTTACCCAGATTTCTATACTTGTTTCAGACCCTACCCATAGCCATATTCAATACTACTTTCAAAACTTGGCAACGGAAACTTCTTTGTTTCCTATGGAGGCACCACCCACCCAGAGTAGCCAGAACTGTTTTATACCAAGCTAAAGAAAATGGGGGATTAGGTCTGCCCAATCTAATGTGGTACTATGCTGCTGCCCAGCTTCAGCCCCTAATAGATTAGCACAGCACATCTGACATCAAAGAATGGGCTCAGATGGAACAAAAATGGCTCTCCGATATGCCATTACAAGCGATGCCTTGGCAACCCCAATCCACATGGCGTCCATGCCCACACACAGCACCAACAACTAGGCACACTCTGAACATTTGGTCAGCATGGAAACATAGGCTGGTCGACAATGCAACTTACTTTGCACGGACTGCGCTGTTTCACAATGTCTCATTCCCACCATGCCTCCCTATCCATGCTTTTCCCCGCTGGAAAGAAAGTGGCATCACCCAATTCTCACATCTCACTTCTCTGGGGACACTTGTCTCATTTACAGCGTTGAGTTCTCTGTATAACCTGTCTAATGCTGATTTTCTCTCCTACATGACTGATTTAGTCATTTTGTCACACAAGTGAAGAGAAGTGGCCTTCTGGCGACAGATGGATCTTTCTTTGAAGGATACTGCTCATCTCCCCATTTGCCTCGAGGCCTCATTTCCAAAATTTATAAAATTCTGAACTCCCGTATACCTTCTAAACCTCATCACATACAGGCGTGGGAGCAAGATCTCAATCGCTGTCTCTCAGACAAGGAATGGTCCGGAGTCTTTACTAGAATTTCACATGGCTCGATTTCCACGTGGATCATGGAAGCGAACTATAAATTACTTTATCGATGGCACTTAATGCCTATGCGCTTACACACATTTTGTACCTCTCTGAAACAATGCTGGCGACAGTGCTCACAACCTGGCTCATATCTACACATGTGGTGGGATTGCCCTCTTATTCGACCTCTGTGGCAAGCTGTTGCTGATACCATACAGCATATTCTTCATGTCCCATGTCAACTAACAATTTCTACAGTGCTCCTGAACCTGTTAGAAGACACCTTTTCTACATCAGAGCAAACTTTTATATACCAATTCTGCACCGCCACCAAGATGGACATTGCTGTGTCCTGGAAACGACCTGCGCCACCCACTCTCCATGATTTTGCATCGACTAGACAAGATCTGCACACTTTATTGCTTAACTGCTATTAAACACCACAAACTCTCTCAATATAACTGTCTGGGAGCTTTACTTGATCTGGAGACAGCTTACCTTTCCCGAGGATACGAATGGAGAATGACATTCACCAAATGCAAAGCAAACACCTCAACCTTTCAACCTTTATTAACATTCTACATTCTATTTGCATATCATGAACGGGGGAAGGGGGGTGATGGAACGAAATGTAATGAATAATTTCTCACTTTGTCGTTTATTATCTTGTTACTGGTTATAACCATTGTGATTATTTGTTAACGGCAATAAAAATTAATTTAAAAAAAAGGATAGAAGGTAAAGTTTTTTCCTATTTGCGGATGATATTAAGATCTGCAAAAGAATAGAAATGCCTGAAGGAGTGGAGAGAATGAATAGTGATTTAAGAAAGCTTGAAGAGTGGTCGAAAATTTGGCAGCTGGGATTCAGTGCCAAGAAGTGGGGAGTCATGCATCTGTAGTTTGGTAATACAAAAGAGCTGTATGTGATAGGGGATGAAAAACTGATGTGCATGGACCAAGAGAGGGAGCATATAGTGATAGTGTCTGGTGATCTGAAGATGGCAAAACAATGTGATAAGGCAATAGCTAAATCCAGAAGAACGCTAGGCTGGAAAGAGAGAAGAATAACCAGTAAGAAAAAGGTGATAATGCCCTTGTTCTTGTTGAGGCCTCACCTGGAGCACTGTGTTCAGTTCTGGAGCCCCTATTTCAAAAAGGATAGACACAGGATGAAGGCATTTCAGAGAAGAGCGACCAAAATGGTGTGGAGTCTGTATCGGAAGACTTATGAAGAGAAGCTGAAGGATCTAAGTATGTATACCGTGGAAGAGAGGAGGTGCAGGGGAGATAAGATACAGACCTTTAAAACCTTTCAGGTATCTAATTATGCACAATTTTGAACCTTTTCTGATGGAAAGAAGTCAGTAGAACTAATGGTTATGAAACTCCAGGGGAGATGACTCAGACCCATCAGAAAATATTTCTTCATAGAGAGAGTGGTGGATTCCTGGAATGCCCTTCCGGAGGAGGAGTTGAAGACTAAAACAGCCAAAGAATTCAAAGGGACATGGGATAAATACTGTGGATCCTTAAAGGCTCGAGGATGCAAATAAAGAAAAGGGTGCATGGGGGTAATTTGCTAGTGCGGCAGTTACTACCCTTAACCAGTAAGCCTTGATGCTTTTGATGCAACTGCAGCACTGCTTTCCACTTCCCTCTTCAGTGACAGTGGGGAAAAGGGGAATTGGATTCAGACAACCAACGAGAGCTCTGACTTTTACGATTTGGGGAACTGATAAGCAGGGGGGTGTAACCTGCATGAAGTAGCAATTACTATCCTTAACAGAAGGCATGGGATTACTACACTTAACCAATAAACCTTGATGCTTTTGACGCAATTGGAACATTGCTCTCTGCTTTGATGGCAGTTTGGGAGGGGAGAAAGAGGAATTGGATTCAGATGACAACCAACAAGGGTCCTGACTTTTAAAGTCTGAGGTACTGATACGAAGACAGTGTCATAGTGGATAACACATTGAAATCGTCGGTGCAGTGTGCTGCGGCAGTCAAAAAAGCAAACAGAATGTTGGGAATTATTAGAAAAGGAATGGTGAATAAAACGGAAAATGTCATAATGCCTCTGTATCGCTCCATGGTGAGACCGCACCTTGAATACTGTGTACAATTCTGGTCGCCGCATCTCAAAAAAGATATAATTGCGATGGAGAAGGTACAGAGAAGGGCTACCAAAATGATAAGGGGAATGGAACAACTCCCCTATGAGGAAAGACTAAGAGGTTAGGACTTTTCAGCTTGGAGAAGAGACGACTGAGGGGGGGATATGATAGAGGTGTTTAAAATCATGAGAGGTCTAGAATGGGTAGATGTGAATCGGTTATTTACTCTTTCAGATAGTAGAAAGACTAGGGGGCACTCCATGAAGTTAGCATGGGGCACATTTAAAACTAATCGGAGAAAGTTCTTTTTTACTCAACGCACAATTAAACTCTGGAATTTGTTGCCAGAGAATGTGGTTCGTGCAGTTAGTATAGCTGTGTTTAAAAAAGGATTGGATAAGTTCTTGGAGGAAAAGTTCATTACCTGCTATTAAGTTCACTTAGAGAATAGCCACTGCCATTAGCAATGGTTACATGGAATAGACTTAGTTTTTGGGTACTTGCCAGGTTCTTATGGCCTGGATTGGCCACTGTAGGAAACAGGATGCTGGGCTTGATGGACCCTTGGTCTGACCCAGTATGGCATGTTCTTATGTTCTTATAAGGGGAAAAAATACAGGATTGCTTCTGTGATAAAGTCCATTAGCGAAGCACGTCAAGCAGCACTGTCTGAATTTGCAAGAAAGCTCATCACGCAGTAAAAATGTTCTTAGTAGTACATTTTTAATGGGTTATCATAAGACTTGGGGATAACTGCACGGCGCAGCAGATACTACCATAAAAAGCTTGCTGGGCAGACTGGATGGACCATTTGGTCTTTTTCTGCTGTCATTACTATGGGCTGATGCAATAAAATTTGCAAAAAGCGGGCGCTGACTTTTCAGCGCCCGCTTTCTTAGCTCACACATGGCGCTAAGAAACAAATCAGGAGGTCACGCTAGCAAGGAGGCTCTAGGGTCTCTAGCCCGACCTTAGTGTCTCCTTGCTAATGCGACTCTGCAGTTACCGACGGTCTGCCGGTTATGATCACTGATGCCGATAAACTCAGCGTCAGTTTTCATAACTGCAGTCAGCCGATTATGAAAAGCGACGCCGACTTTATCAGTGTTGGAGTCACTGTTGAAAGAGAGAATAGTGAACTATATACAGTCCGGAGAATTGATGGACCAGAGGCAGCATGGATTCACCAGAGGAAGATCCTGTCAGACAAATCTGATTGACTTTTTTGACTGGGTAACCAAGGAATTGGATAGAGGAAGAGCACTCGATATCATATACTTGGATTTCAGCAAAGCTTTTGATACGGTTCCGCACAGGAGACTGGTGAATAAAACGAGAAGCTTGGGAGTGAGTGCCGAGGTGGTGACCTGGATTGCAAATTGGTTGACGGACAGAAGACAACGTGTGATGGTAAATGGAACCTTCTCTGAAGAGAGAGCGGTTTTAAGTGGTGTACCGCAAGGATCGGTGTTGGGACCGGTCCTGTTCAATATCTTTGTGAGCGACATTGCGGACGGGATAGAAGGTAAGGTTTGTCTTTTTGCGGATGACACTAAGATCTGCAACAGAGTGGACACGCCGGAAGGAGTGGAGAGAATGAGACGGGATCTAAGGAAACTGGAAGAGTGGTCGAAGATATGGCAGCTGAGATTCAATGCCAAGAAGTGCAAAGTCATGCATATGGGGAGTGGAAATCCGAATGAACTGTATTCGATGGGGGGGGAAAGGCTGATGTGCACGGAGCAGGAGAGGGACCTTGGGGTGATGGTGTCTAATGATCTGAAGTCGGCGAAACAATGCGACAAGGCGATAGCTAAAGCCAGAAGAATGCTGGGCTGCATAGAGAGAGGAATATCAAGTAAGAAAAGGGAAGTGATTATTCCCTTGTACAGGTCCTTGGTGAGGCCTCACCTGGAGTACTGTGTTCAGTTCTGGAGACTGTACCTTCAAAAAGACAAAGACAAGATGGAGGCGGTACAGAGAAGGGCGACCAGGAAGGTGGAGGATCTTCATCGGATGACGTACGAGGAGAGATTGAAGAATCTAAATATGTACACCCTGGAGGAAAGGAGGAGCAGAGGTGATATGATACAGACTTTCAGATACTTGAAAGGTGTTAATGATCAAAAGACAATGACAAACCTTTTCCGAAGGAAAAAAATCAGCAGAACCAGGGGTCACGATTTGAAGCTCCAGGGAGGAAGATTCAGAACCAATGTCAGGAAGTATTTCTTCACGGAGAGGGTGGTGGATGCCTGGAATGCCCTTCCGGAGGATGTGGTGAAGACCAGAACTGTGAAGGACTCCAAAGGGGCGCGGGATAAACACTGTGTATCCATAAAGTCAAGAGGCTGCCAATGAAGAGTGGGTGACTCGCCAGAATGATGGCTACTGCCTGGAGTCAATACCCTTATTAAATAAACATACACAGGCTTACGGTGACTCCAACATCGCTCTAAGCTTCAACAGCAAGAGGAAATGTGGAAAAAAGGATTCACACTCACAAAGAGGGGAGTAGCTGGCTTGTTACGGCGGTTACTACCCCAAATCAAATAAGCCTGATACTTCACTTTCAATGCATATACAGCAAAGTTCTCTGATTCAACGGCAGGGGGGAAGAAAAACTGATACTTCACACATCCAGCAGAGCTCTCTGCTTCAACGGCAGGGGAGAAGAAAAGAGGGTTCGCACTCGCAAAGCGGGGAGTAGCTGGCTTGTTATGGCGGTTACTACCCCAAACCAAATGTGCCTGGTACTTCACTTTCGATGCACATCCAGCATGGCTCTCTGCTTCAGCGGCATGGGAGAAGACTTATACGTCACGCATATCCAGCATAGCTCCCTGCTTCAACGGCAGGGGAGAAGAAAAACAACCAATAAGGGCTAATAACATAGTCTGGGTAAAACAAATGAGCATGGGTGCAGCTTGCTTGTTGCGGCGGCTACTGCCCCTGACGGATCGGGCTAGATGTTTCACTTGGATGCAGCTCCATCACTGCTCTCTACATTAAGGGTGGGGGTGGAAGGGAAATAGAACCAAGAGCTAGGAGAAACAGATAAGTATGAGAGAAAATGTGTGTGAAGCTTGCTGGGCAGACTAGATGGGCCATTTGGTCTTCTTCTGCCGTCATTTCTATGTTTCTATGTTTCTATATTACTGCAGCCGGCCGGTTATGAAAATAGATGCAGACCATATCGGCATCGGTCTTCAAAGCAGCCGGCAGATGGGGTTTTTTCTTTTTTTTTTAACTTAAAAAAAAAAGTACAGAAAAGCAGTTTTCTGCTTTTCTGTACTTTTTTTCAGTGAGTTCAACTATTAACCCCTGCTCCAGGCAGGCGTTAATACCTGAGCGATAAATGTGCATCTGAGATGCACATTTATTTTTTTTGCATTTGGAGTGAATGAGTAATATCCTCATTCACATGCATTTGCATGTGATGAGCGCTAACTCATTCACTCTGCATCAGATGTGCGTTAAATAGGCGCTAATCCCCCACTGTATTGCATTGGCCTCTATGTTACTATGATTTATCTAGAGAGATTCAGAAGCAGGCTTTTTTTGTTTTAGAGACGATGGGTCTTGCAGATTGGTGCTTCTTTTTATTTAAAATACCCCTGTAAGTGGGTATTTTAAATGAAAATCCTGTTAGCTTTTTATGTTGCTCTGCGATAAACCAATCTCTACCCCGGATAATTTGATTGTGATGCTATTTAATCAATGTTGAGATTTTTCACCCTGACTTTATTTCCTTAAGTTGTATTTCTTCTTATAGTAATTGGATCCTCTGTGGATTATATTAACACTTAACAATTTAAATGTTTGGTTTAGAGGTTTTCTCTTTTTCCTTATTTATGTTGGTTATATTGTGCTTTTCCATGCAAAATTATTTTCTTGTACATTTTATAAAATATTAATAAAAAAAAAAGTTTAAACGGCCTTGCCGACCCAGTTGTGACACACACTTTATTTACAATGTGCAGTTTTTTAAGGTAATGCCCTTTTCTGCAAACAATGTTGCATTACAGGACCGATGAGATATTCCACAGCATGAATTTTTGTTTGTCACCCCTATAACGAGATACTGGTTAAATCATTATTTTGATAGTGGGGAACCTTTCTGAGCTTCAGTCCAAACATCTGGATTTGTTGTACTGACAAGTGGGATATTGGGATTGTGCTTCTTGGATGTCACCAGAATTAGAGATGGGGATTATTTAGGATATTTCTGTGCCATAGGTTCACAATTGGGACAAATTGTTGGAGAAATACTATATTGTATACAGATTTGCATTATATTTTCCATGAAATATAATATACAGATTACTTAAAAAAAAAAGTTTTTTCTTCACTAAAGTTAGAGCAGAGGAGAATGGAGTGGATAATGGTCCAGGGGACAGACCCACAGACCGTGGAAGGCGTGGACGTGGCAGAGGTAAGTTGAAGATGTCTATAGAAATAATATTGGTGATGGTGGCCTTAGATTACTCTTTAAGAACCCTTAAAACTGCAGGCATGTAGAAGCACACAGCTATAATCCTTGTACCATGTCTGGATAATATCAGTCATAAATTTGCCTTGCCAGTCAATTTGGCAATAGAGTAGAAGGGAAAGCAGATATATTAAGGTAATTTTTTTTCTGCTCTGTTTTGTCCTTATACTTACTGTACAAGTAGTGCCATCTGTGATGGTTATAGTAGACCTTTGTCTACTAAAAGCATAAACTAACATTGAGTCTTCCAAATTTGTTTATTTAGTATATTTAATATACAGTTCTACATTAAATATTCACTAGGTGGGTATGAATAAAATAACCCAGTTCCCCACCCATATCCAGACCTCAGCCCGATACAAAATCACTTCACCAACAAACATCGTCAGATAGGTTTTGGTTGTTTCTTTTTGATGTCTCTCCATTGATAAATGTATATTTCTGCTATAAGTTTCTTGTCTTAACCAGTGAATGTTGCTTGTGAAAAACACTTCTTCCCCCACATAAGTACTGTTCTGGGAAAATGGCACACGCAGCATAGAATGTGTTCTTTGCACTAACCCACATGGTCTTGCTCCCTAGGATTTGGTGGACGAAGTAGAGGTCGTGGAGCAGGAAGGTTTTCAGCACAAGGGATGGGGTAAGGCCTCTCTAAACTGGAACTCTATTTTGTCTTGATTTTGGTTTCAGACTTGTCTGTTACTTCATTATCCTTGACCTTGACTGGTCTTTTGAGTGTGTTATATCTCCATGACTGACTTGACTCTGTTATGAATATTAATTCTGGCCCCTACTATCAACATTTCATTCTGACTTTTTTTTTTTTTTCCCCTTTATGATTTTTCAGTGTTCAAGTATGTCATCAGCATTTTGTCAAATACTGATTTCCTCTTCCCTACATTGCTGCACAGAATTATATTACCCAATCTTTAGGCATTTTTCAGCCTAGTTTAAAAAAAAAAAAAGACCTTTTTAAAAATAAAAAACACTTTCACCTCACTCCCCCTCTTCTACTTTCCCCCATCATGTGAACAAATACTTTTTATGGCTTCCTCTGACTGCATTCTCTTCATGTCTCAGCTTTCATTCTTTGCCTCTTCAAGTCCTGACTCAAACTTCACCTTTTCTTCTGTGCATTTTTCATTGACAGTTTGTGCATTTTTGAGCACTTTGATAGTTCAAAGCAATGACATGGGTATTCTGAACAAACGAACAGTCCTTTCTCTGGAGATATTTTGCATGGCTTCGTATTGAAGAGCCGCATGACCTGTCACGTGTTGCCCTGAGCACCTTTCCAAGCTGAGTTCTAGAGCTCAGGTCTCAGCCTAGCAGTTGGCTGCCAGACTTGTTGCTTTCCTCTGTTCTTTTGTCAGTAAAGGAGTCACTTTGGTTTCTTAGGGCCTGATTTATTGGGGTATTTCTCCCCTTCTGTGGCTATGGGTGAAAGCCTTAATGAATTAGGCCCATAGTTATTTAGTTTAAATTGTTTATTTCTCCATGTCATTCTCCCCCCCCCCCCCCGCCCAGTTCCTTTAAACTAGTTATCAGGATTTCCAGTCTGAGCACATTCGCTCAGCTCCTGAGAAAACAGCTGCATGTGTGCCTTGAGAGGCAATTCAGATGCAGATGTCATTCGTATGCGCCTTTCACATGGGATTTGTGCAGCCTTGGAAAATTTCTGTCCGTTTTCTTAACATTCTAGTGCCTGAGGTTCAAGAGCTGGTCTGTCAGGTGCACTGAGGTGCTTCACTATTTCTGCATTTTTATAACATGCACATTGCCTTAGTACTGATTAACCTTCAGACTACTTTCTTGTAATAGTACTTTGCATGTTCTGGGTTTGAGATACCCATGGTTCTTGGAGAGTGTTTGGTCCAGTAGCTTCCCAGTGCTGCAGTGGGTTTCCCTGTACATCACAAGTGACTTATGTTAGAGCGCTCACGTGCATATAATAGACTACATTTTAAGTTCTAGATCTCTAAGCTTCTAAAGCTGCTTAGGGTGGTTCATGACAGGTCATGTGACCCACCATTCTAAGTCAATGAAAATATCTTAGGAGGACAGGTACAGGTCATTAATTATCATATATTGTGTGTTAAAGTCCTGGTGAAGTTCAGGGCCCTTGACATTGTATTCAGCTCTTATTTCTAGCTGCCAGTAAATGACCACTTATAATGTTTGTTGTTCCTTAACTTCACACTCTGTGTTACTTCTCAGCATTTTACTTTATGATGATTTTAAAGCATTTGGATAATTATTTATGACCTACATGTAAAATAGTGTTGTAACTGATGCTTAAAGCAGCAATACCTCAGTAAACCATTTTTATGAAGAATCGGTACTTATCCGTAAGCATTGTTTTATCTCCTTGTTCCAAGGAATCATTTTCCCACTTGTCACAGGGGCACCATTCTGGCTTTTTTATCACTCTGTTGGTCCTGGTGCAAAATTAGCCTTAAAGTAAATTGTCATTCTTTTTCATTCTCTGGCTCCTTTGTTTTCCCCATATTTGTTATGAATAACCAATACAAGGATGAAATGCAACCCTGAAGCCCAGCTTCCCATAAATGGAACAAACTGTTGCACAACTTATTCCTTCAATTTAGATTGTGTGAAAACCAGTGCAGGAAAGCAAATTGAATTGCCCTCAGCTCTTTCAAGCCTTTATTTTATTATCCAATGTTGAAGCAGTTCATTATTCTCAGAAAGAAAATCTAATTTCAGAAAAGTCTTTGGGGGGGGGGGGGGGGTACTAGGGTTGTAACTGGACTATTCAGGGGGGAAATGTAGCCCGGCTTATACAGGCAGTGTTTTTTGTTATCTGTTTACTTCTTGAGTGGTGCTGGGGGTGTAAGTAGCAGAATATGCAGACTGCTAGCGGGCTGCTGAGTGATTCTCCTGGAATACATGGCAGAGGGTGAGAAAATGCAGCACTACCCACTGAACACTGAAGGAGGAGATGTGGCACTTCAGGCAGCACATCATCTAGGAACTCCATACCAAGCACAGGAGAATTAGCATCACCAGTTCACCTCCAGTAACTCTCGTGTCTCAGTGGTGAGCGCTCTATCCATGGCAGCAAAGGAATAAATTCAAGAGAGCCTCAAGGAATTCTGGAAGTCTTGGCCCTTCAATACTGCTCTTGTTTTGGGTTTCTGAGCTCCAGTCTCAGAGGAATTGATGAGAACTGGATAGGAAGGTTTATGCTTGGGTTGTGGCATTACTTCTTCAAGGAAAGACAGCACATGATGGAGGAGGTGAAAGAAGGAAAACATTGACAAGCTGGCTAGTGACACTGGCTTTGTGCTTGACCTGGCTGTAATTTAGAAGGTTTTAAACCCTAACTAGAAAGACGTAAATTAACATTTGTAGACTATGAATACATTTATAAATAACTTAAAAGATGATAAATCTATTTCTTCCTTTTTTTCTTAAATATTAACAACATTGAATGAAGTCGATTGATCAAAGGGGAAGCATGCTGTGAAAGGTAAAAGATTTCAATGTTTGCTGGAGCTACATGATATTGCTGCTTTAACATCTGTGGTGGTTGGGATCTTTTGTGCCACTGTGGAGGAAAACTTAATTTGTTCGTAGTGATCTGCTTTTGTTACCTTACTTACAATACATGTGCTTTAAATATTAACATCAATCATGAATTGGAGAATGAGGTTGGATTTACAGATATTAACCTACTATTTGGTCACTTTAATATAAATTCTTCCCTTCAGTTTTGGAAGCCCATAGGGAGAAGAATTAGTAAGAAATGTATAATTATCCCCTCTAACTTTCCCTCTCCCTAACTTATGTTTTTTCTCTTTATAACGTTATAAAATCGGCGCGTCCATGTGCGTGCACTGGGTACCATGCGCATATGGATGCCCATGCGTGGGTTTTAAAATTGACCTTTTCGTGAGCAAGGCCTTTTGTCCCTGTGGCTGTTTAGGATACGGGGAATCAATTTATTTTATTCTGTGGCATCTCCTGTCAGATCCCATAGAATCTCACATTTACTAGGCTAGTGAAAACCTTCAATTTTCCAGAATTTTTTTTTTTTTTTTTTTTTTTAGAAAGGATGAGTTTATGGAAACTTGTGAATGGTAGAAAAATTATTTACAACATGTAAAAATGTATCTTGTCAATTCATTTTTGCTTGCTTGTTTTGTGATGATTGACCTGCTTGTTTAAGTCTGCTTTTTTTGTACTATGATAAGGACTTAAGTTAAAATGTATAAAGTACTGTTAATGTACACAGCATTATATGAGAAGGGAGAGAGAAAACAAGATGTGATATGTTTAATGCTAATAGTGCTTATGTAGAGAACTTTGTAGGGTCCTGCCATCAAAGATTTGCTCCCTATGCTCATGAGACCCTCTTATTGCTTACTGTCTCATGTACAAGGTAAGAATACCAATATCAAGTGTTGGGATATAATTGCAGGTCATAGAGGCAACCAAACGACTTCAGTTTTAATACTTGAACTATCTGTGGGAAAACTTGCAGTCATTGGAGAAAAAATGTGCATTTGATCGCTAACTTTTTTTAGTCAGTAAAAATTTGTGGGGTGCCACCAAAGAAAAGCAAGTGGAAAAAAAGCACCAAATTCCCCCCCCCCCCCCCCACACACCTACCTTTCCATTTTGGTGTATGGCTACTGTTCTTGCTGTGAACTGGGCCTTACTCTATGCTTACAAATGAGTTTCTCACGGATTCTATCCTCTTGCCTCTGTACCTAAGTGGTCATACAGCTCCAATTACACCCTGGTTTGTGTGCACCTTTCAGTTCCACCTATATATAATGCTGTTGTACTGTAGCTGTGAGGACAGTTCTCCCCTCATCAAGGAAGAAGTTAGTCTCTGCAACTCTCCCAGACTATCATAAATGGAAACAGAAGTTGTGGGGTTGTATCTTCATTGAACTTTGGAGAAAATAGCTCCTAGTTTGTGAAGTGACATTTCCAGTAGTTATAGCCAGTCTCACCCATTGACTTCCATGTTTTTTTTCACTTATAGTACCTTTAACCCAGCAGACTACACAGAATCTGCTGCCACAGATGGCTTTGGGGTGAAAACAGAGGTTTGGGAAGCAAGTCAGAATGATGGGGATGATGGCACTGGTAAGAATACTTGGAACAATTGCATTGTAACAGCTATTATGACATACATGTTTTCTCTTGCAATAATGTGACCAGGTGGAATAGTTTGTAGTGAGATCCTAGCACATATGTAGCTTGCTTGTAGATCATATAGTAAGGATCCCATCCTCAGTACTATGAACAATGTCATCTGACAGTCAAATCAGATAGGAGAAAACTGTTTTCTTGCAGGTTTTTTGTCTGCTTCATTCATTCTTTCTTGCTCTACAAGAAGTTAGGGACATATACAGGCATGATGAGCAATTAAATCAATACTTTGTGATTGGTGTGCTTACTGTGAGTAACTTGAGGCCTTCAGTATACAACTCCAGTTTTTTTGCTTGATGTCTTGTTCCTTGAGAAGTCAGACCCTCATTGTAATTGTGATCCCTGAGTTTCAATAGATGCATATTATGGGGCGGATTTTAAAAGGGTTACGTGCGCCGAGCCTATTTTACATAGGCCCAGCGATGAGTGCAAGCCCTGGGACGCGCTTATGTCCCGGGGCTTTGTGAAAGGGGCGGGGGTGGGACCGAGGCCTCCAGCACAGCAGCTGTGCCAGGGTATCGCATGCTGGCAGCCGGCTGACATGCGCAAGTTAGGCGTAAATAACAAAATAAAGGTAGGGGGGGGATTTAGGTAGGGCTGGGGGGGTGGGCAGGTTAGATAGGGGAAGGGAGGGGAAGGTGGGGGGGAGTGGAGGGAACGGGGAAAGCGATTGGGGCTCCCCTAGAGCTCAGCGTGCGCAAAGTGCACTAGTGTGTACCCCCTTGTGTGCGCTGACCCTGGATTTTATAACATGCGTGCAGCTGCATGCGCATGTTATAAAATCGGGCGTACATTTGTGCACGCCGGGTAGTGCGCACAAATGTAGGCTGCGCGCGCAGGTTTGTTTTAAAATCTGCCCCTATGTGTCAGAACGTGTTACCAAATCAGAAATGATGGTACCAAAACATTAACTATGAACAAAAAAATGTTTAGGGATATTTGTAAACATAGGACACAGAGAACTCACAAACCCCAGATTTTAAAAAACATTTTTTTTTGTATTGTTCCCTTTGTTAACGATCAGTAATTTTTTTTTTTGTTTGTTTCTGAGTTTCAAAATGCAATTAAAAGCATAATGTTCATGTTTGGACCAGTACACACACATTCATACTTGACCACTATCAAAATTTACGTAAATGCACAAATTGCACCTACAACAGCTTGCCATTGTGAATCAAATGTAGAATATGAGAGTAGGACTTGGAATGTTTTGAATGAGTCAGTGAGCATCCTTCTGGTGATATTTCTAAACTATGTCTCAAACTCTTTGATCCTTGAGTCACAAATGGGTTTGATTTCCAGGCTGTCTGCAGTGACTGTTCATAAAATCTGTGATCAATTTTTATCCCAGGACCAGCAGGATGCTAGTCCTCACATATGGATGACGTCAGTAACGGAGCCCTAGTGCGGGAAAAACTTCTGTCAAAGTTTCCAGAAACTTTTGACTGGCCCTGTGAGGCCACTGAGCATGCCCAGCATGCCATGATATTCTCTGCCACAGGGGTCTCACTCTAGTCTTCGTTTTTCCGCGCTGCTGTCAGCATCACGGTTACCGGAGCCCTCTGAGATTACTCTCTGTTTTTGACTTAAAAAAGTCATTTTTTCATAATCTCTCCCTCACGGGATCTCACTCGTTTCTATTCTTCACCGGCTAGTGAGGTAATCTAGCGTTTAATTTTAACAACACTTTTTCGAATTTTCTCAGTCATCGACGGCAGTCGGTGACACCATGATGTCGGGATTCAAAAAATGCCCGACTTGTAATCGCACAATGTCGATTACAGATCCACATCTAGAATGCGTACGCTGCTTGGGTGAAAAACACGACATCTCCTCTTGCCAGCAATGCCAAGAGACGACACCCAAGGGATGAAAATTGCGACAGGAAAAAATAGAACAACTTTTCCGTCTACAGTTGATTCCTTCACCATCGACTTCATCGAAGTCATCACCGGTAGGAGCTCCCAAAAACGTTTTACTAAAAAAAAACGCTGACCGGACGGTTCGGGAGACAGATCCTCGCCCACACCATCGGCATCGATACGTTCGGCTACGGAGGTAAGGCCTCGACATAAACACCATCATCAGCATGCCTCGGCATCACCGTCCGTATCTTCCCACGAGGAACCGAGCGAAAAACGGCCTAAGCACAAGGACACCTCGATGCCAACTGTGCCTACCGCAGTAGAATCGGTTACACCGCAGGTAGTGATGTCTCCGCCTCCACCGGTGCTGATTGCTTCCCCGATACCGCAAGACTTGACATCATTTATCAAGGAAGCGGTATTGCAGGCCATAAAAGAGCACCTACCGGTGACTACACCGATGCCGGCAACATCGCCGATGCCGGTGACGTCTCCCTTACCTATGACATCACTGATGCCGGTACAACCAGCGCCGATGACCGATATACTGCCGATGCCGGGAACCTTCCTGAAGCCAGGACCCTCCCCGATGCCGCAAGAATCATCGATGCAACGAACATCAAACATTCCTTCGATATCAATGTCGATGCCTCCTCTCTCTTCGGAGATTACATCGATGCTAACTACAGCCTTGGTTCAAATATCGATGCCTATTGCTACTACTGCGCTGTCATATAGAAGGACTGGGATATCGACGATACCATCGATAAAAACATTGAAGTCCTTGATACCATCGATGCCACACACAACGCAGACGATGCCGCTTCCTACTGGAGCCCCAGTTTCATCTGAAGCAGCATTGTATTCAGTAATACAAAAGAAATACCAGGATTTACTGGACTCTTTGCCTTCAAATCCACAGGAAGAGGACTCTTCTCCTCAGGAACCCCTACCAGGGCCCTCTGGATTGCCTCCTCCACCAACAACTGGGAAGACACTCCAGACTATGACACATGGAGTGATACTGCATCAGATACTTCTGAAACCTTCATGTCTGATCCTTCCCACCACACCCTAGGAAACAATCCACGCCAGAGGATCTTACCTTCTCTGCTTTTGTACAAGACATGGCTGACTCTATCCCTTTTATTATTTATTTATTTATTTATTTATTTATGAACTTTTATTTACTGACATTGTGAAGCACATCATGCCGGTTTACAGTGAACAGAAAGGAGGAATATTACAATAAAACAAGGGAGGGGAGGGGGAAGAAGGTGAGAAGAGGAAGGGGGAGAGGGGAGGGGGGGAGACAGGGAGGAGATGGGAAAGGCAGTAAAGATTGAGAAAATAAAACAAATAGAGAAACTATATACAGTTGAAAAATATGTACAGTTACAATCAACTTATGTAGTACTAAGATGGTACTATAAAAGACCGGCAATATTTTATCAATTCAATGGTTGTTCTCTTAAATATAAAGTATTTAAGGGGTGGCAAGGAGGAATTTAGGGGGTGTAGAAGGGCAGAGGAGGGATAGGACAGAAAGGGGGGGCAAAGGGGATTGGAGGACGAGAAAGGTGGAACTGAATAAGGGAGGTAGTTTGTTTGGTTCACATCGGAGTTAGTCAGAACAGCATCTTCGCCATCAAACACTTGAGGTGCTACAATTTTTCGACCCTCCTAAACAAATCATGGCAATACCTATACATGATGTCCTCCTACAGCTTCAACACTGACTGTGGGAACATCCCTGTTCTGTTCCCTCAGTCAACAAAAGGATGGACTCAACATACTTAGTTCAAGCCACACCTGGCTATCAAAAATCACAATTACCACATACTTCAGTAGCTGTAGAATCTGCACAGAAAAAGGCTAAGAGGACAAGAGTTCACTCTTCCAATCCTCCTGGAAAGGACAACAGATTTCTAGATTCTCTAGGCCGCAAGGTGTTTCAGGGTGCAATGCTTAATTCAAAGATAGCATCCTATCAATTATACATCACCCAATACCAGAGAAACCTCTGGAAGCAAATGGAGGACTTTATCCCATCTCTTCCACAAGAATATAGAGAACCTGCATAAAATCTCATAAATAAAGCTTTTGATGCTGGTAAACACGAGGTAAGAGCTGCATACGATTCTTTCGAAACAGCATCAAGAGTTGCAGCTTCAGGCATAAGTGCCAGGAGCTGGGCCTGGCTTAAGGCCTCAGACCTTAGGCCAGAGGTCCAAGATAAATTGGTGGACCTCCCCTGTACAGGGGACAATTGCTATCCTCCCTCCCTCAGGACCCCACTACACATGCCACCTACAGAACTCAAAGGAGGGACGTAAGAAGACCCTATTATCAACAAATCTCAGATTGGAGCCATGCCTTTTAACTTTTAGAAAAAGACTTAAAACCTGGCTCTTTCACCAAGCCTTCACCGATCCACCAGACAATCACTAGTTGTCCTTCACTCTAACCCGGTCTGGCATTTATACTCACGAACAATGGACTCTGACACTTCCAGGTTAAAGCACCTTTTAAGCTTTTAACCCGTACGCTCTATGGTAACACTTTATACTTATTTCCTGCCTTATCTTCTTTCCAGCTTGTCGCAAGCCTCCAAGTTCTCTTTCCCTGTTGATTGTAACTTTGACCTATTCCTACCTATTGTTATCTTTCGTTTACCTGAATTGTTATTCCAGTTATACCCGTGTTAAATGTAAACCGATCCGATATGGTTATTTACTATGAAGGTCGGTATAAAAAACTGTTAAAATAATTAAAAAAAAAAATTATCGTCAGAAAAGATTTTATCCTCCTGCAACTAGGCCTCGACAATCCAGAACCCAACAAAGAACACAGCCTCGTCAGCAGAGAGCACCTAGGCCCCAACCTGCTACACAAACAGGTCCTGTGGCGGGCTTTTGAAACTATATCCAGGGAACTCAGCCTTTCCATAAATCCTCGACCAGAACCCCCAGTAGGAGGCAGATTATCCAAATTTTACAACAATTGGATAATAACAATGGATCAATGAGTTCTGTCCATAATATCTCGAGGATACCAACTCAATTTCCTCTCAATTCCCACAGAATTTCCTCCAACTCAGGTTCCTCTCAGCAAACATCACATGCTTCAACTACAAATAGAATTATCCACCCTTCTGAAATCCAGGGCTGTAGAACAGGTGCCTCGGTCTCAGCAGGGCAGAGAATTCTACTCCCGTTATTTCCTCATTCCAAAGAAAACAGGAGGCCTACGTCCCATCCTAGATCTCAGAAATCTCAACAAATTTCTCAAAAAAGAAAAGTTCAGGATGGTTTCTCTGGGCACCATGCTTCCACTTCTTCAGAAAGGGGATTGGCTTTGTTCTATGGATCTTCAAGACGCTTACACTCACATTCCAATATTCCCTCCTCATCACAAATATCTGCGCTTCATGGTAGGCCATCAACATTTCCAATACAGGGTACTGTCATTCGGACTTGCCTCTGCTCCCAGAGTATTCACAAAATATCTGGCAGTAATAGCAGCATACTTATACAAGGAAAGTGTCCATGTCTTCCCATATCTAGACGACTGGCTCATCAGAAGTCAATCTCAAAAAGGAGCAATAACTTCCCTCAACCGAACAATTGCTCTACTTCACTCCATGGGTTTTCTCATCAGTTATCAAAAGTCCCATCTCACACAGTCACACCTGCTTCAATTCAAAGGAGCAGAATTGAACACCATCCTCTCAAGGGCTTTTCTACCCGAAGATCGAGCAGAAACGCTTTCTTTACTGGCAAACTCAATTCACTCACAGAAACAATCAACAGCTCATCAGTTTCTAACCTTGCTAGGACACATGGCCTCCACAGTTCGTCACTCCTATGGCAAGGCTCGCCATGAGAGTTACCCAATGGACTTTAAGATTACAGTGGATCCAAGCCATTCAACCACTGCATTCTACAATTTAAGTAACCCACCAGCTGCATTCCTCTCTGCTTTGGTGGGCGAACAAGGACAATTTGCGCAAGGGCCTACCCTTCCAACAAACAGTCCGTCAGATAACCAACTACAGATGCATCCACCTTCGATTGGGGCGCTCACATAGACAATCTCCAAACTCAAGGAACTTGGACAAAGCTCGAAGCAACATTTCAAATCAATTTCCTAGAGCTTCGAGCTATACGTTATGCACTACATGCATTCAAGGATTGCCTTTCTGACAAGGCTGTTCTCATACAAACAGACAACACAGTTGCCATGTGGTACATCAACAAATAGGGAGGTACGGGCTCGTATCTCCTTTGTCAAGAAGCCGCTCAGATTTGAAACTGGGCCCTGAATCATTCAATGTTTCTCCGGGCCACTTATCTAGCAGGCATCCACAACGTAGTGGCGGATCGACTCAGTCGTCAGTTCCAACCACACGAATGGTCCCTGGATCCCTCAGTAGCGACCAGTATCTTTCAACGTTGGGGACAACCAACAATAGACCTCTTTGCATCGCACCTGAATCAGAAAGTGGACAAATTCTGCTCTCTACACAAACAGAAGAATCAGCCAGCCAGGGACGCCTTTGCTCGCCCCTGGAACTCAGGCCTACTATACGCGTATCCTCTAATATCGCTCATAACCAAAACTCTAGTGAAGCTACAACAGGACAAGGGGTCCATGATACTCATAGCCCCATATTGGCCTCGACAAGTATGGTTTCCCACACTTCTAGACCTCTCAGTCAGGGATCCCATTCGCCTAGGAATAGCTCCCACTCTCATAACTCAGGATCAGGGTCGGTTGCGCCATCCCAACCTCCAATCCCTAACCCTGACAGCATGGATGTTGAAAGCTTGATCTTACAACCACTCAATCTTTCAACCCATATCTCTCAAGTGCTTATAGCTTCATGTAAACCTTCCACACGAAAGAACTACGCTTCCAGATGGAACCACTTTGTGGTGCAAACAAACGGATATTGATCCCTTCACCTGCCCCACAACTTCTCTTCTAGACTACTTATACCATCTTTCAGAATCTGGTCTCCAGACTTCATCTATAAGGGTACATTTAAGTGCAATTTCTGCTTACCATAACAAGATAGCAGATGCACCAATCTCCACACAGCCTCTTGTCAGCAGGTGTATGAGAGGCTTAACTCAACTCAAACCACCAATTTGACCTCCAGTCACAGAATGGGATCTGAATTTGGTATTGACAAGACTTATGCGTTCCCCTTTCGAACCCATAGATTCCTGTGATCTTAAATTTCTCACCTGGAAGACTATCTTCCTCATAGCCATTACATCAGCTAGAAGGGTTAGTGAGTTACAAGCACTTGTCACATACCCACCCTATACCAAATTCCTACATTACAGAGTGGTTCTCCGTACACATCCAAAATTCCTTCCCAAGGTAGTTATGGAATTCCACTTGAACCAATCCATAGTTCTACTCACATTCTTTCCAAGGCCTCATTCTCACCAAGGGGAACGGGCTTTACATACTTTGGACTGTAAGCGTGCGCTAGCATATTACTTAGACTGCACTGCAATCCACAGGAAATCCAATCAACTATTTGTTTCCTGTGATCCAAACAAACCGGGTAAAGCAGCAGGTAAACATACTCTCTCCAACTGGCTGGCAGATTGCATACAGTTTTGCTATGAAAAAGCAGGCCTTCGTCTCCAAGGGCGAGTGAAGGCACATTCAGTAAGCGCAATGTCAACATCAGTAGCACACTATCGCTCAGTGCCAATCCTTGACATTTGTAAAGCAGCAACATGGAGTTCTCTTCACACCTTTGTAGCTCATTACTGTTTGGACAAAGAAGGTAGACAAGATTCAGCCTATGGACAATCTGTCTTAAAGAACTTGTTTCCAGTTTAATCCCAACTCCTTCCACATCCAACCTGCTGTAATCTTCGGCTGATTCATTTTCAACGACAATGCTTCAGTATTACTTCACTACAAAATGACTCAGCCTCTAGCTTGCTAATCACCCATATGTGAGGACTAGCATCCTGCTTGTCCTGGGATAAAGCAAAATTGCTTACCTTGAAATAGTTGTTATCCCAGGACAGCAGGATGTAGTCCTCACGAAACCCACCCGCCACCCCGTGGAGTTGGGCCTCATACCTTTTATTATTTTATTTTTTGCTGAAGCTTATTGCTACATACGAGACTAGAGTGAGACCCCTGTGGCAGAGAATATCATGGCATGCTGGGCATGCTCAGTGGCCTCACACGGCCAGTCAAAAGTTTCTGGAAACTTTGACAGAAGTTTTTCCCGCACTAGGGCTCCGTTACTGACGTCACCCATATGTGAGGACTACATCCTGCTGAACTGGGATAACACCTATTACAAGGTAAGCAATTTTGCTTTTTGGCTGTTCTAAAATCTAGACCTCTTTGTAGCCTTCAGTGTCAGGATTTTGAGATCATCTCCTAGATTAGCAGTTCAATTAAATAAGTAGCTACCAAAAGTCATTAGCAGGGTTAGAAATTTATTTTTAGAAAACATAAGCACCAGCCACAAATCTTATGAACTAGAGAGAAAAATGTTCATAGCTTGCTTTGTGTTTTTTTAAACTTTTTTTTAATTTATCTAACTTTTTGCTGCTTTTTCTTTTGACATTTTTTACTCTCTCCTTACCCTCCCAACTTTTTCTCCCTTCCAAACTTTGTGCCCTACTTCTTCACTTCTGCAGCCTGCCACCACTTCTCCCAATCCCAGGCACTGAATTTGTAGGTTCCTGGGTGACTTAATGCCTAGGTTTTCCCCATCCCTAGTCATTACCCTCTGAAATCCATTTTATTTGAGAAATAAAGTGGTGGTCTCAATTCCATTCTCAGTGGATAGGGATGCACATTCCTAAAATACCACCAACGCAATTAACATTCATAAGTATCCTTGTTGACATTCTCAGCAGAGATACTTGTAAGAGAAAAACTCAGCACATCAGAAATCTCCAAAGTATTGTAGTGAAATGTATTAATCTACATACTGACTGTTTCAATTTCAACTTGGGCACATCTTAAAAGTTTGGCTTTAGATTTTAGATTTCATTACTTGCCTTTCAAAATCTGAGCTTAAGGTGAATTACAGTCTTGGTCTGTTGATAGTTTCTTCTCGAGGAGGCTTATTATCTAACTTTGTATTTGAGGCAATGTAGGCTGAAATGACATGCCTAGGGTCACAAAAAACATCAGAGGGAGTAACAGGATGCAAACCATGGTTTCCCTGCTTCTCAACTAGCTGCTCTAACCACTAAACCAGGGCTTTTCAGCTTAGTCATAGGGATATACCTAGGGGCCAATACAATAAGACGCGCGCTGAAAATGGGCTCTTGTATTGAGCACCCATTTTCCTAATGCACATGCAGCGACATCCCCTGGATGCTAGATGCAATATTTCAATGAGAGGCAGCGTTAAAAAGGGCAAATTAACGGAGAATTCAGCGTACATAGCGCTCAATAGTTTATAGAAACATATAGAAACAGAAATGACGGCAGAAAAAGACCAAACGGCCCATCCAGTCTGCCCATCAAGCTCCCCACACTTATTTTCCCATACTTATCTGTTTCACTGACCACCAAGTTCAGGGCTTTTATTGGTAACTGTTTGATTCGAATTTCCTGCCACCCCCTGCCATTGATGTAGAGAGTAATGTTGGAATTGCATCAAAGGTGAACCTTGTTAAATGTATAACGCTCCGGCATAAGTTCTTGTTCACTGTACACCGACGTGATATCTTTGATGAGCGGCGGTATATAAAATATTATCAATAAATAAATAAATAAATAAGGCATAATGGTTAAGGGTAGTAATCGCCGCATCAAGCAAGTTACCCTGACTCTTGTTTAACCAGACTGCACAGATTAATGCCTTATTGGATGTTGTCTGAATGTAAATCCTCTTCCACTTTTCCCCCTACCGTTGAAGCAGAGAGCAACGCTGTATATGTATTCAAAGTGAAGTATCAGGCTTAATTGGTTTAGGGTAGTAACCGCCGCGTTGGGTGCCCAATTGCAACGGGCGCTCAATATGAATGTCTGTTTTGATCTTGCTTTTTTCTCTTAATTCACTTCAGCAACCTCAGCAAAATATTAGATGATCCTTGCTATGAATGTCCAAATTGTGTGGTGATAAGAAAAGGGTTTTGTTTTTTTTATCAAGTGAAAATATACAATTATTTTTCTCCACCAAAAGCAATAAATGAGTGTCACGATGATACTAAGGGGAGGACTCACTTACCACAACCCAGAGAACCTACTTTTCAATGTTTTTCATGAGCCCTTGACTACAAGCTGACTTCACCCCACCTCTAAGGCTGGAGTTAAATTTTCCATGTTAAAAAGTGTGCATTGGGCACCCAGCACTTTACTGCATCGGTGGTACTAGCCAATGTCCTCATCTGTATGCAGTTAACATCTGATGAGCACTATTGGGTTTGTTTGTTGGGATGCGTGTTTTGAATGCGCTAATCTCCTTCTGCATCAGACGCTAGTCTAGCACGTCCAAAACACATATTCAACAGCGTGTAAACCTGTGCGCTAGACTGGACGCGCTTTATTGCATCAACCCCTAGAGAGTCAGGTTTTCAGGTTCATCACAATGAGAGTTGCATGCAAATGTCTTTCATGCTTATTCATTGTGGATATCCTGAAAGTAGAAGAGGACCGGAAGGCTCATCTGCATACTGCTCCCAGCATCCCCCGGGAAAGTACTCCAAAGGTCACAGCAAGCGATCCAGGGATTGAACTCCACAGCCCCAGCTTCCAGAGGCCCCATACCCTTTGCAGTAAAAGAGGACCAGAAGGCTCATCTGCATACTGCTCTCAGCATCCCCTGGGAGAGGAATCTCAAACACTTCAATTCTTTGAGTGAACATCAATTTAATGGTGGTTAAAGAAGATTGGTAAGTATGGCTTTGGGAAATCTTTGGGCTTAAAAAGTTTGGAGAAAGGTGAAATAGTGGGATATATTCTTTAGAGTCTGTGTGTGTCTGAGATAATAAGCAAGCCAGAAGTAGTTAATTCTAGTGTCTGTCTTTCCCACCCACTGAACCCTTGATTTTTAGGCAGGAGACAGTTTCTCATATATCAATCAGGTTCTTATCTAAATCATACTATTGCACCAGCCCTTATTGAAAGTTTAATCATCCCCTTGTAGGACACTAGCTAATTAATTAGTAAATTCACCTGTAAATTCAAAGTACTCTAATTCCAACTCCCTTAGTATCCTAAACTTAACTAGGAGCTCAACAAAATTAAGATGAAGGCAGCAGTCCAGCAGCAAGAGGGGGGCTTTCCAGTGTTTTGCATGGAGTGTCACATGTATGATTTTTTACCTGCTAGTGAGAGATTGTATGTGTGCACTCGGTGCAAAGAGCTCCTGGCACTCAGGGAACGAGTCTTATCTCTGGAGGCTAGAGTGGCAGACTTGGAGGAGCTGAGGCAGACAGAGAGGTACATTGATGAGACCTTCAGGGACATGGTAGCCAAGCCCCAAATCCAATCGGGCAGCTCCAGTGCTGCCTTGGATCAGAAAGGTTTCCCAGTTGGAGAACAACACCCTGGTGTAGCAGGAAGTGATCCTGTAGCAAGGACCTGCTCTCCAAGTGATGTATTGTTCTCTTGCAATGAGGACAAGTCTCCCAGGACTATTGCCCAGGAGGGAAGAGTTAGGCTGGCCATCATAGTTGGTGATTCAGTTATTAGAAATGTAGATAGCAGGGTGGCTGGTGGATGTGAGGACTGCCTGGTGAGGGGACAATGAGGGGGGGGGGGGAAGAAAATGGACCGAAAAATTTTTTTTAATGTAGCCCATTGTTACGGGCTTAACGGCTAGTATATATATAAATGATCTGAAAAGGAATACGACGAGTGAGGTTATCAAATTTGCGAACGATACAAAATTATTCGGAGATTGGGCATCCAAATGACAGATGAAATTTATTGTGGACAAGTGCAAGGTGTTGCATGTAGGGAAAAATAACCCTTGCTGTAGTTACACGATGTTAGGTTCCATATTAGAAGCTACCACCCAGGAAAAAGATCTAGGCATCATAGTGATAAAACTTTAAAATCGTCAGCTGCAGCAGTCAAAAAAGCAAACAGATGTTAGGAATTATTAGGAAGGGAATGGTTAATAAAACAGAAAATGTCATAATGCCTCTGTATCGCTCCATGGTGAGACCGCACCTTGAATACTGTGTACAATTCTGGTCGCTGTAATTCAAAAAAGATATAGTTGCGATGGAAAGGTACAGAGAAGGGCAACCAAAATGATAAAGGGGATGGAACAGCTCCCCTATGAGGAAAGGCTGAAGAGATTAGGCCTGTTCAGCTTGGAGAAGAGACGGCTGAGGGGGGGGGATATGATAGAGGTCTTTAAGATCATGAGAGGTCTTGAACGAGTAGAACACTCCCCCTGTTTAGTGTATTTCTCGGTTATATGTAAGGGCTCCGCCCAAAAGTTCTTGTTTTTTGTGAACCGATACGATGTGCGAACGGACATCGGTATAGAAGAGACTTTAAATAAATAAATAAATAAATAAATAAATAGATGTGAATCAGTTATTTACACTTTCGGATAATAGAAGGTGTAGGGGGGCATTCCATGAAGTTAGCAAGTAGCACATTTAAGACTAATCGGAGAAAGTTTTTTTTTTCACTCAATGCACAATTAAGCTCTGGAATTTGTTACCAGAGGATGTGGTTAGTGCAGTTAGTGTAGCTGGATTCAAAAAAGGTTTGGATAAGTTCTTGGAGGAGAAGTCCATTAACTGCTGTTAATCAAGTTTACTTAGGGAATAGCCTCTGCTATTAATTGCATCAGTAGCATGGGATCTTCTTGGTGTTTGGGTAATTGCCAGGTTCTTGTGGCCTGGTTTGGCCTCTGTTGGAAACAGGATGCTGGGCTTGATGGACCCTTGGTCTGACCCAGCATGGCAATCTCTTATGTTCTGGTTTCCTGCTTGTCTGGGGGGGAGGGCATGGTGATGACTATTGTAATTTTGTGTGTTGCATTTTGTAATTCAGGGAGCATGTTAACATTTACATTTAAAGATGAATATGCATGTCTAATGGCAATCAACTGACTATATGATACTAATTCATTTAAGATATATACAATACTGACACTGCAATTTGGCCGATGTTTTTGTTTTTTGTTTTTTTTTTAAAGCTGTTCCTTTTATTTATTTATTTATTTATTTATTTAACAGTTTTTTATACCGACCTTCATAGTAAATAACCATATCGGATCGGTTTACATTTAACAAGGGTATAACTGGAGTAACAATTCAAGAAAACGATAGAAAACAATAGGTAGGAATAAGTCAATAGGTAGGAATAAGTTTAGGTATGAATAAGTTTAGGTATGAATAACAATAGGTAGGAATAAGTCAATAGGTAGGAATAAGTTTATTTATTTATTTAACAGGTTTTTATACCGACCTTCATAGTAAATAACCATATCAGATCGGTTTACATTTAACAAGGGAATAACTGGAGTAACAATTCAAGAAAACGATAGAAAACAATAGGTAGGAATAAGTCAAAAGTTACAATCAACAGGGAAAGAGAACTTGGAAGCTTGCAACAAGCTGGAAAGAAGATAAGGCAGGAAATAAATATAGAGTGTTACCATAGAGTGTTACCATAGAGTGTTACCAAGTGTTAGTTTTTTTGCTTGTGTTTGGAACATTGCCTTGGCTTCCCTTTGGATTTAGATAAAATAATTTTTTGACAGATCTGTACCTGGTTTAATTTGACTCCTCATTTATATGCAATGCATCCTTCAATGGCATCTAAAACTTAAACTAAAAATTGTATTTATATTCTGCCTTTTGTGATATTTTAAAGTGGATTACATTCAGATACTGTAGTTATTGCCATGTCCCCAAAAGGCTTACAGAGGCAATGGAGGATGAAGTGACTTGCCCAAAATTACAAAGAAGTATCAGTGAGATGTGAACCTATTGATCTGCATAAACCTAATATGACTAGTAGTATCTAGGGCGGTGTTTCACAACCTTTTTTGTGTTGTGGCACATCTGGCATTGGGCTGACTTCATCATGGCATACGAACACATTTCCTTTGGCTACCCCCCGGGCATTTTTCTCTGTTCTCCCCCCCCCCTCCCCAACCTCTGGTATCATTGGCATCATCACCTTCCCTTCACTTACCCCCCTGCCGCCGCATCACCTTTTCTCTTTCCTTTCCCCCATTTCCCACCCACGCAAATCATCACCAGCTTTTCCCTTCTCTTCCTTCTCTCTTCACTCCATTGCAATCCTTATCTTCTCTCCACCATCCTTAGCAATAACACCTCTTCTCTTCCCTTCCCTCTCTCTTCCCACCACTTCTGGTATCACCATTTTCTCCTCCCTTCCCTCACCCCCAGCACCATCACCTTCTGTTTCCTTTTCTTGCCCCTCACCCTCTAGTATTATCACCTTCCCCCCTCTCTCTCCCTCCACCCTGCTGGAATCATCACCATCTCCATCACCTTCCGTTTCCTATCATCTCCTTCCACCCCTCCCCAATAAACTCTCCACCAACCATTCTTCCCTCCTTGGCATCAGTACTGTTTCCTTCCCTTCCCTTCCTTTCCCTCTCCCCCAACACCCCCAGTTTACTAGCAAATTCAACTGCTTCTTCCAGCCTGTTTCCCTCTTTAATCAGAACGGCAAGGGACCAGAAGGACTTGAGACTACAGAGTCCCCCATACCATTTCAGTTGCAGAGGAGAGGAGAGCTGGCAGAGGGGAAAACAGAAGCAGCAGCAAATAAGTGCTGTTCTCTGACTCCCCCTGCTGGTGGGAGGTATCCTGCAGGCCAACTGTTGGGGAAAGAGAAACAGACGATTGTCATGACACATCAGTTGGGAAATGCTGATCTAGGTAGCACTGTAGTGTATAACACTAATTTTAAAGATAGTCCTGCCTGGGATCAAAACACTGATCAATATGTAGCTGAAGTTGTATTAGTGAAATGTAGAAAAGATCACTTTTGGTTTGAAGATTTTTTTCCGACAAGCGTATGATGTTAATTGAGTTGCACGATAGAATCCAATATCCCTAACTATAAAAATAAAAATTCAGTACCGGCTTTAAATCTTATCACCATGGGCACTTTAATAAAGATTTTATTCTTAGCATAGAATGAAGGTGTAACCTAGTAGTTAGAGCAGCAGACTGAGAACTGGGAAAGCCAGGGTTCCAAATACTTAGGCAACTGGAGGATTTTAGTTCCCAGTGCTGTGAATACATTATCCGCAGCCACTAAATTTACTAGTAAATAATGTTAAAGATTAAGTTCTCTTAGACCTGGAGTCTATTTTTAGATTTCATTGCTGAAGACTTCACTGACTGTCAGAAGCTCATTATGTTAATATTTTCTGTTTACTAAAAAATAACTTAACCTACTGCCTGGAATACACCCATGTAGTAATCTGCGCAGCACTGTAAATGGAAGCTAGGAAACTCTACAGACTTAGGATTTTGTTCTGTTGATAAACAGGCTGAATTACCCATTACATGTGGGTAACATCATCCAGGGACACTGAACAGACTTGTCTCTCTAAGATGATAGAGCTTTGAGCTCTACTGACCATGTGCGGGAATTCCCGCATGGAAGTTTCCCCCATGAGTCTCCTCAGTCATTTTTTGTTCGAGCTAAGGCACAGACATGTACTCTGCTCTCGTTGGGGGGTTCTCTAAATTCAAAATTCTTACTTTTCTTTTCTAAGTTCTCTTCAATTTTTGTTGCCTTACTTCCTCAAAAGCCCCACAAAAGCTCTTTTAAGTGCTAACCAAAAAAACGAGGAAAAACGTTATCAGTGTGTTCTCCTCCAAGAGACCTTGCCTTCTCAAGATGTTGCAAAAGAAAGAGCCAATCATCAGTGGTTTCAAATAGTGCATTTGTGGTAAAGTTACCGAAAGCCATGAGCTTTGCTACACCTGCTGTGGCCTGGAGCATGACCAGCAGAATTGTTATGCCTGTGGACAGATGTTCTCATGCTCACAGTGCTCCATTGCACACAGATTTGATGAGCTGCATAAATCTCTAAGGAGTTGCAGCAGATCCTCCTCCTACAGTGCAGCTTTGTCTAGCTTGCTAGGGAAAGGTCAGAGCAGTAGCTCATCTGTCTCTCCCGTCGGCACAGACTGAAGCTGTGGGGCTGAGTTCTGGAGCCTGCATCAAGGAAGCATAAACACTTGGAGTGCTGCGCTGGCACCATGAGTGCAAGCTACACTGAAGTATATGATGCAGTCTGCCTTGAAGTTTTTGATACAAGATTCATCAACACTTAACGCATGGACCTTTGAAAAAGTTGAGGCCCTGTGCATCATCTCACTTGATGCACAATGTACCAACATATTCAATGCATAGTGCATTGAAGCATTTGGAACATGAAACATAGAGGCATTCGCTGATGGATCACTTGATGCAGACAGCATTGCTGAATTCTAGCTTGGCGCACACTATTCATGATACATCAAAGACAAAGCACCACACTATTACAATGCATTCCACAGCCTCTGCTTTTCAATTGCTTGATGTGTTTTATTCAACACATTGAGGCATACAGTACAGCGGTGATGCAGCTTGTACATCCATTGGTACAGCATCAACGCAATACTCCAAAATTCCTCATTGGACCATTGGACTAGCAATCATCTAAGCATTAAAATCCTCTAAGCATTCTGCTAAGATGCCAGTTCTAGAAGCTGCTCTACCAGTGCAGTTATATACAGTAGAAGGGTACCATTTAGAGAGAAAAGATTCTGTATGTTCTGTGCTCCTGCTCACATCAGACCATTCATAGGACCAATCTCAGGAACCAATCCTTGTTGATATATACCACTGCCCAGAGTGGATCAGATTACAATTTTGGTGAAAAATTTCTTTTCCACATTGTCCAAGCAGTCTGGTGATTCACTTCAGCCTGTCCTTTAGAACCTGGCTGTGGCAATTCCACTTAGCAGAGTCTGTCACCCATAGGACTGCACACGTTCTTGGAGCCCATTCTCACGCTGCTGCTTCTTCCCACTCCATTGCAATAGAGTTATCCAGATTGGAAACGAATGTCTGCTTGGCACCACCTACACTCCTGCCGAAGGAGCCTATGGCGTGACCCTCATCTTCATTACACTCTTGGTACAGTGATCCTCTTCCACTGGGATCACACAAAGATTCTATGGGCATACTTTCTGATCTTCTTCTGGAGCCACCTAACCATACTTACCTTTTGAAAGACCTTTTTTACTCAGTATTCATAGAAGCTGTACCTTGGCGGTTTATATTAGTAAAGACAAAGACCTCTGTTCTGAACTACTAGATTTTCTGCAGATCTTTGAAACCCTTTCAGAGCCAATGACTTTACATGATTCAGGTGATTCTACGTGCTCTACGGATGAGAATGTGAGAGAGAGAGCAGGACTGCTTCTATGGGCAAGACCTAAAGCAAAGCACATTCAAGTAGCATTGTCTGAATTATCCAGTAGCCTGCTTACCTTGTAGAAATGTTGATAGTAATTTTATTATGGGTTTGACAATGCTTGGTTTAGAATGTTAATATTATCACCCATATC
The DNA here is from genome assembly GCF_901001135.1 of Rhinatrema bivittatum. Lineage (NCBI taxonomy): Eukaryota > Metazoa > Chordata > Amphibia > Gymnophiona > Rhinatrematidae > Rhinatrema > Rhinatrema bivittatum. Next base: position 808,140,135 of record NC_042615.1, on the reverse strand, counting down.
ATAAGGCTTGAGGGTAACCTGCATGGAGCAGCAGTTACCATAGGAAACTTGCTGGGCATTCTGGATAGACCATATGGGGTTTTTTTTTCCTTACCGTCATTTCTATGTTACTGTGTAACTTTCCAGCAGTCCTTCTATTCTGCTGGAATCAGACCTGATGCTGTTAACTGAAGATAGGTCTCGTTTTCATCCCAACCTCATTGCCCTCAACTTAACAGCCTGTAGGTTGAATGCTCTGATTTTGGATCTTTACCTACCTATAGAGGTTGTCAATATCTTAATCTCATCTAGAAAACTATCAACTAGGCGAAACTGTGCCTTCAAGTGGAATAGATATTCCAGGTGGTGTCTGCAGAAGGCATACCACCCTTTCTCCTGTCAGTCTCAGCATCTACTACAATATTTTATTCACCTTTCAAACTCAGGTCTTGTCACGTCTTCAGTACGAGTGCACCTCAGCAGCTTACCACGTTATGGTAGACAGAAAGCATATATCCACTCATGTGCTTGGACAGCTTGATTCATGAAAGGACTGTTGTGTGTCAAACCCCCAGTTCAAAAATCACCTATACTGAGGGAACTCAGTGTGGTTGTTTCCCAGTTAATGAAGCCTCCTTTTGTGCTTCTAGAATTGGCTTCACTAAAGTTTTTTTGACTTGGAAGGTAACTTTTCTAGCTGCCATCATTTCTGCTAGAAAAGTTAGTGAATTTCAGGCTCTTGTTTACTGTCCTCCATATCTACAGTTTTTTTTACAACAGGTAGATTCTCTGAGGTCATCACAGGTTTCTTCCAAAGGTTGTCTCTTCCTTCTACATCAATCCATTGTTCTGCCTACATTTTACGCAAGGCTGCATGCTCATGACAGTGAAAAAGCTCTTCACACTTTAGACTGCAAACGGGCTTTGGTGTACTGCAAAAGAAGGACTCTGTCACATCATCAAACCAATGCCTGGGAACTATGACTGTCAAGCAAACTTTATTGGTTGACTGAGTGCATATGACACTGTTATCACTTAGCAGGATTACAGCTCACAGACTTGGTTAAAACTTATCAAGTAAGAGCTTTGGCTGCCTCTGTTGCTCACCTTCATGAGGTGCCCATTGAGAACATCTGCAAAGCTGTGACTTTATCTTCAGTTAATGACTTCATGTCCCACTACTGTCTGGATAATTCTCAGACTGATTGTAAATTTGGACAGGCAGTTTTGCATAACCTGTTTTCACTGTAGTCCACTCTCCATGGTGGGGACTGGGTTGTTTACTAAGTAAACAAGCCACTGCATCCTTTAGCTTGGACTCCCCACATGTAATAGCTAATTCAGCCTGCTTATCAATGGAAAAGCTAGTTTACTTACTATAAATGATGTTTTCCATAGATAGGATGAATTAGCCATGGAATAAGCTCCCACCTCCTTGGAAAACTAACTATTTAGCTATATTTAGCTCTGGTACTGACTGAGGATGTCTCATGAGGCAAACACCCAAGTGAGAATTCCCCCACATACTAAGTAGAGCTCAAATCTCTGCTATCTTAAAGAGAAGTCTGTTTGGTGCCGCCAGATGATGTCACCCACATGTAATGGCTAATTCATCCTCCTATCTATGGTGTGTATCTCGCTCTGTAGAGATAAATATATCGTTTTCAGTTCCTTGTGAGCTAGGATATCTCAGGAAGAAGGCGTTTGGGTAAGTACGTTTGAAACTAACATAGAGGATACCTCTCTCGAGCGTGTGAGCGAAAGCAACGCGGGAAATCTCGGCGCTGTTATCTTTGCCATTGAAATATATTTTTTTCTACATAGACAAAGTGATTCACAATCTGGAAATAAACCTCCAGCAAGCACAGTGCAGCTGGTATTTCAAGAATAATTTGCATACTTGATCCATGACATACTCAGCTTTAACTGGTTTATTAAGCCAATAGGCATTCTAGACCTAGTTACATCTGCAGCTCCCCCTGCTGTGATTAAAAGGGAGGAGCTTGATAAGCATTTTTTGTGGGTGTCCAAATCATCAGGGTTTTCCCCCTGAGGAAGCCAGGTTGGCGAAACAAGTGCCTTGTCGGGATTTTATAACAACATACCTACCAGGAACACCTTCCTTTAGCATTTGTTTTGTTAGTACACTATGAATTAATATTATAACATATAACAATCCTTTGTTGCTTTATTTTGAGCTTCTGAAAGTAGTATCCAACTTGCAGTCACCAAAGAGTCTGTACATCATTAGATATTATACAATTAGCCTACCTATGCATAAGTTCGACTAACAGTCTATGTAGTTTTGTATTTTTACATCTGGGATTGTTAAACTGTATTCAAAATGTATCATCTCATGTGGTTAGATTCATTATTGTATAGTCATAAAGCAATATGTTTCTTGATGTCAATAATGTGAGGCTTTGTTTCTAATTTGCTAATTTTCTCTATGGAACATTAGAGCAACTTTGTATTAGGCTTAATTAGGGTCTCATTGTTAGAACTTCGACACAGTATTTGGACTTGTTTGTACACATTTGAATAAAGATTTGTAGTAACACTAGTCTGTAATTCGCATAGTGGTTGACTTCCTAAGTGCTTTTGTCCTACTCTATTAGGAGTGTATTGTTTGTGTGTGTGTGTGTATATGTATAAAACAGAATTATTATAGAATGCCAACACTGGTACATATATGACTTTTGTAATATATTAATTTTAAATTTTTTTGGTGCAAAACTTAGAGATTGAGTTCTTTAGGCTTGAAAGAAAATATGTAGTGGAGCTGTCACCCAGTAGGTAAAACTTTGGTGGCAGCACATAAGAGCTTTTCTTCTCTTTCATCTCCTTTCCGATGTTATACAATAGGTGCATGGAGAAACTCAGTAGAAGAGTGGACGGCTGAAGATTGGAATGAAGATGTAAGTGCATCTGACTGGGTAGGGGTTTCATTTTTTTTTAACCTTTGTATCTGCTGATATAGAGCAAAAAAAGTACAGTTACATATTCATTTTGTAGGAGAGCACATGTGCATATTTTGGACCCAGGCTGACCTAAGTATAAAAGAGTTGAATTCACATTAGTTTCAAATTTATGAGAAGTAGCACCAATTGTCCATTTTAAATATCAATGTTTTGCAAAGAACATGATGGAAGTTTGGGCACAAAATAATTTTTAGTACCTGGAAAACTGACTGGGGGATGTGGGTGATGCTAAAACTGAAATATAAGAATTGAAGTAGTTATTTTTTAAGCAATGCAGTCTTGCATTACCAGTTGCTTCCTAAAGTAAAACTGTACCTTCTATGGCCTATTGAGTGTCTCGGAAATACTTATGGCAACTATTACTTCTGAAATTGTTCAAGCTCCATCTTCTCCTCGCTCATATTTTCTGGGAGCAATCATATTAACAAGAAAAAAAAATCACAAACTTTGTGCTTGCTGGATGTGCCATGTTAGTAATGAGGTCACAAATACCATCTAACAGGCTGCATGAACCAAAACCAATCCATTTTCTGTCATTGTTTGGTATTCTAAGCAAGGTAAAAAGTGTTTTGTTTTGTTTTTTTATTTATGGCTGAGAAGGGTTATTGTAAGGGGAGTGTTACATGTGTACCTTTGAAATGTTTCATCTTACACAAACTCACCACTACAAGCTAAAGGGCTGCTACCACTGTTGTATCTAATGTCAAGAGACAACAAACTATGAAGACAGTATTGTATTTTTACACAGGGTCTTTCAAAATTTACTGTTCTACATTGGTTTATCAAAAAACTTTTCATCTTCATAATTTATTTAGCACAAAACATTTTTTGCCACTATTAATTTCACAATCAATATCTTAATACTCTCAAATCTACACTAACTCTTATAGTTAAAACAGAACATCCAAATCATTCACCATACATCCCTACTCTTCATGTTTCAACACATCCCTCACATTTGCTCACATGCACCTCACATCAAACAACCTCTGATTAATATCAGTCTCTAATTATCACTGCAATACCATGATTTTTCAAAACTTCACTATTAAAAAAAAAAAAAAAAAAAAGCAAGGAAGCATCATTGCAAAATACTTTTAAATTTCCTCATATGAGACTTTTTGTTCACTTTTAACGGGTAAGATAAGTTCAGCGTATTGACTTAGCTTATATTGTTCCAATTGGGTATTCAGTATCCCTCCAGCATATTAAAAAATCCATCAGGTAAGAAAACTTTTTTTATAAAGGTGCTTTGAAAAAAACATTGTTAAATTCCTCTTCTTTTAATGTCACCTTTTTAACCTCCAGACGAATGGTAATCCAGATCTTATCGAATCATAGTGTAATTCCATCCAACCCGTCAAATTGAAGTCTGAGGTTGCTGCATTATCTCCACGAAGTATCATTCCATCCAGATAATCACATTAGAACCAATGTTGCTATATTATCTCTCATCTTTCCATCCAGGCCATCAGCCTAGAAACTGTTACTGCATTATCACCTGACGCTGCAGCATTTCGGCACAGCCGTGCCTGCATCAGGGTAGTTATAACTTGTTCTAAAAAGAAATGTATTATGAAAAGTGCACTTCAAACATTTAAAACAATCTTAATGTAAATAAAAGATTACTCACCAATCCTGCCCAACCGCCTATTCAGCATAACATACCGATATCATACGCTTTAAACGCTAAACTAAAAAAGCACAGATTTAAATGCCCTTTGTCCAGTAGCAGGGCGCATATCTCAGATGTCACTGCGCAGGGCATTTGTTTCCTATTCCCCTGTTTAAATCCAGCCTTGTCTTACCACAATAATGCAATGCTCACATTGAGTCAGTTTTGTTCCAAGTTGTTATCTAAGTTGATCTTAGTTGTTTCTTAATATAATATATTATACTGTATTATAGTTCTTCTGTTCATTATATTATATTTGATATGTAAACCATGTTCCATGTAAACTGCCTTCCCGGCGATAGTTATCTCTGTTAAATGTGAACCGGAGTGATATGTATTGTATACAGGAACTTCCGGTATATAAAAACCAATAAATAAATAAATAAATAAATACCCTCCAGACCTGAAAGAAGACCTTTGCAAAAGCTTCATTACATAACACACACTTCTCCTAAAACCAAACTGCATAGGGGTACGGATGTGATAGAAAACCATCTCAGAAAACCTTGCTGTCAGATCTGTTTACCGTCTTTGGAGCTTCCATAAGAAATGCGGACTAGACAGAAGCCTCACTAAACCCAGGGAAACGTGACATGCTTAAGTCCTCGATGGACTATATCAGCATCTGAAGTGAAGAAATATTCCCAAAGACTCTTTAACTAATTGCTTAATAAGTACAGCTACTTTGTGTCCCTATATAAGTTTTCCAAGCTTAAAGACCCAATCAATCACTATCCTAAATCAACGGATCTGCCGAATTGTACAAGTCTATGGGAAAACATCTTTCTGTCAAGGAGATGTCACTCAGGACTCAAAAAAGGTGCTCCATTCAGCTTCCGTATTTAACCCATCCAGGGTAACTGTCCTTCATTTAAAAATATAGGATTGTTACATATCTCACCGGTTTACAAGGAAGTAAAACTGTCGCCTCTTGGGCTGCCTACATTGAAACAATTAACATAACATGAAGGAGTATAAAGGAACTTAGAGGGGCTTACTAGAGAAATTGCAATAACGAACTATTCAAACTTATGTACAGAAGGGGATGGTGGGTCAAAGACTATACAGATATTGTTTTCTTCCGGCTTTTAGTTCTCTGGGAATGCTTGTGTGAAAAACCAAGTCTTTAGTTTCTTTTTGAAAGTTATATGGCAGAAAGTTATATGGGAGGCGCTAGGGACACACTAGTGTCCCTATCGCCTCCTTTTACTGCAGGCCCTCATTTGCATAAGGGCCGATACTGAATTGTGCGCCCAGGACACTGGCCTGTGCGCCCGTCGGGAGAGCGGGCGCTCGCCAGCTTTCCCGCGACTTTTACTGTATCGGCCCATAATCTGTTGGAAAAACGACAGATCAAAACTAAAAATTTTTTCATAGCAATGATGATTTAAGTCCACTAGAAAAGTAGTGGGCATACAAACTGGTTCAGCTCTTTTCTCCAGAAAAAACATGCAATCTCAATAGCCTTATCCTGGGGGATATTGGTGTAGAGAGAAGCTACATCAATAGTGGTCATCAATAAATTTGGAATTGGAGTCTCCAACTGCTCTAACACTGTAATAATATGTTCATAATCTCTAATATAAGATGGTAATTGAAAAACAAAATCTCGTTAAAAAAAAATAAAAATCTACAAAAGTGGAAAGTGGTTTCAACAGTGATCCGTGGGAGGATATAATTGGTCTCCCTGGTGGTTTAACCAATCTTTTATGTATTTTTGGTAAGCAGTAAAACACTGGGCATATCCGGAATGTTACCTTAAAAAAAAATTCTTTCTTTATCTGTTATCCACCCTCTATCTGCAGCATTATCAACAATAACATCAATCTTTTTTAATGTCTGGTAGAATCTGATGGATTTTTGAATATGCTGGTTGGATATTGAATACCCGATTGAAACAATATAAGTTAAGTCAATACGCTGACCTTATCTTACCCGTTAAAAGTGAACAGAAGAAATTTCCTCATACTTATGAGGAAATTTAAAAGTATTTTGGAATGATGCTTCCTTGCTTTTTAACAGTGAAGTTTTGAAAAATCATGGTATTGAAGTGATAATTAGAGATTGATATTAATTAGAGGTTGTTTTTTGATGTGAGGTGCATGTGAGGGATGTGTTGCAACATGAAGAGTAGGGATGTGTGGTGAATGAGTTGGATGTTCTGTTTCAAATATAAGAGTTGGTGTAGATTGAGAGTATTAAGATGTTGATTATGACATAATAATGGTAAAAACATGTTTTTGCTAAATAAATTATGAATATGAAGTCTTTTGATAAACTATGAAGACAGTATGATATAAGTTGTTTTTTACACAGGGACTTTCTAAGACTTACTGTTCTACATTGGTTTGTTGTCTCTTCATATTACACAAAGACAAGATGTTCTGAAGAGCAGTCAGAGTGTAATTGTTTCTGCTTTCCTCTGCGTACTTTTCAGGATCCCATTTGCCTTGTATGTGTTTAAGGATTCAGGAAAATGCGTACCAGTAATAATTTTTAATCCAGATTAGTGTTGCTCCTTAGTGTCCTAGTAAAGTGTGAGTAGATAATGCAACTTTCCTGTAAGACCTGACTTTCTTAAAGTTCATAATATAATTCAATGAGAATGATTCATTAAACTCTTGTAAATTTGGTGAACTGTAGTCTGGATTTAGTAAATTGAATATATATATATATATATATATATATATATTTTTTTTTTTTAACTGCTAGCAGGAAGTGAGGACAACTGCATGACTTTTCTTATTCTGCTTTATTTGTATCAGGCCAGGGGATTTCAACCAATGGTGCATGCATTGTTAGAGATACTTGAAAAGATGGTTGGGGGCTGGTCTGGTGCATCAGTCTCAGCTCTGTGCCTTGTTATATAGAAGTACTTGGTTTGATTTCCAAGTCAGGGGTCTTACGCTCCAAATCAGCTAGGGTTGGGGAAGCTGTGGAGGCAGTGTTCACAGGTTTGGGAGAGTTAGGGGAGTGGGGTGACAGATCAGAGCATTGCTTATTGGCAATACCATTTAGGGCCACGTGTATTAATCAGTTGTGACCACCATAATAGGCTTTATTGATAAAATGCTTTTACATGTGTTGACTCTCTGCCTTATATATAATCATGGGTCACTAAGCGTTCCAACGGGTTATACTGTTTTTTTTAAAGAATTTTTTTTGCAATTAAAAATGTCCAAACAGAAATTGTAAATAGGAATTGACATAACATTCAGTTATTCTTCTGAATTTTCAAATGCTAATACTTATCTTTTTGTTTTTGCACTCGGAACAAACCTGAATATTAGTGTATGAAAACCCTTCATAGATATTTAATTTGCCTTCACAGCCTGACACAGGTCCTTGTTTCAAACACTGATGTCCTTGATCAGGGTATGGTCATTTCTTAATTCTAAAAATAAAAAAATAAAATTGTATACAGATACCTTACCCCTCTCATACTGCCAAAGAAACTGAGAAGTCTACATGCAGTTTCCACTCAATATGCCAGTATGGTATTCCACAGGACATGATGTCATCAAACTATTATCTCACTTCCTTTTATTCCAGACACTTGTCAGTCAAAGAGTACCAGTCAATCTCATTATTGAGACCATTGGGAGCAATAGTATTAAGGTGGAAAATCCTGTACTGTTCTCTAAAGTTCAAATATGCATCATGGTCACCTCCCTGAGGGTTTCTTTTCATCTGTTCCAGGACTTGCTATTTCAGGTCCTGGAAAGTATGAGAAATCTCCATACACTGGTTTTCCTAACCCCTCACAAACCCCTCAGTTACTCTGGTTCCCCTATGAATCCAAGAGACACCAGCAGTGGTTCTTAACATGTAGGGGCTCCTTTCTGAGAATATGTGTAATCATTCATACCTCTTTCTTGCTACAGCACAGCACTGGAATATGTTAATCAATGGGCAACATGCAGAGCATAGATAGCCAGGCCCCACTTTGTGCAGCATGCACAGTGTACACAGCATCTCTTTATCTTCCCCTTATAGCTTCTGCCTTTGATTCCTTACAGTCTTTATCTTATCCCCAGGCTGAATGAGACAGTGTGTGCACTGAGCACTGGATGTGACTCATTCTGACTTTTGGGTACAGCAGCAGAGGAAGGAGGTGTGGCTGCCAAAATGACTGAACTGACTGCCTGCATCGCACTGACTTTTCTCTTTTTCTGCCCTTGCATATGAAAGGAATTGGTCAATTGTGATGGGTTCAGGTGTATCTCCACCCCTTTCTCCTTTTGATTTAAAATTTGGAAGAGACTGGTGGGGCTTTCAGTGCTTCTCTAGCTCTTCTTTTGACCAAATGATTCCTCTCCATGTCTGCATTGCTAGGCCCATGGAGGTTGGTATGCCACACAATATTTTTATTAATATAAGTGTGCCTTGGGCTTGAAAAAGTTGGGAAACATTGAGTTGGTCCAATAAAAACGTATGGCTTTTTATATATATATTTTATTTTTTTGTTAACATTCAAGTCGACTAACATGGCAGCCAAACTATTTTACTATGTAAAGTAAAACAGGTCACAAATCCTTGAGTATTTTACAGTGTGTTAGAATTTGTTGAAAGTGTAAATAAACAAGTTAATAAGGTTTGGCCAATTGAATATAGTGTGTGCTAATTTTCAGAAAGCATTGACAAAGTCCCTTATATGAGACTCCTCAGGAAATTACAAAGAAATGATCTATTGTAGACTGGTAACTGTTTCCTATCTTTTAAACCAAAGAATAGGAGTGAATAGTCAGTTTTTACCAATGGAGAGAGAGAAAATAGTGGAATGTCCTTTGGTACCAGTGGTAAGCCTATTCATTAATGATCTGGAAAAGGGAGTAGTTAATAATCTGAACAAATTTGCAGATGACGCAAAATGATTGAAAGTAATTAAAACACAAGCATATTGTGAGCCATTGCAGGAAGGCTTTGCAAGATTGGGGAGCTAGGTGTCTTAAGTGGCAGGTCCAATTTGATGGAGACAAATGGTAAGTGATGTACATGAGGGAAAAAAATCTTAACTATATCTACTTGATGCTGAGTTCAAGTGAGAGTTATCGCCCAGGAAAAAGACCTTGGTATTACTGTGAACAGCAAGCTAAAATTCTCAGCTCAACCTGCAACAACAGTCAAAAAAGCAAATAGAATGTTAGGAATAAAGCTGTAAATATTGGATCCTGGTCCTGTTAGATTTTCAACTGCATTTGACTTTAATCACCTACTCCTGCTACAACACTTGAGACATACGTATTCCTGACCAACTAATCATCGTCTGTCCCATGGATCAACAATTCCCTTGTGGAGTGCCCCAGGGTTCACTGCTTTTCCCAATCCTTTTCAACATCTGTAACTGTTCTATCTGTGAACTGCTCCAGTCTTTCAACATTGAGTCTCACATGTTTGCTGATGACATCCAGTTTTGCTTCAAACAGGGACTGATGAGAGAGGAAGTGAAGTCATGCAGGCTGATGGCGGTCTGAGAAAGGAGCTCCGGCCCCGATCACCCTAAAAATTGCTCTCTGCAATGCAAACCGCGAAAAAAAAGCATCGCAATCGCTGCCGCCGAGACCTCTTAGCTTGAAGATGTCAGTGAGAAAAAAAATACCGGACTTCAAAACAATTCTCATACGAATTTACAGCGCCGAAAAGTCCTGGGGAAATGGAGGAGGGGACAGATCAAGAAAATGGCGCGTTTTCAGACACCCCGGCAGCGGGAGACACGGCGCCATGCTTGAACGAATCTAGAGCGGGGGACTCTCTCTCCAGGGAGGACTTTAAAAAATGGTTTGGGGACCTGCATGCAGATATAGGCCAACTAAAGTAGGAATTTAAAAATGTAGTCTCAGAATTGAGAGCTAAATACACAGAGCTGGGTAACTGCGTGGAAGCACTTGAAAGCCATCAGGAGGAGCAGGACACAGTGACTGAGTGATTTCAGCAGGAACTCCAAAATCTAAATGATGAGAACAACAAGCTGAGGGACTGGGTCGAGGACAAACCACTCCAGAAGGGAGAACCTGCGTATGAGGGGGGGTCCAGAAGAACCAGCGTACACAGATTGGCAAAAGGTAGTCCTGGATATTTGCAGCCAGATATTGAGTTCTGACATTGGAGGAACCAGCTATAATAAAATTGGCAAGGGCACACAGAGCTGTAACCAAATCGCGGAATGGCAACCCCGTGATATCGTGGTTTGCTTCCACGAGTATGCAGTGAAGGAACGAATCATGACTCAAGCATGGCAATTATGCGATATACAATGGCATGGTCACAGAATCAAAATGTTTCAGGATCTCTCCCTGGTAATGATCAAAAAAATGGAGAGACTTCCGAGAGGAGGTACAGGCGTTGAGATTCGGGAACCATAAATATAAGTGGTTGTTCCCGTTCGGATTACATTTCACGATTAATGGAATATCATCAAGAGTGCGTACCGTGGAAGAAGCGAGGACAATTATGAGGGCGGCAGGCCTACAGGTGGGGCCTTACTGCAAAAACACGCACCTCCAGTGTCTCATTGCATAAGGATCCCAGCACTCGTTGGCAGAGGGTCACTCACGGAGGAAGGACTACGCAGGCAATCAGACAAAGGCAATATACAACGGGACAGTGAGACCTGAGGCCTTAATGGGAGGCTGAGCTGAGTTCTTGATGGTTCAAGAAAAAAAGCTGGCTCTATTGAAGCTAGCAAACTCCAGACTTAAAGACTGAAAATCACTAGTTTGGCATGAAATTATGGTTCATTGCGGTAAAGTTTATATTGTTTATCTGATTTATATTAAGCTGTATGCAGAGAGGGAAAGTTTGTTGTTATGCTAAAGGGGCTGGGACTCTTACTGGGCCGAGGGTACACCGGTTTCGTCATTCCTCTAAGAAGTGGAGAATATAGTAGACTGAGGGTTGGAGAGGGGGGGGGGGGGGGAGAATAACAAAGCAGGAAAGGCTGGATGCTATATCCATACATCTTCTTGGTCAACCTACTATAGGAAACAGGCCACAGATTCCTAAAGTTATCCTGATAGGTGACAAAATGGTAATACAGGATGGTACCAGGGCTCTATGGATGGGGGGAAGGGGCTGCAAATGATAAGATGGGTTCCTTAAAAATCTTGTCATGGAATGTTAAAGGTTTAAACACACATGTTAAATGTATGAAATTGCTACAGGATGCGGTCAGGGCAAAGGCGTATATTCTCCTGTGTCAATAAACTCACCTAAGAAAACAACATGAGAGACTGATGACATCACACCAGTTCCCAATACAATTTTTCGCATCCGCCTCCAAATCATCCATATATACGGAGGTGGGGATACTTTTCTCACAAAATGTGGTGGTGGAGGTCTGTTCTGTAATTCGAGATGAGGAAGGAAGATATCTGTTGGTGAAATTTAAACTGGGAAAAGATGTGTACACATTAGCAAACATATATGCACCTAACACAAATCAGGGGACCTATTTTTAGAAATTATTTTCCATTCTGAAACCATCCTTATACTAGCAATTCTGCTAGTATAAGGATGGTTTCCTTATACTAGCAGGGGATTTCAATATTACAAATTACCCACTTCTGGACAACAGTGGAAGTGCAGGAGGGCCTATTAAGATGAGCAGGAGGACTTTGAAGGCTCTTTATGGCTGATTGTGATCTTCTTGATGTCTGGCGTCTGTACCATCCCACAGAGAGAAATTACACCTTCTCAAAAGCGCATAATGTCTATTCTCGACTCGATTTTCTCTTAGTTGATAAGTCTCTGGTTAACAAAGTGTCTGACTCAGGGATAAATGAGATTACTTGGTCCAACCTTGGCCGGCTTGGGGGGCCCCCTGGGGCAGAGAACCTGGCGATTGAATGAAAGCATTCTGGACGATGATACCTATTGTTCAAATTTAGTCCGGGAAATGGAAGAATACTTGGAGGAAAATGACAATGGGGAGGTATCAAAAGGTGTACTTTGGAATTGTTTCAAAGCAGTTGCCAGAGGCAAACTCATAGCAAGGGCCTCGTACTTGAAGAAAGTTAAGGAAGACCGTAGGTCAAAAATCCTGACTAGTATAGCAGGGTTAGAGCTTAGACATAAAAGGCAAGTGGACACCCGGATAGGGATTCAGTTGAATAAACTTAGGGATGAATTAAAGGAGCTGGACATGGAAAATATTGTGTTCCAATTGGATTGAGTAAAACAAGAGTACTTTGAGGGAGGGAATAGGGCCAGTAAAATTCTTGCTAGAAAATTAAAAAAAAAAAAGGTGCACTCAAAATCAGATATTTAAAATTAAGGGTAGACAGGGGAAACTTTTATCAGATAGCGTGGAAATCCGGACCAGGTTCTCCCAATTTTACAGGGAGTTATACGCCACCAGACAAGACATTGGCAAAAATGACATGGAACAGTATCTGAGGGATTTAAAGATTCTCCAAGTACAACAAAGTCAGAAAGATTCTCTAAATAGGGAGATATCAGAGTTAGTTCTCCATGTCATTAAGGAGCTGAAAGTGGGCAAGGCAATTTTTACCCAGACATACCTACACCCAATACCCCAATAATAACAATTATGTCCACATTCACACATCATACACACTCCCTAAAAACACTCTACCCATAAAATGATTACATGCTCACCCTCTATATATAATTCTCTTCACTTCTTTGTATCATGAATCCATCCCATCAATTAATTATTGTTGACAAGGTTTCTTGTTTCAACCGGCTAGGGTTTCCTCAGGGGAATCTGTAACCACTTCTTGACTTGTCGCAAAAAATGTTCTTTCAAAACCGAGCATTTAATTCAGCACTGTCCCATGCATGTCCGGAAACTCCCATTGAACAATATTTACCATTACCCTCTGATTTCAAATAACTTCAGACCCCAAACCTTAATTAATCAGAATCCATTCCGACTCCCGGCTGATCCGATACTCAATCACGATCTATTTCACAGCGCACAAAAAGACACAACGGTGTCCGACAGATATTGAGGCACAAAATGTCGCCGTCAAACTTCATAAAGACACTTCAGTCGCCAACCGGTAAACGTACTGCACTACAGCCCCATAAGACAATCCTCGACCATTACATGCTGTCTCCTGTCAACTAGTTTGCAGTCCATGCCACTACCTTGGCACCGACTCTCAAGCTCTTGAGTCTAAGTGGGACTGTATGAAAAGCATTGCTGAAATCCAAGTAAATCACATCGAGTGTTCTTCCCTGATACAATTTTCTAGTCACCCAGTCAAACTAAGATTTATCAGACAGGACCTTCCCCTGGTGAATCCATGCTACCTTGGGTCCAACAACCCCGTGGATTGTAGATGGTTCACTATCCTTTCCTTCAGTAGAGTCTCCATTAATTTTCCCACCACCGAGGTGAGGTTAACTGGCCTGTAGTTTCCAGCCTCCTTTCTGCTCCCACTCTTGTGAAGCAGGACCACTACCGCTCTTATCCATGCTTGTGGTACCACTCCCTTTTCCAGGGATCTATTAAACAGATCTTTCAGCAGACCTGCCAGAACATCTTCGAGCTCCCTCAGTGTCCTGGGATGTACCTCATCCAACCCCATTGCCTTGTCCACTTTCATTTTTCCTAGCTCTTCCCATACTTTCTCTTCTGTAAACGGAGTTTCGTTTACTCTACCCTCATCTACAGTCTTATCAAACAGCAATGGTTCTTCTCCAGGGTCGTCTTTAGTGAATACAGATCTGAATTATTTGTTTAATATTTCTTCATCTCTCTCCATTGATCTTTGTCAACTTTCAATGTCATCATCCCACTTTGGACTTTTCTCCTTTCTCTACACATACATGTTTAGATCGTTGACTGTCCATATATGCTTTACAACAAAGACCACTGACCATTTTAGTGGCCACCCTCTGACCAACTCCATCCCATTTATATTCTTTCAAAAATAGGGTCTCCAGAATTGTACACTATTCCAAATGAGGTCTCACCAGGAACTTACACAGGGGCACTATCACTTCCTTTCTTCTGCTGACCATGCCTCTTCCTGTGTACCCAAGCTTCTTTCTGTTTGTCCATCTTGAGATCATCGGATAGTTGCCCCAGATCCTGTTTTCTGCTTAGAAAATTTCACTCCCTAGCCTGTGCCTCTCTTGGGTTTTTCCAGCCCAAATTCATAATTCTGTAAGTCTTTATCATTTAATCTTAGCTGCCAGATGGTAGACCATTCCTGAAGCTTTGCTAAATCTCTCCTCATATATTCCATATCTTCCATATCTTCCCAGCAGATCTTGGTATCATTTGCAAAAAGAGTAAAGTAGTATGTGACAAATTACAACAGCATAATATCTCTCTGAGCAATATATCACTTTAAACAAAAAAAATTAATTCATTTCTTAACTAATCACTATTAAAAATGAGTGAAAAATCAGTATGCTTAAATATACACTGCTCTAAGCAGAAAGGAAGCACTTAGATGAAACTCTGACCAATTTAAAAAAAAAACAAAAACCAAAACAAACAAAAAAAAACAAAAACTAAAAACATTCTATCACCATCTTTTATTAACTATAGAAATTAAAATAATGTAAATCCACACTTACACATCCATACATTCACACTATCAAAAATTACTTATATCAGAGCTTCCCAAACCTGTCCTAAGGACCCCACAGGTATTCAGGATATCCACAATAAATATGCATGAGATAAATTTGCAAATACCGGGTCTCCATGGTCATGCAAATTTCTTATGCATATTCATTGTGGATATCCTGAAGACCCAATTGACTGTGGGGTCCCCAGGTCAGGTTTGGGAAAACCCTTCTTTATATAGATAATGTCCAAATGCCAATCTCAATTGCATACCACTTTACTGTGCTCCTATTGGATCATAATATTTTGTATATACCTTTCTTTTTTACATCATCTGCAAAAAGGTAGTTTTCTTAACGGTCCTTATATAATATCACATATGAAAATGTTGAAAAAAAACCTGCTCAAGGACTGATCCTTACGGCAGCCCACCTAGTAATGTCTCTCTTTGGAGTGGGCTCCATTTACCACCATCTTTTGTTGCCTCCCACTCAACAGATAATTGTCAAAGGCCTTACTGAAATCCAAGTACACTTCATCTGGTGCTCTTGCCTGAGTAATCTCTCTAGAATTCCGAAGAAATTGATTAGATTAATCTAACTAGAGCTATGTCTGGTATTAGTATATACTGGACTTCAAATGATAATTTATAGAAAACGAGATTCGATCCCAGTTGCAGTCTTTCTTGGTCTTTGACTTTCAGCAAGCAGTGTAAAAGAAAGTGAAGTGCACATACAACTGTGGAATTCTAGTTCTGAGTCATTTTGGATATACTCTGACCCCTCTGACATGAGAATTATGGACATTTTTATATGCAACTTAAATGTATACAAAAATATTATTGTGCAGGTTTTTTAACCTCATCTGAGAAAGTTATTATATTTGTGTGCTAGATTATCTAAACTTACCAACATAATATTTTACCCAGTGATTGATTATCACGCACATTTATGATACCACACAGTAATGCAGCATCTTTGCTTCAGTCCACTCTTTAATGTGCTGCTATTTCTGGTAAAACCATGCTGTCTCGGATCTTGTAATCTATTGGATTCCTGAAACTGCACGAACTTCTGTTTTAGCAGCAGTTCCATTAATTTACTCAACAGAAGTCAGACTAACCAGCCTGTAGTGCCCCAGGCTTCTCCTTACTTCTGTTCTTGTGATGAGGGAACCACATCCACCTGTGTCTACTCCCGACTCTTTAAAAAATAAAAACATAAAGAAGAAAACTACCAGAATGTCCCTAAATTCCCTTAAATTCCTCAGGTAGCCAATCTTGTCCCATCACTTTATTTTAAGTTTAACTAGCTCCTCAGAAACACACGTTTCTGAAAATTTTTACCTCACTTTCAGTCTTATTTGTGTCTGTTTTCTGTGAGCCTACTCCGGGCTTTTTGTCAGTTAACACTGAATAGAAATATTTAAGCAATTCCACTTTTTCCTTAGCCTTTACACATTTCTCCCTTGCACCTCTTAGTCTCATAATGCCATTTTTGTACTTCCTCCTATCACTAACATATATTTAAAAAATTAACATTTTTATCTGCAGTTTACTGTATGTGCTGTTTTTTCCATTAGCATCTTCGCTCTCAACTATTTTTCTAGTTTTATCTTCCTCTTTCTGTGATCTCTTGTAGTTTATGAATGTTATCCTGTTTATTCTTACCTTTTCAACGACTTCTTTAGAAAACCATGCAGCTTCTTCCTTTATTTACTTTAACAAAAATATTAGTTGCCTTCACAATATCTACTTTAGGTTTTGCCCAGTGCTCTTCTGTTCTCCCATCCAGTTAATGACTCCTTGAGGTACTCCCCCATTTTAACAGTTAGTTTTACCTGAAGTCTAGGACACTTGCCTTTGAATAAACCATTATTGCCGGTACTCTAATAGTGAGCCACACTATCTGGTGATCACTGCCCAAATGATCATCCACTGCAACATAAATACTGACCCCAGTGGTAAGCACAAACAGGCCGATACAGTACAGTGCGCTCCGCGTTTGGACGCGCATTTTCAACGCGCTAGCTTTACCCCTTATTCAGTATGGGGTAATAGTGTGTCGAAAACGCGTGTCCAACACCCCCCTCCCCCCCCCCGAAACTAATAGTGCCCGCAACATGCAAATGCATGTTGATGGCCCTATTAGTTATTCCCGCACGATTCGGTAAGTAAAATGTGCAGCCAAGGCGTTAATTTCTGCCGGCACCGGGAAAGTGCACAGAAAAGCAGTACAAACTGCTTTTCTGTACACCCTCCAACTTAATATCTTGGTGATATTAAGTCGGAGGTCCCAAAAGCTAAAAATAATTAAAACAAAAAACAAAAAAACCCAAATTTGGCTCGCGAGTTGAAAACCAGACGCTCAATTTTGCCGGCGTCCGGTTTCCAAACCCGTGGCTGTCAGCAGGTTTGAGAACCGACCCCAGCAAAATTGAGCATCAGCTGTCAAACTCACTGACAGCCACCACTCCTGTCAAAAAAGAGTGTCCCTAGCGTCTCTTTTTACCGCGGGCCCTCATTTGCACGCAGGCCGATACTAAATCACGCGCACAGGAGAGTGGCCTGTGCGCTCGCCCGCGACTTTTACTGTATCGGCCCGTAAGTCCTGTATTACTCCTTCCTGTGAATTCCGTTACTAGTTGACAGAACAGTTCTCCCTGCAGAAAATCTAGGCTCTGCCTGCTTTGAGACATTGCAGCCAGAATGTCCTAGTCAATATCCAGCATATTGAAATCACCTTAAGCACCTTCCTTTTATCACAACTTTGTGAATATCCTTCATTAAATCTCTATTTCTTCTGCCTGGAGAGGTTAGTACATCACACAAGTATAGGAGAATGTTCAATTCCCTCTTTCCAGGTTAACCCACAGTGCCACCTCTTTATCTTGTAAGCCTTGTAGTTTTGTTGCTTTAGTATTTGTATATATAGTGCCACTTCTCTTCCTTCCTACCCTATTCTTCCTAAATAGATTATAGCCCTGAATAACTATATCCTAATTGTGGTTTTCCATGTACCATATCTCTGTGACAGCCACTTCATCCAAGCCAGCATCTTCTGTCTGCCTCTAGATCTGGCACTTTATTTCCCATATTATGGACATTAGTATTCATAGCTTTCCAGATGTTACTCTTTTTTTTCCTATTTGTATACAAGTGTTTAATGTTTTATTTACCTTGGGGTTTTTTCACCCATCTCCAATGATCCTAGTTTAAAGCCCTTCTCAGTAGGTTTGCCAGTCTCTTCTGCAGTCATTGAAACTTTATCTCATGGTCCAGAAAGCCAAAAGCTCTCAACACTAGCCACACAACCATTCTTCTACTTCCAGACAACAAGCTTATTTCCCTTGATGTTTTTCCTTGACTAGGAGAATTGAGGCTAATGCCACTGCATACCTATCTGTTTCAACCTCTCTCCCAGAGCCATGAAGTCACTTTTAATATGTTCCAAAGAATACAGAGCAGTATCATTCCTGCCAACAATGGATGAACAGTATCAGTAATAGTCGGTAGGCTTGATGATTCTCAGCAATCTCTCCTCGATATCTCTGATCTTGGCACAGGGCAGAAGGCACATCTTGTCAACAGTTGGATGCCTTTGTGCCTTTCCGAAGAGTCAGCAACCACCACTACCCTTGTCTTCATAGTCACAATGGCTGCTGATCCTGCACTTTTGGGGCTCATGAGCTTAGGTTCCTCCTCTATCCTGAGATGGTTTCTTTACTTCCAGGACTGAATACTGGTTCTCCAGCCTGAACAAAGGTGGGATCAGGGTGAGGATTCTACTGGCTTTGGTAATGTGTTCAGCTGTCATTTTATGGTCCTGTTTCTGCTTCCTCTTTGCTGGAGTTATCCATTTTAGATGCTTGAAACATTTCATTGATGAAGTCCTCATCACGGATACTTCTAAGCCTCGCCACTTCATCTCTCAGTTCAGCTACCTGTTTCCTGAGGGCGTCGACATCTAGACATCTTTCACTCTGAACTGGTTCCTCGCTGTAGGTCAGGATATCTGTCTGGATGGTGACAGAATTAGTAACTCTGGTGGCAGCTTTGTTGACACATTTTCCAGGAATCCTTTTGCTCTTCTTAGAACCTCGATATCTGTGGAAGGTTATGAGAAAAGAGACCTACCAAATCCCTCTGCATTTTCCTTAGCAGGCATGCAAATGGAGAACATTATTTCCGGCTGTGATTGAGCTACACAGAATGGATCTCCTGGTTAGGATCTATTGGATACTACTTTCAAGTGACCTGGATTGGCCCATGTTGGAGACCAGATGCTGGGCTTGATGGATTGTATTCTTAGTAAATAATTTAAGTAAAATTAATGTGGAAGTTTCAATTTTGTCTCCTGCTAGAATGTTTTAAAGGTGATGGTAAATATTTATTGAATATGAAGATGATAAATATTTTGGGGTAGATTTTCAAAGGGGTACGGGCGTACCCCCGAAAACCTACCCCAAACCCCCCTGCGCGCGCAAGCCCCGGGACGCGCATGGAGGGGCGTACCGGGAGTGACACGGCGTTTTGGGGGCGTGTCCGGAGTGACGTGGCATTTCGGGGGCGTGGTTCCGGCCCAGGGGCGTGACAGCGGCCCCCGGACCGGAACATGGAGCGCGGCAGCCGGCCCGCCGTGTGCAAAGTTACGCCTGCTGGAAGCAGGCGTAACTTTCAGGATAGAGGTAGGGGGAGGTTTAGATGGGGGGGGGTTAGATGGGGGAGGGCGAAGGAAAGTTCCCTTCGAGGCCGCTCCGATTTCAGAGTGGCCTCAGAGGGAACGGAGGCAGGCTTCGTGGCTCGGTGCGTGCAGGCTGCCGATTTTGGGCAGCCTTGCGCGCGCCGACCCCAGATTTTAATGGATACGAGCGGCTACGCGCGTATCTATTGAAATCCCACGTACTCTTGTTCGCACGTGCACAGATTTATAAAATCTGCCTTTATATGTATGAAGATGGAAAATTTGATGTAAAAATGTGTGGTTATTTTGGCGAGATTTTTAAAATGTGATCATTTCTGTCTCTGTGGAACTAATGTTAATGGAGTTATTACCTAAATTTGGTGATTGCAATATTTTCTTCTCCTTTTACTTTTTGCAGCCTTCAGTATTTTGGAAAATAGTTATTGTACTCTTTGTAAACTAAGAAGGTGCTCTTTTTCACTGAATAGGTTTGAGTTGTTATATTTTGTGTTAGTCTGCTATTGTGTATTTAGTGCTCTGCTTTTTTCCATATAGGTTTTCTTGTGCATGTTCTGGTTTGTGTGCTCTATGCTGATTCTTCCTGAAGGGGATAGAAGGTTAGGGCATATTTTGAAAGAACAAGCGCCAAAGCTCTGAGTTTTAAGAACCCTGGGGAAAAGCATTCAGAGTATTATTGCTCTGTCTCATTGCAGATGGGCACACTAAGGAAGTGCCCCGGCATGTGACTTTCTGCAATTAACATGGAGGCTGTGTTTGAACATGAAGTTGTGGGAAATTCTCATTAATATGAAACCAGATAGAACATTCTGTCCTGGACTTGGTTTTCAATAAAATCATGTGAGGTTTTTGTTTTGTTTTTTTTTTATTCCTATTAATACGGTTTTTATGGTTAGTTTGTAAAACCAGGCACTTTCTCACAAGAAAATTGTATCTCATTACTTCCAAGAAATGTTCCCGGTTGCTGTGTAACACCACACGCTTCAGCTGCTGCACATGTCACACAGGATGACAGATGCTGTAGTCCTTGCTGATTCTCCAATCATATGCTTGTTTATAGCTTGTTGCAATTCATACTAGCTGGCATGCTAGTAACTGCTTACTTTGGCTGGGTTTGCAGCGAGTCTTTTTACATAAGACTGGAGGCATTTTTCTGGTGTGCTCTGAAGAATGTGAAGGCTTTTCAGATATTTCAGAGTGCTGTAGTTAAAATCTGAATTTACAATTAAAAAGTGATTTTAGAATTGCAAAAACTGCCCATCACTTGTCTTGCACTACTGGATTGCAGCACATGTAGTATGAATGAACTTGAAAGACGATAATGCTTTCACTCCTCCTGCTTCCCCTAACTGGTCCTGTTTACTGTTAAGTACATTTAGCTTTTAAAGCATATTGGTGTTCAGCTAAGTTTGTAAATTTTCTCCCAAAACTTGGGGCTGATCATTGAAAGCGTAGTTGTTGTTTGATTTCAGCTTTTACATTCTTGTAATAATAGCTGCTACAGGTGGTATGCTTCACTGTATGAGAACTGTTTTTGTGCTGAGTTAGTGGTCAGTGGAGTGAAGCTGAACAGTTTTTTATTCCTTTCCAGCTGGTATTTGATTGCAAATGACATATCAATGTAGGGTATTTGACATGTGGTTGTTGAGGTGATTATACGTACAGTGAAACACTGACTGCCATGCCCACCCCACATTCCAGGATTGTCATATGTACTTCCTCGAAAAGCACTTGTCCCTTTTTGAAGATAGGGTTTCTGGTCTGAAACTGAACCACCAGACTGAAATGAGCAATTACAACTGCGCCAAATGGCCTAGCACATCTCACAAGCCCTATTAACTTTTAATTGGACATGTACAGACTACACATTCATGGATACATTCTGATCTTGATTGTTTTCAAGTCATGAGAGTAGACTCATCTACTTCATATTGTGCAGCATGTATGCTGCCATTGCTGTGTGCAAGATGAGATTGTAATGAAAATAAGGGACAAGGTGAGGGGGGAAGGGATTAATAGGGTCATTAATAGGATCCATATTGAGGATCCTTGGGATTATTTGCCCAATCTGGTCTATATTGTAAGCAACAGTATAAGGTTTCCAATAAGCCATAATATTTTTATTAACAAATCACCAAAATGCAAAAAAAAACCTCCTCTGATATTCTACGAATACTGTAAATGCATTTAAGGCAATGATACAATTGAAATGTATCTGAAATGACACACTGTTTTAATACTTTGAACAATTGTTTGGGGACCTTCTTAATAATGGACTCTTGCATTGCCATAGGCTCTTAATGTAACAGTTACCAAGCCCTCATCTTAAGTATCTGTCCTGAATTATTGTTTTATTAAATATTTTGTACGCAGTTAAAATAGCTAAGTGCTGGATGTGACTTGTTGAGTTTTTATACTATATTTTATACTATATATATATATATTTTATACTATACTCTATAATAGGGGCTGATGAGTAAAGATGGCCGGCGCCATCTTTAAAGATGGCGCCGGCCATCCAGTGCTCCTACCATGTGACAGGGGCCGGCCAATGGCACGGATACCCTGTCACGTGGTAAGGGCAAAGGGGCATCGGCGCCATTTTTTTTTTTAGAACAGCTGATGCCTGGGAACGGGAAATCTCTCCCCGAGGCCCCCCTGGATCTCTCCTCTCCTCGAGGCCCCCCTGGATCTCTCCCCGAGGCCCCCCTGGACCACCAGGTAATTTTAAAAGGTTTTGGGGAGGTCGGGAGGGTGGGGTCGATTTAAAGGGTCGGGTGGGTTTGTTTTTTTTTTAAGCGGCGTGGGCCTTCCTAAAAAAAAAAAAAATTAGCGATGTGAATTGGAATCGGAAACGATTCCAATTCACATATCTTAACGATCAGATTTTCCCCCCCAGCCGAATCTGATCATTAAGTCGATCTGGTACACGATTCACATCTCTAATTAATACACCACCTACTGGGCAAACAGAACAAGCCACACTGCTACAAATCCCTACAGAGAAACTACATGCTAGTGAAAATACTGCATCTCTGTCACACATGCACATCATATACAGACCGTTACCTAATACAGAATAAGGGACTATAAATTAGAAACAGAAATATGCAGCAAAACTAGACTCTCTGAAATCTGGAATACTGAAGAGAAAGCAAAAATACAAATATATAAGAAATGCACATTCCCAAAGATGGCATATTCCAATGGCTGAAAGGCAAAATATAATTTTTTTTACCTTTGATCTTATTTTTCTTTTTTTTTTTAAACATATTTATTGAAGCAGTATGATTGAACCAATACAGCAATGCAATGCAATATGATTGAACCAATACAGCAATGCAATGCAATATGATTGAACCAATACAGCAATGCAATGCAATATGATTGAACCGATACAGCAGTGCAATGCGATGCAATATGATTGAACCGATACAGCAGTGCAATGCAATATGATTGAACCGATACAGCAGTGCAAAGCAATGCGATATGATTGAACCGATACAGCAGTGCAAAGCAATGCGATATGATTGAACCGATACAGCAGTGCAATGCGATGTGATTGAACCGATACAGCAGTGCAATGTGATGTGATTGAACCGATACAGCAGTGCAATGCAATGCGATGTGATTGAACCGATACAGCAGTGCAATGCAATGCGATATGTGATTGAACCAATACAGCAGTGCAGATATAAATCCTAGCAATAACAAAGATGTCAAAGCAGAAAGCTTTGACAGCAAGTGCAATATGTCACTTCAACATTTTCCATTAATCCGCCCCCTCACTCATCCGCCCCCTCACTCATCCGCCCCCTCACTCATCCGCCCCCTCACTCATCCATGACACACACACAACAGGGGATCCACTAATTAGACTTCCATTTAGAGATTCTCTCCCATAATGCAAAATAGTTTTTCAAATACAGAACACTGCGCTTGAGTCTAAGCTCTTTCTTTCTTAAAGCTTCTAAAGTTGCAAATTGAACCAATGATTGAACCAATTGGCACCAGTCCTGAAAGGCTGAAGCTAGGGCAGCATTCCAAGTAGATAGTAGCCCTTTCTTTGCTAGCGTTAGAGATTACCACAAACCTCTGACCTCCACCCATCTCCTCAGATATAGGTAATTGAGGCCGCCAGACTATGTAATCAGGCTATCCAAGACATGCTCTATAACTAAGCATACTTTGCTCCAGAAAGGCTGAAATTTCGGGCATTTAGTAAACATGATACAAATCTCCCCGCGTATGCGAGCACTTCATACATTCATCAGATGTCCACAAATGTAATCTCACCAGCTTTATCTCTAGATAAATGTCAACAGTGAATGAGTTTAAATTGAATCTCTCGTAGGCTGGCAGGGAACATACAGCGATAAAGCATAATAAATGCTCTACCAATATCTGTCATTTCAATCTCTATTTGCAAGTCCCTGCTCCAATGCTTGGCCAGTGAATCCAGATGCGGTGAGTACTGGTACTGGGACAGAACATGTGCCCATATTCCAAGTTTATTAAAGTGAGGAGTGGTTTCAAAAAATGTTTCCTTATCCAAAAATGCAAGTAGCTTAGTATTTCTTTGACAGACCTCCATGGCATAATGCCTGGCTTACCGATAAGCAAAAACATTATTATTCCCAGGAATGTCCCATTGCTCTTGGAGCTGTTGAAAAGACCACAGGGTTTGTGTATCTGGATCCACTAGGTGCCCAAGGCAAGAAAAACCTAACTCCTTCCAGGTGTGAAACAGAAAAGTGAGACCCTCAGGGAAATCTTTATTGCCAGTTAGAGGTAGAAGGGAAGAAACAGAGGTAGAGCTTTGTGTGATTGCCCTCTAGCATTTTCATGCGTTCTGAAATGCTCCCAGCCAGACTGAGTGTAGGTGTAAATTGCGAAGGGCAGGCTTAGGGAGGTGAAGCAGGAACATCCCCCATGCTAAGGGATAGCCCACTTGTCCAGTAACCCCTTTGGGTCAAATTTGTGATGAGGCCTAATCCTGTATATAGCGCATAAGGCAAGCAAGCAACATATATTGGCGCAGGTCCAGAACAGCCAAACTGCTATTTGTTTTTCTCCTGCATGAGGACATCCAATCTAAGCCTTGGCCGTCTTCCCCGCCATAAAAAAGCAGAAATAATGGATTTGAATTGAAGCACATCAGATTGCTTTAAACAGATTGGGAGCATTTGAAGGGAGTAAAGTATCTTGGGGAGTATGATCATTTTTTACAACAGCGCAATGGCCCATCAAAGATAATGTGAATGAATGCCACCGTTCAAGTAGAATTTGAACTTTCCCCAAGACAGCTCCCACGTTCCTCAAATACAATCTGCGAACAGTATGAGCTATATGAATACCCAGATATTTCATACCCCTCCCCACTCCACCTGAGAGGGAAAGTCCCAACCCAATGAGACAGTAAATCGGTGAGAAGGGGGAATGCAGTAGATTTATCATAATTAATTTTCAAAGAAAAAGAAAACCAAAGAGGTTAATAGTTCCCATGATGTCCATCAGACAGTCCTGTGGATTATCTAGGAAGAGAAGCATAACATCAGCAAACATGCTCACCTTAACCTCTTTCCTACCCACGGGTAGACCCCGAAAGGAAACCAGCCATCGAAGTAGAAGAGCAAGATGTTCTATTGCCAGTACATAAAGCAATGGAGAGAGAGGGCAGCCCTGATGCAAGCCTCTCTAAGCAAAAGGGCAGGGACTGCACTCCATTAACCACAATCTGAGCTCTTGGGGAGGCGTATAAAGCTTCCACCCAGTGGATAAACTGATTGAACTGTTCCAACGCCCACCAGATATGAGACCATTCCACCCGGTCAAATGCTTTCTCAGCGTCCAAACTCACCAGCATTCCATCATACTCTGTACGACCATTTAACGATATCAAATTTTGAGCATGTTGGCCAAGGAATGCCTGTGGGAAATCCCGTCTGGTCCTTGGCCACTATAGTATGAATAACTTTATTAACCCGAGTGGCAAGCACAGCTGAGAGAACTTTAACATTGTGATTCAAAAGGGAAATGAGTCGATAAGACCCTGGCTCCAAAGGGTCTCTATATGGTTTTAAAAGAAGGATAATTGTTGCTAAGTTGTTCTCAGAGCCTATTTTGCCCTTGCACAAAATCTCCCCATACAGTTCCTGGAGAGGCTCAAAAATCCGTGGTCCTAAAATTTTAAAAAATTCAGGACAGAAACCATCCGGGCCTGGGGCCTTACCTAGTTTAAGCCTTTTTACCACCGGTTGAATCTCCCCCAATGAAACAGGTTCCTCTAACTTAGATTTGTCCTTGGAGGATAGTCTGGGGAAAAGCTATCCCCTGGAAGAACTTTTGATGGTTTGCCAGGTTGGATGGCACACTAATGTAAAGATTCTGAAAAAATCCCTGAAAAACTTTAAGAACAGTCTCCATGCCAACATGATCTGAACCACTAAAACGCAATCGTGGAACAAATGTTTTTGGCCCCACATTCCGCAGTGGACACGCCAACAACTTACCCAACTTATTACCCCACTGAAATAATTTATATTTATAATATTGCAAATTTTGTCAAGCCTTGAGATCCAGGAATGCATCCAGCTCCCTTGGAGCCACGACCAGTTGTCGCCGATTAACTGGAGTCATGCGACTGATATGGATACGCTTGAGAAGGGTCACTTGTTTGGACAATTCAAATTCCTTTCGTGCAGTCAAATGCCGCTTCTGAACCTGGTAGGCCAAGATGTGGCCCCTGAGCACAGCCTTAGCTTCATTCCAAAAAATGGTGGCTGATACTTCCTGCGAGAGATTCAATTCTTTGTACTCCTCCCATTTGATGCACAAGAATTTGACAAATTATTTATCGTGGTAAAGCAAGGGGGACATTTTCCAAGGGGGCTGGATCTTCCCCTCATCAGCAAACATTAGAGTACATGCAGTTAGAGCGACCAGAAAAAGTGAAGTCATTCATTTCACGTTTACGCAACTGAGAGAAACAGGACTCTCATACCAGAATGTAATCAGTTCTTGAGTATACATTGTGAGCTTGAGAATAGAAAGAGTATTCTCCTAGGACAGTGGTTCTCAACCCTGTCCTGGGGACCCCCCCAGCCAGTCGGGTTTTCAGGATATCCACAATGAATATGCATGAGAGAAAATGTGCATGTTATGGAGGCCGTGTATGCAAATTTCTCTCATGCATATTCATTGTGGATATCCTGAAAACCCGACTGGCTGGGGGGGTCCCCAGGACAGGGTTGAGAACCACTGTCCTAGGACAAACAGGATGGTAGTCCTCACATGTGGGTGACATCATCTGATGGAGCCCGGCACAGAAAACTTTTGTCAAAATTGCTCAGCCTGCTGCTATCTGTGCGTCCATGCAAGGTCCCCCTTCAGTCTCTTCTTTTCCATGGTGCAGTAGTTTCACAGTTGGTGGAGCTCCAAATCCTCAAAAGTGTTTTTTGTCTTTTTGGGGTTTTTTCTGCGTTTGGTCCTTCCATTCAGTAGGTACCCTTGGCTTTTGCCTTCGTTATTGGCAGTCGATTCCAGACACCTGCACCATGGTGAACGTCAGTCATCAACTGTGTGCCAGCCTCAAGAATCCCGCCCGCCTCCCCATGATGTTGGGTTCACCTTTGGTTTGGTTTGTTACATTATTTTTCCCGCTCGTATTTTGCTATATTACGAGACTGTAGGGGGACCTTGCGTGGACGCATGGATAGCAGCAGGCTGAGCAAGTTTTCCATGCCAGGCTCCATCGGATGATGTCACCCACATGTGAGGACTAATATCCTGCTGTCCTAGGAGAACACCTGTTACAGGTAAGCAACTGTGCTCTCTTTATCATGGAGATGGAGAGTATTCCAACTATCAGGAACCCTCAGTTATTGAGTTAAAAAAAACCAATCAATATCTGTGTTAGCCTGCGACTTCTTGGGGGACTTGGTAGATCAACAGTCCTCCTGAGAGTTATCCATGATGTTAAAATTACCTCCCAGAATAAAAACATACCCCTCCCAGCACAATAATTTGCCACCAGAGAAGTGAAAAATTGGTGGGAGTAGCGGTTAGGAGCTTACACGTTAACGAGAACAATTTTCTTACCATACAAGGAACCCGCTAGAAAAAGAAACCTGCCCTCAGGATCAGAAACCTGTTTCTCAAGCATAAACGGAATGGCCTTGTGAAATAATACAGCAACCCCTCTCTACCTAGTGGAGGAGGAGGAGAAAAAACACTGCCCCACCCAATCTCTCCGTAATTTAGCATGTTCTTCATCGTCCAAATTGGTTTTTTTTAAAACAAGAAACACAACTATGGATGCCCCCTGCTTCTTGAGATCTGTTAAGATTTTCTTTTGCTTGATTGGTGAATGAAGTCCATCTACATTAAGAGAACATAATAAGACCGTAGTCATCGGAAAAGGAAGTTCTAGAACCAAACAAGCGAAAGAAAAAAAAAGAGAACAGAGGCGAGCCCCTCAGCCCAGGCTCCCTCCTATATAACAAACGTTGGCCTGGCCAAATGTAATTAATGAGAGAAGACAAGCTTTAACAGAGTTGAGAAAATACAATACTCATCTGATGCATAGTGTATCCAAATAGACAAGCAGCCTTGGCAAACCATCCATACACACAATCATTCACACTCACACGCCAAAACACAAAATGCCCAGTCATCCCCCCCCCCCCCCCAGACCAAACCCCTCTCAAATTCCATAGTAAACCCTATTAAACTCTGAATCCTTGTAGAAACCACCCCACAAAAGCCCAATGCTGAGTTCCTGCTCTCCGCGTTGAACCAGCAGTGTCGCCCCCCACAATTCTCCTGGGATCGCCACGATGAAAAATGGAAAAGGAAAAAACCTCCGCTATAATTGCAAGAGAGACAAAAAAAGAACTGCCTCCGCTCCCTTGATAACGAAAGTAAGCAGCCATTTAAGACCAGACAGCCTACAGATTTAACTGAAATTGTATCCACTATGGGTTAGGATCAGACCACTATGGTGGCACATTCAAAAGGTATAAAGAAAAGAATCTGCAATCCGGTGCAGGCTACCAGTTCAAATAGTATCAGAGCCGTTGTCCATGCACTGAGAAGGCATAACACAGCCAGCATCACTAGTTGGCCGCTCCCAGCCCAGAAAGCCATCTGGTCACAAACGCTAGGCCCAGAAAAATCAACACGTCAATTTATAGATGTGCTGGAAACTGCAGAGAGAATTGCACTCCATGCTGGAATAGCTGAGTACAATAGGGCAAAAATATACACCGGGGCTGCCTGCACCCTCACAGAAAAGTCCGGGAAAAGAAGTAGCTTAGAGGTGCCATGTTTTAGGTCTGAAGTTTTACAAAAGGCAGCCAATATCTTGGCTTTATCAGTGTAATTTAGGTATTTCACTATCACTTGCCTTGGTCTGTTGTCATCTGGCTCTCCTGCACTGAGATGATGCGCACACTCGATAAGGTTCCGGGTGAGATTATTGACCATAGTGCTAAGAGAGATGAGGCGATCTTCCTGGTCTCTCACTTCTCAGCCAGAGAAGTATGATAGCTGTACACCTTGTTGGCAATTCCTTGAAAAGACTTGAACCTTTTGGAGGTGATCTGTAATCGCTGCCGACACTGTGCAGGGTTAGTCTTTCAGTACAGCTTCCGTTAGGCCTTCCATGGTTCAGGGTCGGGCGCCATTTTGTCCTCCTGGGCCCACCATGCGATCTGTGCCTCTGCGTGATCTGATTGCCAACAATGTAGATATTCAACTGCTAGGAACAGCCAACAACAGGTGCAGCCAGATAAGCAGTAGTAAATGCTCAAAATTGAGGTAGTGGCTATGGTAAAAAAAAAACAAAAAAAAAAAAAACCCAAAAGCAAACAAACAAAAAACTGCAGAAAGATATATAAAAGCGGGCGATCCTGAGGGAACAGGGTTAAGGAGTGTCTGCTCAGCTCGGCTTCTTAGCTACACTCCTGTCTGATTTTTATTTTTCTAATCAGTTGATCCCAGTCTCTTTTCCCCTTTATCGGTCTTTTTTAAATTCCTTTTTCAGGGTCTTTTTTTATTCTTTCTTCACCTCCTGTCTTCTTTCCTTCCTCCATACACACAGGCTTTCTTACATGTGTGCTCTCACACACAAGCTTTCTCTCATACAGGATCCTATTCTTGCATGCTCTCTCACATGAAGGCTTTCGCTCTCACATGCAAGCACCTATTCCCATGCACACATGCAAACTCTCTCTACATGCTCTCATTCACACTCAGGCTCCTTCTCCCATACATACATAGGCTCACATTCATATGCTCTTACACGTATGTTCCTAATCCCACAGGCTTACACACTCACATGCTGTCTCACACACAGGCTCCCATTCCCCCTCAGACCCACACAGGCTCTCACTCTTACATGCTCTTTCATACACAGACACACAGGTTCCCACTGCCATACAAAGATATGCACCCAGGCTCTCACTCTCACATGCAAGCTGCCATTTTCTCATACACACGCACACAGGCTTTTAGTCTCACACATGCAGACTCTCGTTCCCCCCCATAGAGACACATTATTTTACATAGCTTCATATTACCACACAAACACACAAGCTCTCACATGCTCTTTCTCACATGCAGGCTCACACTGCCACACACCCATACACTCCCTCGCACCCACGCAAGGCTCTCACTCCCACTTGCTCTCTCTCACATACACATACAGGCTCTCCCATCCACATCCTCTCTCATGCACACACACACACAGACGCTTTAAGGCAGGCTCCCATTCTCATCCCCCCTAAGCAGGCCCCCATTCACAAACACACACACATCCCCAGATCGATTACCATTTACACTACACACACCCGCACACCCAGGCAGGCTACCATTCATACACACACACACATCAAACCCAAGCAGATTCCCTTTCACTCACATACCACAAAGACCCAGGCAGGCTCTCCATCAGGTCCAGAAGACCACCTGCGGCTGAGAAGAAGAGCAGCCCTGGGAGCCCATCGGCAGCTGAGAAGAGGAAGGAACCTGTTTTCCCACTGCTCCTCGTGTGCCTGCCCCGCGCTATTCAAAAATCATGGGGCTAGCACTTTCTCTATGCTGATGTTATAATGCACAAGATCAGCATAGAGTATGTACTGGCTGCACATGGTTTGAAGGTCAGCTCACTTAAATGGGAGAACGGGCCTGCTCCCCTTCTTGGCCGCCGACAGCCTCCCAGGTCTTTTCTTTCTTTGGCCGCCAGCAAAATTGGGTCAACTGGCATCCTCGTGGACCTTTTCCTCTTCTCAGCCGCTGGTGAGTTGGGGTCCGCCAGTGGCCTCCTAGGCCTCCCTCTTCTCGGCGCCGCTCTCCTGAATGTGCATGCAGTTGGTGGTGCACAGCACACCCAGTTTTAAAGTTGGTGGTGCCTGTGCACCACTGAGCACTTGGGACACTAAGCCCATGCCTTTCAGATACATTTCAGTTGTATCAATGCCTTAGATACATTTACAGTCTTGGTAAAATAGCTGAGGTATTTTTTTGCATTTTGGTGATTCCATGCTTTATTCCTCTCTGGACTATTTTGGCAATTTTTGCTTAACAGATGTCATTCTACAGCGGAATATTTTGGTTACTGAATTTATTCCCAGATAAACCTGTTGTGTAGATGCCACTGCTCTTATTCTATCTCTTGTTCCTTGGAAAGGTAATGCCACATGAGCCTGAGGAATCCAAAGCCAAAGGCCTGATTTTTATTTTGTCTCTTAGCTCCAGCTTTGCTCACCCCAATGACTCTTGCATATAGGGCTTGAGGCTCCTTGGACGTTCCAATTCCCTCTTCCTTTTGTTTTTGCAAAAGAGCTACTGCTCTGTTGGCGGTAGCATGCTTTAAACAGGAGCTTTAACAAAATTTTGATGGTTTGCTATAATGTTGCTGCCTAAAATGTTCATATATTTTCTTTTAGCTCTCTGAAACAAAAGTCTTCACTTCCTCTTCAGTTCCTGTTGAGAATCATATCACTCCTGGACAGAGGTAAGGCTTGTGCTCATATGCACTCCCTCTGTCGTAATGAAATTCCAGATCCTTTGCAGTGTTTCCAGAGTTCTTTTCCTGTGTGCACTGAAAGGTTTTGTGTTTAAATTCTGTAAGCCCTACCTCTTTAATCTTGGTAACTACCATATTGGGAAAAATGACAAACACTGGTATTTGACTGGGTGATGTAGGCTATGGTTTAATTTGACATCCTTGCCCATCTGAAACGGATGAAATTTGTGATGCAAATTCGTGGCAATTGTTAACCAATGAATGCTAGGATAACATCTTAAATTTAAAAACTTATTTTTGAAATTGGTACATCTTTGTGAATTTATTGCTCAGGAACTGTGGTGCAGTGACCATTTATATGATTCTGTACTAACCTGCAAATATGAGTTCAGGTGTTCTACTGTAAATACATGTCAGTAAGAAGAAATTCTGTGCTGACCTGTTAGAGGGACATGACTCTCAAATGAGTGAAATAATATTAGGTTAGTTCAATTTACTGTATGTTTAATTTCCATCTTTTTTACAAACTATTATTTCTGTATAAACAAGTAGATTAATTAGCCACACAAACGGGTGATGTCATGTGCTGGCACTGATGCAGAACATTTCCTAGAGAATATTGTAAAACCTTAAAGGCTTTCCACAGGCATACACTAAATTTTCCCATCCAGCCACTATCGCGCAGAGTCCCCTCAGTTCTTTCTTGTCTGTGGACAACATCAAGGTCAGTTGTTCAGGCAGCAAAATTATAGGAGTGGCATCACGTACCCCCTTCCCAGCTGCCTCACTTCGAGTATGCAAGCAAACTAACCACTAAAATTTAATGAGAAGCTGGCGAGGTTCCCACACTTCACCAGGGGGAATCCAGCCCATAAATATGACAGGGCCTGTCTCTGGAGAGCCCAAGAAGAAAGGAAAGGACCTGAGAATGTGTGAGTGTGTATGTGAGAGAGAGCGCCTATGGGAGTGAGTGAGGGGAGGTTGTGTTTGTGAGTGAAGGAGAGAGGGGGATGAATGTAAGAGCCTGTGATGGGGAGTGGGGGGGTATGCGAGGAGGAGAGAGAGAAGGTGTGTGCTTGAGCACGTATGTGGAAACTGTGTGTGAGTGCGAGAGCATGTTCCTGTGACTGTCTCGGGCAGAGAGGAGAAAGTTTGAGTAACAGCCTCCTGCCTCTCCCCCTGCTATTCCATGACAGGCTTAGGCCATCTGGAAATCAAAGGTTCCTGGGTATGGAAAGTGGAGAACTTTTTTTTATATCCTTCATTTTTTTAATGTATTTTTTTAAATGTATCTTAGGCAGTGCACAGAATCAATATGCATAACCAATATTAAATGAACAAAGGAAACAAAACAAACTTCCTCAGCCTGATTAAAAAGCTGTAAATACAAATTAGAAGGCAAACACTTTTACAAGTCTATTAACTAGGTGCATAAGCTAGCTCATGAAGACAGACCTATAAAAATGCCAGTCATAAAAAACCAAAATGATTTTGCCATTTTTTTTAAAGGTCTTATGATAGTCTGTCAACTGCAGTTCTTGCGGTGAAGTATTCTGGAGAGTTGGTGCGACAATCGAAAAAGCATGCTCCCTTGTATCAGCGAGTCTGGCATGGCACACTGATGATATGTCTAGTAAGACTCTTTGAGAGGAGTGTAATGATCTCCCAGGATTGTATATCCGGAATAAGGCATTAGTCTAAGGTGCAAATCTAGCACCAGAAGTTTGTCAGTACAACATAGAAACATAAAAATGATGGCAGAAAAGGACCAAATGATCCATCCAGTCTGCCCAGCAATATTCTTAAGGTAGTAACTGCCACTCTGTGCAGGTTATTCCTATGTTTCTCTTGAGGCTAGTAACTGCTGCTCTGTGCAGTTATCCCCAAATCTTATGATAAGAGCATAAAAATTGCAACTAGCAACATTTTTTACTGGATGCTGAGCTTTCTTAAAAATTCAGACAGTGCTGCTTGATGTGCTTTACTTATGGACTTGGACATCAAAGCTTATTGGTTAAGGTTAGTTATCTCTATGCCTTCTGCTAAAGGTAGTAACTGCCATACCAGCAAGTTACCATCATGCACGCTTTTTCATTTCCTTTAGGACTTGGCCGTAGAAGCAGTCCTGTGCTTTTTCCTTATGTCTGCATATCAGTATCCCAGATCATAGAAGTCGGGGTCCTTGATTCTCGTCTGAATTCAATTCCTCTTTGCCCCCCTGCCGTCTAAGCGGGTAGCAATGTTGCAGTTGTATTGAAAGTATCAAGGCATATTGATTAAGGGTATAATCTTCATGCCTTCTGCTAAGGGTAGTATCCACTGCACCAGAAAGTTAAACCCCCCCCCCCCCCCCCCCCGGCTTTTCTTATTTCATCCTCTAGCCTTTAAATATCCACAATGTTTATTCCATGCCCTTTTGAATTTCTGTTTTCATCTTCATCACCTTCTCTAGAAGGGCATTGCAGGCATCCACTACTCTCTCCATGAAGAAATATTTCCTGACAGTTCTAAGTCATCCCCTTGGAATTTCATTTCGTGAATCCTAGTTCTATTGTTTTCTTTCCAATGGAAAAGGTTCAGATTTTGTGCATCATTAAAACCTTTTAGGTATCAAGGTTTGTATCATATCTCCTCTGCACTTCCTCTCTTCCAGGGTATACATATTCAGATCTTTCAGCCTCTCTTTATAGATCTTTAGATACAGAACCTACATCATTTTGGTCCCTCTTCTTGAACTGCCTCCATACCATGTCTATCCTTTTTGAGATACGGGCTCCAGAACTGAACAAAGTACTCCAGGTGAGGCTTCACCAAGGCCCTGTATATAAGGGCATCATCACCTCCTTTTTATTACTGGTTATTCCTCTCTATGCAGCCCAGCATTTTTCTGGCTTTAGCTATTGTTTTGTCTCATTGCTTCTCCATCTTTGGATCACCAGACACTTTTACCTAAAGATCCCTCTCTTGGTCCATCCACATCAGTCTTTCACCCCCATCACATAACAGTTCCTTTGGATTACTGCACCCCAGATGCATCACTCTGCACTTTTTGGAATTGAATCCCAGTTGCCAAATCTTTGACCACTCTTCAAGATTTCTTAAATCATAAATCATTTTTCATTTGCTTTATTCCTTCAGGCATGTCCACTCTTTTACAGATCTTAGTATCATTTGCAAATCGACAAACTTAATTTTCTGTTCCTTCTGCATTGTGTTAAAAGAGATGTGAGATGAAATATTGCAGTCAGATATCAGCCATGCAGCTGCATTCTGCAGTAACTGGAGTACTTTGGTAGTGAGAGGCAAACCAAGATAAGTCACATTGTAATAATTGATGGTTGGGAAAATCATGGCTTGCACCATTGTATGAAAATCTGTAGGATCCAACATTGACTTAATACAATGTAATACATTTAGGGCCAGATTTTAAAAAGCATTTACATGCGTAAATCTGGGTTTTACGCATGTAAATGCACTTTACTCGAGTAAGTGGGCTTTTGAAAATTGCTACAATATATGCCATTGAATCGTCCATAGGATTTATTCGCATAAGTGCACTTTACGTGAGTAAATGGCTTTTGAAAATTGCTACAATAGTAGTTACATTTATGCGCGTAACTCCTTTGAAAATTACCCCCTTAGTTTATAAAGGCTGGCTTTAACCACCACCTTGATTTTAAGACTCAAAGTTTAATATCAATCAGCATCCCCAGAATTTTGAAGTAAGGGAGAATTTTGATCTCAGCATCTCTGATCTTTACAGTAAGTGGTATAGCAGTTGTCTCCCTTCGGTCTTAGCCACGTTTAATGCTAGTTTAGTGAGTGAGCCAACTCTTTATGGGAAGATATCCACAGTGATAGGGTAGTAATCTCATGCCATCATTTAGAGCCAGGGATATAAAACTGTAAAGCATCAGCATACAGACAGAAGCCTTCATAGAAGCCAGCTTGCAGATAGGAGCCAAATAGATGCTAAATAATGCTGAAAGAGCTTACCCCTGTGGAATTCCCATCTGAACAGGATACCACTCTGAAGAAATATCACCGATAACTTGTTGCATTCTCCATAGAGGTATGATTGAAACCATTTCAAGACTAAGCCTGAGATCCTGTTCTCTCCTGAGACAGTAAAGAAGGATCCTATGATCAGTTATTATAAATGCAGAAGTGATATCTGGCATGACCAAGATGTAACTATGACTGCTATCTAAGCCTCGCCTTAATGAATCAAGGACAGAGCAGAAGAATTTGTCTTATAGACTTTCTAAAGCTGAATTGAAATTGATGCAAAATATGATGCTCATCCACAAAATCTGAAAGCTACTTCAGCAAAGCAGATTAAACTATTTTAGTCACAAATGGCAGTGAGGATACTGGCTGTAATTAGCCAAATCTGTTGGCTCTAAATTTGGTTTCTTCAAGAGGGGTCAAATTGCTTCCTTTTTCAGGTAGTATAGCATGTAGCCCGCTGACAAAAGTTAGAGCAGCTAAAAATGGAGAGATTGTATCCTTTACCGCCCTACGAGTAGAGGAACTACAAGTGATTAAGGGACAGAGAACATAGGGCCTTCTGCTCACACCATACGGAAAACCTTCTCCACTTCAGTCCATATGACTTTCTAGTGGATGGTTTTCTAGATGCCACCGGTAACACACATCCTTTGGGAGATTGAGCGGTTGCTGAATTAACCTCTTAACATGCAGGCTGTGAGCAACAGGGCCTGGAGGTTGGAATGCCACAACGTGCCTCGATCTTGGGTGATGAGATCTAGGGAAGTCCCCAGACTGATCGGTCTTCAGATAGACAGTTCCCATAGGAGTGGAAACCAGACTTGTCTTGGCAAATAAGGGGCTATTAGGATCATAATCCCCTTCTCCTTGTGAAGCTTCGGGAGTCTTTCCTACTAAGAGAATTGGAGGATACGCGTACAGAAAACCCTTGACCCAATGACAGGCAAGGGCGCCTGAGGCTGGTTTGCTGTCTGACCTGTACAGGGAGCAGAATAGAGGTGCCTTCCTGTTGCAAGGGGATGCGAATAGATCTATTTCTGGGCTCCCCCAGAGGCAGAATAACTGATTCGCTATCCCCTGGTCCAGGGACCACTCGTGGTGTCTGAAGGCTTGACTCAGTCTGTCTGCTATCATGTTCTCCCTCCCAGCCAGGTACATGGGACAAGGCCTACAACCATATCTGGACCACTTCATGAGGAGGTATGATCCCGTGTCTCCCTGCTTGTTGTCAATCACATAGCTACCTGATTGTCTGTTTGGATCAGGACAACTTTGTTGGACAGCCAATCTCTGAAAGCTCATAAT
This sequence comes from Rhinatrema bivittatum, assembly GCF_901001135.1. Taxonomy (NCBI): domain Eukaryota; kingdom Metazoa; phylum Chordata; class Amphibia; order Gymnophiona; family Rhinatrematidae; genus Rhinatrema; species Rhinatrema bivittatum. Next base: position 808,102,910 of record NC_042615.1, on the reverse strand, counting down.
ACGTACCTGATTGCCTGTAGCTCCAGGAAGTTGATTTGACAAGAGTGTTCCTGAGCAGACTAGAGGCCCTGGGTGCTGAGAACATCTACATGAGTTCTCCTACCCAAATTGTCTGTGGTTAGGACAATTTGGGTAGGGGAACTTCAAAAGGCGAACTCCTGTTCCAGATTTGAAAGTAACTGCCACCACGTCAATGATTCCCAGAGAGATGGGGCGACTCGGATGCAATCCTGGAGGTTCTGACTGACTTGGCGCCACTGTGACCTCAAGGACCATTGGGCTCTGCGCAAGTGTAAATGTGCCAAGGGGGGATGACATGAACGGTTGCGGCCATGTGGCCCAACAGCCTCAACGTGCCAGGCTGACACCTGTTGGTTCTGCTGAATCTCTGCTGCAATGGTCATCAAGTTGATGGACCTTAGACGAGGCAAAAAAGCCTTGGGCCTGAGCTGTGTCTAGCAGGGCTGCTATGAACTCCAATTGAAGTGATTGGCTGAGATGGGACTTTGGGTATTTGAGAATGAATTCTAGTGACTCTAACACCTGAATGGTCAAGCACATGGACCTGGCGGCCCCTACCTGAGATGTGCTCTTTATAAGCAGTCGTCCAGATAAGGGAAAACATGAACCTCCAGCCTGCGGAGGTGCACCACCACCCCCAGAGCCAAGCATTTTGTGAAGACTCGGTCTAACATTAGCCCAGATGGTAACACCCAGTACTGGAAGTGTTGTTTTCCCACCACAAAGCTGAAATACTTCTTGTGACCAGGGAAGATCTTGATGTGAGTGTGTGCATCCTTTAGATTGAGGGAGCGTAGCCAGTCCCCTTTTTGTAAAAGGTGGATCAAGGTGTCCAGGCAAACCATCTTGAACTTTTTTTTTTTAAACTTGTTCAAGCACTTAGGTCTAGGATAGGACAAAGTCCTTCTGTTCTCTTTGTAATCAGGAAATACTTGGAGTAGAATCCCCACCCTTTTTGCCTGGTGGTATGGGCTCAACCGCCTTGGCCATTAAGAGGGAGGAGAGCTCCACTAGCAGTACCTCCTGATGTGTTACCAGCCCTCAAAACGGGCACAAAGGGCAATTTGGCAGGGCACCCATTAGGTTCAGTTGCTACCCTTGATGGATGATGGAGAGAACCCACTAGCCCGAGGTTATACTGGGCCACTGGTTCACAAAGAACTGCAGCCTGCCTCCGACTGGAGTGTCCAATGTCCCGGGTACAGGCGACTGGCCTGTGCTTCCTGTGACCCAGTCAAAACCCCATCCCTGGAAATTGACTGATATGCCAGCTGGGGCTTGGGGGCTCTCTGCTGCCTGGGGCGGCTGCAGGAGCCCTGATGGTGTTGATGGGCGTGAGGGGGCGGAGGAAAGTATTTTCTTTGGTGAAAGAGAGAATTCCTTTGTCCTTGTCTCTCCGGCCTCCTAGAAGAGGAGGATGGGTCTGGAGTGCTGGCAGAGGGTTGTTGGAGGGTTTCATGGTGGTCCCAGAGTTGCACCACTGCTTCTCACTTTATTTCCGAAGAGAGTCTCCTTAGTATTTATTCTGTTTTATTTCACTTTATATATTTATTGCTCCGTTCACCCCTTCTTTATTTTCCTACTCCAAGTTAAGGCTTCCTTGTTATAATGTAACTGTATGCTCCGTATCTCTTGTTGATTGGTTAATTTTATATTCTGCTTAGTTCATTGTAAACCGAGTTGATTTGATTTGTATCAAGAAAGTCGGTATATAAAAGCCTTAATAAATAAATAAATAAATAAATAAATAGTACACGGCACATTGGCGAGTCGTTTCTGTACCTTCAGTCAGAGATCCGAGGCCTTCAGCTGTGCCATTCTGCGGGCTCTGATTCCTGCTGCAGAGACACTTGATGCCATCTCAAAAACATCTTAGGTCGCTCGGACCTTATGTTCGCTGCACTTCAGGCCCTTATGCACCAGCGACATAAAGGTGTCTTGCTGCTGTTGAGGCAGCTGCTCGGCCATCTCCTGCACCTGCTTCCAGATGTCCATGAGAACTGGCTCGTATAGAGCTGGTAGACAGCAATGCAGGCAATAAGCATGGCACCTTGAAGCACTTTCCTCCCAAAAGCATCCATTGCTCTGTGGTCCTTCCCTGGTGGCGCAGAGGAATGAGTTTGAGAATGCTTGGCCCTCTTGAGAGTGGATTCGACCACCACTGACTGGTGGAGCAGCTGATGCTTATCGAATTCAGAAGCCTTCTGAATGAGGTAGACCCCGTCCACCTTCTTATTAATGGGAGGCATTGTTGAAGGTATGCTCTAATATCCTCAGCAGCAGCTCCATAAGGATCTCATGTACTGGGACCACCATGATCTCCTTAGGAGGCTCCATGAATTGGAGGATCTCAAGCATTTTGTGCCTTCATCCTCCTCTGTTAACAACTGAAACGGGATGCTTCTACCATCACCCTCACAAACCCTGCGAAGGGACAATCCAGTGGGAGCACTGAGAGAAGAGGATCACCTTGCTGGTGGCTGAAAGGAATCAGTAAGTTTTTGCTTGGGACATTGTATTTTTTAAAAGCATTGGGGCAAAGTTAATTATTTGGGAATATTATTTAGTGTGTCTGTGCTTTTAATAAACAGAAGTTAGACTGTTTGTATTTTTAAATAGTCAGTAAGGCAGCTAGTAAGCAGTAGTTAGTGTGTTTATTTTGAATAGTCTGTAAGGTAGCTGGGAAGCAGAAGTTAGTGTTTGTATATTAAAAAAAAAAATAGCCAGAAGCTAGAAATAAGCTAGGAGCAGTGTATACCTAAGTAAAAAGGTTGAAAAGTTCAGTTCAGTTACTCACCTTGGAAAGGTGTTGAGAACACTGAGAGGAGAGGATCACCTTGCTGGTGGCTAAAAGGAATCAGTAAGTTTTTGCTTGGGACATTCTTTTTAAAAAGTATTGGGGCAAAGTTAACTATTTGGGAATATTATTTAGCGTGTTTGTGTGTTTGTGCCTTTAATAGTCAGAAAGGCAGTGTGAATAAACAAGTTAGACTGTTTGTATTTTTAAATAGTCAATAAGGCAGCAGTAGGTAGGCAGTGAATAAACAAGTTAGACTGTTTGTATTTTTAGTCAGTCAATAAGGTAGCAGTAGGTAGTGTGTTTATTTTTTAAAGTCTGCAGAACTGAGTGTTCTCCAGACTTTTAAAGAACTGAGTGTTTGTATTTAATACTGAGTGTTTGTATTGAAGAAAAAAAAAAACCCACAAAAAAAACAACCCAAAAAGTAGCCAGAAGCTAGAAATAAGCTAGGAGCAGTGTATACCTAAGTAAAAAAGTTGAATAGTTCAGCTCAGTTATTCACCTTGGAAAGGTGTTGAGGTAGTGTGATTGGGTTTGAATAGGGACCAACATTTGTTAATCAAGAGAGCAGTGAGTCACTCAGGCTGACTAACTGAAGTTAGACTGTTTGTATTTCCCAACCCTCCCACCCACCCCTAGCTCATCCCTTAATTTATAGGCAGGTGCCACTTTCACAAAAAAAAAAAAAAATCAACAAAAACTTTATTGAGAATTTGATCAGACCCCGGTAGGCCACTACCAGACACATAGTGAATTCACTAATACATTTAAAGGACATTAGACACATTCCTATTCCCATAGCAACCTAAAACTTAACTGGGAACTGAGCAAAATTGAGATGAAGGCAGCAGTCCAGCAGCAAGAGGGGGGCTTCCCAGTCTTTTGCATCGTGTCACATGTATGATTTTTTACCACCGGTGAGAAGTTGTACATGTGCATGCAATGCAAAGAGCTCCTTTCTCTCAGAGAACGAGTCCGATCTCTGGAGGCTAGAGTGGCAGACCTGGAGGAGCTGAGGCAGACAGAGAGGTATATAGATGACTACTTCAGGGACATAGTAGTCAAGTCCCAACTTCAGACTGGCAGCCCTGCTGCTGCCTTGGAGGAAGAAGGTCTCATGATGGGAGAGCACCAACCAGGTGCAGCAGGAAAGGATCCTGTAGCAAGGACCTGCTCTCCAGGTGATGCATTGTCCTTTCGCACCGAGGATATCTCCCCAAGGCCTACTGCCCAGGAGGGAAGGGTTAGGTCGGCCGTAATAGTTGGTGATTCGATTATTAGGAATGTAGATAGCTGGGTGGCTGGTGGGCGTGAGGATCGCCTGGTAACATGCCTACCTGGTGCGAAGGTGGCGGACATCACGCGTCACCTAGATAGGATTTTAGACAGTGCTGGGGAGGAGCCAGCTGTCATGGTACATGTGGGCACCAACGACATAAGAAAATGTGGGAGGGAGGTTCTGGAAGCCAAATTTAGGCTCTTACGGTAGGTAGAAAGCTTAAATCCAGAACCTCCAGGGTAGCATTCTCTGAAATGCTCCCTGTTCCACACGCAGGTCACCAGAGGCAGGCAGAGCTCCGGAGTCTCAATGTGTGGATGAGATGATGGTGCAAGGAAGAGGGATTCAGTTTTGTTAGGAACTGGGGAACCTTTTGGGGAAGGGGGACTCTCTTCCGAAGGGATGGGCTCCACCTTAACCAGGGTGGAACCAGACTGCTGGCGCTAACCTTTAAAAAGGAGATAGAACAGCTTTTAAACTAGAACAAAGGGGAAAGCCGACAGTCGCTCAGCAGCGCATGGTTCGGAGAGAGTTATCTTTAAAGGATACTAATGATGCAATAGAATTAGGGCATCCCGACAGTGAGGTTCCAATAATTAGAAAAGTAGTCCAAGTGCCTGTAACTAAAAACTCACCTGAGCTAAAAAAATTCTAACTTATCCCTATCAATTAAAAAGCAGAATGAAAATACAAACAAAAAACAAACTTTGAAATGTTTGTATGCTAATGTCAGAAGTCTAAGTAGTCTTTGATCTGAAAGATTTAATTATAATGATGGTCCCTCCCGATGCAGCAATAGCGAAACACGGGACCGTGTCGGGGGACTTATACAAATGACTCTTTGATTCATGTGGAGTTGCCGATTATAAATTATATATTGTGCAAAAAATTACAATTAAATTGCATTTTTGAATACTGGTGGATCTTCAAAGTTGTATTCTTGCACCATTGACTGTTGGTACTTGCTGATGTGCAAGGTTTGCTTCGTGGTTTGGATGGTTTGAAGACTTCAATTACCCCAATATTGACTGGGTAAATGTATCATCGGGTCACGCTAGAGAGACAACTTTCCTGGATGGAATAAATGATAGCTTTATGGAGCAATTGGTTCAGGAACCGACGAGAGAGGGAGCAATTTTAGATCTAATTCTCAGTGGAGCACAGGACTTGGTGAGAGAGGTAATGGTGGTGGGGCCGCATGGCAATAATGATCATAATATGATCAAATTTGTTTTAATGACTGGAAGAGGAACAGTGTGCAGATCCAAGGCTTTCGTGCTAAACTTTCAAAAGGGAAACTTTGATAAAATGAGAAAACTTGTTAGAAAAAAACTGAAAGGAGCAGATACAAAAGTAAAAAATGTCCAGGAGGCGTGGTCATTGTTAAAAAAAAAAAAAAAACCATTCTAGAAGCACAGTCCAGATGTATTCCACACATTAAGAAAGTGGAAAGAAGGCAAAACGATTACCGGCATGGTTAAAAGGGGAGGTGAAAGAAGCTATTTTAGCCTAAAGATCTTCATTCAAAAATTGGAAGAAGGATCCAACAGAAGAAAATAAGATAAAGCATAAATGTTGGCAAGTTAAATGTAAGACATTGATAAGACAGGCTAAGAGAGAATTTGAAAAGAAGTTGGCTGTAGAGGCAAAAACTCACAGTAAAAACTTTTTAAAATATATCCGAAGCAGAAAGCCTGTGAGGGAGTCAGTTGGACCGTTAGATGATCGAGGGGTTAAAGGGGCACTTAAAGAAGATAAGGCTATCGCGAAAAGATTAAATTATTTCTTTGCTTCGGTGTTTACTGAAGAGGATGTTGGGGAGGTACCCGTAATGGAGAAGGTTTTCATGGGTAATGATTCAGATGGACTGAATCAAATCACGGTGAACCTAGAAGATGTGGTAGGCCTGATTGACAAACTGAAGAGTAGTAAATCACCTGGACCGGATGGTACACACCCCAGAGTTCTGAAGGAACTAAAAAATGAAATTTCAGACCTATTAGTAAAAATTTGTAACTTATCATTAAAATCATCCATTGTACCTGAAGACTGGAGGATAGCAAATGTAACCCCAATATTTAAAAAGGGCTCCAGGGGCGATCCGGGAAACTACAGACCGGTTAGCTTGACTTCAGTGGCAGGAAAAATAGTGGAAAGTGTTCTAAACATCAAAATCACAGAACATATAGAAAGACATGGTTTAATGGAACAAAGTCAGCATGGCTTTACCCAGGGCAAGTCTTGCCTCACAAATCTGCTTCACTTTTTTGAAGGAGTTAATAAACATGTGGATAAAGGTGAACCGGTAGATATAGTATACTTGGATTTTCAGAAGACGTTTGACAAAGTTCCTCATGAGAGGCTTCTAGGAAAAGTAAAAAGTCATGGGATAGGTGGCGATGTCCTGTCATGGATTGCAAACTGGCTAAAAGACAGGAAACAGAGAGTAGGATTAAATGGACAATTTTCTCAGTGGAAGGACCCTTACTTTTCAATATATTTATAAATGATCTGGAAAGAATTACAACGAGTGAGATTATCAAATTTGCAGATGACACAAAATTGTTCAGAGTAGTTAAATCACAAGCAGATTGTGATAAATTGCAGGAAGACCTTGTGAGACTGGAAAATTGGGCATCCAAATGGCAGATGAAATTTAATGTGGATAAGTGCAAGGTAATGCATACAGGGAAAAATAACCCATGCTATAATTACACAATGTTGGGTTCCATATTAGGTGCTACAACCCAAGAAAGAGATCTAGGCGTCATAGTGGATAACACATTGAAATCGTCGGTTCAGTGTGCTGCGGCAGTCAAAAAAGCAAACAGAATGTTGGGAATTATTAGAAAGGGAATGGTGAATAAAACAGAAAATGTAATAATGCCTCTGTATCGCTCCATGGTGAGACCGCACCTTGAATACTGTGTACAATTCTGGTCGCCGCATCTCAAAAAAGATATAATTTGCGATGGAGAAGGTACAGAGAAGGGCTACCAAAATGATAAGGAGAATGGAACAGCTCCCCTATGAGGAAAGACTAAAGAGGTTTGGACTTTTCAGCTTGGAGAAGATACGGCTGAGGGTGGGGGGGGGGGGTGATATGATAGAGGTGTTTAAACTCATGAAAGGTCTAGAACGGGTAGATGTGAATCAGTTATTTAGTCTTTTAGATAATAGAAAGACTAGGGGGCACTCCATGAAGTTAGCAAGTAGCGCATTTAAGCCTAATCAGAGAAAGTTCTTTTTCACTCAACACACAATTAAACTCTGGAATTTGTTGCCAGAGGATGTGGTTAGTGCAGTTAGTGTAGCTGTGTTTAAAAAAGGATTGGATAAGTTCTTGGAGGAGAAGTCCATTACCTGCTATTAATTAAGTTGACTTAGAAAATAGCCACTGCTATCACTAGCAACAGTGGCATGGAATAGACTTAGTTTTTGGGTACTTGCAGGTTCTTATGGCCTGGTTTGGCCTCTGTTGGAAACAGGATGCTGGGCTTGATGGACCCTTGGTCTGACCCAGTATGGCATGTTCTTATAGCTGTTGCAGACTACTAAGAAATCTATTCTCAGGTGCATTCTAAGGCATTTATCATTAAGACTACAACTATTAGGGCCTAGACCTGCATGCCTACTTCCCATCCATGTTAACCTTGGGCCCCCCAAAAATTCAGTTCTGGTTACGCCACCGCTGTACAGTTGGAAAAGAGAACGTTACTGGTTTTAGCCTGCTAAGCTTTTGGGTCACTGAGGATGAAATACTGCTTTGTCAACAAAATGACTCTGGCTCTGTTTTCTAACAGTAAGATTTTAAAATGCTCTGGTTGCTAGAGTACCTCTTAGTGAGGCTTCATTGCTGCTTTGCTGCATTGTAATTTTTCCAGGGACACTTTTATTTTCTAGTAATACTATTGATTTCTCTTGTACTTCCATTTATTTATCTTTTTTTTTTCTTTAGCATTGATCTTGTAGCATTGCTTCAGAAATCACCATCAAGTCCTGAAATGGAATCCAGCACGTTTGAATCTCCCCAACAGCAGAACTTTGGCCAGGCTCTTGTCTTCACAAATTCCCAGCACAGCTCTCAGATGACATCTGGAAGTGGGAACTCTAGTACGGTCAACTCGTATTCTCCTCCCAATCTGGTAAGCTTACAGTTCAAGCTAAGTAATAACAGATTCTTCAACCAGCAAAATGAAACTATGGGATTGATTAGACTGTAAATAGTTGAGAAAAATCGAGCATCATGATTTGTAAGAATATCATGCAAGAGTGCATCAAAATCCTTTAATGTGCAATCCATGCAACAGAGGGCACCAGCCAATGGGAGTCAGCTGTAACTGATCACTATATTTTTAGTTGATTATGCAATCAGAAAATTTTAAAGCTGAAGAACTTCAGATAACTTCATTGACTTCTGTTTCTCTTTTTAAAATGAAGAAATGACACAGCAACAGTTGGTTGGGGGAAAAAATAATGTAGTTGTGTGTTGGCAATAAAATGTTTCTCAAAGAGAGTTAAGCGAAAAACTATATAAAATGTCAATCCAACTCCTCCGTTTCAACGTTTATTGGCTGAACACAACAAATGCACTGTATCTTGAGGACTTCTTTGTATCTTATGCACCTCAAAGACAGCATCACAAACACAAATCAGCATTAAAACAATATATCCCCTTTTATCCCTCCCCCCCTCACCTCTGCAACACAATACGAGTAACACATTATCCTTTGAACATACACTGTTTTCTGATAAACCTATCAGGTACGTATGTGGTAACTGTAGTATTCATAGAGCTCAAAGTGGGCCTACAAAATGAGATTATCAGCAACCCATCCTGCAAAGCCCCATCCTAAAACTAGTAAGTAACTGCCCCTATTTAATAAACCCTTCCCATCACAATTCCTGAACTCCTTTAGACTAACTTTTATGATTGCAACCTAGAAGCAATCACCCTTCCCTATTAAGAATTAAACTTCTAACTCTAGGTACCAAAGTTTGAACATATTTTTCCCAGATAGCTAGAAATAAATGTGGCACTTGAAGGAACTGGTAGAGGTCATGTTCTCCGTCTGCATCATATCATGTAATAAATTATGCTACTGCCAAAAGGAAAGCGCTGTGTCCCCCCTCCAATTTAAGAGTATGAGCTTCTTACCCAGAATGTGTGCCTTTTGGACAAATTGTCCCTCCCTGTATTTTAAAAAGAAAAGAAGGAAATTGTTCAAATAAAAGCGCTTCATATGTGACCAGAATCATATAGCCAGTCACATCCAATACATAATTACTGATTTCTGACCAGAACAGCTGGTCAAAACCAAAAGACATGCGAGAGCGTACCTGCTGCCACATTACAGCACATAAAGAGTGCCGTATTGGAGATGCCTACTTTATGCATTTGAACTTGGGAAATAAATGCTCTCCTCAAAAACTTGTATTGTAATTATTGAAGGACAAGAAGGATACTAGTCCTCACATATGGATGACATCATTGATGGAGCCCTATTGCGGAAAACTTTCTGTCAAAGTTTCTAGAAACCTTTGACTGGCCCTGTGAGGCCACTGAGCATGCCCAGTATGCCATGATATTCTCTGCCACAGGGGTCTCTCTTCAGTCTTTGTTTTTCCGTGCTGCTGTAGGCATCGCGGAGCAGGAGCCTTGTGAGAATTTCTCCGTGTTTTGCTGACTAAAAGTAATATTTTCTCATATATATTCTCCCACATAGGATCTCTCTCTCAGGTTTCCACTGGCTGGTGAGTAATCTTGTCTCGTTTTTACTCTCTGAGTAAAAATTTTTTTCTCTCACACTTCCTTCTCATCGACGGCTGTCGACATTAAAATGGCTACAGGATTTAAAAAGTGTCCCATCTGTAATCAGACAATGTCCATTACAGACCCATACCTCAAGTGTGTTCTATGTTTGGGGGAAAAACATGTCACAACCTGCACTAAATGTGCAGAAATGACTCCAAAGGGACGAAAAGCCCGCCAAGAGAAGATGGAGCATCTATTCCATCTGCAACTTTTGCCATCTCCCTCTACCTCGACTAATCTTCTCTGGCTGGAGTTTCAAAAAGAATAATTTTGAAAAAACGTCGTCCGGAAGGGTCGGGGGACCATCCATTGCTGACGTCATCGATAGCATCGACGAAGTCAGTGATGGAACACCGCTCAAAACACCGACATCGACATACATCGACGCCTACGGAGCTTCTTTCCCCGGAGGAACCGACCGCGAAAAGGCCAAGGACTCAGGAAACACCGGTACCTTTGATGCCGGGGCCTTTACCCCATGAAGACATACCAGTAGTCGAACCTCCACAGGGCCCTGTGGAGATTCCTTTGACACCTATACCGCCACCGCATACAGCTGCTCTGCCTGCACCAGTTGTTACACAGGAATTGTCAGATTTTATCAGACAAGCGGTTCTTCAGGCCTTAAAAGAACAGGCGTAGATTCCGGCGCCTTTGCCGGTGCCTTCACCAATGCCGGTGATTACACCGAAGTCGGTGCCCGCACCGATACCGGTGACTGCACAGATGCCGACAACACCGTAGATGCTGATGTCGACACCGCTACCCAAGTCGATGCCGAGACGACCATCGATGCCAGCGGCGATTCCGTCTATACCAGACTCGATGCCGATTTTACCTGGGGCTCCAGGACATCCTGAACTTGCGCTGTACCAACTTCTCATGAAAAGATTCGATGAAGTAGTCGGTGCTCTTCCATCTATACCACAAGAAGAGGTTCCGGGATAGATTCCCTTCGATGACACGCAACCAGGTCCATCAGGAGTTCCTCGTCCACCAAGATCCTTGCCCATATCTCCTCATCAAGATGATCAGTATGATACTTGGGATGAGGGACATACAGACACTTCCTCTGAAGACTTTGTCGGATCCTTCACCACCAGACCAAAGGAAAAAATCTCCACCGGAGGATTTATCATTTACAAATTTTGTCCAGGATGTGGCGGATACCGTTCCCTTCACATTGGTGACAGAGGAGTATTCCAGGCAACAAACATTGGAGGTTCTCCAATTTGTGGATCCTCCAAAACAAGTAGTAGCCAACTGTTGAATGAGAGAATAGTGAACTATCTACAGTCGGGAGAATTGCTGGACCAGAGGCAGCATGGATTCACCATTGGAAGATCCTGTCAGACAAATCTGATTGACTTTTTTGACTGGGTAACCAAGGAATTGGATCGAGGAAGAGCACTCGATGTCATCTACTTGGATTTCGGCAAAGCTTTTGACAAGGTCCCGCACAGGAGACTGGTGAATAAAATGAGAAGCTTGGGAGTGAGTGCCGAGGTGGTGGCCTGGATTGCAAACTGGTTGACGGACAGAAGACAATGTGTGATGGTAAATGGAACTCTCTCTGAAGAGAGAGCGGTTTTAAGCGTTGTACCGCAAGGATCAGTGCTAGGACCGGTCCTTTTCAATATCTTTGTGAGCGACATTGCGGAAGGGATAGAAGGTAAGGTTTGTCTTTTTGCGGATGACACTAAAATCTGCAACAGTGGACACGCCGGAAGGAGTGGCGAGAATGAGACGGGATTTAAGGAAGCTGGAAGAGTGGTTGAAGATATGGCAGCTGAGATTCAATGCCAAGAAGTGCAGAGTCATGCATATGGGGAGTGGAAATCCGAATGAACTGTATTCAATGGGGGGGAGAAAGGCTGCTATGCACGGAGCAGGAGAGAGACCTTGGGGTGATGGTGTCTAATGATCTGAAGTCATCGAAACAATGTGACAAGGTGATAGTTAAGCCAGAAGAATGCTGGGCTGCATAGAGAGAGGAATATCAAGTAAGAAAAGGGAAGTGATTATCCCCTTGTACAGGTCCTTGGTGAGGCCTCACCTGGAGTACTGTGTTCAGTTCTGGAGACCGTATCTCCAAAGAGACAGAGACAAGATGGAGGCGGTCTAGAGAAGGGCGACCAAAAAGGTGGAAGGTCTTCATCGAATGACTTATGAGGAGAGATTGAAGAATCTAAATATGTACACCCTGGAGGAAAGGAGGAGCAGAGGTGATATGATACAGACTTTCAGATACTTGAAAGGTTTTAATGCTCCAAAGACAACGACAAACCTTTTTCCGTAGGAAAGCTCCAGAGAGGAAGACTCAGAACCAATGTCAGGAAGTATTTCTTCACGGAGAGGGTGGTGGATGCCTGGAATGCCCTTCCGGAGGAAGTGGTGAAGACCAGAACTGTGAAGGACTTCAAAGGGGTGTGGGATAAACACTGTGAATCCATAAAGTCAAGAGGACGTTAATGAAGAGTGGGTGGCTCGCCAGAATGACGGCTACTGCCTGGAGATAATACCCTTATTCAATAAACATACACACGGTTACTGCGACTCCAACATCGCTCTAAGCTTCAACGGCAAGAGGAAATGTGGAAAAAAGGATTTGCACTCACAAAGCGGGGAGTAGCTGGCTTGTTACGGCGGTTACTTCCCCAAACCAAATAAGCCTGATACTTCACTTTCAATGTATATCCAGCATAGCTCTCTGCTTCAACGGCAGGGGAGAAGAAAAACTGATACTTCACGCATATCCAGCATAGCTCTCTGCTTCAACGGCAGGGGAGAAGAAAAACTGATACTTCACGCATATCCAGCATAGCTCTCTGCTTCAACGGCAGGGGAGAAGAAAAACTGATATTTCACGCATATCCAGCATAGCTCTCTGCTTCAACGGCAGGGGAGAAGAAAAACTGATACTTCACGCATATCCAGCATAGCTCTCTGCTTCAACAGCAGGGGAGAAGAAAAACAACCAATAAGGGCTGAATAACATAGTCTGGGTAAAACAAATAAGCATGGGTGTAGCTTGCTTATTGCGGCGGTTACTACCCCTAACTAATCAAGCTTGATATTTCACTTGGATGCAGCTCCATCACTGCTCTCTACATTAATGGTGGGGGTGGAAGGGAAATAGAACCAAAGGTTACTAAGAGCCAAGAGAAACAGATAAGTATGAGAAAAAAGAAGTGTGAAGCTTGCTGGGCAGACTGGATGGGCCGTTTGGTCTTCTTCTGCCGTCATTTCTATGTTTCTATCAAGTCCTCCTGGACTTACAGCATCGACTTTGGGAGCACCCATGCTCAGTACCTGCTGTTAATAAAAGAATGGACACTACTTATTTGGTTCAGTCTGTTCCTGGCAACCAAAAGTCACAGCTTCCACACCAATCAGTGGTTGTGGAATCAGCGCAAAAGAAATAAAAAAGAATAAGGCCGCATTCCTCCACTCCCCCAGGAAAAGATCATAGATTCTTAGATTCTCTGGGAAGAAAGATTTACCAAGGAGCCATGTTAAATACCAGGATTTCATCTTATCAATTATACATGACTCAGTATCAAAGAAATCTGTGGAAACTGATGCAAGACTTTACCCCACATCATTACTACAACAATATCAGGAAGCAGCCCAAGCAATTATTCACAAAGGACTTGAAGCTGGCAAGCATGAAGTCCAAGCTGCTTATGACAGATTTGAAACAGCCTCCAGAGTAGTGGCTTCTGGGATGGGCATGGCTTAAAGCCTCGGACCTCAGGCCTGAAGTCCAAGAAAAATTAGTTGACTTACTATGTCTGGGTGATAACCTTTTTGGTTCGAAAGTGCAAGATGCCGTTGCACTTTTAAAAGAACATACAGAAACCCTGCGCCAACTTTCATCAATTCCACAGGATTCTGCTGCCCAGTCATCTCGTCAGCCTCCCAGAAAGGAACCTAGATGACCTTTCTATAGACAGAGGCGTTATTGCCCTCCAACATCACGAGGCAGAACTACTAGGCCGCAGCAAAGAGCTCAATCCAGACAGCCTAGGGCAGCTAGGCCTCAACCTCCACCACAGATGGGACCGGCTGCAGGCTTTTGAGGTTCTTCCCAGAGACCAAAGCCATCTCTCCAATCCTCATCCAGAGCTTCCGGTAAGAGGCCGAGTATCCTCCTTTTACAACCATTTGTTACAAATAACAACAGACCAATGGGTACTCGCAATAATATCTCGAGGTTACCAACTCAATTTCATCTCAATTCCAAGAGATTCTCCTCCGAGCCCTCTTCCTCTAACCGAAAATCACATAATCCAATTGCAAGTAGAATTATCCACTCTTCTGAGAGTCAGGGCTGTAGAGCCGGTGCCCCGGACTCAGCAGGGCAGAGGATTCTACTCCCGTTATTTCCTCATTCCAAAGAAAACAGGAGGCCTACGTCCCATCCTTGCCCTCAGAAAACTCAACAAATTTCTGAAGAAAGAAAAGTTCAGGATGGTTTCGCTAGGCACCATGCTTCCACTTCTTCAAACAGGAGACTGGCTTTGTTCTTTGGATCTACAAGACGCTTACGCTCACATTCCAATATTCCCTCCTCACCAAAAGTATCTGCGTTTCATGGTGGGTCATCAACATTTCCAGTACAGAGTACTACCATTCGGACTTGCCTCAGTTCCCAGAGTTTTCACAAAATGTCTGGCAGTAATAGCAGCATACTTGCACAATGAAAGTGTTCTCGTCTTCCCCTATCTAGAAGACTGGCTCATCAGAAGTCAATCTCAACAAGGAGCTCTGGATTCTCTCAGTCGAACAATTACTCTGCTTCAATCCATGGGCTTTCTCATCAATTATCAAAAGTCCCATCTCACTCCATCTCACCTGCTTCAATTCATAGGAGCAGAATTGAACACCATCCTCTCAAAAGCTTTTCTACCCAAGGATCGAGCAGAAACACTTTCCCTACTGGCAAACTCGATTCACTCAAGTCAACAAGCAACAGCTCATCAGTTTCTAACCTTACTAGGTCACATGGCCTTCGCAGTACATGTCACTCCTATGGCACGGCTCACCATGAGAGTAACCCAATGGACATTAAGATCACAATGGATCCAAGCCATTCAACCACTATATTCTCCAATTCAAGTAACCCACCAACTGCGTTCATCTCTACTTTGGTGGGCGAACAAGGATAACTTGCGCAAGGGTCTACCCTTCCAACAACCAGTCCCACAGATAACCTTAACTACAGATGCATCCACCAAAGGTTGGGGAGCTCACATCAACAATCTCCAAACCCAGGGTACTTGGACAAAACTCGAAGCAACATTTCAAATCAATTTCCTGGAACTTCGAGCTATATGTTATGCGCTGCATGCGTTCAAGGACTGCCTTATACACAAGACTGTTCTAATCCAAATGGACAGCACAGTAGCCATTTGGTACATCAACAAACAAGGAGGTACGGGCTCGTATCTCCTTTGTCAAGAAGCTGCACGGATTTGGGACTGGGCCCTTTTCACACTCACTGTTTTTACGGGCCACTTATCTGGCAGGCATTCACAACGTAGTGGCAGATCGACTCAGTCGCCAGTTCCAACCACACGAATGATCCCTGGATCCCTTAGTAGCAACCAGGATATTTCAACGTTGGGGGCAACCGACAATAGACCTCTTTGCGTCACACCTGAATCACAAAGTGGACAAATTCTGCGCTCTGCACAGACAGAAACACCAGCCAGCCAAGGACGCCTTTGCTCGCCCTTGGAACTCAGGCCTTCTATATGCGTATCCTCCAATACTGCTCATAACCAAAACTCTAGTGAAGCTACAACAGGGCAAAGGGTCCGTGATACTCATAGCCTCGTATTGGCCTCGACAAGTATGGTTTCCCATACTCCCTAGACCTCTCAATCAGAGATCCAATTCGCCTGGGTGTAGCTCCCACTCTCATAACTCAGGATCAGGGTCGGTTGCGCATCCCAACCTTCAATCCCTATCCCTGACAGCATGGATTTTGAAAGTTTGATCTTACAACCGCTCAATCTTTCAACCATTGTCTCTCAAGTGCTTATAGCTTCACGTAAACCTTCAACACGAAAGAACTATTCTTCGAAATGGAAAAGGTTCACTTTGTGGTGCATGCAAAAGAACATTGACACTTTCTCCTGCCCCAAAAATTCTCTATTAGACTACTTATGCCATCTTTCAGATTCTGGTCTCCAGACATCATCTGTAAGAGAACATTTAAGTGCAATCTCTGCTTACCATAAGATGGGAGATGCACCAATATCTATACATCCTCTTGTCAGTAGATTTATGAGAGGTTTAATTCACCTTATAGAAAAATAGAAACATAGAAACATAGAAATGACGGCAGAAGAAGACCAAATGGCCCATCCAGTCTGCCCAGCAAGCTTCACACACTTTTTTCTCTCATACTTATCTGTTTCTCTTAGCTCTTGGTTCTATTTCCTTTCCACCCCCACCATTAATGTAGAAAGCAGTGATGGAGCTGCATCCAAGTGAATATCTAGCTGATAAGTTAGGGGTAGTAGGGGTAGTAACCGCCGCAATAAGCAAGCTACACCCATGCTTATTTGTTTTACTCAGACTATGTTATACAGCCCTTATTGGTTGTTTATCTTCTCCCCTGCCGTTGAAGCAGGGAGCTATGCTGGATATGCTTGAGGTATCAGTTTATTCTTCTCCCATGCTGTTGAAGCAGAGAGCCATGCTGGATATGCATCGAAAGTGAAGTATCAGGCACATTTGGTTTGGGGTAGTAACCGCCGTAACAAGCCAGCTACTCCCCGCTTTGTGAGTGTGAACTCTTTTTTCTTCTCCCCTGCCATTGAAGCAGGGAGCTATGCTGGATATGCGTGAAGTATCAGTTTTTTCTTCTCCCCTGCCGTTGAAGCAGAGAACTATGCTGTATATGCATAGAAATAGAAGTAACAGGCTTATTTGGTTTGGGGTAGTAACCGCCGTAACAAGCCAGCTACTCCCTCCTTTGTGAGTGCAGATCCTTTATTCCACATTTCCTCTTGCTGTTGAAGCTAGAACGATGTTGGAGTCACAGTAAGCATGTGTACGTTTATTGAATAAGGGTATTGTCTCCAGGCAGTAGCCATCATTCTGGTGAGTCACCCACTCTTCATTGGCGGCCTCTTGACTTTATGGATCCACAGTGATTATCCCACGCCCCTTTGAAGTCCTTCACAGTTCTGGTCTTCACCACATCCTCCGGAAGGGCATTCCAGGCATCCACCACCCTCTCCGTGAAGAAATACTTCCTAACATTGGTTCTGAATCTTCCTCCCTGGAGCTTCAAATCGTGACCCCTGGTTCTGCTGATTTTTTTCCTACGGAAAAGGTTTGTCGTTGTCTTTGGATCATTAAAACCTTTCAAGTATCTGAAAGTCTGTATCATATCGCCTCTGCTCCTCCTTTCCTCCAGGGTGTACATATTTAGATTCTTCAATCTCTCCTCGTACGTCATCCGATGAAGATCCTCCACCTTCCTGGTCGCCCTTCTCTGTACCGCTTCCATCTTGTCTTTGTCTTTTTGTAGATACGGTCTCCAGAACTGAACACAGTACTCCAGGTGAGGCCTCACCAAGGACCTGTACAAGGGAATAATCACTTCCCTTTTCTTACTCGATATTCCTCTCTCTATGCAGCCCAGCATTCTTCTGGCTTTTGCTATAGCCTTGTCGCATTGTTTCGCAGACTTCATATCATTAGACACTATCACCCCAAGGTCCCTCTCCTGCTTCGTGCACATCAGCCTTTCCCCCCTCATCGAATACAGTTCATTCGGGTTTCCACTCCCCATATGCATGACTTTGCACTTCTTGGCATTGAATCTCAGCTGCCATATCTTCGACCACTCTTCCAGTTTCCTTAGATCCCGTCTCATTCTCTCCACTCCTTCCGGCGTGTCCACTCTGTTGCAGATCTTAGTGTCATCCGCGAAAAGACAAACCTTGCCTTCTATCCCGTCCGCAATGTCGCTCACAAAGATATTGAACAGGACCAGTCCCAACACCGATCCTTGCGGTACACCACTTAAAACCGCTCTCCCTTAAACCACCAATTCGGCCACCAGTCACAGAATGGGACCTGAATTTGGTCTTAACAAGACTCATGCATTCTCCTTTTGAACCCATGAATTCCTGTGATCTTAAATTTCTCACATGGAAGACTATCTTCCTTATAGCCATTACATCGGCTAGAAGGATTAGTGAGTTACAAGCACTTGTCACGTAATCACCCTATACAAAATTCCTACATGACAGAGTGGTTCTCCATACACATCCAAAATTCCTTCCCAAAGTAGTTACGGAATTCCACTTGAACCAATCCATAGTTTTGCCCACATTCTTCCCAAGGCCTCATTCTCACCAAGGAGAAACGGGCCTTACATACTTTGGACTGTAAGCGTGTGTTAGCCTTTTACTTAGACCACACTGCAGTCCACAGGAAATCCACTCAACTCTTTGAGTGGATTTCCAAACAAACCGGGAAAAGCAGTGGGTAAACATACTCTATCCAATTGGCTAGCAGATTGCATACAGTTTTGCTATGAAAAAGCAGGCCTTCCTCTCCAAGGGCAAGTAAAGGCGCATTCAGTAAGAGCAATGTCAACCTCAGTAGCACACTATCGTTCAGTGCCAATCCTTGAAGTTCTCTTCACACCTTTGCAGCTCATTACTGTTTGGACAAACAAGGATGACAAGATTCAGCTTATGGACAATCTGTCTTAAGGAACGTGTTTCCAGTTTAATCCCAACTCCTTCTACATCCAATCTGCTGTGATCTTCGGCTACCTCATTTTCAACAACAATACTTCACTGTTGCTTCTCTACAAAATGACTTTGCCTCTAGCTTGCTAATCTCCCATATGTGAGGACTAGCATCCTGCTTGTCCTGGGATAAAGCAAAATTGCTTACCTTGAAATAGGTGTTATCCCAGGACAGCAAGATGTAGTCCTCACAAAACCCACCTGCCACCCCACGGAGTTGGGTCTGATACGTTTTATTATTTTATTTTTTGCTAAAGCTTATTGCTACATACGAGACTGAAGAGAGACCCTTGTGGCAGAGAATATCATGGCCTCACAGGGCCAGTCAAAAATTTCTAGAAACTTTGACAGAAAGTTTTCCGCAATAGGGCTCCATCAATGATGTCACCCATATATGAGGACTACATCCTGCTGTCCTGGGATAACACCTATTACAAGGGAAGCAATTTTGCTTTCTCTAATGTGCATAGTAGAGGAAAGAATTTTAACATGTGCAAAGCAAGCTTTCACAGACTGCTATTTGATGTCAAACTCACAGTCCTTTAGCCATCTAGTCACCGGGATTTCCAAACTGGACTCTGATACACATTTTTGTAACCCCTTAAGGATTCTAGACTGACTTTTTCTGCAGCACCTCTGGTTTAAAGAGATCATCTACAGAATCCAAGAAAAGTGGAGTTCAAATCCTCTGCTGGTAAGGAAGTTACATAGTACCTCAGTTGGACATAAGAAAAATAGCTACTGTTGCTCAAATTGCACTGCTGTTTCAGCTCTTGAAAAGACAAGATCTTACTGTTCCCATCCATAACATGCTATACCTGCAATATGCCCCTTGCCCTCCATCTTTGAAAATCTACAGTACCATTTCCATGACGAAAATCTAAATCCCCCTGTATTGGCAAAAATTGTGAGTGACCAGAACTCTTAAAAATTTTCATTAACTGTATCCATGTCCATTTAAATGGCGAGATAAAAAAAAAAACACTTGGACCATCCCTTTGGCAATTTGCTATAAGAAGTGTGGAGATTATACCTCAGGTTCAGCAGAGCCACCAATACTTTTCCCCCTATTAAATGGACTTAAAAGTACTTACCATACAACCAGGTCTGAAAAATTCTCAGCAAACATGCCAGATTGTAAAACTCTAGATCAGGAAGCCCCTGACCTCCCTTAGACCAATTGGACTTTAAACAATGCAGTGGAATGCGGGCCTTCCTACTCTGCCAAAGAAAAAATAACAGAGGAGGCCAAAGCTCTCAATTTTTTCTGCCTCAAGCAAAGTGGAAGATTCTGAAGGACATAAAGCCACTTGGGGAAAATTAACTTTTTTAAAAGGTTAATCCTCCCCCCAAAAAATAGACAAATTCTGCCATGCTTGAAATTTCTCTTTAGTGTGATTTAAAAGCTGTGTAATATTGAAATCGTATAACTCTCCCAGGTCAAAGGATCCCACAAGACCTAAAGATCTGAGACCCGATGCCCATTTTAAAGGAAACACACCCTGCCACTGAAATCATGCCAAGTCTGGGAAAGCAAAGGCTTCTGACTTGTCCATGTTGAGCTTTAAACCTGAGAAAGCACCAACTTGTTTAAATAGGGTCATGAGGGCTCAAAGCAACAATTATGATCGAGTGCTTGCTGATGCAGCTGTTATTACCCTTAACCAATAAGCTTGATACATTTGATGCTACCACAAGCTTGTTGGGCAGACTCTTTTCTGCCGTCATTTCTAAGTTTCTATAAGAAAGAAATATAAAATGCTACATATTTAAATATCTAAACCCTCATCTTAATTCCCAATATGTCTTCTGACATTTGCACTGCACATAAAAATGGCTCTAAGGATAACAGAAATAACAAGGGAGAGAGGGGGCAACTTTGCTGGTACCTCTCCCAATAGGAAATAAATCAGATTGAACTCCATTGGCCATAATAGCGCCACACTGCCTGAGAGAACATCCCTGTGAAACCCATATGGATCAAAAGGTAAAATAAATTGCTCCACTGGACCCTATCAAATGCCTTTTCAGCATCAAAACTAGCTACCAAAAAAGGGAGCTGTCTGCACTTCCCCTTTGCTGCTATCAGACATTGTACATTAGTCAATACCTCTGAACAAAACCTACTTGTGCCAATTCAGTCGGCCAAAATTTTTGCTAACACTTTTTTGTCCAAATTCAATAGGAAATAGAGCAGTAGGAGGATGGAGAATTTGGATCTTTCCCTGCCTTTGGTAGAACTGTAATTTGTGCTAAATTAACATCCTTCGGATATTCTCCCCACTCCATCAAAGACTGGTACACAGCATTTAGAGGGGCAGGCAACTGATCTCTTCCATTAACTTGGGCAGGTTAGTCCGGTCTTAAAAAGTTATTGCATTTCTCCATATCACAGCCCTCCGAAGTGTACAGTTTCTTGTAGAATAAATAAATAAAAGAAAAAAAATTAATAATCAAGGATTTTAACTCTCTATTAGAATTAACCACCACCCCTGACTGCTATTTAAATGAAGCTTTATAATGCGAAGCTGAATTTGCTCTTATTAAATCGGTCAGTAATTTCCCCATTTTGTTGCTAAACTAATATAATTTTAACTTATAAGTGATACTTTTCCGGGTTCTTTGATGGATTAGAGAATTTAGAGCCACCCGAACTGCCAAATATTCCTCCCTATTCTCCTATGAATTGGTGACAGTCAACTTTTTCTTAATCTTACTAAGCTGGCTTTCCAAACAAAATAGGTGCTTATCAATGTCGTCCTTCCACTTAGCCACATATGCAGTAATATTTCCATGAAGGAGTTTTGGCCATATACCAAAATAATATTGGATCATCTTTATGTTCGCTATTATGTCACTCAAAATCGAGCCACCTCATTTTGAGATAATTCTAAAATTGAGGTTCTGTGAAAAAAAAAAATGGAAATCTCCAGGAATAATTATCCCGCATACCATTCCCCCTAACCAATTTTAACCATATAGGGGCATGATCAGATATTGCAACATCTTCAATACCTGTACCTGTTACTTGAGAAAAAATACTCAAAGACCAAAAGGTAGTCAATACTAGAGTAAGTGGAATGAGCTCTGGACAATGAGTAAAATCCTTTTTCAAAAGGATGAAGACGCCAAGAATCCACTACATTCAACCTCATCTCCAAAAAGTGAATACCCTTTCCTAATCGAACCCTGTCCCCTACAGCTGAGTTCGATTTATCCAGGGCAGGATCCTGAACTAAATTAAAGTCTCCATCCACCACTAGCCCTTCATCTAAATAGAGACATAATAACTTATGTAAATTCTCAAAAAAAGCCCCATGGTCGTAGGTATTAGGAACATAAACACACAAAATTAAAGGTTTATGGCATAGTTCAGCAACTAAAATCACATAACGCTCACAAGGATCTTTGATTTCTTTCTGTATTGTCAAGGGAAGGTTCTTGTGCATTAAATTAGCCACCCCAGCAGATCTAGAATCTGCAGAGGCAAAACTAACATCCCCAACCCACCTTTTCTTCAGTTTTTGATGTTCAGTGTCATCCAAATGAGTCTCTTACAGCTTAATCACATCAACCTGCTTTTTCTTCAAAAACGCAAGAATCTTAGAACACTTATCACTGAACCCACACCACAAACGTTCCATGACATAATTTTCACCTCAGCACCAATCATGTCTTGCCCCATTGAGCCACAAAATACAAAGAATAATATTATAGTTCTTTTGTCGGTGTAGGCCCCCGCAGCATGAGTCCATACCCATCCATACCTCCCAATATTGACAGGCTTCTAAATACCAACCCTGAATCCCCATCGTGTATACCAACATTCACTACTGTCTTACCCTCATTCTTCTCACCCAGAGACCTTTCCCCACCCCCCAACTCCGGCCAAGATAGCTACCACCTGAAAACCATATTCTAACCCAAAGTCTGTCTTCAACCCCTTCCCACTCCCATTAAATACAGAAAGAAGAAAATCCCAGTACTCCCATTCATACCCATCAGAAACGCAGTCCTCTTCCCTAACCCTGAAAGAAACGTGAAGACCCCACTCAGTTCCCCAGCAACATATGTCAGTCATTGAAGCACAGATCCATAAGGACTAAAGGCCAAGTGAACCACTAAACTTTAGCAGAGGGAACATGAAAATATATAAGAAACCAAATCAAGAAAAAGTCAAAGGAAGGGAGGGCATCAGACCTGGGACTACACACTCTTCCTCAGTGAAGATGAACATCTCAGTCTCGCTCTGTTGCATCCACTGTCAGCAAGAGAAAAGAAAGGAGAGAAGAAAAACAAAAACAGCACACATCAGATCGTAGTTCTCCTGGTAAAGTCCAGCTACTCCAACACCAAAGCAACGGCAGTCCGCTGAAAACATAGCTCTGTCCATCCTACATATCCTGTCAGCTCAGCTCTTCTTGCAATATAGCTCTGTATGAAATATATGTAAACCAGCAGACTCCAGTGGCATGCTGAATCCAGAGCTTGGCCAGGCACAATAAGACTGACCGGATACCCAAAGAGAAACGTTTGGAGCAGAGAGGTGCGAATTCTTACCGCTTGGCTAACAACTTCACCAAATAGTCTTGAAAGGGCAGGATCTTTTTACCTCCATGAGACAGTTGCTTCCCTGCTCTTAAAGCCTACCTAATTTCCATTTTCTGTGAAAAATCTAGCAAGCGAGCAATGACGACACATTGTACCTGAAGACTGAAGGTGGCCAATGTAATCCCAGTTTATAAAAAGGACTCCAGAGGTGATCCGGGAAACTATAGACCAGTGAGCTTGACTTCAATGCCAGGAAACTATTATAAAGAACAAAATCACAGAACATATAGGTAAACAGCATGGATCTTTTTTTTTTTTTTTTTTTTTTGAAGGGGTGAATAAACATGGATAAAGGCAAACAGGTAGATGTGGTTTATTTAGATTTTCAGAAGGCATTTGACAAAGTCCCTCATGAGAGACTTTTAAGAAAGCTAAAAAGTCATGGGATAGGAGAAGATGCCCTTTTGTGGCTTGCAAACTGGTTAAAAACAAAGAGTAGGATTAAATGGTCTGTTTTCAAAGTGGAAAAAGGTAAAATGTAGAGTGCCTCAGGGATCTGTACTTGGACCAATACTTTTTAATATATTTATAAATGATCTGGAAAGGGGTATGACAAGTGAGATCAAATTTGCAGATGTCACAAAATTATTCAGAGTAGTTAAGTCACAAGCAGATTTCCATGGGTGATGATTCAGATCAACTGAACCAAATCACGGTGAACCTGGAAGATAAGGTAGGCCTGATTGACAAACTGAAGAGGAGTAAATCACCTGAACTGGATGGTATACACCCCAGGGTTCTGAAGGAACTAAAAAATGAAATTTCAGACCTATTAGTAAAAATTTGGAAGATGGCTAATGTAACTCCAATATTTAAAAAGGAATCCGGGGTGATCTGGGAAATTAAAGACTGGTGAGCCTGACTTCCGTGCCAGGAAAAATCGTGGTAACTGTTATAAAGAATAAAATCACGAAACATTTAGATAGACATGGTTTGATTAGACACAGCCAGCATGGATTTACCCAAGGGAAGTCTTGCATCATAAATATCTTACATATTTTTGAAGGGGTGAATAAACATGGACAAAAATGAATAGGTAGATGTGGTGTATTTGGATTTTCAGAGGGCATTAGACAAGGGCCTGCATTAGAGGATAGGAGGTGATATTTTTTTTGTGGATTTCAAGTTGGTTAAAAGAAACAAAGTAGGATTAAATGATCAGTTTTCCTGGTGGAAAAAGATAACCGGTGGAGTGCCTCAGGGATCTGTACTTGGACTGGGGCTTTTCAATATATTTATAAATTATCTGGAAAGGGGTACAACAAGTGAAGTAATCAAATTTGCAGATGACACAAAATTATGCAGAGTAGTTAAATCTCAAGTGGATTGTGATGAATTGCAGGAGGATATTGCGAGACTGGAAGATTGGGCTTCCAAATGGCAGATGAAATTTAAAGTGGACAATAACCCTTGTTGTAGTTACACAATGTTAGGTTCATTCTTAGGAGTTTACCACCCAGCAAAGAGATCTAGGTTTCATAGTTGATAATACATTGAAATTGTTGGCCCAGTGTGTTGTGGCGATCAAAAAAGCAAACAATGTTAGGAATTATTAAGAAGGGACTGGAAAATAAAACAGAGGATGTTATAATACCTCACTCCATGGTGAGACCGCACCTTGAATACTGTGTGCATCTGGTCACCGCATCTCAAAAAGGATATAGCTGCACTGGAGAATGTGCAGAGAAGGGTGACCAAAATTAAGGGGCATGGAATGGCAGGCCCATGAGAAAAGGCTAAAGAAGTTAGGGCTGTTAAATTTGGAGAAGAGACAACTGAGGGGGAATATGATAATCTTCAAAATCATGAAAGGACTTGAACAAATTAATGTAAATTAAATATTTATTCTCTCAGATAATAGAAGGACCAGGGGGCATGCCATGAAGTTAGCAAGTACCTCATTTAAAAAAAATCGAAGAATTATTTTTCAGTCAGCGCATAGATAAGCTCTGGAATTCATTGCCAGAGGATGTGGTTACAGTAGTTAGTGTTACTGAGTTCTAAAAAGGTTTGGATCGTTCTTGGAGGGAGAAGTCCATAAACTGCTATTAATCAATAGGGATTAGCCCCTGCTTGTTGCCTGCATTATTAACATGGGATCTGTTTAATGTTTGGGTACTTGCCAGGTATTTGTTACTTGGATTGGCCGCTGTTGGAGACAGAATACTGGGCTTGATGGACCCTTGGTCTGACTCAATATGGCATATCTTATGTTCTTATGTAATAGGCATGATGTCCCCTGGGTCTTAACTTCCCCCAAGTTCCATTGACCAGTTCATATCCTGCATGACCCTGGCTGCCAGCAGAATGGGGAGAGAGACCTGTCCTCATAGGGTGCACCAAGGGGAGATAATTCTTGATTTCCTTACACCGGACTACAAGCAAGGGGTGGAAAGATAACAGGGGATGCCCCAGACATCCCCATTTCTATCTGGCCCTAACACCTGCTGGCTTGTAGCAGGAAGGCTTCCTACCATGGCACGTGCAGGAAGTGGCAGTAGAGGACTGGGCACCTCCAGTGCCATAGGCATGCAAGACCTAGTTCTCCCAGGAAATATGAAAATTATTCCTTACCTGCTAATTTTCGTTCCTGTAGTACCATGGATCAGTGCAGATGGTGGGTTATGTCCCCCCGTCCAGCAGATGGAGTCAGACAAAGCTTCGGAGGGTGCTACCTTATAAGCCACTACACCCTCTACTGCTCTTCAGTAATGAGAATATTAAAGCAAGAGACACAGAGAAGGATGGATCAAGTCTATCAAAACACTGGTAACGTCAAACAGTGCAAACGGAACATGTAGAACCTGATGCCGAAAGGCATGCTACAACAGTTGCAAACTGCAAAAACTTGCAGAAAGAGAAAGAAAATGTTCCCATAAGAAAGAAACAACTGCAGAGATCGGATAAGAGATACACCAAGTAAGGAAGTCGAGCAGTAGATCCCAAATAATTATCCCAGCCATACTTAGGGAGGGCGCCTGGACTGATCCATGGTACTACAGGATCGAAAATTAGCAGGTAAGGAATAATTTTCATTTCCCTGTATGTACCAGGATCAGTCCCAGACGGTGGGATGCACCAAAGCTTCCCTACTTCTGGTGGGCCCTGGATAGACCTGCTCGAAGGACCCTGTCGCCCATGGAACCAAAGGAGGGCGACGGAAGGTGCAAGCGATAGTGTCTACTAAAGGTGTGCAACGATTTCTAGGTGGCCGCCCGGCAAATCGCCTGTGTAGAGACGGACTGGCTCTCTGCCCAGGATGTTGCTTGAGACCTCAGAGACTGGGCTCGGATGCCCAACGGGGATTGTCGTCCAGCTCCGATATATGCCGCTTTTGCGTTGTGGGAGGTGGCCATGAGATCCCAGTGAGGGGTCCCCCAACACTGAATGAGGAGCTGCATCATCTCCTCAGAGAGCTCCCACACCCCCGGATCGAGATGTTGTCGGCTAAGGAAGTCCGCCTGTACGTTGTCTACTCCTGCGATGTGAGAGGCCGCCAGCCTGGAGAGGTGAATCTCCGCCCAGGCCAGCAGCTTGTCCATTTTCAGGGAGACATGGCGACTTCTCGTTCCTCCCTGAAGATTGATGTACGCTACCGTAGTGGCGTTTTCCGAGAGGATTCTGACCGCCCGATGATGGATGAGAGGGAGGAAACTTCTCAGCGCCAGGCGAACTGCTCTGGTTTCCAAACGATTGATTGGCCACGTGGATTGAGCCCTTGTCCACTGTCCCTGGATCGAGCTCGATTGGCAGACTGCTCCCCAGCTGGAGAGACTGGCATCCGTGGTTACCACCACCCAGTCCAGGATGTCCAAGGACATTCCCTGTGCCAGGTGAAGTGGGTCGAGCCACCACTGCAGGCTATCTTTAGCGGGTTGCGGGAGTGGGAGGATGACTTGAAACTCTTGCGATACTGGTTTCCAACGGGAGAATAACGCTCTTTGTAGCAGCCGCATATGCGCAAAGGCCCAGGGTACGAGGTTGATCGTGGAAGCCATGGATCCCAGGATCTGGAGCCGTGGGAAACGAGAGGCAAGTGAAGTGTTGGACCTGTGCCGAGAGCGCCTGGGCGCGATCCGGCCTGAGGAAGACCTTGCCTGTCGCTGTGTCGAACCGTGCCCCCAGGAAGTCCAGTGACTGTGACGGAGTAAGTCTGCTCTTGGTGTAGTTGATAACCCAGCCAAGGGATTGTAAGAGCTGAACCACTCTGGTGACTGCCTGCTGACCCTGGAGCAAGAACTTCGCTCGAATGAGCCAGTTGTCCAGATATGGGTGAACCAGAATTCCCTCCTTGAGGAGAGCTGCAGCCACCACAGTCATGACCTTCATGAATGTGCGGGGGGCGGTCACCAGACCGAAGGGTAGCACCTGGAACTGAAAATGCAGTCCTAAGATCTTGAAGCGCAGGAAATGGTGATACGCCTTGCAGATGGGGATGTGAAGATAAGCTTCCATCAGGTCCAGAGAGGCAAGGAATTCCCCCTGATGAACCGCTGCAATCACAGAGCGCAGAAGTGCGGGACCTTGAGCGACTTGTTGACCAGCTTGAGGTCCAGAATTGGTCAGAAAGAACCCTCCTTCTTGGGACCACAAAGTAGACTGAATAATGTCCCGAGCCCAGCTCCGTGGGAGGCACTGGGATGATTGCCCTCAAAGCCAGGAGTCTGTCGAGGGTCTGCTGTACAATGGCCTGCTTTTGGACTGACCCGCAGGGAGAGAAGAGAAATCTCTCTCTTGGGGGTCGAGCAAAATCCATTGCGTAGCCATGCCTTAGAATATCAAGGACTCACTGATCCGACATGATTCGTGCCCACTCCTTGTAGAAGAGAGAAATCCGGCCCCCTATCCTGGGTGTCGGGGAGTGGGCCAGTCTGACATCATTGTGGGGGCTTGGAAGAGGCAGCTTGTGCCATCCCGTCCCTCGCTGGCCTGCAGCCTCGAAAGGAATGGGCCCAAGACTGAGAGCGAGAAGAGGGCGTCCTAGGTGTCGTCTGTCTGGAGGTGCGGAAGCAGCGTTGACTGCGGAACTGGCTTCTGGAGGTATTGAACGATCTGGTAGTCCGCGGCCAATCTTCTGGGAGCCTATGTACCGTGTTTTCGCCGAGGGATTTGATGATCTGGTCCAGATCGTCCCCAAATAGGAATTTCCCTTTGAAGGGCAGGGATCCCAACTATGTCTTGGAAGAAGAGTCCGCTGACCAGTTGCGGAGCCAGAGGAGACGCCAAGCCGAGACCACCGCTACCATGGACCGGGCCAGCACTCGGAGGAGGACATAAAGTGCATCTGCCCCATAGGCAATTACTGCCTCCAAACGATCCACCTGACAAGCCTCCTCAGGAGGGAGTTCTTGTGAGGTGAGGAGCTGCTGTACCCAGCGGAGTCCCGCTCTTTGTGCCAGCGAGCTACAGATGGTTGCCCAGACCCCCAGCACGGAGACCTCGAGTACTCGCTTGAGGTAGACCTCTAGCTTCCTGTCTTGTAGGTTCTGGAGCGCTGTGCCTCTTGTAACCGGAATCGTGGTTCGCTTCGTGACTGCCAACACCGCGGAGTCCACTTTCGGAACTTTAAGCAGTTCTAGGAAATCCTCTGGTAGAGGATACAGTTTGTCATCGCCCTGCTGACCGTGAGGGAGGCTTCGGGTGAATCCCATTCCCTGGCTAAGAGATGGAGAAAGGTAGGATGAGTCGGAAAAGACCTGGCCGGAGACGGAGCCCCGCCAAGACGGGATCCCCCTTCTTCCCTGACGGAGTGGGACCAGGTGGATCTGGCGGTGGTTCAATATCCAGTTCCTGTAGGATGTGGGGGATAAGAGTGTCCAACTCGTCCCTTTGGAAAATTTGTAACACTCTGGGATTGTCCCCTTCCATTTGCGAAGCTAGCAGTGGACCCTGGGGGTCGTCCAAGGACGGGTCTGGCACCTGATCTACCCCCCCTGCAGGGGGGAGGAGCAAGCGCAACCGAGAGGGCCCCCCACCCCGGGGCACCTACTTCCTGAGAGGCTCCCCCAGGCGGAGGATCAGCCATCCGAGGGACCTTGGGCGGTGGGGGTTCAGGGAGAGGATCCGAAGGTTGTGACATCCTGGCCAGATAGGCATTGTGCATTAGAAGCACAAAATCTGTCGAAAACGGGGGCGGGCCTGAAGGAGGCAGAAACTCAGGATCCCCCGCGGGCATGCCGGGCTCCAGGAGAGAAACCGGTGTTAGAACAGGAGGAAACAATGCCCCGATGTCGTCTGTCGTATGAGGTATCGGGGCCGGGCCCACCGGCTCCTCCTCCAAAATGGCCGCCGTTCCCACGCTAAGCGGGATAGGGGCCTGCCTCTGTCGATGAGATCGCGCCTGGCCTCGCGGAGCTGAGTTTCCCGCCGGCTGCGAGGTGCCCCCCCCCAGGGAGGCACCTCGTGCATATCCCCTCGCGGGAGAGCTGTGACCTGGGCTCTCCACACGCCGAGCATCGGAAGGCCCTCGGCATGATCAGGATGAGGGGGGCAGCCACGAGGAAAGAGGCAAGTATTGCCACGGGGAGTGGAAAAGAACGACCTCCGCTGCCTAAATCCACCGACCCAAGGGGCTCCTGCTCACTTCTGAAAAGCGCCGCAGAGGAATGTGACCTCTCTGTGGCTGGCAGCCCCGGGGAATGCGCGGGGGGGGGGGGAGAGAAGAGGTTGAAAACCTCCAACATGCACCCCCTGATGTTTATAATTCAGAACTAACCTGCGGAGAAAATGCCAACAAATACACTTACTCCATACCGGAGTGGGAGGGAGGCAGGAAGGACAGACAAACAGAGAGAGAGAGAGAAAGGACCACTCTGTCTGCAAGCCTGAAACCAAAAGGTCTCTCGGTTTTTGTTTTGTTTTTTTGGTTTTTTTAAACTAGAGAGCTCGATCCATCAAGAAGCTTCACAGAGAAAATTAGAAAGGAAACAAGTACACTGACAATGTACTGGAGAATCAAAGATTCCCCTGCTCCTATCTTCTGGAGTCAGAAAGATACTGAAGAGCAGCAGAGGGTGTAGTGGCTTATAAGGTAGCACCCTCCGAAGCTTTGTCTGACTCCATCTGCTGGACGGGGGACATAACCTACCATCTGGACTGATCCTGGTACATACAGGGAAAGCATAATAAGAGGAGTATCAGACCAGGTGTCGAAAGATTTACAGAATAGTGCTAGAATGGACAGCATGGCTTCACAATCTACATTACGTGAGAATCTGGCAAATTGTAGGTGCACCTTAGCTAGTGGGGTCAATAGTGAGGGCAATAATGGGACTATTATATATAACATCTGCAAATATCCAAACAGTCATAGGTGCAAAGCTCATAAAAGAATTGAAGGACAGATTTGGGATCAAGTGTTAGTGGATTCTCCAGTGACTCTGACTCAGTCTCTGATAGCTTATACAATGGCAGTATACAGGGGACCAGATGGAGGCATTCCAGCATTGAATAGCAAGACCTGGCTCTGGGAGAGTATTCCCAAGGCATTGAAGAGAGAGGATGTGAAATGTAAATATGTGGTTATTTTCAGGCTCCTAAAGGGTGGCATAGAAACATAGCTAGCAGAAAGAAAAGAATAAAATGCAAGATGGGATGTTTGGAAAAAAATAACTGCTTACTGTGAAACATTGTTGACTGGATGCGAGCGGTTTTGTGCATATGAGCACACTCTGTATGCCCCATGATGGTGTATATAGGCATGATACTTGAGGCTTATCACCAGTATGATGGATGGTCATGGCTCAGTTATAATGAGCACTTCAGGGACAATATGGAAGAGAATCCACACGACGTGGGGGATCCAAGATGCTTGCCTGTGTTAAAACGCATAACAAACATAGCTCATGAATAAAGTGGTCCAAATTGCTATAAGGGAGGCAGACAGGGTCAGCATTTTCAGCAGAATAATGCATACAGTACCAAGGAACCAAAATATTCAGTCAGGAAGTATATTGGTGGTATAATAGCAATACATGTTCTTTTGTATCTGCCATTTCAAGCATGCCTACTTCTTCTGCACTGCAAATCACCCTGCTACAAAGTGCTCCAAGAGGCAGACCAGAAAGCCGCAAGGACAAAATAAATAGCGTATTAGGCTGTGTCCTTTCTCCTGTGTGCACTGGCATGATGGAGCCATGGCTCAAGTGGCATCCTAAGCAGCAAGAGGCCCAGGCTTGTGTGAGGGGTTTGAGGGATCCTAAAGTCACATGTGAGGGGGACAATAAGTGAAAAGAAAATTATTCCTTATCTGCTAATTTTCGTTCCCGTAGTACCGCGGATCAGTCCAGACAGTGGGTTGTGTCTCCCTTCCAGCAGATGGAGTTAGAGGAAAGCTTGAAGGGTGCTCTCTTATAGCTTGGAGCGCCCTCTGCGTCCCTTCAGTATTGAGTGTATCAAAGCAAGAAGAAACCATGGAATGGATCAAGTAAACCAACCTCAAACTGTAACTGTGTACAAGAATGTTTTGATTAGAAATTGTAGGGAGAACAAACTTGCAAAAGGAACCATTGGCAATACATGAACAGTCCTCATACTGTTAATCATTCAAGCTGATATTCAAAAGTACTGTGTAGATGATCCCAAAACCCATATGTACTCTTAGAGTGGGCGTCTGGACTGATCCGTGGTACTACAGGAATGAAAATTAGAAGGTAAGGAATAATTTTCTTTTCCCTGTACGTACACGGATCAGTCCAGACAGTGGGATGTACCAAAGCTTCCCTACGTAGGGTGGGCCCCGGATAGCCCTGCTCGAATGACTTGAGCGCCAAAGGAGCCAAACCCGGTGATTGGAGATTTAAGCGATAGTGACTTGCAAAGGTGTGCAACGATTTCCAGGTAGCTGCTCTGCATATCTCCTGCGGCGAGACTGCCTGGCTTTCTGCCCAGGAAGTTGCTTGAACACGGAGTGAATGAGCCTTGATGCCCTCTGGAGGTGGCCGACCAGCACCAATGTACGCTGAGGAGATTGCTTCCTTTAACCAGCAAGCAACTGTGGTTTTAAAAGCCTTATTCCCCCTTTTGGGTCCAATCCACAGGACAAAGATATGGTCCGATAGGCGGAATTCATTCGTAACCTCCAGATATTGAATTAGGATGTGCTTGATATCGAACCGTCTAAGTTCTCTAGGATCCTCGTCAGGGAAGAATGGTAGTTCCACCTTTGGCAGGAAAGATGGAACTATGCTCAAGGATACTCCCGAATCTGTGAAACGGAGGTAAGGCTCCCTGCACGACAAAGCTTGAAGCTCTGAGATCCGGCGGGCAGAACAGATGGACACCAGGAAAACTGTCTTCAGAGTGAGGTCTTTGAGAGAGGCTCTTCTCAGTGGCTCAAAAGGAGGACTACCTAGAAACCGGACTATATCAGGATGTGAAGAAAGAGGAGCTCCATCCAGGTGACTGACAAGGGAACCAAGAGCTGCCACCTGAACCCTCAGGGAATTGTATGCCAACCCCTTCTCCAGGCCTTGCTGTAAGAAGGAATAGTATCTGGACTACTGAAGCACGACGTAGAGATACACCTGTGGATTCACACCAGGCCTCAAAGACTTTCCACACCCACACGTAGGAGGTGGAAGTGGAAGTCTTCCTAGCCTTCAGGAGGGTCAAAATAACATCCTCCGGGTAGCCCCGTCTCCTCAACCTGCGCTTCTCAAAAGCCAAGCCACAAGACAGAAGCGATCTGCCCGGTCGAAAAATACAGGACCCTGACGCAGAAGGTTGGGAAGATGTCCCAGACGGAGAGGTCAGTCCACCGCAAGGTTGACTAGGTCTGCAAACCACAGTCTTCGTGGCCATTCCGGTGCCACTAGAATTACAGGACCTTGGTGAATCTCTATTCTTCGAAGCACCTTTGCCACCAGGGGCCATAGCAGGAACACGTAAAGTAGGAGGTTTCGTGGCCATGGGAGGATTAGGGCATCCACTCCTTCCGCGCCGTGCTCCCTTCTGTGACTGAAGAAGCGAGGAGCCTTTGTGTTCTTTTGAGTGGCCATCAGATCCAGATGGGGAGTCCCCCACCAGGTGAAGAGGAGAGCCACTGCTTTCTCGGAGAGTTCCCACTCTCCAGGATCTGTGTGTTGACGGCTTAAGAAATCCGCTTGGACATTGTCCACTCTTGCTACGTGGGACGCCGCCACATCCGTCTCCCAGGAAACATAGTGGCTCTTTGTTCCTCCTTGACAGTTGATGTACGCTACACTAGTGGCGTTGTCGGAGAGTATCCTTGCGGCTTGGCGATGAACTAGGGGGAAGAAATGCTTCAAAGTAAGATGAACCGCTCTGGTTTTGAGACGATTGATCGGCCATGTCACTTGCACTGACGTCCATCGTCCCTGTGCCGACTGCGTTTGCCACACAGCTCCCCATCCGGAGAGGCTGGCATCCATGGTGATGATCACTCACTGTGGGATCTCCAAGTCCACTTCTTGCAGCAAGTGATCCAGACTGAGCCACCAGCTCAGGCTGTCCATGGCAACTTCCGGCAGCGGAAGGAGTGCTTGGAACTCCTGAGACACTGGCTTCCAGCGGGAGAGTAACACCCTCTGCAAAGGACGCATATGCACAAAGGCCCAAGGAACCAAATCTATAGTTGAAGCCATTGAGCCCAGGACCTGGAGATAGACTCATGCTGTGGGGAGTGAGAGGCAACGGAAGTGCTGTACCTGAGAGATAAGTGACCGAGGACTATCCTGATGCAGGAAGACTTTGCCCAAATTGGTATTGAACCTTGCTCCTAAGATGTCGAGCGTCTGAGAGGGAATATGGCTGCTCTTGGCAAAATTGGCAACCCATCCGAGAGAGTGTAGAAACTGCAAGTCTCTGTCGATTGCCCGCTGGCAAAGGTCCAAGGACTTCGCTCGAATGAGCTAGTCATCCAGGTAGGGTTGGACTAGAATCCCCTCCCTCCGTAGGGCTGCTGCCACCACCACCATGACCTTGGTGAAGGTGCGGGGAGCGGTCGCTAGGCCGAAGAGTAGGGCCTGAAATTGAAAGTGTTGACCGAGGATTTTGAAGTGAAGGAAGCGTTGATGTTCCTTGAGGATGGAGATGTGGAGATAAGCCTTCGTCAAGTCCAAGGAGGCTAGGAATTCTCCGCTGTGTACCGCCACTATTACAAAGCGTAACGTCTCCATCCTGAAATGTGGGATCCTGAGGGCCCTGTTGACCATCTTGAGATCCAGGATTGGACGGAAGGAGTCTTCCTTTTTGGGGACGACGAAGTAGACAGAATAATGGCCGAACCCTTGCTCCTTCGGGGGCACCGGGAGGATGGCTCCTAAGTCCAGGAGCCGGTCGAGCATATGACGTAGTGCATGTTTCTTCATTGGGCCTTAGGGAGAGAAAAGAAACCTGTCCCTTAGGGGTCGAGCAAATTCTAAAGCGTAGCCGTGCTGTAGAATATTCAGAACCCATCAGTTTGAGGTAATTTTGACCCACTCCTCATAGAAGAGGGAGAGTTGTCCTCCTATCCTGGGGGTCAAAGAGTGTGCCGGCAATTCTTCAATGGGAAGACTTGGAAGAGGCCCCCTGATGGAGGCTGTCTCGAGCTGGTCTTCGACCATGAAAGGAATGAGACCAGGACTGCGACCGTGAGGAAGGAGGTCTTTGAGAGGCCAGTCTTGACTGTCGAAAATGGCGCTGACCCCGGAATTGGCTTCTAGTAGAATTGAACGTCCTGGAGGTCCAAGGACGATCCTCCAGCAGCTTATGCACCTTGTTCTCTTCCAGGGATTTGAAGAGTTGTTCAAGAACCTCACCGAACAGTAATTTGCCTTTGAAGGGGAGAGATCCCAGTTGAGTCTTAGATGAAGAATCAGCCGACCAATTACGGAGCCAGAGGAGACGCCTGGCAGAGACTGCTGGTACCATTGATCTGGCCAGGATGCGGAGCAAGTCATATAGCGCATCCGCTCCATAAGCTATTACCGCCTCTAGGCGTTCCGCCTGTTGCGCTTCCTCTTGTGACAGGTCTTGAGCACTGAGCAGCTGTTGGAACCATCTGAGACCTGCGTGCTACATTAAAGAGCTACACACTGTGGCGCTTACCCCCAAGGCTGATACCTCAAAAATCCTTTTGAAGTAGACTTCGAGCTTCCGATCCTGGAGGTCTCGGAGGGCGGCTCCACCCTTGACTGGGATGGTAGTCCTTCTTGTGACAGCCTTTACTGACGCATCTACCTTGAGGACTTTGAGGAGTTCTAGGAATTCCTATGGGAGAGGAGAGAGCTTGTCCATAGCCCTTCCTACTCTCAGACTAGACTCTGGATTGCAATTGAAGGAGCATAGAATGAAATGGACACATTCCAACAAGGACAGGGTCCCCTTTCATGGCCCCCATACTGGTGCCAGGTGGATCCTGTGGAGCTTCCATATCCAGCTCTGCTAGGACATGGATGAGAGGATCAAGTTCATCCCTCTGAAACAGGCGTAAGACCTTAGGCTCATCCCCTTCCATGTGCATGTGAGAAGCGAGATCATCTTGGTCCTGGTCCGGTCCCAGAGCACCCTAAGGAGAAGGATCCGGATAGGGGACCATCCTGACTCGGGAGGATCCCTGAGGAGATGCAGTGGACCTCTGAGGAACTGCAGAGGATCTGTCAATCTAATCACCATAGGAGGAGGGGGGCCTGAAGATGCATCCTGGTGCTGTTCCAAACTGGCCAAATAAGCATTGTGCAAATGAAGCACAAAATCCGCTGAAAAAAGGCTGGGGGGTCCCGAGTGAGGAATGGCAGGAAGGTCCCCTAGCGTTGCCCCCTGGCCCGGGGGGGAGTTAACCAGAGTTAAAACCTGTGGGGAAGGAGAAAAACCGACTGAATCCTCATTTGGCTGCCTAGGAGTGCCTGGCTCTGAAAACAAAATGGCCGCCGTTCCTGTGCTAGATGGGATCAGGGCTCCCCCCCCCCAGTGAACAGTCGCGTCTGGGAGCGCAAAGTCAAATGTCCAGCTGGCCTCGAGGGACCCTCCCCGCCGGGGAGGCACCTTGAAGAAATGCCTTCGCAAGAGAGCCGTGTCCTGGGCTCCCCGCAGGCAGCACATCGCGCTGAGCGCGGCATGGGGAAGGGAAAGTCTGATAATAAATGAGAAACACCCCCAGAGCCTGGCAGGAGCAGGGAAGAGAACCTCCACTCAGAAACAAATGACTTGGCTTTGCTTTTTGTAAAAAAAAAAAAAAAAAGAGGAATGTCTCCTCTCTGCTAGCGCTGCCCCGAGGAAGGTGGTGTCTCAGGGCAGCATGCCGTCGTGAGGGGGGAGAGCTTGGACCACCAACATTCATCCCTGGAAGTCAGAGAAGCCTGAGAAGGAAAAAGTACAAAAACTTACCAAGTCTACTCTGAAAAATGCCAGGTAATACTGCTACCAGTTCTGCCTGCAAGTTTGGAAGTGACTGAGAAGCCATTTTTTTCTTTCTTTTTTTTTAAACTTGATCCATCCAGACAGTGAAAGAATTTAAGAAGGAATGAGAGAGAGAAATCTAAACTTCTATCCTGCTGTAGCTGAAATGGGGAACCGCATGTTCTGCAACCTTCATCTGCTGGAATCCGAGAAATACTGGAGGGACGCAGAGGGCGCTCCAGGCTATAAGAGAGCACCCTTCAAGCTTTTCTCTGACTCCATCTGCTGGAAGGGAGAAACAACCCACTGTCTGGACTGATCCGGGTACGTACAGGGAATGAATATTCAAACCTATGCAGCTAACACCATGCTTCAGTGATATAATTAAACAGAAAAATCGACAAGATCAATTTCAGACTGTGATAGCAGGACCTTTCTCTGAGCTCCCTTTTAAGAGAATGTTCCCCCCACCCACCCACCCCAAGAGAGAGAATTGGGCAAATTCTGGCCAATCCAGAATGTATCCCACTCTCTCGGTACATCTGTCAATGATCTGTCATGACAGGAATGTTCCTTTCAGTACGTTCTCTTGACAGCACAGTAGCATTAGTTAGGGACTGCAGGCACAATATACTCATGACTAAGGCAGACACTGAGTCAACTTTCAGAATTTTTTCCATTCACCTGGCCTACGTCCCACTCCTGGGTTTCCAGTTCAGCAATTCTATTTCAACAAATGTATGACAGTGGAGTGTGCAATTTTTGTGCCAGGTTCAAGATATTTAGCACCTTTATCCATTGGGTTACCACTGTGGTGACGATATTTAAGAACATTGTTCACTACTTGGAGAATTTCCCATTTGTTGCCCCGGCACAATCTGGGCCTGTGCCCAAATGTTGAAGGGATAGCTAGTTGCCAAAGGTCTCAGCATTCCATTAGCAAAGAACAAAAAACAGAAGGACTGATGACTAGGAATAGAAATAGACGCAAGACAAATGGTGTGTCAGTTACCTGAACCCAAACTGGCAAAACTCTGCAAATTGAACTGGATAGCCTTTTAATCCAGAAAAGCCACATTGACTTTCATGCAGTTACTGATTGGGTAGCCTTAACTTTGCATGCCAGATACTACCAATGGGACATGTTTTCTTGTGCAGGTTGTCCACTGCTACAGCTGGTATCCTTCAGGTACATTATCACATCCCAATTATATGTGAAATTAGAAAAGAATAGACCCTTATGGTAAGTGTTTCTTAGGCATTACAGTGGCACATCTGTAAGACAGACTCCATCTGTTTCAAGCCACAATCTGGATGTCTTATTAGATGCCTCAGGAGGCATAGGTTATGACATATATTGTCACAGAGTGTGATGTGTGGCACCATGGCCAGATCAGTGGAACCATATGGGTGTCACTAGAAACATCACCTTTCTTGAGGACTTCCTGATTATTGTAGCACTTTGCATCTGGAACTTAAATTTCTAGGATAGGAAAGTTTTATAATCTGGTGCGAAAAACTTGTAATGCAGGTTAATTGTCAGTCCAGTAAATGTCACAAAGTTCAGTACTGCTGAGTGTTTGTCTTGCAGTGCCCACAGCTTAACATCATGGCATGGACAAAATGTCACCAGTATTCAAAATAATATCGCTGACAAGTTATCCACTTTTCAGGAAATTGGACCTAGAAGCAGATGAGCAGGGACTAGAAATACTTTGAGATCTATGGGAGCTTGGAATGCAAAAGCATTGAAACTATTGCAGCAATTAATATCAGCGGCAACATGGGCAGTTTACAGGAGGGGTTACAAAAGAATCCAGCAGGTCCTCATGTGCAAAGAATAGATCCCAGGACCTGGTGCATTTGATAGCAGATCAAGAGGAGGGATTTGCCAAGGGAAAGATGGCTTTACATTTGACTGGGATGTCATTTTTCACTAAAATACATGGGTAGGGCAATTTTTGCCCATCCTTCATCTTAAATATGGATTTTGCTCCTTCCTCCCTGTCCTTTGATGTTCATCAATTGCAGGTAAAATCGGATGTGAAGATTTTGGGGTTGTCTCTGGAGTTATTGATGCAGATGCATTTCAATAACCTTGTCAAGATGGCTTTTTGGTAGTTTAAACTCCACTTGCGCTAAGATTTTTAAAAAATGTATCATTTATAAATGACATATACAAACAAAGTTTAATATGATGTACAACAAGCAAGGATTTGGTATCCTAGAATGCTTAGGATACTGTAATGCCCTTTTTGCCAGTTTAGATAAAAACTACTTAAGCTATAGTATATTCAAAGCACAGGGGCACAGTTGTTGGGCCTCAAACTTTCAGATCATGTGACTCCTGATCTCAAGCAATTACACTGGCTTCCTGTGGCCTAAAGGATCACTTTTAAAACCCTATCTTCAGTACTTGCACTGATTTTTTGGTACTGGCTACCAATGTTTGCAGGACAACATAAAATTGTATAAATCTAGTAATGTTTTGCTGTTCACTCTACCGTTACTGGTTAGAGCTACATATGTTTTACACACACACGCATTTTTTTGTGCCATTCCAAGTTTGCCAAATGCTCTTGTGAAAGTGATGAGAACCAGTAGTTGATTGAAAAATCAACTTGCACAATTTTCTAAAACAATGTGGCTCTTGTGGTTGCAATTTAAATGTTACTTAACTAATTTAAGGGTTCATTTTAAAACCCCTGTGCGCATAAATCCTGGGCCTTATGCGCTCCGGGCGAATTTTCAAAGAGGCCCAGACACGCGTATAAACTGCGGTACGCGAATAAGTGCTGGGCGTGTTCTGGGCAGGGCGGTACAGAGGCCAGCCGGGACAGCGGCTATTAGCTGTTGTCCTGGGGAAGCATGCACCAGCAGCTGGCCAGCACACATAAATTACTTCTCCGGAGTAGCAGCAAGTAATAAAATAAAAGATTTATGCCCAGGTAGGTTAGGTTGAGAGTGGAAGGGAAAGGAAGGTTAGGCAGAAGGTTAAGGAAGCCTGGATTGCGTCGCTGTGCAGTTTGTATAAGTCTAACCCCCCCCCCCCCCCCCTTGCGAGCGCCTATTGCGGCCACACGATTTTATAACATGCATGCACATGTTATAAAATCGGCGTGTTCATATGCGTGTGTCAGGAAGCGTGAGCACATGGACATGTATGCGCACGTATTGAAATCTACCCCTTAATGTCTGTCTATTGCTGAAATCTATGTGGGTTGACTATGTGTTGATTTTTAATGATTTTTAACTATTGTATATTTGATTTTGGAAGTCATTCAGTTTTAGGAAGTTTGATATCTAATAAATATAAATAAGAACATAAGAAATTGCCATGCTGGGTCAGACCAAGGGTCCATCAAGCCCAGCATCCTGTTTCTAACAGAGGCCAAACCAGGCCACAAGAGCCTGGCAATTACCCAAACACCAAGATCATCCCATGCTACTGATGCAATTAATAGCAATGGCTATTCCCTAAGTAAACTTGATTAATAGCAGTTAATGGACTTCTCCTCCAAGAACTTATCCAATCCTTTTTTGAACCCAGCTACACTAACCCAACAAATTCCAGAGCTTAATTGTGCGTTGAGTGAAAAAGAATTTTCTCCAATTAGTCTTAAATGTGCTAATTGCTAACTTCATGGAATGCCCCCTAGTCCTTCTATTATCCAAAAGTGTAAATAAACGATTCATATCTACTCGTTCAAGACCTCTCATGATCTTAAAGACCTCTATCATATCCCCCCTCAGCCGTCTCTTCTCCAAGCTGAATGAATACATATTTTATGTGAATGGAGATTTATTAGTTCTATTCCTGAATAAGAGTGCTATGCTGGAACTTAAACTTTGGATTATGTTCTTTAAATAAATTCTTGTTAGATATAATATGGAGTTGCTGGCACTTTCACGTTTCTCAAATTTCTGTGCCTTGAGTTTAGATGGTGCTTGATTAGCAGTACTGTTTTCCTGCTATGTTGTCTGTGAGTGCAACGATTTGACTGCATTTTTTATTGTAACTTAAATACAGACAAATAGTATTCTTTCTCTTCTTTTGTTCTAATAATGCAATGTGTTCTGTTATTTCTTAGTCTTCTGTTCTTGGCTCTGGCTTTGGTGATCTTGGGTCCTTGAAAATGACCAACTCTGCGGGTTCACAGATCCTTGAGCAGCTGAAATCTCCAGGTTTGGGCCAGTTAACGATACAGAATACTCAACAAAGCAGCAGCAACGCAAGCACCACCACCTCCTGGGACATCAAACCCACCAACACGCAATCATCTGTTCTCAGCCAGTTTGGTAAGTAACTCTAGGTTTACTCGTGACAGTTTTGCTTTCCTAGAGAGTTTATATCTATTGAAAACACCTGTGGATCATTTTAGAAAATAAGCATTAATACATTACAGATAGCATTATGTATCAATACGCTGAAATCCATCTATGCCCCTAGGGAACACATCCTGAGGTCACAACTAACTGGCAGAGCAGTTTATCTCCATCTGATGGCAACGAAATATTTTATAGCCTCACTGAGATTTCAGCTGACACTCAAACAGTAATACAAATCTACAAGCTGAGATGAAAATATTTTAACAGCAAAATAATTTTTTTAAATCTCATCTTTTTCTGTATGCCCTAATGCACTTCAGAGTGCTTATTGAAAGATTTTGACTCACTTCTCGCGACCCCAGGGCATGCCTTGCAATCCTTGGAAGAGGTAGTCCTTGTTCTGCACCATTCCTTATCTGACAATTGTTAAATATACTTTACTATCATTTTTTCTAAAACAGATTTATGGCCAGGCAAGATTTTATGTAAAACATTTGAATTTGCTTGTTTGTATTCTTCCAATAGATCCCTTTGTCTCTGAATTTGTTATAGTTCAATTTTCATATTCACTAGAGCAGTGGTTCTCAACCTTTTTTCTGTCGGGACACACCTGACAGATGGTTCTCACTTGCGTGACACATTGAACACATGACAATCATAGGGCTAAATATAGAAGTACAGTTTGCATCCACAGGAATCCCCCTGACCCACAATTATGGATGTAAAGCAGAATTATGACATTCCCCGTACAACTCACCTTACAAAAAATATATTCTGGTTCTAGTGTCATCTCAGTAACAGCAGCACAAACTCCAACTACCAGGCTCAATAGCCCTACTTTAGAAAATACAACAAATAAGACTGATACAGTAAAATACCTCACCTCGGTCACATACACAGAACCGACCTAACATACTCCCAGGATCTGCAGTAATGTGCACAAACTAATCCGTGCACAGTTACCCTTGTATTATGGAATGCACTCAAACAGTAACAACCCTACCTATGGAAAGGCAACACTACAAATATTAAATCAAGTCCTAAACACCAATATACCTCCTATTAGGAAAACAGAACTAGCAAGCAGCTATAGATCCTAAAACAGAAATAATTGTATAACTATACTAATAAGCAGAATAAATGTTTCACAGCAACTATGAACAGAATAATATCCAGAAATTAAAAACTCATAAAAATGATTTAAAATTCTCCAAACACCAATAAAATATTTCAAAACAGCAGACACATCACATAATATTCAGTAATTAAAATGGCAGTCAATCAAGAAAAATAAACTTTAAAAGCCACCTTTACTAACCCCCTCCAGCAGCTCTCCTACTCCTCTTCCATGCCGGCAGTAGCACACACCAGAAGCAGCAGTGGCTGAAGCGCTGTACTCATGGTCCTCTTCCTTAGTGTCCATGACCAATCTCTCTGTGTCTCACACACACACATACCAGTTACACCCCCATGACCAGTTTCTTTCACACACCAATCATTTCCCAACCAATCTTTCTCTTACACACACACACACACACACACACACGCCCATGCACACGTCACCTTCCCCGAACAGTCTCTCTCTCTCATGCACACACACAGGCTTTGCACTCCCATGCTCTGTCTTACATATACAGGCTTCTCACTCCCATGCTGTCTCTCACGCACCCATTTTTCTCACTCCTATGCTAGCTCTCACATGCACAGGATTCTCATTCCCGCAATCACTTTCTCTCTCTCACACACACTCCAGTCATCTCCCTGACCAGTCACTTCCATTGTCTCTCCTATATACACACATTACCTCTCTGACCAGTTTCTCTCAATCACACACATGCTCTCTCTCACACACACTTTACATAGATGCTCTCAGTCACAGTTACACATGCACAATCTCAATCACACATCATTCTCTCACTTACAGACAGGCTGGCTGGCTCTCTCTCATTTCCTGCCCCCCTCCCCCCTCCGAGCACAAATGGTAGCTGCAGCAGGCCAAGAAAGAAGAATCCCATCAGCCACGGGAGGCTAATTCTGTTGTCTCCTGTGCCGATTTCTGGCTGCTCCTGATTTTGCTCTGGGCCCACGCTACTGCCGCCGCTACTTTTTCATGCAGCATGGCTCTTTCTTCTTCCCGCGCACCCC
Organism: Rhinatrema bivittatum; assembly: GCF_901001135.1. Classification (NCBI taxonomy): domain Eukaryota; kingdom Metazoa; phylum Chordata; class Amphibia; order Gymnophiona; family Rhinatrematidae; genus Rhinatrema; species Rhinatrema bivittatum. Next base: position 808,059,786 of record NC_042615.1, on the reverse strand, counting down.
ACTGCACATCACTTCCTGTTCCGGGCCAGGGTGGGGGGGGGCAGGTGCGGGAAGAAGAAAAGGCCAGCCTCAGTTGCCAGCCTCCACTAACACTGCTGCTGTTCCCAACCGGGCTTGAACATGCAGCTTCGGCAACAGCGGCAATGGAAGATAGCCTGCCTCTCGCTCGGTGAAGGAATAAGGGGGGAAGAGCAGCAGAAGACCGGTAGCACGCAACACACCTGCTGCTGCTTGGCGACACACCGGTTGAGAAGCGCTGCACTAGAGGATCTGGTAGGATTTTAGGGCCAGGCCGTCGTCCTGGATTTGGAATTAACAATTAGCACTTCTGGTCAAAATCAGGTTAAGGATCTAGGGGTCTTAATGGATGACAAACTTCCTTTGATCCCACAGATTCAGTTTATAGTATTTTCTTCATGTATTTTCATTTGATTAAACAAGCTAGACTATTTCTGACAAAGTGAAGGCTGTCCCCTTAAACTGGGCTTTTATTTTAACCTACTTAAATTGTTATAACAACCTATTTATTGGTTTCAAAAAGATATTTATTCAGAATACGGCTGCCCGTGTTATCATGGATATGTAGTTTAGAGTCCCTGTTTTGAAACAATAGCATTTAGTTACCTGTTAATCAGTGAATTCACTGTAAAAAAAAATTTTAATTCATGGTAAATGAGCAAATTATTTAAAAAGCAGTATATATTGTTCAGATCTTAGGTTATGCTCTTTCCCAAATACCCTTTTGACAATTCTTTCACTGAAAGAAGCCCGACTGTAGCGTACACCTGATTGTGCTTTTCTATGCATTGGCCCAAGACTTTGGAACAGTCTTCCTTCAAAGTGGTACCCAGGATTACTTGAGTTTGTGCAAATTCTTGAAAACAATTTTTTTAAATATAGGTTTTGAAGAAATATGATTTTTCTCTGGTTATTTTTACAGCCTGTTGTATTAAATGGGGTTGTTCACTCTTTATTTAGCTTCACATCTAAGGGCCTGATTCATCAAGATATTTTCTCATAGACACAGAATGGGAGAAAAGACTTAGTGAATCAAGGCAGTAAGTTTGCTAAACCTGAAGTTAGTTTTTATTGGGTTTAATGTGTTATTTGTTTTATTGTATTTTTGTTATATTTTGTCTGATTTATCTTTGTATTTTTTATAATTTGTTTTGTAAGTTTACAATTTTACTTTAATTTGTTGTCCCTTGCTTAGAGTGTTTTGCAGCATGCAGATTATAAATTCAACAAAGTTAATTAATTGGCTGGGGATTGTATGAAGGGGTGGGATCTCTTTAGTGTTTGGGGGGGGGGGGGGGTTTCTGCCTACTTAACCTTTTTGGTCTGGCACACATGAAACGGGTTTGGAAAAACATTGTATAAACTGGTTTAATGTGTTGGTAATTCTATGGCTGTAACTGCATCTGTAAGTTTTATAACTAGGGTTTTTGATCTTATTGAGTGCTTGAATCCATGTAAAGGTGACAGAAATATATATATATTTTTTTTTATAACTTCTATTTTGGCTACATTGTGGCATCTGTGTTGCCTTATCTTTCTCTGTTTAATTAGATGTGTTTTTAATGCTCCATACTGGCCTTTTTAGCTTTTACACTTTTTTCTATGCATTGCATTCTATATAGCATTAATCACTGCAAAAATGGCATAGAGGCTGGTGTCCCTTTATAGATAGATTTTAGCGACATCAGTTTTCAAGTGGACTCTTGTCATCAAAAGCTTATGACTCAATTTGTTAGTCTATGCTACCAGCCTCTTGTTGTTTTTGCTGTTATAGACTAACACAGCTGCCCTTCTGGATGAGTTAGTTTGAACATTATTCTTTTCTGTTTATATAGTTCGACATGATTTTGTAATTTTGAAACTACATGCTTCCTAGAAATGACCCATAAAAGATGTACATTAATTTGTCCTTCAGTTAGGCACAATAGCACTTACTGCAGCACATATACCATAATAAGTTGGGTGTAAGATACTTAATTAGACCATAGGGAGTTGAAACTTTGAGTAAAGGTTGAAAAGGAACTGCAAATGTAATACTTGAATAGCAGTCACAGCAAAATAAAAAAAAATAATTGTAGCACATGCACAGGATATTAATAAGTTTTGCTTATAAAGCACAGAGTAGTGTTTACAAGTCCAAGGCACATCTGCATTAATACAAATATTGTATGGTACACCAGCCTCTGCGGAGCAGGCATTGTGGACACTGATAAGATTCACATGACCCAAAGAAAGGCTAGGGAAATATTGAAAGCCCAATAGTCTCTTTCAAATTTTAAAACAAAGGGAGAAATGGATGCACATGTGGACCCATTAGGCAGAGTAGGTGCTTGTCTAGGAATGTCTTCTGTCCAAAGGGCGCCATGTAAATTTAAAACAGAGATGAGTCCAAGATGAAAGAGGAGCTGTCCACTGATTGCACTGCATGTTCAAAGAGGCCCCCATGCCTAGGGATAATTGAAAGGTAAATTCTGCCTTGACAATGGAGTAGCATTCCAGTGGTTTTGAAATTGACAGACATAGCTATCTAGGAAGAAAGCTGTGGTAGCAATCCAACAGAAATAGTTTTAAGCAAGTGGGGAGATATGCGCACCCACACACACGCTTGTATATGTATCTCTATATAATAAAAAATGTTAGGGACTCCGGGTAATCATTGATTCATGTCTGTGCAGGGGGGAGGGGGACTAAAGGCAGTGAGAGAGTAGTGCCAATGTCCTCATTGCAGCAGCAATGCCAGTACAGAAAAGGTTGGAGGAGTTTCCTAGGTCGCACCGTGGAGAATAAAGTTCTTCCCTCTTAACTTGCTCCACAATAAAAACAGACAAGTCTTAAGCAGTACAAGGTAACCACATTTATTAATGTCATATTATATGAGAAGCGCACACTCAGCATATGCTTCTAAAATCCAATATATACAATCAGGCTTATATACTCTTTATTTCTACAATATCATAGTTTAGCAAAAATATTTCAGATTGACCAATAACAATTTTGCTTCTGCATTTTGCTTCAACATCACATCTTTAGATGTCTTAGATCATGACTAGTTAACAGGTCAGCATGACCCAGGTCCTAGTTTTAATTATCTATACAGTACAGCACATTTTATTTGTTATCACAAGAAAGGATCACACACCATTATACTTATTTTCTACCACTTTGACATAGTGGTAATCTACATATTTAAGGATTGCATAGATTTCAGTGTTTTTCCTTATTATATTTTATCTCGTACAGGGAACAAGTTCATAGCAAGAATAAGTAAAGAACTTATAAGTTGAATTGAACTGTATTGAACAGAGAGATACTTGCAGTGCCATCTGATAAGCATCTGAACTAAACCATAATGTGTAAAATAGGGAAACCCAAATAGTGGTACATTTAGAATTTTCACCTTTAATATCATACCTTAACTTCTCTATATCAGCTACATCTCGTACTTGAGCGTGCCAGTATTCAGTGCTCAGACTAGATTTCTAGGCTGCGATTGTGAACCTAACAGGTAATAAAAACTGCCCAGCCAATACTCTGTTTTAATGGAACCAAGAAGAGGCCTAACTCCGAGGTCACATACATGAGAATACTTAGGATGTCAATGACTTCTTGTGCAACTTGTGACCAAAAGTGGCACACTTCAGGGCAGTGCCACCTCAGGTGAATTTGGGTGCCTATCTCTTTGCAACCTCTTCAGAAATCAATATTGGTTCCAGGATAACTTTTTTTTTTTTTTTTTTTGTGAATTCTGTTTATTGGGTTTTGTTTAACATACATAACCATAACTTCCAACAGCATCGTAAGTTAACTTAACAGACAATACAGTATGAGACAAAAGGTAATCAGTACATCAAGTGACATCCATATGCTATGTACCAGGATTTACAACTCTGGTATTCATAGGTAACCGCTAAATACTGTTGATAACACATTATCCTACAATTATTCCCTCACCCCTTACCATCACCCAATTCCATCCTCCAGTCGTCGTCCCCTCCGATTCCCCCCCTCCCCCCCTCCCCATGGGTGTTAGTTCCGAAACATTACTAATCCCACGTACCTGGAGCCCGATAGCCAGGCATTGAGAACTACCCAGTTTTTGGTTGTAAATAATTCTGAAAAGGTGTCCAAATTCGCTCAGTGTCTGCCTGTTTAGCAGAGTATTGATGATTGTAAGCATACAGTTCGTGAGTACAGAGTCTGAGGAGCATTTTAAACCAGGTATCCCACGATGGGGCAGAGCTCTCTAGCCAGTTAATAAGTATCGTTTTTTTCCCAATAAGGGCCACCTTGATCAAGAAGGCGTGCAATGGTTTTCGGCGGGGTCCGGAAAGAACAGCTCTTCCCAGAATCCCAAATAACCAAAGGTCAGGTGTCAAAGGTAACGGGCAGTGCCAAATGCGCGTGCAGAAAGACTGAATCTCCAGTCAAAAAGTTTGAACCGCTGGGCATGACCAAAAAACGTGAAAGTATGTTCCTGGGAGAACATCACATTTTTTGCACATAGGGGAGTCACAGAGTTTGGACTTAAAAGCCTGAATAGGGGTAATATAGCCCTGCCATAAAAACTTATATTGGGTCTCCCGTATGTCTTCATTGATGGATATGTCCGCGATGGAGACAAAACATTGCAAAAAGACATCATACTCGAGGGTGAACTCACTCCAGACCGACCATTTCTGATAAAGAGATTGTAAATAACAGTCTCTCTGCGGTGGAACCAGAAATTTATAGAAACTAGAGATCTTGGGCCGTCTATGCGGCCCGGTGTTAAGAATTTCTTGTAAGGCCGCGGTGGTAGCAGTATTGTTCCAGTGTGCCTTACAGGATTGCATAAAGTGCCGAATTTGCAAGAAGGCATAAAAATCTGTACGCGGGATAGGGAATTGCCGTTGGAGATCTGCAAAGCTATATAAAATCCCAGTAAGGGGATCTGACAGCTGGAAGAGAAATTTTAAGCCTTCCTGGTTCCAACGTCGGAAGGGGGTGTCTCCAATACCAGGAAGGAAGTACCCATTATTGTAGATAATTAAAAATGGTGTAATTCCTAGAGTTTGAGAGGTCATTTTACAAAGGGCCGTCCACGTGGACCTACATGTGCTTATTAAAAGGTGGGTTTTGAGATGAGGTGAAACCTCCTGTGCTTTTGCATGGATTAAAAAGTTTAAAGACGACACTTCGTACCATGACCGCAGAACTGTGTTGGGGAGGTAGTAAGAAGAGCCAAAAATCCAATCCCGGACATATCGCAAATTACAGGCTAAATTATATTGTCTTAAATTAGGACATCCCATTCCTCCTTTCCGTTGGGGAAGATAAAGCACTCTTAGTGGTATGCGAGCTCTTTCCCCCCCCCCCAAAAGAATGTAATAAGAGCACGTTCCAATCTGATTAAATCTGGTGTGGAAAGGCGAATCGGTAACATTTGAAGGGTATATAGCCATTTTGGCACAATCACCATTTGATAGAGACACATTCTGCCCTTTAATGATAAAGGTAATGTTTTCCATTTGTTGAAAGTATCAATCGTAGACTGCAGTTTTGGGTGGATGTTTAAGTGATAAATAGAGTCCAAATCAGTAGGGATAATAATACCCAAATACTTAAGGGCCCCAGGCGCCCACTTTAACGGGAACTGTCCCATCCAGCTCAAGCGTAACGCCCCCCCAACATCCAGTACTTCCGATTTGTCCCTATTGATTTTGAGACCAGCAAATATGCCAAACTGTTCCTGAACTTGTAGGAGATGCGGCAGGGAAATCTGGGGATTGGTCAGGTACACCATAACGTCATCAGCGAAAGCCGCCACCCTAAAAGTCTGGCCGTTTTTAACAAATCCATGAATGTTAGGGTGAGACAGTATTTTACGTAATAGAGGGTCAATAGTTAAGATGTACAGGAGGGGGGACAGAGGGCAGCCCTGGCGTACCCCTTGTCTAATGTCGACGGGGTCTGACAACGCACCATTAGTCATGATACAGGATTGTGGGCAGTGATACAAAAGTTCTAAATACTGTACAAATTCCCCCGACACACCATAACGTGCTAGGACAGAAAACATACTGCCATGCAACTCTATCGAAGGCCTTCTCACTGTCGAAGCCAATAGCTAGCGCAGGTATATCATGATATTGGCTTAATCTCATTGCGGATAGCAACTGAACAACATGCCCTGTAGCAGAGCGGCCTTTAACAAACCCCACCTGTTGTTCTGTAATTAATTGGGGCATCAAGAGTGCAAGTCTATCAGCCAGGACTTTCGCCAATATCTTTAGGTCGCTATTCAGCAAGGATCCAGGATAACATTTTGAGTAAAACTTAGGTTAAGTTCTGTGTAACAACTTAATCATGAGCTCCAGTCTTAGCACAATTTGGAATATAATTAACAAAGTTCCAGATAATTTTCCAATTCTTTGAGACTAACTCAAGACCTAGGTCTTCATTCTAAGCATCAATAATAGGTTGTGTCATGGCCTTACTATATTTATCAGTGAGAATCCCCAAGTACACAACTGCTAAATCTTTAGCAGATGCACCTGGGACACTTAAAAAGTCCTCCAAACCATTCAAACCTCTTAAAGGTTTGGTCAGGTCAAACTGGCCCCCCAAAACATGTCTTAATTGTAAATAAAGCAAGTGATTCAGGAGAAATGTGGAACTCCTTGGTCTGACCCAATAAGGCAAGCCTGAAAAGTGAGGAACCCAATGTCATCCCAAAGTTGAGCTATAAAAGCTAAGCCTTTTATCTCTCCAATCCTTAAATGCTGATGAAAAAGTACTCTCTGAGAGAGTTGGATTTTCATAAATAGGGAAAACTGTTTCACTGTCCCTCTCTCTCTCTCTTCAGGTAGAGAGTATTATGGGGTTGGTGAGAGTGGTATTAGAGATGAGTTACAATGGTATACATGTGTGTGTACTCTCCACTTCACACTCTCCCTCCCCCCCCCCCCCATCTCATGTGTGTGTGGTGAGGGGAAGGTTGAGTGTATGTGTTATGGAGTTGATGAGAGTAACTTGCATGTGTGTGTCAGGGAATAATTGAAGGTGGCTGGGGGTGTCTACACCTGTGTGGGGGAGGATCAGAGAGTGACTAGTGGGGTGTCTGAGGGTGATTGGAAGTGTATGTGATTTGGGGGCTGTCTGGAATGACTGAGGGTGACTGGTTATGATGGGGTCAAGGTTTGTAGGTGAATGACTTGGGGTATGGGCAGAACCTGTGCACTTCTCCCTTGCACATTCCTTCTTCCTCCCTTGCACATTCTCCTCTTGGTGGGCAGGACTGTATGTGTTGTGAGGTTGAGGTTGGGGTTGTGTGTAGGGGAGGGAATGGTATGGGATGAGTAGAGTGGGGAAAAATGCTCTCCTTCAACTCACCAATGTGTATTTGTGTGTGTAGAGTTGGTGTATAAGGTTGAGTTTGGGAGGGAGTGTGGATGTTGGTGTGGGAGAGGGGAGAAGTGGAGGTTGTGGGGGGGGGGGGGGAAAAGGCTGGTGTGAGTAGGGGGAGGCAAAGGAGTTGCAGTAGGCATGGAAGATGGGATGTGGGGGGGGGGGAGGTGGTGGAGATGATGGTGGTTGTGGTGGGGAGGAGGTGGTGATAGTTGTGGTTGGAGAGGGAGGAGGTGGTTGTGGTGTATGTGTTGTGGAGGCAGAACTTGCATTCTCCTTCCTGCAGAACCCCTCCCCTTCTTTCTGCCACCCTCCCCTACTCTGCCACTGTCCCTCTCCTCCAGCTGCCCTGCCTCTCACTGCTCCCCTCCCTCAGCCCCCCTACTCCTCCTTACTCTCTCCCTCTCTCCTCTCAAACTTGGGTTCTGAGATGATTTTCCTGCACCACAGATTTTCCATTGCCACGACGCATCTGCACTTTATCTTGCGTTGGTGAGGCCTGGGAAACCTCACCAGCTCTTCTGCAGTTGTGCCTCTCTTTGCTTTTTTTGGTTTGTTTCTTTTCTGTAGTGGGGCCTGGGATACCTCCACCAGCCGTTCTGTTGCCTGAGCTGCCGCTCCTCTTTCTTTGTTGGGCTAGTGTTGACAAAGTCAAAAGGTTTTATTATTTATCACTTCGATTTGGAGCTATATATGTACCTTGTGAAGATCTTTTCTATCTGTGACCTACTTTGTATGCCTGTTCTATGTTTATATAAATGAAAGCATAATGTTAATACTTTTGTGTGTCAAGAAAACTATTAAACAGTTATTTAAAAAAAACCGCATGGGGAAGGGGGGGAGTCTCTGGAGATTGCATGGGGGAAAGAGTTCATCCTCCAACACACACCCCCTCACTCACCTTTCCATAAAACACACACACATCTCTCCTACACACATACTTACACACACATGGGGCGGATAGGGGAAATGGGGAGTGCAGTGGGGAAGAGAGAGAGAGAGTGCACACATCTGCATGCTCACAGGGCAGGGGAGAGAGGGTGGAAAATGGGAGTGGGTCTTCCCAATGCACACTCACACACACTTCACTCATCTCCTAATAACCACTTCCACGTCAACCACTCACATCCAGAACACTTATACATCATTCCTACTCCTGCCACTCTTGGCTGTCTAACCCTGGCACATTGTCGACCCTCCCTTAATCCTGACTCTTCACCACTTTTGGACTTGGTGATATATATAATGCTTCCCATTAATCTCACACTCTGGCATTGTGCAGTAGCTGGCAAGGAGAGCAATACGTGAATATGCATGTGTTCAGAGCTCCTGCATGTTTGCAGAAACAAGAGACACCAGTGGTGGCTGTCAAAGTGCTGAGTGAATGACTTGAGCACTGGTCTGGGCTTGAGCATCAGGCAATGTTGACTTTTCTGTGGCACACCTGAACAGGTTTGCTAACTGGTTGGGAAACACTGGCACAGAGAGATTGATAGTTACTTTATTTTAAATCCAGAAAACAATGATGTTGTCTATTCCAAGCACATAACTGATTGCTTCATGTGGAAATATGATTTTCTGAGTTTTCTGGACATTATGGTTGAGAGTGATCAGATTTTGGTGCTTACAATGGTGGAAAAACATTAGGACAAGCAAGATGGTAGTCCTCACATATGGATAACATTATCAGATGGAGCCCCGATGCGGAAAACTTATATCAAAGTTTCTAGAACTTTTATTAGGCACATCGAGCATGCCCTATACCATACATCCCAGCGAGGTCCCTCTTCAGTCTCTTTTTATTTATTTATTTTTTTTGCATGGAGCTGTAAGCCTCGAGGTATGATTGAGCTCATGTTGGCTGTTTTTTGCCTTGTGGAAAACCTTTGCTCTTGCGGTTTTTCCTTCAATCCATTGCTGGATCCCTCTCTGTGCCTTCCCATAGTGTCCCTAGTCAGGGTTTTTGGCGTTTCTGGTAAGTTTCGTTTCGGGGTCAATGCCCCCCCCCACAATGGTATAATTATTTTGGCTACTTAAATTATATATCACACAACTATCAACTCAAAACCATACAAAGTGACATATATTTTCTTATTCTTTATTGCATAGAAAAAATATTACAACAATCTTTAAATATTTAACATATTACCCACAAAAATATGCATCTAAAAATTCTCCCTCCATTCATACATCATACATACTCTTACATTCTTCTACTATCTTCATAAAAACTGTCCCAATCCTCTCAGATTGAGTTACATGCCAAAACTTCCTTTCTTACAATATATTATGAATATGAAATACAATTTATTAAATAAGCAGAGAAAATCCCATTTATCATAAATTATCACTCATTTAGAAAACAGATTCTTTAATTCTTCTTTTATTCTTTCTTATTCTCTCAACATGTTTCGCCCACAGGCTTCCTCAGGAGATAAATAAACGAATCTCCTACTGTTCATCTGTTCATGCTCATCACATATTTCTGAAAGGATCTCATCTATAAAGTTTAATAAAATCAAATTAACATGATTTTCAATAAATTTTCATCAAAGAAATTTTTTTATATTTATAATCTTCAAAAGACACTCAATAGATAGCTTTTACCTGTACGTCCTCAAAAAGATTTCTCTTAGACGTACATATCAGTATACCATTCCATTCATGCTGCTCCACGTCTTTTCAACAAGTATTTGCCCAGACGCTTAGGTTTAAACACTTCTTCCACCCTTCCTTTGTGAGTTACCTGAGCGAATTAAAACAATCATTGGAATGATTGTTGGTAATAGCCAGACTCCCCAGGCCAGCTCCTTAGCCTTAATTGTAATTGTAATAAATAAATAAATAAATAATTCTCAACAGCTTTAATTATTTAGTACCAAGAACCCTTTTACAAAGTTCCCTAGTAGAGCTCACAGTTGGGGTACGATATCTCAAGGTTATCAATTTCACTTCCAAGGCTATCTTAATCTCAGTGATTCTCTTTCAGATGTAACATCTCCATTTACTTAAAGTTTACAGTGCTACACTTTTTCCTGTCACACCTGTTGACCTTTGATCAGCTACTAATTAATTCCAGTTAAAAGAACAGGACTTTGCAGTGCTTTTAAGTTTTACAGAAACAGTGATGATAGCTGCAAGGTATCTAAACATCTACTGATTTTACTTCCTAGGCTTTAATGACACTCTAAACGTTTTCACACAGCTCCTAGCTACCAGGTACTGTTAACCACTCTCACATTTCTCATTTATTGGTAATTTCTGCTTAGTTCAGTTAAGCTTCATACAAATAAATGTCAGCATTCAGAAGACAGAGCTCCTTGTTCAATAATAAATATAGCAACTCTAACTAACCCCCCACAACAGTACTATAGACTCTAAGCAAGCACCCTTGGCCCTTTTCTTACAAGATACTACTGAAGAGATGAGAGGTAGAGAAAGATAATCTTAGGGGTGACTTAACTTTAGGATAAAGATATCCCTAGGCATAGTTCTTCTGCCTCTCTGTCCTCTTCCCTTTCATTGATCTCTGAACTGGGTGCTTCCTCTCAGTCCTGGATCTTCTCTCTGGCTTTTCCTGTCTGGGTGGTTTTTTTCCCTGTTTTGTGGGAGCTGGCAGCCAACTAGGGTGATTTTGCTGAGACATTGTAACTGATGCCTCTCCTGCTTATTCTTTCTTGGGAGCCTAAGATCATAAGAACATGCCATACTGGGTCAGACCATCAAGCCCAGCATCCTGTTTCCAACAGTACCCAGCCCAGGCCATAAGAACCTGGCAAGTACCGCAAAACAAAGTCTATCCCATGCTAGTAATAGCAGTGGCTATTTTCTAATAATAGCAGGTAATGAACTTCTCCAAGAACTTCTCCAATCCTTTTCTACACTAATTGCACTAACCACATCACCTGGCAACAAATTCCAGAGTTTAATTGTGCGTTAAATGAAAAAGAACTTTCTCTGATTAGTTTTAAATGTGCCATATGCTAACTTCATGGAGTGCCCCCCTAGTCCTATTATCTGAAAGAGTAAATCGATTCACATTTACCCATTCTAGACCTTTCATGATTTTAAACACCTCTATCATATCCCCCCTCAGCCGCCTCTTCTCCAAGCTGAATAGTCCTAACCTCTTTAGTCTTTCCTCATAGGGGAGCTGTTCCATTCCCTTTATCATTTTGGTCGCCCTTCTCTGTACCTTCTCCATTGCAACTATCTTTTTTGAGATGCGGCGACCGGTGCAAGGGAAACTGGGAAATGTAGGTCTCCTTGTGGTCACCTTAACTGGTTTCTAAATGAAATAAAGCTAAGTTCTACCTTATATTTCTGAGGAGGAAATGACTTTTGCGCAGGGACTAATTCAACTAATACTCAAGCCATTACAGGCAGCAAGGCTGAGTAGTTGCAAGACCCCAGGTGTAGCATTGAGGCATGGCAATTATTACAGAGTGAGAGCAAGCCCCCAGCTTATATCATAAGGGGAATAGCAGCAAGGCAGAGTTGCAGGAAGACACTTAATGTGTAGAGCAGAGCTTTCCAAACTGTGCATCACGACACGTTAGTGTGTCGCCTGCAGCGTGCAGGTGTGTCGAGCGCCGCACCATCAACTCCGATGCGAGTTTGGGCTTTTTTTTTCAGTTTGTGGGTTGCTTATTATTGGACGATTTTTGCTGTCAATCGTGGGGTTTATTTGGGCTTGGTGGGTGGGACTTGAGCCCAGCTGTCCCTGTCATTGGCTGCTGCTGCCGATGAGGCCTGGCCATGAGGAGTATTGGCTGCAAGCAAGTGTCTGGTGATCATGGAAGGTGTTATGCACCACGGCAGGCTTGAACCCTGAAGGGAGTGAAGCACTTAACTGGCAACAATCAAAAAGAAGAGGTACATGAGTGTGGGGGACAGACATGTTCTGGAGGGGGGGGGAGAGATGAGTGTGTTGGGGACAGACATGTTCTGGAGGAGGAGAGAGATGAGTGTGTGGGGGACAGACATGCTTGGGCTTGTTTTTTTTGGAAAATAGCGCTTGGAATATTATATATTTTTAATATAAATGAAAGGTTTTCATGAGATAGGTTGTGTCGTAAAACATTTTATTTATGTGTATATTTAAGGAAACATAGATAAATTGTCAAAATACGTTTCGTTTGTTTAACCTTTAACCTCTGGTTTACTAGTAGACTGAATTACAGTGTCGTGAAATTATGTTTGTCTAAAACGTGTGCCACCAATGTGAAAAGTTTGGAAAGCTCTGGTGTAGTCTGGGGTATGGCAGTGAGGCTGTGAAGCAGTAGCAAAACTCCCAAAGTGTATCGTCAGGTGCAGGGCAGCTTCACTTTGATTGGTTCTCCTTCTCTACTTTTCCTCTTCTCACACATCAGCTCTATCCTCACTACTGCCTCACTCAGGAATGTCTTGGTTGCTATACTTACAGGTGTCAATGCAGCACTTTTCAGTAGGCTCTGGACTTGAATGGGTAACATAAATGAAGCTAAAATTTTTATTAAATTTGTGAGCACCCTCCATTTGTTTTGGGGAAACAAAAATGTTCTCATTTGTTGCATTTTACCCATTGTTTCAAACAAATGCACACCTCTATTGCTCATGTATAATGTCATGAAATCAAAAAGGTAGTCCTCAAATAGAAATGGTGTTTAGAAGCACAGTAGCTTTTATTAATGTTTTGGACTGTCATGTTGCCCTCTTCTTAACTTTCTGATTATAAAAAGTATTATCTTCAAAGTCGTGTATTTTAGTGCATCCTAGCAGATCCTGATCTGCGCACAATTTGTGATTTACCGTTGTTGACAATATGAGGGTCTGTGTCCACAGGGAGTCATGATTGATCTGAGTTGGTATTATGCACATGAAATTAGTGTAGATCAGGCTTGGAAACAAGAGGATGGACAGAGACCCCTTTTGACCCCATTTTTCCATGATTCAGGTATAAATGTGAAAGATTTAGCATGACTTCTGTTTGTGGCACATATCCTTTTTGCAACACCTGGCATCAAAACTTATAAAACTGCTCTCTTACTTCTGATTTTTTTTTCTAACTTTGAGAATGCAAGATGTTCAATTTTCAGACTTGATATAATAAACTGATGTGCAAATAACTAACCTGTTTTGGTAAGGTATCAACTGTTCTAGCTCAAAAGAGTGTAGGTTCAAGTTAAAATGACATTCATGCGTTTGGTTAAGGCTGTAATTTTCTGACTGTAAACCATTTCTTTTAATCATAATTATCAATGCTATAGTATGCTTTAGAATATGCTTACATTTTGAGCTTGAAAGGGGATTGCCATGCCTTTTTCTTTGTTAATGGTAAATGAACACCGATGACTGTCATTTTGAAGACTGTTTTGTAAGAATGTCTTCCTTTTTCTAATATATTTTTTAACCTGGTGCTTTCCCATTAGTGCAGCTCTGCCTTAAAAATCTACACAAGATATATGTATAATGAATTCCAGGTAATTCAAATGACCGTTGGCATAATGTTTGGTAGCGCTGAGAGTGCTTTGAATCGGTTTAATATGTCAGTGTTTGATCAGAGCACCAATTGACAAATTTTTTACTTGTTAAAATTGTGTGGTGTATCATATATGAAGTAAGATAGTTCTATGCTGAAATCTTGAATATTCCTTTTCTCTGAGGACAAGCAGGGTGGCAGACCTTATATATGGGTGACGTTATCCAATGAAACCTGTCATGGAAAAACTATGTAAAAGTTTCCAGAACTTTAACTGAACCTACTGAGCATGCTTACAGTATGCCATTATACCACCTGTTCAGGTGGGGTCCCTTCAGTCTCTTTTACGATAGAGCCTGTAGGTCACAAGCTTTTGCTTGTTTTTTCTGGTTTCTGGTGCGGGATACCATGGTCTCATTCCTCTTAGTTCCCGAGGTAAGGTTTTTCTGTGTTTTTCCTAATTTTCCATTTGCTGGCATTCCCCGGGTGGAGGGATCTTCATGCCCACAAGCCGCTGATCCTCCACAGCCATTGAGTTTGATCCAACATGTCTAGCGAGTTCCAGTGGTGTCTTCGATGCGGTAGAACCATGTCTATTACGAACCCCATGATAGTTGTATTTTTTGCTTGAAATCATAGCATGATGTCCAGGGTGGCACAAGTGTAGTGAAATGACCCCAAAAGGACACTGGTCCCAGTTTTTTCTCTTGGAACATCTGGGTACTGGAAGACTGATCCATTGGCATCTGATGCATAGACACTGAAGGACCCTGGAGCTGTACTGGTGGCAGGAGAGCCATCAGCATTGGCGGGGGGGCATCGATTCCCTCATTACTGATGGCAATAGGGAACCCAGAGACCAACTATTGTCGCAGACCTCCAAATCGAAGAAGGCATCAGGGTTTTGCCTCTTCAACCTTGGTATGGAGGAAGTCCCATACCGAGCATTGAGGGAAGCCGAAGAAGCATCAGCGTCGGTCTCTGATAGTCTGGCACCAGCCAAGAACCTTCCCTAAGTAGCCCCATGCTGAGGAGAGCTTATCCTCTAGCCGGGAACGCACGACAGTCTCCAACAGTCCTGGTGTCAGCTATCGATCCTCCTCTTGCTTTCGAAGAGGATCTGGCCACTCTTCCTATCTCCCAATCGGTGTTGGCATGGGCAATCTTTGAAGAGGAATTGGAGAAACAGATCCGGCAGGTTGTGGAAATGTCTATGCAAGACCCAGGTACCGAGGCATCAAGAATATAGAGGACGGCATCGAAACTCTTGGAGCCGCTGTTCAACTCCCTGCAAGTGCTTGCTGGTACTGCATTGATTCTGTTGCCCAGAGGGGTATCTAGATTGGGGCCTGCCGGCTTGTTGATTTCTAGTTCCTCAGGGGAGGAAGCTTTCCCAGCACATCAGGAGTTTTCAAGATCCAGACCCAGATGGCCAGTTGCATCGGTCCCTGACTCACTGATTGTGGCCTTTAGCCCTCAGTGTGTCTTCTGTGGAATGTAGTGAGTCTGGCTATGTGTACATTTATGACTCTAGGGATGCCTCTTGGGGGGGATATGTCTACGGCTTTCCCCTCTGACTCTTCTCTTCCACCAGTCAGGAGGAAGTCCCCTTTGGAAGACCCCTCCTTTGCAGGCTTCATATGGGAAATGGCTAAGTCCATTCCATTTACTTTGTAAATGGAGAGAGTCCAGAAACAAGATGCTGCACATCATGCAGTATGTAGAGCCTGCTAAGGAGCTTGATAGTCCCAATTCACAAGATCCTGATGGATGTACTGTTGAGGATATGGGAGAACCCCCTCACACTTACTCAGACAACAAGGTGGACAAAGTGTACCTCATCCAAAAGGCAGCCTGATTCGACAAGTGTTGGTTAAGGTTGTCAAATCCAGTCTCAAAAAGGCCAAGAGGACTAGAACCCACTCCTCTGTACCCCCAGGGAGAGATTCTAGGGCCATGGATACTATTGGGGGAGAGGTTTTTCAGGGTGCTATGTTCACTTGCATAATGGTCTACTATCTTTTCATGAACCAGTACCTGCAGAACAGCCTGAAGCAGGTGCAGGAGGTAGCTGAGCAGCAGGAAATCCTCCAGTCACTGATGAATGAGGGGCTGGAGTGTGGAAAACACTGGGTCCATTCAACCTATGATGTTATCAAAGTGGCATCGAGATAAGGGATTGGGATATGCAGACTCACCTGGCTGTGGGCCTCCTGTCTCGGTGCAGGATAGGCTTGCTAGTGTGCTGTGCACTGGAAAGAATCTCTTTGGAGATAGTAAAGGATGCGGTGGCACAGATCTGAGATTACTGTACAACACTCCAACAGCTCTCCGCAACCATTCCAGACCTGGCCTCCTCATCCAGGAAGTACCCAAGGCCAGGAAGGATAAGACATGTTTTTTGCATGAGGAGGAATTATCCTCTCTTGGCCACAGCAAGCTCCTTGTGCCCATTCAAAGCAGCAAGAAGGGTATAAACTAAATCTATTGGGTTTCCAGCCAAATCATCCCATCTTGGAGTTAGTCACTGCACCAGGATTTGCTTCTTCATGAACTGTCCTCCCTCTTGCTGGCCAAAGCATTTGAGCCTGTTCCACAAAAGCAAACAGAGTGGAGATTCTACTCCCAAGTATTTCCTGATTCCAGAGAAAATAGGGGGACTCCATATCATTCTAGAAATAAGGGCCTTGAACAAATTAACCAAAAGAGAAAAGATCAAGATGGTTTCCCTGGGCATCTTGATCCCTTTTCTGCAAAAAAGGGACTGACTTTGCTCTCTTGATCTAAAGGATGCCCATACTCACACAGAGATGTTTCCAGGTCACAGGAAATATCTCAGATTTGTGGTAGGAAACCAGCACCTCCAGTATCACGTTCTGCTGTTTGGGCTAGCCTCTGCTCCACCTGTCCTCACAAAATGCCTACCAGTGGTGGTGGCGCACCTATCCAAGCTGAGGATTCATGTGTTTACTTATTTGAGCAATTGGCTGGTCAAGAGCATGTTTTGGGCAGGGGCCAAGGAATTTAAGTTCATGACCATCTGGGTGTTGGTGATGAATTCTAGTAACTCCAAGTCTCACCTCAGCCCATCACTTTAGTTGGAGTTTATCAGAGCTCTGCTAGTCATAACTCAGGCAAAAGCCTTCATTCTGCAGCAAAAAGTCGGTCATTTTGATAATTGTAGTGGAGGAGATCCAGATGAGTTAGACATTAACCTGACACATGTTGATGTTGTTGGACCTCAAAGCATCAACACTGCATGTAACTCCCCCAATGGACTTTGTGGTCTCAGTGGCTGCAGGCCAATCAAGATACCTAGGATGGCATTTGGATTACTCATCTGCTCAGGGATTCTCTGTCTTGATGGCAGCACAATTCCAATCTGGTCTGAGGAATTCCCTTCCAAATTTCTCCGTTCCAAATTGTCCTCATGATGGATGCATCCAACTTGGGTTGGGGTGCTCATATAGATAGGCTCTGAATCTAGGGCTCTAGGTCCACTCAGGAAAAGTTACAGCACATGTAATTCCTAGAGCTCCAGGTGATTCGGTATGCTCTATGGGTTTTCAGAGATCAGCTGGCCAACAGTCATCTTTGTCCAGATGGACAACCAAGCGGTGATGTACTACGTCAACAAGCAGGAATGTATGAGCTCATACCTTCTGTGTCAGGAGGCCATCCAGTTGTGGGGCTGGGCCATTTCTCAGGGCCACTTACCTGGCCAGTGTGGAGAACATTTTAGTGAACAGACTGAGTCGGTCCTTTCAATCACACGAAAAGTCCTTGGATCAAGGGGGGGTCACAAACTAGATCTGCTGCTGCAGGGGGACACCAGTGGTTTATCTGTTTGTAATTCTGCTAGTAGCTGTATTAGTTAGTAAGACAAAAATAAATAGTTAATTTAGTCCCATATGAGAAAGAAAATAGTTATGTACAAGTCGGCACGTAGCTTGCTTTAACAGTAAGAACGCAGCGACACAGTATTGCTTAAAGAAAGTACAGGTTTTTGGGCTGTTAGGTAGCCCCCCCTTTTCCTCCATGTCTTCTTTCCCTCCCTTTTCCTAAGTTGAAGTCTACAAGCTTCAAGGTCACCCACAAAATGGAGAAAAGGCTTAATTAAAAGTATGAGAACATAATTTACTTAAAGCCAGGTAGCAGATTCAGAGTTAAATCTTGACTTTGACTGGCAGCACAAGGAGGTTTTGCAAAATTTGAATCAAAAAAAGATCTGGCATATACCCAGATTAGTTTTGGTAAAACTAATCTATTAAGAAGTAGATTATAGACATAATATGAATTGCACACAGTATTTACAGGACCTTTTTATAGTGATCTAACAGTATTTTGTTTGTTGTCTGGAATGTTATTTTACATGATGATGTACAAAATGGAAATTACAGGAAGTGTACAAACCATAAGAAATCCTTCATTTTCAGAGTGGTCCTGCGACACACACAGTAGATTTTCCTTAGTTATTTTGGCAAAACTTCAGGAGTTAGAACAAAGAAAATTGTTCTGAGCATGCGCCAGCCAAGGACATAATATATGGATACGAGATGGGATCTTAGGGACTTCTGACTAGAACTGAAATGAGAGAAAAGACCTAGGGTCTCTGGTACTGTATTATAATTTATTTCTTCCCCAGACATTCTTATAAGCATTTGGTTTGTGCATATATTATACAGAAAACTATAGCTTTTCATACTTTCACATAAGCTGTAGTCAGGTGTCATTTTCTTAGTGTGTTTGTGATCCAGACTGCAAAGCAAATACCTCATTCCTCTATACATTACAGTAGCAAAGACTTTGTTGAAATTAAGGAAGACCATGATTTTCATAGCCTTCTTTTTGCGAAGACAGATTTGGTTTCCATTCTTGTGGGAGATGTTAGTCAGGGAACCAATCAGACTCTGTTTTTCCTTGCCCTCATAACTTAGAATCAGGGCAGGTTGTGCCATTCCAACCTCTGGTCCCTAATGCTCACAGCTTAGATTTTGAGCTTGAATCTGCAACCCCTTGTATTGTCTAAGGATGTGTGTTGTGCTTTTAGCTTCAAGAAAGGACTCCACTAGGAAACCCTATAGACTGAAGTGGAGTATTTGCCATGTGGTGTGAGCAAAAGACCCTAGATCCTTTCTCCTGCTACATACAAAAACTGTTTGAATACCTTCTACATTTATTGGACACTGGTCTCAAGACAAACTCTGTTAGGGTCCACTTTAGTGCAATTGATGCATATCATCACTATGTAGAAGGTAAGCCCATCTCTGTACAGCCATTAGTTGTATGGTTTATGTGGGGTCTGCTTCACTTGAAGCCTCCCCATAGACCCCTAGCTATATCATAGAACCTCAGTGTGGTTTTGGCCCAGCTGATGAAAGCTCCCTTTTGAGCTACTGCTCTCCTGTGACTTGAAGTACCTGATCTGGAAGATCGTATTTTTGGTGATGGTCACTTCGCGCAGAGTCAGTGAAAATTCAGGCTGTAGTAACTTATCCACCTTATGCTACGTTTTTCAATGATAGGGTAGTCCTGCACACACCCATCCTAAGTTCTTGTCTAAAGTGGTGGCAGATTTCGATCTTAACCAGTAAATTGTCCTACCAACATTTTTTCCCAGGCTGTGCGACCTGTTCAATAGATCCCTAGAAACGGGAGTGGTGCCGAGTGATTGGAGAAGAGCGGTGGTGGTCCCGCCTCACAAGAGTGGGAACAGAGAAGAGGCTGGTAACTACAGACCGGTTAGCCTCACTTCGGTGGTGGGAAAAGTAATGGAGTCACTGTTGAAAGAGAGAATAGTGAAATATCTACAGTCGGGAGACTTGCTGGACCAGAGGCAGCATGGATTCACCAGGGGAAGGTCCTGTCAGACAAATCTGATTGACTTTTTTGACTGGGTAACCAAGGAATTGGATCAAGGAAGAGCTCTCGATGTCATCTACTTGGATTTCAGCAAAGCTTTTGATACGGTCCCACACAGGAGACTGGTGAATAAAATGAGAAGCTTAGGAGTGAGTGCCGAGGTGGTGGCCTGGATTGCAAACTGGTTGACAGACAGAAGACAATGTGTGATGATAAATGGAACTCTCTCTGAAGAGAGAGCGGTGTACCGCAAGGATCGGTGTTGGGACCGGTCCTGTTCAATATCTTTGTGAGCGACATTGCGGACTGGATAGAAGGTAAGGTTTGTCTTTTTGAGGACGACACTAAGTTCTGCAACAGAGTGGACACGCCGGAAGGAGTGCAGAGAATGAGACGGGATTTAAGGAAGCTGGAAGAGTGGTCAAAGATATGGCAGCTGAGATTCAATGCCAAGAAGTGCAGAGTCATGCATATGGGGAGTGGAAATCCGAATGAACTGTAGTCGATGGGGGGGGGGGAGGCTGATGTGCACGGAGCAGGAGAGAGACCTTGGGGTGATAGTGTCTAATGATCTGAAGTCGGCGAAACAATGTGACAAGGCGATAGCTAAAGCCAGAAGAATGCTGGGCTGCATAGAGAGAGGAATATTGAGTAAGAAAAGGGAAGTAATTATCCCCTTGTACAGGTCCTTGGTGAAGCCTCACCTGGAGTACTGTGTTCAGTTCTGGAGACCGTATCTCCAAAGAGACAGAGACAAGATGGAGGCGTCCAGAGAAGGGCGACCAGAAAGGTGGATGGTCTTCATCGAATGACTTATGAGGAGAGATTGAAGAATCTAAATATGTACATCCTGGAGGAAAGGAGGAGCAGAGGTGATATGATACAGACATTCAGATACTTGAAAGGTTTTAATGATCCAAAGACAACGACAAACCTTTTCCGTCAGAAAAAAATCAGCAGAACCAGGGGTCACGAGTTGAAGCTCCAGGGAGGAAGACTCAGAACCAATGTGAGGAAATATTTCTTCACGGAGAGGGTAGTGGATGCCTGGAATGCCCTTCCGGAGGAAGTAGTGAAGATCAGAACTGTGAAGGACTTCAAAGGGGCGTGGGATAAACATTGTGGATCCATAAAGTCTAGAGGATGTGAATGAAGAGTGGGTGGCTCGCGGGAATGACGGCTACTGCCTGGAGATAATACCCTTATTCAATAAACATACACACGGTTAATGCGAATCCAACATTGCTCTAAGCTTCAACAGCACGAGGAAATGTGGAAAAAAGGATTTGCATTCACAAAAAATCGGGGAGTAGCTTGCTTGTTACGGCGGTTGCTACCCCAAACCAAATAAGCCTGATACTTCACTTTCAGCAGCATAGCTCTCTGCTTCAACGGCAGGGGAGAAAGGCTGATACTTCACGCATATCCAGCATAACTCTCTGCTTCAATTACAGGGGGAATGAAGAAAAGTGGATCTATATACAGACAACAACCAACAAGGACTGAATTACATAGTCTGGGTAAACAAAAAAGCATGGGTTTTAGCTTGCTTATTGCGGCGGTTACTACCCCTAACTAATTAAGCTAGATATTTCACTTAGATGCAGTTCCAACACTGCTCTCTGTATTAATGGTGTGGGTGGAAGGGAAATAGAACCAAAAGGTTACTAAGAGCCAAGAGTAACAGATAAGTATGAGAAAAAAAAAAGTGCGAAGCTTGCTGGGCAGACTGGATGGGCCGTTTGGTCTTCTTCTGCCGTCATTTCTATGTTTCTATAAGGTGAACAAGCCCTGCACAGGTTGGGACTGTAAGAGGAACTACTCCTTCTACTTGAAGTGTTCTGAAGCCCATAGAATGTCCATGCAGATTTTTGTTTCTTTTGATGTAATCAAGTTGGGGATCACCATTGCCAGACAGACTATTTCAAATTGGCTAGCAGCTTGCATTTCCTTCTGTTATGCCTAGGCAGGATTGAATCTGGTGAACCATGTCCAGGCTCATTCTGTCTGAGCCATGGCAGTGTCAGTGGCCCACCTACACTTAGCCCCATGGAGGAGATCTGCAAGGCTGCAATACAGAGTACTCTCCATTCATTCACATCTCATTACTTTCTGGATAGGGATGGCTGACACAACAGTAGATTTGGCCAATCTGTTCTTCATAATTTAAGGTGTGGACCCCCAATCCCTTCCCACCTAGGGCTCATTGGTTTTGTTCCATTCTGTCTCTCACAGGATAGGAGTAAAATATAAAAAGGGCTTGTTACCAACAAAAACACTGTACTTGATCCCGTTGGCACTGTTTTGTTTTTACCCTTTTTTCGTTGAGGGACAGCCTGTAGCTAAGGATTACCATTATGAAGATTGCCATCGTGCTTGTCCTTGGAGAAAGCAGAGTTGCTTACTTGCAACAGGTGTTCTCTGAGGACAGTATGATGTCAGTCCTGACAAAAGCCACCCACATCCCTGTGGAGTTGGTTTCTCCAACTTTATTTTTCATTCTTTGCTAAAAAGACTGAAAGAACCCTGCATGGACGTGTGGTATAATGGCATGCTCAATAGGCTCAGTTAAAGTTCTGGAAACTTTTACATAGTTTTTCAATGCTGGGCTCCATTACATGATGTTACCAATATGTGAGGACTGATATCCTGCTGTCCTCAGATAATACTTGTTACAAGTAAGCAACTCTGCCTTATTCCTATTTATAGGACTGCATTTGGGAATTCTAACTGTGAATTATAATCTTCTTATGTCTGTAGTCATCATATCTATCTGGCTTTTCAGTTTCTGTTCTTAGCAATTAGATGCTGTATTCCATGGCTGGTTTTTCATAAGTGTACAGTAAAAATAAAAGTTAAAAAAATTGAATGATTCCAAAAGCACAGTCTCCTACGTTAAGTGATTACCTTGTTCATTTATTGTAACATTCTTTTCATTTTGATCCCACCAGACTAGTCCAGACATGTCTGTTTTGCCTCTCCACCAGCAGTTGGAGACAGGGAACAACTAGATTGCTGACATTCCTTATTGGGTCTCATGCAGCTTACAACTCTTCAGTATTTCTCTGTCTCCAGTAGATGTAGACATGCCTGTGCAGATGTGGAAGGAGAGAAATTGCTCCTGGGAGGGATGGGCTTTGTTCTCCATTTTTGAGTAGGGTGGAACATGAACATTGATGGCTCCTGATTGCCTTTGGTCTGCGAGAGGATAGCCAGAGGAGTCTAGCTCCCAGTTCCCTACCTCTCCACCCTAACCCCTATCCCTTTAAAAATATATAAAATTAAGGTAAGGGTGAGCCAGGAAGATGCCAGGTTGACTGAGCTAGGCATGCAATGCTTCCTGGTTTGTCCTATGCACAAAACTTTTCAAAATAAGGAAAAGGAAGAAAGAATCAGCACACTTTCCTGAAGCATCCAAGGAGGAGGTGGGGCTGGGGAGGTCTTGACACTAGCTGGATTCAGACCTTGTAGGGAGTACCTGGGAAATTATTCCAACTACATGGATGATGTCCCCATCTGAGTGCAGTAAGCCGCCACAGGAAATGTTACTTCCTCTTTGTTTGACCTGTGTTGGGAGACCCGGTGTGGGTCCTATGGAGGCTGTATGACTTTGAGTACCCCATTTTTGCATGGACCTCACTTTCTACGAACTCATAGAGATTCGTTTACACATTCAATTTTGTCCAGGTTATTGGAAGTTCCTGAGGTTTGCCCTCTTGGTGGGAGGAGGGGATGATTCCAGTATGGGCACTTATTTTTTTTTTAGCCATAGCTCAATGGACTTTCTCCAAGATAATGGTGTTGGTGGCTGCAGCTATTTGCAAAGAAGGTTTAGTTCACCCCTATCTTGACAAGTGTTCAATATGTGCAGAATCGTTAGAGGAAGAAGCAAGTGTCTACCACCTGGGAGATCCATCTCCTTGAGCTTGGATGGGTGATAAATTTTGCCAAAGCAAGCTGGTATTGTCCCAGACTTGGAATATCTGAGTGCCCTCTTTGATATTTAGAAGGGGAAATTCTTCATGATGGTGGAAATGATCAAGTTCTGCACTTAAATTCGGAAACTGGTGGCAATGCAGGCTACCAGAGCCTGCAATTATTTGCTGGTCCTGGTGCCATGGCGACAGCCTTGGATTTGGTGCCATGGGCTCAAATGCCCAGGTCTCTCCTCTCTTGTTGGATAACTTAGCGTCAGGATTACAAGGTGAGGCTGCTGCTACAAGTTGTAACCAGAGCCAGCCTGACTTGGTGACTACCTGAGCAGAACCTGGCAAGGGGAGTAGAGTTAGAATCTTCCACCTGGATAACTGTGACAGATGCCAGTTTGAACAGATGACTAGCACATTGGAATGCTATGGGTCAGGGTAATTGGAAGCATAGAGGCAGGATGTTACTCAACTGCTTGGAAGCAAGAGCCGTAAGAAAATCCTTCCAAGTGCTCTTGCAAATGATTCACAGAGGGGGATACAAATTTTTTCAACAATGCCACTGCTGTGGAGTATGTGAATTGACAAATGCCAGAAGCCTTCAGGTAGCCCTGGAGATGTGGGTCTCTTGCTCTTGTGCTCAGAGAGGTATCTGTAGGCTCTCTTGGCAGCCCACATTGTAGGAATGGAAAATATGTGATACACTACTCCCAGAGGAGTGGGAGCAAGCATGATTTGCCTTCACGCTAAGTGCACATAGGTGAGGAAAACCTCTAAAGTTCATGAGCGTTTTCAGTCGAAGGAAGCCAGGCTCCTCAGGATTAGGTGCCTTATCTCAATCATGGTTGCTTCATGGTCTGCTACAGAGAATCAGGGTTCATTGGGGATTAGTAGTCCTGGTAGTTTGATTGGCAAGTCAACCTTGGTACATAGATCTCGTGAAACTCAAAGTCAGGGATACCCTGAAGCTTCCTCAAAGTGGGTGAAATGTTACTCCAGGTACTGGTTTGGATAGACAAGCTGTCTCCATTTTGTCTTATGGCCTAGCTATTGAGAGCAAAAGGCTGAGAAAGAGAGAGTACTCAAACATAATAACCACCCTGCTGCAGGAATTGAAGAGGTTGACCTCACTGGCCTATGTCAGAGTATGAAGGATCTTCGAGATGTGTTCTGAAAGAGGAGATCCCCCTTCAGTGTTCTAGTTCCATTGATCTGCTCTTTTTTGCAAAATAGACTTCAAAAGGTCTTAAGATTGAATTCCCTCATGATTTCAGGTGACAGCAATTTCCTGTTAGAGGCCTGGTTTAGGGAGTGTCCTTAACCTCTCATCCAGATATTTTATGCTTCTTGAGAGGAGCAAAGCATCTTCATCCTCCAGAGAGAGCAATTGTGCCAACATGGGACCTTAGGCCTTATGTGTTCTATCTGAAGCCATGAGGGTACTTTAATCAAGTATCTCATGTGGAGATCTCTAGTGGAGATTTGTTCAGCAAAGTGCATATCTGAATTGCTGACCTATCATACAGAGAGCTGTTTCTGAGCTTTTCAGGCACAGGATTGTCAATTCGTACAATACTGTCACCTTTGCCCAAAGCAGTGTTGCCATTTCATGGGAGTCAAGTAGTTTGTCTGCCAACTTTCGAGATGGCAGAGAGTAGTAGGGAGCTTCACCTCCTGATCTACATAGAATTCTACTAAAATACTTAAATATCACAAATGATCTCAGAAAGTCAGATCATTTTTTTCAATGCCCAGAAGAAAGACGAAGCTGCATCGAAGGCGACAGTAGTCCAGTGGCTTAAGGAGGCAATAGGCTCTATCTATGTCTCCAGAGGACTTGTGGTTCTGAAGGAGCTCAGAATTATCAGCCAGAGCACAAGCAGTTTCTTGGGTGAAATATCATGCGATTCTATCAGAGGAAATATGCAAGGTAGCAACCTGATCCTTCTTGCATTTTTTTTTGCTAAGCATTAATCCTTGAATATTCAGGCCAGATTGCAATGAAAAGGAAGGAAAATTTGGTCTTGCCTGCTCATTTTCTTTGCTTGAGACCTACCAGACCAGCCCAGGAATCCACCCAGTTTTTCCTTCTGCCTGCTCATCTAAAGAAAGCTTTCATCTGAATTATTGCACGTTCAGTGTTTTTGGTTTTTAGGTTTTAATCCCTCAGTTGGTGGTGAACCAATGACAGTCGGTGTCTGTTAACTCCCTTGCCCATTTAGGGGAGAGAATAGGTTTATTTTTTGGTTTTGATATAGGAAAATTGAAGAGCTGCATGCTGCGTGAGACTCTATATGGGGTGGTGATAGTGATCTAGTTATTCTACATTTCCATCTGCTGGTAGGGAGGCAAATTCGTGCATCTGGACTGGTCTGGTAAGACTCAAGGAAAGAAAAATAGCAGGTAAGAACCACATTTTTCCTTTTTTTTTTTTTTTTTGTCCCAGCAGTATCCACCTGCTCCTTTGGGTTTCCAGCTCATTTGAATCCAAACATCACAGACTGACACCATGAGCCTTCTTTTGCAACTACTTGTGTTTTCTCCTCCCCTACCTTCCCATTTTTATAACTGTTTTCAAATAATTTAGCTCAGTCTTCTGCCAGGGATTTTTTTGAAACTCTATAATCTAGGCTCAGTTTCTGGCCAGTAGGTCTTGGTATTGCATGATGACTAGGACCCCTAGTTGCCCCAAAGCTATGAATGCTTCCTTTGCAGCATCCTGAGCCCTGGCTAACCCAAGAAATGGAAAATCTGACCTAGGAATGGAATCCAGGTCTTTTGAACGGTAGCACACATCACTGCCACTGAACTGGCTTCTCAGTAACATTTTTTTTAAAAGTTGCACTGGCATTTCAAAATATGTTTTAAACTCTGGCACACTAACTACAAAGTAACAAAAACACTGAACAGGGTTATAGTCTATAAGTATTGTGCAATCGAATAGCTTGAGGAACACACATCAGCACACCTATCTTAACAGTAAAAGCAGAGAAATTATTTTACCACTATCTGTCTCTAAACTGGGATTTTCATCAGTGCTCTGAGCATATTGACTAAGCCAGTTTGGATTTTTAACGGTGTGCATGACTTGACATGTATGATTCACACAGCAGTTGCCACTATTTCCTTAACATGAGGTCAATATTCAATAAGATGGCGAACAGGAAAGTTATCTGGGTAAAGTTACCAGGATACCTTTTAGCTGAATACTCCAAGGAACTTATCCAGATAAGTGTTCCATGAAATATAACTCACTGAAGTTATCCAGATAAAATTATGTGAATAACTTTGTAGTTCACTGGCTTACTGAATATAGCAAAATACCTAGCAGGCCGAACGGCTCTCCATCCCATTTCTCAAGAAGATGTAAAAGTAGCATGGCCCGACCCCCATCCCCCCCCCCCCCCCCCCAATTCCTTACTTTTAGACCTAGTTAGGCTGCAAATGCTCACACCCTCCCCCCCCCCCCCCCCCCAAGCCCTCAAAAGTTCCAAGTAAGCCCAGCGGGAGAAGGCAAGGCTCTTACTTCCTCCTCCTGGATTGAGTACTTAATGCCATAGCTTTGACAGCTACTGGCAAATAAGTATTGATTTATTCACCTCACGCCAGCTGACAAGACATATGATTGGTCCATTCACTGACAGATGTGTGGCAGGGGTTGGGGTGGATAGCAGCAGCCTAATTTGGTTTTATGTTGGAATTGGGGTGCTTGGGCTGTGCTGTTTTTAAATTCTCGTCAGGGAAGGGGGATTCCTCAGCTCATGCTACTCTTGCCTGTTAGGTGGTTTGGTTTGTTTTTTAACTTACCTGGCTAGCTTTGGGACATTAGTTTTTCTGACCAACGCTAGCTAGGTACGTTTATATGGCTAGCGCTGAATATCAGCACTTGCCAGGTAAATTTTGGCTATTCTCCAAAAATGCACCCCCCTCCCTTTCACTGCCTCCCTTTTGTTTTTAATCCAATTAAATTTTAGCTGAATAATGATTTACCAACTAAAATTTCTCCAGTTGGCAGAGTGAGGATTAACTCTGGGTTTGTCCATCCAACTTCTGGAGCTAGCTGGACAAACCTTTTGAATATTGACCTACATGTTTCTACTCTACAATTTTTTTAAGGTAACATTGTGTGACATATTGTTTTTAAACATTTTAAGTACATTGTATATGTAATCAATTAGTTAGTCAGTTAATTATATGACATCCATCAAATAAGAGCACATCCAGAGCTTTGTGGTCTGTTTCCACTTTGTTGTAACAAATTTGGAAAAAAAACATGTGGCTTTTAAGCAGTTAACTGAGCAGATATTGCCAGTGAACTCTAAAACAATGATATGTAGACACCAGGAAAGCAAATTAACATTTGGGGAATCTAGTTAGTGTTGCTGCCTTTTGGGCATGGTTTTGGGTGTGGAGGTGGCAGTCCTAGAGCAGTGTGTATGACTGAACGTATACTTGTATCTCTTCCTAAATGCCACCCAGACTTTAAATCTCAACCCGAGCCCTCCCCAGTTCTGAGCCAGTTGACTCAACGCCAACAGCACACACCACAGCCGCTTCCTGTTCCACCTCCTGGACTGGAGTCCTTCTCTTCCCAGGTAAAGCTCCGAGAACCATCACCAGTGGACAGTTCTTCGGCTGTTGGCAAACTGTTGCAGCTCCCCAGCATGTCTGTGGATAACCAGGCGGCAGCTCTCCAGCAAACGCAGAAGCAGATTAAACCGCAGAAGCGGAGAATTCCCCCAGCTTCTAAGGTGGGTAACTCAACCAAAGCTGTGCTCAGCAAATGTAGGATCTAAGCAGCAGTGACAGCAAAAAAAAAAAATGCATTCCAAAATATGCCCAGGTTGTTCTAATGAATTCTGCTTATGGAAGATACAGACTGTGGTTTTATTTTAAGTTCAGAAGACAGTGATGTGGTCTGTTCCAAGCACATAACTGATTGATCTGTGTGGAAACATGATTTTCTGAGTTTTCTGAACATATGGTTAAAAACTGTTATATTTTGGTGCTTACAAGTATGGAAAAATGTCACCTTTCTGATGGCTGTTAAAGTATGACTGCATGAAATGAAAAAAGATAGTCCTCAAATAGAAGTGATGGTTAGAAGTAGAGCAGCTTTATTAGTGTTTTAGGATGCCACGTGTCCTTTGAAGTTGCTAGCTCCTGAATTTGGCACTGCTGCAAAGGTTTCTAAAGGCAGGGAGGAACTCACCACTGCTCATGATCATACCTACTGCTTGATTTGATCAGCAGTGGAAGTAGCCCCTGAAAATATTGTCTTGCTCAGTCACAGGTGAGCACTGCAGGAAATGCCAGAAACACATGGTTTGAAAAATTCCTCTAGGATTTGTTCACCAGAAGTGAAATGTACTTATGTATTCCAGCCACCACTGCCTTCCCTGTCCCCTCTTTCCTCAAAAAAAAATTTTGGGAGGGGGAGGAGGAGGAGGATAGAGTATATAGTGAGTGTATTTCTTCCCTGTGGAGTGCAAATTTCCCACCCCATTTCCATGCAGCTTTCTCCTCCACTCTTCCACCTCACCCAGGTACAGTATCTTTTTCCTCCTATCCCTACCCCTCACTTTCTTCTTCTTCCCCATTACCCCCTCCCCACATAGCTTTCTCTGTTTCTTCCCCCACCTGCTGCTGCAGCCTTCTTTCTGTTCTCTTGAGGCCTTGACTAGGACTCAAGATGCAGCCACCATCTCCTGCCAGGCCCTGATTGGTGCTGAAGGTATCACCACATCACATCTAAAGATCCTCTGTGTTTATTCTGTACTTTAAAAAAAAATGCTGATACCATTTTTGCCCCTACTTTCTCCTCAGAGAGGCTGTTATCCCAGGACAAGCAAGATGCTAGTCCTCACATATGGGTGACGTCACCGAACGGAGACCAGGCGGGAAAACTTTCTGTCAAAGTTTCTAGAAACTTTTGACTGGCCCAGTGAGGCCACTGAGCATGCCCAGCATGCTATGATATTCTCTGCCACAGGTGTCTCTCTTCAGTCTTCGTTTTTCCGCGCTGCAGTTAGCATCGCGGGTCCGGAGCCGTTGAGTGTTTTCTCAACTATTTACTCGACTTAATAGTCTTGACTTGATATTATCTGTCACAGAAAATCTCTCGGGGTTTTTTCTTCCCGGCCGGTAAGTAACCCAGCCTAAAATTTTCTGTTTTTGGAGACTTAAAATTCTCCTCAGTCGAATCGAATGCCGTCGATTCACAATGTCCACAGGGTTTAAAAAATGCCCTGTTTGCACAAGAAAAATGTCACTTACAGACCCACACACCGAATGTGTGATGTGTCTGGGCGAAAAACATGATGTGCACAACTGTCCACAATGCGCGGAGATGACGCCAAAAACCCGAAAAACCAGGCTCGAAAAAATGGAGCATTTATTCAGCCTGCAACTTATACCTTCTCCATCACAGTCGTCGAAGTCGTCTCCGGCTGGAGCGACTAAGCGCATAGTCCTTAAAAAAAACCTCGCCCGGGACCGTCGGGGGATCATTCGTCCCCTTCCTTGTCCTCGATGTCGACAAAATCGACTGAAAAATCAAAGTCGAAACATCGATACCGGCATCGAAGCCCCTCGTTGTCCGACCCGGCTTCCCAGGAACCCTCGACAGCGAAGCGGCCTAGACATCAGGAGATGTCGGAGTTTTCAACGCCTCGGCCTACCTCGACTCCATTGCCGGCACCTGATCCAATACAAGGTACATCTCAGGAACTTGTGCTTCAGCCTACGCCACCGCCCTCAACCGCTCTGAGCTCAACGGTTGCGCGGCTGGAATTGTCGGATTTAATCCGACAAGCGATTTCACAGGCTTTGAAGGAACAACTTGCAGTACCGACTTCATTGTCGATGCCGATGATTTCTACATCGATGCCGGCAAACTTGCCGATGCCGGGGTCATTCTTGACTCAGGCACAGGGGGATTCGACGTCGACACCAAAGATCATTACGTCATCGACGTCAATATATGCCCAAATACCATCCTTTTCATCGATACCGATAACTTCAATGATACCGGTATCGACACCGGCGGGACCACCCTCGACAACGACATCGAGACCACCGGTTATTTCCTCGATGACAACAGTTCCAGATGATACTGACCCTCAGGAGTTAGCACTTTTTCAACGCCTTTTACAAAAATATCAAAAAGTTGTCGACATAACTCCTCAGAAGACCATAGAAAATATTCCTCCAATGATTTCCATCGATGATCCTTTACCTGGACCATCAGGTGTGTCCACTAATTTAAGGAAAACCCCAAGAACTCCATATCAGGAACCGGATGAAGAAGATTCTTGGGATGACCAAAGATCAAACACTTCTTCTGAGGAGTTCATGTCCGAACCCTCACCTCCTGAAGTAAGGAAAAGATCCCCGCCAGAGGACTTATCCTTTTCCAGTTTTGTCCAAGATATGGCAGATACAATACCATTCAAGCTGTCATCAGAAGAGGATTCAAGACAACATACCCTAGAGGTGCTACAGTTTGTGGACCCACCAAAACAGGTTCTGGCAATCCCTATCCACGAAGTCCTGTTGGACCTACAACAACGAGTGTGGGAACACCCATGCACGGTTCCAGCAGTTAACAAACGTGTAGACACTACCTACCTAGTGCAGCAGGCACCAGGCTTTCAAAAGGCACAGTTACCACATCAATCTGTGGTAGTAGAATCTGCCCAGAAAAAATCTAAAAGGGTACGTCCACATTCTTCAGCTCCTCCAGGGAAGGATCATCGCTTTCTAGACTCCCTGGGCAGAAAAGTGTACCAAGGTGCACTTCTATCTTCCAGAATCTCTGCCTATCAACTGTATATGACACAGTATCAAAGGGATCTCTGGAAGCAAATGGAACACTTCACAAATTCTCTCCCAGAACAATTCCAAGAATCTGCGCAAACCATCATTGCCAAAGGCCTGGAGGCTGGGAAACATGAGGTAAGGGCTGCTTATGACAAGTTTGACACAGCCTCAAGAACAGCAGCAGCTGGCATTACAGCATGAAGATGGGCCTGGTTGAAGGCATCAGATCTCAGACCTGAAGTGCAAGACAAGCTTGTAGATCTGCCATGCTGTGGAGATAATTTGTTTGGGGAAAAAGTACAGGATGCTGTCCAACAACTTAAGGATCACACGGAGACCTTAAGACAGCTGTCACAATTACCTCAAGAACCAACAACTCAGGCCCCTAGACGTTTTCCTCATAGAGAACCTAGACGACCATACTACAGACCAAGAAGGTACTACAATCAACCTACTAGGGCTAGACCTTCTAGGCATACCCAGCGCTCTCAGGCCAGGCAACCAAGAACAACTTGTACCCAGCCTCCACCACAGACTGGTCCAGCTACGGGTTTTTGAACACAAATCCAGAGATCAGACCCACCCTCCTAAACCCCAAACAACACATACCAGTGGGAGGAAGAATTTCCTATTTCCACTCAAATTGGGAAAAGATAACAACAGACCAATGGGTACTTTCCATTGTAGCTCAAGGATACAAACTAAATTTTCTCTCAATTCCTCCAGAATTCCCACCAACTTCCTATCCACAACAAAATTCCCAAATAATTCAATTACAAATAGAATTATCCACCCTCCTGACAGCCAGGGCCATTCAACCAGTGCCCAGGTCT
The DNA here is from genome assembly GCF_901001135.1 of Rhinatrema bivittatum. Classification (NCBI taxonomy): domain Eukaryota; kingdom Metazoa; phylum Chordata; class Amphibia; order Gymnophiona; family Rhinatrematidae; genus Rhinatrema; species Rhinatrema bivittatum. Next base: position 808,027,480 of record NC_042615.1, on the reverse strand, counting down.
CAGCAGGGCAGAGGATTCTACTCCAGATATTTCCTCATTCCAAAGAAAACTGGAGGCCTACGTCCCATCCTCGACCTCAGAAATCTCAACAAATGTCTAAAGAAAGAAAGGTTCAGGATGGTTTCTCTAAGCACAATGCTCCCACTTCTTCAAGTAGGAGATTGGCTCTGTTCTCTGGATCTTCAAGATGCTTACGCCCATATACCAATATACCCTCCTCATCGCAAGTATCTGTGCTTCATGGTGGGCCTTCAACATTACCAATACAGAGTACTGCCATTCGGACTAGCTTCTGCTCCCAGAGTCTTCACCAAATGCCTGGCAGTAATAACAGCACACCTACACAAAGAAGGTGTACATGTTTTCCCATATCTGGACGATTGGCTCATCAGAAGCCAATCTCAAAAAGGAGCAATACAGTCTCTCAACCAAACTATTGCTCTACTGCACTCCATGGGATTTCTCATCAACTATCCAAAATCACATCTAACTCCAAACCATCTCCTACAATTCATTGGAGCGGATTTGAACACCAACCTCTTAAAGGCATTTCTACCAGAGGATCGAGCAAACACACTGTCTCTACTGGCAAACTCGATTCACTCCAAGAAACAAGCAACAGCTCATCAGTTTCTAACATTACTAGGCCACATAGCATCCACAGTTCATGTCACTCCTATGGCAAGACTGGCCATGAGGGTAACTCAATGGACTTTAAGATCACAATGGATCCAAGCCATTCAACCGCTTTATTCTCCAATTCAAGTAACCCACCAACTACATTCTTCTCTACTGTGGTGGGTGAACAAGGACAATTTGTGCAAGGGCCTACCCTTTCAACAACCAGTTCCACAAATAACTCTGACTACAGATGCATCCACCTTGGGTTGGGGAGCTCACATAGGGAATCTCCAAACACAAGGAACATGGACAAAGCTCGAAGCAACATTTCAAATCAATTTCCTGGAACTTCGAGCTATACGTTATGCTCTGCATGCCTTCAAGGACTGCCTTACAAACAAGACTGTGCTGATCCAAACAGAAAACACGGTAGCCATGTGGTACATCAACAAACAGGGAGGGACAGGCTCGTACCTCCTTTGTCAAGAGGCAGCTCAGATATGGGGTTGGGCCTTGAACAACTCCATGTTTCTCAAGGCCACTTACCTAGCAGGCATTCACAATGTAGTGGCGGACAGACTCAGTCGTCAATTCCAACCACACGAATGGTCCCTGGATCCCACAATAGTGACCAGGATATTTCGACGTTGAGGACAACCAACAGTAGACCTCTTTGCATCACATCTGAATCACAAAGTGGACCACTACTGTTTCCTATACAACCTGAACAACAGGCCATCCAAGGACGCATTTGCTCGCCCTTGGAACTCAGGCCTGTTATATGCATATCCTCCGATACCACTCATAACCAAAACTCTAGTGAAGCTACAACAGGACAAGGGGACCATGATTCTCATAGCCCCATATTGGCCTCGACAAGTATAGTTTCCCACACTTCTAGACCTCTCAGTCAGGGATCCAATTCGTCTGGGAGTAGCTCCCACTCTCATAACTCAGGATCAGGGTCGGTTGAGACATCCCAACCTTCAATCCCTATCACTGACAGCTTGGATGTTGAAAGCTTGATTTTACAACCACTCAATCTCTCATCCAACATATCCCAAGTTCTTATAGCTTCACGTAAACCTTCCACAAGGAAGAACTATGCTTCCAAATGGAAGAGATACACTTTGTGGTGCAGGCAAAACGACATCAATCCTTTCACTTGCCCTACAAAGTCTTTACTAGACTACTTGTACCATCTTTCAGAATCTGGTCTACAGACTTCATCTGTAAGAGTACATTTAAGTGCAATTTCAGCTTACCATAATCAGATAGCAGATGCACCTATCTCTACACAACCTCTTGTCAGCAGGTTTATGAGAGGTTTAATTCACCTTAAACCACCAATTAGACACCCGGTCACACCATGGGATCTAAATTTGGTTCTAACTAAACTCATGCGTTCTCCTTTTGAACCCATAGATTCCAGTGATCTAAAATTTCTTACATGGAAAACTATCTTCCTCATAGCCATTACATCAGCTAGAAGGGTTTAGTGAGTTACAAGCACTTGTCACATATGAACCTTACACTAAGTTCTTACATGACAGAGTGGTTCTCCGTACTCATCCTAAATTCCTCCCTATGGTAGTTACGGAATTCCACTTAAACCAATCTATAGTTTTACCCACATTCTTTCCAAGGCCTCACTCTCACCAAGGAGAAAGAGCCTTACACACCTTAGATTGCAAGCGTACTCTGTCTTTCTACTTAAACCGCACTGCAGTCCACAGGAAATCCAATCAACTCTTTGTTTCCTATGACCCAAACAAACCAGGTAAAGCAGTGGGTAAACATACTCTATCCAATTGGCTAGCAGATTGTATACAGTTTTGTTACGAACAAGCAGGCCTTCCTCTCCAAGGGCGAGTAAAAGCACATGCAGTAAGAGCAATGTCAACTTCAGTTGCACACTATCGTTCAGTGCCAATACTTGACATATGTAAAGCAGCAACATGGAGTTCACTTCACACTTTTGCAGCTCATTACTGTTTGGACAAGCAAGGAAGACAAGATTCAGCTTATGGACAATCTGTCTTAAAGAACTTGTTTCCAGTATAATTCCAACTCCTTCTACAACCAAACTGCTGTGATCTTCAGCTGCTTCATTTTCAACAACAACATTCCACTACACAATGACTCAGCCTCTAGCTTGCTAATCACCCATATGTGAGGACTAGCATCCTGCTTGTCCTGGGATAAAGCAAAATTGCTTACCTTGTAATAGGTGTTATCCCAGGACAGCAGGATGTAGTCCTCACAGAACCCACCCGCCACCCCGTGGAGTTGGGCCTTATATTTTTATTCTTATTTTTTGCTAATGCTTTTGCTACATACTAAACTGAAGAGAGATACCTGTGGCAGAGAATATCATAGAATGCTGGGCATGCTCAGTGGCCTCACTGGGCCAGTCAAAAGTTTCTAGAAACTTTGACAGAAAGTTTTCCCGCCTGGGCTCCGTTCGGTGACGTCACCCATATGTGAGGACTACATCCTGCTGTCCTGGGATAACACCTATTACAAGGTAAGCAATTTTGCTTTACATGTATCCACTATCCTTTTGGCAGAATTTCCTTAGGTTGCCATTCAGCTTATTCCCTTGATTCCTGATATTATCTCTTGTTTTATAACTTCCTTTATGGTATATGAGTATGCGTATATCTCCTTTCTGCTAGGGTATACCTATTTAGGTCCTTAAATCTCATTCCATAGGGCTAATGGGGCAGGTTCTGCACCATTTGGTAGTCCTCTTGAAGTGGAAAATATAATAATAAAAGAAGCCACTTCTAACTTTGTATATGAAAATATAGATTTATTCTGATTATGAAAATTTAGAAATTAATTGATTTGGACATTGCATACATAATATATTAAACTTAATAACAGATGACAAGTAAACAAGCCTTATCTTATTATTAATTACAGTTTACATAATGTATCCTGTATAAGTAGCTTCTCTCATAATATCGTCTTGGGTAAAATAGTGGTAATGTGGTGCAGTTCTAAATTCTCAACTTTCATCTCTGAATTGACACTTACTCCAAATCATCCTGATGGATTAAATTAGGGTAAGTGAGGAGACAGGATGCGAAGATGTCTTCTTTCTTCAATCTTTTCTTTATTTCTGATGATGCAATTTTAACAGTGCCTTATATAATTTCTCAGTGCCTTGAAAATGTAGTTGAGTGCAAGTGTCTTTTTCTGATTGGAATTATGTTCCAATCTTTTCTCTCATGAAAGGACTTCATGTACAACATCTTATAAGAAGAGCCAGGTTATATGATGCTGGCCACATACAGTCATGGCTATAATCATAGCTGTTTTATAACACTTAGCAACAAATGTCTATCTGGAGTATTTTTACCTCTGACACTGTCTCTGCATTTTCTTCTGAATGAAGATACCATATTGCATGCTATTTAGATCCTCAGCAGTTCTTGTCACTCTCCAGTATACCACTGAGAAAATATAGAAACTTTAAGTCTTCAGTCCTTTTCGTAATTAAACAGTCATTTTCAGTATTTGCAGTGTCAATGCAACAAACACAAGAATCAATTATTCCATCACTCTACACTCTGACCGACTTCTACTACTATCTATTTCCGTTTGGAGAGGTGGCTTCTGAAATTGCACACAGTTCTCCAAATGAGGTCTTGTCAATGATTTGTACAATGACATTATCTATAGGTAGTACTTCTCTCCCTGTGTACTTCAGCATTCCTCTAGCTCTTCTCACTGCCTTGTAACTCTGTTTTGATCATAAGCTTGGAGTGGTCATATTTGATATCAAACCACTTTAAGGCTTGTGTTTAGTATTTGTACTCTCTGGCATCCAAGCTCTGCATGCTTTATATACATCAAGGATTGCTATTTTATTTACAGATTCCTGCCTCTGCAGTGGAGATGCCTGGATCAGCTGACATTACAGGGTTAAATGTACAGTTTGGAGCCATGGAGTTTGGATCAGAACCCTCCCTACCAGAGTTTGAATCAGCTTCCAGCAATGAAAACACCAGTCTGGCACCTAGCAGCTTGTATTCAAAACCCATAAGGTATTAAGTCTGAAAAACATGTTTTCTTTCCTGGAATCTTTACGCTACACTTTCAGAAGAATTTGCAATGGATTTATCCATTTTTACCTGGCTTAAACGTTTCCTATAACTGGCATAAATGTACATGAAGGATGTGTGGAAATAGTACAGTGCAGCTTCTATGGATCTGTGGTATTCAGAAAGGCTTAGACATTGCCCTGTATGCACTCAGATGATTGAGAGAAATTACCAAATGGATAATTGTGTTACACGGTCATTCATCAAAGTGTGTTATGGCATTAATGCCTGCCATAACGCACGCGATAGTTATCACGGCGCGAATGCAAACTTGTCAGATTTATTCAGAGGGTTGGGATAGGGAGGGGTTTGGGCAGGATTAACTAAAATGAGGCATTATTGCTCTGTGCAATAGCGTGCGTTATGCTATCGCACACTTTTAACGCCAGAAATAAATACACCATTTTTCCTGGCATTAAGCTGTGTGATACACCCGAAACAGCCATAACACAATTTGCACTAAATATTGCAAATTCCTTTTTGGGCATGGGGAGAAGGGAGTGGAATGGAGTAGAGAGAGAGCCTCTGGGGTGGCACACATAGTAGTCAACTATTTATACTGCTGTAGGAGGGCCAGCTAGTGACTCAAGGTGAGGTTTTGGTGGTTGTGTAGGGTTTTGGGGCCAGTTGAACAGCACAGTAGACCTCTGTGAAGATTTGACATCATTTGGAGTGAGGAAAGTCACACAAAGATGAGATTTCTACAATGTTCTCTCGTCCTAGCTTGATGGACTCTCTACCAGGGTGCTAACAAGCTAGAGCGAGAGAACATTGAAATAATCTCATCTTAGTCTGACTTTCCTCACTCCAAATGACGTCAAATCTTCACTGAGGTCTACTGTGCTGTTTGTACAGCTCACTCTGCTTGTAAAACTGGCCCCAAAACCCTACACAACCACCAAAACCTCAGCTCGAGTTACTTACTGGCCCTCCTATAGTGATATAAATGGTTGACTAATATGAAGGGCCTTATAAAGAGTCTGTCTCTCAAAAACTAAGGAAATGCCTGTGTGAGCACTTTGCAAGTAGCAAAGTACAAGTATCGTGGGGTGCAAAATCTTTAACACACATTGCGTTAAACTATCTATGCAAAGTGCTAACAGCGCATGGTGCGGAAATTCTAAAATTATAGCCACGCCCCTTTTCTTATCGAGGACGTTATCCATGCGAAAATTATAGCATTTTGATGAATCTAGGGTCTAGTTTGCTAGAGCGTTCCTGAGTTCTTTTATTTGGTACCACCAGCACAGAAGCCTTCAAAAAGGAGAAGAGTCTCTTACTGTTGACTCTTGCAGAGACTGTGGATTTCATATTTCTGCTATGTCCAGCTTCTCTAAAAAGTAATAAAACACCGATGGTACCAAAGCAATCTCTGTGAGGATCTGAAGCAGAGATTAAAGTAAATAAGAAAGCTGTACTCGGGACCGTACAATAAGTGGCAGAGGCACTGAAAAGAAAATGTAAAACTTTGTGCCAAGATATTCCATGGTGAATAAGAGATCGGAACTTAATATAAAGAAAAAGTCCATTTGTTTTCCAGGTGCCTCAGCTGGCAGGGATGGCTAGAAAATCCAGAAATAAAACAAATGCAAAAGACCAGTGACCTGGATGTCATTGTGCACTTTGGTACAAGAGACTTGGCAAATAATCAGTTATTAAATATTTAAGAGAAATTTAAGGAGCTTGGAAAGGGTGTTAGTTGGATAGCAAAATCTTGACCATCTTAGGTGTACTACATGCTTACAAAAAGGGAGAACACGCGAGTATCCTCACAAGGAATTTTAACGCATAGCTAAAACTTTGGTGCAAGAAAGGTGCTTTTGGGTACATTGGTGATTGGGGATGTTCCTGGGTTAAGGATCCTTACAAATGGGATGGTTTACCTCCCTCTTGGAAGGGCACTATGGTCCTTCTAGGACAAACAGGATGGTAGTCATCACAGATGGGTGACATCATCAGATGGAGCCCAGCACGGAAAACTTTTGTCAAAGTTTCTAGAAGCTTTGACTGGCGCACTGAGCATGCCGCTATCCGCACGTCCATGCAAGGTCCCCTTTAGTCTCTTTTTTTTTTTTTTTTTTCCGTGGTGCACTTGCCTCGCAGTTTTGGAGCTCAGCTTCACAAGTGTAATTTTTCTGATTTTTGTTTCTGTCCTTCCTCTGTCCAAACCCCGGGTCTCCCTTCTCCATATGGTGTCCCTTTCTCGGCATGGGAGGTTAACTTTTCTACCTTATCTGCAGTCTATTCCCGGTTCGTCACTTTTCAGTGGACCCCAGGTCATTGACTGCTTGCCGGTTGTTCTTTTTTTATGGCGTTATCTGGTTTTCGCCGGTGCCCCCAGTGCCTGTGGACCATGTCCATCATGGATCCGCATGAGGTTTGTATCCTCTGCCTGGGGGCATCACACAATGTCTGAGGGTGTCAACCATGCGACCAGATGACCCCCAAGAGCTGTTGTGCGCGTCTTGATAAAATGGAGAAATTGTTTGGCCCCAAAAAAGTCTGCTTCACCCTCACCGGCATCAGAATTATTGACACCCCAGGGTGAAGGGGAACTGCTCGATATGCTTCCCTCTCTACATCCCCAACAGCATCACCCAGGTAGCATGGGGACAGTGACTACTCTTCCATGGCCTCTCCACTTTCAAGGTGGGGATCCTCAGCATCCTCGGCACCGGGGAAAGACCGGGCAGAGCATTGTGGGAGATTCTGGAAACACAGACACCAGTCGCCATCGATGCATGGCACCAGTCCCTGTGCGGCACCGGTGGCTATCGTGCTGCCACCGAAGCAACCCCGTGGTGAGGAGGCCCCATTCTCTGATAGGCCCAGGAGTCCCAGGCATTCTCCACCTATAACGCTACTGGGCACCGTGCCTCCTTGGGGCTCAGAGGAAGCGCCCGTGACGCCTCGTCCCCCTCCATCAATCCTGTTCTCACAGGTTTTCCAGGAGGAGTTGGACCACAGGATGCAGAGTGCGATACTCCAAGCCTCATGGAGCATTGAACTGCCCCTGGCCTAGATACTGGTGCTGGAGCCCACGCCATCTATTTTTGGCACCCCTGCTCGAGTGTCTGGATGTTCTGCTTGGAGCCCTCCTGACGCAACCGGTGCCCAAGGGACCCTCTGTTCCCCAGCGGCCATGATGCCCCCCTCAGGAGCGATTCCCATTATTGGGTCTTCCGAAGAGGAAGATGCACACCGACCGTCCGGTGCAGCGGTTCCGAGGCCTCAGTTCCCCCCGAGCCTTTGTCCAGGACATCTGGCCTCCCAAGATCCCCAGTGCCCCAGCTACCGCCGGGGTCATTAATTCCTTTGGTACCTTCGGTTCCCTCGAGGTCCTCTGTGCCTAGGTCCGGGGATTTGTGCAGGTCTCACCCGCATAGGCCCCACGGGGATCTCAGCGAGGAAAAGGGCCCATGTGATCCATGTGGAGATGAATCTTCTGAGTCTTCCTTCAAGGTATCTGACGATCCTCTCTCGGAACCTTTGCTTCCAGAGGAAAGGCGTCTGTCTCCCCAGAGGACCTCTCCTTCATGGGTTTGTACGGACCATGGCCAAGGCCATCCCCTTCTAGCTTCTTACAAAGGAGGATATGCGGCATAAATGTTGGAAATCTCCAATTCGTCGATGCCCCGAAGGAGATAGTGGCTGTTCCCATCCACGATACTTTTAAGGACCACCTTCTCCAGATGTGGGAACACCCGATACCCATCTCCCCAGTAAATAGGAAGGCAACAGGCCTTGGGCTTCGAGAGACACCATCTCTCTCACCAATCTGTGGTAGTGGAGTCTGCTCTCTAAAAGAGCCAAACACACTCACACCCCTGCCTCAGCCCTTCCGAGGTGAGAGCATAGGGAGCTAGATGCCTTGGGTAGGAAGGTATTTTAGGGCGCCTTGCTTATTGCCTGCATAGCCTCTTATCAATTGTACATGACTCAATGCAATCATAATCTACGGAAGCAGGTTCAAGAACTTGCGGAGCACCTACCGCAACAGCAGCAGGAGTCATTCTCCGCTATCATGCAACAAAGTCTGGAAGCGGGAAAACATGAGGTGAGATCCACCTATGATGTCTTCAAGACCGCTGCCAGGGTGGCCACTGTGGGCATCGGTGCCCGTAGGTTGGCCTGGCTCTGTGCTTCCGCCCTATGGCCAGAGATCCAGGAGAAGTTGGCTGACCTCCCCTGTACAGGAGAGAATCTTTTGGGGACAAGGTCAGGGATGCGGTACCGCAGTTGAAGGATCACCATGAAACTCTTTAACAGCTATCCGCCAGTGCTTAAGACCCGCCGTCCTCCTTAAGGAAACCTTCTCGATCAAATTCTAGGAGGTCCTACTATAAGCAGTGGAAGTATTATCCCCCTGCCTCCCGGTCTCGCATGCCTCGTAGTGCTTCCAGGGGCCCTCCTAGACCCCAGCTGGCCCCCAAACAGGCCCCAGCGAAAAAGTAGTCGGGAAAATTCCTCCGAAGGGAGAAGTTCAAAATGGTCTCTCTGGGTACTCTGATCCACCTACTCATAAAGGGGGAATGGCTCTGCTCCCTTGACCTCAAGGATGCCAATGCCCACATCACCATCTTCCCCAGAGACAGGAAGTATCTTCACTTTGTGATAGGGAAGGCTCACTACCAGAATAGAACGCTGCCATTTGGTTTGGCCTCAGCCCCTCGCGTCTTCACCAAATGCCATGCACCTCAGATGCCGTGCGGTGCACGTCTTTCCTTAACTAGACGACTGGCTGGTCAAAATCGATTCCCAAGCAGGGAGTGCTGGATGCTTTGACCCTGACAAAGAGGGCACTGCAGTCTCTGGGGTTTGTTATCAACTATCCAAAATCCCACCTCTCTCTTTCTTCCTAGCTGGACTTTATAGGAGCCAGGCTGGACATGGCTCAGGCAAAAGCATTCTTACCTCGCGATCCGGCCCTCGCCCTATCCCCCCTGGCAACCTTGATACGTAACAGTCAGTGCGTAAGTGCCCGCCTAATGTTTTGCTTGATGGGCTAGATGGCAGCCTCCGTTCATGTTACCTCATTAGCCTGTCTCTGCATGCGCAGAGCACAATGAGCGTTACGGGCTCAATGGCAGCAGGCAACCCAGGACCTAGAGGCCCGTGTCTCCATCACACAACCTCTGATAGTCTCTCTATCCTGGTGGGAGAATCTCTACAGTCTGGAGCGGGGGATCCCCTTACAGGCTGCCCTGCCTCAAATAGTGCTTACCACCGATGCCTCTCCCCAGAGCTGGGGGGGACCCATGTGGACAACCTCCACACGCAGGGTCAGTGGATCGCTCGAGAAGCTCTATGTCAGATAAACTTCTTGGAGCTTGAGGCAATTCGTTACATGCTTTGGGCATTCCGAGACCGCTTGTCCCACAAAGTGGTCCTGATCTGAACGGACAATCAGGTTGCGATGTGGTACATCAACAAGCAAGGACACACAGGGTCGTTTCCTCTCTGCCAAGAGGCTGTGCAAATATGGTCCTGGGCTCTGTCGCAAGGGATGTCTCTGCGAGCAATGTACCTTCCCAGAATGCTGAACATGCTGAGAGACCAAATAAGCAGCTCTTTTCAACCGCACGAGTGGTCACTGGACCCGAAAGTGGCAGCCCGGATCTTCTGCCTATAGGAAACTCCGTATATGGATCTTTTCACCTCCCCATTCCAACTGCAAGATATTCAGGACGGATGGTCGTCCACCCTCCAACACCTTCACCCTTCATTGGGGCATGGATCTCTTGTACACATACCCATCTCTTCCGCTTCTCATGAAAACTCTCCTGAAGCTGCAGCAGAACCAGGGGACCATGATCCTAGTGGTGCCTTGCTGGCCCAGACAGGTCTGGTTTCCTCTCCTTCAGGATCTGTCTTATCAGGGATCCCATCAGCCTGGGGACTGCCCTGGATCTGATAACACAGAATCAGGGTGCTCTGTGCCACCCAAACCTCTGGGTGTTAGCTTTGACAGCCTGGATGTTGAGCACCTAGCCCTTCAGCCCCTGGATCTCTCAGAAAATTTTACCCATGTGCTGGTAGCTTCCAGGAAGCCTTCCATTAGGAAGACTTACAAGTTGAAATGGAAGAGATTCTTGGTGTGGTGTGAGGGGCAAGGATTAGTTCCATTTACATGCCTGCTTCCTAGATTCTTGGATTACTTGTGGCACCTTTCCAAGGCCGGGCTTAAAAACCACCTCAGAGTCCATGTGAGCGCAATTAGTGCTTACCATCGGGGTGTTGCTGGTACATTCATCTTAGTTCAGCCTATAGTAGGTTGCTTTATGTGGGGCCTGCTGCAGCTAAAGCCACCTCAATGGGCCCCCATGGTTTCCTGGGATCTCAACGTTATGCTGGCACGGCTCATGCATCCTCCTTTTGAGCCTATGTGCACCTGTGCGCTAAAATTCCTCACCTGGAAGGTTCTGTTTCTGGTGACATTTACTTCGGTTCATAGGGTAAGTGAGCTTCAGGCCCTGTTGAAGTACCCACCTTACCCGAAGTTCTTTCATGATGGCGTGGTTCTGCATACACATTCCAAGTTCCTGCCTAAGGTCGTGACTGATTTTCATCTTAATCATGTTACCCACCTTTTTTCCGAGGCGCCATTCCCATCAAGGGAAATGGGCCTTGTATACTTTGGATTGCAAGAGAGATCTGTCTTCTATTTAGAACACTCAGCAGAACACTCAGATGGACAATCCAGCTATACATATCTTTCAGTAAGAACAGACTAGGGGTCACTGTGGGTAAACAGACCTTATCCAGCTATCTAGCAGATTGTGCATAGCAGAATGAGATGCAATTGGGCCTTCAGGTGGAAGGCCAAGTTAAAGCTCACTCTGTGAGGACTATGGCTGCATCTGTGGCCCACTTACGGGCAGTCCCCATTGCCAAAATCTGCAGAGCTGCGATATGGAGCTCCCTGAACATGTTCGCTGCCCATTACTGCTTGGACAAGGATGGTCAACAAGACTGTAAATTTGGCCAGTCTGTCCTTCCAGACTTAAACCCAACTCTTCCTACCTAGGGGCTCTCTGGTTGAGACCAGGCTGTCTCCCTACCATCCATCAGTATCTCAGTTGCTTTGTGCCCATTGGCACCTTGTTCAGTACCTGTTGGTCTTGGTTGTTGCTGGGAGCAGCCTGGAGCTTGGTATTCACCCATCTGTGAGGACTACCATCCTGCTTGTCCTAGGAGAAAATGCAGTTGCTTACCTGTAGCAGGTGTTCTTCTAGGACAGCAGGATGGTTAGTCCTCAGGAAACCTGCCCGCCACTCTGCTGAGTTGGGTTCTCTTGCGTTTTGTTGTTTTAATTTTTCACTCGTATTTTGCTATGTTACGAGACTGAAGGGGACTTCCCGTGGATGTGCGGATGGCTGCATGCTGGGCATGCTCAGTGTGCCAGTCAAAGCTTCTAGAAACTTTGACAAATGTTTTCTGAGCTTGGCTCCAACTGATGTCACCCATCTGTGAGGACCAACATCCTGCTGTCCTAGGAGAGCACTTGTTACAGTTAAGCAACTGCATTTTATCCTTCAACTCAAGACCAACTTAGACCAGCATTTAAAGTAATTGAGATTGAGAGAAGGTGCAGATACATGACAGCCTTCAAAGTCAAACCCATAATAATTCAGATTACATGCAGAAAAAAAGAAGCAAAAGTAGGAGAGAGAGCTGTCAAAGTAGTAAATGGAAAAATGAGAGGAAAAAGAGGAGGAGCTTTGGCTTGGGAACCCATGTATGCTAGTGCTCATAGTCTTAACAAAATTACAGATCTGGAGGCGATCACGGTGGAAGCAGATTTGGAAATAAAGGCAATCACTGTCTTGTCATGAAAACCACGATTGACAGGTGATCATCCCAGGCTTTAAGCTCGTCAGAAGAGAGAGAGTGCAGAAAAGGATGGTGAATGGTGGGAGAGGGAAGGTGCTTTTTTATATTAGGGATACAATATTTCTCACAGGACAAGCAGGATGGTCGTCCTCACATATGGGTGACATCATCAGGATGGAGCCCAATCACGGAAAACTTCTGTTAAAGTTTCCAGAACTTTGACTGGCCCTTACTGGGCATGCCCAGCATGGCACTAACCCTGCAGCCAGCAGGGGTCCCCCTTCAGTCTTCTTTTTTCCGTGCAGCAGTAGCCTCACGGTTTAGGAGCTCTGAACTGATTCCTGACAGGAATTTTCCTCACGGACTTATTTAAAATTATTTTGCCCCACAGGGGTTCCTCCTCTAACTTTTCTCAGGCCGCGGTACTCTGGTAAGTTTTTCACCGTTTTTCGTTGATTACCGTCGAGTTTGACTCTCGCGGCCTACTAGCCGTTGACCGTACTGCGGCTCGATTTTTTCTATGGCCATGGCGTCGGGGTTTCGTCGGTGCCCGGACTGTACTCGCAGCATGTCTATCACAGACCCTCATAGAGTCTGTGAAATGTGTTTAGGCCGTGAGCATGGTGTCCTGACTTGTACCAAATGTGCCCTCATGACACCAAAAGGTTGCAAGCCAGAATGGAGAAGATGGGACTCCTTTTCCGTGCTCACACCCCAACGCCGTCCATCGCATCGACGTCATTGGAACCGGCACCGTCGAAGTCACACCACCATCGACAACCGTCCGGTAACCGCCCGCCATCGACGTCTTCACGGCCATCGACTCCCGATTCTCCCCCTCAAGATCGAGGGGATCGAAGGGAGAAACATCGCCATCAGCATCGTAAGTCTCGGACCCTCGAGGGAGCGAAATCATGGACCTCGCCACCGTCCGAGCCACCATCGAAGAAGCCCCATCCAGGAACAGCACCAACCACTCCTGCGACCGGGACATCGAGGCCACTCTCACCTGATCGGGGTTTGGGAGTCGCGATTCCGCCTGTAAAGGTGGTCCTTCCGACTGTGCCTCAGCCTCCTTCTTCCATCACGGAGCCGGAGCTGATTGCCCCAGGTCTCCGGGAAGAACTGGACCGGCTGGTCCAGGAGGCCATCGACAAGGCGATGCAACGACTCCAGGTCCCTCCGGCACCCAGAGTGGAACCGGTCACCGACCCGATTCCAGCAGCGCTGGCACCGCTGCTATCCCGGATGGAGGCGCTCATGACTGCCCTTCCACCGGTAATTCCCGGGTCTCCGATGGCCCCGGTGCGCTCCCCAATGACAGCTTAATCGGGAGGAGAAACACCGTTTCGCATTCCTCCTTCGGGGGTATTGCCTCAGCCATCGATGCCAAGTCGTCCCTCACCACCGATTCATTCATCGGGAGCAATACGCTCATCGGCTCTATCGATGCCTTCGATGCCGGCACAGATGCCCCCAGGGCGTCCACAGTGCCCCCGGTGATTCCTTCGATTTTCTCGGAGCCTCAGCTGGGCCCTTCAGGTATCCAACCCCCTTCTCATCCTACAGGTCAGCCTACTGATCCTTATGACACCTGGGGTGATGATACTTCCACAGACACCGATGACTTACCTTCACCTCCCTCTCCTACTGAAAGTAGAAAGCGTTCTCCTCCAGAGGACCTCTCTTTCATTAATTTTGTGAAGGAAATGTCAGAATTGGTCCCTTTCCAGCTTCAGACGGAGCAAGATGATAGGCACCAGAAAGTGATCACTTCTATTCCCATTCATCAAGTTCTTCTTGACCTCCTCAAAAAGAACTGGGAAAACCCTGGATCCATTGCGCCAGTACACAGAAAGGCTGACACTACTTATTTGGTACAGTCAGCCCCTGGCTTTCAAAAATCTCAGCTCGACCACCACTCAGTTGTGGTAGAATCAGCTCAAAAGAAAGCAAAAAGGACGAAGCCTCACTCCTCTACCCTCTTGTCAAGGAACACAAGTTCCTAGACAATATTGGTCGACGAGTGTTCCAAGGGGCCATGCTCATCTCCAGTATTGCTTCTTACCAGCTGTACATGACCCAATACAACAGGATCATTTTCAAGCAAATACAGGACTTCTCTGAAACTCTGCCTGACCAATTTCAAGAACATCTTCAAACCCTTGTCAACAAGGGGTTTGAAGGAGGAAAGCATGAGATAAGAACAGCTTACGATATCTTCGACACCTCCACTAGAGTGTCTGCAACTGCCATTTCGGCAAGACGCTGGGCCTGGCTCAAGTCTTCTGAACTTCGCCCAGAAGTACAAGACAGGCTCTCTGACCTGCCCTGTATAGGAGATAATCTGTTCGGTGAACAGATTCAGCAAATAGTGGCTGAATTAAAGGACCATCATGAGACCCTCAAACAGCTCTCATCGATACATTCTGACTTCCCTTCTAGACAGCCCTTCAAGAAGGACTCTAAGAAGTCATTCTTCCGCCCAAGGAAGTACTATCCTCCACCAACAAGGTCCCGAGTTACGAGGCCTTATCAGAAATCTCAGTCCCAGAAGCAAAAGCCACAAGCAGCTCCCCAGCCGGGGCCTGCTTCAGGTTTTTGACGTTCCCTTGGAGAGCAGCAGCCTGATTCCTCTGCCAGCCATACCAGTGGGAGGTCGATTGTGCCACTTTCATGGCATGTGGCAATCAATCACAACCGACCAATGGGTGCTAGCAATCATTGCTCAGAGTTACCACCTGAACTTTCTTGCTCTTCCACCGGAATCACCACCTCTACAAGCGTGGAGAGTAACCGACCACTCTGTCCCTCTGGAGCAGGAGGTTTCCCTTCTTCTCCAGTTAAGAGCAATAGAACCCGTCCCTCTTTCACAACAAGGCCTAGGGTTCTATTCCCGGTACTTTTTGATTCCCAAAAAATCCGGGGGGCTTCGTCCAATTCTGGACCTACGTGCCCTCAACAAGTACCTCCAGCGGGAAAAGTTCAAGATGGTAACCTTGGGCTCGCTTCTACCTCTTCTACAAAGAGGAGACTGGCTCTGCTCTCTGGACCTCCAGGACGCGTACACCCACATTGCAATAGCTCCAGCTCATCACAGATATCTCAGGTTTTTAGTAGGCCCAAAGCACTATCAATACCGAGTGCTTCCATTCGGCCTAGCATCGGCACCACGAGTCTTTACCAAATGTCTCGTGGTTGTCGCAGCCTTTCTCAGGAAAGAAGGTGTTCACGTCTACCCCTATCTAGACGACTGGTTAATCTGGGCCCCAACCCAGCAAGCCGCTCGATCGTCCCTGGATTTGACCCTACACACTCTAATTTCTCTAGGATTTCTCGTCAATTATGAGAAATCCTATTTAGTCCCATCTCAAACCTTATCGTTCATTGGGGCAGACTTGGACACCTTACAGGCAAAAGCCTTTCTACCTCAACAACGAGTGCAAACCCTCGTATCCCTCGCTCATCAGTTGCAGTCTCAGTATACAGCAACAGCTCGACAATTCCTTGTCCTCCTTGGACACATGGCGTCCTCAGTCCATCTCACACCAATGGCCCGCCTGGCCATGAGAGTCATGCATTGGACTCTGAGGTCACAATGGATTCAAGCGACTCAGCCTCTGTCAACCATTGTGCACATCACCGACGCACTCAGTCTGTCTCTCACCTGGTGGAAAGATCAGAACAATCTCCTCCAGGGACTGCCTTTTCACCTGCCAGATCCTCAACTCATTCTCACCACCGATGCTTCCAACCTCGGCTGGGGAGCTCATGTGAACGATCTGCAGTCACAAGGATTTTGGTCTCCAGAGGAAGCCAAACACCAGGTAAATTTCCTGGAGCTTCGAGCGATGCGCTATGCTCTCAGAGCTTTTCGGGATTGCCTATCAAATCACGTCATCCTGATTCAGACGGACAACCAGGTGGCCATGTGGTACATCAACAAGCAGAGAGGCACAAGCTCTTTCCTTCTGTGTCAGGAAGCTGCACAGATTTGGGCGGAAGCACTCTCCCACTCGATGTACCTCAGGGCCACCTATTTGCCGGGAGTGCACAATGTCTTGGCAGACAAACTGAGACGTGTCTTCCAACCGCACGAGTGGTCTCTCAATCCCTCCGTAGCGACCTCTCTCTTCCAGCAATGGGGTCATCCCCATATAGACCTCTTTGCGTCCCCTCAGAACCGCAAGGTGGACAATTACTGCTCCCTTATTCGCAGCAAGCGCTCTCAGCCCAGAGATGCATTCTCCCTCTCCTGGGCAGCTGGTCTGCTTTATGCATTCCCTCCACTTCCTCTTCTCTCGAAGACTCTCGTGAAGCTCCGTCAGGACAAAAGAACCATGATCCTGATAGCACCTCACTGGCCACGCCAAGTGTGGTTTCCCATACTCCAGGATCTCTCCATCCGCAGGCACATTCCCTTGGGAACGCACCCGCTTCTGATCACTCAGAACGACGAATGTTTACGCCATCCCAATCTTCAGGCCTTGTCCCTGACGGCATGGATGTTGAAAGGTTAATCCTTCAACCACTTAACCTTTCAGATTCCGTTTCTCATGTCCTGATTGCTTCACGGAAGCCTTCCACAAGAAAGTCTTATTCCTATAAATGGAAACGGTATACATCATGGTGTTCTTCGCAATCCCTTGATCCTTTTTCCTGTCCAATCCCAAGGTTTTTGGACTATCTCTGGCACTTATCAGAATCAGGGCTAAAGACCTCTTCCATCAAAATGCATGTCAGTGCGGTAGCCGCCTTCCATAAAGGTGTCGGGGATGTCCCTATATCGGTACAACCCCTCGTAACACGTTTTCTTAAAAGCTTGCTCCATATCAAGCTACCTTTACGTCCTCCGGCCCCTTCTTGGGACCTTAATCTGGTTCTCGGGCGGCTCATGAAACCATCATTCAAACCTCTTCACTCCTGTGACCTAAAATATCTTACATGGAAAGTGATTTTCCTTTTGGCTATCACTTCAGCTCGCAGGGTTAGTGAGTTACAGGCCCTAGTTACCTGTCCGCCTTACACTAAACTCCTGCAGGACCGGGCGGTACTCCGCACTCACCCTAAGTTTTTGCCTAAGGTAGTTTCGGAGTTTCATATTAATCAATCCATCATACTACCTATTTTCTTTCCCAGGCCCCACTTCAACCCAGGGGAACAGGCTCTACATACCCTTGACTGTAAACGGGCTCTAGCGTTCTACCTAGACCGTACAGTTGCCTACAGGAAGAGCACTCAGTTATTCGTCTCTTTCCATCCTAACAAATTAGGGCAACCTGTGGGTAAGCAGACTCTCTCCTCCTGGTTGGCAGACTGCATATCTCTTTGCTACCAGCAAGCAAGCATTCCTTTTCAAGACCGTGTTAAAGCACACTCTGTGAGGGCCATGGCGACTTCAGTAGCACACCTACAATCGGTGCAGCTTCCTGATATTTGCAGGGCTGCCATCTGGAGTTCTCTCCACACTTTCGCAGCCCACTATTGTTTGGACAAAGCCGGAAGAGAGGATTCCATCTTCAGCCAATCTGTCCTGGGTAACCTATTTCCAACGTGACGTACCAACATCCTTCCGCCTGCCCGGTGGGGTTCAGGATGCCCTCTACCAAATTCCACCCCAGTTGTTGTGCCTGTTGCACGCCATTGGGTACATTTCGTGCATGTTCGGACATCCTCAGCTCGGTACTCACCCATATGTGAGGACTACCATCCTGCTTGTCCTGTGAGAAAGCAAATGTTGCTTACCTGTAACATGTGTTCTCACAGGACAGCAGGATGTTAGTCCTCACGAAACCCGCCCGCCACCCCGCGGTGTTGGGTTCGTAACGTTTTGTTGTTTTATTTTTTGGCACTGCCTGTAGCTTTCAAATAAGACTGAAGGGGGACCACTGCTGGCTGCAGGGTTAGTGCCATGCTGGGCATGCCCAGTAGGGGCCAGTCAAAGTTCTGGAAACTTTCAGAAGTTTTCCGTGATTGGGCTCCATCCTGATGATGTCACCCATATGTGAGGACTAACATCCTGCTGTCCTGTAAGAACACCTGTTACAGGTAAGCAGCATTTGCTTAACCATTGAAACAATGGTTAAGCAGGGAAAAGCTGAATTGATTTGCCTTGTGGGAAAAAGAGTTGAATTCCGATATAAGAAGCATCAACAGGATGGCATGCAAGAGAGGTTCTGCTTAATGGAGACTTCAGTCTACCAGATGTGGGCTGGAGCCTATCTACTGCAATATCAGCTATAAATGGAGCTTTCCTCAATGCCCTGCAAGGGGCGTCTGATTAGGCAACTAGTAGAAGAGCCTACTTGATGGGAGGTTATACTGGATCTGGCACTGAGACATGAAGACTGTGTTGCTGTCTACATGGGAAGGGAAAATTTGGATGTAGTGATCATTCCCTGTACATGGGGTGGGGAACTGTTTGGAGAAATGGGAATTTATGTGTGCTCATCTACCCAAGTGGTAGAAAACCAGAGTGTGTGTCTGTCTGAACAGACTGGATGGGCCTATTGGTCTTTATCTGCTGTCATTTAGCATGTTACTTTGATAAACTGAGCAAATTTTATAAAGTAATAGGAGCAGAGCAGGGACTGGAATTTAGGAATCCTAATTTTCAAGCTTAAGCTGCAGTCATCAAACTATTCCTACTTTGAGCATGGTTTCTGTACTTAAGTTATATTTATATCCCACTTTATCAATCCTGAAAGATTGGGGGATATTAGAACTGCAGGTAGGTGGGAAGCTCCCGTGACAGCACAATGTCGTATTAATAGACATTGCTGCAGGGATCAAACCTATGGTCCTTGGAACATTTTTGTTAAATTTGGGAGGAGATTAAGGGCCATATATAAACATTGGGGGAAGGAAGGAGAGCATCAGGCTACAGGCCCCTTTACTTTGTTTTTGACAGTGCTATTTAACCAGATATTTATTTTATTTTAAAGGGTTTATATACCACTTTTACAACAAATGTTGGTCAAAATGGTTTAAAATGTATAATATACATAATAAATAAGCATAAGACATAACATAAAACAATCTACCTTATAAATGGCCTGTGACCGACGGCCCGCAAATGCGCAGTAGAGCACAGCTCTACTGCGCATGTGCGGGCAAGGACGTCGGTCAGAAAAAAAAATGGCGGTGGGGCCGCAGGAGCGGGAGGAGAAGCAGTGGCGCCGCGCGCGCGCGGTGCCGCTACTTCTCCTCCCCAGATCTGCCGGCAGATCTCGGGGGGGGGGGAGGGGGGTCACTGCCGCGCGCGCGGGAGTGACACACCCCCCCGAGATCTGCCGGCAGGAGCGGGAGGAGTTAATGGAGCCGGGTGAGGGTTGCGGGAAGTCGCGCTTACGGCGCCGGGAGGAAATGGAGGTGGGTGTGGGCTGCGAGGAGTCGCGAGTACGGCATCGGAAGGAAATGGAGGCGGGTGAAGGGAGGGACTGAGTGGGAGGGAGGGAGAGGGGGGGACTGAGTGGGAGGGAGGGAGAGGGGGGACTGAGTGGGAGGGAGGGAGAGGGGGGACTGAGTGAGTGGGAGGGAGGGAGAGGGGGATCTGAGTGGGAGGGAGTGAGGGAGAGGGGGGAGAAAGGGAGGGAGGGACTGAGTGAGAGGAGAGGGAGGGTGGAGAGGAGTGGGTGGGGGAGAGTAAGGGGAGAGAGAATGAGGGGGAGGTGAGAGACAGAGGGATGTAGCCCGTTTTAACGGGCTTAACGGCTTGTAAGAATATAAAATGTATAAAAAATAAAAGGGCATAGGTAAGGTCTGGAGCCTGGCAAATATAAGTGAAGTTATGTGAAATGTAGCAAAACCTGAAACAGCCTACTGAGACTTAGAGAGAGATCTGAATGCCAATGAAAATAGATAGGTCTTTACATTATTTTTAAATTCCTTGTGTGAAGTTAGCTGCCTTAAGTGATCTGAGATGGAGTTTCTCACTACTGAGAAAGCGTGTCTTCTAGTGATGTCTAGCCTTGCGAAGTGTACTGATGGAATTTCTAGGAGGTTTTTGTGTAGAGACTGTAACTGCCTGCTGGGTTGGTAAATGCAGAGTAAAGAGCAAAGCCAAGTTGAGGAATCATTATGTATTAGATTGTATAAGATAGACAGGACTTTAAATTGAATGCCGTAGTGGACTGGTAACCAATGTAATGAGTAAAGGATTGGAGTGATATGTTCTTTCGGAGAAGGGCCAGTTAGGAAATGCACAGCAGTGTTTGAATTAATTGTAACAGACGAAGTGCATTATCATGAAGACCAAGATAAAGGGCATTGCAGTAGTCTAGACCAGAGAAAATGAGAGATTGTAAGACAGTTTGAAAATCGTCAGCAAAAAGAAGAGGGCAGAGATGTTTCAACATCTGAAGTTTAAAGAAGGAATTTTTGACACTGGTAGAAATATGAGTAGACATGGTGAGACTTGTCTATGATTACCCTAAGGTTTCGTGCTTTTGAAACAATGGGGATAGACACATAGTCTATAGTTGCGAAGGAGGGCTACAAGTAGAGTGGGGGATAGAGGAGAGATGGGGGATTTCTGTTTTAGAAGTATTTGATTTCAGTTGATTGTGGGATAGCCATGAGTTGATAGTTTTAATGTAGAGGCATACTGTAGCAAGTGTAATAGAAGATGAGGAATACGACACAAAAAACTGAATGTCATCAGCATAAATCTTGAATTGGTGACACAGAAGTATTAGATAGATGTTAAACAGAATGGCTGATAATGAAGAACCTTGTGGAACACCTGAAGAGGGATGTACCAGTCAGATGAGCAGGGACCGATATTGATCTGATGACGGTGATTCAATAGGTAGGAATGGAACCAATTCAAAACAGTGTCTGCTATACCAATGGATTCAAGCTGATAGAGGAGAATTTGGTGGTCTAGTGTATCAAAGGCAGCTGAGATGTCAAGCATGAGACTATAATCAGTGTTTGCATTGAAGCCTCTTATTAGTGTGTCAAATGAGGACAGGAGTAGTGTTTCTGTGCTATGGCCTTTGCGAAGTCCTTGTTGGATTGGGTGAAGGATGGCATTTTCAGATAAGTAGTTAGTGAGTTGATGTAAAACATTTGAAGATATCCGGTTAAGAAGCAAGTTATCTGGCCAGATAACTAAAAAGATAAATACAAAAAGTATATCTCCCTCTGAAACCTATACAATACAGTACAATAGAATACATAAATAGAGGTCTAATATATGATCCAAATCATTTTTATACAACTTATCAAAAGTTTATTACAATCTGCTTTTATTAAATAACATCCAAAGTACAATGTATAAAATATGAGGTGCACCCCATAATTAATAAAACATTATATGATATAGCATCACATTTTATATATCCTATTGAATTTCAGAGATAAGTTATCCGGCTAACTTTAGCCAGATAACTTGTCCGCTTGCTGGCATATGAATATGTACCTCCTTATGTGCACTTAATTGTTTTCAGTAACCTTTATATAGTTTAAAAGTTGTATTCCCTAGGGGATGAATATGGGTACTTAATAGATCTGATACCCTGCTGCAGCAAAATTGTGGAACCTTCTAAAAAAACAAAACAAAAAAAAAAAAAACAACTTTCAAAATTAAACTGCTTGTTTTTAGATACATTGATGCACATGATATCCGCTTCCAATGCGACCTAATCCAATACAGGTCAGCCACTTGGCGCCCAGCATGCACATAGCACTTTAAATACATGCTTGCTTTCTTCTTGCTTTTAGTGAACCCTTGAATACCTCTCTGACAATTTCCAGTGCTGTGCAGGAGCCAGCCTACACTGCTTCAGTTATCACATCCTCCAGCCTGACAAGCGCATCCCAGAGCACCAACTCAGTAACCACATCATCCACCACCTCTTCCTCTTACGACCAGACTTCTGTGCACAGCAGGATAGCATACCAAAGCTCCATGCCAACGGCAGAAGCCGTGCCCAGCACGCTTACTGTGAGTGATTTCCAGAAACCTCACATGCTTTGGTGATTGAAACGCACACTCTGAGATACTTTCTTTCTGCGTGTTGACTCAGAACCTGTTTTGTTTCCCTGCCTTTGGTAGCGTTGGGTATTGTTTTAGTCTCTACCGAAAGGAAAGGTGTTTATTTAGGATATTTCTTTGGGAATCTGTTTTTATTCAGTTTAAGTAAGACCTTGAGATTGTAACTTGGGATATTGGTTACTTGTACTTTGTCTATAACAGAGCTTCCCAAACAATGGGTCGGCACCCCATATGGGG
This sequence comes from Rhinatrema bivittatum, assembly GCF_901001135.1. Classification (NCBI taxonomy): domain Eukaryota; kingdom Metazoa; phylum Chordata; class Amphibia; order Gymnophiona; family Rhinatrematidae; genus Rhinatrema; species Rhinatrema bivittatum. Next base: position 808,004,677 of record NC_042615.1, on the reverse strand, counting down.
TCACAAAACCTTCATCTGGGGTCATAAGTGCCTCAAATGTCAGGCTCTTCAGGCACCAACAACAGCATTAGTAGTGAAATGCAGCATGGGGCCTATGAGCCAGCATGCACTCACAGCCTATAAAATAGCCCTGCTCTCACATGAGGTTTCTGTGGTAATAGGAAGCCCTGAATAAGGAGGGATTGGGGCTGCTGCAGAGCCTGTGAGCTTGCACCGACTTTCTTAATGCTGCTGCCGCTTGCAGATCATCATTGGCTTTTGGACTAGCCATGAGGGGAAGGGAGGGTGGAGTGTGCATGGCTGGTGGAGATTTCCACTGCTCTTCTCTCCTCACCAACCACTGAATTTATCCAAGAGAAAAACATTGACCCTGTCATCAGCCTGCCCCTCTCTTCCCACCAGTTGCACCCACCTGTGGGCCAAGGCTCAAAGGAAAATGTTGCCACACTGACCCTGGCCAGGGCAATGTTTGGAAAAGGGTCTCTTTGAAGGGAAGAATAAGATGCAGAAATGGCTTGAGAGATGGATCACCTGGAGAGGGATTGCTTGTGGAGGGGGAGATAGGGAGTATGTAAGTAGATTGACTAGGTCATGTGAGAGAAGGGCTGGAGGAGAGGCTGAGAGGGGATGAGAGCGAGGAGGAAATGGGAGATGGAATGAGAGAGTGGGAATGACAGAGGATGTTGGGGGTTATAAGAAGGGCCTGGGGTGAAATGAATTCAGCTAGGAGATGTGAAAAGGGTTGGAGGGGTTGAGAAATGGAGGCAGGCTAGGGAGGTGAGAGGGGATCCGTGGAGGGGCAGAAGTTGAAAGAGGGGAGAAGGATAAAGAGAGGAGGTCTTCTGAAAGGGGTTGAGGTCCAGAGTAAGGACTGATTAGAGCGAGGGGATCAGCTGGAATTTGGGGATGCTGGGAGTGGAGTGATGGTTGGAGGGAGATCACGCCCCTGATAATTTGTTTTGGTCACCCACTGGGGTCATGCAAATTTTCAAGTGCTAAATGGGGTCACATTGGCTCAAAGATTGGGAATCTCTGGCCTATAAGAACTACCATGTGGCCTCAGAAAGCAATCAAACATTATTACTGAGCAGATGTTTGAACTTTAAAATACTTCTGAGAGCATTTAATTTGTCAGGAGTTTGAATGAATGTTATAACTGCCTTATGGAGATGCGTGTAGCAGTGGGGTAAGAGGACAAAACAGAGATTTTTTTGGGGGGAGGGATGGTGATGAAGGAGAGAAATAATATGAAACTTCCACTTATTTTTGTCTCATTCAGTGACCAAGAATCATGTTGTGTGGCTTTCAATCATATGCAGCTATGTCCATGGAATTTTTCAACTGGTTAGTTAGTGTCACTGTAATAATTTTTTATCTTTAACATTTCCCAGTAATGCTGTGACATGCCTAGTCTCAGTTGACCTTCAGAGTAGAAAACCTATGCTCTGAGGTTTTACTCTAACTCCTAGCCTGTGGAGCAGTACTTTCCATGGGTTTTTTAACTCCATACTTTCATCCTTTATTGTAACTTGCTTTGCAAATGGCTTTGGAAAGGCGAGTAATTTAATCCAAAATCCAGATCAGCTCATATAGCATTCTGAAACCCTGCCCCATGGAGATCATGACTAATTTTGAGCACAGCAGCAAGATTGGTTACTTAAGGTTCCATGGTTTGTGAAACAAGGTAGCATTACCTGGGTCTCCAGAGTACTCAGCACTGTGCTGCTAGTTACCCCTTGGTTCCCTTCCTTACGATCCAGATGCATTCCAGAGGTTTAATACTTTTCATTGTCTGTACATGTTTTATTTATAGAATGGACCTAATGGAGTCCGAGCACAACAAACTGTAAATGGTAAGTATAAGACTCAAGATTTGGTTTGCTTGGTTTTTCACTACCTGTGAATCTGAGGTGTGTTAGCGAGTGAAGTGCAAGAGCCTTTCAAGTCCTGGCTGAATTACTCAGTATTTTCCAGTGTTTGGGTAACTGAGCAGTTTAATTATTGTAGGTTCTGTAAGTAGTTTTGAAGAGATCAAATCATATTTATTTATGGAATGCCTTTCCAACAGAAAAGTTCAAGACATATTTTGCTATGATTTTCTGATTGTTTTTATTGTAAACCGGTTGGGTAAAATTGTTTTACAGGCGGTATATTAAGTATAATAAAATACATTTCCCATGGATAGCAGGACTGAATTAGCCATGCTGTCATGGGAACTGTCCATCAGGTCCCAGGAGGCACAGCTTCTGGGTAGAATACAGAGCTTTGTTCTGTGCAGCTGTGCGTGCCTTCCCGCGCAGAAACCAGTCTCTCTTTAGTCTGTTTTTTCTGCGCGTGGGATCACACGCGGGGCTTCGTTCTCCTCAAGCTGTACAAAAAAACAGAAGAAATCATGTCCAAAAAACCAGGTCCGCAGCCTTTGGGGTTTAAACCCTGCGATTGCGGCAAAATCATGTCTATCACCGATGGACATGATCGCTGCTATCGATGCCTCGGGCCCAATCACCAACAGGCCACATGTAAACACTGTAGCAGGATGTCGCCAAGAGCCCAGGCATCAGAGGGCCCAAAAGATCGAAGCCCTCCGAAGGACGCAATCGGGGTCGTATTCCCCACTTTCAGAGGCTCACTCGTCGCCGGGTCCCACGAAGCACAGGACCCCAAAGGTAAGGAGGGCGGCATCCGTAGAACCCTCCACCTCCAGGACTTGGGGATCCATCGGAGGAGGCCGAGTCATGGCAGTGATAGCCACAACTCAACAGAGCATAACCTGTAGCGGCCACAACTAAGAGTCTAAAACGCACGGAGTGGGCGACTCGTATAGACCTGCGTCGAATACCTCCGCAGGGGTGTTGTCGACGTCAACGCTTCTGCAACATGAGACTGAGAAGAAATCAAGACACAAGCCTTCACTGGTGCCGGGATCGGCGCACTTAGAACGGTCGACGATGCATGCGTCGAAACACTCAATATTGATGCACAAAAAGTCGAAGCAGACGCAAGGCGCGTCAATGGCGGCGCAAGGGGAGTCTGTCGACGCAGAAGGCGTCGATGGCAAGACAGAAAGCGTCGGGATCGACACATCAGACATTGGATATGGCGCAAGCTTTGTCAAAACCGACGCATGAAGTGTCTACATCGACGCACTCAAAACCATTGACGTTATATGCGTCTGTCGACGCATACAGTCTCTAGGCAGATTCAACCAGCATCTGCACTGTAATTCGAGGCGCATAATCCCATGCAACTGAAAAGGCCATCACCACACGTCTCGACTCAGATCTCCAGAAGTGAGGCCCACTCGGAATGTGGAAAATGGCATGGAAAGCGCCGGACGAAGTCGGTTGATAGCAACCCGCAATCTTCTCCATCCCCAGGAAAGGGAGTGGGTTTTACCCCACACCATATGGGCAAGGAGCTTTCTGGTTCATGCCTCTCAGACCAATTCATCTCCCCAAGAAGAGAGATTCACCATCAATCGACACCATAATCTGAGGAAGAGTACGTCAGAATTACGTCCTCCTCCTCCTCTTCCCCACGACGGACATCCAACCATGATTCACCAAAATCGACACGGGTTGGATGAAACGTCACCCCCAACAACCAGTCTGAAAGAAAAGGAAGACTGAGTTGGGAAGGGGGAGATCCTTCGCCGCCTCAATCAGCGATACAGGGAAACCGCAGATGCCGACGCAACCTGAGAGGCGTATTTCCAACTGTCAATGGCCCTGTCGGGACTCTTTGAAACGCTACAATCTACGTTTCAACTTCCTTCATCTCCCACGGGTAGTGCACCACCCACCCTCATTGCCAGAACAACCGAGGAACCCCTCTCCACCAGTTCCATCCCATCAAACGCCCATGGTACCAAGCAAGGCCCAATCACCGGCCAGGATTGGACTCTGATTCCTCTCCCTCATCATCAACGGGGTACCCATCAGATCCACTGGAGGGATACACCTGAACCATACTCACCACCAGAAGACCTCTCTTATCCAAAATTCCTGGATAAGATGGGGAGAGTTCTCAATCTACAGGTCCAAAACCTACAGGACCCTCGAGGGGAACGCTCGGACTACTCAGGATATTAGATGTACCAAGCTGAACCGCCTCACTACCATCTCACAAGGTTATTGGATTCAGTCCTGGAAAAATCATGGGAAACACCCTACACTATTCCACTGGTCTAAAAAAAAAAGACCAACCTCAATTTAGAATGCAGAAGTCCCAATTCTATTCTAAGTCACAAATCTATTCTATGCCACAACTGCCACCACTCTTCGTTGGTTGTGGAATCTGCAATGCAGTGAGCCAAAGGTCTTAAAATGCACGTGTTGGCACCTCCAGGAAAGGACCAACGAATCCTGGATGATTTTGGGAAAAGTTCGTATCAATCGTCTATGCTGTCCTCCGGATCAGTCAACATCCAATTCTACCTGGTCCAATATCTATACGAAAATCTGCAAACACTTTAAAGCAGCACTGGCCCACTCCAGAGTCGCCATCCCTAACTCAACAGATACAAGGACCTAGAAGAAGGCATTTGACACCTTCTCCGAACAGTGTACGAGTCATTCGAGTCATCGACTCGCACATCCCGCCTTGGCCATTGCCGCCCGACAAAATGGCCTTGCTTTCACTCCAGCTGCCATCGAGGAACTCCTTCATGAACGGCTGGCGAATTATTCTGCAGAGGCGAAATCTTTTCAGGGAAAATTTTCAAGAAACGGTTGCAAACCTGAATAACCAGGCAGTGGCTGTCCAATCGTTGACTCAAACATCATCCTTCGCTGCACAACATAGATATTACTCTGCCAACCGCAGACAACAATATCACCGTCGCCCCGATAGCAATATCAGCAGTTTCGCCCTGCTCCTTACAACCCACGCAAAGGGCAGCACCTCAAACCTCTTCAAGCAAGAAGGGGGTAGAGTAAGACCACAAAGAATTCAGGCACAGCAGCCTCAACCGGCGACAGGAAGCGACCCCATCTTTTTAATACAACCGCATCATACTAATCACTACCACTACACCCACCAGGGAGGATCACATTATGCCTACCATGCTGGGAGAAGATAACTACAGACCTATGAGTTCTAGAAATCATAAGACAGGGATACCAACTTAGTTTCCACAACAAACCCAATCTACCCCACCTAATGCCCAACCGAGTTCCATGTCAACAAACTCAATTGGCACAGGAAATTTCATCCCTACTCCAACAAAGAGCGATCCAACGAATTCCCATACATGCTCGAAACAAGGGATTCTATTCACTGTATTTCCTGATTCCCAAGAAAACAGGTGGGCAGCGACCAATTTTGGATATACGAGAGTTGAACACACACCTAGTCAAAGAGAAGTTCAAATTGGTGTCCCTCAAAACCATCTTACCACTTCTTCAACCCAAGGACTGGATGTGCTTGATAGATATGAAAGATGCTTACACCCATATTCCTATCCACCACTCCTCTTGGCGGTACCTATCTTTCCAGTTTCGAGAATAGCATTTCCAATACAGAGTACTACCCTTTGGCCTCTCAGCAGCACCCAGGGTTTTCACCAAGTGTATGGCAGTGGTGGTGGCACATCTACGTCAGATGGGCATCAAAATCTTTCCTTACCTGGACGACTGGCTCATAGTGGCATCCGCACCACAGATTCTCAATGACTACCTTCACCAGACATTACACTGTCTACACTGTTTGGGAATCGTAGTCAACTACCAAAAATCCAATCTGATTCTGAAGCAATCTCTGCACTTCATTGGGGCGCGTCTGGATACAATCCACACCAGAGCTTTCCTGCCAAAGGATCGGAGAATAGAGATGCGACGACTCTTCCACTCCATCCAATTGTTCAAACAACCTTCAAAGCGACAGGTATTTATCATCTTTGGTCACATGGCAGCAGCCATTCATACTGTTCCAAACACACAACTACACATGCGTCGACTACAATGGGGACTCAAGCCACAATGGAAACAGCACTCACAGGCCTTAACGTCACGAGTGACTCAGTCAATGCTGACTCAGTTCATGCTGGAAGATATAGCGTGGTGGCTCAAGGAACCAACGCTCAAGAAGGGAGCATTGTTCACTACACCCCCCCCCCCCCCCCCCCCCCCCCCCACAACATAGTTCTCACCACCGATGCATCTCGCAAAGGCTGGGGAGCTCATTTGGACCATCTGCAAACGCAAGGCCTCTGGTCCCCAGAGGAACAGAACCTGCAAATCAATCTACTCGAACTCAGAGTGATAAAGAACGCTCTCCAAACATTCCTTCCGCACTTAAGAGGTCGGCGAGTCATGGTCTACACCGACAATCAAGTGGCGATGTTCTACATCAACAAGCAAGGAGGGTTCCGGTTCTGGTTCCTCTGCAAGGAAACTGCAAATCCTGGAACATGCGTCACATCACTCAATACACCTTCAAGCAACGTATCTACTGGGGACCATCAACACTCAAGCCGACCATCTGAGTCACATATTCTACCCTCATGAGTGGATACTCAACCAACAAGCTGCGGATGCTCTTTTCAAACACTGGGGGAAACCGATCGACCTTTTTGCGACAGAAACTCAATGCGAGAGTCCCTCGCTTTTGTTCTGTATTGACCAGTGCTTATCGAACGACACAGGATGCGTTCCTCCTACCATAGACAGAACCTCTCATGTATGCGTTCCCTCCAATACCTCTCATTACAAGAACATTCCAAAAATGCATAAGAGACGCAGCTCAATTAATTTTGATAGCGCCGGCGTGGCCATGTCAACCGTGGTACACCCACCTTCTGCATCTATCAATAGCAGATCCAATATTGCTACTAGACCGCACAGATCTCTTGACACAGGAACAAGGAACTTTGCTCCATCCCATGCACAAATCGCTACACTTGACTGCGTGGAGATTGAGCGGCTCCTCTTGACAGAACAAGGAATCTCAATATCCGCGCAAACTATACTTCTCGCCTCAAGGAAGCCATTAACCCGACAAAACTATGGCTTCAAATGGAAGAGGTATTCGTCCTGGTGCTCTGCTAAAGGAATCCATCCATTAGACTGCTCACCAGAAAGACTATTGGACTATCTTCACTCTTTATACATCACGGGCTTGCAACTTCGTCTATCTCAGTGTGATAGCGGCCTATCACCGCCTGTATAGAGGACAGCCCATCTCTGTCCAACCCTGTATTTCCCGTTTTCTAAAAGGCCTGATTCACCTACAGCCTCCGGTTTCCAAGCCGCTGGTGCTGTGGAAATCTTAATTTAGTACTCAAATAACTGATGGTAGCATCATTTGAACCAATGGACTCAGCGCATATCAAATATCTTACTTGGAAGGTAGTATTTCTTATTGCCTTAACGTCAGCACGCAGAGTCAGTGAACTACAAGCGTTAGTGCACTACAGCCCTATCATAACAAGGTAGTACTTCGCACGCATCCTTCTTTCCTCCAAAAGTGGTCACCCAATTACACTTAAACCAGTCCATCAATTACCAACATTCTTTCCCAAGCCTCCTCATAATGATAGGGAACAAGTACTACATACATTGGACTGCAAAAGAGCATTGGCATATTAATAAAAGAAGAACGCATTCAGAGTCACAAGCGTCCCAATTATTTGTCTCTTTCAACCTGAACACTCCCGGTCTACCGGTAGCAAAACGGTCCATATCCAGCTGGATATCCCAATGCATTCAATTCTGTTACTCAAAAAATAACCTAACCTTGTCTTCGCAACCCTAATGCACACCAAGTGAGGGCAGTATCGACTTCCTTGGCACACCTACAACATGTGGCGCCCATAGACATTTGCAAGGCACCTGGTTTTCAGTACATACGTTCACATCTCACTACTGTCTGGATCAACAGATATCTGACTATGGTAAACTCGGACGAGTCTTTTTGCAAACCATGTCAACCTGAGCTTGTGACTGACTATCCACAATTTTAGATCACGCAGAATGACTTCTTAACTATATAACGTCGTGATCAGGAGCGTAGGACTCCCATGACAGCATGGCTAATTCAGCCCTGCTATCAACGGGAAAAAGAAAGCTTGCTTACCATAAACGGTGTTTCCGTAGATGGGATGAATTAGCCATGCTGACCCACCCACCTCCCTGGATAGTCAGCAACTTATATCATGAACTGCTAAATCACAGACTGAGGAGAGACTGTTTTTCTGCGCGGGAAGGTACGCGCAGCCGCACAGAGCAAAGCTCTGTATTCTACTCAGAAGCTCCGCCTCCTGGGCCCCGCTGGACAGTTCCCATGACAGCATGGCTAATTCATCCTGCTATCTACGGAAACACCATTTACGGTAAGCAAACTTACTTTTTTCAATAATGCAACAGTATTTTAAAAAAAATCCTTGTTTATTTTGTGTAAACATAGCATAAGCGTTGAATGGTATACCATATGAAAATATTTGTCTATTATACTGCTGTTACATGCTTGTATTGGCATTAATTTCATAAATAAAGTAGGAGAAAAGTTAGTACAATTGTGTGCGTTTGCAAGAAGTTTTCACCAATGTTAGGTCTATCAGAGACAAGAGTAGGTGAGCCAAGTACCCATCTGGGACACTGCATGTTTAGTACAACCTAGCACAGGTTTTTCTGGCTTCGGCTGCCCCAGCTTTGACCCTCACCTCTATTCCTATTTGTTCCTAAAACAAAGTATCTGTACCAGCACAAAGGTTAATATTTTGGTATTTCAAACAGTATGGGTATACAGTATGGGGCATTATATACAAGATGTATATAATGCCCCAACCTATAATTAACATCACAAGATACAAAAATTGTTAAAACAATGCTGAGAATAAAAATGCTGTAGAACATGTCTGCATCCAGAAATGCATTTTGGCTGATTTTCTTTCCTACCTTGCTTCCTTTCAACTTAGCCATGTATTTGACCTAGATCTCCTTGAATTCCAGCACTGTTTTTCTATCCACTGCTCTTTGAAGATGTAATTCTTACTTCTAAGTCTTCTCTTTTCAGGATTCTGACCATGACTTGTTCTAGAAATTTTCCTTTCCCTTCTTTTTTTTTTTTCTTTTAAGTGTTTGATTTTTTTACCCCACATTGAGATTTTTCCCTTTTCCAACTGTGTGATATAATTGTGTAAACCATCCTCTCTAATTTCAACTTTTCAAGTATATTGAATGTCTTTTGATAGCATTTTGACCTGTTGCAGCTACTTCATCAGTGCCGGCATCAAAGACCGAAACATCTCCTTCAGTATCCAGTGTAGGTCTCAGCCCACCGCCGTGTCCACCACCTCTTCACTTCTGCTTCAGCACCACAGCACACAGCAACAGCAGTGCTGTCCACACTGCCTCAGACTAGCGATCTGTCACAGCTCAACAGGTAAGAAACAGAGGGAAAGTGCAATAAAGAAAGCCAAGAATGAACAGTAAAGAAAGAGAAAAATAATAAGAGCAGGAATAATAGTGAATAAGTTTCTCATTCTTCATCAACAAGCAGGGCTGAATTAGCCATGACATGTGACGATGTCAGTTGATGGTGCCAAATGGACCCCCATCTCTCTAGCTCAGTAAAGTTCTACTGAGTATGTGCCGGAGTTTCTGCGCATGTGCTGCCTCGTGAGCCCCCTCAATCTTTTATTTTTTTTGTTGTGAGAATCCTTTTCTTTTTCTACTTTTCCTTTTTTACCTCACTGTCGGGCCGATACAGTAAGGTAGAAAGAGGTGCGTTAGGGCTGGGCGCACCCACGTTTGCCGCACGCACAGTTCAGATCACATACCGCTCGATACTCTATTAAATGGCATGCAAATGCAAGCCGCGTCCAACGCGCGTCCATGAAGCGCAATCCATTTTACTGTATAGGTGCTATACAGCACCTATACAGTATCCTGGGTGCGCTGGTACCTGTCATTTCAAATGTCATTTCAAATGACATTTGAAATGACAGGTACCAGGAAGTGGATCCCAACTTTAACCAAAAGAAAACCTAAAAACGGGTACGTTCATACACTTTTGCTGACTTGGGGGCCCGTCAATTTGGGCGCTCAAGCCAGCGAAGCGTATGAACGTACACCGTGACGTCGCGCGCGCCCGTTCATGTGCTTTCGCTGGCTTGAGCGCCCATGCACTACGGACGTGTGTTCATCCGACTTCGCCAGCGGGGGCCGCTGGAAGCCGCTTTTGCCGCCAGCTGCCCCCGGGAGAAAGGGGAGCCGCGGTGCGCGCCTCCGGAGGAGGGCAGAGAGGGTTGAAAGAAAGAAAAAGTAAGTTAACTTTGGTTACACTTATTCACAATACTTTACATGTCGAGTCGCTTTTCGCCCTGCGCCTTGCTTCAGGAGGAGGGGATTTTAGGTTTTCCTTTTGGTTAAAGTTGCTTCGGGAGGAGGGCGAGAGAGGACTGGGGTTGCCCCAGAGACCGGCACCCAGGGTCGCGGCCAGGGCAGGTGAGCGGGGGCTGGGGGAAAGTTTTGCCGTCTACCCTTACCTCTGCCTCTAAAAGCAGGGGTAAGGGTAGGCGGTAATTAGCAGGTTAAAGACGTGGCTAAACTGCAGTTTAAAAAGGGCGATAGTCGGGGCGCATGTTACTGAATGGGAGGGGAATAGCTAATCCGATCGTTTACATCTCATATACATGCCGCGGGTGGAAAGGGTTACCCGTTGATTTAAAGAAGCGGTAAGGATGGGTGTTAAAAGGGATAGTGAATCGCAGGTTGGACTAACGCGGCCAAATTGTGAGTAGAAAGCGGGTTAGAAGCAGGGTAACCGCGGCCGCACTTTACTGTATTGGCCTGACAGTCAGCAGCCCCTCAACAGCACTTTTCAGTGCTACAAAAAAGATAAAAGTTGAGAGATTGGGTTCAGGAAGGCAACACCTAGTGGCTTTAAAAACTCTCTAAGACTCTGGTTCTAAGAGGTCTGTCACTGATGGCCACAAACATCTGCTACAAGTGCCTCTGGCCTAATCACAACACCAGTTGCTATGATGGTGAGTGGATGTCTTCTAGATTCCAGAAAGACAGAGGAGCTCTACAGGCTAGTTAAGAAATGGAGTGCCTCCTCTGGCTCCCTCCTTGCCAAGTTGAGCAAAGACATCTCTGGCAGGGCTCGCCCCCACCTACGGTGCCAGACCCCAGATCCGCCATGGCTGCAGGATTGAGCTAGGCATGAAAGTGCTGGACACAGAGCTAACATGCTCCAGAGCACACTTCTGAGCCTAGTCTCCTTCTTAGGGTTTGTTGGTGCCAAAGAAGTGCGATTTGGCCCCAGCGATGTGGAAATCATTGGTGCTGTTGATGCAGAAGTTCTCAATTACATAGATGCAGATGTCTGTGGAACAGCCAATGCCAGTTCCAATAGGCCCCGATGAGGATTCTTGACAAGTGCCCTCCTTGTTTTTTTGCACCTTTATCACTGACCTTCCTCCTGTTTCCAGATCCCAGATCCTCTAAAGCTCCATTAGTGTTGTCTGCCCAGAGCATCCAGCCTGGACCCTTCCACTATATCTGGAAACACCAGAACCCATCTGTTCTATCGTGCCTTTGGTCTCCATGCATCCGTAAAGCTGGTTCAGCCAAGAAGAGGTCCCTACCTGAAGTCCGGTACATGCTTCTCAAGGGGGTGACCCTATACTAGTCTCAGAAGAGGATGTCTCTTCTCCAACTCCAGCCCAAGGACACATCAATCTGTGGATCACAGAACTGGTGAAGACTCTTTACCTCTAGCAGCCAGTGATGAGGACACCCTTCATCCTCAAGTGGATTTGTTCCCTCAAGTGGGAGTCCCTCCTGTTTCCATGCCATGGAAACACCTATCAGAAAATTCCAGTGGAGGAAGCTAGCACAAACCTCTGTCGGGCAGACTATCCTTCTCGCTGGAGGAGTCCAGCCAATATTCAGAAGATGAAATGCAAGGCACAGCCAACTGAGACCTTCCCTGGAAGCTGTCTCTCCAAGATGACCAAGGTCTCTGTCCCCAATCACCATCTTATTTATTGGTGTCATAGGTTAGCATCCCTCCACCATTCGGGTCAGAAGAGAAGTTTACAGAGATTATTTCAGACCCTTTCCTGACTTGCTGAAGCATTCCTCTCTGCCAGAAGACCTCTCATACTCTTTGAAAAATTGGGTAAGGTAATCAGTCAACATCTGGAAGCATAATGAATCCTGTAAGGAAGTCTTTACCCTACTTAGGATATTGGAAACTCCCTCTGAATAAGTAATGATCCCAGTTCATCAGATTTTATGGAACCTGCAAGTAAGAATGTGAGATAATCTGGCCTTCTGCCCCTGGTAACCAGGAAGCTGAATATCAAATACAGAGTGTAGCAGTCTCCTGGTTTTGGTTTAGTCCAATTGTCCCACCAATCAGTAGGGGTGGAGTCAGCTTTGAAGCGGGCTAAAATGACGCTGATATCTTCTAACGCACTACCAGATAAGGACTCCAGGTTGCGGGACAACTTTGGGGAAAAAAGTCTTCCAGAGCTCGATGCTGAATGCCCAACTTTATATGGTCAATACTTACATGACTGCATCAAAAAGCTGAAACCCATTATGAAGTCCCTGGACATAGAATGCAAGATATATACCTAGCACTCCTAGATGCCGAAGAGTGTAAGCGGCAACTCATCCAGTTGGTGTACGAGTCTTTTGATACAGTGACAAGATTCTCTGCAATGGGGCAGTAGGGCATGCTGGGAGGCCTGGCTGAAGGCTAGCAATCTAAGGGAAGACATATATGAGAAGCTGGTCAACATCCTGTGTTGGGGTGACAATCTTTGGGGACAAGGTTAGAGAAACTGTCACCTCGGTTATGGAAAAATATGCGGCCATCCATCCCGACAGCAGGATCAAGCAGCCTTTCTCTTCCAGGTGGCCTTACTTTGCTTTTCTCAGTCCTCCTTTAAGAGATGCCCTTTCTGCCAATTTCAGAGACACTACCCTACACATTTGCTATGAAACAGCAACTTCCAACTCAGTATGCCTGCGTAAGACGTCAGCCTAAAAACAACTCAGCAGTCTCAGTCCAAGCTAGGACCTAGTTTTGATGAGTCCTATTTCTCAGGACCTGACCCCTCCAGTAGGGGGAAGGATTCATCTGTTCTTCCACGAGTGGAGGAAGATCTCCAAGGAATGTTGTATCCACAAAACTGTGGAATCTTGTTACCATTTGTGCTTCTGTCAAGCTTCTAGTGCTTCACCAACATTCAGCCTTCAATCCAGATCCATCTCACTTGACCTAACTTTATCTTTGAGGTGAAGTTTATTTTTTAGCCAGTGTGCAATAATAACCAGTCTCTCCTGACGAATGTGGCAAAGGATTCTATTCCCGTCATTTTCTTATCTCTAAGAAATCATGGGGATTGATTTATGAATACTAAACTTGGAGGAGTTGTGGAGAGAAGTTCAAGATGAATATATCCTCCACACCATCCCCGAACAGGAAACTGGATATGTATTCTGGATCCAAAAGATGTGTATGCTCACATCTCTATCTATCCTTCCCATTGGAAATACTCAGATTCACCGTGGAGAATTCACAATACCAATACAAGGTTCTGCCCTTCGTTTTGTTGGTGGCCCCGAGGATTTTCATGAAATGCTTGGCGGCAGTAACTACTGGAGGGGTCAGGTCCTGAGAAATAGGACTCATCAAAAACTAGGTCCTAGCTTGGACTGAGACTGAGTGTTTTAGGCTGACATCTTACGCAGGCATCCTTGAGTTGGAAGTTGCTGTTGCAATAGCAAATGTGTAGGGTAGTATCTCTGAAATTGGCAGAAAGGGCATCTCTTAAAGGAGGACTGACTCTTCTATATTCTGTAGAGGTTGGGATTTGATGGCTGGTTCCTAGATGCCCTTCGCTTATTATATCATGCACCCACTGCTGTTATCGTAGCCAATAATGTTCACTCAGAAGTGTTTTCTATAACCCGTGGTACCAGACAAGGGTGCCCCTTGTCACCCTTGCTTTTTCTGTTACAGTTAGAGCCTTTATTACTGTCAATTCTCGATATGGGGCTGATACGGGGTATACGCATGCACCATGAAATTTTTAAATATGTTGCCTTTGCTGATGATGTGATGCTCTTTTTGTCTAGACCCCAGCGCTCTTTACCTCCATTAATGCAGCTTCTTGCTGAGTTTGGCAGTTTTGCGGGCCTTCGCCTTAATCCGACTAAGTCTGAGGCATTAGCCTTTCCGGCTACCCTTAGAGAGAGCTGGCAGGGTGATTTTCCATTAAAATGGGCTGATGGCTCCCTCCGCTATTTGGGGGTGATCCTTACTTCCCCTCTTACTGGTCTTTACGTGGCTAATGTTAAGCCTTTACTTCAAGTGACTCTGGATAAACTCCGCACTTGGCATGCCTTGCCTCTCTCTCTGTGTGGCCGTCTCAATTTATTTAAGATGGTGCTCTTACCAAAATGGCTATTTCTTTTGCAAAACTTGCCTCTTTTGCTTAGTCGTCAGGATCTTCGATCCATTGACAAAGCCCTACGGGTTTTTTTATGGAGGGGAGGTAAAGCGCGTATTTCGTTGGTGGATCTTCGAGAGCGCTGGGGAGAGGGGGGATTGGGAGTCCCGGACTTGCGACTCTACAATCTGGCATGCAATCTCCGTATTCTACGGGATTGGATGTTACATCAATCCTCCTCTGTTCACATAACAGCGGAGTCGGCCTTGGTGGTGCCTTTTGCTCTTTCTTATGTTGTTCAAGCTCCCGCCCGGGAACTCCCTTCCGTGTTACTTCATTCTTCAGTTGTTACCCCGATTCGAGCTACGTGGCGGCTGGTCACCAAGCTGCTATGGACGCCTCGGTTGTGTGTGCCCCTGTTGCCTATCCAGGGGAATGGTGCCTTTCTCCCAGGCTCCCAGACCAAGGGGTTCCAAGACTGGCGGGCACAGGATCTTACTCACCTGGGACAGGTTATAAATGATGATGGTCAGTTGCTTTTATTTTCTGACCTGCGCTCTAGGTTTGGGTTGAATGCTTCTCATGTTTTCCCATACCTCCAACTTAAGCATTATTTTCAGTCCTTACCGATGGACCCTGGCCCGGTGGAGGTTCTTACCTCCTTAGATAAGGTTTTGAGGTTTAACGTCCAGAGGGCCCCCAAGCTATCCCAGTATTACAAGACTTTAAAAGGTGTCACGAGAATTGAGCCATATGCATTATTGCTTGAACGCTGGAATAGGGATGGGATATTTGCTCTTACAATCCCCATATTAAAGGCAAGCTTTGGACGAATCAATCACATTACTATTAATATGTATTACCGAGAGATGCATTATAAGTTTCTGCGAAGGGTTTATATTTCTACCCAATTGGCTCATCGCTCCGGCTTGGTCCAGAGTGCAATTTGCGGTAAATGTCATGGAGCAGTTGGGCATCTCTCTCATTCTTTTTGGGCGTGTCCTAAAGTCCGCCGATTCTGGGGACGGGTCGCATCTTATTTAATGGACTTTTTGGGGGTTAATCTGCCTATAACGCCACTGCTGTTCCTTTTTGGCCATTTCCCACGCATTTCCTTGAAGCAGGGTCCCCGTTATTTTATACATAAAGCTTGCTTGGTGGGGAAGAAGGTTATTTTATTGTACTGGCGGGATCCGAGTCCCCCCTCATTTTGGACTTGGCGCAACCATTTGCATCACTTGTTGCGCATGGAGGAATTGGGCTCCCGGGTGGATCCTCGCTCCCGCCGGCGATTTTTACTGATTTGGGACCCATATTTGCAATCACTATCTCCCCAGTCACGAAGTTTGGTTATCAATGATTGCTGAGGTTGCAGTGGAATCCACCTCTTGAAGATTCAACATGGCCTCTGGACGTATCACAGGAATCTACGTGCATGGACTCTGCCTTTGGACATTTCACCTTCATGGGGGGGAGGGTGGGAGGGTTGGGGGGGGGGGGGGGAAGGGGTGTTGTTGGTTGACCGCTGTGGAGCAGTTGTTATTGCATGGTCTGTGTGGAGGACAGTGTACCACCTCTCCAGACCAACTTTTTGGTTCTACATTTTGGCTGTGTTGATTGTATAATAATAATAAAAACCGTTTGATACTAAAGGAGGACTGAGCAAAGCAAAGTAAGGCCACCTGGAAGAGAGTGGCTGCTTGATCCCTGCTGACAGGGGATGGATGGCCACATATTTTTCCTTAACTGAGGTGACAGTTTCTCTAACCTTGTCCCCAAAGATGGTCACCCCAACACCAGGATGTGGCCAGCTTCTTTATATGTCTTCCCATAGATTGCTAGCCTTCAGTCAGGCCTCCCAGCATGCCCTACTGCCCATTGCAGAGAATCTTGCCACTGTATCAAAGGACTCGTACACCAACTGGATGAGTTGCCGCTTACACTCTTCGGCATCTAGGAGTGAAATGCTTGGTGGCAGGAGTATGAGAGGTCTTATTGCCGGGAAATATGCATTTTCCCTTACCTGAATGACTAGTTACTGATAGTACCTTTTCAAGCAAGGGTGTTAGGACTCTTTGAGGAAGACTATTCAAATCCTTCTCCTTAGACTTGTTAGTCATTCTCCAAATCAAAACCTCATCCCAAAATCGAAGCTTATCGGGGCTTAGATGCTAGAAGAGAAAGCATCCTCCTTCGGAAAGATCAATTTGCATTCGAGCAGCAGGTCCAGAACTTGCAACAGCAAGATGTCTCAGAATGGACAATTCTGGTTATCCTCTGGCAAGCGATCTCTGACTCGTCTGAATGTGAGGGCTCTTAAGTGGGGCCTCCATTTTCAGTTGGATCGGCTGAATCAACCTGGTCTCGTTCCACAGTAGTAACTCTGAGATGATGACATCCCTTCATTGGTGGCTGGACCCCCTTGGTTCTGGGAATAGGGTCTCCTCTTCGAGCCTTACCTCATCAAGTGATATTAGTTAAGGATGCATCCACCAGAGGGTGGTGAGCAATTATAGTTTCTTCTTGAATTCAGACAACATAATTGGTAATGGAACATCTGCTTCATATCCACCTCTTAGAGTTGTGAGTCATCCAGCATACCTCAAGAGTGTTCTCACCTGCTTCAGGGAAAGAGAATTTTCATCCAAACTGACAATCAAGTAGCGTTATTCTGAGTAAACAAACAAAAAGGCACAGGATCCTGGACTCTTTGAGAGTCTCAAAGAATTTGGGAATGAGCCCTCGGTCATGGGGCCTTTCTGCAGGCAACCTACCTTCCAGCATAATGATGGATCATCTCTGCACAGATTCCAACTAGTCTGTAGATCAAGGCGTGGCAAACAGGTTGTACCACTTATGGGGGTGACCATCCATCAACTTGTTTGCACTGGAAAGCAACAAGAAGGCCAAAAAAGATGCTTCCTTGAAGCAAATTAAGATCTCTTTTGGATGTTTTTCTGTATGCATTTCGACCACTTCCACTAGTGACAAGGACAATTCAGAAGGTGCTCAAAGATTAGGCAATTCTTATCCTCATCACCCCAGCATGGCCAGACTGGCATGGTTTCTCTCATCAAATTGTTAATCAGCCCTCCAGTCCCTCTGGGAACCAATCTAGCACTATTAACCTCAAGAGGAGTCATCTGTCAGCTAACCTCCCCTTCCTCATCCTTGACTGCATGGATGTTGAATGTTTCAATAGTGTTGTCACTGTCCACTTTCCAAAGAGGTTGAGGACATTGTGATCTCAGTCAAGACACCATCCTATAGAAGAATGTATGATTTAAATGGAAGTGTTTCTTGTCTTGGTGTCAGATGGAGTCATCTGACCCGTTCGCCTATATTCCCTCTCCTCTTCAGGTCTGAGGATGTCATCAGTGAAAGTGTATCTTAGTGCCATCGTGGCTTACTACTTTCAGGTATACACCTGTGACCCTGGAGAGTTGACTACCTAGCTAAGTTAAGCTCTGTGATCAACTAAGGGGCTCATGAGGCAATGTGCCTAGAGGATCTCCTGTGCATGGTCAATAGTAAAAGTTTTACTGAGCTAGAAAGATGGATCTGTTCACTGTTGGATGATGTCACTACATGTCATGGCTAATTTATCCTGCTATCTACGGAGAGCCCCGTTTACAATAAGTAAACTCTTGATGTAAATAATAAATACATATTGTGGATAGCATCCAGAGAAGATATCCAGCCTTCCAGCTGTGCACTAGATTATCTCCCCATAGAGAGGAAGCTGAAGGCTTTTTGTTTGGTTGGTTGTTTGTTTTTTTTTTCTCAAATAAATCTGGTAACCTGACAGCTGGATTGTGAGACAACTACAACTCATGCCTTTTGAAAATCCCTCCAACTTGCCTGCCTAAAAGGGCATCGAGGCCCTGTTTCCAACAGGACCAACTTAGGTCAGAAATCTCTTCCCTTTTACAGGCCTGTGTGGTCAAACCTATTCCTCTGCAGGAGAGAAGCAAGGATTGTACTTCAGAGAGAAGAAAAAATTAAGATGACTTCTCTAGGGTCCAACAGAGGTAAAAGCCAATCTGGGGCTTTTTCTTGGCTCTGCCTCTTTTCAGAGGGACATTTTTCATTGCCTTTCACTAATTTCTGGATGTTTTGAACCTATAGCAGGACCCTTGCTGGAGGGGACTTAGCTCAAGCAGTATCTTTAAAAAAAATCCACTTATTGTGACATCACTTCTGGTCTGGCAATGGTAAAAGCTGACCTGGCCCAGTTGGTGGCCTTGACCTCTGAAGGAGGTGAAGACAAGGGGGTCTTCCCTTTCATGTTTTGCTTACTTGCTAAACTCCACTAAGAAACTGTCTTCAAGTACTGTTGGAGTGCTGAGTCACATTCTGACCATTTGAGGTTATTGCTGTTTTGGAGTGGGTTTTTATACTAATCCTCTATGAGGGTGCTTTTTCCTCTGATTTTCCTGAAAGTTATCGTTCAGAGGGGAAAATACAGAGTCTTACAAATCCAGGAGATGTAACCTCATTCCTCTTTTCTGGTCAACTTGCCAATTTGTTCTGTGTCAAAGCTGGAGTTTGGCCAGGTTTCTGTAGTGGATATTTAGGATCCTTCATGTTGTAGAGTAATACCATTTTCACTTATAGATTGAATAAAGTACAGGAGCAGCATACCCATACATGCTGCAGTCATGACCGCATGTCCACACTGCAGGAGGAAGAAGGAAGTTGCAGGTGGAGCAGGGAGACTGAATATACCACCAAAGCCGGGGCTTCCAGTGGAGGGAGACCAGAGTTGCTACTGCTGTTCCTGGGAGAAGATCCCAGAATAAGCAATGGAACTGGCCTGGAGGGAGTTCTAGATTTGCCATTGGGGAGAAAGGGTAAAGTTGCCACTGGAGCCGCTACTGAGAGGAGGAGGCATGGGGAACTGTGTCTTTCTGGGAGGAGGACACTGCTAGGACCAATGAAAAAAAAAGGAAATGCTGGGAAAAGATGGATGAGGGATGTAAGAGTAGGGAAGGAGAGAAGGGAAATGCTGGGAAGAGGTTTGAGAAGAGATGATGAGAGAGAAGGGAGAAAACAATGGAGATGCTGGGAAAAGAAATTAAAATAGTTATCTTGCCCTGTCAGTGATTTTCAGTTATGATTTCTCCTGATTTTCTCCTGTTTTGTTCTTTTTGTAATAAACCTCAATTCTCAGCAAAGCCTCCCAACCCTCCAAAATGAAAGTGCCTTATAAATACTCATATTCTGAGATCAAAAAGGTGGATGATAATGGATCTTGTTGATCACAATATTGGTATATTTTGCATTGTGAAACATGGCTGTACAGAAGTGATACAGTGATATTTTCACATCTGTGTCCATTGCTTATAAAATTTACTTGCAGTCTCTTTTGAACCAGAAAGATGAAGGTGTTGCAGTTATTATTGACAATAAAATTCAGCAGCTATAAATAATTCAACCATGGTATACAATGTGTTTGACATGGGTATTTATTAAATGGGGATTCTTTTCTTTTCTTTTTGTTTTTGTTTGTTTTTTGTTATGCTTCTAAGGAAAATGAAATATTCCTTTGGATCTTCTTCATTGTAGATTTTATTATTAAGGCTGATGTTATTGATATGGGTTCCGGCTATGTATTTTTTTTTATGCTATGCATTTGCATGGGTTTGCACAATTAGTAGACAAACCAACGCATGTCAAAATATTCTTGACGTTTTTATGTATTAATGCTGCATCTAGACATGTAATTAATGATCTTAGGATAGATCCAGTGGGCTCATCTGATCATTTTTTGCTTAAGTTTTAGCTTAAGGTTATGGACTCTTTGATTTTAACATAAACTTTAGCTAAACTCAGGGATAGGAAAGATCTTACCGTGGCTAGGTTTCTAGATTCTTCTAATCAAAATTTAACATTTTATTACTGTTTGTTCAAGTGTGTCAGCTGAAATCTCAGTGAGGCTATAACATATTTCGGTGCCATCAGATGGAGATAAACTGCTCTGCCAATTAGTTGTGACCTCAGGATGTGTTCCCTAGGGGCATAGATGGATTTCAGCGTATTGATACATAATGCTATCTGTAATGTATTAATGCTTATTTTCTAAAATGTTCCACAGGTATTTTTAATAGATATAAATTCTCTAGGAAAGCAAAAATTGCCACAAGTAAACCTAGAGTTACGTACCAAACCATCTGAGAACAGATGATTGGGTGTTGGTGGATTTGATGTCCGAGGAACTGGTGGTGCTTGCATTGCTACTGCTTTGTTGAGTACTCTGTGCTGTAAACTGGCCCCCAACCTGGAGATTTCAGCTGCTCAAGGATCTGTGAGCCCGCAGAGTTGGTCATTTCCAAAGACCCAAGATCACCAGAGCCAAGAACAGAAGACTAAGAAATAATAGAACACATTGCATTATTAGTATTATTTCTCTTCTATTGTTCTGTTTGTCCATATTTAAGTTACAATTAAAAATTCAGTCACGAATTGTCACGTTCACAAACAACACAGCAGGAAAGCAGTGCTGCTAATCAAGCACCATCCAAGCTCAAGGCACAGAAATTTGATAAAAATGAAAGTGCCAGCAACTCTAAATTATATCTAACAAGAATTTATTTAAAGCACATAAGGATGTGCATTCATCACATTGATTTCGGCAGTTCTCCCAGGACAAGCAGGATGGTAGTCCTCACATATGGGTGACATCAGCAGGATGGAGCCCTATCACGGAACCCTTTTGTCAAAGTTTCTAGGTCTTTGACTGGCACACTGAGCATGCCCAGCATGCCACCAACCCTGCATCCAGCCAGGGGTCCCCCTTCAGTCTCTTTTTGCACGCAGCAGTTGCCTCGAGGTTCTCAGGAACTCTGTGAGAATTTCTCACAACTTTTTCCTCTCGGAATTTTCTTCAAAACGTTTTCCCCATCCCGGGGTCCCCCATCGACCGTCGACCGCCGCTTAAGCCGGTAAGTTTATTTACCTCGTTCTTTGCAGTCGGTTCCCGACGTTGCTCCTATCGGTGCCAGATGTCCAACGACCGCGCGCCGCTTTTATTTTTCAAAAAATGGTGACCGGTTTTCAGAAGTGCCCCAAGTGTCTGAGGACTATGTCCATTATGGACCCTCATAACGTCTGCGTCTTATGCTTGGGGGCCTTCCCATGACGTCCAACTGTGTACCAGTTATGCCCAAATGGCACCAAAAGGCCACTGGGCCCGCTTAGAGAAAATGGAACACCTTTTCAAAACTAAGCGCTCGTTCCCCTCTACGCCGGCCAAAAGTGCACCGAGCCGGAAGCCATTGTAGTCATCGACCCCATCTCCATCGACGTCTCAGCATCGGGACACTGGTGAATGGCTGTCACTGGCATAATCTCGCTCAAAGGCCTCCACATCTTCGTCCTCTGTGCCAGAGAAGGACCGGGCCAAGCACCAAGAAAAACACAGTCATTGACATCGACGAGACCCATCTTCTGGAATGGGCACAGACAAGCCCTCGACATCGATGGAACCACCGACCAAAAAGTCCCGGGGAGAGGGGCCCCCATCCTCCTCTGGACCCGGGACACCAAGGCATTCCCCACTGGCAACTGTGCCGGGAGCCGAGATTCCACATATTACTGTGGACCCTCCGGCGGTGCCCATGGAGCCTCCAACCCCGGCAGCTGTGTTACCCACACCAGCTTTCCGGGAGGAATTGGACCAGATGGTCCAAGAGGCAGTCCTCCAAGTGCTTTGAGGATTTCAGTTGCCACCGGCACAGACTCCTATGCCGAGACCTGACCGGTACCTACAATGCTGGCTCCGCTACTCGAAAGACTAGACACCCTTATCTGAGCACTTACATCTATGCCTGTGCCTTCCGGACCGATAATGCCTTCGAGCCCATTGGTTCCTCCACCGACATCGACCCTGATTCCTCTATCATCGGACGATGAAGATCGTGATCCGTCAATGCCGGACCCGATTCCAGGGCCATCGGGTATATTACCACCCCGACGCCCATCGAAAACATCGATACCATTGGTGCCTCCACCGGCCTCGGTGCCGCCTCTGTCTATTTCAGTGCCTCCACCGATTCCATCTGTGCCGCCAATTGATCTGGCTAGATTAGGACTTCTCCCTCCATCGGAAGAACCACAGGGTGGAGGAGACCAGCCAAACGATCCCTGGGGTGATGATTCATCTGACTTCCAGGATTCTGAGGACATCCTATCGGAGCCTTCACCTCTGGAAGAAAGACATTGCTCTCTTCTAGAGGACCTCTCATTTGCCAGTTTTATAAAGGAAATGTCAGAAACCATCCCCTTTAAACTGCAAACTGAAGAGGATGCCAGACACAGGATGCTGGAAGTTCTCCAGTTCGTGGATGCTCCCAAGGAAATGATGGCAATTCCAGTCCACGAAGTTCTGCTTGACCTGCTACATCGTACCTGGGAGCACCCAAGTACAGTTCCACCGGTGAACAGGAAAACTGATGCTACCTACCTGGTTCAGTCAGCTTCAGGATTCCAGAAAAGCCAGCTCCCTCACCACTCTGTAGTGGTCGAATCCGCTCAAAAGAAAGATAAGAGGTCCTGGGTCTCATTCTTCTGTCCCTCCTGGCAAGGAGCAGAAATCCTTGGACACCTTTGGGTGCAGGGTGTTCCAGGGTTCTATGTTGATGGCATGTATAGCAGCCTACCAGCTATTCATGACACAGTACTCTAGAAAACTTTGGAAGCAGGTTCAAGATTTATTTATTTATTATTTATTTTATTTAAAAACTTTTATATACCGGCATTAGTAAGCATACATCATACCGGTTCACATTGTAACTGAAAGGCTGAAATTACAATCAACAGGGAGGGGAAGCAGGGAGGAATATACATAGTGCAGGAGACAATGAAAAAGAAACATTAAAACTGTAACAGGCTATTTACAGGTCTGGATATACAGGCTATTTACAGGTCTGGATATACAGGTTTCTCCGAATCCCTGCCAGAGGAGTTTCAAGAGGGATTGAATTCCATCCTCCAGAAGGGCCTTGATGCTGGAAAACACGAAGTCAGAGCTGCCTATAATATCTTTGAGACTGCCTCAAACTGTGTCAGCAGCAGACATAAGTGCCAGACGATAGGCATGATTGAAATCCTCAGACTTGCGTCAAGAAGTTCAGGACAGGTTAGCAGACCTTCCCTGCACAGGGGACAACTTGTTTGGAGAGAAGATCCAGGAAGCAGTTGTGCAACTCAAAGACCATTATGAGACATTGCGCCAACTATCTACTGTTCCCTCTGACTTTTCGTCTACTACCAAAAGACAGTTCAGAAGGGATCCCAGGAGGTAAACATATAAAACCCGTAGGTATTACCCTCCTCCATCCCGGACTCAACCAACCAGACCCTATCAAAAAGGTCAACCTCTTCAGCACAGGCCTCCAAAAGCCCAACCAGCCCCACAGACCTGGTCCTGCATCGGGTTTTTGACTCCTTTCTAAAGAGCAAGAGTCAACCCCCGCCTCCAACAGTATTTCCTATGGGAGGCCGCTTGTGCCACTTTGCCAACATATGGCACACAATCACAATGGACCAATGGGTCCTTTCAGTGGTTGCCCACAGTTACCATCTAAACTTCCTCACGCTACCACCAGACTTTCCACCTAGTCTGGTGTGGAGTTTAACCGACCATTCTCCACCTCTCAAGGAGGAACTGTCAATCCTCCTGCAGTCCAATGCCGTAGAACCAGTTCCCCGACTGCAGCATGGAAAAGGGTTCTACTTCCAATATTTTCTAATTCCAAAAAAGTCAGGCAGCATTCATCCTATATTGGATCTTCGTGCCCTAAACAAACATCTCCGCAAGGGAAAGTTCAGGATGGTAACCTTGGGCACCATGCTCCCTCTCCTACAAAAGGGAAACTGGCTCTGCTCTCTAGATCTTCTGAAGGCATATGCCCATTTAGCCATAACCCTTCCACATCGCAAATATCTCAGATTCTTAGTCGGTCACTGGCATTTCCAATACAGAGTGCTACCATTCGGCCTAGCGTCAGCACCCCGCGTGTTTACGAAATGCCTCTCAGTAGTAGCAGCTTACCTACGACAACGCAGCATCCACGTCTATCTTTATGTAGACGATTGCTACTCAAAGGTCCATCCAAGGAGGTAGTACTTCAATCCCTCCATCTCACTGTACAGTGAGACCACTGTACAGACCACGTCAGACTACGTGGTCTGACGTGGTCAGACCACTGTACAGACCGTCAGACCACGTGGGACCCCAGCCGGCCCTCCCACACGCGGCTTCAACAAATCAGAAGCCAAAAGTCAGGGACCGAAAGAAAAAAATAAAAAGGAACTGATGAAAGCAATCAAAAAAAAGGTAAAAGCCCTTCAAATTGGGGCCAGCTCTTCCGGCGTCGTGCAACAAAGGGGCTTGCCCCTTTGTACGCCCCTTCGTACAGCCCCCAGACCCGACCGGACCGGTCTCTGCAATACTTTTACAACTTTACTCCTATCAAGGTAGATTTCCAGCATCCTTCACATTGTCTCTCACGCCATTTAAAGGCCCACGCATCAACAGGCATGCTCCTCTCAGCCATTCCCACCATACACCACCGTAGGAGACATACAGCAACAAAACCCGGCTTCTCAACCACCCAACAACAGCAACAACAAAAAAGACTCATCCCCATCATGCTCTCACCTCTCAATCAACTCCTGGGTCTTACCCTATTCTCCCTAACTCTTCTGAATGCTCAGTCATTCACAAAAAAAAAACCCACCTTTTATATGACTACCTCATGGAAGAACAGCCAGACCTGTGCGCCATCACAGAAACATGGCTAAAACCCGAAGACTCAGTCCTCCTCAATCAACTCCCATTACAATCCTTCGACATATTCTCCATCCCAAGACCGAAAAAAAGAGGAGGCGGCCTGCTTCTCGCTGCCAACAAAAATCTTGGTCTGTCGCTCCATTCATCTGTCTCCTCACATTCCCTGGAATTCTCAGTCTTCAAATCCCCCAATTTACAAATAGGCCTTATCTATGCCCCCCCTGGTCGTCTCGACTCAGACCCGTCTCCATTAATAGAACCCATTGTAAAACACATCAACATTGACATGCCATCCATTCTGTTAGGAGATTTCAATCTTCATGTGGACACCACTCCTCGCTCATCTAACTGTGAATCCTTCCTCAACTCCCTCCACTGCATGGGATTCACACAGCTCATCAACAAACCCACCCACAAAGCAGGACACACACTGGATCTCATCTTCATCAACCAAGGCCTTAATCTAGCTTCACATATCAATTGTTTGCCAATTCCTTGGTCAGACCACAAACTTATCACTACCTCCCTTCAAAACCAACATTCAACCCCTTCGGTAAAATAGAAATCCACACTCCAACTCAGAAAGTTATGTAACCAGGAAACCCTCATCTCTCACCTAGCTTCGGAGTTAACCGAAACAGAAATCGACCCTTCAGACGCTGACTCTGCCCTTTCCTCTTGGCTAAAAATCACCAACAAAGTGGCAGACACAACCTGCCCTCTTATAACCAGTCATCAATGCCAAGAATGATTAAAAAAAACCCTTGGTTCACCCCACAATTATCCAACCTGAAATGTGAACTTAGAAAAAAGGAACAGAATTGGCGAAGGAACCCCTCTTCTTCTAACCTCTCGGCCTTTAAATCGCTCATGCATAAATACTGGATCGTCATTCTTCAGACAAAAAGAGACTTCTATTCTCAAAAAATCAATCACTTCTTCTACGACCCAAAAGCTCTCTTCTCCCTAGTCTCATCACTGACCAAACCACCAACCTCAACTATTCCAGATGACAAAGCTGAGTCAAAAGCCTCCGAACTTGCCACATACTTCAAAAACAAAATAATCAACTTACTTGCTTCCCGTACAGTTAACACTGTTCCTACTCAGCACCAGCCATGCCCTTCAGCTTGGTCATTCAGCTCTAGTAATTCCCAAGCTCCCTCATCCTCCTCATGACTAACGACATGCTTAGAGGATTTCGATCTCACATCCCCCCTAGAGATAGAAAACCTTCTAAGAAAGCTCAAGCCATCCTCTCATCCACTTGATGCGATCCCAGCGAACCTTCTTCTAGCAAGCACCAAAGACGTCGCTAAACCTATCACCCAGATCATCAACCCCTCTCTATCTCAGGGCCTGGTCCCATCTTGCCATCTTAAAACCCTTATTGAAAAAACCTAATCTCTCTACAGATAACCCAGCCAACTTTCGCCTGATTGCCAATCTTCCGCTCATTGCTAAAATCCTGGAGAGAATAGTCAACAAACAACTCTCTGAATTCCTTGACAATAACAATATCCTCTCCCCAGCACAATTTGGCTTTCGAAAATCCCGTAGTACCAAAACTCTTCTTCTATCTCTGTCAGACAACATCCTCATGAATCTTGAAATCAAACAGCCCTGCCTACTCATCCTCCTCGACCTCTCGGCCGCCTTTGACACGGTCAATCGTGACTGTCTCATCGAAAGACTATCCGAGATCGGCATCAAAAACAAAGCCCTAAACTGGTTCAAATCTTTCCTCCAGAACAGAAACTATAAAGTCAAGACCAACAACAAGGAATCACTACCGTTCAGCTCCACATTAGGGGTCCCTCAAGGTTCATCGCTATCCCCCACTTTATTCAACATCTATCTCCTCCCACTTTGTCATCTTCTATCTGATCTAAATTTAATCCATTTCTTATATGCAGATGACGTCCAAATCCTTATTCCGATCACTGAGTCTCTGCACAAAACCATACTTTTTTGGAACTCCTGCCTTCTCTCCATTAATAACCTCCTGACAAACCTGAATTTAATACTCAACGCCGACAAGACAGAGTTTCTCCTGATCACTCAAGACGGTAACCTTCCACTATTCAATTCTCACTCTTCACAGCTCCCAGTTTTCTCCCCTCGAGTCAGAAATCTTGGAGTCGTCATGGATAACCAACTAAATTACTCAGGTTTCATCAACACCACAGTAAAAGAGTGCTACTACAATCTCCAAGTTCTAAAAAGGCTTCGACCCACTCCTCCATTTCCACGATTTCAGATCAGTGTTACAATCAATCATTTTCTCGAAAATCGATTATTGTAACTCTTTGCTTCACGGCCTTCCCATCAACACCCTAAAGCCTCTTCAACTTTTACAGAACGCAACAGCAAGGTGTTTCACAAAATCCAACAAAAGAGACCACATAACACCGATCCTAAAGAAGCTCCACTGGCTCCCAGTCAAATTCAGAATACTATACAAACTTTTATCAATCACCCACAAAGCTATTTTTAACAACACTCCACTGGACCTTAAAATTCCTCTTCAACTTCACACTTCAACTCGCCCTATAAGATTAGCACTAAAAGGCACTCTACACGCTCCTCCCATTAAATCATCCTTAAGGAAAAGAGCTCTATCTGCTGCAGGCCCCAAACAGTGGAACTTGCTTCCTCCCGAGCTCAGGCTGATTCACTGCCCTACCAGGTTCAAGAAGAGACTCAAGACATGGCTATTCGTTCAAGCCTACCCACAATTTTCTTGAGCCATCCACAGCCTCCACCAACCATCACAGATTATAGCCTCCACAGACTGCCACAGACTATAGCCTCCACAGACTGCCACGGACTTTCCACAGTCTGCCTCAGACTTTCACAACCCTTGACCTAAGCTTATATTCTCCCACCCACAGTAGCTCTTCCCCTCCCTCCATTACTTAATTCCCTCCTATTGTAACCTTACCCTATCCAATCGCTGTAATTGCTAACATTGCTCTCTTCCCAGTTATGTTCACATTTTTCTCTTCCCAGTTATGTTCTCCAAGTTGTTCACATCCTTGTTCATTGTAAGACATATTTTTGTCAGTATGTTTCTACTGTTGTAATGTAAACCGGAATGATAAGTAATCCTGTTACTTGAAATTCGGTATAAAAAAAAGTTATAAATAAATAAATAAATACAGCTACTACAATCCTTGGGGTTTTTCATAAACTATCCCAAGTCAAATCTGACTCCATCACGTACCCTCTCCTTCATCAGAGTGGACTTAAACACCATAACAAGCCAAAGCGTTCCTTCCAAAGGACCAAGCACGCACATGATCAACCTTGGCCAAAGCAATTACAGACTCGCCGAACCACCACAGCTCGTCATCTACTAACCTTACTAGGTCACATGGCGTCCATGGTCTGCGTTACCCCAATGGCTCATCTAGCCATGAGAATAACACAATGGACTTTAAAGGCCCAGTGGTCCTAATCTTATCAACATATGCCCACATTGTCCATGTCACCAGCCAACTTAGTCTCTCACTAGCTCGGTGGATACAAGAGTCCAGTCTTCAAATAGGACTACCCTTTTAATCTCCAGAACCTCAGATTACACTGCAACAGATGCCTCCAACCTCGGTTGGGGAGCCCATGTCAACAACAGCAAACCCAGGGAACCTGGACCATGGCGGAATCAAAGCACCAGATAAATTTTCTGGAGCTCAGAGCAATACGATATGCCCTATTTGCTTTCCATGATTGCCTATCCAACAAGGTAATCCTAATTCAAACAGACAACCAGGTAGCGATATGGTACCTCAACAAGCAAGGGGGCACATGCTCTTACCTGCTCTGCCAGGAGGCAGCGCAGATCTGGGCCTGGGCTTTCTCCCATTCCATGCTACTGAGGGCAACCTACTTGGCGGGCGTGGACAATGTGATGGCGGACAATCTCAGCCGGACCTTTCATTCCCACGAATGGTCCCTAGATCCCACTGTGGCGAACCAAATTTTCCACCAGTGGGGCCGCCCGCACGTAGACCTCTTTGCGTCAATTCACAACTGCAAAGTAGAAAACTTCTACTCTGCACCGCATGCCGCAAGACACCACTGAGGGATGCCTTCACCCACTCGTGGACAAAGGGTCTTCTAAATGCCTACCCTCCACTTCCACTCATCAGCAAGACTCCTGTGAACTTATGGCAGGACCGGGGCACAATGATCCTCATAGCCCCTCACTGGCCGCGACAGGTTTGGTTTCCCATCCTACGCAACCTCTCAATCCAGCAACCAATTCGCCTGGGCACAGATCCAACTCTGTCTTTGACAGCATGGATGTTCTCTGTCTTTGACAGCATGGATGTTCAAAGGTTGATACTATAATCCCTTAACCTTTCCGACAATGTGTCCCAGGTCCTCGTAGCTTCACGAAAGCCTTCTACTAGGAAATCTTATCGTTCCAAATGGAAAATGTTTTCCTTGTGGTGCACAACAAAGGAAGTAGATCCCTTTTCCTGCCCCACACCAAGGTTTCTGGACTACCTCTAGTACCTCTCTGAGTCTGGCGTACAAATTTCCTCCATCTGAGTGCATGTCAGCGCCATAGCCGCTTACCACAAAGGAATAAGAGATGCCCCAATCTCGGCCCAACCCCTTGTAGGGCGCTTTGAGAGCCTTGCTACAATTGAAACTTCCACTGCGTCATCCAATTTCGGCATGGGACCTCAATGTTGTGCTAGCACGGCTCATGTGACCTCCGTTCAAGTCCCTGCACTCCTGCGAGCTACTTTATCTCACTTGGAAAGTGCTCTTCCTACTTGCTTTGATATCGGCTCGCAGAGTCAGTGAGCTACAGGCGCTGGTAACTTACCCACCTTACACAAAATTTCTCCACAATCGTGTGGTACTCCACACTCACCCTAAATTTTTGCCAAAGGTAGTGTCTGATTTCCACTTAAATCAATTCATAATACTACCCACATTTTTTCCAAAACCTCACTCCCACCCAGGTGAGCGGGCCCTGCATTCCTTGGACTGTAAACGTAGCCTCGCATTTTATTTGGACTGCACTGCAGCCCATAGGAAGTCCACCCAACTTTTTGTCTGTTTCGATAAGCTCAAGCTGGGAGTTCCGGTGGCAAGCAGACCTTGTCCACCTGGCTGGAAGACTGTATTACCTTCTGCTACAGGGCCATGTGAAAGCGCATTCAGTAAGAGCCATGGCAACGTCAGTAGTGCACCTCCGTTCTGTACCTCTTGCTGACATCTGCAGAGCTGCCACATGGAGCTCTCTCCACACCTTTGCAGCTCAGTATTGTCTCGACAAGGCTGGCAAACAGGATTCCATCTTTGGCCAGTTTGTCCTGCGTAATTTATTTCCAGTTTAATAACCCAACTTCCTTCCTGTGACCCACTGTGAAACTCAGGCTGCCCTCATTCCCAAAACCACCCTTGTCGTTGTGCCTGTTGCACGTTGTGGTTCACTTGCTCGGGCATTCTGAAGCTCGCTATTCACCCATATGTGAGGACTACCATCCTGCTTGTCCTGGGAGAAAGAGTTACTTACCTGTAACAGGTGTTCTCCCAGGACAGCAAGATGTCAGTCCTCACAAAACTGCCAGTCAAAAGTTCTAGAAACTTTGACAAAAGTGTTCAGTGATAGGGCTCCATCCTGATGATGTCACCCATATGTGAGGAATAACATTCTGCTGTCCTGGGAGAACACCTGTTACAGGTAAGCAACTCTGCTGTACTCATGTACCTTGACAATTTTCTAGTACATGCAGGAAACAGAGAGCATGCATGCATTTTTAATAATGAGATACATGCATACTGTTTCCCCGCGTGTACTAGAAAATTGGCGAGGTACGTACGTACTCACTGAAGCAGGTGTAACGAATGCACATCCCTAGCACATGATATGAAACTTAAGTTCCAGTGTAGGAACCAACTTCAGGTTCTCTGCGTGAGACTACAGACATCTGCAAGGCTCAAACTCACAAGTTTGAGATGTGTTGGTGCTTTTAATTTCATGCTGAATCTTGTGAGATTTAGCACGAGAATACAAGCATAGACTGCACAGTTCAAGCTCACAGAACTCTGCCATGCTTTCAGGAGTGCGTCCAGGAAGGTACAGGATAAGTTGCTGAGGGCTAGGGGTTTGAGGCTGACTGTCGGGTCCAAGGCTGGGGGTTGTGGGTGTGAGGCAAAGCTCCAAAGCTAACTGGGGGTCCCAAGGCTGGGATTTCAAGGCTGGGGTCTAGGAGGATGTCTAGGACTGACTTGCCGGGGGGGGGGGGGGATCAGAGGCGTGCAGGAGGGTACAAGACTGGTTGGAAAGGGATTTAAGGCTTGGAGCTAGGAGGTCCAAGACTGATTGTGGTGATCTCAAGGCTGGAAATCTGAGGCTGGCTGGGTGGGGATCCAAGGCTAGGAGATGGGTTCTAAAATGGGGGTTCGGTGTTTGAGGCAGGCTGGGAGGGTCCAAGGCTGGCTAGGGGGGGTGGGGGCAAAGCTAGGGGATAGGGGTTTGAATCTGGGGGTTGTGGGTCTGAGCCTTGGCTGGTTATGAGGCTCTGAGGTAGGTCGGGATCCAAAGCTGGCTAGTGGGGATCTGAGGTTAAGGGACAGGATCTAAGGCTGAATGTTATAGGTATAAGGGTTTAATGCTTGGGGTCAGAAGGAGGCTGGCATTCTCTCCCCATCCTTGGTCTACTGATGGGGCAAGGAGGGGAGGAAAAGAGTGAAGGAGGGTAGCTGTTGGGGATGTCAAAATACAGTAGATAGGGATTTGTGGAGATTCTAGAAACATGACAGCAGAGAAATTCCATACAGTTTTAAGCTCCGTATCCACACTAACTATTCATCTTTATAATCTCTACCACTCCTTCATAGATCCTCTGTTTTATCCCATGCTTTCTTGAATTCAGGATAACTGTCCTTGTCTCCACCACCCCCATATGGAGGCTGTTCCATACATCCACTACCTCTGTAAAAAATATTATCCCAGGACAAGCAGGATGCTAGTTCTCACATATGGGTGACATCACTGACAGAGCCCTATCACGGAAAACTTTTTCAAAGTTTCTAGAAACTTTTGACTGGCATCCTGAGCCCACTGAGCATGCCCAGCATGCCATGATCCCTCGAGCCACAGGGGTATCCCTTCAGTCTTCTTTTTTCCACGCTGCTGTTAGCCTCATGGTTATAGGAGCCCTATGTGGTGAATATTCACTACAAAAAAAGTTTAGAAATTTCGGAAAAAACTTATCCCGCCGTAGGGGTTCCCTTTTTCCACAGTCGGTGAGTGTTTAAAATTTTTTCCGGTCGGTTCCGTTATTGTTAAACCGAGTCATAAGGTCGTCGACAGCTGTCCAGTCTTCGTTATGGCTACCGGTTTTTAAAAGTGCCCGAATTGCTCCCGCACTATGTCCATAACGGACCCACACATTGAGTGTGTACTCTGTCTTGGCGAGAGTCATGATGTTTCGACGTGCCCGAGATACGTCGAGATGACACCGAAAGGCAGATGAGCACACATGGAAAAAATGGAACATCTGTTCCATTTTCAACTGATGCCTTCGACTTCAACTTCGACAATCGTCTCCGGCTGGAGCGATTAGAAAAATCGTCCTAAAAACTAGACGTCTGCCAGATGAAGCAGGTGATCGGCCTACACCGACCCCTTCACGGTTATTGATAAAGTCTGTATCTACCATCGAAAAAGGCGTCGAACATAGACAGAAACACCGTCATCGACACCGGAGGCCTCAGGATCCGGAATTGGACCAGATAACTGGAGTTCCCTCGACAATTATCGAACCAACTCCGAAGAAACCTTGGAGAGAGGAGTCTCTGTGTCCTTCGAGGCCTTCGACTCCTAGGCGATCCCCACCGATAGGCGATCCCCACCGATATCAGTGCTGGGAACCGTACCTCCATAGGGACCTGTGGAGATACCGGTATCGCCTTCACTGCCTCCCCCCATAGCTGTTCTGGTTTCACCAGCTATGAGGGCGAAACTGGATGGTTATATCCGCCAGGCAGTTCGAGACACACTCCGTGACATGCCTTCAGTGCCAGCACAGATGACGGTTCGACCTTCGATGCCAGCTCCATTGCCGACACCTGTGACAGGAGTGGAACCGGTGTCGATTCCGATACCGTCATAGAGTCCATCGCCAGTTCTGGTTCATCCACAGACACCATTACCCTCTCCGACACAGATGCCTTCACCAATGCCGGTGCCGGATATGTCCTTGGCACCAATATTAGCGAAGTTGGACACTCTCATCGCCATTCCGGTGCAACCACCCGATGCCCCGACGCCAAGACCGATGGAAGAAGAAGAAATAACAAGAAGTACCAATGCCTGAACCTACTCCAGGTCCATCGGGAATCTCTCGTTCACGGCCATCGTTTTCTCCACTATTTCCATCGAGACTACCTGTGAAATCCTCGATGCCATCCTTTCCTCTTCCATAGACTCCTCCTCATCCACGTTCATCGGACACTTGGGATGATCCAAATACTGACTCTTCCTCGGAGGAAGTCCTCTCAGATCCTTCTCCTCCAGAGGAAAGAAGGAAATCCCCTCCAGAGGACCTCTCTTTCTCTAATTTCATCAAAGACATGGCTGATACTATCCCTTTTCAGCTAGTATCCGAAGAAGATACTAGACAGAATACTCTGGAAGTATTACAGTTTGTGGATCCACCTAAGGAAGTCCTGGCAATACCAGTTCATGAAGTTCTAGTAGACTTGCAACACAGGCTATGGGAGCATCCCTGCACCATACCTCCTGTAAATAAACGGACTGATGTTACCTATCTAGTCCAGCATATTCCTGGCTTCCAGAAAACTCAACTACCTCACCAATCAGTAGTAGTAGAATCAGCTCAAAAGAGGTCTAAAAGAATTAAACCTCATTCATCGAATCCTCCTGGGAAAGATCACATGTTTTTGGACACCATTGGCAGAAAAATGTTTCAAGGATCAATGCTAGTATCCAGAATTGCGTCCTACCAACTCTATATGACACAATATCAGCGTAATCTGTGGAAACAAATTCAGGAGTTATCGGAATCTCTTCCCCAACAATTTAAAGATTCCTTCAACAGCATTATCTATAAGGGCCTAGAAGCTGGGAAACATGAAGTTAGAGCAGCTTATGACAGCTTCGAGACTTCATCTAGAATGTCTGCCACAGGCATAAATGCCCACAAATGGGCCTGGCTCAAGGCCTCCGACCTGAGACCAGAAGTGCAAGAGAAGCTTGCTGATCTTCCTTGTGCAGGAGATAATCTCTTTGGAGATAAAATACGTGAAGCAGTCTCCCAGCTGAAGGAACATTTGGAAACATTATGTCAACTTTTCTCTGCTCCACTAGAGTCCCAAACATCCACACAAAGACTTCCAAGGAAAGATTCAAAAAGGCCATATCATAGACCACGGAGATACTATCCTCCTGCTACCCGTGGAAGGTCATCAAGGCCTGCACAAAGATCGCATACCTGACAACCAAGAGCACCTAGAGCTCAACCCCCTCCGCAAACAGGCCCGGCTTCAGGATTTTGAAATCTCACCAGAGAACAGAAGCCTACCTACCAATCCGACCCCAAATTTGCCAGTAGGTGGTCGGATCACTTTCTTCCATCACAATTGGTCGCACATCACTACAGCCCAACAGGTACTCTCGATAACATCTCAAGGGTACCACCTGGACTTCCTCACTGTACCAAACGATACTCCACCCACCTCGTCTTGGACAGTGAAAAATCAATTCAAACTCTTACAAAAAGAATTATCCACCCTTCTGAGAGCCAGGGCCATGGAACCAGTTCCCCGACCTCAGCAGGGCAGAGGATTCTACTCCTGTTATTTCCTCATTCCAAAGAAAACGGGAGGTCTTCGTCCCATATTGGACCTCCGGAAGCTCAACAAATACCTACAAAAGGAAAAATTCAGGATGGTGTCATTGGGCACCATGTTACCTCTACTTCGAAAAGGAGATTGGCTCTGTTCTCTGGATCTTCAAGATGCTTACGCTCACATTCCAATATTCCCTCCTCATCGCAGATATCTCATCCTCATCGCAGATATCTCATCTGCAGATCTCATCGCAGATATCTCATCCTCATCGCAGATATAACCGGCACGATGTGCAAACGGTTGTCGGTATATAAAATTAAATAAATAAATAAAATAATATCTGCGTTTCTTAGTGAGACATCAACATTTCCAGTACAGGGTGCTACCATTCGGTCTTGCCTCAGCACCTCGAGTGTTCACAAAGTGCCTGGCAGTGGCAGCTGCCCACTTGCACAAGGAAAGGCATGCACGTTTTTCCTTATCTAAACGACTGGCTCATCAGAAGCCAAACAAAACAAGGAGCTCTCAATTCTCTCAAGCTCACGATAAATCTACTCCATTCGTTGGGATTCCTAATCAACTACCAGAAATCCCACATAGAAACATAGAAATGATGGCAGAAGAAGACCAAACGGCCCATCCAGTCTGCCCAGCAAGCTTCACACTTTTTTTTTTCATCATACTTATCTGTTACTCTTGGCTCTTAGTAACCTTTGGTTCTATTTCCCTTCCACCCCCACCATTAATGTAGAGAGAAGTGTTGGAGCTGCATCTAAGTGAAATATCTAGCTTAATTAGTTAGGAGTAGTAACTGCCACAATAAGCAAGCTACACCCATGCTTATTTGTTTACCCAGACTATGTAATTCAGTCCATCTCACCTGTTGCAATTCATCGGAGCAGAATTAAACACCATAACGTCAAAAGCTTTCCTCCCAAATGACCGTGCACAGACACTCGCCTCGTTAGAAGGCTCTCTACGCGCACGGACGCAGGTGACAGCTCATCAATGTCTCACTCTTTTGGGTCACATGGCCTCCACAGTTCACGTCACTCCTATGGCCAGATTAGCCATGAGAGTCACTCAGTGGACACTCAGAAGGCAGTGGATACAAGCCATTCAACCACTGTCTTATCCAGTTCAAGTAACTCAACAACTACGGTCCTCGCTCCTATGGTGGACGAATGAAGACAACTTGCTCACAGGTCTACCTTTCCAACAATAGATTCCACAAGTGACATTAACTACAGATGCATTCACCTTCGGGTGGGGAGCACACATTGGACATCTGCAGACTCAAGGTACTTGGACAAAACTCGAAGCCACATTTCAGATAAATTTCCTAGAGCTTCGAGGTATACGTTATGCGCTGCATGCGTGCCTTTCCCACAAGACTGTTCTGATACAAACAGAAAACACAGTAGCCATGTGGTGCATAAACAAACAGGGAGGTACGGGCTCGTATCTCCTTTGTAAAGAAGCAGCACAAATTTGGAGCTGGGCCCTAATGCACTCAATGTTTCTCCGGGCCACTTATCTAGCAGGCATTCACAACATAGTGGCGGACCGCCTCAGTCATCAGTTCCAACCTCACGAGTGGTCCCTGGATCCCGTAGTAGCGGCCAGGATATTTCAACGTTGGGGTCAACCAACAGTAGACCTCTTTGCATCACAACTGAATTACAAAGTGGACAACTTTTGCTCCCTGCACAAGCAGAGAAGCCGCTTACCCAGGGCCGCCTTTGCTCGCCACTGGAATTCAGGCCTTCTATACGCGTATCCCCCGATACCGCTAATACCCAAGACTGTAGTGAAGCTACAACAGGACAAAGGGTCCATGATACTCATAGCCCCATATTGGCTTCAACAAGTATGGTTTCCAATACTCCTCAATCTCTCGATCAGAGACCCAATTCGCCTGGGCACAGCACCCACTCTCATAACTCAGGATCAGGGCAGGTTGCGTCATCCCAACCTTCAATCCCTATCCCTCACAGCATGGATGTTGAAAGCTTGATTCTGCAACCTCTCAATCTTTCAACTAATGTCTCTCAAGTGCTTGTAGCTTCACGCAAACCCTCCACACGAAAGAACTATCGTGCTAAGTGGAAAAGGTTTACCATGTGGTGCACACAAAACGGTATTGACCCTTTTTGCTGCACTACATCTTTATTAGACTATCTGTAGCACCTCTTAGACTCTGGTCTCCAGACCTCATCTGTAAGGGTACACTTAAGTGCAATCTCAGCTTATCACAATACCGTCGGGGATGCACCGATATCAGTGCAACCCCTCGTTAGTAGGTTTATGAGAGGTTTAATTCAACTTAAACCTCCACACCGACCACCAGTCACAGAATGGGACCTTAATGTAGTATTATCGAGGCTCATGCGTTCTCCTTTTGAACCCATGGATTCCTGTGATGATAAATTTCTTAATTGGAAGACTATATTCTTTTTTTTTTTTTAATTTTAAATTTTTATTGGCACTGTCCGTACATACAATCCAGTTACAGAAATCATCAATCCAACATATAAACAACTTACATTAACTTTTAAACTCAATCCATAAATGCCTCCATTTTCTTTTACCCCCATTCCACCCCCCCCCCCCCCTTTTCAACCCTACCCCCTTACACTTCCCCCTCCCTCCCTCCCTTGTTTCCTAGTAACTCTAGTTATGTAGTGCGGATCTACATTACTGTTCCGCCTGTTCATCCCCCTCCTATTCTCACAACATGTCCCCCTGGGTACCATGTCTCCCTTCCCCTGAAGTCTCCAATATAATGTTCCCCATTATCTGGCAGAGGGGTGTCAGACCCATTTCACAATGGTCCCATAGTCTTACAAGTCCTTATACCATCGCAGGTAAGGTTCCCAAATTGCAACATGTTTCTCTATCTTGTCGAGTTGCTGGGCCCGAAGATAGTGCCAATAGTGCATCTGCCAGAGCCTGTACGAGACCGTAAGCACTGTCGGCACCCATGTCGATCTCCAATGTGCCGCAACCTCCTGCCGCGCCGCACAGAGCACTTGATGAATTAAAATCCTGGTCCTCACGTTCCACGCGTCCGGGTAGGCAGATAACAAATACACCTCTGGCTTCATTGCCACAGAGATATGATCTACCATCTACCATCTGGTAGATCATATTTTGTATTTGTTGCCAAAATGGTACAATTTTAGGGCAAGACCACCAGATGTGGAGGAAAGAACCATCTTGACCACATTGCCTCCAGCAGCTTGCTCTTTGAGTAGGATACATTTTATGTAATTTAACAGGTGTCAGGTACCATCGGGTCAAAACTTTATAATTGGTCTCCAATATATTTGCAGAAATAGAGTTCTGGACTAAAAAACCAAAACATTGCTTCCATTGTGTATTAGTCCACTGTAGTTTTAACTCCTTGTCCCATTCTCGCCGATATCGGGCCTCCGGGGTATCCACTTCTGCTAATCAAATATATATATTAGAGATAGCACCCTTCGTTCCCGTTGGAGTACAACACATGGCCTCAAAGTTCGTCTTCTTCCGAAACACATCGCCTGCGTGGGACAAATCCCGCAAACAGTGCCGCAATTGTAAATAATAATAGTTCTCTGTGTCGGGGAGGTCATATTGTCTTTGTAAGTCTCGAAAAGGTAGAATTTGCTTGTCCTTTAGCAATTGTCCATATTGCCAAATCCCCCACCTTCCCCATCGATCAGCTGGACCCCCCTCACATGGTACCCAGTAATTATTTTTATATAAGCCAATAGGTAGCAAAGGTGTAATCAAACAGGATCCTGTTAAACGAGCTCTATTTTTCTGCCAGAGTTGCAAAGTTACCTGCGTAAAGGGATTAATCACCTCCTGAAACCTTGATTTCCTGGGCATCCCCCATATTCTGTGTGTTAAAGGTACCCCCCGCCATTGTCTTGTTCAATCCTTGCCCATAGCTTCAGTTCCTTGCCCCCCATCCATTCCGGAATGACCCGTAATTGGGCGGCTTGACATTACCGGCCAAAGTTAGGGTACCGCCAGACCCCCTTCCTCCCTAGGTTTATACAAAACCTGTCTAGTGATACGAGGTGGTCTCCTCCGCCAGATGAAGTGAAATATCTTAGCATGTAGCCTCCTCAGGAATTTAGTTGGTACCTCTATTAGCAACGTCTGAAACAAATAAAGCCACCGCGGCAGCACGTTCATTTTAACTGTCGCCACTCTCCCCAGCCAAGATAACCTATAGGGGCACCATATCTCTAGATCTTTAGCTGTTTTTGACATCAATGGCATATAGTTTAGAGAAAACAATTGTTTCCAATCTGCATGGAGCGTAATATCAAGATATTTCAACCCCTTTGTGGACCATTTGAATGGGAAGTGATCTTGAATTCTAAGTCTCTGGTCTTCCGTAAGTGTAAGGTTCAAAATCTCCGTTTTTGTCATATTGACCTTAAATCCCGAAATAGCGCTAAAGTGCTCCAATTCCTGTACCAAAATTGGCATGGTCACCTGTGGGTGTGCGATAGAGAATAAGACGTCATCTGCAAATAACGAAATCTTATATTGGTCTTCCCCACTTACAATGCCCTTAATATCCTTATTTTGCCGAACCCTAGCGGCAAAAGGTTCCATGAATAGCGCGAATAACAAAGGTGATAAGGGGCATCCCTGTCTCGTACCCCGTCCCAAAGCAAAGATGGGAGAATATTTTATTTATTTATTTATTTAATTTTATATACCGGCAACCGTTTGCACATCGTGCCGGTTTACAAGTAACTTACAACAAAAGATATATAGGCGTAGCCTTTACAGAGAACGGTGTATAACATAAACGCAGTAACAGAATAAATAACTAAATAACTAAAGGGAGGGATGGAGGGGGGTAGTCGAGACAATTGGGGGGGCAGGGGGAGGGTGTAAACAGACACAGGGGGATAAGATATGAATTGGGATTCGAGGGAGAAATATGTACACTTGTTATATACAAAATTGTATGAATCATTAGAAGGGGAGGGTATTGGGTGTAGGACCTGAACGGGGGATGTTGGAGAGAGATGAGGGTTGGGCTAGCATGTTAGTTGGTGGAGCTAATGAGGAAAGGGGGTATGCTTGGAGGAAAAGCCAGGTTTTGAGTTTCTTTTTGAAAGTAGGTGTGGAGGTTTCGGTACGTAGGTCAAGAGGCATAGAGTTCCAGAGGGAGGGGCCTGCAAGGGAAAGGGCTCTATTGGTGGTGGAGATGAGTCTAGTGGATTTTATGGAGGGAGGGATAAGGGTTCCACGGAGGGAAGCACGGGTGGGTCTTGTGGAGGTACGAGGGAGGAAGGGTGGGTTTAGCCAGTTGTAGTGTTCATTAGTAATACTTTTGTGGATGAGGGTGAGGGTCTTGTAAATAATTCGTGAGTGAATGGGAAGCCAGTGGAGATCAATGAGGGTGGGAGTGATGTGGTCTCTCTTATTGACATTGGTGAGGATGCGAGCAGTAGCGTTTTGGAGGAGTTGTAGAGGTTTGATGTGGGTAGAAGGGAGTCCAAGTAGGAGAGCATTACAGTAGTCAATCTTTGAAAAAATTATGGATTGGAGTACTGTACGGAAATCGGAAAAGTAGAGAAGGGGTTTGAGTTTTTTGAGGGTTTGTAGTTTGAAATAGCAGCTGCTAAGGATAGATTTGATATATGGTTTGAAGGTTAGTTGGTTATCAAGTATAACACCCAGGTTTCTTGTGTCAGAGAGAAGGTTGGAGGAATGTAGGGTGGAGAGAGTGGGTGTGGCTGCATGTCTAGAGGAGACGAGGAGGAGCTCAGTTTTTTGCGGATTGAGGGCTAGGTGCATGTCAGTGAGGAGCTGGTTTATTGAGGCGAGAATGGTGTTCCAGTTTTGGATAGCAGGGAGAACAGAGTTTTTGAAAGGGATGAGGATTTGCACATCATCCGCATAGATGAAATGTGTGATACCAAGGTTGGAGAGGAGGTTTGTAAGGGGGAGCATGTAAATATTAAATAAGGTGGAAGAGAGGGAGGATCCTTGGGGAACGCCACAGTCGAGATTAACAGGAGGGGATGTAAAATTGTCTGTGAGGACTGTGTAGGTACGGTTTTGGAGGAAGGACTTTATCCAAGAAAGAGCAGTACCTGAAATTCCTATACTGATAAGGGTGTTGATGAGAATGTTGTGATTTACGGTGTCGAAAGCGGCGGAAATATCTAGCATGGCAATGAGGTAGGAGTTACCGGCATCCATTCCTTTGATGATTGTATCTGTAAGGGAGAGGAGTAGGGATTCCGTACTAAGGTGTTTTCGGAAACCGTATTGTGTTGGTAGGAGTATATTGGATTGTTCTAGGTATTCAGAGAGACGGGAGTTTACTAGTTTCTCAATGACTTTGGAGAGGAAAGGGAGATTGGAGATAGGACGGAGGTTAGATAGATTGGAGGGATCAAGGGAGGGTTTTTTTAGAATGGGTTTGACCACAGCTTGTTTCAGTGAGTTAGGGACCAGGCCGTGTTCTAGGGAGCAGTTCACGATTTTGGAGAGTGTGGTGGCTATTGTTTTAGGAATAGCGAGGAGAAGTTTAGTTGGGATGGTTTCCGAGGGATGGGAGGAAGGTCTCATCTTTTTTAAGATGTTCTCTATTTCTAGAGTTGAGGAGGGTTCAAACGAAGGGAGGATGGTGGCTGTGTGTGGGGTGGGGGGGGTTATGCTGTTGGTGTTAGGGGAGTTTTTGGTATTAGGGGTGAACTTGGCAGTGATGTTGGATATTTTGTTCTTAAAGAAGAGGGCAATTTCATTGCATCGGGTCTGTGTGGAGGGGACTTGGGGTGTAGACATGTTGGGTTTGGTGAGGTTTGAGACTAGGGTGAATAGTGCCTTTGGGTTGAATTGGAGGTGGTGAATTTTTTTAGCATAATATTCTTTTTTGGTTGTTTGAATGGCGTTTCTATATGTGTGCATGAGTTGGTAATAGGTGGTTTTTGTGGCAGGAGAGGGGTGTTTGCGCCAGTGTCTTTCAGCTGCTCTAAGCTGGATTTTTTGGGTTTTGAGCGTATGGGTGTACCAGGGTTTTTTGGATGCTTTGGTTTGTGTGATTGTTTTTCGAATGATTGGGCATAGGTTGTTGGCGATTTTTTGGGTAGTTTCTGTCCAGGAGGATATGGCACTATCTGCTGACTCCAGGTCAATGTGATTTGGGATGTTGGAGCAAGCCGTTGCTAGGGTGTCTAGGGGGCAGGTTTTACGAAGTTGGAAGGATTTAGGCTGAGGGGGAGAGGAGATGGATGGGGTTTGTAGAGAGAGGGTTGTATTGATAATGGAGTGGTCAGACCAGGGGACAGGGAGGCATGTGGGGGGGTGGATGACGTTGATGAGTGAGTTGGTGAAAATAAGGTCGAGGGTATGACCGGCTTTGTGGGTTGGGGAGTGGATAAGTTGGGTGAGGCCCATTGCGTCTAAGGATGAGATGAAGGCTTCGCATGGTGGGGATTGTGGAGTGGAATCGACATGGAGGTTAAAATCGCCAAGGATTATCGTGGGGATGTCGGGGGGAGAGAGAGACGGTGAGGAATTCGATGAGGGGGGAGGGGTCTTTTTCTAGTAGACCAGGAGGGGTATAGATTAGGCAGATTTGTAGAGATTGCGATTTGAAAAAGCCTACTTCGTATTGATTGGGAATATTGCAGGTTTGTGGGGTGAGCTTGAATTCTCTTTTAGCTATGAGGAGTAGGCCCCCTCCTCTTTTCTTTTTGCGGGGAATAGAGAAAATGTCATAGGTTTCAGTAGGGAGTTGGTTAATGAGGGGGGTGTCACAGGGTTTAAACCAGGTTTCAGTTACTGCAAAAATTTCTGGTTTGGAGTCAGTTAAAGTATCGTGGAGGAGGTGAGTTTTTTGCTTCAGGGATTGGGCGTTAATGAGAAGGAGAGAAATGAGGGAGAGGGTGAGGGCTTGAGAGTTAGGAGATATGGGGATGGGGGTTAGACGCCTTTTTTGAGTGTTGTGTTGGCTGTAGGGGGGGAGGGATAGCTTTGAGGGGTATCTGAATAGGTAATTGGGGGGACAGAGGTAGTCGTGTGGAGGCATTATTGGATGGGGGGCAAGTAGATGTGTGTTGGGGAGAGAGACAGGTTGTGCGATGAGGGCACAGTAATGCTATTGAATAGATTAGTGCAATTGAGAACAGATGATTGCAAGTAGTTAAAGAGATGCAGTTTGGCAGATTAATGCAGTTGACAGCAGCTGGGTGCAAGTGAAGAGATAAATGCAATGGAACAGATGAATGCAATAGAACAGATGAATGCAATAGAACAGTTGAATGCAATAGAACAGTTGAATGCAATAGAACAGTTGAATGCAATAGAACAGTTGAATGCAATAGAACAGTTAAATGCATTTGAACAGATGAGTGCACTGGAAACAGATGAATGCAATTGAACAGATGAGTGCACTGGAAACAGATGAATGCTATTGAACAGATGAGTGCACTGGAAACAGATGAATGCAGGTAAGCTGATGAATGCAAGTGAACAGAGAAATGCAATAGTACAGGGAGGGTAGGCAATTAGGTAGAGTAGGTTATGAGATGCGGATACTGTAAAGTAATTTCCCCGAGACAGTCATTTGAAGGAGACACACTTACGTATTATACGCTTGAGGTGAAGGTAAAGTGTGTTGGAGGATTTATCTGGAGGAGCGGTCTATGTCCTGTCTTTCGTGAGCGTGGATTCTCTTGGGGCGTTTTCTTGTTTTCGAGATGACAGGTGCGGTGGCTCCAGGCTGGGTCCTCTTGGCTTTAGTCACGTTGCTGGGTCACGTTGCTGGGTACAGGTTGGGAGGTATGAGAGGATGCTGCTCGGGATGAGCGAGGGTCGACACGAAGGGGCGAAACAAAGGGGCAGGCCCCTTTGTTGCGCTCCTTCGTGCACGCGACGCCCGGCGCGCGACGCCATTGATTTTAATACATGCGCCATTTTAATACATGCGCCATTTTAATACATGCGCCATTTTAATATGCGCCATTGATTTTAATACATGCCTTAGGGGACAAGTACATGGCTGCAATCCACGTCCGAAAATTGTCTCCCATTCCCACCTTTCTTAATACTCTGAACAGGAAGTTCCAGTTTACTCTGTCGAATGCTTTTTCAGCATCCACCCCAATTAACACAGAAGGGCTATTTTGCATTCTCGCTGTCCATATTAAGTTAACCACTTTCCTAATATTATCACCAGCCTGTCTACCCGGGAAGAACCCCGCTTGATCCGGATGTATTAACTTAGGTATCACCATATTCAACCTAAGGGCTAATATTTTGGCTAATATCTTCAAATCCTCATTGAGTAAGGATATAGGTCTATAAGAGCTACACACAGTCTTATCCTTCCCCGGCTTAGGTATCACCGTTATGCCTGCTAGCTCCATTGAAGCCGGTACTGTGGTAGTAGTAAGCATATCATTATAGACCTCCTGTAAGCGTGGGACCAAAAGATCCTTAAATTTCTTATAGAAAAGGCCTGTAAATCCATCTAGGCCTGGTGCCTTATAGGGTTTAAGGCTTGTTATAGCATCCGCTATCTCCCCCCTAGTGATACGCATATCCAAGATCCGGACTTGTGCCTCTGTTAAGGCTGGCATCTGAATCTCCTGTAAGTATGCCTTAATCTGTTTGGACGGGTTCTGGGGCCCTGTCGAGTATAATTCAGTATAGAATTGCTTAAACCTGTTCCGGATGCCCTTGTTATCCAGTATATAGTTGCCTTGTGCGTCTTTAATTTTAAATATATTACTCTGGGCGATTTGTTGTTTTAATTGTCTCGCCAACCACCTACCTGGTTTATTT
The DNA here is from genome assembly GCF_901001135.1 of Rhinatrema bivittatum. Classification (NCBI taxonomy): domain Eukaryota; kingdom Metazoa; phylum Chordata; class Amphibia; order Gymnophiona; family Rhinatrematidae; genus Rhinatrema; species Rhinatrema bivittatum. The sequence goes on along the minus strand of NC_042615.1, from coordinate 807,959,819 downwards.
CCTTCTAGAAACTGTTCCTATCTAGCTTATCGAGTATTTCCCCATCTAGGAGGGCCCGTAGTTCATTTCTTTTTTTAATTTAAATCTCTTAGTGTGCGCCACCCACCATGCTGTTTATGCTTCCTTTCCAATCTCTCAATATCTATGAGCAGTTCCTCCTTGACTTTTCTAGTTTCTCTATGTTTAGCCGCTGCCTGAGCAATTAATTTCCCCGTACTACAGCCTTAAAACAGTCCCACACAGTCTTGGATGAAACCTCTCCATTGTTATTAAATTCAAAATACTCTTGAATATCTCGGGTTAAGGCTTTGCAAACATGGGTGTCTGCTAGTAGGCTGTTATTCAGTTTCCAGTATTGAGTCCCCAGTTCCTCCTTCACCAATCGAAAGGTGCCCTGAGTATTTGCATGGTCCGACCATGGTCTCAGAACAACCAATACACCAGGGCTTACTCCCCAACCACATGTCTATTCGTGAATAGGTCCCGTGTACTCTGGAAAAGGAGTAATCCCTATCCCTAGGGTGCTGCTGTCGCCAGATGTCCACCAGTCCCCAATGGTCCATGAGCAACCTCAGCCGTTCCCTATGCTCCTTGCTCCCCCCTCCAGGCCATTTACTGTGGTCCATATGTGGATTCAAAATAGTATTAAAATCACCGCCCATCAATAGGGCACCTTGAATGAACCCCCCTAGTTCTTGCTCTAACTGGGTAAAAAAAAGCCCCTTGATTTTGATTGGGGGCGTACACATTAATCAATGTAACCAGAAAATTATCAAGTTTAGCCACTACTGCTAAGTATCTACCTTGTCGGTCTTTTTTGCTCTCCAAAATTTCTACTCTCAGGTGCTTAGCGAACAAGATGGCCCCCCCCACCCCGTTTTTTTTCCTTTCCCCATTGGATGCTAGAAGAATATTAGGGAACTCCTTATCTCGGATTAATTTCTCATCTTTCCGTAGCAAATGAGTTTCCTGTACAAAGTAAATGGAAGCCTTCTGGGCCTTCGCATCCTTAAATAGTAGTTGGCGTTTCCTTGGATGGTTCAGACCTTTAACGTTTAGGGATACCAAACATATTTCAGCCATACTTGCTCAATAATAACAGGCCTTGGAATAGCTTCCCATCTAATGTTTCCTCCGCACCGTGTCTTGCTCTCCCTATTTTCTTAGAAAAGTTTGCCATGTACACACCCCTATGTCCCCCCCTCCCCTCCCCCCACCCCTAACCATTCGTAGTGAGGTACTCAGCCTCACCCACAACATAAAGGAGGATTAACGTCAGCCCGTGTAGCGTTTACCAAACAACTTAATAACTATATATAGCATATATTTGCCAATTCAGAAACTACCCCCCTCGGACCCCACCCCCCTCCAACTTTACATCCAGCACATACATATCATCCACTTGCAATCCCCCCCCCCCCCCCCCCCCCCCCCCCCCACTTTATATTGCAAAACTTTGCATCAGATTGTCTCTTCTTTGACCACCCGCGTCAATGTTCTCCTGCCCTATAAAGGTGCACACATCCAGAGCTCCTCAGGCTCCCATCATGTCTCAGTCCTCCGGGGCCCCTTGGCCCACGTTGGTTCCATCTTGTCTGCGTAAGCGTCTTCCTCCTTTTCCCACACGCTGCCAACGGGGGCCCCGGTCCACTTCTTACAGCTTGGATGCCTGCATCAAATCCTTTTATCTCTATTCCATGCCTTCTCAGGAACTTCTCCGCGTCGTCCGGTTGCTTAGCCACACAGGTGTCTCCGCTTACAGTAAACAATATACCAAATGGATATAGCCATCTATAGCGCACGTTTTCAGCCCGCAGGGTTTCAGTGACATTTTTCATTTCCCTGCGCTTCTGCAGGGTTACTGCCGACAGATCATTGTATATCTGGATCACCGCCCCACTCCATTTTATCAGTCTGAGCGTGCGTGCCTTAGCCATTATTAATTCTTTTACTGTAAAGGTATGCAGGCTGGCTATTATGTCTCTAGGTTTATTATTGGCAGGCTTACCTAAGATTCGGTGTGCTCTATCAATGGCTATGGTCTGTTCATAGGGTTTCTGGGCGTCAGTGCTGAGTATCGCTTTGCAAATGTCCTGCACCAGCTCTACATAATCAGTTGTCCCTTCCTGCTCTGGAATTCCGCGAATGCGGATGTTGCATCTCCGCTGCCTATTTTCCAAATCTTCCACTTTATTAAGCAGATCGATGTTAGCTTGATGTAGCAGCTGTAGTTCCTTAGAATGCTGCAGGATGGTTGAGGCCTGTTCATCTGCTCCCTGCTCCACCACGTGGAGCCTCTCGCCGATTTCCTCTACCTCTGTCCTCAGCGCCCCCATACTCTCTTTGATTTCCGCCTTCAGCGTTTGAATAATTTCCTTTTTGGCCTCCTGCAGCCAGGTTTTAATGTCATTCCCCTCTGATTTACTGCCATCGCTGGTCTCCGGTGTTTGCCCTGCACTCCGCGCAGCTCCGTCCACCATATTGTCTTCCCCTGCAGTCAGCAGCTCCGACGTGCTCGCGGCAGAGCTCCCGTAGGAGAACTCGGATAAATCTATAATTTTGCACCGAGTTGCCATTCTTCACTCCGAGATATGGGAGCACTTCAGGGTTTCTTTTTGAGCCGTTTCGCTAATTTTAAACTCTATTTTCCCCCGTAGCTACACGGAGCCCGGAGCTTACCCTGCCATTCGCCTCGGGTGACGTCACTTCCTCCGGAAGACGATATTCTTAATAGCCATCACATCTGCTAGAAGGGTTAGCGAGTTACAAGCACTTGTCACATACTAACCCTACGCAAAATTCCTGCATGACCTAGTGGTACTCCATACACACCCAAAATTTCTCCCCAAGGTAGTTACGGAATTCCACTTGAATCAATCCATCATCTTGCCTACTTTCTTCCCAAAACCGCACTCTCACCAAGGAGAGGGCGCTTTACACACCTTGGACTGTAAACGTGCGCTCACATATTACTTAGATCGCACTGCAACCCATAGGAAATCCACCCAGCTCTTTGTATCTTTTGATAAAAACAAACCTGGAAAAGCTGTGGGCAAACAAACTCTAACTGGCTTGCAGATTGTATAGAATTCTGTTATGAAAAAGCAGGTCTTCCTCTCCAAGGGCGAGTAAAGGCGCACTCAGTAAGAGCAATGTCAACCTCAGTAGCACACTATCGTTCAGTGCCAATAGCTGACATATGTAAAGCCACAACATGGAGTTCTCTTCACACCTTTGCAGCTCACTACTGCCTGGATAAGGAAGGAAGACAGGATTCAGCCTACGGACAATCTGTCTTAAAGAACTTGTTTCCAGTATGATCCCAACTCCTTCCACATCCAACCTTCTGTGATTTCAGGCTGCCTCATTTCTCCTAACAGTACACCAGTTGTTGAGCCTGTTGCACAAGTTGTACGCTGTTGGTCCAAATCAAGGATGGCTCAGCCTGTAACTTGCATCACCCATATGTGAGGACTAGCATCCTGCTTGTCCTGGGATAAAGCAAAATTGCTTACCTTGTAATAGGTGTTATCCCAGGACAGCAGGATGTAGTCCTCACGAAACCCACCCGCCACCCTGCGGAGTTGGGTCAGATACGTTTTATTATTTTATTTTTGGCTAAAGCTTATTGCTACAAACGAGACTGAAGGGAGACCCCTGTGGCTCAAGGGATCATGGCATGCCGGGCATGCTCAGTGGGCTCAGGATGCCAGTCAAAAGTTTCTAGAAACTTTGACAAAGTTTTCCGTGATAGGGTCCGTCAGTGTCATCACCCATATGTGAGGACTACATCCTGCTGTCCTGGGATAACACCTATTACAAGGTAAGCATTTTGCTTTACCTTCTAACCTGTCGGAGGCTGGCTTAAAAACCAACTCTGTTAGAGTTCATCTGAGTGTAGTTGGCTTATACCACCATGTTGTTGATGGTATGCCCATCTCTGTACAGCCTATAATTTCGGGACCTGGTTCAATTGAAGCCTCCCCTAAGGCCTTCCGCTGTGTCTTGCGACCTCAATGTGGTGCTCGCTCAGCTGATGAAAGCTCCCTTTGAGCCGCTGTGCTCCTGTGACCTGAAGTACCTGACCTGGGAGGTCATATTTTTGGTGGCAGCCACTTCAGCGCTCAAGGTCAGCGAGCTCCAGGCCTTAGTGACTTATCCACTTTACACTAAGTTTTTTCATGACAAGGTGGTTCTACATATGCACCCTGAGTTCCTGCCTAAGGTGGTGACGGATTTCCATCTTAACCAGTCAATTGTCCTGCCAACATTCTTTCCCAGGCCCCATTCGCACCAAGGCGAATGAGCACTGCACAGTGTGGATTGCAAGAGAGCCTTAGCCTTCTATCTGGAGTGGACAGAAGCCCATAGACAGTCCCCCCAACTTTTCATTTCTTTTGACAGGAATAGGTTGGGAGTTGATGCTGCCAAACAGACACTATCCAGTTGTCTAGCAGATTGCATCTCCTGCTGTTATGCCTAGATGGGACTGCATCTTGGGGTCATGTCAAGGCTCATTCTGTCTGGGCCATGGCAGCATCGATAGCCCACTTGTGAGCAGTTCCCATGGAGGAGATCTGGAAGGCTGCAATGTGGAGTTCTCTCCACACATTCGCTTCCCATTAACTGGATATGGATGGCTGAAATGAGAAGTAGGTTCAGCCAGTCTGTCCTCAGGAATTTCTTTGAGGTGCAGAACCCAACTCTTCTTGCCTAGGGTCCATTGTTTGGGTTCAGGCTGTCTCCCCCTCTGTTTCCAACAGCACCTGGTTGGTGTCTATTGGTCCCTTTTGTGTTGGGGAGCAGACTGTAGCTAGGGATTCACCCATGTGTGAGGACTACCATCCTGTTTGTCCTAGGAAACAGCAGAGTTGCTTACCTGTAACAGGTGCTCTCCTAGGACAGCAGAATTTTAGTCCTCACGAAACCTGCCCACCACTCTGTGGAGTTGTTTCTCCTATTTTTTGTTTTATTGTAATTCTGTGTTATGAGACTGAAGACAGACCCCGCATGGACGCGTGGTATAAGGCATAGTGGGCATGCTCAGTGTACCAAGTTAAATTTCTGGAAACTTTGACAGAACTTTTCCGTGCTGAGCTCCATCTGATGATTTCACCAATATGTGAGGTCTAATCCTGCTGTCGTAGGAGAACGCCTGTTACAGGTAAGCAACTCTGCTTTATCACAATCTCTCAAATTTACTGCTAGTGCTCTTCTTAATATTTCTAATATTGTGCAAAATAGCTTCTTTCTGAAGCTTGTTCAGTGTAATATATAGAGAAGAGCTTGGAAGTACTTTTTAATCAGGCGAGTGGTGCAAAATGAGTGGGACTGTTTCTGTATCTTTAGGCCACATTTTCTTGGTCTCTGATTACATCTCTTGGCACTTGATGAATCTTCTCTTCCTTCATGCCTAGTATAGAATAGTCACTTAGTACTGCCATTTATATTAGTAATGCTGTTTTTGTGGTTTTCTCCTTTACCATTATGTCTGGGTTTCTACCATCAAGCTTTTTATTTGTTAGTTTTGGCATAAATAATTATGCTGTATGAGTTATGCGAAGAATGTGTGTAAGAAAGAATGATAAGTATAAAGTAAGAAATTTGCAGTAGGAGTTGAGGGCAGAGCTTGGCTGGCCTCCATCAACCAACAGGGCATTCTACTTCCCTTGCTTGAAAACTTATGTACATCATTATCTTTAGATAATTGTTTTGTTGATTCAATAAAGACAGTCTGAATCTGAAAAGAATCCTGTTTTCCTCACTCTCAATATGGCTGTCAGGACTATGCAATACAGAAAATTATTTAAATCTCAGAGCTGTGAATCATGGTATCCTGAACAGTATACCACAGCAGCATTGGTTATATTGAAAGTGGACTGTATTTTGACAGACTTCTTAAAATGGTGGTTCTTTATCTCTCATACTCTTTGTTTTTGCAGTACATTATCTAATCACCAGAACAGCAGCCTTTCCTCTACCTCAGCATTGTCTTCAAGCACTTCACATGCAGTAGTAAGTCCAGTTTTCACCTTTCAAATTAGATTTTAATATAGATAACAATATGGTTGTGCTTTAAAATGATAGTTCTCCATAGTGTGGAATTTTTCTAGTCTGTCCCCTGTTGGAATATTTTCTCAAGTCCCAGTTTCTGTTGGTATAGAACACAGAGCTAACAGTTGCCCAGGGCGCCCTCGACACCCATCCCGTGGCAGCAGGGCCACAGCAGACATCATCCCACCACAAGCAAAGAGAAACCCTGGGGAGGCCCCATATTTTTTTACTCAGGGTGCCATTTATCCTAAAGCCAGCCCTGCTAGAACGTGAACAAAAAATGGGTAAAGCATTGCAATGAGCAGTCAGTGGAATTAGTGATTCTAAAGTAATACTGACTGACCTGGGGTGTAATGTATTATGTGGAATCATATTTGCTATTTTCCTTGTTTGAAAATTTTTTGTTGCTGTAGATCTTATGCAGACCAGACATGGATGTTGTCATTCATATCCTGTTCTTGTGATTTCAGTAAAGAGCCCACTGATGTAGCATGCTCATAATGTATATGCTGCATGCTTACATTTTAAGCAAAACAGCCAAAAATGCTGGACAGTCACTGAATGCCACTTACCTGGGTTATAAGAATTTATTTGAAAGTCCTCTTTACAAATGAAAGAACTTTTAAATCAAGTAATTCTACTCTGAAAACACACCTAACACAAATAAGAGACTGTTTTCCATAGCAGGCCCCAAATTATGGAACTCGCTTCCAGAGTCATTACATCAGATAATAGAAAGAAAGAGTTTCAAGTGTGAACTGAAAACATGGCTCTTTAGAAATGCATACGATTTAACGTAAAATATCAATATGCTGATAACTTTAACACCAGTACCAGAGAGAATGTTAGTGGAGCGAGCAATAACTAATGAACGATGTAAAGTGTATTGTTAGTAGAATTAGCATTTGTATTTACTGTTGTGTCAACCTAGAAAATGTATGAATATGAACTAGATTATATAGTAGCTATTGTGATGTCCTAGAATATGTATTTACTGTGGTGTTGACCTAGAATGTGAAGACACACAGTATGTGATCGTTGACCAAGAATATGACTGCTGATATTGTAAACGATTGTGATCTTCTTTTGGAACAACGGTATATAAAACGTCTAAATAAATAAAGTATTAAACATTCTCTTTCCTTCATGGCCCTCATGTAGTAGAAGCCACTCACGAAAAGTTTCAGGTGGCTTATGCATCTGGTTCATGTTGCTTAGCTTTCTGGCAAAGATTTGCACAATATTAAACATGCTGTCATTGCCCATTGAAAATGGAAAACATCAGGATGTGGTCTGTCTATACACAGAATCATTAAACTATAATTAGACTATCTTCTGTGATTCAGAAAAGAACATATCTTGAACTTTACATTCCATGTTCTCTGAATTTGCTGACTTGGAAAAGCAAGTGATTTTAATTAGTGAACTGAACCAATATAAACTGGAAGTGAGAAGGTGGGCACATGCAAGCAGAGATCTCATTTACCCGTATTTTTCGCTCCATAAGACGCACCTGACCATAAGACGCACCTAGGATTCAGAGGGGGAAAATTAAAAAAGAAAAAAAAATGTTGTGCTAAACCGGCTCTGTCCCCGGGCGTCTGTATGTCTTATGGAGCAAATTAGGGGAGTGCATAACTTATTTTTTCTCCCCATTTTGTTTTCGGGTCTGGGGAGGACCATTTCGGTCCACTCCCCAGATCAGAAAACTTTTCTTTCTCTGGGAACACCCCTCCCCCCCAAAAAAACCCCCATCCCAACCCTTTAAATTAATTAACAACCCCCCACCCTCCTGACCCACCTCCAAGACCTACCAAAAGTCCCTGGTGGTCCAGCGGGGGTCCAGGAGCGGTCCGGGAGCGATCTCCTGGGCTTGGGCCGTCGGCTGCCAGTAAACAAAATGGCGCCGACGGCCCTTTGCCCTTACTATGTCACTGGAGCTGACCAATGGCAGCAGTAGCCCCAGTGACATAGTAAGGGCAAAGGGCCGTCGGCGCCATTTTGATTACTGGCAGCCGACGGCCCAAGCCCAGGAGATCGCTCCCGAATCGCTCCTGGACCCCCGCTGGACCACCAGGAACTTTTGGCAGGTCTTGGGGGAGTCAGGAGGGTGGGGGGATTTTGTTAGATTTTTAGTTTTTTGGGGGTTTTTTTATATTCGCTCCATAAGACGCACATACATTTTCCCCCCACTTTGGGGGGAAAAAAAGTGCGTCTTATGGAGCGAAAAATACGGTATATGGAGGAGGACACTGTTTTAAATTGAGCTGGCAGATTGTGTGGCAAATTGAGATTGTTGTGGTGTCTTGTTACTTTCCTAATGAGTGCTAGGCACACTTCAATACTGAGTTGCTTTTGTTTTGTCTCTAGCACACTAGTGTTGAGAACACGCCTGTGACAACCTTTTCTACTGCTTCAACTTCGACTATAATCAGCACCTCGTCAGTCAGCATGACAAGCAGTATGAACAATACAAACAGCCTTGGTCTCAACGTTGCCAGTGTGTCCATGCCAGCTGCTACCACGCGAGCAACTCCTTTAGTATCTTCAGGTACAAAACAGCATAGAGGTGACATGGTGTCTCTTATGTGAGCATGCAAAATATATAGTTCTGTGGTATGCTGGAATCATACAGTGATAACTCATGCCCTAGAGATTCAATAAGAAAAAAATCCATCAGGCGTAATTTGAAAATGACTGTGTTGGTGTTGAGCAGAAGAGGCCTTAACATCTGTGCATCTTTCTGTAATGCAGGGTTATGAGTGCATTATGCTTCTGAAGCAGACAGCATACATCTCAATAAAAAGTCTCATTTTTTCCAGTCAGGGAGTTAAACTTTAAACCATTTGTCCTAAAAACTCTGTAACTAGATAAATCAGTTTCCATAGCTGTGCTAATGACAAATCCCTGTTTCTTTTTTTTTTTTCTGCTACTGATTTCTTGGCTGGATCATAAAGAATTTTTCCTCAGTCTCATTTGAATAGAGTTTCTCTGTAAAGAATCATTGTATTTATTTGTGTAGGCTTAATATACTACATTTCTGAAAGAATCAAGGCAATTCACAATACAATAAATGTCATCCGATGGCACTGATATGGCCCCAGCTCTCAGAGCTCAAAGACTGTTCTTACAGAACATGTTCAGGAGTCCCCGCATTTCTGTGTAGTCTAGTGAGCTCCAATCTCTCTCAATTCTCAGTTTTTTGTAAACTGACATGATGTGTCCTACGAATGCCGGTATAAAAAAGTTTTTAAATAAATAAAATAAAATCTACCCAGTTATAGCTAGAGGTAATAACTACTACAATAAAAGGTAATAGAGCTTGTCCTTTCCTGGGAGTGTAGTCAGGGATTTTTCTGATCCCCAAGAAATCAGGGGGATTGGGATCTATTCTGGGCTTGCAAGGGGGTGAACAAAACTGTTGGTTCAGGAGAGATTCAGTCTGAACTCCCTCCAAACTATTTTTGCCTTCAATCAACCAGTAGGATTGGATGTGTGTTCTGGATATGAAAATCACTTATGCACGCTTCCCCATTGGCCCCTCTTACTGAATGTTCCTCAGGTTTGTGATGAGAAGGACATGCACTACCAGTACAAGGTACTTCCTTTCACTGCCTCAACAGCCCCAAAATTGTTCACAAAATGCCTTGCAGTTGTGGCTGCACATCTATATATTCCATTATCGGAGTGATTGGTTGGCAACATGTCTGTCTTCTGAAAAACAACTAATCAACTTCTCCAAATTCTGGGGGTCCTGATCAATTTCCCAAGCCTAACCTGATCCGGTCGCGAGGGATTCAGCCTAATCAGAGTGCTAGCTCCACATGAGTAGCTCTTGGATCAAAGAGTCACGGGTGAGTTGCTCATTCTTTGAGGAATGCTAGTGATTGATCTGTTCATCTCAAAGAACAGCAAAGGTCAAGTGGTTCTGCTCCATTCCTCTAAGCCAGTGTTTCCCAACCAGTATGCCTTCAGACTGATCGTGTGCCATGGAAAAGTCACCATTATCTGATGCTCATATCCAAGCCTACACTTGAGCTCTGCTCTTGGCACCTGGCAGCAGCAAGATACACCAGTGGTGGCTCTTAAACTTTTAGAAACTTCTTTGCAAGAACGTGTAATTATGTATGCTGCCTCTTTCTAGCTACAGCATAAGCCCCAGTGTGTGATAATTAATAGATATGAGTCCCGCTTTGTGCAGCAAGCATATTGCATACAGAACGTCCTCATCTTTGGGTCCTTCCAGCCTCTGTCTCATCCCCAAGCTGAATAAGACATGGTGAGTGTGCACTGAGCAGTGGATGTAATTCACTCTGAGAGTTGGGAGTAGTGCTGGTGGAGGAGCTCTGGCTACTGCTTGAGGCAGCCAAGGTAACTAACTAAGCTGGCTGCCCGCACCATACCAACTTCTCCTTTCTCCTGCACTTGTGTGTACAGGGAGTTAGTCCATCATGATTTATTTGTCACTTTTTTATACCGTCAATCTGTAAGACAATCCTAACTGTGTACAATGAAATCAGTGCTAAAATAAAAACATAGTAAAAAAATATTAAATTAATACGGCTAAAAAAAAAGATAAAAATACATGAAATCAAATTACAATAAAAGTAAAACATAAATATACAACAAAGGATAAAAGTAATGATTTGCTCTGAGCAGAAATGGAGCTCATGTGTGTCTTTGCCCCCTCTCCCTTTGTTTGAAATTTGAAAGAGAGACTGGTGGGGCTTTCAATGCTTCCCTAGTTCCTCTTCTAGCCATAGGAGTCCTCTGCATGTCAGCACTGCCTGCTCTGTGGAGGATGGCATGCTATGAAACATTTTTGTTGATGTAGGTGTGCCTTGGACATGAAAAGGTTGGGGAATACTGTTCTAAGCAACAACACTGGAGTAGTCTATGCATACTTGACAATTCCTCTCATTGCCAGGACTGTCCAGGTGGTCATTCAGAACAAGTCAAGATTGATTCTCCTATCTCTGGCAACCAGCAAGGCCCTATCAAGTGTGGTATCTATATCTTGTCCGTTATCAGCTTAACCTCCAATTTCTTTGAAGAGCTCTCCAATTCCCATCATATAGGAAGGCAGTAGGTTCTACCATACAAGCCTGCAATCACTGGCCTTGGTGGCATGGATGTTGAACGTGTAGTAATCCACACCCTACTTCCTAAAGAAGTGAAGTTCTTACTGATTTCAGTTAGAAAGCCTTCTACCAGGAGGTTCTACAGATTTAAATGGAAAAAGGTCTTAAATTGGTGTGGGACTAGCTAGTTCCTTCTGTGGCCCAAGGGCCTTGCTTCAATATCTTTCATCTTCAGTTAAAGTTCATCTAAATGCCATTGTAGCATATGGAAGCGGTTTTGATCTCTCCCTACCCATTAGTATCAAAGTTCATAAGAGGCCTGTGGTGTTCCAAGCCTCTGCTCAGTAAACCTCCAGTGTCTTGGGACTGTAATGTGATCCTTGCTCAACTCCTTTCGAACTTCTCAAGTCATTGGATTTGACATTTCTCACTTAGAAAGTATTGTTTCTTGTTGTCACTTCAGCATGAAGAGTAAGTGAATTAAACGCTTTTGTTTTGTATTCAACATGCCTGCATTTCTTTCACAAGAGTGGTTCTATGCTCTCACCATAAGTTCTCTATGGACAAGCATCACATACAGCAACACAAGATGGGTGATGTCATCCGGTGACGTTTCTGTCAGTTTTCTCTTCTAGCCCAGAAAGTTTTAGATTCCGTTCTGGTTATGCATGGGACTTCTGCGTTAGCATCGCCATGTGACCTCCCTCAGTCTGTTTTCATCTCATTAACCACATTAGAAAAGCTGAACAGAATTCCATTCCTTAACCAGATTTGAAACCGAAAATGGCAATGCCAACATCAACATCATTGTCTAGAAGGGCAGGAGTCTTTTCATATTGTATTTCACAAACAAAAAAAAAAAAAGCCATCATAAGATTGCAATAGCGGATCAGCATGACCATTGAATCCACTGTTTGGGCCCCTGTGACAATGACCCTGAGGGTCATCGTTATTTATAGAGACTTCAAGTTCCAATATGCGCTAGTAGGCTCAGCACAGCATGACAATTTGAAAGAACATAAGCATTGTAGATTTCCTTGGAGAGTGGTCTCCAACAAGGTCACCAGCACTGAAGCACAGAGAGCAGAAATCTATGCCACACACTGGTACAAAGCACACCAAATTCTTCAGGCTCGATATCCGTGCCAGCCACCACGGTGCTGAAGGATAACATGGCACAGAAGACCCATGGTGCCAGCTCCTCAGTACAGACATCAACCGTATCGACACAGTCAAATCCTGGAACCTCTGTGTCAACACCGAAAACATTCAACGCTGAACCACAAAGGAAAAAAAATCTAACAAACAAATACCTAACAGATTCTTCATCCTCACCACCATTGCTAGAGCTTGCATGCTTTACCAACCACAGAAATGAAGGCACTGTGGTTACCTCTCCTTAATTACCCAGGCTGTCACTCATTCGTACAAAAGTTTTGGATGGACTTTGTAAAGTCCATCCAAAAAACAACCAAATAAGGAAAATATCATAAAAATACAACATTGGACAAATTGAAGAAAGAATTAGAAGCAAGGTGTCCACCTCTACCTCAGGGTGAAGATGTCAAGAGGGAAGAACCAATTGCAACATCTTCAAACAGAGGCATACGTTCTCCACATCTTTCTTAGACTTCATTTCGAGTCACTCCTATGTATCAGGAGATTCAGATGATTTACCAGATCTACCTTCTAACCTTTCACCATCTGAGAATATGACCTTCTCTTCCTTCATACAGATGATGTCAGTAGCATTAGCCCTCAACCTCCATGAGATCAGATACCACAACTGAATTACAAGGAGTCTGAGTGCCTGCAAATTCCTAAGCAGTATAAAGCTGTCCCTGTGCACCATGCGTGTCTGCAAGTCCAAATGAAAAATATAGTAAACCCCTTATTTGATTACATCAGTGGCGAAGACTATGACACAGTACTAGACTCAGAGATGTCCAGAGTATGAGAGTCTAGTTACAGCATCACTCACTCATCAGAGACAGCCATGAAAAATGCCAAAAATAAGATATTTTCCAATACACCACTGAGCCAAGGATTCAAAAATTCTAGATAACATTGGCAAAAGAGTTTATGAAGGACATCAGATACAAATGATTCAATACCTGACAAGCAGTCTGTGACAGCTGAAAATTATTGCCCAAAACCTACTGGAAGAGGAACTAAAATTGTTTAGAGATATTGAGAAACACAGAAGATTTAGCATGCTATTTGATGCGCTTGACATATGATACTTTTGGTACCTTTTCAAGGGTTGCAGCAAGAGACGTAGCTTGCAGACTGGCATGGTTCTGGGCTTCTGGATTAAGAGAAGGCATTCATAACAAACTAGCAGACACCCCATGCAATGGTGATAGGCTGTTTGGAGAGAAAATTGATATAATAGAGACCATCAAGACCCAAAGTAATACTTTGCAGTCACTTTTGGCATCACAAATGGATACCTTTTAGCAAAGAAAATATCACCAGGATTTATACCGCAGACCCTATTACTATTTTCAATGAAGACATTATAGCCTTTTTAACTACTACAGACAAAGGTCTATAGTGCTGCAACAGCTCCAACAGCAGAATCAACAGCAGCCATCAAGGCCCAGGGCAAGAGTATGCAAACGCAAAGACAAGGTTAGCAACTGCCTCAGAGGTGTGCTGCCAGAATTCCCAAACAATTCAACCAGTACCAGCCAGTCAGTGAGAACAGGGGTTTTACTCCTGATATTTCTTGATTGCAAGGAAATCGGGAGTCCTTTGCCCCATTTTTGATCTCTTGAGTTCTCAATATCTACTTAAAGAGAGAAAAGTTCAAGATGCACACCTTAAATACCATTTTGCCATTACTTCAACAGTACAACTGGTTGACTTCTTTAGACCTAAAGGACACTTATGCTCTCATAGTGATCAATAGGCATCACAGAAAATATCTGTTTCACCCTACACAATAACCATTACCAATTTAAGGTCCTCCCCCTCGGGCTAGCAGCAGCACCAGGGGTCTTCACTAATTGTTTATCAGCCATAACGGCAAAACTAAGAGGAGAGAATTTGCTCATGTTTCCATATCTCCATGATTGTCTAATATCAAGCATCTCCTACAAAAGCTCTAAAAGTGATGTATGCCATGTCATTTCATTTCTGCACAGCCTTGTTTTTGCAATACATTTCCAAAAATTATCCCTAGTAACAAATCAACACACAGTTTCTAGGCACGAAGCTTGTTAAGGTGAAGAGCAGAGTTTTTCTGTCAATAAGAAGGATGATGCCATCAGATGGTACTGAATAGATCTATCTCTCTAAGCTACTAGAGCTTTGAGCTCTACTGAGCATATGCAGGAATTCCTGCTTGGGCATTGCCTCAGTCTTCTCAGTCTGTTTTTTGTCCTTGCTTTGCATGGATGACTAGTCTGATTCTCTGTGAGATAAGTCGTCATCTTAGCAAATCTCTTGCTTCATGTGACCCATAACAGCACTTTCCAATGCGGCTAATAACAAAAAAACAAAGGCAAGGGGAAAGGGAATTCCGATTTAGAACACCTCTCCACATTGTTTTCCTCATTGCCTCAAAAAAAAGATAACCAATGGCTTCAGATCATCCTCATGTAGGCAGATAATGTCCACATGGGCTTGACCACTGCTGTATCTGCTTAGATCTGGACTACAATCAATCCATCTGCCAAGCATGTGTGAAAATGTCACCGAGAGCCTAACGGTCAAGAGCAGCTAAGACAGCAAGCTTAAGGACTGAAAAACAGGGCACATCTACTTCCAAAAATCCATTCTTCTTCCTCCTGTAGTAGAAGTAAGTCCTGCAAATTCATTGCATTGACATGACTAGAATTGGACAGCCCAAGAGTGATCACCCACTCTGTGCAGGTCAGTGGAATCGGTTGCAGAGCCCATTAAGGCCAAGTACAGATTTTCCTTAATAACCAGAGGTTTTACTCCCAATTCTACTTAATCCCAAAGCAGTCTGGAGAGAGGACCCCGGCCCATCTTAGATCTTCGGAATCTCAATCATTATATTTGTCAAGAAAAGTTCATTATGATTTGAGTACAATTCCACCATTCATTCAATTCAACAACTGGATGTGCACACTAGATCTTAAAGATGCTTAAACACCACATCCTCCCATACACTCTTCTTGATGGAGATACCTTTGCTTCAAGGTGGGAAATCACTATTACCAATACATGGTTCTTCCATTTGGACTCTCATCTGACCCCCGAGTCTTCACAAAATTTCTTGCATGGTAGTTCCCACCTATGCTGTCAAGGATTTTGAATATTCCCTTACCTAGATAACAAATAACAATACACTTGCTTCAATCCCTAGGTTTTCTCATCAACTTCAAAAAATCCTTTCTAAAACCCATACCACTAATTCAGTTTATTGGAGCTTTAATAGTTACCACACAGCCAAGAGCGATCCTCGCTCCAGACAGTCCACAGTGCTCTGCAAAATTACAAAAACATTATTGAAAACAACGTGGACAATGTCCCATTGCATCACCTTCAGTGGGAATCAGCTCCTACAACCATTTCTGACCAAAGTAATCATAACCCCAGAAATGAAACGAGATACGTTGGTGATTACGGTACGGAGCAGTCCTCCAACCAGATGCCTCCACTATTGGTTGTAGAGCCCACACTGGACAATTCAAGACACAAGGTGTCTAGTCAGCTTAGGAAAGGCAATTGCAGATCAGCTTACTGGAACTCAGGGCAAAGGAAAACACATGATTCAGCCAATCAAATAGCAATATTTTATATCAACAAACAAGAAGTAACAGGATCATGGATAGCGGCAGTTACTACCCTTAAGAGAAACATGGGGATAACCTGCATGGAGCGGCAGTTACTACCCTTTGTGGTGGGGAATGCACATTTTCAATACAAAATGCTGCCTTTTGGGCTGGCATCAGCCCCCCCCCCCCCCCCCCCTGCGTCTTCACCAAATGCTTGGGGTTAGAGACTGCCTACCTCAGGTGTCACTCGGTTCACTTGTTCCCAAACCTGGACGACTGGCTCATCAGGAGAGACTCCCACTCTGGAGCCTTGCAAGCTCTGGCCTTGACGGTTCAGACCCTGCAGACTGTGGGGTTCGTTTTCAACTTCCCCAAGTCGCACCTCCATCCATACAGCTAGACTTCATAGGTGCCAGGTTGGACATGGCACAAGCGAAAGCTTTCCTGCCCAAGGACCGGGCGATTGCCCTCGCCTCACTGGCCACCCTCATCCGCAACAGCAGGAGGGGTCAACCTGTCTCCTACTCCGCCTGCTGGTCCACATGGCAGCCTCTGTCTTTGTGACTCCCTTAGCCCGCCTCCGCATGAGGAGCCCTCAGTGGGCCTTGCTGTCCCAGTGGCAGCAGGCATCCCAAGGTCTAGAGACTCCAATCAGTCCACCCAGCTCTTCGTGTCTTTTGACCCTAACAGGCTGGGTGCAGCAGTGGGTAAACAAACCCTATCAAACTGGCTGGTGGATTGCATTGCCTTCTGCTATGTGCGAGCAGGCCTTTAGCTAGCCAGCAGGGTGAAGGCTCACTCTGTGTGTGCCATGGCAGTGTCTGTGGCTAATTTGAATGCAGCCCCCGTCGCAGAGATTTACCAAGCTACAACCGGGAGTTCTCTTCACACGTTTACAGCTCACTACTCTCTTTACAGGGATAGCCGTCAGGATAGTGCTTTGGGTCAGTCCGTCCTGTGCAACCTGTTCCAAGCCTGAACCCAACTCTCTACTTGTGCTCCTTGTGGGGCCAGACCGCCCCTGTTTTTCCCACAGAGCTGCAGTTGTATTGTGCCCGTTGGTACCTTGTTCGGCTGCTGTTGGTCTCTTCTGGAATGGGGTATCTGGAGCTCTGTACTCACCCACATGTGAGGACTACCATCCTGCTTGTCCTAGGAGAAAGCGCAGTTGCTTACCTGTAACAGATGATCTCCTAGGACAGCAGGATGTTAGTCCTCAGGAATCCCGCCCACCTCCCCACGATGTTGGGTTCACCTTCGGTTTGTTGTTTTTTTGTTTTGTTTTTTTTTTGCTAGTTTCTTTTGTTATGTTATGAGATTGAAGGGGGACATCGCATAGATGCACGGATAGTGGCAGGCTGGGCATGCTCAGTCTGCTGGCCAAAGGTTCTAGAAACTTTGACAAAAGTTTTTCGTGCCGGGCTCCAACGGATGATGTCACCCACATGTGAGGACTAACATCCTGCTGTCCTAGGAGAACACCTGTTACAGGTAAGCAACTGTGCTTTCTCAGGACACACAACATTTTTTACCAAAAGTAGTTTCTACTTTTCACCTCAACAAATCAGTAGTTCTCATGACTTTCTTTCCAAAGCCTCATGCACATGATGAAAAGTTGTTACACACATTAGATTGCAATCGAGCTCTGGCATATTGCAAATGTCGAACGCAATTCCACAGAAAAGCGTCACCTCAAGCATCTTATGCCTGCCATCCTCCTCCATTTGCAGTTTAAAAGGAATGGTTTCAGACATCTCCTTAATGAAGTTTGCAACTGTGAGGTCTTCAGGAGGGGAGCAGCGGCATTCTTCTGGGGATGAAGGCTCTGATAGGAGTTCGTCCGAGTCCTGAGTGTCGGAAGAATCATCACCCAAGGGGGTCATATGGTGTATCTCCAGTACCATGTGGCTCTTCAGATGGAGGTACGGGTCCAAATCCAGCCGGATATGGTGGTGGTACCAATGGGAAAGTTGGAGGCAACGATGCGGACAAGGAAGACTGTGATGGCATCAATGGAATCTGTGCTTTCGAAGGACGTCTGGGAGGCAACAGACCCAATGGCCCTGGAACTGGCTCTGGCATCGGTAAATTTTGTTCCTCATCAGAGGACAATGGAATAGGCATCGGTGTCGGTCTCAGAGGAGCCGATGGCATGGAAGGAGCAGGCACCGATGGCAATGCACCAATTAAGGCATCTAGGCAATCGAGAAGCGGAGCCAGCATGGTGGGCATTGGTTCAGGCGTTGGCATGAGAGCCTGTGCCGGTGGAGATTGGAATCCCTGAAGTGCCTGAAGTACTGCCTCTTGGACCATCTGGTCCATGGTATGCAAATTTCTCAAGCATATTCATTGTGGAAATCCTGAAAACATGACTGACTGGTGGGGTCCCCGAGACCGGTTTGAGAATCCCTAGGGTAGATGCTACACCTTTTTAGAGAGTATGGAGCTAGAAAAACTGAAAGTGCTCAAAGGCATGAGGTCAGAGAGGATACATCTTAGGATTTTAACGGAGGTCTGCGAAATTATAACGGGTCTACTGAGTGACCTGTTCAATAGATCTTTTAAGATAGAAGTGGCTCCACAGGACTGGAGAAGGGCAAATGTCCCTTTTTATAAAAGTGGTAAGAACATGGGGCTCCAACCTGGCAGTTTAGAAATCAATCAACATGGAGCTTCCAGTTTTGAAGGAATTTGCTGGGATGAAGTATAAGGAATTTCTTTATTTCCAATAGTGACTGTTCTGGGCAGGGGCTTCTGTGCTCATTCACAAAGTGTCCCTCTGCTTCTCCTGCTCTTAACACCAGCTGTACCTTCTTGGCGGCCGTAGCTGGTGATGCAGCTTTCCTTTGTTCCCCTTCTCTTTCTCTACCTGCAAACAAAGAAGCTCATGTCAGCAGGAATATTCTTTCTCACAGGACAAGCAGGATGGTAGTCCTCACATATGGGTGACATCAGGAAGGAGCCCAATCATGGAACACTTTTGTCAAAGTTTCTAGAACTTTGACTGGCACCTACTGGGCATGCCCAGCAATGCACTGACTCAGCATCCAGCAGGGGTCCCCCTTCAGTCTCTTCTTTTTCCGCGCAACAGTAGCCTCACGGGTTAAGGAGCTTTCTTGAGATTCCTGACAGGAATTTTCCTCACGGAACTTCTTTAAAAAAAATTTCAAAAAAATCTACCCTATAGGGGTCCCCCTATCGATATCTATACTCCGCGGTCGAAAGGTAAGGTTTTTCCCTTCTTTTCGGTCTATTCCCATCAAGCTTTTCCTTCAAGGCCTACTGGCCATCGACCGCACCGCGGCTAAAGTTTTCGTCGGTGCCCTGATTGTCCTCGGACAATGTCCATCACAGACCTACATAGAGTTTGTGTTTTGTGCGTGGGGTCCGACCATGATATGCTAACTTGCACCAAATGTGCCCAAATGACGCTGAAGAGCCGTAAAGCCCGTTTGGAGAAGATGGAGTTTCTTTTTCATTCAAAACTCCTGACTCCATTGACCGCTTCAACTTCGTCTGAGCCGGTGCCATCAACCTCCCGTCAGCAATGGGACACCGGTGCTGTCCGACCGGCATAGACTACTCTGAAGGTGTCTACTTCCTCCTCTTCACCTCAAGAACCTGACCGAGGAGAATATCGTGAAAAGCGTCGACACCGGCATCTGGAAGGCTCAGTCCGCCGAACCTGGCAAGTCCTTGGCGTCGACAGAGCCACCGACAAAGAAATCCCGTCCAGAGAAGGCCCCATCCTCCTCTGTTACTGGGTCACCGAGGCGTTCCCCACCTTCATCGGTGCTGGGAGCCAATGATCCACTTTCACCGATGGACCCTCCGGCTATGCCAGTGCTGCCTCCTACTCCGGTGCCGGGGTTCCCTGCCCCAGGCTTCCGCGAGGAATTGGATCGGATAATCCAAGAAGCCATCGGTAAAGCACTGCAAGGCTTCCAGCCTTCATCGATGCCGATACCGGTGCCCAAGCCAGTCACCGATCCAATTCTCATGGCGCTCGCACCACTATTGGGTAGATTGGACGCGTTGTTCGGTGCACTTCCACCGCTGGAACCGAGAACACCGGTATGTCCTCTTCCTTCAATGCCAACCCCTGTGTCATCAGAAGATGAAGAAACACAGATACCCATACCGCTGTCTGGAATTCTGCCACTGACTCATCCATCGATGTCGCCGGTTCCATCGGTGCCACCGCCACCATTGATGCCGTCGGTGCCACCTCTGATACCATCAATGCCTAGGCCTTGTCCTTCGGGATTAACACCTTTTCTTCCTTCTGAAGATCCTCAGGGAGCTGGTGATCAACCTTATGATCCTTGGACTGATGATTCTTCCCAGGATACGGATGATCTGCCTTCTGAGCCCTCTCCCCCTGAAGAGAGAAGGCATTCTCCTCCAGAGGATCTGTCCTTTATTAACTTCATTAAAGAAATGTCTGAAACAATTCCATTTCAGCTTCAGACAGAAGAAGATTCAAGGCACAAGATGCTGGAAGTACTCAGTTTCTTGATGCTCCTAAGGAAATCATGTCAATTCCCATTCATGAAATCCTAATTGTCCTGCTAAAGAGGAATTGAGAGCATCCAGGTTCAGTTCCACCTATCAACCATAAGACAGATGCCACCTATCTTGTGCAGTCAGCTCCTGGGTTCCAAAGATCACAACTGGATCATCACTCTGTGGTTGTGGAATCAGCCCAGAAAAAGGCAAGACGTTCCAAATCTCATTCTTCTATTCCTCCAGGAAAGGAACAGAAATCCCTAGATGCTTTTGGAAGACGGGTTTTTCATGGTTCAATGCTTATATCTCGCATTGCTTCCTACCAGTTGTACATGACCCAGTATAACAGATTCAAGATTCCTACCAATTGTACATGACCCAGTATAAGAAGATACAAGATTTCTCTGAATCTTTACCTGACCAATTCCAGGATGACCTTAATCCTCTAGCTCAGAAAGGCCTGGATGCTGGTAAGCATGAGGTACACGCTGCGTACAACATATTTGACACTGCCTCTAGAGTGTCCGCGTGGGGATTAGTGCAAGAAGGTGGGGGTTGAAATCCTCCGACCTCAGACCAGAGGTACAGGACAGGAAGGCTGACCTGTCATGTGCTGGGGATAATCTCTTCGGAGACAAAATTCAGGATACTGTGGCGCAGCTCAAGGATCACCATGAAACCCTGCGTCAACTTTCTTCAGTGCCTGCTGAGTTCTCGTCCACCTCCAAGAGGACATTCAGGCGAGACTCTAAGCAACCGGCCTATAAACCAAGAAGGTATTATCCTCCAGCTTCCCGAGGTTGCCCCTCTAAGCTTTATCAAAAAGGTCAGTCCAGGCAATCCTGACCTCAGAAGACCCAACCTGCTCCTCAGCCAGGACCAGCGTCAGGGTTTTGACTCCTTCTTGGAGAGCATAGGCCAACCTCCTTTTCCATCAGTACCAGTCGGTGGTCAGTTGTGCCATTTCACCAACACTTGGCATACAATCACCTCCGATCAGTGGGTACTTGCAGTAGTCACTCAGGTCTACCACCTCAACTTCCTGCCTGTACCGTTGGACTCCCCACCTCTGCTGACATTGGGATCATCTGACCACACTCTCTTTCTGGAACAGGAGGTATCAACCCTCCTCCAGTCCCAGGCAATAGAACCAGTGCCTCTCTCCCAACGGGGGGCAGGGATTCTATTCCCGGTATTTCCTCATCCCAAAAAGTCAGGTGGCGTTCGTCCAATCCTGGACCTTCGTGCACTAAACAAGTATCTGCTTCATTTTTTTGAAGGGGTTAATAAACATGTGGATAAAGGTGACCCGGTAGATGTAGTGTATTTGGATTTTCAGAAGATATTTGACAAAGTCCCTTATGAGAGGCTTCTAAGAAAACTAAAAAGTCATGGGATAGGAGGTGATGTCCTTTCGTAGATTACAAAACTGCTTAAAAGACAGGAACCAGAGAGTAGGATTAAATGGTCAATTTTCTCAGTGGAAAAGGGTAAACAGTGGAGTGCCTCAGGGATCTGTACTTTTTCAATATATATATATAAATGATCTGGAAAGGAATACGACGAGTGAGGTTATCAAATTTGCGGATGCAACACTCCAATCTAACTCAAGGCCTTCCATTTCAGGCTATAGAACCTCAAATTACCTTGACAACAGACGCGTCTAACCTAGGATGGGGTGCTCATGTAGACGACCTGCAGACCCAGGGAACCTGGTCTCCAGAGGAAGCCAAACACCAGATAAATTTCCTAGAGCTTCGAGCAATCAGATATGCCCTCAGGGTCCTTCAGTATTGCCTCTCAAACAAGACCATCCTGATTCAAACAGACAACCAGGTGGCTATGTGGTACATCATCAAGCAAGGGGGAATGGGCTCCTACCTCCTGTATCAGGAAGCTGCACAGATATGAGAGTGGGCCCTTTCCCACTCAGTGTACCTCACAGCCACCTACTTGCCGGGCGTGGACAATGTGTTGGCGGACAAGTTGAGCCACACGTTTCTTCTGCACTAGTGGTCTCTCAACCCCACAATAGCGGACACAATCTTCCAACATTGGGATTATCCTCACATAGACCTCTGCGTCAGTTCACAACCGCAAAGTAGAAAACTTCTGCTTCCTTACTCGCAGCCACCACTCACAACCGAGAGATGCTTTCACCCTCTCGTGGACCACCGGTCTCCTCTATGCATACCCTCCACTTCCACTCATATCGAAGACTCTCGTGAAATTACAGAAGGACAAGGACATAATGATTCTGATAGCTCCTCACTGGCCATGCCAGGTGTGGTTTCTAATCCTCCAGGATTTATTAGTATGCTGCCGCATTCCTCTGGGGAAGGATCCGCTTCTGAGAACTCAGAATAACAGATGCCTGCGCCATCCCAACCTCCAGGCCCTATCTCTGACTGCCTGGATGTTGAAAGGTTAATACTCCAACCTCTTAACCTTTCCGAGTCCTGGTAGCTTCACGAAAGCCTTCCACAATAAGGTCTTACTGCTCCAAATGGAAGAGGTTTACAGTATGGTGCACCTCTGTCCTTAGACCCCTTCACTTGTTCCACAGTGAAGTTTCTGGACTATCTCTGGCATCTGTTGGAGGCAGGCCTAAAAACTTCCTCCATCAGGGTGCATACAGTGCGGTAGCCGCGTTTCATAAAGGCGTAGGGGATGTTCCTATTTTCACACAACCCTTAGTAACGCGCTTTATGAGAGGCTTGCTCCACTTAAAACCTCCACTGTGCCCTCCAGCCTCTGCTTGGGACCTTAACGTAGTTTTAGGACGGCTCTTGAAACCTCCGTTTGAGCCTCTCCACTCCTGTGATCTCCGTTATCTTACGTGGAAAGTAGTTTTCCTTCTTGCTATCAGGTCCGCTTGCAGAGTTAGTGAATTGCAGACATTAGTTACCTACCCGCCTTACACTAAAATTCTGCATGACAGGGTAGTGCTCCGCACTCACCCTAAATTTTTACCGAAGGTAGTGTCGGAATTTCATATTAACCAATCTATTATCCTACCTACCTTTTATCCCAGGAGAACCCCATGCAAACCCAGGAGAACAGGCTCTGCATTCTTTGGACTGCAAACGTGCTCTAGCCTTCTATCTAGACCACACGTTGGTCCACAGGAAATCCACTCAATTGTTTGTGTCTTTCGATTCCATCAAATTAGGAAATCCTGTGGGGAAAGCAGACCCTCTCCTCCTGGTTAGCGGACTGAATTTCTTTTTGCTATCAGCAGACAGGCATTCCACTGCAAGACTGTGTAAAAGCACACTCTGTCAGGCCCATGGCGACATCAGTAGCGCACCTCTGTTCGGTGCCGCTTGCTGATATTTGTAAGGCTGCTACCTGGAATTCTCTCCAAACATTTGCAGCACATTATTGCTTAGATAAAGCTGGCAGACAAGATTCCATCTTTGGCCAGTCTGTTCTACGCAACTTGTTTTCAGTTTAACTTCCCAACATCCTTCCACCGACCCGTTCAGGATGCCCTCCTAACCAAATTTCCAACCCTGTTGTTGTACCTGTTGCACGTCTTTGGGTGCATTTGGTGCATTGCTCGGGCATCCTCAGCTCGGTACTCGCCCATATGTGAGGACTACCATCCTGCTTGTTCTGTGAGAAAGCAGAGTTGCTTACCTGTAACAAGTGTTCTCACAGGACAGCATGATGTTAGTCTTCACGAAACCCGCTCACCACCCTGTGGAGTTGGGTTCGTTTACATTTTCTTATTTTATTTTTCGCATGTACTTTTTACTATAAGACGAGACTGAAGGGGGACCCCTGCTGTATGCAAGGTCAGTGCATTGCTGGGCATGCCCAGTAGGTGCCAGTCAAAGTTCTAGAAACTTTGACAAAAGTATTCCATGATTGGGCTCCATCCTGATGATGTCACCCATATGTGAGGACTAACATCTTGCTGTCCTGTGAGAACACCTGTTACAGGTAAGCAACTCTGGTTTCTCAGGTTTCTCTCTGCTTCTTCCATGTCGCCCCATGGGAAATACCTGAGTAGTTATCTACTTTAGGAAAGTAAAGTCCCAATACTCCTGCATCTGCTGCCACCAAAATGTCATGGTGAACTAATCAACAGATGGAGATTTACACATAGAATATTTCTGTGTGGAT
Source organism: Rhinatrema bivittatum (assembly GCF_901001135.1). Taxonomy (NCBI): domain Eukaryota; kingdom Metazoa; phylum Chordata; class Amphibia; order Gymnophiona; family Rhinatrematidae; genus Rhinatrema; species Rhinatrema bivittatum. Next base: position 807,935,293 of record NC_042615.1, on the reverse strand, counting down.
TTGCGAGATCCATTGAGGAAGGAATCATGATGGCCTTGAAAATGTGCACCTTTTAAACATTTGGTCATCTTGGAAAGCTGTCATCTCTGCTCAGATACATCAGTGGTTTTCTTTTATCTAATTTTAGTTTTTGCAATCTTCTGTTTTTGTGTAGAATTTTATGTAATTTTCAAACATGTTCATTTCATCAGATTAAGGATTAGTGACATAACTTTTCTTTAAAGCTTTTGTTGCTTTTTAAATTATGGTTTTTACTCCACAGGAAAAGCTCCCCCCAACCTTCCTCAAGGCGTTCCACCTTTGTTGCATAATCAGTACATTGTGGGACCTGGAGGACTCCTGCCTGCCTATCCAGTAAGCAATTTCATATTCTCTTTATATGGCATTGCCCATGGAGAGCAGTGCTTATGCATTTTCCTTCTGATTTTTTGTAGCTGTACCTTTTGGAGAATTAGTAATTTACAGGAGATAACTGTCAACTGCTTCTGAGTTTTAAGGTAGTTAAGAACTATATTCATAATCAAGAATTATTGCTTGATTTCCTGGTAATGTACCTTTTGATCATTTATTTATTTATTTTGGATCTTTTATATACCGAAGTATAGCATTCTGCCTTCACTCCGGTTTACATGAGAACAACATAATACATACAGTTAACCTTAGAACATTGTGTAACATTACAAACTGAATTTGTATATGCATATGAAATTACTTAATAGAACTATAATAACATTTCTTGATAGTACGAATAAATCAAATTAACAGAGCAAGTGCTAAACAGCTGATTGATTGAACTGAATGGGGCTGTAATAGGAGATCGGATTGAATGGGTCTGATATAGGAACGGAATGATAGGATCGGAAAGATAGGGGCTGAAATAGGAGATCAGAGCAAAGTGGGTGGGGCGGGTCATGACTTAAGTTGATTAGAAGGGGGAAGGTGAAAGGAAGATCGAGGGGAGGGGTGGGAATGGAAAGGGGGGTGCGAGGAAGGTAAGTCTAAAGAGTGGGACCGGGGACGTGTAATGGTTCAAGATAGATGTGCGTTGCTTAGCCCACGCTGTCTCTGAACGTTTGGCTGAATAACCAAGTTTTTAGTTCTTTCTGAAGGATTTGATGTCGCAAATTGAACTTACGTGTTGTGGTATGGAGTTCCATAAATTTGGTCCTGCTATGGAGAACGCTCTGTTCCTAGAGTTGGTGAGTTTCGCTAGAGGAAGTGAGGGTATTTCTAGGTGTAGTTTATTGCCAGTCCTGGTCAGTCGTTGAGGTTTGTGTAGTTGGGTTATGTCCTTGAGTGTAGTGTTGTTGGCTTTATGTATTGCTCTGTGAACTAATGTTAGAGTTTTGAATTTGATTCTTTGCTCAATTGGGAGCCAGTGAAGAGTTTTTAGGACAGGGGTGATGTGATCTGATTTCTTTTTTCCGGTTAATATTCTTGCTGCGGCGTTTTGTAATAGTTGCAGAGGTTTTAGGTAGGCCCATCAGGAGGGAGTTGCAGTAATCAAGGCTGTTGAAGATGAGGGATTGTAGAACTGTTCGGAAATCATGTTGGTGGAGTAGCGGTTTTAGGTGTTTGAGAATGTGGAGTTTGTGAAAGCCTTCTTTGGTTTTGATTGCGATGTTCTTTTTTAAGTTGAGTTCGTTGTCGATCCAGATGCCGAGGTCCTTTGTTGAGTTTTTCAGTTGGATGTTTATCTATTTTTAATGAGAGTGGTGGGGAGGATTGTGCTGAGTTGTTTCTTCCTATGAGTATGCATTCCGTTGTATTCATGTTGAGGCACAACTTTAGGTGGTTCAGCATGTCTCTGATAGTGATTAGGTGTTTGGCTGCAGTGCTCAGTGCCTCTTCTATTGTGGACGTTACTGGGATGAGGAGTTGGATGTCATCGGCGTACATATAAAATGTTACTCCGAGGGTTGACAAGAGGTGACAGAGTGGGAGTAGATAGATGTTAAAGAGCTTGGCTGAGAGTGCGGACCCTTGTGGTACGCCTGTTTCGAGAGGAAGGGGATTTGAAGATTTGTTGTTAATGGTAACCTTGAAGAATCTGTCTTTTAGGAACAATTTGAACCAGTTGAGGGTTTTGTCGGAGAGACCAATGCTGGCTATAGTCTTGACAGTAGGCATATATGGTCCACGGTATCAAATGCGCAGAAAGATCGAGTAGGATTAGGATATGGCTTAGGTTGTTGTCGAACCCCCTTATTATTTTGTTTGATAGGTTGATAAGAAGGGTTTCCGTACTACGGTTTCTCTTGAATCCATGTTGAGCGGCGTGGAGAATATTGTTGCTCTCTAGGTGTTCATTGAGTTGTGTAAGTGCTGCTTTCTTGGTCATCTTTGCGAGTAAGGGGAGGTTTGAGATGGGCCTGTAGTTGTTTAGATCTGCAGGATCTAGGTTCTTCTTTTTTAGTATAGGAGTGATAGTTGCAGTTTTTAGTTCAGTTGGCAGCTCGCCTTCTTCGAGTGATTTGTTGATGATGGCAGCGATTGTTGGTGCGATGATGTGAGCCATTTCTTTCAGATTGCATGTTGGTATTGTATCAAGGTCGTGACGTGCAGGGTTGATTTTCCTTATCATTGTTTCAGCTTCTATGTTTGAAATGGGCTGAAAGTCTGACCAGGGGGTTATAGAGTTTGTTTCGAGTTTGTCTTCTGTAGATGTCGTGTTTTGGAAGTTTCCTGTTATTTTGCTTATTTTGTTTTTAAAGAATATGGCTAGGTCTTGGCTTAGGTTGTTTGATTTGGGTGTAGTGGTGTTACTGTTTTCTTCGATGAGATTTCTGACAATGTTGAATAATGCATTTGAGTTATTTGAGGAGTTATTTATCTTTTTGCTGTAGTAGTCGCGTTTGGTGTTCGCTATCGTGTTTTTGTAGATGGCAAGTTGTGTGCGGTATCTTTAAAGTGTTGATGAGCATTTGGCTTTTTTCCAGTGCTTCTGCTGGAATCCCTAAATGAGGGTAGTATAGTGGTTAGGAACAGTGAACTGCTAATCCATGAGAACACCAGACATTAGTGAATGTGAATCCATCTCTCTCTGTTTAGCTTCTTGGTGAAATCTTTGTTCTTCTGCACCTCAGTTTTACCTGCCTGTTGGCAATAACTTTCTTCCTTTGAAGGAAGTTGTCAGGTCAAGCATGATTGCTCATCAGATTTTCCCAACCTAGAGGTGATTATTTCTGAAGTATTGGAATTCTTCATACATACATATTTATATACCAATTGTGTACAAGGTTAGCCTTTTTTCTAAAAAGTTTGTTTTAAATAGTCTGATTCTTTTTAAACAGTTTAGCTACATAGAGTTGACCTAGATGTTGCTCCTCTTCTTCCCTCACCCTTCCACATTAAAGCCATGCAGAATTAGCAGAATACTGCTGTCCCTGATTCTTGCCCTTATGCAGTAATTACACTGCTTTGTCATTCCATGGGCTTTTTTTACTGGAAAATTTCTTGTATATCCTCTGATTTTTAAACAAGCTTCAGGATTCCTGTATAGCTCCCTCACCCATTGCAAGAAATGTCTTCCCAACCCTATCTTTTCCATAACCATAAATAAGAACAGCCAGTAAACCCTGTCAAAGGCCTTCTCAGCATCAACTGCTAAAAGTGTACGTTCCACTTAGGTCATATGTTTCAGATCCAAGATTTTGCGATATTATCCACTGTCGTTCTCCCTGGCATGAAACCAGCTGATCTTCATTAATGATGCCCCATGTAGTCTCTGATCCAAAATCTTAGCTAACAATTTAAGATCTATATTGATTAATGATATTGGTCTGTAGGAACTACATAATATATGATCCTTTCCAAGTTTGGGTAAAATCATAATCCCAGTCACATTATCTGAGGGAAGTAATTGACCCCCTTCTCTAATAATATTGATTATCTGAACCAATGGATCCGCCAAGATGTCAACATACTTTTATAAAACAAAGGAGTGAATCCATCAATGCTGAGAGCTTTGCCCAAATTTAGGTCTTTAATTGCCTCCGTAACCTTTTTTTTTTGTTTTTTGTAATTAACCTTTTATTGGATGTATTATTATGAAGAACATTAAAACATATCAGTAATCAAAATGAAGAAACATCCACAATTTTCAATTATCAATCCCAAACCCTCCCACTTAGCAGAACAGCACCGATATAGATGGAGTGAAGTTACCCCACATAGACAGCTAGGATCGTTTATGCATATCCTATATGACTATCATTATAAAAACTGATGATTACCATGGTCTCCATAAATAAATAAAGGTCAACCAACACAAGAGCAAGTTAGGCAGCAGTAGTAGATAGACTGACCCTGTTTCCTAATTATGTCCAATTATGTCCAATTATGTTTCAAACTTCAAACACTAAAAAAACTCAAACCTCTCCTCCATCCGCATGATTTCCGCACAGTACTGCAATCAATTATTTTCTCAAAACTCGACTACTGCAACTCCCTCCTCCTTGGACTTCCGGAAATCCACATCAAGCCTCTCCAAGTCCTACAAAACGCCGCCGCCAGAATCATCACCAACCACAGTAAATCCTCACACATCACTCCCACTCTCAAAGACCTCCACTGGCTGCCCATCACACAAAGAATCCAGTATAAAACACTCACCCTTATACACAAAAAAATAAACAACAACAAAATGGTCTGGCTAAACAACACCATCCAACCATATATCACACAAAGAACTCTCAGATCCTCCAACTCAGGTCTCCTCTCCATCCCAAATCTCAAAAATGCTCACCTCAATGCAACACGCAAACGAGCCATTTCAACTGCTGGCCCTATCCTGTGGAACTCCCTCCCCACACTTCTCAGAAACGAACCCTCACCCCAAGCCTTTAAAAAACAGCTCAAAACATGGCTGTTCTTAAAAGCCTTCCCTCCTGAACCCCAACATCCTAAAATACATGTTCTTGAAAGCCTCTCCGCTTGACTACTACCCTGCACTAACGCATAACCCCCCCTCCCCCCCTTCACCTCCCCTCCCCCCTCCTTTCCCTCCCTCTCCCCCTCCCTGCACTCCCTCCTCCCTGTCCCCCCTCTACTCGTAACCAAATCATATTGTACATTTTGTATATAGGCTATAGGCCATTTCTCTATTCCCACATTTAAGTATATTCAGCTGTTACAATGTTTCTTGTATTAATTGTTTAATTAATTATCTTGTTACAATGTAAAATAGGGCAGTTCTCGCCCTATTCAACCTGTTATCTGGAAACCGATGTGATATTTCGATCGAATGTCGGTATACAAAAGAAATAAATAAATAAATAAATAAGTATGACAGTGATAGTGAGGCAAAACATTACACGCAGAAGTATTTTATAAATGCTAAGACCCCTGTTGCTGTTGCCACTTTAAAAAACGATCCCAAATTTGTGATATAAGAGGAGGGTATCATGTCGAAGGGCCATCAAATGCGCCATATGGCAATAGAAGTGTAATCTTTGGACTACTGCTTGGATTACCAGGGGTTCTGTGCGTTTCCAGAACAGAGCGAGTTCACATCTAGCTGCGGTGAACACCTATAGACAAGAACGTTGCTGACTTTTCAATAAGCTCCAGCAGTAACATGCTTAGGGCATCCAGTCCAATCTCCAATCCAGAATCTCTGAAAGCCATGTAGTCAAGTTGTTCCAAAATGATGGTATTCTACTGCATCCCCACCAGATAATTAAATAAGTACCCAATTTCCCACAATTATGCCAGCATTTTAAAGAGGAGGAGGAGGAGGAGATACAGTGCAGCTTAACTGGGGTTAGGTGCCAACGATATAGTAATTTGTAACAATTTTCCTGGATATGGACCGATATAGAGCTTGTCCGAACACTTAGCTAAATCCATACACCCAATTATATTATTACATTAATTATACTATTCAATTTAGATATTTATATACATTTTATTATGTAGCAACCCCTACTGGTCACATTATTAACCTGCTACTGCTGCTCTTAACAAATATAATCTGCCTAGCTGTTTCTGTTAAACTGTTATTATAGTTACTCTGTAAAAGTTATGTTGGTTACACTGTAACCAACATAACCAACAGCTCTGTTGCTGACTCCATGTTGCCTGTAAACCGATATGATGTCCAACAACGAAGGTCTGTATAGAAAAACCTTAAATAAATAAGATCCCAGCCTCCTTCACTTATAGGAATCCCTAAATCTGTTTCCCATGTTTGCATGTATGGGGGTTTAACAGTGCCTCTTTGATTTAAAAGGGCATAAGTCTTAGAAATCAACTCTCTAATTCTGTCAATTTGACTACAATAATATTCAAATAACGATTTAGAGGGACTCAAGGCATGGGATCTCCACTGAAAAAGACTAAAATGTCGCACCTAACCATATTCTAATATACCTGCATCCCAACAGGGGTGTTGTGTTCTCAGCAAATCATAAGATGGTTTGCCCTGTAAAGAGATATGTTCCACTTTAGTTATACTTCTAGCCTTCCATTCCATAAAAGCCCTAGAATGTAAATCAACAGGGAAAGAGGTATTGTAGAGGCGAGTGAGATAATAATAAGACTATTCTCTACTAATTTAGCTTGCCACTGTGACCAAACTCTCATTGTGGTCTTTAATGTGAAAGGCTAGCAGCGCATCTGGCACCATGTAGCACGAGGCTGCCAGGGTTAAGCTGACAAAGGGTGTTCCCCTATCATTGCTTGCTCAAGGCTATCCATTGCTTTGTAATCGAACTCCTATGAAAATCTAGGATTGCTCGCAGTTGAGCAGCAGCAAAGTACTAGTGCAGATTGGATACTCCTAGACCGCTCCTTTCTTTTGTTAGATACAATATTTGACGAGACACTCTTGGGGGTCTCTGCCGTCAAATAAAGTCGAAAATCTTCTTCTGCCATGCCCTCAGTAGTGATGCCGACAAATAAATGGGGATAGTAATAAAGAAATACAGAAATCTAGGTAGGACGTTCATTTTAATGACTGTAATTCGGCCTAACCATGAAAAAGGTTCTCTGTCCTATCTACCTAAATCTTTATCCACCCATTTTATCAAGGGGGCATAATTTAGCGTGAATAACTCTCCCACCTTGGGACTGATATTAACACCTAGATATTTTAGAGTGTTTAGCCCAACTTTGTGCACCCCTTCGTGCATCCCGTAGTGTTAGCCATTCCCCATGTTCTTTTATATCCCTTGTTAACAATCTCCATATTTAAATGTTTAATGTATTTGACAAAAGTAACGCATGGGTTCCTGCAAATTTTGTTTAAATGTAAACCGATGTGATATGTAAAATCGAACACCGGTATATAAAAATAAATAAATAAATAATAGTAATGTCTAGATTGATGATCAAAATCTCTGACTTATCAAAATTAACTTTGAATCCAGAACAGTTCCAAGGTAACCCTGTGTAGTGAAGCATTAGGACTAGTGACAGTAAAAAGGATATCATCAGCAAAGAGAGAGTGTTTATACTGCTTACCTCCCTATTTTTACCCCCAAGATTTGATCGGAGCTGCATACTCTAGTTTTAAAGGGTTCTAAGAATAATGCGAATCACAGGGGCAACAATGGGCATCCCTGTCTGGTACCTCTCTCAATAGGGAAACATTCACCATACCCTCCATTGACTTTTACTCCTGCCTGCGGGGAGTCATATAACTTCTGTAACCAGGTGAGAAAAAGGCCAAACTCCATCTTATGCAATGTTTTAAACAAAAAGGGCCAGTGAACCATATCAAAAACGTTCTCTGCGTCTACAGAAAGCGATATCGTTGGTATTTTGTTTTCCCATACCCACCAAAGGAGATCTGTAATTTTACGGATATCCGCTGCAGAGCAAATTGGGTCAAAGGCCAATTGATCATTGTGAACTATGTCTGGTAGAATAGTGTTTAATCTTCCTGCTAACCCTCTAGCCAAAATTTTGAAATCAAGATTTACTAAGAAGATAAACCTATAAGAGCCACATAGAGATGGGTCTTGGCCAGGTTTTGCTAATACTCGGGCCAATACAGTAAGGAGCGGTAGGAAGAGCTGCGTTTGTGCCGGGCGCACCCGCGTTTGCCGCACGCACAGTTCGGCTCACCTACCGCTCGATACTGTATTTAAATAACTTGCAAATGCAATCCGCGTCTAAGAAGTGTCTGAGAAGGGTTAGGCCCGCGCAATCCATTTTACTTTATAGAGCGCTATACAGCGCCTATACAGTAACCTGGGTGCGCTGACATTTGAAATGACAGGTACCAGGAAGTGGTACCTGTCGGGATTGCCAGTCCTCTCTACCCTCCTCCCGAAGCAACGAAAGCGAAAAGGGGGAAAAGCGACATGTGAAGTGTAACTTACTTTTCTTGCAGCCCTCCTCCGGAGACGCACCGCGGCTCCCCTGCCTCCTGGAACAAAAGACAGCCGGCGGCGAAAGACAGCACGGGCCCTCTGACACGATCGCTCCAGCTGCGGCCAATTCTCCTGCGTGCATTCAGCCTGTGCGTGCAATTTGGCCGCTCAAGGCGTGACGTCACTACGTTTGGCGTCACGGCGTGTGACGTCGGTGTTCGCTGATGCACTGCCTTGAGCGCCCAAATTGCATTCATTCACCTTCGCCGGCGCTCAAGGCAGTGCATCAGCGAACGCCGACGTCACACGCCGTGACGCCAAACGTAGTGACGTCACGCCTTGAGCGGCCAAATTGCACGCACAGGCTGAATGCACGCAGGAGAAGTGGCCGCAGCTGGAGCGATCGTGTCAGAGGGCCCGTGCTGTCTTTCGCCGCCGGCTGTCTTTTGTTCCAGGAGGCAGCGGCCCGTGCTGTCTTTTGCCGCCGGCTGTCTTTTGTTCCAGGAGGCAGGGGAGCCGCGGTGCGTCTCCGGAGGAGGGCTGCAAGAAAAGTAAGTTACACTTCACATGTCGCTTTTCTCATTTTTTGCTTTTGTTGCTTCGGGAGGAGGAGGGAGGAGGGTAGAGAGGACTGGGCTGCCCCTTTTTCGCTCACCGGCCAGGGCAGGTGAGCGAGGGCTGGGGGAAAGTTTGCCGCCTACCCTTATCCCTGCCTCTAACGCAGGGGTAAGGGTAGGCCGTAAGTTAGCAGGTTAAACGCGCGGCAAAACTGCAGGTTTAAAAAGCGATAATCGGGGCAGGCGTTACTGTATGGGAGGGAATAGCTAATCCGATAGTTTACATCTCATATACATGCCGCGGGCGGAAGGGGTTTCCCGTTGATTTAAAGAGGCAGTAAGGATGGGTTAAAAGGGCTAGTGAATCGCAGGTTGGACTAACGCGGCCAAATTGTGAGTAGAAAGCGGGTTAGAAGTAGGGTAACCGCGGCCGCACTTTACTGTATTGACCTGACTGTAATCCCCGCCACATTGGAATTAACGGCCAAGGAGCCTCCCTCTCTCAGAAAATTAAGCATCTCAGTTAAGGGGGAGACCAAAATGAGGGATCAACGCTTATAAACACTAGTAAAGCCATCTTACCCAGGAGCTTTTCCTGCCTTTAAATCTTTAATGGTGTTCAGCACTTCTGGTGTAGTTATAGGGCTCTCAAGAAGCATTTGTTGATCCTGGGCGAGATGTGGTAAAGATAGGGAGTCTAATAGCACTATCTGCTATTACTGATCATATATATCCTTTATCAATTGTTAATTCTCACGTTTGCTGTTGCAAATTCTCTGTCAGTTCGCCCTGTTCTCCCAGTTCTATGTAACCTCTTGTTCTATGTAATGCCTTGTGCAGCATTGATTTATGTAATGCCTTGTGCAATTTTGTTGTTCCATGTACACAGATTTGATATGTTTACTTCAACATGAAGGTCGGTATAAAAAAGTTCAAAATAAATAATAAATAAAATCTGCTATGGCTGAAGTACTCCAGACACAGTCTCCCTGCACAGTTTTAATTTTGACAGTTGTGTTCTGGGCCTGGCGTTCTTTGTTTCTGCGCTAATTGTTGACTTGCCTTATTCCCCCCTTCATAGTATGATTAAGTACATTGAGCCGATGGGCAATTAAAGCATTGTCAAGGGCCTGGAGTTCCGATCTAGCGATCCGTAATCGATTAGCTATCAAAATAGGAGATTGCATATGTAATCTGGATAATTGCGTAATTTCGATATCCAATTGATTCTTTTTAAGATCATGATCTCTCTTACACGTTGCTGCATAAGGTATAAACAGGCCTCTCGCCACTGCTTTAGAGCATTCCCACACTATTCCCGGTGTCTGTCCCACATCAGAATTAAATTGAAAATATTCTTTAAGCTTCTCCTCAAGAGAATTATAGAAATATTTATCCTGAAGCAAATGTTCATTCTCACAGGACAAGCAGGATGGTTGTCCTCACAAATGGGTGACATCGAGGATGGAGCCCAACCACGGAAAACTTCTGTCAAAGTTTCAGGAACTTTGACTGGCCCCTACTGGGCATGCCCAGCACGGCACTAACCCTGCAGCCAGCAGGGGTCTCCCTTCAGTCTTCTTTTTTCCGCGTAGCAGTAGCCACGCGGTTAAGGAGCTCTTACCACATTCCTGACAGGAATTCTTTAAATTAATTCTTGAAGAAAAATTTGCCCCTCAGGGGTTTCCCTTCTTCAAATTTTCCTCCGCGGGACTTCAGTAAGTTTTTGCCATAAGTTTTGGTCGGCTACCGTCGAGTTCAGCCCTCGAGGCCTGTTGGCAGTCGACCATCCCGCAGCTAAATTTTTGGCACACGGCCATGGCGTCGGGGTTCCGTCGGTGCCCGGACTGTACACGTACTATGTCCATCACAGACCCACATAGAGTCTGTGTTTTGTATTTAGGGAATGAGCATGATGTCCTGACTTGCACCAAATGTGCCCTAATGACACCAAAAGGTCGCAAAGCCAGAATGGAGAAGATGGGACTCCTTTTCCATGCTCACACTCCGACGCCATCGATTGCATCGACGTCATCGGAACCGGCACCGTCGAAGTCTCATCATCATCGACAGCCTCCCGGTGACCGTCCGCCATCGACGACTTCACGGCCATCGACTCCTGTCCCTTCCCCCGAAGATCGAGGGGATCGGAAAGAGAAACATCGCCATCGACGTCATAGGTCTCGGACCGTCGAGGAATCGAAGTCATCGACCTCAGTACTGTCCGAGCCTCCTTCGAAGAAGTCTCGACCAGAAGTGGCACCGTCCACTTCTGTCTCGCAGACACTGAGGCAACCCTCACCCCTTCGGGGTTTGGGAGCCGCGATTCCACCGGCGACGGTGGTCCCTCCGGCTCAGCCTCAGCCTCCCTCTCCCGTTGAGCCAGGTCTTGTTACCCCAGGTCTCCGGGTAGAACTGGACTGGCTGGTCCAGGAGGCCATCGACAAAGCGATGCTACGGTTCCAGACTCCTCCGGCACCGAGAGTGGAACCGGTCACCGACCCGATTCCAGCGGCACTGGCGCACCGCTGCTTGCCCGGATGGAAGCGCTCATGGCTGCCCTTCCACCGGCAAGACCCGGGTCACCGACAGCTTTTTCATCAGGTGGAGAAACACCGTACCGAATTCCCCCTTCGGGGGTAGTTCCATCGGTGCCGTGTCGTCCCTCGCCACCGATACATTCCTCGGGGGCGATACGCACATCAGCTCCACCGATGACGGCACCGATTCCTTCGATGCCGACACCGATGCCGGCACTGATTCCATCAAGGACATTCTCGATGCCCCCGGTAATTCCTTCGAGTTTCTCGGAGCCTCAACCGGGGCCCTCAGGTATTCAGCCCCCTCAAGGTCCTACAGGTCAGCAACCTGATCCCTATGACACCTGGGGTGATGATACCTCTACAGACACCGATGATTTGCCTTCACCACCCTCTCCTGCGGAAAGTAGAAAGCGTTCTCCCCCTGAGGACCTCTCTTTCGTAAATTTTGTGAAGGAAATGTCGGAGTTGGTCCCTTTTCAGCTTCAATCGGAGCAAGATGATAGGCACCAGATGATGGAGTTGCTCCAATTCTTGGATGCCCCTAAAGTCATCACCTCTATTCCAATTCATCAGGTTTTTCTGGACCTTCTAAAAAAGAATTGGGAATCTCCTGGATCTGTTGCTCCAGTAAACAAAAAAGCTGACTCTACCTATCTTGTACAGTCAGCACCTGGCTTTCAGAAACCACAGCTAGACCACCACTCTGTTGTGGTAGAATCAGCTCAAAAGAAAGCTAAAAGAATAAAGCCATATTCTTCCATACCTCCTACTAAGGAAAATAAATTCCTAGATAGTATAGGTAGGAAAGTATACCAAGGAGCCATGCTGATTTCCAGAATAGCCTCTTATCAGCTATATATGACCCAATACAATAGGGTCATCCTTAAACAGATACAGGAGTACTCAGATGCCTTACCAGAACAGTTCCAGCCACAACTTCAATCCCTCCTAAATAAAGGGTTTGAAGCTGGGAAGCATGAGATAAGAACAGCTTATGACGTTTTTGATGCTTCCACTAGACTTTCTGCTACGGCCATCTCCGCCAGACGCTGGGCCTGGCTTAAGTCGTCTGACCTTCGCCCGGAAGTTCAGGACAGGCTCTCTGACTTGCCCTGTCTCGGAGACAATTTGTTTGGTGAGCAAATTCAGCAAATTGTCTCTGAATTAAAGGATCATCATGAGACACTTAAACAGCTCTCATCCATTCCTTCTGACTTACCTTCTAAACAGCCGTTTAAGAAGGACCCAAAAAAGTCATTCTTCCGTCCACGGAAGTATTATCCCCACTAGCCAAGTCTAGGTCTGCGAGGCCTTATCATAAATCTCAGCCTCGCCAGTCTCGCAAACAAAAGCCCGCAGCAGCTTCACAACCTGGCCCTGCCTCGGGTTTTTGACTTTCAGTTAGAGAGCAGATGCCACATCCCTCTTCCTACCATACCAGTAGGGGGTCGGTTAAGCCACTTCTAGAAAAATGGCATCACATCACCACAGATCAATGGGTGATAGCGATAATTGCACAGGGTTACCACCTCAACTTCCTGACTCTTCCTTCGGACTCTCCACCCCTACAGGCGTGGAGACTCACCAATCACTCCGTTCTTCTAGAGCAGGAAGTTTCCCTTCTCCTCCAGTCAAACGCTATAGAACCCGTTCCTCCCTGATAACAAGGACTAAGGTTCTATTCCAGGTACTTTCTGATCCCAAAAAAGTCAGGAGGTCTTCGACCAATCCTGGACCTATGGGCTCTCAACAAATACCTTTACAGAGAGAAGTTCAAGATGGTAACCCTGGGATCGCTTCTCCCTCTGCTGCAAAGAGGGGACTGGCTATGCTCTCTAGACCTAAAAGACGCCTATACTCACATTGCGATCACTCAACCTCATCGCAAATACCTCCGTTTTTTAGTAGGCCGAAATCACTATCAATACAGAGTGCTCCCTTTCGGCCTGGCATCCGCACCACGAGTTTTTACCAAATGCCTCGTGGTGGTTGCAGCTTTTCTCAGGAAGGAAGGTGTCCACGTCTACCCCTACCTGGACGATTGGTTAATCAGGGCCCCAACCCAGCAATTCGCTCGGTCCTCCCTGACCCTGACAATTCGAACTCTGCTTTCTCTAGGGTTTCTTGTCAATTACGAGAAATCCTGCTTAGTCCCATCTCAGACCTTATCCTTCATTGGGGCAGACTTGGACACCTTACAGGCAAAAGCCTTCCTTCCTTATCAACGAGTCCAAATCCTCGTGTCTCTAGCTTGCCAGTTGCAGTCTCAACACACAGCAACAGCTCACCAATTCCTCATTCTCCTGGGAGACATGGCCTCCTCAGTTCATGTGACTCCCATGGCCCGCCTGGCCATGAGAGTCATGCAATGGACTCTGAGATCACAATGGACCCAAGCTGTTCAGCCTCTGTCCTCCATTGTTCGCATCACCGATGCACTCCGTCTGTCTCTTGCCTGGTGGACAAATCAATCCAACCTCCTATGGGGCTTGCCTTTTCACCTACCAGATCCTCAATTAATTCTCACAACTGATGCTTCCAACGTCGGTTGGGGAGCCCATGTAAACAATTTACAAACCCAAGGATTCTGGTCTCCAGAGGAAGCCAAACACCAGATAAACTTCCTGGAACTTCGAGCAATACGGTATGCTCTCAGGACTTTTCAAGATTGCCTATCGACCCATGTCATCTTGATTCAGACGGACAACCAGGTTGCCATGTGGTACATAAACAAGCAGGGAGGCACAGGTTCCTTTCTTCTGTGTCAGGAAGCTGCGCAGATTTGGGCAGAAGCCCTCTCCTGCTCCATGTACCTCAGGGCCACCTACTTGCCGGGAGCAGACAATGTATTGGCAGACCAGCTAAGCCGTGTCTTCCAACCACACGAGTGGTCACTCAATCCCTTGGTAGCGACCTCTCTTTTCCAGAAATGGGGTTATCCCCACATAGACCTCTTTGCGTCCCCTCAGAACCACAAAGTGGACAATTACTGCTCTCTCATTCGGAGCCAGCACTCTCGACCCAGGGATGCATTCTCCCTCACGTGGACAACCGGCCTGCTTTATGCATTCCCTCCACTTCCTCTTCTATCGAAGACTCTCGTGAAGCTACGTCAGGACAGAGGAACTATGATCCTGATAGCACCGCACTGGCCACGCCAAGTGTGGTTTCCCATACTTCAGGATCTCTCCATCCGCAGGCACATTCCTCTGGGAAAGGACCCGCATCTGATCACTCAAAACGAGGGATGCCTCCTCCATCCCAACCTCCAAGCCTTGTCCCTGACGGCATGGATGTTGAAAGGTTAGTCCTTCAGCCATTTAACCTTTCGGATTCAGTTTCTCGTGTCCTGATCGCTTCACGAAAGCCTTCCACAAGAAAATCTTATTCATACAAATGGAAAAGGTATACATCATAGTCCCTTGATCCCCTTTCCTGTCCAATTTCCAATTTCTTGGACTATCTCTGGCATTTATCAGAATCAGGTCTACAGACCTCTTCCATTAGAATGCATGTCAGTGCGGTAGCCGCCTTCCATAAAGGTATCGGGGGTGTCCCTATTTCAGTACAACCCCTTGTAACATGCTTTCTTAAAGGCTTGCTCCATTTGAAGCCACCTTTACGCCCTCCGGCCCCATCTTGGGACCTTAATCTGGTTCTTGGTCGCCTTATGAAACCTCCTTTCGAACCTCTTCACTCCTGTGACCTAAAATATCTCACATGGAAAGTGTTATTCCTTTTGGCTATCACTTCAGCTCGCAGGGTTAGTGAATTACAGGCCCTAGTTACCTATCCACCTTACACTAAACTCCTGCAGGACCGGGCGGTACTCCGCACTCACCCTAAATTCTTACCTAAGGTAGTTTCGGAGTTTCATATTAATCAATCCATTATACTACCTATCTTCTTTCCCAGGCCCCACTCCAACTCCGGGGAACAGACTCTGCATACCCTTGACTGTAAACGTGCTCTAGCTTTTTATCTAGACCGTACAGTTGCCCACAGGAAGAGCACTCAATTATTCGTCTCTTTCCATCCTAACAAGTTAGGTCAACCTGTGGGTAAGCAGGCTCTTTCCTCCTGGTTGGCAGACTGCATCTCCTTTTGCTATCAGCAAGCTGGCATTCCTTTCCAAGACCGTGTCAAAGCACACTCTGTGAGGGCCATGGCGACTTCAGTAGCACACCTTCGATCGGTGCCGCTTCCTGACATCTGCAAGGCTGCCACCTGGAGTTCCCTCCATACATTCGCAGCCCATTATTGCTTGGACAAAGCTGGAAGACAGGATTCCATCTTCGGCCAGTCTGTCTTGCGTAACCTTTTTCCAGCATGATGTACCAACACCCTTCCACCTCCCGGTAGGGTGCGGATGTCCTCTACCATATTTCACCCCAGTTGTTGTGCCTGTTGCATGCCGTGGGGTACATTTGGTGCATGTCCGGACATCCTCAGCTCGGTACTCACCCATTTGTGAGGACAACCATCCTGCTTGTCCTGTGAGAAAGCAAATGTTGCTTACCTGATGTAACAGGTGTTCTCACAGGACAGCAGGATGTTAGTCCTCACGAAACCCGCCCGCCACCCCGCGGTGTTGGGTTAGTTTTTATTTTATTTTCGGCACTGCCTGTAGCTTTGAAACAAGACTGAAGGGAGACCCCTGCTGGCTGCAGGGTTAGTGCCGTGCTGGGCATGCCCAGTAGGGGCCAGTCAAAGCTCCTGAAACTTTGACAGAAGTTTTCCGTGGTTGGGCTCCATCCTCGATGTCACCCATTTGTGAGGACTAACATCCTGCTGTCCTGTGAGAACACCTGTTACATCAGGTAAGCAACATTTGCTTTTTCATGCCAACACTTTAAGCCAGTGTCATTATCTACTAATAACCAGTCTAACCAGACCTGTGCATGATCGGACCAAGAAATGTTACCAACGTCTGCTCCCAGCACTCAGTTTAATAGCGTTTTATCTACAAGGATGAAGTCAATTTGTGAGTAGGAATTATGAGGAGTGGAAAAAAAAAAAGTGTAAACTTGAGAGGTTGGATATCGATGCCTCCATGCATCAATCAAACTCCAATTTGATACAAAAAAACATAGTTCCTTCCTGGCTCCTGTCAAGGACATTACCTACTGTTTAGAGTTATCTATCCGAGGGCTTAGTGTAAGATTAAAATCACCCCCTATTATTAAAGCACCTTCGGCATGATATGTGAGTACATCACTAAGATTTTGGAAAAAAAGGTCCCTGTTTACTATTAGGGGCATGCAAGTTGACTAATGTATATATATCTATCCCGACTCTAATTTTCACTATTAGGAAGCAGCCTTGTGGGTCTGCAAAGTGAAAAAAGCTTTCGCAAATAAAGGAACTGGAAAGTAAAATAGCCACTCCAACATATTTTGCGCTAACTGTACTAGCGGCCAAAAATTTTTGAGAGAAAATGTTGGGAGATAATCGTTCATAACGTTTCCTTAAATGCGTCTCTTGTAAAAAGACTATGGTAGTCTTATACACCTTCAAGTCATTATATAGTTGCTGTCTCTTTCTCCTTGTGTTAAGACCTTTAGTCATGCTTCTAGATCAAGATGGGGCAATAAGTGCTCCTTCCCCCAGTAGCGCCAAACCAACAAAGTTAATGTTAATTGCAATGCAAAAGTATACAGCTTAAAATATTAGTATCCTGTACTAATCAACAGGAATAAAATCTTAAAAAGAACAATACTTCTGCAACAGTGAATTCAGCACCTAGTTCTGATACAGTGAACTGTGTCTAGCAATTTTGTAAAACCAGAATTAAATCTGTCTCAAAGAGTTAATATACTGATCAACCCTGATCGGACATTGCTGAGTCCGAACCCTCAGAGTGTCGTCTTAGGCATCGACCTCCTTTGCCATTGCACTGCCATCTTTGGTGCGAGTCCATCTTAGGTGCATTTGTAGCAGCCTGAGGGACAGGGAAATCAATAGCTATATCTGCCTGTTTAAATGCATCTTGTGCTTTGGCAACTGTCTTTATTTTGAAAGTGGTGCTTTTGATCACAAACTGCAACCCAAATGGGAAGACCCATCTGTATCTGAGCTGCTTGTCGCATAGTGATCGGGTGACCTCTCTCAAATCAAAACGCTTGTGGAGTGTGATAGGTGCTAGATCCTCCCAGAGCCAGCCATCTCTTTCCGTGCTGCTTCATACATTGCTGTTTTTTGTGCAAAGCTATGAAGGCATATGACTATATTTCTGGCTTTGTTATTGCATTGTGGTCCTATAGCGCGATGCACGCTCTCAATTCTGATCATGGTGGCGGGGCCATCATTTCTGGCTCCTCCATCTTCTCTATTGTAGAGTAGCTGATTACAGATTTTAAGCGCCACCACGGTGGCGTCCGAATATTCAGGGGGCTCGGGTACTTCTATAATGCGCAAGTTGTTCCACCTAGAACGATTTTCTAGGTCCTCTAATTTTTCTTCTATAAGTGGATGATCACTGCGCAGCTGTTTTTGCTGTGAAACTAGAGCATTTATGTTGTAGCATGGCTATCAACACGTATCAATCTCATCAATACGCCTGCCGAGGGAGGCCAGCTCTTCTCTCACCTCAGATATGGAATCAAGAAGCTCCTGCTTATTCTGTCTCATGTCGTTTTTCAGGTCCAGGAACTACTGTCATAGTTTGTTGCGCGATGGCAGGTCCAATTCATCTGATGCCATCACGGTTTCCTGCTCAATTCGCTGCGTGTGCGATTTCCCCCCCCCCCCCCCCCCCCCCCGCCTCCCTAACTTCTAATGCAGAAATAGGTCTCCCGAGATCTAACCTAGCATCCTCAAATATCTTTGGTAGATCCATTACCTCCAATTAAGTTCTTCCCTAGATCCCTTAGTCTCCACAGAGTATAGATCTTCATAAAATTGTACAAACCTAGATTTTATAGCCACATTCTCCAGCTGTAAATGACTCCCTTTGTCTTTGATACGAGCAATTTGAGATTGAATTCTTTTATCCTTCAATCTACTAGCCAATACTTTCCCAGCCTTATCTCCAAATTCCTAATATATTTGTTTGATTTGGTCTAAGTGGAAAGCGATCTTGTCTGCATCTAATCTTTTTATGCTGAATATTATCCAATTTTCCCACTCCTGTTGAACCCGGCTGCCCTTTGTCTCTTGTCCAGATCATTTAGTGTTCCTGTAGTAATATGAGTTTCTCTCTTGCTATTTTTTATGATAGGTATCCAGACTAATCAAAAACCCACAGGTCACTGCTTTTCACATTCCCACAATGTTATGGAAGACATTCCCTCAATAGCATTACTTATAATCTAATCTTCTATACACGTCTGAATTCTGTTACTATATGCTTTATTTTTTTATAAGACAATCATTCAGTTTCCAGAAATGACACACATTTTCCATGTCTTTAACAATCACTTCCCACCATATTTGTGCGTGATCTGACCAAGGTATGCATTCAATATCTGACCTAATAGATCCAGAAACCATCTCATTATCTATTACAAAAAAAGTTGATTCTCGAATAAGAGGCGTGCGGGCAAGAGTAAAAATAGTAATTCCTATTAGAAGGATGCATTAAGTGCCATATATCAATTAAATGCCAATTTTCCATTAACTTCTTAAGCAATAATCTGTCTCTTTCTGATACACCAGCACCTCCTGATAACTATCCAAAGAGGAGAGTCCAGGGATATTAAACTCCCACTCACAAATTGCCCTAGTTGTTTATTAATCTCATCCAACGTTAATCTCTGTGCCACATTTGGGCAATATACATTAACTAGGATAAACCTTCTATTATAAATATCTGCATGCACTATAATGAACCTCCCCCTCATCTCTTTTAACTGCCAAAATCTGAACTAATGCATTGCTAGCGATAAGTATTCCCACCCCATTGTACCTATGCCCAGGAGAATTATAAGCAAAACACTGATGTGAAAAATACTTAGAAGATAAGAGGCGTTTGTCTCTTTTCCTCAAATGCGTCTCCTGTATAAATGCAACAGTTGCTTGAAGCTGTACCATTTCCCTATATAAAAGCTGACGTTTGTAAGAGGTATTCAACCTTTTAACATTGAATGAAACAAATTTAATAGAAATCATGGTACCTCAACACTCTTTACCCTCATGCTCCACAACTTATTCCTAAGAACCCATCTTTTCCTTACTGATCTATCCCACCCAGAAATCCCCATAATGGTAAACCTGCTGAGGATAACAACTCTCTTCCCTTTCCTCGCCCTTCCCCTCTCCATCCTTCCATCCTATTCCCATCTACCCATTTGATAAACCCCTAACCCCATAATCCCTGTTTACTAGCTCACAGTAGACTTCTACTCCTTGGAGGAATGAGCCACCCTTCATCCATCTCCTCTTCCAAAATCACTGCAAATCTGCTATACATCAACCCCACCCATGCCTCCCAGAAGAGATATAATATAAAAATAAAATGAACCAGTCATAACACCTTTTCTTACAGAGGTAATTCAGCCTAAGTAAACTACATGGTGTACCCTGAGTTGTAACTAGAGAGAAACTCACAGCACTTTCAAGTCTCGTATTACTTCTCCATTATCTTGCCTCCCATCTTTAATCCCCTGCCAGGATCAGGTTGAAAGGAGTCTCTGATCACCTTGGGAAGGCATTAAAGTTGAGACGAGGTGTTTCCCAAATTTCTCTACAGACGTCTGCTTCCTTTGTCTACCATTTGCTATTTTGGTTGTTCAGGAACTGCCAGTGGGATTTCGCCAACCCCCAAGTTTCTGAAAAAACGCAAATCCCACTAAATGACACCGGACCGATGTTAATGAATAACCTGCCCCTTTTGCCCATGAAATAAACTGGACTACATCACCTTCCCGCACCTCCCCCCCCCCCCCGCCCAATTCCATCCCAAAGATATCAAAGAAACGAGACACCACTCCTCTGCCCGCCATGTAAGATTTCCATGTCGCTGGTGCCA
Source organism: Rhinatrema bivittatum (assembly GCF_901001135.1). Taxonomy (NCBI): domain Eukaryota; kingdom Metazoa; phylum Chordata; class Amphibia; order Gymnophiona; family Rhinatrematidae; genus Rhinatrema; species Rhinatrema bivittatum. Next base: position 807,914,907 of record NC_042615.1, on the reverse strand, counting down.
GGGATTGGCGGATCAAGTTCCACATTTCATCGTGCCGAATTGCCAAAGATATTCTGGGAAATTCTTTCCCTGCGAACTCGCCTGTGGTGCCTCTGCCCTGAAGAAATCCCACTTGAAACGAGAGAGCATCCACAATCAGGTTCAAGTTCCCCGGAACATGTCTTGCTCATATGGTTACATTCCATCTTAAACATAAAATAACCATCTCCCTCAACAAGACCGACACTCTAGGGCACTTTGCAGCCTGTTTGTTCACTACTTGAACAATCCCTAAGTTATCGCACCACCACACTACTTTCTTATTGGCCAACTCTGTACCCCAAATGGTCAAAGCCACTATGATCGGGAAAAGTTCCAGGAATGTGATGTTCTTTGTTAACCCATCATACACCCACTGCTCAGGCCACCACTCTGCACATCATTGTCCCCTAAAATATATGCCGAAACCGGTCACCCCAGCAGCTTCAGAATGCAAGTCCAAGTCCTCATTCGAAATCTCTTCATCCTGCATCATACAAACTCCATTAAAAGAATTTAAGAAACCCTCCCATACCTCTAACTCATTCCTTACTGTTTGCGTCACCCGAATGAAATGATGCCCTGCTCTGACTCCCACTGTTCTAGCTGACAGTCTACGAATAAACGCCCGACCCATCGGTATTACCAGACATGCAAAGTTAAGTGAGTCTATCAAAGATTGCATCTGCTTCAAAGTCACTTTCACTTATCCTCGGACCAACCTAACCAATTCCTTCAACTGGAGTACCTTCTCGTACGGTAACCTCGACACCATTTCTACAGAATCCAATTCAATTCCTAAAAATGTCAATTTAGTGACGGGCCCTTCAGTTTTGTCATGCACAATGGGCACTCCGAAAGACTTAGCCACCTCTAAGAAACCATTTAACTGACTCAGACAAACACCGGACTCGCTAGGCCCCACGAACAAAAAATCATCTAAGTAATGTAAAGAATCCTCACAATCATTATACTGCATCGTAGCCCAGTGAATGAAGGTGCTGAAGGCCTCAAATAGAGCGCACGAAATCGAGCAACCCATTGGGAGACATCTATCAACAAAGTAACCCTCCTCAAAATAAAACCCCAATAAAGAGAAACATGAAGGATGAATAGGTAATAACTTGAAGGCAGATTCAATGTCCACCTTGGCTAACAAAGCACCAGGCCCTGCTCTGCGTACTAAAGCGATGGCTTCATCAAAAGAAGCATATTTCACCGTACACTCGTTCCTGGGGATAAAGTCATTAACAGATGATCCCTCAGGATATGACAAATTAAGAATCAACCAAAACTTACCCGATGCCTTTTTAGGGATAACCGCCAATGGCGATAAGTGCATCCTATTAAACAGCCGAACGGCAAACAGCCCTACCACTCTCCCTAATTGAATTTCAGCCTTTAACTTCTCGCACGCTACATCTGCCAGCCTGTAAACTGATCTTGAATTCCTTATCCTCCCACCACATCCTGGTCCTTCGTATGGGATAATAAAACCAAAAGTAAACCCCTCGGTCAACAAAGAAACTACTGCTGAATCCGGATAAGACCTTAAACCCTCTACTAATGCTTCGAGCAGAATAGGAGTCTCCGCTTTCTGATACAATACTTCATAACTTAGCATCCTTGGTAACGACTGCACCCTGTCCTTGGGGGCATTTAAGGGCTGAATGCACGCCTCCGCATGCGGCAGAGGCATGCCTGAATTTGCATTCGGGAAACAAGCACGTAGCTTGTTAAACCTCCAGCAGAGGTCTGATCTACTTCCAATATTTTTAACACCTTGCTCGATCTTTCGAAAACTTCCTGGACCTCGAAAGGAAGAGCCCTTGTTACCTCTGACTGCAGAACCCGGTGCACTAACGCTAACACCGCCACCTGCTCCCACACTTCTACTAGTGCTTACACCCTTATTTGTCATCTGTGTTAACCACAGATGAATGTCTTGCGATCCCCAAGACATAAATTTATTCCCAGCCATTTTGTCCCGGAACTTCTCATCATAATTGAGCCAAGCCCAGCCTTCGTAATCCTTAAAAATCCTCCTAAAATGCTGTCAGCATATGACAAAGCACCGTACTGCGTGGGATCGAAATGACTGACTACACTTGCCAAACATAAAAAAACCATGAACCCAATTGACTATGTTCTTGGAGATTTTTGGTACACCCTCTTCCCTCTTATTCTTCTTTTTGGCTTTCTTACTAGCCTTCCTTCCGCCTCTTCTACCTGATAACAATTTAAAAATGTTTACAAATTTACGTTTTATAATACGCTTCACTAAATGCTTGGGCACCTCTTCCCATAATTCTGTCAAAGCCAAAGCCGGATGCCCCGTATCGTGCCTCGGACCTTCCTCCAGAGCCGTGCGCAAACTCAACCCTTGATCACTCGAACTCGTAGAAGAAGAAGACGAACTCGAACTACTGCTAGTGCGAGACCTCTTCTTCCTCTTAATATGCCCTCTGCCAATTCATGCTTCCCCTTTTTCCATCATACCTTTTCCGACGCTCGATGCGCTACTTTCAGGGACTCCTGATGCACCGCTGCTCCAGCGTTCCGCGGAAATCTCCCTCATCGCCATCCTTTCATGCTTCAATCCTTCCTTTCGCTCTGAGAATTCTTGCTCCCGCCAAGCTTCCTGTCTGAACGGCCCTGGGACCTTGCCATCATCCACACCTGTAAACATACCTGCAACCCCAGCCTTCGCACGCTCCCTAATGGAACCGCCATACTACTCTGAAAAACCCTGGCCCTGGGAACCACTAGCCCTGTCACCCTTCCTGAAATCATCCCTCGACCACTCCCTCCCAGGAAAAACATCCTCGCCAAGGGGGTCGCCCTGAGCAGGTTGCCAACCCTCGATACCCTCTTCTCCCTCCCCTCCCCTCCTTGCTGCACCGAAATAATTACTAAATTTTGAACTTGCGAGGTGTCCTAAGATGTCAACTATAAGGGCAGCAGTGGGAGCACCAAGCTCCATACCAAGGCTAGGTGGGGGGGAGGGGAGGGGACAGTACTCTCCCCCAACCCAGAAGCCCGGGATTCTATCACTCCTCTGACCTGCCTCTGGGCAGGCTGCTTGCCCTTCCCTCCTACTCTGCTATGACACTGTAGTATTCGCTGGCCCTCTGGGGAAACAGAACCTCGGGGGCGCTGTAACCTGCTGAAAAAGGGCATGGCCCCGCCCCTGTGGACACGGCTCCTCCCTCGACCGGTCCAAAGCTTGAGGACACCCGGCATGCACGGGGAAGATGCTGAGGGCGCGCGCCTCTTAGGCTGCTTGCTGGAAACAGAGGCAAGCGGCTCCGAAGCTGCGAGGGCACTATCCACAGAGGTAACGGCCAGAAAAATTTGCGCATGGCTGAGGGAGGCTGGGACCCCTGGGGGCATCGGCTCCCTAGGCTTCTGAGAAGTATGGCTTTCGTCAGCCTGTGCCAAGGAGAGGGGGGGGGGGATTTGTCCGGCTTGGGCCCACTCTCTCCCGAGTCTACGACGGGGGAGGGGGTGCCCGGAGGGGGCTCCGAACTGGAATGGGAAGGGGCCGGCCCCCGGAGGAGCCCCTGCGATCGTAAACGCGCCGGTCCGGCACGAACTTACCACGGTTTTCCCCGGGGGGCCGGTCAGCAACAGCATCTGCCCTTCACGCGCCACGGATGCCTTAGGCCAGACAGAGGCCTCCCTGACGGAAGGGGACGCTGTCTTGTCTGCCTCTCCTGATTCCCGTAGGAACAGTAATTCCCGCCGCCTGGAAAAATGATGAAAAAAACGAAAAAAGGCAGCTAGGTATTTTCAACGGAGAAAAAGCAGTCAATTGCCACTTGCTTCACCGCCAATACCCAACTGCCTTTGCTCTCCCCAACGCTGACTCTTTGCTTGCATGCTGACCAATAGCATCGCAGCAATTTGAATTGCTGTCGCTGCCATTGGTCATCTTGATCTCCCCCCCCCCCCTCTTCCTCACCCTTCCTATGCTCCCTGCCGCTCGTGCCCAAGTTATATATGGCGGCCTGAGACTCACTCAGTCCGCCTTCACTAAAACACAGAATAAAACAAAAGAACCCTCCCTCCTTAAAATTACTTTGCCTAAAATACATTTCTGAGTAGTCTAATTATTAAGTTCTAGAAAAAGTTCTGCAGGGCTCAAGTCACATCATTTATTTATGGAATGGCTTTCCAACAGAAGAGTTCGACATGTAACAGGATTGTATGTTCTTGTTTTTTGTAGTTTGCTATGATTTTATGAATGTTTTTATTGTAAATTGCTCGCTTAAAATTTTTATGGGCAATATAGTAAGTATAATAAATAAATAATCCCCTCAACCACCCTTTCCCACCCACATATATACATCTCCAACAACCCCTCTCCCCTACCAACTCCTAATTACCAACTTATCCATATTGACTACTTGTTTGTAGATCTCTCCCCAAAGCAAATCTTCTGTACCTCCTCCTTAACCCCTACCCAGAACCAGGGAAGCTTTTTGATGTAATATCAGAGCAGTCTTGGGTCCCTTGATCTTGGAAGGAGATTTCAATTTAACAATTTCACCAAAGTTGGATAATTCCTTTGGGATTGGGGGGAGTCGTGGAATCCACAGAGCTGAGTTTTACTACTGCTTAACGTTTCTATAGCAGTACTTGACATACACAGCTCTGTACAAACAAAAAACTGTCAATTTTTGGATTGCCTGGCAAATACAAAAAACCTTCACAGAAAAAAAACTATATATTTATCTTACACATTTAACAACTGTTTGCAGTTAGACTTAATGCTATTAAATATGAGACTAGTGCAGGACATAACCTTGGTGGAAATAAATATCACATGGTCAAATCATGCTTCTATTTGAGGTGACTTCTTAGGAATAAGAACACTGCAAGGGAAGAAATATTGGAGGCTGAATACGTTTTTTGAAGGATAAGCCGATTTGTACAAAAACTGAAGGTCCAATTGATGAATATGTATCTTTGTTCATTGATGCCGGTGAGGTGGGATTGCTTGAAGGCAGTCCTCAGTTAAATTGATATTGTGGTTTGCAACGAAAGGAAGAAAAAGGGGAAAAATCGGTATACCAGAGTATTAATAGGCTTGAGGAGCAGCAAAAGCGAATAGCCTCAAAATCAATGTTGATCAAATTGGAAACTAAAAAGGCAAAACTTAAAAGACCTACAAGTAGACAACCTAAATTATCTTTTATGATTAACCAAACAGACGTTCTGTGAACAAAGGAGTACAGCCAATAGAATGTTTCTTCCTTTTAAGTAGATAAACAAGATGACAAAACCAGACATTGCAGAGTAAAGATCAAAAAGGCTACAATATATGCTATTGAATTGTCAACAGGTTTTACCCGCATTAAGTGCACTTAACGTGGGTAAATGGGCTTTTGAAAATTGCTATGATAGTATATTTACATTTTCCTTTGAAAATTACCCTGAATATGCTCTTTGAAAATGTAAAATCTGTTCTACCAGGAGTTATATGCTGTTGAATCTGCTGCAGAAAAAACTGATATCGATACATATTTAGATAACATTATCTTACTGGTTCTTTCAATGGAGGAACAAAATAAACTGGATATGGAGGTTGCAAAGGTAGAAATCATAATGGTAATTAAAGCATAAAAATCTATTAAGTCCACAGCATTGAATGGGTTCACCTCTAGATTCTATTAAAAAAAAATTGGCTGGTGTGGGGGGGATTGCTAGTAAAGATGCTCTTTAATTCATTGTTAGTTGAGGAGGGATTTTCCACCCTGTATGAAATTGGTAAGTGTTATGGAAATACTCAGGGAAGGTAAAGGCAGGATATTGTGTGGATCTTATAGACCCATATCGCTGCTAATATTGATTTTGCTCATAGCAAAATTATTAGCAAATCGATTATTATGTTTGGTACCCAGTTTGGTGCATGAGGGTCAGTGAATATTTTTCCCTGTGAGGCAGACCTCTGATAATGTTAGGTTACTTAACCTTATCTGAGAGGCAGAACAAAAAAAATTGCCTTTGATTTTGCTTGCAATTGATGCTAAAAAAAAAAGCATTTGATAGTGTTCGCTGGGAGTTTAAGATGCTAGAATGGATGGGTATAGGGAAGAATTGTGTTAAACAATTGCAGAAGCTTTACACATCTCCAGAGGGCACTATAAAAATTAATGGAGGGTACGCTGACGCATTTGTTCTAGGCTTGTGTGCATAGCGGGGTACCTTTTGTTACTACTATTATTTGCATTAGTCCAGGAACCTCTGCCCAATACTGAGGGAATACTGATTTTAAAGGAGAAATCAATTTCCCTCTTGGCTGCTATGTTCAGAGTGGCAGATTCTTTGTTTTGCTCCTCGTAGTGTAAGAAATGCAGAGATGGAATGGAAAGTACTGTGCGCATGGAATCTTTTTGGAGAAGGGAGCTGACATCTTATAAGACATTTAGAGCATTACAAGGTTATTTTCTCTGTTGGCACAAGGTGTTTCAAGCGTTATATAACTTTCTAATTGCCTTCTTTTGCTCTCTTCTTTTATTTGGCTTGCTCAGCTCGGTTGCTGATGAGCGCTGCGTGTGACTGCGTGAGAATGTCAGAGTGCATGAGGTGTGAATGTTTTTGTTTTCATAGGTTGAAACCTATGCTTTGGGAGGGGTTATTTTGAAAACTTTAGGTCATTATATTTTGATTATAACCAATGTTGTAAAGTTTTTCTTGCATTCACCTCCTGGTTGTTACCAGTTTGCTCACATGTATGTCTTATTTCTTTGACCTGATAAAAGATGAATTTAAAAAGAAAAAATTAGAGGTTGATGCTTTATAAGAAAATTTCCCCTTCAAATGGGCTGAGAAATATCTGACGTACCTCGGAGTGAAAATGTTGATAGATGACAAATTATTTCAGGTTAACTGCCATCATCTTATCAATTTGCCATCTAAAGATATACAAGTTTGGAATTTATCCAAAGGCTTCACAGCTTACATCACTGCTCCTTCACAAGTGCCTTGGAATATATTCTGCGATACAAGTGACTGCAGCAGTAGTAGAGGGGCTTCTAATACCATAGTCGGAGTACCAGCAATGCCACCTGAGAGCCAGCACCATTGTTTCCTGCTTCTTAGTGCACCAGGATATCATTGTGCTGAACTGAGGCTTACAGGGTGCTGGGGTTTTAAAACCAGATGGTGTTGATTGTTTGTCTCCCCAGAAAGGGAAGGAATAAATAAGGCAAGAGGTGTGCCAAAAAATAAGAAATCCACCTAATCATGGAAACGAGAGGACTCAAAATAAATGTGACCTTCCTTCTCACCCTTCAGTAAGCAAATTCAAAGCATAGATTTTTACTTGCCTTTTCCCCATAATGCTAATTCATAGCGTTTGAAGGGCAGCAGATAAAAATGAACTTGCTTTGGTTCTGCATGTCTTGCTTACAGCTGGCCTGATTTATGGAATATATGTCTTTTTTCTTTTGCAAATTTGAGACTATTTTTTATATAGTAATTTGCATTTTAAAAGACTGCCGTACCAACCATTGAAAGCTGAGCATTTGTAATATGAATACAGACACCACCAGAAAGCCATATTGTGCTACCACTTTCAGCCTGATCATCCTCTTGTAAGATTCTATTCTCTGTTTATTTCTTTTCGGTTTTCTATACTGCCTTTTCCCTAAAGGGGGGGCCTAAAGCAATTTGCAGGTACAGGTGCTTTAAAAAAATCCCATATTTAAATGTTCTGCTTGTTCTTTCTTCCCAGAATTTGTCAGGAAATAAAGGTTAGCAAATAAATACAAAAAGTATGTAAAGTGACACCTTTTGTTGGATTCATTTAATACATTTCTTGATTTCAGCACTCTCGACCCGAGAAAAGGGAGCTTCATAAAAAGTTGTCACCTTCATATTTTTTTTGTTTTGATTTAACCTTTGTTTCCATGCATTCAATGCAGAATGAGCCTGACGACTTCTAGACCTTGGTGTTTTCTCTTAATTAAAGAGCTTTTGGCCTCCCTGAATAGTTGCTGCTCTCCCTTCTGGGACGTTTTTTTAGGGCAGCAGTTCCCATGAACACTGTTACCACTTGGGTTCTCTACAGTTTGGCTACAGAACGGAGCACAGATGAATAAAGAGATTGGTAGCAGTGATTGGTACTCAATAGTCTTAAACCAGTAGAATTTTAATTATTTCCATTGTGTATATTCATCCCATTATATTTGCATACATTTGGTCTAAAACAAATCAGGCTAACTTGCATATTTTAGTCACCCAGAAAACCAGACATGGCTCCAGACTTCAAAGGGATCGTAATAAAGTAACATTCATATTATAGGATGTCCCAGTAGTGTGAACTAGCTGCTCTCTAGAGACTGTTGATGTGGGCAGTGAATATAAAACATGGCTTTTTCTTAAAAATGTAAAATGAAATAAATCAAAGCTAGAGGAGTTTAAGTGTAAATCGTTTTTTGATTGTTGCTTTTCAGACTCTGTCAGGATGTGTATGTGTTAGATTTGGTACATCTTCAGACTTGGTTACTAATTTTTGCATCATGAAATGTCACTGAGAAGTATTTTATAATGGCATTGTGGTCTTCTGTTTCTCTCTGTCTTCAAGCAGATTTATGGCTACGATGATCTCCAGATGCTTCAGTCCAGGCTGCCAATGGTAAGTAGCAGTGCATTCACACTTTAGCTTTGAGTAAGAGAAAGTCATCTGCAGAACAGTATAGACTTGTAAAAAAAAAAAATATAGAAATGGCTTACTTTTTGAAGAGAAATGACTAAAACTGCATTTACCAGATCTGGCCTTATAACTTATCCATTTTTTTAGTTCATTTAAAGTAACTGACATTTATGTAAACAAAATTTGGATGAGCCATACAATGATCTACTTTTCTGATTAAGTAATACTGCCAATTCATTCATGAACTTGTTTAAAAAAGAAATACTTATAAAGAATCATTTTGAGGATCTAATTTAAATATAGACATCAGTGCACATCTGTGATTTTACTGATTCAGATCTGTACCTTTGCTGCGTTATGGAATATTATTTTTGATTGCCTAAACAGCAGGGATACTGCTGATTAGTCAGTACAACTGCAGGTATGAAACTTTATTTGGATTAACCAAGAAAAGAAAAATGCTGAACAGGAAAGAAACAGAGAAGTCGCTTTTGGGATGAGAAGAGATATTTTAATTTCTCTTTTGAGGAGGGGAGGTACGTCTGGTTAGGAAACTTCACTGCTTTAATGCTTTGTAATGCATTACAAGTAACATAGTAATGATGGGAGAAAAAGACCAAAATGGTCCATCTAGTCTGCCCCAAATAGTCCATCTAGTCTGTAAACTAGTGGCATGAAAACATCCTTGCAGAAGCTGCTAAGAGCATGCTAAAACATGTTATCAGGAACCTTGGAGAATTGAGCGAGGATTAGTGCACAATGGTGTGAAATCTGTTCTTGGGTTTAAATCTGATTACAGCCTCTTATGATATGAAGAAGAAATCATGTGCTCTTTGTGCTGTCTGTAACTCCTGTTTGCTTGTGAAATATTTAAGGATTCTGTTTGTGGGAAAGGTAGTATATAGAATCAAATTCCTTTCCTTAAAGGCTTCAGAGCAATTTGTAAGTTAGCAGCTTTCATAACTAAATTGGGTGACGTGAGCATTTAGCTCAGTAAATTGAGGTTTGTCTCCATAGCCTTTTCTTGCTGATTGCAGTGGTTCTGTCAGTCATAACTAATGTGAGATGCTATTGTACCACAAGAGAAAATTGCTTGTAGCATCTATAACCTTTTACAGAGCACTTGCAAACTTGACATACTTAGAACCTCTTCTGTGATCCAGTCCTAAAGAAATGGTCTGTTTCTCTGCCTGAGAGTATAGCTGGAATTGAAATGAGACTGGGTTGCTTAGTATTCATCCAGTCTAATGTTCAGGTTCTCACATGCTCTGCAATTAACATTTCTGACTGTGACTAAAAGGTGCAGCAGTATACAGTTTGCATCTAACATCTATAAGTGAAAAAAGTAGTGCATTCAATATCAAAGTAGAAATATTGCATTATCATAGTAGGAGTAAAGGATAATTATAAATAGGAAGGTATTAATTCATTATTTTGCTGATTAACTCATCCCTTAATCTAATCATAGATCCAAAAGTAAGAGCCATCGTTTATTTTTGTTTATTACTACACAAACCAGTATGGGAAATTAAAGCCTGTTTGGCTATCTCTGATGTCTGACCACATCAAGCTAGGTGCTCGCCATTCTTTAGGCTGCAACCATAAATTAACTTGTGTGCCGTTATAATATAAAATTTTCTTTAATACTTTGGGGTTTTTTGTTTTTTGTATGCAAATAAAATCTGTTTTTCTACTTATGCAGATAAAACATTTCATAGAAATCTAACCATTGTCCATTCCTATTTTCCATCGTACTTTCTTGATCTTGAAATTGTATTGACAGGACCAAGTTAGAAAACTTATCTTTAATAGAGGAGATGCCTCCACTCATCTTCTTTTCGAGATGTTCTGTTATGTTCCCAGTGCCCGACACTGCCAGCGTTTTGACATATTGTGTGTGTTAGGGGCTAGAGAGAGCTTAGGAAAAAGCAACACACTTTATAGCAAATTTCCTTTCTGGTGCAGAGAAAAAAGTAATTTTTAACTTACTGTGTATCAATGTTCTTTCATTTATATAGCCGCTATCTTGTTTGGATCATTGGTGTCTGTATACTTACATTAGCTTTTAAATAGTTATGGGACCAATCGCACTCAAACTTTTTGTTGGCGTCACTGGGCTTCTGCGTTATCACCGGTTGAATTAATTTAGCCAGAGTAACCTTATATCAAAATCACCTTCTCTTGCTGGACATTGTAGTTCTAAACTTGCTACTCGCTCTTCATCTATTGTATGTGATAACTCCATCCAGTGTGCCACTACTGGTGCCTCTGTTTTGTGATGGCATGTGCAACTTAAGTGTTCCTGTACTCGTGTTTTAAGCATACGTGTTTCTTACCGATATACACTAAACCACAGGGACACCAGATTGCATATATGACACCTTCTATGATACATGTGAGGTGCTGGCAAATTCTGAATGGTCTACAATGTGGCAATATTAACTCTTGTTCTTGAAATATTTTATCACAAATATTGCAGTACCCACATGCATAATGTCCTGCTGGTGGGCTGTTGTGTTCTTTTATTCTTTGAAATATAGGCTGAATGCACTACCATGTCACTGAGATTTCTTGCCCTAGTCATGACAAAAATTGGTAAACTGTGCACCCAGTGTTCCAGAATCAGGCCTTGCCAATGTCTCTTAATGCTTGCTTTTAGCACGTTTGTATATGAGGAATATGGTAGCATACAGACCAACTGTTGCTCTGTGCTTTAAAGCTAATATTCATTTATGGAAATGATTCATCGACGATATACCGATGTTATGGGGTGGCAAAATAGAAGATCTCGAAAGGTTTCTGGTTTGGCTAAATAGTGTTGGAATTTACCAATTTTTGCCATGACTAGGGCAAGAAATCTCAGGGACATGATAGTGCATTCAGCCTATATTTCACAGAATAAGAGAGATTACAGTGGCCAGCAGGACCTTCTATGTACAGGCATTGCAGTATTTGTGATAAAATCTTTTAAGGACAAGAGCTAATGCTGCCAGATCGTAGGCTATTCAGAATTTGCCAACACTTCACATGCCACCACAGAAGATGTCAGATATGCTTTATGATGTCCCTGCTGTTTAGTGTATATCTAAAAAAGTGCAAAAATCCACGTAGTGAGAGAAAATTAAATCAACTATAACACAAAAATAATACCCACTACTTATTCACAAAAATTATGAGAACACTACATATTACTTCAAACAAAGAAACACATTTGAGTGAGGAAAGAGGTGGTTTCATATATATAGTTATTAACAGTACCTACCAGGTTACCATTAACCAACCTCCAGCCTCCTATTAATTAAAAAATCAGTGTAGTGTCTCAACAAACTTGGTACTCCAGCAAAAGCAATACATCAAAACGTAGTCTTGAATAAGTGTAATGTAAACTTTTCATCATAAGTATAATACAAACTTGGTAGAAATAGGTCTACTTAGCCGATTAATTTTGCTCCCAACGTAGCTGCGTTTCGGAATAACTTTCCTTCTTCAGGGGACCCGACACAGCCAAATAGATCACATACTTTCGTCAGGCTTCTTCACAATTCACTTGTACAAACATGGCCAAATAGCCACATTTTTTATAAAGCTTCTTCTCAAATCAATCTTGTGTCTGGCAAGACTACAGCTTTGATGTATTGTTTTTGATGGAGTACCACATTTGTTGAGACACTACACTGATTTTAAATTAATAGGAGGCTGGAGGTTGGTTAATAGTAACCTGGTAGGTACTGTTAATAACTATATATATGAAACCCCTCTTTCCTCACTAAAATATTTTTCTTTGTTTGAAGTAATATGTAATGTTATAATTTTTGTGACTAAGTAGTGGGCATTACTTTTGTGTTTAGTGTATATCAGCAAGACAACGTGTATGCTTAAAACGGCATATGCAACTTATGCAACTTATGTTGCATATGCCATCAGAAAAAGGAGGCACTAGTAGTGGCATATAATAGATCAGAGCTTCTCAACCTTTTTTATATTTGGACATACTTTCAAGTTTGCTTGATCCTTGTGGCACACCGAACCAAATTTTACAGTATCATACATTCATTACTGGCTGGTCACTGGTCATGTGACTGTGAAAATGCCAGGAAATGTACTTTTAACTAAACGGAACCATCTAAAACTCCTAAAATATAATTAGACAAGTTTAGAAATATAGAATGGGATCACGATGGACTCAATGGCAATGTATGCACATACAGTATTTTTGTGATTTTAGCTTCATTCCCCAACCCAGCAGGCCTCCACTATCCACTGATATTTAAATTTACTAACAGTGGTCTTTAGAAACTCCAAGCCAGTATGTTTGATCCAAACATAGTGAGTGAGGTGAATGAGTGTAAGATTTAGTTTTATTTTATATTTTTTTAACTATGAAAAATAACTGAATTATGAGTGCTTATGAAGGATGCACAAATGGACAGTAGCCAGGGTTGAAGTCCTGATGATTGGAGTTACTGCACTCAAGTTTCAAACTTGTGTGTGTTCAGCCCCTTTGGTTGTCCACTCACTGACTGGCCAATGAATGAGAGATAAAATCCACCTTTTCTAACATGGATAAAAAAATGAGCACTAATTTAATATATAGTGCTTTTAAAACCCTTTACCGATTTTAAACTGGTTTACCAAATATTTTAAACAAATACAGAAATTTTAAATTTTATTATGAAAAAATAACACTCATTACATCTGGCTTATAAAGGCGATTATAAACCTTTTTTCCAAAGCCCCTGTCAACTATGTCAGAATATATCACAGGGCAGTCTAACGATTTATTTAAAACTGCTCCCAGGTCCATAAAATCTTGAAGGGGAAATAGAGAATGGTTATTCAGCCTTTCAGACAGTACAAACATCTGCAAACACTCCATGAAGCTAATAAGTAGCACTTTTCAAACAAATGGGAGAAAATATTTTTTCACCCAGCACACAAATGCACTGTAAAATGTGTTGCCAGCTGATGTAGTGAAAGCAGTTGGCATAGTTGTGTTTAAAAAGGGTGTCAACATTTCTCACAGGACAAGCAGGATGGTAGTCATCACATATGGGTGAAATCATAGGATGGAGCCCAATCACAGGACACTTTTGTCAAAGTTTCTAGAACTTTGACTGGCTCCTACTGGGCATGCCCAGCATGGCACCAGCCCTGCAGCCAGCAGGGGTCCCCCTTCAGTCTTCTTTTTTCCGCGCAGCAGTAGCCATGCAGTTAGGGAGCTCCACAGAGATTCCTGACAGGAATTTTCCTCACGGAATTACTACAACCTTTCTTACCCCACAGGGGTCCCTCCTTCAAATTTTTCAAGCCGTGGTACTCCGGTAAGTTTTCGGTCGATTCCCGTCGAGTTTGGCCCTCGTGGCCTACTGGCTGTCGACCGTACCACGGCTCAAATTTTTCATGGCCATGGCGTCGGGGTTCCATCGGTGCCCGGACTGCAATCGCACCATGTCCATAACAGACCCTCATATGGTCTGTGTAATTTGTCTCGGATGTGAGCACGATGTCCTGACCTGCACCAAATGTGCCCTAATGACACCAAAAGGTCGAAAGGCCAGAGTGGAGAAGATGGAACTTCTCTTCCGTGCTCAAACCCCGACGCCGTCTATTGCATCAACGTTGTCAGAACCGGCACCGTCAACTTCGCGCCAGTATCGACCACCGACCGGTGACTGTCTGGCATAGACAACTTCTTAGCCTTCAACCACCTCTACTTCCCCTCAGGACTGAGGGGATCGCAGAAAGAAACATCGCCACCGACATCGGAAATCTCGAACCATCAAGGGAGCAAAATCATTGACCTCGCTATTGTCCGAGCCGCCGTTGAAGAAACCCTGTCCAGAAAAGGCACCGATCTTTTCGGCGACCGGGTCACCGAGTCGTGGCTCCTGATCATCAGCTGGCAACACAGGAGCCACGACTTCGCCTTTAACAGTGGTCCCTCCGGCTATGCCTCTGCCTCCTTCTGTTCCGGAGCCGGGGCTGCTTGCTCCAGGTCTCCGAGAAGAACTGGACCGGCTGGTTCAGGAGGAAATCAACAAGGCGATGCATCGACTCCAAGTTCCTCCGGCACCGACACTGGTACCGATCGTGGAACCGACCACTGACCCAATTCTGGCAGGGTTGGCACCGCTGCTCTCGAGGATGGAAGCGCTCATTGCCGCTTTTCCACCAATGGATCCCGGGCCACCAATGGCTCCGGTGCCCTCTCCGCTTACCTTGTCATCGGGAGGAGAAACACCGTTCTGCATCCCTCCATCAGGAGTCCTACCGATGTCTCAGCCATTGATGCCGATATGTTCATCGATGCCGATGCGTCCGTCAGCGCCACCCATCCATTCATCGATGCCTTTACCGGTGCCTTCGATGCCTTCATTGGTGCCTACAATTATTCCTTTGATTCCTTCGGAGCCTAGACCAGGACCTTCAGGGATTCCACTGTCCTGTCCCCCTCTGGCTCCTAGAGAGGAAGGTGCTGATCCCTATGATACCTGGACTGATGATTCTTCACAAGACACCGATGACCTGCCTTCACCACCTTCTCCTACTGAAAGCAGAAAGCGTTCTCCTCTAGAGGACCTATCCTTCATAAATTTTGTGAAGGAGATGTCTGAATTGGTTCCCTTCCAATTACAGACTGAACAAGATGACAGGCATCAAATGATGGAGCTGTTGCAATTCCTAGATGCTCCCAAGGAAATAACCTCCATCCCTATTCACCAAGTTCTTCTGGATCTCCTCAAAAAGAACTGGGAACACCCTGGCTCTGTTGCTCCAGTCAACAGGAAGGCTGACACCACTTATTTGGTACAGTCAACCCCAGGTTTTCAAAAACCTCAATTGGATCACCAATCTGTGGTTGTAGAATCTGCCCAAAAGAGGGCAAAGAGATCAAAACCCCACTCTTCCTTTCCCCCACGCAAGGAGCTAATATTTCTAGATGCCATTGGTCGCCGGGTCTTCCAGGGCTCAATGCTCATCTCCCGAATCGCCTCTTATCAGCTCTATATGACCCAATATAACAGGGTCTTATTTAAGCAGATACAAGACTTGACAGACTCCCTGCCTCAGCAATTTCAAGATCAGCTGCAAACCCTAGTAAACAAAGGTTTTGAGGCAGGGCAAGCATGAGATAAGATCATCTTACGATATCTTTGACACTGCTACCAGGGTATCTGCAGTTGCTATCTCGGCAAGAAGATGGGCCTGGCTCAGGTCTTCGGACCTTCGCCCTGAAATGCAAGACACATTATCAGACCTGCCCTGTATAGGAGACAATCTGTTCGGCGAGCAGATTCAACGAACGGTGGCGGAACTCAAGGACCATCATGAGACCCTGAGACAGCACTCTCTGATGCCTTCTGAGTACTCCTCAAAACAGCCTTTCCGAAAAGACACTAAGAAGTCCTTCTTCCATCCGAAAAAGTCCTACCCGCCACCGGCTAGAACTAGCAGTACGAGACCATTTCAAAAAGCCCAGTCTTGTCAGATATGAAAACAAAAGCCGCAAGCAGCTCCTCAGCCAGGCCCTGCTTCAGGTTTTTGACTCCTGCATAGAGAGCAGCAGCCAGCTTCCACTGCCTCACATACCAGTGGGAGGTCAATTGTGCCATTTCAACAACAGGTGGCACTCAATCACCTCAGACCAGTGGGTCCTAGCGATAATCGCTCAAGGTTATCATCTCAACTTTCTCTCCATCCCACCGGACTCCCCACCTCTATCGATGTGGAGAACATCTGATCACTCCATCTTTCTGGAACAGGAGGTCTCCCTCCTTCTCCAGTCCAGGGCAATAGAACCAGTACCCTACTCTCAGCACGGCCTAGGATTCTATTCCCGGTAGTTCCTAATCCCCCAAAAATCGGGAGGCGTTCATCCAATTCTGGATCTATGTGCCCTCAACAAGTACCTCCATTGAGAAAAGTTCAAAATGGTAACCTTAGGTTCTCTTTTTCCTCTTCTACAAAGAGGAGACTGGCTCTGCTCTCTAGACCTCCAGGACGCATACACTCATATTGCGATAACTCCATCTTATCGCAAATACCCGAGATTTCTAGTAGGCCCCAAGCACTATCAGTACCAAGTGCTTCCATTCGGCCTCACGTCTGCACCACGAGTCTTCACAAAATGTTTCGTAGTAGCTGCAGCCATCCTCAGGACTCAAGGTGTTCACGTCTACCCCTATCTAGACGATTGGTTGATCAGGGCTCCCACTCAGCAAACTGCTCTGTCGTCCCTACATCTTACCTTACACACTCTGATTTCGCTAGGATTTCTCGTCAACTACGACAAATCCTACTTAGTCCCATCTCAAACCTTATCATTCATAGGGGCAGACTTGGTCACCTTACAGGCAAAAGCTTTTCTACCTCGACAATGAGCTCGAGCTCTCATCTCTCTCACACACCAGCTGCAGTCTCAGCGCTACACGACTGCATGCCTACTGGGACACATGGCGTCCTCAGTTCAGCTCACCCCAATGGCCCGCTTGGCCATGAGAGTCATGCAGTGGACTCTAAGGTCACAATGGACTCAATGCATTCAGCCCCTGTCGACTATTGTCCACGTCACCGACTCACTCCGTCAGTCTCTCGCCTGATTCAAAAAATCAGATCAATCTCCTCCAAGGCTTGCCCTTCCAGGCTGCAGACCCTGAAATAACTCTCACCACCGATGCTTCCAACCTCGGCTGGGGAGCCTATGTGGCCAATCTGCAGGCACAAGGAACTTGGTCTCCAGAGGAAGCCAAACTCCAAATCAATTTCCTGGAGCTTCGAGCAATCAGATATGCTCTGAGTATTTTAGGATCGCCTCTCCAACCAAGTCATCCTGATTCAGACGGACAACCAGGTGGCCATGTGGTACATCAACAAACAGGGAGGCATGGGCTCCTACCTCCTGTGTCAGGAAGCTGCACAGATATGGGGGGAGGCCCTCTCCCACTTGATGTACCTCAGGGCCACCTACTTGCCGGGAGTGGATAATGTGTTGGCAGACAAGCTGAGTCGCACCTTTCAACCACATGAGTGGTCTCTCAAACCCTCAATAGCGAACCCGATCTTCCAACAATGGGGTTACCCTCAAATTAGACCTCTTTGCATCATCTCAAAACCGCAAAGTAGAGAACTTCTGCTCTCTCACTCAGTAGCCAACACTATCAGCCAAGAGATGCATTCTCCCTCTCATGGGCATTCCCTCCACTTCCACTTGTCTCAAAGACTCTCGTGAAGTTACGTCAGGACAAGGGAACCATGATTCCTGATAGCACCTCACTGGCCACGCCAAGTGTGGTTTCCAATACTTCAGGATCTCTCCATTCGCAGACACATTCCCTTGGGAAAGGACTTGCTTCTGATTATGCAAAACAACGGGTGCCTGCGCCATCCCAATCGTCAAGCCTTGTCCCTGACAGCATGGATGTTGAAAGGTTAATCCTTCAACCACTTAATCTTTCTGAATTAGTTTCCCGTGTCCTGATTGCTTCACGGAAGCCTTCCACAAGAAAATCTTATTCTTACAAATGGAACAGGTTTCAGTCATGGTGCTCTTCTCAATCCCTTGACCCTTTTACCTGTCCAATCACGAAGTTTCTGGACTATCTCTTGGCACGAGTCAGGTCTAAAAACTTCCTCCATCAGAATGCATGTTAGTGCGGTGGCCGCCTTCCATAAAGGTGTCGGGGATGTTCCCATGTCAGTACAACCCCTTGTAACACGTTTTCTAAGGGCTTGCTGCACCTCAAGCCTCCATTGCGTCTTCCGGCCCCTTCTTGGGACCTGAACCTGGTTTTGGGTCGGCTCATGAAACCACCATTCAAGCCTCTCCAATCCTGTGAACTTCGCTATCTCATATGGAAAGTGATTTTCCTTTTGGCAATCACTTCGGCTCACAGAGTTAGTGAGTTACAGGCCCTAGTTATCTATCCGCCTTACACTAAACTTCTGCAGTACTGGGCAGTACTTCGCACTCACCCTAAGTTCTTGCCTAAGGTAGTATCAGAGTTTCATCTCAATCAATCCATTATACTACCTACCTTTTTTCCCAGGCCCCATTCCAATCCAGGAGAGCAGGCTCTGCATACCCTTGACTGTAAACGGGCTCTAGCATTCTACCTAGACCGTACAGCTGCCCACAGGTAAAGCACTCAATTTTTTCTCTTTCCATTCCATCAAATTGGGGCAGCCTGTGGGTAAACAGACTCTCTCCTCCTCGTTAGCGGACTGCATATCCTTTTGCTATCAGCAAGCAGGCATTCCACTTCAAGACCGTGTTAAAGCACACTCTGTGAGGGCCATGGCGACTTCAGTAGCACACCTACGCTCTGTGCCACTTCCTGACATTTGCAGGGCTGCCACCTGGAGTTCTCTCCATACTTTTACAGCCCACTGTTGCTTGGACAAGGCCGGAAGACAAGATCCCATCTTCGGCCAATCTGTCCTGGGTAACCTATTCACAACCTGACGTACCAACACCCATCCGCCTGCCCGGTAGGGTTCAGGATGCCCTCTACCAAATTCCACCCCAGTTGTTGTGCCTGTTGCACGCCGTTGGATACATTTGGTGCATACTCGGACATCCTCAGCTCAGTATTCACACATATGCGAGGACTACCATCCTGCTTGTCCTGTGAGAAAGCAAATGTTACTTACCTGTAACAGGTGTTCTCACAGGACAGTAGGATGTTAGTCCTCACGAAACCCGCCCACCACCCCGTGGTGTTGGGTTCGTTCCGTTTCTTATTTTATTTTTCGGCACTTCCTGTAGCTTTTTAAACAAGACTGAAGGGGGACCCCTGCTGGCTGCAAGGGTTGGTGCCATGCTGGGCATGCCCAGTAGGGGCCAGTCAAAGTTCTAGAAACTTTGACAAAAGTTTTCCATGATTGGGCTCCATCTATGATGTCACCCATATGTGAGGACTAACATCCTGCTGTCCTGTCAGAACACCTGTTACAGGTAAGCAACATTTGCTTTACCAAACATAACAAAATATTTCAAAAGAGCAGACATCAAATACTACCCAGTAATTAAAATAAGGATGAAAAAATTCCTCTGCCATCCATGCCTGGGAACATTTTGATTTCCAGTCATCCTGAGATAGTTCTGGATTAGTAGGGGAGGAAGAGGGTGAACCAATTTTCTTCTCTCACAAGACATTCGTTCACTGAAACACAATGATATATGTTCACTCAGTGGCACACTGGCTCTCTCCCTCTACACACACACACAGACACACACACAGACACATGCACACACAGACACACACACACACACATACACACACGTCCTTTTTTCCACACCTGCACACATTCTTACAGCAGACTGCCTGTCCCCTCACAAAATGCAGAATATTGACAACAAATTAGAAAGAGAAATATGGAAACAAAAGCTGAACTGGAAACCCCAAAAAGCCAGACTCTGCCTGCAGTGAAACACCAGAGAAATAAAAACAAATGCAATTTCCCTGAACTGTAAATATATAGACGTATTCAAATGCATATGTCCCAAAAATGGCAGAGAAAATCACATTTTCCCACTTCCCATCTCAGAAAAACAGAAGCAATAGCAATCTCATTCTCCTACTCTTCCAGGCCCAGCATTCATTCTTGCTCCCTTGGTCCCCAGCAATCTTGCTCCCTCTCCCCTCTCAGTCTCAAGCAAGCTTGTTCCCCAGCCCTCACCCTCTCCCCCTCCTCCCCAAGACCTCCCAGCCAGACTCATATGTAGTAGAATAATGCAAAAACAGAAACACCACCATTCCTCATAAAACAAAATCAAGAAATATAAATCCATCATAATAGTAAACCATACTAATAAAAAAACAATATTTCAAAACAGATGATGAAAAGAGCATCTAATAATGATAAAAACAACTTTAAACATCTCAAAAATCAATTAAATATTTCAAAATAGCAAACATATCAAATGGCACCCAATAATTAAAACTAATAAGGAAAAAAATGTTCCCCTTTCCATACCTGGGAACTTTTAATTTCTGGTCACCCTGAGGTTGTCCTGGATTAGCGGAGAGGAGGTGGGGATGGGGACAGGAGAGGAGGGAACACACAAACCTTCTCCTCTCTCTCATATACAAACATTTAATTCGTTGGTCGCAGCCTTTTTTTTCATGTTTCCTTTCTCAGTCTTTTTCCAGTTGCTTTTACTGGGTCTCTTTTTTTTTTTTCTTTCGCCATCTGTCGTCTTCCCTTCCTTCTTCAAATACACACTCAGGCTTTCATTCTCACAAGCTTTCTCTCTCACTCACATGCTCTCTAACACACACAGGCTCCCCAGTCTCACAGGCTCTCTCTCACCCACAGGGCTCTCACTTTCAAATGCTCTCTCTCTCATACATACTGGCTCTCTCTTACAATACTGTCTCACTCACACACAGGCTCTCATGCATGCTGTCACACATACATAGGCTCTCAATCTTACATCCTGTGTCACACACAAGCTCTCACAGGCTGCCTGTCTCTCTTTCACACACAAGCTCTCATTCACTTGCTGTCTGTCACACACTGGCTGTCAACTCACACACACTCTACTTGGCCTCCCTTTCGTCTCTGGGACTCCTCTTCTCTGGCAGAGATCACTTCTCCCATTGCCAGCTCTTACAACTCAGTTACCTGAAGAAAAGGCAAAAAGCCATGACTTAGCCAACTTCCAAAACCTCCTGAAATTCAATTCTGTTCTCATCGCCAAAGGTAACCCATTCCATAGCAGTGTCCCATAATAACTAGGAGCTGTCAACAATACCTGCCTAGGGTCTTATTTTACCAAAACATCTGCCAGATATTTTAGATCGTCCCCAGTGTTCACAAGTAAAAGCTAAAACAATCTTAAATCTAACTCTGGCATTGATAGATAA
This sequence comes from Rhinatrema bivittatum, assembly GCF_901001135.1. Taxonomy (NCBI): domain Eukaryota; kingdom Metazoa; phylum Chordata; class Amphibia; order Gymnophiona; family Rhinatrematidae; genus Rhinatrema; species Rhinatrema bivittatum. Next base: position 807,893,358 of record NC_042615.1, on the reverse strand, counting down.
ATAATTAAGTTCTCACAGAATAGGCAAAACATGACCATGTTAATTAGCACGAATAATTAACCTCGCAGCTGTGTTTTGAAGCAGCTGAAATTGTTTTAAAGAAATCACCATCAAACCATTCTGGAGGAAATTATAATATTCTATTCAGCATATAATGCATGGGCTACCATTTCTAAATCTCTCTTAGACAAGGTCGCAACTGCCTGATCTATCTCAGGCAATAAAAAGCTCTCTTCACTATGGGAGCAATCTGGAGAGCCATAATAAGCTTATGATCTAAAAACCACCAAGCTAGTCACTATTTCTGTCAGCTGAATACCCCTAAAATTTCTGACTCAACTAAAAGCCCTCTCCCTGGCAGTTAAGCTAAGGAGCTTCTGTCTTGTCTGCTTTAAGCTTCAGATGCCTAGCCATCAACCATCATGAGACAGCTCTCAAATATAAATTTGGATTCCCGTAAGTGCTAAAATTTGAATATCAGCAGCAAAAAAATGGCATTCTAAGTACTGCGAAAACTGAAGCCAATGTAATAATAGCAATATGGAATGGCAGTAGTTGTTACAGTCCGTGCTATGTCCTTTTCTTAGGCTACTGGAGACTGTTAATGGATTGCCATATGAATTGGCTTTTTTATATTGAATTATATTTATATTGATTTATTAGTTATTTTATTTTTCTCAGGAATTTTATCAGTTTGTTACAGCAAAAGCAAAAATATATTTATCCCAGGACAAGCAGGATGCTAGTCCTCACATATGGGTGACGTCATTCATGGAGCCCTAATGCGGGAAAACTTCTGGCAAAGTTTCTAGAAGCTTTTAACTGGCAGCCTGGGGCTACTGAGCATGCCCGGCATGCCATGATATTCCCTGCCACAGGGGTCTCACTTCAGTCTTCTTTTTTCCGCGCTGCTAACTACATCGCGGTTCACAGGAGCCTTGTGAGGTTCTCCTCACAACTTGACAAAAAATTAGTGTCAAATTTGCCCATTACGGGTCTCATTCGCTTTGTCACCGGCTGGTGACAAGTAACATATTTTCACTAAAGAAAATACCAACTTTCCATCGACGGATGTCGACTGAAAAGACTTCAGGCTTCAAAAAGTGCCCGGCCTGCAACCGAACGATGTCCATAACGGACCCGCATACTGAATGCGTTCGGTGCCTTGGCGGAGACCATGACATCACTGCCTGCTCAAAATGCCAAGAAATGACGGTAAAAGGCAGAAAACTCCACCAAGAAAAAAGGCACAAATTTTCCAGATTCAATCAGGGCCTTCACCGTCGACTTCCACAAAATCTTCGCCGGTAGGCATAACAAAGAAGATACTGATCAAGAAAAGACTTCCGGAGGGTTCGGGGGATGCCTCCTCTCCAACACCCTCCGCTTCATCGACAAGGTCAGTGTCTGAGCCACGTTCTAAGCATAAACACAGACTGCATCGATCCATTCCACCGCTTCCGCCGCCGGAGGAACCGATCCCTAAGAAGCAAAAGATTTCATTCGCTTCGGTGCCATCAGTTCCGGAATCGCTACAATCGACATCGCAGCAAGTATCACCTCCAATTACCGACTTGACTGCTTTAATTAAACAGATAGTCACCGATGCCCTGCAGCATCATATTCCGGCGTCATCGCCGATGCCGACCACCGTGTCGATGCCAGCAGTATCGCCGATGTCTGAACCTTCGATACCGGCTTCACAGCCAATGCCAGCGACTCCACCGATAATGCCGATACTTCACTCGATGCCGGCATAAACGCCGATGCCAGCGTTGACTTCATCGATTCCGCTGATGACTTCTTCGATGACAGTTCCATTCTCCCTACACGCACCATCGATGACATCGGTTCCTTCACAAATTCCGATGCCCACGATGACTCCTAGGCCAATTTCATCGATGATTCCAATATCAATGTTCACTTTCAATACTTCATCGAATCCACCTAGTTCACAATCAATGTCTCTCTACACAATGGCACCGTCTAAAGTACCTGTGCCAAGAAGGACACCTTCAACTCAAAAGTCATCGGGGAAATTTAAACACTCTTCCTTAACTGCTCCAGACAATTCCACATCTGAAGCACAGTTGCATAGCATCCTCACTAAGAGGTATCAAGACCTCCTGGCCTCATTGCCAATAGCACCTGGTCAAGAAGAAGAGGACAGAGAGTATTCACCGGATCCTCAAGATCCATTACAAGGACCTTCAGGGGTACCTCCACCTCAGAGGCCGGAACCTCCTCAGTATCGTCTTCCTACTTCAGATACTTGGTCAGACACAGAATCTGAGCATTCCTCAGAGGATTTCTTGTCTGACACGTCTCCACCTCAAGCTAAAAAACAGTCACCTCCAGAGGACCTTTCATTTTCCTCTTTTATTCAGGAAATGTCAGAGTCCATACCCTTCCAACTCCAAGCTGAAAAGGATGAGAGGCAGCAGACGCTTGAAATTTTACAGTTTGTGGATCCTCCTAAGCACAATCTAGCCATTCCAGTGCATGAAGTGCTATTACAGCTTCAGCAGAGGATATGGGAACACCCATGTACAACCCCTGCTGTAAACAGGAGAGTAGACTATACTTATCTCATTCAGGCAGCCCCAGGATTCGAGAAACCTCAACTCCCTCACAATTCCCTGGTTGTAGAATCTGCTCAGAAAAAATCCCGCAGATCCAGGACTCATGCCTCAATCCCTCCAGGAAAGGACAGTATATTTTTAGATTTAATGGGCAGAAAAATCTACCAGGGAGCCATGCTCAACTCAAAAATTGCTGCATATCAGCTCTACATGACGCAGCACCAGAGGAATCTCTGGAAACAAATTGAAGAGTTTCTACCATCTCTGCCTCAGCAACAACAGGAGGCAGCAGAGCAGATCATCCAAAAGGGGTTAGATGCAGGAAAGCATGAGGTAAGGGCAGCCTATGATGCTTTCGAAACATCATCTAGAACAGCATCTGGCATCAGTGCAAGACGGTGGGCCTGGCTAAAGGCTTCAGATTTACGCCCTGAAGTCCAGGACAAATTGGTAGACCTTCCTTGTCAGGGGGATAATTTGTTTGGCACCAAGGTGCAGGATGCAGTCGCCCCGCTTCGAGAACATTCGGAAACCTTGAAACAACTTTCAGTGTTACCTCATGACACTGCAACTCATACAACTCGCAGACCACCACGTAGAGAGGCTAAACGCCCCTTCTACCGACCAAAGAGATACTATCCTCTGGCCTCTAGGTCAAGACCTCCAAGGTCTCAACAAAGACCGCAACAGAGACAACAACGGTCTGCAAGGCCACAGCTGCCTCCTCAAACAGGTTCCACCTCGGGCTTTTGAAATACATTTCAGAGCACAAAGCCAATTACCCAATCCTTATCCCAACTTACCAGTTGGAGGGAGAATTTCCCATTTCTACAAAGAATGGGAAAACATTACAACCGATCATTGGGTCCTGTCTATAGTTCATCAAGGCTACCGCCTAGACTTCTTATCTCTCCCTCAGGAGTTTCCACCACAAAACTCTCCCATCTCAATCACATACCTCAGTTACAAACAGAATTATCTGCTCTTCTGAAGGCAAAAGCTGTGGAACACGTACCACACGCTCAGAAGGGAAGAGGATTCTATTCCCGGTATTTCCTAATTCCAAAGAAAACCGGAGGCCTACGTCCCATTCTAGATCTCAGAAATCTCAACAAATTCCTAAAGAAAGAAAAATTCAGGATGGTTTCGCTAGGCACCATGCTTCCACTAATACAAAAGGGAGATTGGCTTTGTTCTCTGGATCTTCAAGATGCATACACACACATTCCTATATTCCCGCCTCATCGCAAGTATCTGCGATTCACAGTAGGACATGAGCATTTCCAATACAGAGTGTTACCATTCGGCCTGGCTTCAGCTCCCAGAGTATTCACCAAATGCCTGGCAGTGATAGCGGGTCATTTGCACAAACAAGGTGTTCATGTTTTTCCTTATCTCGACGATTGGCTAATCAAAAGTCAATCACAGCAAGGAGCAGTAAACTCTCTGCATTACACAATAAAGTTACTTCACAAGCTGGGATTCCTCATCAATTATCAAAAATCCCACCTGAACCCTTCTTATCTACTCCAATTCATAGGAGCAGAATTAAACACAAACATTGCACAGGCTTTTCTTCCAGAAGATCGTGCAATCACTCTGTCCCGGTTGGCGTACTCAATTTCCATACAACAACAAACGACAGCTCACCAGTTTCTAATCTTACTAGGCCACATGGCTTCAACGGTTCATGTCACTCCTATGGCGAGACTTGCCATGAGATTAACCCAATGGACTCTTCGATCACAATGGATCCAAGCCATTCAACCACTACATTATCAAATCCAAGTAACCCACCAACTACGCTCCTCGCTACAATGGTGGACAATCAAGGACAATTTACGCAAGGGCCTACCCTTCCAAAAACCGGTCCCTCAGATAACATTAACTACAGATGCATCCACCTTGGGGTGGGGAGCTCACATAAACTCTCTTCAAACTCAAGGAACTTGGACGAAACTCGAAGCCACATATCAAATCAATTTTCTGGAACTTCGAGCTATACGTTATGCACTGCATGCGTTCAAGGACTGCCTTTCACACAAAACTGTGCTGATCCAAACAGACAATACGGTAGCCATGTGGTACATCAACAAACAGGGAGGTAAGGGCTCGTATCTCCTTTGTCAAGAAGCTGCACAAATTTGGGACTGGGCCTTGAATCACTCAATGTTCCTACAGGCTACTTATCTAGCAGGAATTCAAAATATACTAGCAGACCGACTCAGTCGCCAGTTCCAACCACACGAGTGGTCCCTGAATCCCTTGATAGCGACCAAGATATTCCAATGTTGGGGACAACCAACAACAGACCTCTTTGCGTCGCATCTGAATCACAAAGTGGACAACTTCTGTTCCCTACACAAACAGAAGAGCCAGCCAGCCAAGGACGCTTTTGCTCGCCCTTGGAACTCAGGCCTACTATATGCATATCCTCCAATACCGCTTATCACCAAGATGCTGGTGAAGCTACAACAGGACAAAGGGTCCATGATTCTCATAGCCCCATATTGGCCTCGTCAAGTATGGTTTCCCACACTGCTAGACCTTTCAGTCAAGGATCCAATACTCCTGGGAGTAGCTCCCAATCTCATAACTCAGGATCAGGGTCGGTTGCGCCATCCCAACCTTCAATCCCTATCCCTGACTGCATGGATGTTGAAAGCTTAATCCTACAACCACTCAATCTTTCAACCAATGTTTCTCAAGTACTCATAGCTTCACGCAAACCTTCCACAAGAAAGAATTATTCTTTCAAATGGAAACTATTCACTTTCTGGTGCAAGCAAAACAATATTAATCCCTTCACTTGCCCCACGATTTCTCTTCTAGACTATTTGTACCATCTTTCATACTCTGATCTTCAGACTTCATCAATCAAAGTACATTTGAGCGCAATCTCAGCTTATCATAACAAGATAGGAGATGCACCTATATCCACACAACCTGTCGTCAGTAGGTTTATGAGAGGTCTAACTCACCTTAAACCACCAATTCGGCCTCCAGTCACAGAATGGGCTCTGAATTTGGTTTTAACAGGATTAATGCGTTCTCCTTTCGAACCCATAGATTCCTGTGATCTTAAATTTCTCACATGGAAGACTATCTTCCTTATAGCCATTACATCAGCTAGAAGGGTTAATGAGTTACAAGCACTTGTCACGTATGAACCTTATACAAAGTTTCTCCATGACAAAGTGGTTCTCCGTACACACCCAAAATTCCTTCCTAAGGTAGTTACGGAGTTCCACTTAAATCAAACCATAGTTCTACCCACATTCTTTCCAAGGCCTCACTCTCACCAAGGAGAAAGAGCTTTACACACTTTGGACTGTAAACGTGCATTGTCTTTTTATTTGCATCGCACTACGTCCCTGAGAAAATCCAATCAACTTTTTGTCTCTTATGATCCAAATAAGCCAGGTAAAGCAGTGGGAAAGCATACTCTATCCAATTGGTTAGCAGATTGCATACAGTTTTGCTATGAAAAAGCAGGTCTTCCTCTCCAAAGGCGAGTAAAGGCACATTCAGTAAGAGCAATGTCAACTTCAGTAGCACATTTTCGTTCAGTGCCAATCATTAACATCTGTAAAGCAGCAACATGGAGTTCTCTTCACACCTTTGCAGCTCATTACTGTTTGGACAAGCAAGGACGACAAGATTCAGCCTATGGACAATCTGTCTTAAAGAACTTGTTTCCAGTTTAATCCCAACTCCTTCTACAACCAACCTGCTGTGATCTTCGGCTGCATCATTTCCTCAACAAAGCACCACTGCTACCTGCATGGACAATGCCTCAGCCTCTAGCTTGCTAATCACCCATATGTGAGGACTAGCATCCTGCTTGTCCTGGGATAAAGCAAAATTGCTTACCTTGTAATAGGTGTTATCCCAGGACAGCAGGATGTAGTCCTCACAGAACCCACCCGCCACCCCGCGGAGTTGGGCCTCAGACTTTTACTATTTTACTTTGCTAACGCTTATTGCTACATACCAGACTGAAGTGAGACCCCTGTGGCAGGGAATATCATGGCATGCCGGGCTTGCTCAGTAGCCCCAGGCTGCCAGTTAAAAGCTTCTAGAAACTTTGCCAGACGTTTTCCCGCATTAGGGCTCCGTGAATGACGTCACCCATATGTGAGGACTACATCCTGCTGTCCTGGGATAACACCTATTACAAGGTAAGCAATTTTGCTTTACCTGTAAAATTGAGTCATTTTTACCCTTGTTTTCTCCTTTTTTTTGTTCTTGTTATAATAAACATTGATAAATACATGGTAAAAATAAAATAAAAACTGAAAACTAAGATCCCTAATTATATTCCATTAATTTCTGGTAAGAAGTTTAATTGGTAAGTGAGCCTTTTAAACTTCCCACAACTCATTGTTTGCTTTTGAGTTTAGCTCACCAACAGAAACAATTTCTACATTTTTTATGAATTATACTGTGATATATAATTGTGTATATTACTTTTGTACACCATTGTATGCTGAATTTAGTGATTGGCTCATGAGTATATGGGTAGAGTCCTTTTTGAAATGTAATAGCCCAACACAGTATTATTGAAATGATGGTGCTTATGTGAAACAGTGATCATTTAAAATTCTCATGACTTAAGGAATTTTTGTACACCAAATACAGCTTGCATTAGACTCTTTTTGGCAGATCGGTGAACGTTGTGTGTTTGCAGGTGTCCTTTTCATAATCTGCTTCTTGCCGTTGTGATATGCTATAATAGTTGATACTGGTGATAAAAGCCTGTGCAAGGACAGGAAAATAGTGTGACGTGTAGGAAGTACGTAATTGAGAAGTGTGGTAGTAGAAGGTGTGTGCTGATCTCGGGGGTAATGTGTGGAAGCAGAGAGTGGATTGACAATTTAGAAAGAGAGAGAGGGGCAGAGCTGGAAAATACAACCAGAGGGGGCAGAGCTTAATTTCCATATATGGTAGTAGAGAGTGGATTGGACAATACAGAGAGGGAGTGGAGCTCAAGTTCCATACAGAGAGAAGTGTTTGGAGCTAGACAGTACAGCGAGGGAGAGGGGCAGAGCTCAGTTTGCATACCAGCAATACAGGTGCACGGCAACTTTCCCCTTCATTATATTTAACTGTACTTTTCTGCAGAGATCTAAGGAAACGTCTGCTCTCAGTCTGTGGCAAACTATTCAGTGCAGGGTTTTTCCATAAAACTCCCATAATGCACTAAAGAGCGTTTCAGATGTAGATATCGCAAATAAAACCTTAATCTTCACAAATTTTAAATGTTCAATTTTAAATGTTCAATTTTAAGTTGTTAGCTTTGGAATAAATTAATAAACTTCTATATAATTCCTGGAGTGTTCTAGGGTAAGCTATATTGATAAGTCACAAATTGTCACCACATTTTGTATCTCCTAGGAAAATTTGTGGTTGAGTTTTAACATAAAATATCACAAAATAATTAGAGCATAAGGAACTCATGCTGCTTTTTGTAGAAAAAGCTAATTCTGGTATAATGGCTAAATTCCAGTGTAGAGAGAACACCTCATTCAAATCAGATACATTTCTACACTTAGTCTGATGTAGAATTCAGTGAGAAATTTGGAAAAATGTACCTGAATTCAGTGGGAAATGTAGGATTCTTGCACCTTGGGAAGTTTCAGGAGGAGATTGTTCTCAAGGCAGCACCAAAGGCTGTTAAGAATCAATATTCCCATGGGATAAGCAGTCACGTGGTTTCAGTTGAACTGGTTTTTTTTAATACTGTTTAATAAATGGCGAACATTTTAATTTTCAGGATTACTATGGAATTACATTCCCTGCTCCTGCAGCCCTGACTGGCAGAGATGGAGGCCTCGCTAGCAACCCATACTCAGGTTGGTGCCAGCTTTAGGCCATTGACGATGTGTGCAGGATTCTCAAAGAACTGTGTGCTGCAAATAAGTAAATATGAGTATTCACAAGAACGAGGGAGAGACCAAAAACAAACTGAGAATAGAAAAGCTAACAAGACAAAGTGGGGTTTGAAGAGAAGAACTGGCGAAAAGCAGAAAATTTAAATACAGTCTCTTGCTTGTTCACAGAAGGATAGATCGAAGGTGGGGACGTGCTATTAATAAAAGTGAAATAATTCAAATTAGAGGAGATACTTGAAGTAATTGTTAAAACAAACTAAGGCCATAGGACTCTATATTTTATACCCCAGGATAATAAATGAGCTCCAGAATGTGCCTATAGCAAACTGCACAGCACTATTTAACTTATCCTTAAAGATGGGGGAGGTTCTGAGTGACTGGAAGAGAGCAAATGCAATCCCACTAGACAAAAACGAGTATGGGGAGAAGGCAGCCAACTGCAAACCTGTTAGTTTAATGTTATTAGTAGGCAAAACTATGGAAACAATACTACAGAAGAAGTGCCTGTCTCAACCACCTACCCATACTAGCAGTAGCCTCAGCATTTCTCTAACCTTCCAACCCCCTTCTCCCCACTCCAGCAGCACTCTCTTTTACTGTTAAATTAGAAATTCCTGCAATAACAAGTCTCAATGCTGGTTTATTTGCAGGTACGGCTTTAACACAGGCATTTCTTCAGGCATAACAAAAAAGGTAACTTAGATTAATGCTACAAACATAGCAGGGGAAAATCTTAGTTCCAATCCAGATCAATATACACAGTAATCTTCTTCCTTGAACAAACACAGCACACATGTGAGACGACTTCCACTTACAAGATTAAACAAGACTTCACTCCTTCACATCAGATAATATCTATACACAATAGTTTGAGCTCATGGATCTTCCACCAGGATCCTGCACTGTCTCTTGGCCTCTCTCTTCCAGATGACAGGAATGAGTTCCTGGCATCCTAACATCCCTTTTGAATCACTGAGGGCTAGCCTGGATTCTTCAGAATCTACAGCTCACAACCCTCAAACCAAGCAAACCCTGGCTCAAAGTCAAAGCCAGAGCACATTTCAACCTAGCACCCACCCCAGAAGCAGCAGCCTCGGCAGTGCTCTCAGCCACCCACCCTCATCCCAGCAGCAGCCTCAGTGGCTCCCTCATTTTCCGTGGACAAGCAGGACATAATTTAGCCACACAAGTGAGGGAACATCTAATGGCTCCAATATGGACATGCTCATGTGCAGGAATTCTGTACATCAGTCCATTTTCTTCTGCTGCTGCGAAAGGCCATAGCTTTCCTTTCTTCTACCAGTCCACATTTTCAAGATTTTGTTCAATTTTCGCTTGTTTTCAGTTTTCTTTAAGTATTCCTGTGCATGCTTAGAATACTTTCATTTCTTTTGAGTCTCAACAAAAGGTATTTTTCTGTATCCTTTCTTCAGTCGGAGACCCTTAAGTTGGGTAAGCAATCTTTTAAACACTGTTCTAAATGCAGTGACAGAAGAAAGTGAAAAAGTGGTATTATTAGAGGTGAAGGGGAGGAAGATGGGGGGAAAAAGTAAAATTGCTTAACAAACATTTCTGAGAATAGCCACTGCCATTAGCAATGGTAACATGGAATAGACTTACTTTTTGGGTACTTGCCAGGTACTTGTAGCCTGGATTGGCCACTGTTGGAAGCAGGATGCAGGGCTTGATGGACCCTTGGTCTGACCCAGTATGGCATTTTCTTATGTTCTTATGGTGAGACCACACCTCAAATATTGTGTGCATTTCTGGTCACTGTAGCTCAAAAAAGATGTAACAAGTAAAAAAGGTACAGCAAAGGGTGACCAATATGGTAAAGGGGTTGAAATGATTCACCTAAGAGGAAAGACTAAAGAGATTAGGGCTCTTTAGTTTAAGGAAGATACGATAGAGGTCTATAAAACAATGAGTGGCGTAGAACAGGTAAACACAAATCAATTGTTTGGTTTCCCCTTTCAAAAAATGCAAAGACTAGGGGACGTGCAATGAAGTTACTAGGTAATACATTTAAGACAAATAGGAGAAATGTTTTACTCAACGCATAATTATACTCTGGAATTGGTTGCCATAAGATGTGCTAAAAGATAATAGTGTAGCTGGGTTTAAAAAAGGTTTGGATAAATTCCTGGAAGAAAAGTCCATAAACTGTTATAAAGATGGACTTGGGGAAGACCACTGCTTATCCCTGGGATAAACAGCATGGAATTTATCAACCTTACGGGATCCTGCCTGGTAATTGTGACTTGGCTTGGTCACTGTTGGAAACAGGATATTGGGCTTGATGGACCTTTGGTCTGACTCAATATGGCAAATCTTATGTAAGGATTCCAAGCATCAGCACAGAAGCTTTCTATGCCAAGTTTGGAACAAGGAATCAACACTAATATAAGCACAGAGGACCTTGTCAGTACTGACCACTCCAGTGCAGAGGAACCTTGGCACTGACCGCTTTGGTGTCAGTGATAAAAATGGATTCTCTCTCCATTTTGGTTCTGTAATCTGATACATCTGCAATAATAATTTCACCAAACAAGAGTAGCCATGCCTTTCTAAAGAAGCTGCGGATGGGCTTTATTGTTAGATGTCGATGCTCAAGACCCATCTAGAACAATATCACCTGTGTTAGAAAGATCAACATAGTGATTGGATTCTCAGTCTTTTGTCATATCTATTCAAAGACCCCCAGAAGAAGAATCAACGATAGTCTTCCTCATCTTCACATCCAGAAGACTGGGTTGCCTTTCTAGATTTTGGATACAGTCTAATCATCATTACCAATTTTGTTATAGCTCTTGTTCTGAATTCTCACTTCCAGACTCCCCAGCGCTATCTCTGGATCCACATCCAAAGATACCTAGAAGTAACACACCTAGAGAGAACTTCTTATTCTTCATACAGAAAATGGCAGATTCCATACTATTTAAATTGAAGGAAAATCAGGTAGCATCAGATTTCCTGGCATCCTAAAGTATATCAAGACTCCAATACAGCCCCATCCAGTTTACAAAGAACTTCAAGACCTATAGTCAAAGATGTGCGCTGTGCCGCTATCTGCATCACTTGTAGCAAGACGGATAAACCAAGTATAAGTAGAAAGCTGCTTATTTTGTTTTCCTGGGAATTTGTGTTTATTATAACAAACAAAAAAAATGGGAGAAAATCAGTGGAAAAAACACTCACTGATGACATTGAGCCAGAGCATCAGTGGGTGGACTGGCTGACGACAATAATTGCATTGATGTAGGTGGACCAGAGAAATGGTCCGGTTCTGGCCTGCGGGCTGTTTGCCCACCCCTGGTATAAGCTATTATATAAGACAGAGGGGGCTCCTTGAAGCAGCAGATACATAGAATTGCTATATGCCTAGAAAAGTCTTTTCAGGCTTTTCCAGAAAACTCTAGGAGATGCACTCAGTTGGCACTATTAGATATCACACACACATGCATCTGATTATTCTGCAGTCCTTGGAGAAAACCAATTACAGACTAGCAATTTTACTTTCTTTGTCTTGAAGTGAATACTGTCAAAGTGGGAAGAAGCACACATTTGTGAATGCAGAATAACACAGTAATGTTGCTGTGTACATACTGTGGTGGGAGAGGGTCAACTGTGTTATAAGGAGATTAATAGTATGTTTTAAAAGTGGAGAGAGAAGATACTCATGTGTTGCAAGGGAAAGAAGAGGAAGTTTCATGGATAGGGTAAAGTTAGATGTTTGGAGGGACAAATTGGCTGAGAGGACAGAATCCTGTACCAAAAGTGGAAGAAAGCTCTCATGATGACTTATATCTGAATATGCATGAAGGGGCAGAAGACTGTAAGACCTGGAGAGAAAGGAGAAAGAGCATACATTTAATGGGTGAGCAACTGGAAAACATGACAGTTTGGGGAGGCATGAGGCAGATATTGTAGTAATAGTTGAAAAATAATTAGGGAATGAATTAAGGTTTTGGCTCTGGAGGGAAACAGGAAAATACAGATATTAGCTCTAATTGATAAAGCAACCAGATATATTAAGGGGGATGTATGTGTGTGTGGTGAAGGCAAAGGAAGGAGTCAGATTTGGTCCCAAGATAAACACCATGGGGTAGATTTTATAATTTTGTTCGCGCACCAGGCGCGAACAAAAGTACGCTAGATTTTATAAGATACGCGCGTAGCCGTGCGTATCTTATAAAATCCGGGATTGGCGCGCGCAAGGGGGTGCACATTTGTGCAACTTGCGCATGCCGAGCCCGATGCGCACTGCCTGTTCCCTCCGAGGCCGCTCCAAAATCGGAGCGGCCCCGGAGGGAACTTTCTTTCCACCCACCCCTCTGGCCCGATCTAAAACCCCCCCCCCACCTTTGTTGGCAGATTTACGCCTGCTTTTAATAGGCGTAAATCTGCGCGCGCCAGCAGGCTGCTGGCGCGCCATCACCCGACCCGGGGGCTGGTCCGGAGGCCTCGACCATGCCCCCGGTCCTGCCCCGAACCGCCCCCTGACCCCGGACACGCCCCCTCCCCCGCCCCTTTTACGAAGCCCCGGGACTTGCGCGCTTCCCGGGGCTGTGCGCGCGCCAGCGGCCTATGCAAAATAGGCGCGCCGGCGCACGAGTGCCCTGCGCGCGTAAATCCGGCCGGATTTACACGCACAGGGCCTTTAAAATCCGGCCCCATGTGAAAATATGAATGGTGATACTGGGCACTGTGATGGACAAAAGTAAAGCAGAATAAAAGTGAAAATAATTAAACATAGTTGTTAGGGTGAAGCGTTTGAGATGATTGAAAGACATCCATGAAAAGATGGCAGAGACTGTCTGAGACTCTCCATGTTCACAGAGTCCACGGTATCTAAGGTAGGTAAACAGATTTAGGTGTCATCAACACAATGGTGTTGATACCAGACAACTGAATGAGGTCACCTCCTTAACCCACGTGGCTACTGCTGCGCGGAAAAAAGAAGACCGAAGGGGGACCCCTGCTGGATGCAGGGTCAGTGCATTGCTGGGCATGCCCAGTTAGGTGCCAGTCAAAGTTCTAGAAACTTTGACAAAAGTGTTCCGTGATTGGGCTCCATCCTGATGATGTCACCCATATGTGAGGACTACCATCATGCTTGTCCTGTGAGAACACCTGTTACAGGTAAGCAACTCTGCTTTCTTGTACATTTCCTTGTACAGTGAAATTTCTAGGAGATTAACACTTTAATATTTTGTAGTGTAAAGTATTCTGATATTTTAGAAAGAAACACTGTATTTACTTTTGTTAAATAGAAATTAAGGGCTGATATGCATGAAATACATTGAAATCTTGAGCCCAACTTCTGTTTCATGGATTGGCCTGCACTAGGAAAGCTGCAGAGGCAGCTTTCAAAGCCTTGCACCTATTTGTTGGGCTAAGGGTGCACACCTGGTTGTGGATTGTCACTATGATGACTTGGCTAGCGTTATGGATAGGTAGGAGAAGTAGAAAATGGATTAATTGTATTCTTATTAGTGGTGTAGGACATTGAGCTTATTATGAAACCTTAGATTTCTGCAGCAGTTCAATCCACTTTTAACTGCTTGATGAAAATAAGGTAATTGTGGCTTCATTTACTACAGGCAGAGTTGGCAACTGTAATTCATGCCCTAACGATGAGCAGATTAGACTATTGCTATGCTCTCTGTTGGGGAATCAGCTGAATGGGGGATTTCCCCAACAGCAGCAGGCCAGACTCTTGGGCAAAATTGGATAGCCACCTCCCCCTTTGGTTGAGCCTGCAGGTTCTGGTGGCCAGCAGGGCTTTTCAAAAGCAGTTCATGGCTGTCAGAGGTCTGGGCAGGCAGCATTCTGACAAAACCAGTGTTCACGCAGGAGGTCAAGCTAGGCAGCAATTAGATGAACTCAGGGTCCAAACAGGAGGTCAAGGCAGATAGTGAACAGATGAAGTCAAGATCAGAAACAGTCTGAGTCAGCAACAAAATTAGTCCATGAGAAGCTGACAGGGAAGGCAAAGCGAGGCAGCACAGGGAAGCCAGGTTGGGAGCAAGAGACTGACACAGGAGGCAAAGCCTGGGACTGGAAACAGAGACTGGAACATGCAGCAAGGACTGGAACTGGAGGTGAGGCAAACATGGGAGACAATGGCTGGCACTGAAGGCCCACAGGGAGGACTGAGCAGAAGAAGGAATATACAAACACAGGCAGACAGGGAACTAATGCAATGCAAGGTACATACAAGATAAGACAAGGTAGAGCAAGACTAGGAGGCCCAAAGGCCACAAGGCAGGGCAAGAAGGCTGAGGAGGCCACAGGACAAGGCAGGAAGGCGGATGAGGCCACAAAGCAAAACAAGAAAGCCACGGGGTCCATGCAGTGGCAAGACAAGGTGGGCCAATGCAAGGAGGCAGGATAGAGGGGTGTTTCCATGGCTCTCTCTGGTCCTGCCTGATTCTCAGCCCTTTTGGCTGAGAGGTGACCTATACAGGGTCAGACAATAGATAAAGCAGAAACCAGGCTGTTTTATTTTTTTTTTCCTTATCAGAAATGTGGGGGTAACCTGCATGGAGGTGCAGTTATTACCTTGAGAAGCTTGCTGGGCAAACTAGATAGATCAGTTTGGTCTTTTTCTGCCGTCATTACTATGTTACTATGAGATGACACGAAGAGACACAAAGTTATGGAGAGGCAGGGCTAAATAGAGCTGGCCTTGCTGAGTCATGGGACCATTAAGGAGGTAGCTAAAGGGGGAGAAGATGTGGAACTGTGAGGACCTCTGCTGGTGAGAGGGTGGGGGGTCTCCTAACAGCCAGAATAGTTACATGGAGGTTACCACAGCATTTGTTTATACAGCGCTGGCATTATAAAATTAGGTTCTGCAGGAAATTCAGTTAGAGATTTGTTTGTTGTAGAAAATGAAAACATGGTTATATGTGCAGGTGTTTTCCATTTGACAAGTTGGGGTTGGTATTTACTGGCAGGTTATTGATGAGAGATTAAATGAGAGATTAGGTGTTATTCCTTAGGTCTTGTAGGTTGGGTTTTACATGGAATTTTGGAGTTTCTTTTGGGACTGGACAGAGAGCATATTATGTATTTGAACTGAAAGATTGATAATTTGTAACCAGGTATGAGTGGATTTCATAAAGTAGAATATTAAATCAAAATAAATAATAAATATAGACCCATGGTACTGCAGATAAAATACTATTCCAATGAGCTGGAATCCCAGAAGTACAGGAAGAATCTACTGGTCCAAAAATAAGTTTATAATTTTCTGCTTTGTCAAGGGTTGTTTGACTCTCCTAGAAATGTATTAGCTTTTATCACGAAAATAAACATTTTTTTTAGTTTTGCTTATTTTGGAGGGGGAGGAGCGTATTTTGGATTTAATGCCTGCAATGATGGTTTTCATGTTTGATCTTCCGAGGCTCTAATGAAAGTTGCAGCAGGCTACAGTAGATATCAACAAAAGATGTCAGTTATATACACATGGTTGTCTGGGAACTGTGCAATACTTTTACTAAATAAAATGACCATGCTGGCAATCTGAACAAATGACCTGAAAAATCATCTCTGAAGTCATGTAGCAACTAAGGACAGAGATTCTAGCTTTTGAAAATGTGCTAAAAGTTGTTAGAAGATGAGAAAGTTATATTAAAAATATAAGATGAAAGACCTTAATTGTAGTCTCAGCAGAGCTCAGACATTGAATGTACTTTGAAACTGGGAACCTCCTTTCCCTTTGAGAGATGTCAGTTTTACAATAGAGACAAGGTGCTTTCTTATTGTCTTGTCATGTTTAGCAGAGGGGTTTCCCCCTGCTGAATAAAGAGCATCACTTTCCAATGCTGTCAAACCTATTCCAAGAAGAAGAAAAAAAAATCCAAGGTGTGCCCTTATTGTGAGCTCGCTTCTGGTTTGATATTTACAGTATTGGACTTTTTAAGCTGTACTCTTGTGGCAGAAGCCTGAAAAGCAGCATTTACTGTAAGAACTTCAAAGATAAAAGAATTCCATACAAAAAACATCAGCCTTTGGTCTTGCATTTCACCCGAGTAGAATGCAATTCTTCATGGATCATGACTTGTAGTTTTGTGCTTGTTGCAGGTGATGTAGCTAAGTTTGGCCGTGGGGATTCTGCTTCTCCTGCCCCTGCTACCACTCTTGCCCAGCCTCAGCAGAACCAACCTCAAGCCCATCACACAGCTCAGCAACCTTTCCTGAACCCTGCACTCCCCCCAGGATACAGCTACACTGGGTTACCGTATTATGCTGGTGTGCCAGGCGTACCAAGTGCATTCCAGTATGGACCTACCATGTTTGTAAGTAAAGAATTCCACCTTTGGAAGTTGGTTGGTGAGACGTTACAGCGTTCCTTAGCATGAATATTCACTGCAAGTTTCTTGGCCCTGCACATCTGAATGATACAAAAGATTTTTACATTGAAACGTGTGGGCAGACTGGGCCATATGGTCTTTTTTTTTTTTTTTGCTGCCATTTACTGTATATGTAAATATGTAAAAACAAACTTGTGACAAGAGGAAAATGTTCTATATAATATGCAGTTATTTTAATATTTTATAAAATCTCTTTACATGAAGGTTTGGCCTGTATGATCTTTTTTTTTCCTGAACTATTCCTCTTAAAGCTCCAACCTGACTTGAGCCAGATACAGATTTCTTTCTTTTCTCAAAATGATCATGTATGATCTATGTTTATGGTCACGCTGGAGGTTTCGTTATAGTATCATCTGTTCTGCAGTCCCACAATTGAATCCCTGGCACATGTGCAGCTGGACCCATTATCTTAACACTGCTAGCACGTAATGTTGTGGCAGGTGCTACCTTTCTATGCATGGTGCAATCCACGCCTTTCCACCAGAGCCCCTGTTTTTTGCCTTCTGACTGGATCTCAGGACTTCTACACATCCGCCTTATCCTTTTTTTCCTCATTTTTTTGGAGCAGATCCGAAGGCCAAGAAGTGGTCTGGAATCTGTTGTGGTTTGTTTATTTTTGAACAGTGGCTTGTTCAGCTGAATTGTTTGATATATAGCCACAATCAGATGGTTTACTTGTGCTTATCTTATATGAGCCTAATGTTGAGCTGAGCTGTACTGGTGTGAGCTACAATATTCTGAGTGCCAGAATTATTTATTTATTTATTTTATTTAACAGTTTTATATACCGCAGTTCAGGTAACAAAGTTACTAATCACTTCGGTTCACATTTCAACAATTAACAATGACAATATAAAGAATAATGTCTTACATAGAACAGGGTGAGTGCAACTTGGATAATAACTTACAATGAACAGGGAGAATACAATTTATATACAAAGAACTTGGAGGAACAGTTTGTAAAGTCGCTGGGACTGTCTTGGTGAGGTCTAAAGTCAACTGTCATGATGTTCAATGGGAGAGAGCTAATACGAATGGATTATTAGTGTTGGAAGGATGTTGTGGAAATGTCAAGGAAATGTGTGTGTGAAGCTCTCCCTCCCTTTGTTTCCAGTATTCTGTATCTAGCACTGCTTCAATCTGCTGAGACTTGGGTCAGTTGTTGGCTTAGATACAGTGGCACATTTGTGTACAGATGCAGGAACCTCAATGTGACTTTAATTTATCAGATGAAAGCCCTCTTTGCGCCTCTGAACTCTTATGGACTAAATTATCTGGTCTGAAAGATTGCTCTTTAGAGATGTGCAGCAGTAAGTACATTCGGTTCGGGCTTCGTTTTCGGCCCGCCACAGGAAATTTCGTTTTTCCCGCAGTTCGGGCTTTTTTTTGGGGGGGGGGGGGGGCCCCCGATTTTCGTGTTAGTGCACACTAACATTTTAAACTTAGCGCGCACTAACTCCCATTTATGCGCACTAACCCGAAAAATGATTTTTTTCCCCGAAACTTTGGAAAAATTACGATTGTTTTTCAGGTCCTCCGAACGAGGACAAATTAGACAATTTCATTGAAATTGTCTAATTCGTCCAAAACGAATGCACATCCCTATTTGCTCTTTTGGTGGCAATAACTTCAGTTCACACTGTCAGAGTGCTTCAGGCCCTAGTAACTTATCTACTTTACACTAAGTTCTGCCACAACAACATGGCACTACACATGCACCCTAACTTTCTGCCTAAAGTTGTGACTACCACCTTAATCAGTCAGTTGTTCTAACATTTTTCCCAATGTGATATGCCAATAAAGGTGAGCAAGCTTTACACACTTTTGATTGTAAGACATCTGGGGAGGACTAAAACCTTAGAAAGTCCGCCCAGCTTTTTGTTCTCTTTGCCCATACAAGCCTAAAAAAATTGTTTCAGAGAATCTTATCTAATTGGATAGAAGATTGCATCCTTATATCAAAGCATATTTGACCATAGAGGGGCATGTCAAGGCCCATGTTAGGGCCATGCCTATTTGGTGGCCCATCTAAAGTCGATCTCTATTAAAAAGTTGAGACATGGAGTTTAGTCAACATATTTACGACCCATTAAGAAAGTGAATATTTTTTTTAGAAAAAACTGAAAGCCATGACTTTGTCACTCATAATTAATTTGCCTTTTGTTGATTTATGTACTATTTTGTCCTTTTAATTATGGATGATATTTATTGTAATCAGGGGCGGATTGGCCTATTGGGGGGATTGGGCTTCCCTAGTGGGCCAGTTGTGCTCCCATCATGTTTGGTTTTTTTCTTTTTTTAAATAATCATTCCCACCAAAGAAAATGAGAAGGGCTGCTGCAGCCTGAATGTAGCTGCACTTGAAGTGAGGTCTGTGGGCTGCATCACATCTCATTCTGCTGTGCCTGAAAGAGGACCTGCGAGCCGTGACAGAGCCCATCCTGCCGCGGCGTGAAGAGAGAGCTGCAGGACTGCTGAAGAGGACCTGCGTGCGGGGCCGATGCACCACCAGTCTTGGGGCGGCGACGGCATGACTTCTCCTTCTTCCTGTCCGTGTGGCCCAGAAGAGGAAGTGGTGGGTCCACGTGGGCAGAAAAGAGAGGCCACACAGGAAACAGAAGAGCGCTGGCCATTGCAGGAAGAGGCAGCATTGGCCCCAAGTTCATGCAGCGGTCCAAGATCCAGCAGCAATAGTGCTGCCGCTTCTGTCTCTACGCAAGCGCATTCCCCAGGCTGTCGCAGGAAGAGGCAAAAGCGCTGGAGGAAAAGCAACAGCTCCACCTCCCCCCACCCCACCAGGAAACAGAGCAGCATCAGCCCCCTTAGCCTCAAGAAAAATGGAGTCCCTCTGCCCTGGGGGCTGAAAGAGGAGGCTGCTGCTGTACTACTACGGAGGGGGAGGAAGTGAATGAATGAGAGTGTTTGTGTGTGTGTATGGGTGAAAGGGCATGTGTTTGTGCATGTATGTGTGAGAGCATGTCTTGAGACAGCATGTCTGTGCATGTGTATCTGTGAGATTGTGTGTGTGTGTGTGTCTGAGAGAGCATGTCTGTGTCTGTGAGAACATGTTCTATGATTGAGCATGAGTGTATATATGAGAGAGAGAAATTATGAGGAACAACCCCTTACCTCTCCCTTGCTAATCCACGACAATCTCAGGGCATCTGGAAATCAAAAGATTCCAGGTATGAACAGCTGGGGATTTTTTATCCTTTTTAAGTATTGGATGGTGTTTGAAATATTTTATTGGTCTTTGGAAAATTTGTATGAGTTTTCGTTTATTAGATCTGTTTGTCAGCTGTTTTGAAATATTCTTTTTATTAGTATGGTTTTTCTTCTATTGATCATTTATATTGACCTGATTTTGATGTTTTCTGAGGAATTTTAATTTCTGTTTTTCCATTGTTGCACTGCATTGTTACGGTTAACAGTTCAGTTTTTGTCTGCATGTTTATATTAATACTTTATGGTTACTTTTCTGAATTTTTGTGAGCAGCTTTTTGTATTTTGCATGTGTGACTGAGTTGATGTATTCTGCTAGTGTAGGTTCTGTGTAGGGATCTGTAGCAGCTTGGCCTTTTCTGTTTTCCTAATAGGTGTATTGGCTTTTTAGGGTCTGGTGTAATTATCGCAGTGTTGCCTTTTCATAAATAAGGTTGTTAGTGTTTGAGTGCTAGTAGTTATCGCAGTTTTGATAGGAAAATTTACTATACTGAAATTGTAATCCAGTTTACATGTGGCTTTCTGAGGGCCAAGCTCATACCCAACACACATTACAATAGACCTAATATCAATTCCAAGGGTCTTTTTTTACTTTTTTGCAGGGTTTTACAGCACTCCATACAAATATAATGTTGTAAGTGATATTTTTTTACCTCACAAGACATTTATTTTGGAGATATTTTGGCTCAATTCTGTTGGGTTCCAAAATTAACTTGGCATGCTTTTGGGAGCTGTTGATACATGTGCTGCGAGGAAAGTTCATGAGTACTTCTGTTACCCCATGGGCGGTTTTGAAAAAATCCCCAGGGCCGATATGTTCCTGCAGCCGGCCCCTGGTTGTAATCCTGCATTGAACAATTATTGAATTCTGGGCAATATAAGAATGTGTAAATAAATAACTATTTAGATTCTGATTCCTGATGCAACAGCAGTTTTGGGCACTCTTTAGTTATAGTCTGTAGTTAAAAGGAACTTAACAAAGACAAATCTTTATGTAAAAAAAAGTAAGAGAAAAAGGAAACCGATAATGTGAATGAGAAAATAGATATGAGATGGACATTCATAAAGTGCAAAGGAATTTAGAGGATTACAGGGAAGAATATCTGGTGAAGCTGAAAGAAATGAGGAAAAATATCAGGATTGTGAAAGCTCGAGTGGAAGAAAAGATCGCCAAAGAGGCAGAGCATGGTGACAAAACATTTTTCGGATATATTGGAGAAAGGAGGAAGACCAGACGTGGCATTGTAAGATTGAAAGGAGACAAGGAGCAAACTGTGGAGAAAGATGAAGAAATAGCAGAAATATTAAACAAATACTTTGGTTCAGTTTTCATCAAGGGAAGACATTGGAGAAAGACCATTGCCGGCTAACAATAGTACATATATATGTACAATAATACATAAAATCAACTATAAAATATTGTAGGAGCAAATTTTTGGAAATAGTATCAGATTAAAATGTGTTCAAAATAATGTAATCCACAGGCTCTTGCCTTCCATGAGCTAGCATCATAAACCCGAGCATTCAGATTAATGTCATAGAGTAGTGTCCATTTGTGGGAAACTATATATTTTATTACACTACTTTATTGTTCAACCTTTTTATTTTTCTCACAAAATGTTTTACTTTATTCGGAAGGGGGTGAAGTTCATGTCAGTCCAGTGAGTTCTGGAGTAAAAAGGAAAGGCTGTGCTCTGCAGCCTTCTCTGTGTCCCTAGGGGGACATCTTAATGGGTATCTCTGCATCTCTCCACAGAAGAGGCAGTGGAGTTTGTTAAGGCTCCTGAACTGATGCCGTTATTCTATTTAATTCATCATTCCTGGACCAAAAAAGGGGGTCAATCATCATTGGCAAGTGACTCAATTCCATATGGTGATATTGACGATAGGAGATTTCTACATCTGTCAGAGGCGTATCTACATATGCCCATTCAACTAGAGCATCAACTATTTTCCACAGTTCACCGTTTTGGGGAAGCATTATCGGTTTTTGAGTGCTACCTTTCGGTCTAGCCACCACACCCAGAACCTTTTCCAAGGTCAAGGTGGTGATAGCGGCAGGGTTGAGAGAGGATGGCATTTTGGTTCTCCATACTTAGCTTGGTTAATTCGGGCCAAGAGCTTGGAAGAGAATCTTCAGGCCTCATGTAAGGTGATTTCCTGGCCAAGAGTAGTCTACAGCCATCTCAGACGTTGACCTATCTCGGTGTTCATTTTCAACACAAAGCAAGACAGAATGTTCCTGCCGGAAGGCCACATTCAGAAACTGCTGATGCAGGTGTGGCTATTGACAGAGGTATTCTTCCCGACAGTATGGTCTTACCTACAGCTGCTAGTTTTGATAACAGCCACTGTAGAGGTGGTTCCATGGGCAAGGATGCATATGTGTCCTCAGGACTACTCGATGCAGCTTCAGTTACCGTTATAAGTCAGCATGCAACTGCAGTAGTGGTTGAAAGTGGATGATCTAAGGAAGGGCATTCCCTACAGACCCTGGACTAGCTGATACACAAAATGGATGCGAGCCTCCGGGGTTAAGAAGCTCACTGTCAGGAGTTGATAATAAGAGACTCTGCAGGGCAGAGGACTCTCTGGAGCATCACTTGGCTGGAAGTGTGTGCCATTCGTCTGGCATGCTTGTGGTTCATTGACCATTTGCAGGGTCAAGTGGACCGAGTAAGGTCAGCCTATACGATGACGGTGGTTTGTGTCAATTGCCAAGGAAGCGCTAAAGGCAAGCAATGTTGCAGGACATAGTTCAGCTCAGGGACTGGGCAGAGGTATATCTTCAGGAGATCTCTGCCTTCCACATGACTAGAAAGGGCAATGTAAGAGCCAATTTTCTCAGCAGGCAGAGTCTAGATTGAGAAACTGGGAGATGTCAGATGAGGTGGGCCAGCTCAAGTGGCCCTCTGGGGTCTACTGTTTTTAAACATTTGGTGATATCGCACATGCGAAGGCAGGAGTGGCCGGAAGGCAAGCTTCTGTATGCTTTTTCCCCATGGCTCATGTTGAGCAAAGTGATTTGAAAGATCAAAAGACACTGTGGATTGGTGCTTCTGGTGGCTCCAGGTTGGCCTGGGAGACCATGGTATACACAATTGTGGAGGTTCCTCGTGTACTCTCCTTCCGGTTTATGATCCACAGGGACCTGCTATGACAGGGACCTGTTCTTCACAAGATCCAGCTTGATTTTGTCTTTCAGTATGGTCCTTGAAAGGGCTCAGTTGCTGAAGCGTGAATTTTCCTCTACTGTGTTTTTCACCTTGCTTCAAGCATGGAAGCTTTCCATTTCTTTAGCTTACGTTAATGTTTGGAGTGTGTGTGAGGCTTGATGTGAGGAATGAGGCATGCTTCCTCATTTGATGAAGATTCTGCTCATTTTGCAATTCTTACAGGATGGGTTCCTTAAGGGCTTTGCCCTTAACTCCTTGAAGGCATAGGTGGCAGATCATGCCCAGTTCCAGGGTCAGGTGAATGGTAGACCCTTGTCAGCCCATTCGGATGTGGTCTGGTTTTTAAAGGAAGTGAAGCATCTTCATTCTCCCTTACAGTCGCCGGTGCTCTTATGGAACCTTAATCTGGTTCTAGAACTTTTGGACAACTTTCACTTTTCAGCCACTATGTCACCTTTCTTTGAGATTACTGAGTTATGGCAATTTGTTCTGTGTGTGAAATTTTGTGCTGCAGGCTCTTCGGTGGGGTCCATTCCTGTGGATGTCTCCAGGGACGGTCAGGCTTTGGTCTATTCCATCTTTTTATATCCACAAAATACCAATACCGATAATCCCTTGTCAAATAATATTTACTTATCAAAAAAAACAAGAGAACATAAGTGTTCTGCTCACCTATTTATCTATCTATCCTTGTATACTGTATCATGAATGAATCTTTTATTTCAAAATCATATATAAAATTTCAGCTATATCAAACTTTTCTTCTGTTTAGATTGACACACCTGTACCTCACTCGTACTATTAAATATCCCTTGCTTATACTATCCCATCCCACTGAATATATTGATTTATTCAAAATCAAACTACACCCCTTATTCATACAATCCCGCCCCAGTAAAAATATACGTTTTTAACTTTTTATTTTAACATAAAAATCTTAAAAAAACAATTGTTATTACAGAATACCTTCTTATTTTAAAAGACATCTTGAGATCACGTGATGTGGTGGACTCGGTAGGACGCCATCCTCAGAGCTCCGGATATCCCCCTGCCACATCTTGCACCATCCTGCCTACTTTCTGCTTTTTTGGGCAGTTTTCCTCCACTAGAAGCTTTTCTGTGCTTTGCGTTCCACTTATCTCTCCCGGGGCCTCGCATGGCGACCCGATCTCTTAGAAAAGAGAAGGAGAAATTGAAGGCCCCCGAGAGCAAAATGGCTGCCGCTCCTGACCCAGATTTCGATCCTGCGGGTGAATCGCTGGAAGAAAAGATCTCACAAGCGGTGGTACAAGCACTAGATGTCCGTCTTCACCAGCTGTCGGACCAAATAGCGGATGTCCGGGCATCGTTGACCGAGTTTGATGCCCGCACGGAGCGCCTTGAAGGCCGGGTGAGCCTCGTGGAGGACGACGTGGGGGCTTTGGAGAGACGCGTAGAGGAGCTCACTAAACAAGCGCGAGCAAACGAAGAGAAAATCGACGAGCTCGAAAATCGATCTCGGCGGAATAATGTCCGTTTTGTGGGATTCCCGGAGTCCCTACCGGAAGCTGAGCTCCCTCGAGTTTTGGAAGCGTGGCTGCTCGGTTTGGTGCCTTCCTTGGCCTCTCCCTCCGGGGGGTTGTTTGAACGGGCGCATCGGCTGGGTCGGAGGACGGAGGGGGATGCGGCACGGAGACCCCGCGTCATTATTGCCCGATTCCTACACTTTGCTCATCGTACTTTGGTCTTACAGCAGTACCGAAGAGCGCGGGAGTTTTTCTATGAATCCTCTAAGATTCTTATGTTTCAAGATTTTTCGCCTAGAGTCTCCTCACAGCGGAAAGCTTTTCACGAGGTTTGCACAGAGTTGATCAACAAGGGTGTGCGGTTTGCCCTCATGTTTCCTGCCCGGCTCCGGATTAACCACCAAGGCCAACTAAAGTTTTTTGACTCGGCGGTGGAGGCTCGCGCCTTTGTGCGGGATCTCCCTGGTGGTGCATCTTCTTCACCAAAGTGATTTTCATGTGAATCGGAGCGGGACTCTACATTGTTTATCCTCGCCTAATAGGAGCGCCTGTATTCCAAGTGCTGGTTCTATGTGGGCACTACGGAGCACAAGCTGCAGTACGCTCCAGTGCTTCCTTATGGTTAATGCTGTTTTCTGTTAGTGTACTCCCTGTATCATTGTTTATATATTTTGCTATATGATGTTTTTTGTACAAGGGAGCATTGTAATCGTTATGCTATGCTGTAGCGATTGTGGACCGGGTGGTGCATCAACTAACTACTGTAAGGTTATTGGTTTGTGGGGGGCGGGGGGATAGCCGAACACATGTGGTTCATCCCCGTGATCTCTAACCCCTCTGGGGTAGTAACGTTGGTAATGGGGTATGGGGAAACACGTTGGTCGTCCGGTGACCTGGTTTGGGGTTTGTTCAAGGGGTCTTCTGGGGGGTGGGGGGAGGGTTTGGAAACGGTTCGGGGGGAATCTCTGGTATGGGGGTATGATTGGTAAAGTGCTCTGTGTAAAGATGTGGTACGGCAGCTTGGGGCATGGCCGGGGCCCTTTAATTTTCAGAACCCATGGACCAGTTGACCACGTGTATCTCTCTTCTGGGGTCAGATGGTGCTAAATATGGTCACGTGGAACGTGGCGGGTATGGGAACTCCTGTTAAGCGGGAAAAGGTTTTTGCTCGATTAACCAAGCTGCAGGCAAAAATTGTATTCTTACAGGAGACTCACATGCTCCCCACTGAGATTCTTAAACTCAAAAAAAAGTGGGTTTCACAGCTCTACTATGCCTCGGGGTCATCCAAGAGTAGGGGTGTAGCCATAATGTTCCATAAGTCTGTCTCTTTCCAATTGGTGGAGTCGGTGGTGGATCCACAGGGGCGCTATGTGATTGTGAAGGGGTTTCTCATGGGCACCAAAGTCTTATTGGCATCCATTTACGCTCCCAATGCGTATGATCACTCTTTCTATACTCGCCTTTTGTCTCTCCTCAGTAAATTAGGAGATTGTCCAATGATATTAGGCGGGGACTTTAATTTTGTCATGGACCCTGAATTGGACAGAATGCCTTGTAGGGGGGGCCTGCGAGCGAGCGAACGGAAGGGGCCCCGGTTTCTATGCCGTCACTTAGATCTGGTGGACTTGTGGCGAGTACTTAATCCTGGAGAGCGCGATTTTACGCACATAGCTAAGGCCCACCCTACTAAGTCACGGATAGATTATTTACTTGTATCCGAATCCCTTTTCTCGAGATTCACGAGGTCATCTATTGAGGCATTGGTGATTTCGGATCACTGTCCTGTGTCTGGGGTCTTTTCTATAGGGGGTGGCACAGCCCCAACGCAGTGGCGGTTGCCGGCTTCATTGGCCACTGATCCTGCTTTCACTGTTTTTTTTAAAAAGGAAATGGCAGGAGTTCCTCTCCTATAATCAGCAGCATATGGACCAACCGATCCTTTTGTGGGAGACTGCTAAATCTGTTTTACGGGGTGACATAATTAGTTATGTTAGTTATCGTAAAAAGCAGCGAGACAAAGAGATTATAACCCTTGAAAAAAAACTACGGACTCTGAAACGGGGGCTCTATTCCAAGACGGACCCCAAGTTGACTTCCCAGTTCCGGGAGACTCAGGTTGCACTTAATGAATTATTGCACACTAGGGCAGCTCATATGCTTCGCCACAGACAATTCAATTTCTATAGGTATGGTAATAAGGCGGGCAAGCTAATGGCGCGCTTGTTAAAGGCGCAGGACGCTTCTAAACATATTGCGAATATACGTAATAAACAGGGGGATATCCAAACTCAATCCAAGGATATAGCAGCCGTATTTTCTGATTACTATCAGTCGCTCTATGCGGCGGACCAGGTCCAGGATGAGGATATAAATGTTTTTTTACAGCGGACTAACATGCCCTGTCTCTCGGAGGCGCAAACTCTGACCCTGCAACGGCCGATCACCGTGGCCGAGGTTCAGGAGGCAATCCAAATGCTCCCAAACAAGGCCCCTGGCCCTGATGGCATGACCTCTACGTTCTATAAGGGGTTGCAGGAAGAGGTGGCCCCGGTGTTGCAACTAGTGTATGAAACAATGACTGACCGACAGGAAATGCCTCCTACTATGAGAGCGGCTACTATTGTCGTCCTCCCAAAGGCGGGTAGAGATCCACTGCTACCTTCGTCTTACAGGCCCATCTCGTTACTCAATTTGGACATTAAGATTTATGCTAAAGTCCTGGCCAATAGGTTGAAACATCTCATGCCTTTATTGATTTCCCCAGATCAGGTGGGCTTTGTGATGGGGAGACGGTCTACAGTAAATATTCATAAAGTTCTAGCCGCACTGGAGCTTTGCTCTAAGGGACTGGTAGCCGACCCGTTATTGGTCACATGTGATGCCGAAAAGGCGTTTGATCGGGTGGCTTGGCCCTTTCTACGCCGTGTCTTGGCTAAAGTGGGGATCGTGGGCAGGATTTTTGACTATATCAATCTTTTGTATTCCAACCCCACGGCGAGGATATTAGTGAATGGGGACCTTTCGGGGGAATTTTCGTTACAAAGGGGTACCCGTCAAGGGTGTCCCTTATCCCCTCTTTTGTTTATTTTAACGGTTGAACCCCTCATATGCATGCTGAAGGCTGATCCTTTGGTTACTGGAATCCCTTTGCGACAACAGTCCTATCTTACCCTGCTATTTGCAGACGATATATTGCTTTTGCTGTCTAAAGCGAAGGCAGCTCTTCCGGCTGCATTAGCTATTTTCCAGGAATATCAAGGACTATCGGGTTTTAAGTTAAACCTGGATAAGACGGAGGCACTAGACCTGTCAGGTAAATTAAAGTCCACTTGGGATCGGTTTCCGGTTAAGTGGGCTGCGTCCACGATCAAATATTTGGGGATCATTATTCACCCAGACCCCAGACAATGGTATGCGCTTAATGTTCCACCCACGATTCAGAAAATGGTCCATAAACTGAGGAGTTGGAAGGCTTTGCCCTTATCCCTACAAGGTCGTATTGCCATTATCAAGATGGTACTGGCACCCCAGTTATTGTATAAATTGTTGATGTTGCCCTTTCTACTCCTTGCCCGGGATAGACGTGGCCTCTATAGAGAGTTGCGTAAGTTTTTGTGGCAGGATAAAAGGGCGCGCCTGTCCATGTCCACTTTGATGGGACCCACAGTTGAGGGCGGATATGGACTCCCAAACTTTTATTTTTATTCCCTGGCTGCGAATTGGCGTTTTCTGGGGGACTGGTTGTTCGAGACTGCTGAATACACCGATCCTGTCATGATACGTATGATGTGCTATCCGCTGACTCCTGGGGTGGTTCTTCACCTTTCCACAGATAAGTTTCAACGTTTACCAATGCGTTTTATATTGTGTCACACTGTGCGAAAGGTATGGGGTATTCTTCGCAAGATGTTGGGGCTGTCTTTGGCAGTCTCCCCTCACTACCCAGTGCGAGCGGGGTCGGCTGTAGCTCAATCCCTTCTACCTGTCCAACATTCTTTTACGTTGAGCTCACAGTGGTTACTGGGAGAACTGATTGACCCGACAACGGGAGCCTGCTATACCTTTGATGAATGCATAGCCCTATTTGATTTCAAACCCCAGCACTTCTTATTGTATGGGTCTGTACGAGCTCTGGTGAATGCTTTGGTGCAGGGGACAGCAGGGACGCTCACGAATGACCATTATTCTGCTCTCCTCACTTGTTTCAAATCCCGTAAGGGTTCCCTTTCGTGCCTCTATGCTTTTTCCCAAGTGATACAGGTCTACACGATTTACCAACACTTACTTCCTAAATGGTCACAGGATTGTCGGGAGGAGCTGGAGGTGAGGATGCTTAAACAGTCATATGCGTCCATCAATCTTATAACGAACAATGTGGGTCTTCGGGAGATGCAGCAGCGAATCTTTCACCGGATTGTTTACTCTCCAGCGCGAGCAGCTTGCATGGGACTGGTGGAATCTGCGGTGTGTCTTAAATGTTCCCACCCAGTTGCTTCTCTCATTCACTGTCTGTGGGAGTGCCCTTATATTCAGACATTTTGGACTTCTATTCAAAGGTTCTTATCTCAACTCCTTGGGACTGATATTCAATGGTCATGCTCTTTCTGTTTGCTTAATAATGATGTTGGAGATCACAGTCTGAATGTTGATAATGTGGTTTTGCTGGCCAAGGTGTGTCTTATGGCTAAGAAATGTGTATTAGTTAAGTGGCTGGCAGCTGACCCACCGACCGTTGCAATGTGGAAAACTGCCCAAAAAAGCAGAAAGTAGGCAGGATGGTGCAAGATGTGGCAGGGGGATATCCGGAGCTCGGAGGATGGCGTCCTACCGAGTCCACCACATCACGTGATCTCAAGATGTCTTTTAAAATAAGAAGGTATTCTGTAATAACAATTGTTTTTTTAAGATTTTTATGTTAAAATAAAAAGTTAAAAACGTACATTTTTACTGGGGCGGGATTGTATGAATAAGGGGTGTAGTTTGATTTTGAATAAATCAGTATATTCAGTGGGATGGGATAGTATAAGCAAGGGATATTTAATAGTACGAGTGAGGTATAGGTGTGTCAATCTAAACAGAAGAAAAGTTTGATATAGCTGAAATTTTATATATGATTTTGAAATAAAAGATTCATTCATAATACAGTATACAAGGATAGATAGATAAATAGGTGAGCAGAACACTTATGTTCTCTTGTTTTTTTGATAAGTAACTATTCCATCTTTTTACCAAAAGTGGTCTCAGACTTTTGCTTGGATCATTCAAGTTCCCAGCCAATGCTGGACAGGAAGAGAGAGCGAGATTAACAAATATCCTCTGTTATGGACTTTGGATGTCAAGAGGCATCTGATAAGGTAATTGGAGGTTTCTAAACCTCTCAAGAACATTGACCACATGTTTCTTCTCCACGGTAACAGTAAACAGGGTGAGTTGGCATTACGGGCTACCATAGCCTGCTGGATTAAAGAAATTATCACAGTTGTGTATGTCAATACTGAGCAGCCATTACCTAGATGGGTTCGGGCTCATTCCACTAGGGCTTGAGCAGTGTCATGAGCAGAGCTTCGATTATTGTCTCTCGTCTAGTTTTGCCAAGCTGTGACATGATCCTCCATTATATACCTTTCCAGGTATTGCTGCCTGGATGTGCAGATCCAGGAGGATGTAGTCTTTGAGCATGTGGTATGGGTTAGACCCTATTCCGAAGTAGCTGTGGTACATCCCACTAGTGTAGATTAACCTGTGCAAGTGCTAAGAAATGAGAAATTACTACTTACCTGATAATTTTCTTTTCTTTAGTGAAAACAGGATAATCCACCTTCCTGCCTTTGGCTGCCAGTCTGTGGTTCTATTGTCCTGAGTGGCTGAGTATCTGGGGATGACTGATAAGTATCAGTTTTCAATCCCTAGATTAGTGATGCTACACTCTTTGTCAGAGCTCAGTGTTCCCTGTTATCTGACTGCTTGAGTGGGTGTCTGTTGATAGTTATAAACAAATATTGTTAGTCTGTCCATAGTTGGTTTTTGCAGAGAATACTGGTGGGCTGATGTCAGTACAGGGGTATATATACTGTGATGTCAGCTTTGCTCTGTCTCCATCTACTGGTAGAGGTGCTTAACCCACTGGTGTGGATTAACCTGTCTTCACTAAAGAAAAGGAAATTATCAGGTAAGTAATAATTTCTCATTTTACAATGGAAAGAATATTGTAAATCTAGGAATCATGATATGAAACTCCAAGGGGAAAGACTCAGGAACAATGTCAGGAAATATTTCTTCATTGAAAGGGTGATGGATGCATGGAATGCCCTCCCAGAAAAGGTGGTGAAGACAATAACAGTGATGGAGTTTAAGAGGGCTCACACAGAGGCTCCCTGCTGGCTAGAGAATGGAAATGAAGGAATGGGGTAACTTTTCTGCTTGGGGATAACCTGCACGGAGCGGCAGTTACTACTACCCTAAAAAAAACTTGCTGGGCAGACTAGATGGACCGTTTTGGACTTTATCTGCTGTCATTTACTGTGTTATGTTAGAATTGTCTTTCTGTTAAAATGAAAATAAGACATTCTAATCCCCCCAAAACTTTGCTGCTCTGCCATTTTTTTGTTTACAATCCTCAGCTAGGAAGTCCCATTTGTATAGCTTTGGTGAAACTGCTTGTCTTCAGAGTGAAGTTGCTTACCTGTAACCGGGTGTTCTGTGAAGACAGCAGTTTATTTGTCACGCAAACCTTCCCTACTCCTCTTCTGGAGTTGAGCTCAACTTAATTACCAAACTGGGGCACACTGTATGGCTCAGTAATGCAGGAACAGTGCGTGCACTCAGAAAGCTCTTTATTTTTCCTAAAAAGATCTGGAAATGTGGTCCATGTCCCAAAGACTGCAGCAATTCTCAAATTTGACCACTTTGAGCAATGGCTTTTTCTGTGGCCACAAAAATACCTGCCAGCTCCTAGATAACACCACTGCCCTCTGGGCCTTGCGGGTTGCCATCACCTGCTGATTCCCTGTCCAGTCGTTGCTACTATTCTTTTGTTTTTAAACTGTTTGGCGCCATAGAAATAGCTAGGCAAGAAGTCAACAGGAGGAAAGTTAGACAGTGCTGGTTGGTAAGATCCCGACAGTAGGAAAAGGAGCAGGAGAGCAGTGGCAGCTTCACCAGGCAGAGCCCCATGTACTTCCTCTCCTAAAGCACTTCACCTACTCCAGCCCCCTTCCCCGCCCATGGACAGCATGAAGAGAGCAGAGCAACAAACCTCCTCCTCCTTTTGACTGCAGAAGAGGTATGTT
This sequence comes from Rhinatrema bivittatum, assembly GCF_901001135.1. NCBI lineage: Eukaryota > Metazoa > Chordata > Amphibia > Gymnophiona > Rhinatrematidae > Rhinatrema > Rhinatrema bivittatum. The sequence continues at coordinate 807,861,306 of NC_042615.1, read as the reverse complement.
CTGCTGTTCCTCTCCTTCTGGGGGAGAGGAGAGTCTCCTAATCTTATTTCAATAAAGGTCTGTTTACAGGGTGGTTGTTTACTTTGTTGTTTATTCTGTATTTATTTAAAATTAATTTCACGTTTATGGTCCAGTTACTATTTTAGTGTTGATTTTTAAATATTTCTTAATGCTGTTTTTTTCTCTTTTGTAGATTTTATTGTGACTTTATTATGCACCGCCTTGAACACCATGGTGAAAAGGCGAGTTATAAATGGCAAATAAATAATTCTGTGCATTGGGTGGAGAGGGGAAGCAAACAGAATGTTGCATATTATTCAGGAAGGAATGGAGATCAGAGCTGAAAGAGGCTAATATTCAGCACTATTTAGCTGGATAAGTAGCAACTAATCCACCTATGTGGCAGCAGCTGAATATTTGCTGGATAAGTGGTGGGCAGATCGGGGAAAAGCTTCTTATCCGATGAACTTGCCAATATTCTGTTTGATCCGGTTAAGTTTACAAGATGAGTTAGACTTCTTCAATAGCAGGTCTAAAGTTAGCCAGATAAAACTTAACCAGCTAACTAGCAACTTTTACAGGGATATTCAGCAGCCTAGGCATGCTGCTGAATATCACTTGTAAGTTAGCCAGATAACTTTCAGTAGCTATCCCAGAATATCATAACATCTCTCTCTAGCTCTATGGAGCACCTTGAGTATTTTGTGTAGTTTTGGGCATCGTGTTTCAAAAAAAGATATAACAGAACTATAAAAGGTCCAGAGAAGAGTAACAAAAATGCTAAAGTGAATGGAAATACTCCCTTATGAATAAAGTCTAAATAGGTAAAAGCTCTTCAGCTTTGATAAGAGACAAGTGAAAGGGAATATGACAGAGGTATATCACATCAAGAGTAGAGTGAAACAGGAAAATAGAAAATGATTTACTCTTTCAAATAGCCCAAGGACTAGGGGACTTTCCATAAAACTAGCTGATAACAGATTTCAAACAGTTTGGAGAAAGAATATATTTTCTTTCAATACACAATTAAGCTATGGAATTTGTTCCCAGAGGAGATGCTCAAGGCATTTAGCATAGTTTAAAAGGGGTTTGGATAAGTTCTTAGAAGAAAAGTCCATAAACAGTTATTAAATAGACTTGCAGAAGGCTACTGCTTATGCCTGGGAGTGGGCAGCAAAAAATGGATCTGCTGGGTACTTCCTTGAGATCCAGACAGGCTATTGTTGGAGACAAGATGCTGGGTTCAGTGGACTCTTGATCTGACCCAGCATGGCATTTCTTATGTTCTGTGTGTCAGGGAATTTTAGGTTGGGTGAATTGGTAGTTGCACTTTGAGGCCACAGAAAACTGTTTTTGTGAGAACCCTTTCTTTATTCCATTCTTTCCACAGAGAGTATGTCTTGAGCAGTGAGTAAAGCTACGTAATACCAACCTTCATTTTTCCTTCTAGCACACATACCTTTAGATTAATGCTTTCAGGCAGCAGGGTTCTGACATTGGATTGTAGTTCACGATATTCTATGTTTCAGTTCCTCTGGACTGCAGCTATGGAGCTGCTTGCCACTATGATTACATCTCGGCCAAGGAAAATTAAATCACATTTAGATCTTTCCATGGTCTCACACCACAAGTGAGGAAATCTTTTTCAGCTTAGACGAAAGCGCTATCTCAGTTTTGTGCATCACTGTAAGTGAGCCACACAGATGGTAATGTGACCTCCTCCATGTACATGGAATAGACTTAGTTTTGGGTACACCAGGTTCTTATGTCCTGGATTGGCCACTGTTGGAAACAGGATGCTGGGCTTGATGGACCCTTGGTCTGACCCAGTATGGCATTTTCTTATGTTCTTATGTTACAAATATAGAGTAGAACTTCAGAGCAGCGGTAGAATCAGTTTTTCATGACTTGTAAATCTATTTCAATGGCCTTCTGGTGATCTCATTGCAGCAGAGATCTGATCTCAGGATGATCAACAGCCAACATCAACAGGCAGTAGAGGATGGTCATTGTACAATAATGTCTCTTCAAGAAAGAATCGTCCCAAGCTTTCTGATTCACTTCTGTAGGCAATTACTTGATTTTATGCAGTTAAGGGAATGGATGTGAAGGCAGACACAGGGAACCAAACTTCTTGGTTTATGCATGGAGTTCAATCACTGGAGAGGCACTTGAAATACATTCTTCAGATCCCTAGCCCTCTATTACATTGTTGTGACTAAGGGTAACTGTATTGGATATATACTTTAAAATAGAGAAGGCAAGAATTTTGTCCTGACTTTTTCACCCTGTTCTTACCTGCATGGCTGACATTCCATTAATTATCGTAGCTAAGGTAGCATATTGTTATATCTGTTTATTTTCCTGTGTCATTGTATTATGTGTATTATTTTTTTGGATTTGTTCCTTTGATAATGTCCAGTTTTCTTTATTAAAAACTAGAATTGTCATAGCTAAGTATTTATCAGCTAAAGTTTTCACAATCTTTTTATTCATCTCACTTGAAAATTTCTTACAACGTTCACCCAATCAGATGATAGGATGTGTTTAATGGTAGATTAACATCAGACTACACTTTTTTCCTTCTGTGAGCTTCACAACTGAAAAGAAGTGACAGTGTTTTTCTTTACAGGTGTCTTTAGCACATAAGAGAGTGTATGGGAGCCTCTCTGAAGAGGAAATAGTTATGATGTGCTGCTTGAAGGTTTCTCATTGTTAGAACATATTCTCATGTTTATCCCCAGGTACCGCCAGCATCAGCTAAACAGCATGGGGTAAACTTGAGCACAGCTTCCACTCCCTTTCAGCAGGCAGGTGGTTATGGACAACATGGTTATGGAGCAGGTAAGATGGTCTGTGCAGTACACCCATACATACACTTTATCCTTAGATTTGTTCTGACTTCTTTGCTGAGCTGTCCTAAATTGTGTTTTTCCTGTCTTCACACCCTGGCAGGTTATGACGACTTAACGCAGGGGACTGCAGCTGGAGATTACAGCAAAGGAGGCTACAGTGGGTCATCTCAAGCACAAAGCAAATCTGCTGGTACTGGACCTGGGAAAGGTAGTGAAGAAGGGTATTGGGGTTAGAACTCTAGTTTGCATTGCTATATTTAGTTATATTTAATATCTTGCCTTTACATTTTAAGCTCATTTTGGCTAAGTACTGATAGATTTGAGCTGTAGCTCTCAGCAGTAAGGAAACAAATTCCGTTTTGGGGCAAAAACATTTTCAGACATATAGAAGAGGAAAGACAAGGACATGGCACTTGCCCTGAAGCAAGAGGCAATGAATTCAGTTAAAAGAAGGATGCATCTGTTCACAAAGTGCTAGGATTCCAAAATAGCTCCCTGAAATTGCGAAAAAGTCCAAGCATCAGGAAGGCCACATTTAAAAGAAAAAAAAATTTGATTCCATCACATCTATTATACCATCTTTTGGATCAAAGCTTTGGAACTGATATAAAATGTTCTTAATGAGCTGTGTCTAATGCTTAGACTTTTTCAGAACTACTGATAGCTTTAATTGTGGCTTTGTGCACTCATAACAATGAATAAGTATTAGAATTGCAAAGATATCAGGTAAACTTTCATGCTTGACCAAAGGTAGCCAAGTCGGCGCTATTGAATGCTGATCTCTAAGGGGTCTTTTTACAAAAAGGAATTGATATGCATTGATGCACTGGGGCTTATTTAATAACTCTGTGCATTTACACGCTTTCATGTTTTGGTAACTAGGCCCCTAAGTTAGCATGCAGGTCAATTCAGTTTCATTTTTGCTTTACTATAATAGATCACACTTTTCATTCTGGTGTATGATATTGGAGAACTGGAGTTATCTGCCTGTATTGTAACCAAGAATTCAGAGAATTACTTGATGAGGTCACCCTAATACTTTAGCAGTATTTCATCCCTCTGGCAGATGATCCAGTGTTTGCCTAAGGAATAAGTCACTTCCTTCCCTGGAGAGCATTATTCAAAAGGCTTGGAGTGATATGCCTTGCTCCAGGGGATAATTCTTCAGATATACACGACTAAGGTGGATTCTGTAAGGAAGTCTTTTCCTCTCCTGTCTTCAGAGAATTCCAGCATTGTATCTGGAAGAAGCAAAACAGATGTCTTCTGAAAAATAAAAATGGAAATGTCATGACAGATTCCTGCTCAGATGGTTTGGAAATGGGGGAAGAATGCAACTCTTAATTATATAATGGTCAATAAAATTCTAGTCCTCTTGCTCTTTCTTCCCCCGTTATTAGTTAGGCCAAAAATGACACATCTTCAGGGAATGAGAGAGAACAAAATTATTCAATCTTTTAATTCCAAAGGATAAGAAATGCCATACAGGGTCAGACCAATGGTGTATTCACCCCAGCATCTTGTCTCCGAAGATGTTGGGAAGATCCATTTCATATCACTCACTCTCAGAAGTAAGAAGTAGCAATCCCTAAGTCTTCCTAGATAATAACTATTAATGGGCATGCCCTTTAGAAACTTGTTGATTAGGGAGGCGGCCCTCCGGCTGCTCCGGAAGCCCTTTCAGACTTGTTGATGACTATGTGGATCCCTGTGTGGCGAGGCAAGGAAAATGTGCTGCATGGGTGGGCCCATGTGGTGACCCTGACCACAGGCAGAAGGTCCAACTGACATTTCACCTATTCCAACCGTCGTTTCCACAGGTTGAGCCCTTGGTGCAAATGGCCAGCAGGACTTAGGCAGGTCCCAGAACACAGCAGGAGAGGAGATCCAGGCACTGGTCGGGGTGGGTGGCAAGAGGCGGAGTCCAGGAAGCAATCCAGAGTCAGAGCAACAGGCAAGCAAACAGAATCCAGAAGAGGAACCAAAGTTGGGGCAGACAGAACCAAGCTGACAGTTCAAGATCAAGGCAGGCGGCGAGCAAGCAGAATCCAGAGCCGGGCGAAGGCCAGAGCGGAGTCAAGAGGAGGCAGATCCCAGAAGGACGGTGGGCACAGGAGGGAGGTCCAGGAATGAGACAAGAACCAGACACAAGGAGCAGAACCAACTTAGCAGGGCAGGAGAAGGAAAGAGAGCAACACATGCTGAGGTGCAATCTTCCCAGGAGACCTGTTGCCAAGGCAGGGAATACCGGTCAAGGTTGCCCTTAAGTAGGGGAGGGCATGTGACATCATCATAGGTGACCGCCAGGGATTCCCGCTTTGGCAACAGGTCCTCATCTGCCATCTCCCTCCAGTGCAGCATGATGTCTGTTTCCTGGGGCTGAGGGCATCTGCTGTGGATAAGTCATGTGAAGTCTCCATGGTCTAACATTTTCCAAATGTTTCTTAAACTTAATTATGCTACTAACCTTAACTGTGTCCTCTGACAACAAATTCCATAGCTTAATTTGTGTACGGGCTAAAAAAAGTACTTTTGAAAATGTTTTAAATCTGCAACCACTTAGTTTCATGGAGTGCCCCGTAGTTGTATGTGAAAGAATAAATAATTATCAATCAACAAACAGGAGAGTGTGATACTGGACTTGGTGCTTACCAATAGGGACAATGTTTTGTTTTTATTATTTTATATTTTCATTTTATTAATTCAAGGAACGCTGTACAATAACACTTCATCATCAAGTAAGGGGGACAATGTTTCTAATCTTCTGGTAGACAAACATCTGGGATCTAGTGACCACCATTAGAATGTGGGAGAGGAAGGTGCATTCCCAGGTGAGGGTCCAGATCCTCAGAAAATCTAACTTTGTTAAAATTGGGGAATACCTCAAAGAGTCGTTAGCTGGATAGGAAAATCTAGGAGAAGTAAAAGAGCAGTGAGCAAAACGAAAAGGAAATATAAGGAAAATAGAGGATAAAGAGGCTGCTGTGATTTTCTAAAAAGTTGCTGAAACGTTAACAAAAAAAAGTTAGTGTTCATAAACTAAAAGAGATCGCAGAAAGAGGAAGACAGGTGACGGTATCTGGGAAAGTTAAGAGAAAATGGGATAGTAGTTAGAAATGCAAAACTGCAAATGAAAGAAAAGTAGCAAATATGGTAAAATGGGATGAGAAGCTTTTTAGGTGTTTATTTATTTATTTATTTATTTATTTATTTAGAATTTTTATATACCGATATTCCTATAAAGGATATAGATCACACCGGTTTACAAAGAACTTAACTTTCGCTAGGAGGCGATACAATAAACAGTGCATATAAACCATTGAACATTTTAGAAACAATTGGAATTAAGGAACAACAGCAAGCCTATAGCCACAATAAATAAATTGTGAGTCAATCATAAATAAAATAAATAAATAAGATAAAAATAAATAAATAAATAATAATAATAAAATGAATAGTTAAAGTCTTGTATTCATGTTAGTGATAGGAAGTGCAAAAGTGGTGGTGTTAGTGATAGGAAGTGCAAAAGTGGTATTTTGAGAAACCGAGGCAAAGTGAAAGAATATGTAGAACCTGATGAGGAAAAAGCAAACTTGCTTAAATATTTGTTTGGTGTTCAATGTGGAAAGGCCAGGAGCAGGATCACTTTTAAATAATTAAATAAATAAAAGAATACCCTCAGATGTATCCCATCTGGTCCCATTGCATCCTGTTTCCAACAGTGGCCAATCCAGGCTACAAGTACCTGGCAAGTACCCAAAACATTAAGTAGATCCCATGCTACTGATGCCAGTAATAGCAGTGGTTATTCCCTAAGTCAGCATGATTAATAGCAGTTAATGAATTTCTCCTCCAAGAACTTATCCAAACCTTTTTTAAATCCAGTTACACTAACTGCCCTAACCACATCCTCTGGCAACAAATTCCAGAGCTTAATTGTGCATTAAATGAAAAATAATTTTCTCTGATTAGTTTTAAATGTGCTACTTGCTAACTTCATGGAGTGCTCCCCAGTCCTTTTATTATCCAAAAGAGTAAATAATCAATTCACATTTACCTGTTTTAGACCTCTCATGATTTTATAGACCTCTATCATATCCCCCTCAGCCATCTCTTCTCCAAGCTGAACAGCCCTAACCTCTTTAGCCTTTCCTCACAGGGAGCAATACCATCCCCTTTATCAATGCTGTTGACTTATTATCTGTAAAAGAACATCACCGATCTACTGATAATGCTAAACTATTTTCTGTACCTTTTCCATTTCTGAAACCAAATTACTGGAAATACAAAATAGAATGCTCCTCCAAATATTAATTCTATTGAATTAAAACCCACTTTTCAATTATTTTCACTAAAGATAGCAGATTGCCTGTATCTGACATTTCTGACAACCGTCCAATTTTCCATGTAAAATGTTTTTTGATTTGGATGAATTACAGCCTCTTTCAAAGAAGCAGGCATACATCCTTCCATAAGTGATGCATATGGGCAATTGGTGAAAGTGGTAAATACAACAGTTTGAATTGTATGAACTAGCCAAAATGGGCACGGATCTAAGAAACGGTACCAGTAAGTAGATTTTAATGCAATGTAATGCCAATTCAGGTCTAACACTAGTTTGAAAGCAAATTTAATACCTTGCTTTCTAAGGTAAATATTAATCTGCTAGTTCCTCAAAATCTACTTACTCATTGACCTGATTACTTGGTGCCTCACATTTTTTTCACTATATAAAATAGCTCCCTTAGATGGTTTAGTGAGATTTGCATAACCGTGTGCATAAGAGCTGTTTCTAATAATTTTGTAAATTAACCTTGTAGGCCCTGCAGAGCTCATTAAACAATATTTTATCAGATTCCTTTTTAAGCTTACACCAATGATACGCAATCAATCTCAATCTCGTGTAAACCACAGAGTGGGGCTGTGCTATTAAAAATATCTGTGAGTGAGGTATTCCAGCATTCAACTAAACTTTTGATAGACTCTATATCCTGGTATCTATCTTCATCCAAAAATGTTGGATCAACTTCACTTTGTGCATTATGCCATTCTAATGTACATGTTATCAAATAATAATCTGACTATGGCAAAGTCTGCAAATGGATTATATTGTTCCCTTGTTCTTAGCAATATAAAAGATCTATGTATACCCCATTTTGTGGGTGGCAGTTGCAATTATTTGGCTGTAATTCTGTCACTGACATTGCAGTCATAAATTTATTTGTATACCCTGTTCCTAAATTATCATCATTAAGGTTGAAATCACCCAAAATTATTAAATAAGAGTAGTTCATCTGAGGTAAAGAACCTGAACTAATTGCATAGTTTTAAATCTTAATATATGCAGAGAATGATAAATTAGAAACATAGAAACATAGAAATGACGGCAGAAGAAGACCGAATGGCCCATCCAGTCTGCCCAGCAAGCCTCACACATTTTTTCTCTCATTCTTATCTGTTTCTCTTAGCTATACGGCAGAAGAAAAGTCTACTAGTGCCTGCTTTTTTTTGATTTCCTTCCTCCTGGATGAAAGCAGGAGTCGAACCTGCAGCTTTACAACGCAGAGATCCCTGCTACTTTCCCTGAGCCACCACAGGGCCATTACGCAGATAATTGGCTTTTCTAGCATAACAACCATTCCCTCAGTACCTGGGGGTAAGGACAGAACTAGCTGACTGCACTTTAAACTTCTCCTGTAAAACATTTAGTACTCCTCCCTTTGCTTTTCCTTTTCTGGATTCACCCAATATAAGAGTAACCATCAGGCCACATCTGATTCAATAACAGCCCATCTGCACCAGGATTCAGTTATAAAAAATCCATCGGATACACATATGTTTAATACCTTTGTATGAATGCCCTTTTTTCTAGCAGAATTTGCATTAATATATGCAGTTTTAAGCCCTATACTCTTCCCTCCTATTATATCATGTTTCCCATTTGCTATCTACTAGATAGATGAAGCTTGACCGACATGCCACAAATGCGCAGTAGAGAGCAACTCTACCGCGCATGCGCGGGCAGCACGTCGGTCAGAACTTGCCAGTAACAAAAATGGCGCGGCAAGGAGCAGTAGCAGTAGCGGCAGTGATGAGCAGTAGCGGCGGCGGCGCGTGCGCGGGGGAGGAAGGGACCTCCTCCGGAGATCTTCCGTCTGTGCCATCCGGAGGGGGAGTGACTGAGGGGAGGGGGGAGGGAGGAGAGAGTGAGGGGGAAGGAGAGGGGGAGGAGTGGGGGGTGGGAGGAGAGAGTGAGGGGAGGGAGACTAGAGGGGGAGGAGTGGGGGGTGGGAGACTAGAGGGTGAGGGAGAATGAGGGGAGGGAGGGGAGAATGAGGGGTAAGGAAATGGACTGAAAAAAAAATGTTAATGTAGCCCTTTGTTACGGGCTTAACAGCTAGTATGTGAGTAAATTAAGTACAGCATTAGGGTAGCAGTTTTTACTGTTCGTATCATCTGGAAATCTCCATCCTGCTTGTCCTCAGAGAAGGCAGAGTTGCTTACCTGTAACAGGTGTTATCCCAGGACAAGCAGGATGCTAGTCCTCACATATGGGTGACGTCATCTACGGAGCCCTTAAGCGGGAAAAACTTCTGGCAAGTTTCTAGAAGCTTTTAACTGGCTGCCTGAGGCTACTGAGCATGCCCGGCATGCCATGATATTCCCTGCCACAGGGGTCTCACTCCAGTCTTCTTTTTTCCGCGCTGCTATCCGCATCGCGGCTTCCAGGAGCCCTGTGAGTTACCTCACAACGACAAACTTAAATTACAAATTTTTACCCCTTTCGGGTCTTACTCGGTTTGTCACCGGCTGGTGACAAACATCACATAATTTTTTGTGAAAAAGGAATCCGGAATCATCGACGGATGTCGACGGAAAAAACTTCCGGATTCAAAAAATGTCCGGCCTGCAACCGGACTATGTCAATCACGGACCCGCACGTCGACTGCGTCCGCTGCCTGGGAGGAGACCATGACATCGCCTCCTGTGCCCAGTGTCAAGAAATGACGGTGAAGGGTAGGAAACTTCGCCAGGAAAAAATGGCCCAGATTTTTCAAATCCGGCCATCGCCGTCGCCCTCGTCATCGACAAAATCTTCACCGGTAGGTTTATCGAAGAAGATACTTCTCAAGACGAGAATTCCAGAGGGTTCAGGAGACGCTTCATCGCCAACACCGTCAGTGGCATCGTCAAAATCTGTTTCTGAGGTGCGTACAAAGCACAAACACCGCAGACATCATTCCATCCCTCCGTTACCACCGCCGGAGGAACCGGTATCTAAGCAGCGGAAATTGTCATCGACCTCCGCAGCACCGACAGAGGAATCGATTCCATCGACTTCCGTGACAGATTTAACGGCGTTAATTAAGAAAATTGTCACCGATGCCCTCAAGGAAAACATGCCGGCGACATCGCCGATGCCGACCCTAGGGCCGATGCCGACCTCCGGGTCGATGCCGACTTCTCAGTCGATGCCGGCCATCGGGCCGATGCCGATGACTCAATCGATGCCGACTATCGAGTCGATGCCCTCCTCGATGCCGGTGCCATCGTCGATATCGATGCCACTACCGGTGCCATCATTGATCTCGATGCCGAGGACGACTGCAGCATCTCCGCAAACAGCACTTTCTGTGCCGATGGATGCGGCCAGCTGCTCTTCAGCGATACCTGCTACTCCGATGATCTCTGCAGCTTCATCATCGATACAGCTGTCAGATCCATCGATGGAATCGGTGTCCGCAATGGCCCCTAGGCCTATCTCCTCCTTGATTCCAATTTCTATGTTCTCCTTCCTGACTACAGCACTGCCTACTGCTGCACAGGTAGCACCTCGGTACACCCTAGCCCCGTCCAAAACTCCAGGACAAGGGAAAAAGGCATCAGGGAAATCTAAACATACATCCCTGCAGGCTACAGAAGTTTCTTCTGACAGAAGACTGCATGCACTGCTAACAAAAAGATACCAGGATCTATTAGCTTCCTTGCCTGCACAGCCTGAGGGACAGAGTGATACCAGTGAGGGTGAGCCGGACACTCAAGATCCTCTACAAGGACCGTCTGGGATGGCACCATCTCCAAAGCTAGACCATCGTTCACACCAGGTCCCAACAGATTCATGGTCTGATACACAGTCAGAGCACTCTTCGGAGGATTTTTTATCTGAAGGTACTCCGCCTCAGGCCAAGAAGCAATCCCCTCCTGAGGATTTATCCTTTGCTTCCTTCGTGCAGGAAATGTCAGAATCCATCCCCTTTCAACTTCAAGCAGAGAAGGATGAAAGGCAGCAGACACTGGAGATACTACAGTTTGTAGATCCCCCAAAACATAACTTGGCTATCCCAGTGCATGAAGTGCTGCTGCAACTTCAGCAAAGGATTTGGGAGCACCCGTGTACAACACCTGGAGTAAATCGTAGAGTGGACTCTACATATTTAGTCCAAGCAGCCCCAGGGTTCGAGAAACCACAACTGCCACACAACTCATTAGTTGTAGAATCTGCGCAGAAAAAGTCACGCAGATCTAGGACGCACGCCTCTATCCCTCCAGGGAAAGATAACAGATTCCTGGACCTGATGGGGCGAAAAATTTACCAGGGAGCGATGCTAAATGGCAAAATTGCTGCGTACCAACTATATATGACACAGCATCAAAGAAATCTGTGGAAGCAGATAGAGGAATTTCTCCCATCTCTCCCTCAACAACACCAAGAGGCAGCACAACAGATTGTGCAGAAGGGACTGGATGCGGGCAAACATGAGGTGCGAGCGGCGTATGATGCCTTTGAGACTTCCTCAAGAACGGCAGCATCTGGTATCAGTGCCCGTAGATGGGCCTGGTTGAAGGCTTCGGACTTACGTCCAGAAATCCAGGATAAGCTGGTAGACTTGCCTTGCCAAGGTGACAACTTGTTTGGAACAAAGGTACAAGACGCCGTGGCACAGCTTAGAGAGCACTCTGAAACTTTAAAGCAGCTCTCCACTTTGTCCCATGATCCTGCAACTCATCCTGCCCGCAAGCCTCCGCGTAGGGATACAAGACGACCTTTCTACAGGCCGAGGAGATATTACCCTCAGGCTTCTAGACCACGCTCTACAAGGCCTCAACAACGGCCTCAACAAAGACAGCAAAGAGCGGCAAGACCTCAGCCTCCGCCCCAAACTGCTTCCACCTCTGGCTTTTGAAAGCAGTACCAGAGAACGGAGCCAACCACACCCCTTTCCACAGTTACCAGTAGGGGGAAGGATTTCCCAATTTTACAACGAATGGGAAAACATCACCACAGATCAATGGGTCTTATCCATAGTCCAACAAGGTTACCATCTGGACTTCACAACTTCCCCGCAGGAGTTTCCTCCACAAAACTCCTATCTCGAACACATTCCTCACACACATTCCTCAACACATTCCTCGAACACATTCCTCAATTACAAATGGAATTATCTACTCTTCTGAAAGCAAAGGCTGTGGAACACGTGCCACACTCCCAGAAGGGAAGAGGATTCTATTCCCGATATTTCCTCATTCCAAAGAAAACAGGAGGACTTCGTCCCATTCTAGATCTCAGAAATCTCAACAAATTTCTAAGAAAAGAAAAATTCAGGATGGTATCATTAGGCACCATGCTTCCTCTCATACAAAAGGGGGATTGGCTTTGTTCTCTGGATCTTCAAGATGCTTATACTCATATACCTATATTCCCACCTCATCGCAAGTACCTAAGATTCAAGGTGGGACACCAGCATTTTCAATACAGAGTCCTACCATTCGGCCTCGCCTCAGCTCCCAGAGTATTCACAAAATGTCTAGCAGTAATAGCAGGACATTTACACAAACAAGGTGTTCATGTCTTCCCTTACCTAGACGATTGGCTAATAAAAAGCCAGTCGCATCAAGGAGCGCTAACGTCTCTCCGTTACACAATACAGTTGCTTCACAGGTTGGGTTTTCTAATAAACTATCAAAAATCCCACCTTCAACCGTCTCATCTGCTACAGTACATAGGAGCAGAACTAGACACAAACCTTGCACAAGCTTTTCTTCCAGAAGATCGTGCTCAAACACTGTCCCGGTTGGCGTACTCCATGTCCATACAACCGCAAGCAACAGCTCATCAGTTTCTAATCTTACTAGGCCACATGGCGTCAACGGTTCACGTCACTCCTATGGCAAGACTTGCCATGCGACTAACCCAATGGACTCTTCGATCACAATGGATCCAAGCCATTCAACCACTTCACTCTCGCATCCAAGTAACCCACCAGCTGCGCTCATCGCTACGATGGTGGACACTCAAGGACAATTTGCGCAAGGGCCTGCCCTTCCAAAAACCGATCCCTCAGATAACAGTAACTACAGATGCATCCACCTTGGGATGGGGAGCTCATGTGAACTCTTTCCAAACGCAAGGGACTTGGACAAAACTCGAGGCCACTTACCAAATCAATTTTCTGGAACTTCGAGCTATACGTTATGCGCTGCATGCGTTCAAGGACTGCCTTTCACACAAGACTGTGCTAATCCAAACAGACAACACTGTAGCCATGTGGTACATCAACAAACAGGGAGGTACGGGCTCGTATCTCCTTTGTCAGGAAGCGGCACAAATTTGGGACTGGGCCTTGAACCACTCAATGTTCCTACAGGCCACTTATCTAGCAGGGATTCACAATGTACTAGCAGACCGACTCAGTCGCCAGTTCCAACCACACGAATGGTCTCTAAATCCCTCTGTTGCGACCAACATATTCCAACGTTGGGGACAACCAACAATAGACCTCTTTGCATCGCATCTGAACCACAAGGTGGACAGCTTCTGTTCTCGACACAACCAGAAGCACCAACCAGCCAAGGACGCCTTTGCTCGCCCTTGGAACTCAGGCCTACTGTATGCATATCCTCCAATACCGCTTATCACCAAGACGCTGGTGAAGCTACAACAGGACAAAGGGTCCATGATACTCATAGCCCCATATTGGCCTCGACAAGTATGGTTTCCCACACTGCTAGACCTGTCAATCAAGAATCCAATACGCCTGGGAGTAGCTCCCACTCTCATCACTCAGGATCAGGGCCGGTTGCGCCATCCCAACCTTCAATCCCTATCCTTGACAGCATGGATGTTGAAAGCTTGATCTTACAATCACTTAACCTCTCAACTAATGTTTCTCAGGTGCTTATAGCTTCCCGCAAACCTTCCACAAGAAGGAATTATTCTTTCAAGTGGAAACGATTTACTTCCTGGTGCAAGCAAAACAATATAGATCCTTTCACTTGCCCCACAGCTACTCTACTAGATTATCTATACTATCTTTCAGACTCTGGTCTTCAGACATCGTCAATCAGAGTACATTTAAGTGCAATCTCAGCTTATCATAACAAGATAGGAGATGCACCAATTTCAACACAACCTCTCGTCAGTAGATTCATGAGAGGTCTAACTCAACTTAAACCACCAATTCGGCCCCCAGCTGCGCAATGGGACATGAATCTGGTCTTAACAGGATTAATGCGTTCTCCCTTCGAACCCATAGATACCTGTGAACTTAAATTTCTTACATGGAAAACTATTTTCCTCATAGCCATTACATCAGCTAGGAGGGTTAGTGAATTACAAGCACTTGTCACATATGAACCTTATACAAAGTTTCTCCATGACAGAGTGGTTCTCCGAACACATCCAAAATTCCTTCCCAAGGTAGTTACGGAATTCCACTTAAATCAAACTATAGTTCTACCCACATTCTTTCCAAAGCCTCACTCTCATCAAGGCGAAAGAGCTTTACACACTTTGGACTGTAAACGTGCATTGTCCTATTACTTGAATCGCACTACGTCCCTCAGAAAATCCAATCAGCTTTTCGTCTCTTATGACCCAAATAAGCCAGGTAAAGCAGTGGGAAAGCATACTCTATCCAATTGGTTAGCAGACTGCATACAATTTTGCTATACAAAAGCAGGCCTTCCTCTCCAAGGGCGAGTAAAGGCACATTCAGTAAGAGCAATGTCAACTTCAGTAGCGCATTTTCGTTCAGTACCAATCATTGACATTTGTAAAGCAGCAACATGGACTTCTCTCCACACCTTTGCAGCTCACTACTGTTTAGACAAGGAAGGACGACAGGATTCAGCCTATGGACAATCTGTCTTAAAGAACTTGTTTCCAGTTTAATCCCAACTCCTTCTACAGCCAACCTGCTGTGAACTTCGGCTGCATCATTTCCTCAACAAAGCATCACTGCTACCTGCACGGACAATGACTCAGCCTCTAGCTTGCTAATCACCCATATGTGAGGACTAGCATCCTGCTTGTCCTGGGATAAAGCAAAATTGCTTACCTTGTAATAGGTGTTATCCCAGGACAGCAGGATGTAGTCCTCACGGAACCCACCCGCCACCCCGCGGAGTTGGGCCTCAGACTTTTACTATTTTACTTTGCTTATGCTTATTGCTACATACAAGACTGGAGTGAGACCCCTGTGGCAGGGAATATCATGGCATGCCGGGCATGCTCAGTAGCCTCAGGCAGCCAGTTAAAAGCTTCTAGAAACTTGCCAGAAGTTTTTCCCGCTTAAGGGCTCCGTAGATGACGTCACCCATATGTGAGGACTACATCCTGCTGTCCTGGGATAACACCTATTACAAGGTAAGCAATTTTGCTTTCTCTGAGGACAGCAGGATGTTAGTCCTCACGAAACCCACCCGCCTCCCCTGGGAGTTGGTGTCTCCATGTATTAGCTGTATCATGGACTGAGGAACTCTGCCTAGGGGGCGGGATGATGACTACGGCTGCACTTGCATGTTTGAAAGTTCTAGAATCTTTGAGATCAAGGTTCGAGACCGGGGCTCCATCCGATGATTGCACCCATGTGTGAGCACTAACATCCTGCTGTCCTTGGAGAACATCTGTTACAGGTAAGCAACTCTGCTTTCTACAGACCCACCTCAAAATTCCTTCCAAAAGTGATGTTTCATGTTAATCAAGCTATTGTGCTACCTTACCTTCTTTCCAGGACTATAAGAGAGCTCTGGCATATTACCTAAAGAGGATTCAGCCTCACTATTAAGCTTCTCTACTGTTCTGTTGCCAGTTTTACAGCCATTCCTCAAGGAAAGATACTCATTAAGAAGACAAATACTTTTTAAGTAAGACATTGCACAAAGTGGGTGCCACCTGAAAAAAGCTCTATGCCTAGTTTGAGCACATTTGATGTCGTTTACCAGTTCAAGCTTGCATAGTATTAATAGTAATTAGTGATTACTTATTTAGGTATAATACCAGATGCCATGAGGCATGAGGAGTTGGATGTAACTTTTCTAACACACTTCATTGCTTAGTACACTGGGGGGAAATGTGGGAAGTTCATGTTGCTTTAGTTATTACTTTTCATCGTACCATGTTTGGCAGCAAAAGACTGAACCTACTGAAGCACATGGCGATAGCTAGATTGCTTGTCATAATAGTGTAACAAATTTGATCAGATGTGAAAAGCTACAAATCTAACCAAAAACAAATACCAGAAACAGAAACTTAAAAACAAAACATTCATGCAACTATCCATTTAAAATAATGAATGCTAATTGTTTTTAAACTTGAAATTGTACAAATATTGCCATAATATAGTTGTCATGTGCTGCTCTGCAGGACAGTTATTTCATCACCAATTTATTTCTGCATATTTACGAGACTCGTTCACTAAAACAGATCCAGGCAACTTGCAGTTATAATAAAGGCATAACATTATTAAGGCTGCTATTTATTTATACATTTATATCTTGCAATATCTAAAATTCTATGTGGAGGATAATTTTTTAAAAATTCCAGAAAAATCACACACATGACAAAATGCACCAGTGCCTTTACTCACCATTTTTGATCAAATGACACCTAAAGCCTCAGACTACGAAAGGCAAAAAGTCATGTCAACTCCTGTGTTCAGGACTCGAGAGTTAATGACAGAGAACATATTAGCTCCTGCATTTATAAGGCCTGAGTAAACAATAGGGTTTTTAGCTATTTAATTTAATTTTTAAGTGGATAAACTCAGCTCAGTTCTTGAATGTTCAGCAAGTGAGTTCCAGGGAGTCGGACCTGCAACAGAGAAGGCGCTAGCACGGGTCTCCACTAAATGAAATGCTCTGACAAAGGAAACATCTAAAAGATTCGAATAGACCAAAGAAAATGCAAAGTACTAAAGCAGACTGGCCCATCACTGCTTAATACTTTGTGGATTAAGACATTTTAATTTTAAGTTTTTCTTTGTAACTGCCATTATGACTGAGGTATTGTTTAGATATGAAATAATCTACTCTGAAAACACTGATATTTTAATACTCTTCTCTTCCCCCAAACCCACAGCACTCCTGAACTGGTGAGACTGGATACAGTGAGGAGCGTTCCTCATTGCTCCTAGAAGACAGCTCATCAGCTGAACTGGCTATCTTAACTTTCTCTCAGAAATCAGGGACAAAGGAGCAGTCAGGGACAGTGTCTGAGAAGCAGCAGATAGACCTCCAACTCAAATAGGCTTCAGTAAAAAGCTCAGGAAAGGAAACTGCAGCGGTCTTGTGCTGTGAGCAGAATCCTTATATTGTGAAGTGATTTAGAAGAGCCTTTAGTATGAAATCAGGCTTTGAACAAACAGGAACAAAGCAGTGATGATGAGAATTAATTGCCTCCTTTTTGTCATTTCTGTTATAGGTGTTTCAGTTTCCTCAAGTAACACAGGAGTGCCTGATATCAGTGGCACGGTTTATAACAAAACTCAGGTAAGCAGAGACTTGGAACCATGCTGAAGAAGCAGAAAGGAGTTTTGTGTAGAGGCCTCTCAGAATTGAGTTGAGGCCTATCAGAGTGTTAGCTCCAGTAGGTTGCTATATCTGGGATTTTTACCAGTTTGGTTCTGTAAAATCGTAGTAGCTTTAAGCAGAGTGTTTTATAATATTGCCTTTTTCCAATGACTATGGCCTACAAAGTGAAAGATAATTAAATGGACCCATCTGTAGTCCATTTTGGTAGCTTTGAAAGCTGGAAGTCCTGTTGCATGCTTTTGATGAGAGATTTGTACAATAGCATGGTTGTATTTATCTTCAAAGGAAGTAGATGCATTGGCATCTCACTGATGGGTCACATGAGCCTTTGCATGCTACAGTGAGGCCTTTAGCACTTTACCTTATAAAAGAGAATTCATAACACAGAATTGGTAACCTATTATTCAAGTACACTATCACATTTAATGGGAATCCTTTTCTTCATTGATTTCCATGATACATAGGCGTGCCTTCTGTAAGCGCAAGTAACTTCTCCCCAGGATGTGCTAATATCCTGTCACACCTGAAAGGATATTAAGCAGTTTTGCCTTTCATCTTTCCCTCTGTTTTGGCAATGGAGGTGATTCATTATAGGTGAATCGAGGTTAGTCATGATGTGTGGTCATCTCTGTGGGACATTAGTCTGAGGTTCAGAAGTGTAGTGTGAGACCCATATGAGCCAACTTTGCTGAGGTCTAATATTTCATTGCCAGTGAGTGCACTAAAGCTCTATGTATACCGAGATCTGACAGCTCCAGGCATGCTGGTATCTGGAGGATCTACCACTGCTGCTTCATATTAATACTTGCATAGAATGCACTTATCTACATTTGTGGTCCAAACCAAGTATCATACATTGGGTTATTGCTACCCCTAACATCCATTTAAGGTTAACCCAGCGGACATATAGAGAGGGTCCTGCCAAACACTGCCCAAGCCCATCTGTAAATGTGCCCCTACACTGGCAATCTCCTACCCACCAACTAGGTTCCCGTTTGGCTTTGGGTAAGTACCCCACCTGCAAGTTATCCCCAGGTGGTTTCTAGGGCATTGAGACCCTACACAATCCAAGGGTCAAACAGTTCCCTAAAATGCACCTAGAGACCAAATACAAAACATATTCAGTTCATCAAATGGTCCAGGACAGATCTAATAAATTAAAGAGTTTCTTAAAAAATAGCAAGAACAGTGAACAGAAAAAAAAAGTGTAATTCAAAACAGCAACAGGTTTCTGTTATATGTGTAATTATGGTCTGATTGTTAACTCTGTGATATGTTTGTGTTGATATAAGATTTAGTATATTTGATGTTTTATATATATTATATATTATTTATGGGGAACAGTGAATAATAAGTAGAAATAAACAAGTAATTCTAACTAGACACTTTTCATTGTATTTAGGCAGTGCCTGGGGAATTTCAAGACTGGCTATCCCCACAAGGACCTTAGCACAGATCTAGTTCCTTTGCACTCCCAGCCCCACTGGGCTGGGTCACTCTGGGGCTGGTATTATACAACTAATGAAAGCCTAAGGCACAAGTTTCCTAACCAATAACAATACAGAATATTATAATATACAATTTTGTGGAAACTGGGGAAGTATGCATTCCAAGTCTCATTTTTA
Organism: Rhinatrema bivittatum; assembly: GCF_901001135.1. Taxonomy (NCBI): domain Eukaryota; kingdom Metazoa; phylum Chordata; class Amphibia; order Gymnophiona; family Rhinatrematidae; genus Rhinatrema; species Rhinatrema bivittatum. The sequence goes on along the minus strand of NC_042615.1, from coordinate 807,842,015 downwards.
TCTGCAAAGAAACTGCAAAATACAGCAGGAATTATGCTGCCACCTGCTTGTCAGTTCAAGGATTGCAAGGAAAAGAAGACCTTACTAGGGTAACAAGTGTCTCAGTGCAACATTCATCTCAACAGACACATTAAGGCCTATTATTGACACTTAATAAAGCAGAACATCCAGGGGGACATTCTTTTATAGCTTAAAATCCCTCCATGGGCAAGCTGGACAAATCAGCCACTCAAGTGAGTGAAGTCAGCCAGTGAGAAGTTTTGTTTTTTTATGAGACTTTCAGATGTTCTGCAGAGTCTCTACCTCACCAGTCTCTTCTGCCTTTTTTGCTTCTGCTAGGATAAAGACATTTTTTTGCATGCTCTGCTTCAGCCACTTGCCAAATTTCTTCCTTGCATTTTCTTTTTCGAATATTTCTTCCTTTCTCAAAATATTCTTCTTTTCTAATCACAACTTCCTAATAAAAATACTTATTGTTACTTAATATTTCCAAAATTGGGTTTGATCTGACTTCAGCTCTCTTCATTATGGTTGGATAATAAATCCAGCTTTAAAAATGTGTCCCCACCATAAGCCATCAACAGGCAAAGTTATCCTTTCTTTGTCAACGCCATCAACTTTTTGGCACCAAGATATAAATATCAGAGCCAATCAACTAAAAAAGCCAGTTTATTGTGAATTCCTTTCTATTAAATAGTCCATGCCTCTTATAGTTCTCATCTACTGGGATTCCTCCTTCCAAACAGGACCTTTATCTGGTTCTTTACCGCTTCCATCACAGTTAGAGCTGCCTTCCATTTTGGAGTTCATGACTTCAAAATCTGAAACTCAATCCACTATTCCACCATATCAAGCAAGGCAAGAAATCCTGCAAACTAAGTCACGTATTAAGTCTCAATGTTCACCTTTGTCCAAAGAAAGGACAATCTCAAAAGAACCACCTATAGTTTTGCCTGATTCTTAAGAAGGATCCCAATCATCATACAGTTCTCTGTCACACTATTCTGATGATGAAGAATCCACTTATGTTTCATTGGACCCCTCTCCACAGCCTCCCAAAAGTCCATCTCGCCAGAGGATATTTTATATCCAACTTTGTCCAAAAACGTATTTTTCACAGGAGAAGGCAAAACTGAAAGAGGATCTGTTCGGTATACCAAACTATATTTAAGCCCCAAAGCAGGGGCTTTTCCTGTTCATAGAGTACTACAAGAACTCCAAGTCAGAATGTGGCAGACACCCTTGGCTACATTATTAGTAGTAAGAAATCTGGATCTCAAATACAAAGTTCAGTCTTGACCTGGTCTTCAAATGGTACAACATCCCATAAATTAGTAGTGGTGGAATCAGCCTTGAAAAAAGCAGAGAGGTCCGAAATGCATTCTAGTACCTCTTTCGGAAAAGATGCAAAGCTACTGGACATTTAGCAAAAAGGTTTTCCAGTCAGCTCTGTTAACATCTAGGTTAAGCTGGATCTCGCCCAGGGGCTTCCAAAGTTTGTTTCACTCCTGTACAGCAAGAAGCTAAGGAATGTGGAAAACATCTATTTCAAACAGGTGATGATACATATGATACTTCCTCCAGAATGTCTGCACTTGCCTTTGACACCAGAAGGCTATCATGGCTACAGGTATTTATTCTTTTATTTATTTTATATTCTGCTCTTTGACACTTCGAAGCAAATTACATTTAGGTACTGTAGGTTTTTCCCTTTCCCCAAAGGGCTTACAATCTAAATTTGACTTTAAGCAACGGAAGGTGAAGTGACGTGTCCAAGGTCACATGGAGTGGTTTCTAGCCTGCTGTTCCAACTACTAGGCTGCTGCTCATGAAGATGTTCACAAGAAACTTGCTGATGTCTCATGCAGAGCAGATAATCTTTTTGGAGATGGTGAAAGAAACAGTAGAGCTTATTAAAGATCGCTGCTCCACTCTCCTTACCCTGTCAGCAGCTACAGTTGAGCAGCTATCTACAGGTAGGAAGGATAAACTTCAACACTGCAGAAAGCAGTACTACTATTCAAGAACACGATACCAAGCTGTCTGGTTTATTTATTTATTTCCTCAATGACCTCACCCATAGCAGCAACAGAGCAGACTGCGTGCTAGGGAAACAGCACAAACCAAAACTCTCCAACAAACACAGCCAAAACCTAACCCTACTTTTTGTTTACAAAATCCAAAAGGCTTTCCAGTTATATTTAAACCGTCTTTCAGTGGAGGGAAGGCTTCAACACTTCAGTACACTATGATCTTTGATAAACACAGACTGTTGGGTATTAAAGATCATACAACGAGGAGTCACGTGATGTGCTCTGAGAGTGAAGAGACCGCTTTTGGTCACTCTGTAGGCATCCCCTCTCAGACAAAAAAAACCAAAAAACAGCACTTATTCAAGTGACTTACCACCTTTTTCAATCTTTTTTGTTGTTTTGGTGTTTGATCATCTGTTTGTGAGCCAGATTTTTCTTGCCTGCCATGATGTCAAATAAATCCATGCGAGAAGGACTAAGAGAAGGGCAAGACTGTGGACAGCAAATTGACCGACACAGGGAGAAGAAGCCCTCATCTCCGGAGTAGGCAGATCTCAAGTCAGCGAAGTCACCATGGCTGTGGTGACAGCTTTGGAAGGAAAATTCAATAAAATCTACCAGAAATTGGACACCTTGAGTGTGCAACTAACTGATATTACCAAACAACTTCAGGAAGCTGAGCATAGAATCTTGGGTACAAAAAACCACATGCGTAAACTGGAATCAGAGCTGACAGAGAAACTACGTTGATGGATAAAGTTGAGGCTTTAGAGAATTGTTCCAGATGGAATAAACTTCACTTTGGGGGATTTCTAGAATCCATTGTAGAAAACTCTCTGGGAGGTTTTGTAAAGATGGCTGTGCAAGGAGCTTGCCTTCTCTGATAAACATGGACCACTGAGGCTTGAGAGTGCTCATAGATTAGACTTAAGGCATTCTGACTCTAATCGGCCACAAGTGGTGATAGCCAAATTGCTTTATGTTCTCAGGAGAGGGATGCCACTGTTGGTGACTGATACTTTGAGTCTTTAGTGGGTTAGTGTTGGTTTTGGAGGGATTAAATTGTTTTGGTGGGTGGAAATTAAAGACAGGAATTTGTTTTGACATATGGGGTGGTTATGGATGGCTAAAAGGAAACTACTTCTATGGAATACATTATCGTTCGTGTCTTTTTTTCATCTTATGTTTTTCACTATTGGCAGGGTTGTTGGGGGCTTAATTTTAAATCTTTTTCTTTTCAGCTTACATAAGTGACTTCTGCTGTTATGAGTAACTCAATGAAATGTGCCACCTGGAACGGCTCAGGCATTGGCTTTGTGGTGAAGATATTTAAAATCCTTCAGTACTTAAGACACACGATTAATACAGTAGTCCTGGGGGAATTCTGCGCTACTGCAGAGCGCAGAATTTGCACAGAATTCCTCCCCCTCCCCCCCCCCAATGCAGAATTGCCAATTTCTATGCTGAATTTGGTGATGGAGGAGGCCCTGGCGTGCCGCGAGCAGAGCTCGTCCTTCTCACAGCAAAGATGAAGGCCCTGACGAAGATGTAGCAGGCCCCCCTGAGAGTGAGTGTATATACAGGGGTGTGGGTGTGTAAGACTGCAGGCCTGGGGGGGAGAGAGCTTGTGTGAGGGTGTATAGATATGGGTGCCAGAGAGGGAGCCTATGTGATGAGATTGTGATGGTGTGTATATGTGTGAGAGACTGGGAGCTGGTGTGTGTGAAAAAGGGAGAGGGAGTCTGTGTGAAGGGATTGTGAGAGAGCCTGTATGAAGGGGTGTGTGTGAGAGAGAGGGAGACATAGGTAGCCTGTGTGTGGGTTTATGAGTGAGAGAGAAGGGGATGTCTGAGTGTGCAAGAGAGAGGGACCCTATATGAGGGGGTGTGTATGTGCACTAGAGAGAGAGGCATGCCTGTGTCTGCGAGAGGAACAGAAGGAGCCTGTGTGAGGGGCAGTACTGAGAGAGAGGGTTCAGACTCTGGGAGTGGAGATAGTGGAAGGGGTTAAGCCTCGATAGGGAGGAGAGAGATACTGGCAGGGGGAGGAATTGGGGCCTGAGAGGGTAAAGTGGCCAGGGGAGTAGGGAGAGAGAGTGGAAAGGACACACTTACAGTGAACTTTTAGGGAAATTCTGCTCAAAATATTTAAAATTCTGCATCTTTAAGTAATAACTTTTTCTGTATTACATTTTAAATTAATTACTTAGACTGTAATGTATATTGTGCTATTTTGACCAATATAAAGTATACAGAATTTTGCAGAATTTTAAGTTATTTTGTGTTCAGAATTTTAAATTTTTTTGCGCAGAATTCACCCAGGAGTATTATAGCGATGCTTTAAAGAGACTAAGCTGAGTGAGGTGGAACATTTAAAGCTGAGATGTCAGTGGGTGGCTGATATATTTTGTACTTCCTCTGGAAACATAGGGCTGTGATGGCTATTTTAATAAGGAAAACAAAACATTTTAAAGAGATCAAGACTGTAAAAGACCCCCAAGAGCAGATATCTTATTGTTGAGAAACACTCTGTGGTTATCCTTTGGAATTATGTGACCTGTATGCCCCAAATAATGCTTTCCATAGGGGGTTTTTTGGGGGGGTTTTTTTTACAGTCATGCTCTCAGATGTTACTTCTTTGTTAGTTCTTTACTAATTGGTGGGAATTTTAACTATATTTGTGACTAAATAAAGATAGTTAAATCACTCTTAATCTGTTCCTAGAAAGACTTGAAAGTTAATACATAGAGCTCAGATATATTAGGCACCTGGTGAACTGAACCTATCACACAATTGGATAAAATTTAGTATAGAGATTGCACTTTTATTAACATAGTAGATATCAGTTATCAGTTAAGGACCATTTGTCCCACCCCATCTTCCTGATTGCTTCTTCCTGTACTACTCTAAGGTTATCTCCCAACTGTCAGCCTTACAAGTGTGACTGCCTACAGGCGATCATGCCTTCTACTTTTGTCCTTAGCTGGGAAAGGAGCCAAGTTAGCCTGCTGCTCGTGCTAGGAACTTTCTACCTCCTCTTGCATATATTTGAGAATAGCTGCATGCTGATTGACCTTGCCTCGTCTTGAGAACTTAAACAGATATGCCTCCAATTGGTACAATTCTGCTTTGTCATCTCCTCTTTTTGGCCTTCTAATGTACATGAGCATATAAGTTTCTATACAAAGCTCACATTTTTACCCTATCCTTGCTCTTACCACTGCTCTCTGTATCTGGCCCAGGCATCGTTTTGGTTACTATTACCTCTGCTGGTAGGCTGTTTCGGGCATCTGCCACCCTCCTAGTAAAGAAACATTTCCTCATATTCCCTCCAGTTTCAAATTATGACTCATTGTCCTTGAATTTTGTTTTAATGGAAGATGTTGCTACCATGTATTTTATTTAAACCTGCAAATATTTGAATATTTCTATCATATCCTTCCTTTTCCTTCTCTTCCGGTGAGTATATTATGAGTTCTTGAACTTTATGTAGGATTTGTGTTGTAAGTCTTGAATTTTGGTAGTCTTCACTGCTTCCATCCTATCAGTGTTCTTATGAAAGTACGACCTCCAGAAATAAACATAGTACTTGAGCTGGGATCTCATTAATGACCTATATAAAGGCAATATTACCTCCTTTTTCCTGCCATTGATAACTTTTTATGTACCAACCGTACTGTTTATTTATATGTATTAATTTTTTACGTGCCTACAAGAAATGATGTAGGTGAGGTACGGCAGTAGAGTTTACAGGACACAAACCTCTCATACATGAAAAATCCTATACAACTGAAGCAAATAATATACAACATAGATACATACAAAAATTAAAATTTAAATGAGCTTTCCCTGTTCCTTTATTACATTTACTGACCTTCAGGTCATACAAAATGATTACTCTTAAGTCCTGTTTGGCAGTAAACAGTTCTTGTTCTAATTGAGTGGCTAATAGATTTTTGTTCCCCAGATACACGATTTTACACTTTTTTGCACTTGAGCACAGCTGCCAAATGCATGACCATTTTTTCAAGTATTTCAAGTCCCTTTTCGTTTCTCCACTTCTCCCAGTATATCTGCCCTGAGTTCGATTTTAGTCATTTGCCAATGAGCACATTTTTCTTTCAAGGCTATCTGAATTGTAGTAATATTTTATTGAAAATAATTACCCCTAACATCAAGCCCTGGAATACCCACTGTCCACTTTACCTTCACCAGTGTGGTCTCCAATTATCCATTGTACATTGATAAAATATTGTGTATGTAATGCTTGAAAATGTAATACAGATAAAGTTAATAACAATAAATACGGTCTGGAAAGCAGAGTATTGGAGACATATAGCAAAATATCTGCATACAATACATTTGCATGCTTGTGGGAGCTAACATGGAGCCTGATGTAATAAGATGCGATAAGTAGAGCGCACGGTTTACTTGCAGTTGTTCGCACATTTTTTGTGTGCAGTCGTTACTTCTTACGCAGCAAAGAGTTTTGCACACAAAAAGTGTGTGTGAGAAACTGTGTTCTGTTTGGCGCCCTCCCATGGAAATCCTATGCAGATGAATGCATTAACTATTACCCTGTAATGCAGAGAGGTGCATTGACTTAACTCGGTTTATGAGCAGAAACCAGAATTCCTGCGTAAGGACCTGTAGTTGAAATTTATGCACAGAAAACGTGCTTTACACACACAAAGCATGTTTTCTGCACATAAATATACTTTATGTGCACCAAAAAAGCTTTCTGTGCTAAAAGAATTTTGTGTGCATAAAATCATGTCTGGCCAGATCCCCTTGATCCTAGCAAGTTAAAATGTGCAATCTGCCTGTGCTGAGTGCACATTTTAACTCCTGTTTGTGTGCCCATTTTCCAATCAGCGCACTATTTTAACTCCAGTTGCTTTATCATACCATGAATTAAATGTTTGTTTTAACCTGTGCATTAAGAAACCCGCATCATATTACATAAAGCCCATACAGGCAATCTCTGACTATCTGTTCAAGGCTAAGCACGAACAAATCTGGGCAATTCTGTTAATTGTACAACAAACATCCCTAAATTTGTCCTTTTCACACTTGCCTGCTTCTTGAAATAGTAATTTACAAAACATTCTAAAACTAAATCTGTGGTAACAAACAAAATCAAATGTATCATTAGTCTAACACCATCTCTGTATCAGGCAAGAGAAGTCACAGTGGCATTGAAATAGACTGACACAGTTGAAGTGGTGTAGTGTTCAGCTTGCTTGGTTGTATGCCTTCCTATTCTTCATGAGCCCTGCCTGGTTCACACTCAAAACAGTCAATATAACCAATTCCATACTGTTAGCTGTTAGACTGGATCTTAGAATCATTGTTGACCAGATTATTAGGCAATAGGATGACCTATTTTTTAAGGTCTTTATCACTCAGAGTAATGAAATGAAGAGCTTCTCAGAAGGTGTTTAGAAGAATAGCCTGCCATCTGGCCTCATGGAATCCAGTCCATAAACCTTATCACTGGCAGCAGCTTAATAGCTTCCATGGCCATTTTTTGAATAACTGAGGGCATTCAGCATTCCAGATGCTTCTAGGGACCATGTTGAAAGAATAGCCTCAGCCAAGAGATCTTGTGTAGAGGTCATGGATATTGGAGAGTCCAAACTGTACAGTCAAAAGAATTCTCAAAAGCCTTAACAAATCCGAGGTGGGGATATTGCCAGAGCTCCCAAATTATCCTTGACCAGTTCTATGATATCCATCTGTCTTTTTTTTTTTTGTATTGCTTTTAGCTTCTATTTTCATAAAAAACGTCCCCATTTTCTGGAGAAGCTTTCAAGTTTTCTTTATCAAGATTAAGATAATCTATCTCTAGTCTGTACAGTTATTTGAAGAAATTAATAGTGTGTTTTTGAAAAAAAAAATTATACGCAAATTAAAAAAAAGAAAAAAATAACTACAGACTGATCTATGATTGAACTAGGGTGTGAAATTTACAATACAGGTGCGTTTACACAGTTATGAGGTCCTATGACATGCAATTATTGGCCAAATATACATACATCAAGAGTTACAAACACAGGTAAATACAGTGATAAGCAATATAAACACACCTGTGTATATAGTATTTATGAAGATTTATTTTAACAATAAAAATTTTATCAAAAATTCATACAACACCATACAAGACAATATACATTATTCATATAAATCATTCACTCATCACATCCATACCCAATATAATACAATACATAACAAATATTTCACATACAAATGTTAAATACATATACAAAAACAGTATATCAAAACAATTGATTCAACACTCCCCCAAATTTTCAAATATTTTTATTTCATGTTTTTATCTGATATCACCTTGAATAATGTATATTGTCTTGTATGGTGTTGTTTATTAACAATTTTAATGAATTTTTGATAAAATTTTCATTGTTAAAATAAATCTTTATAAATATTATATACACAGGTGTATTTATTTTGCTTTTCAATGCAATTATTGGCACCATAACATCTACTTTATAGGTAGTATCTGTTGATGGTATTTTTGTGGTCACCTATAAAGGCCATCTTCCTCAGTGGGAATGGTTTTGTGCCTGAAGGGCATTTCCTGACTGAAGCAAAAGGTAAACAGTGTTACCTCGGATAAGTAATTTAAAAGCATTCCACAAAAATATTCTTCAGTGTCGTGCAAAATCCCCCAACCCCAGGGCCATGTGTTGAAACAGATTATTTGGCATCCATGCATTTTAAAGGAGGAGTCAAGCCTGAAGGGAAAGGGAGAGGATTGAAACAAGGACATGATCTAACCAATGATGCCTGGAAAAGGTCAGTGCTAGCACATATACTGTACATATGAAAAAAGTAAGTGTAACCCAAGCAGGTGGCAAGAATAAGGACCAAATCCAGCAGAAAGCATTTTCACTAAATTAAGAGTTTAAAATGTTAGAGCCACAGATTCATTTCTAAATGCTTGATCTGTTTTGTCTGCGCATGAGTCCAGATAGGGTGTCGAGACCCCAGCAAGTAAAAAACTGCATAAGAAAATGCTCCTGTCCTTTATTCAGAGCAGAAAGATTACCCAAAGTAAAAGGAACATCTCTAGTCCTCTCCCTCCAAATCTGCAATCTGCTGTCCTTACCTTTGTGTTTTATTGACTTAGAATGTATTTTACTTAATAGCTATATCTGTGCTATACAAGGAAAAGTAGACATTTATAACTCAGCCCTTCTCAATTTCATGAGATCCACATTAGTGAGATGGGTTTCCTGCAGCAAGTACACATCTTATTGAATTACTGCAGCTTCACGAACAAGGTAGAACACTTCAGGTAGGAATTTAGCTCCCATGTAATTATGGACATAAATTTCAAAGGTGCTATTACAAGTTTGCATCAGATTCATTAACTGAGCCCATGCGCAGCTTACTTGATCACAGGAAAGGATAGAAAGATGTAGAAAAAGGCTCTCCAGGAGCTAATATTGTTACAAATTAGCTCATCCAGCCTGCCCATTTGTCTTCCTTTCTGGTTTTCTACCACTCTAGGTAAATGAATGCCTAAATTCCCTTACTTGCTCCAGCTCTCCTCCTATGTCTCTTACCCAGTCTCTCAACCCTGTTCCTGCCACTGCCCTTTGTATTTGTCCCAAACTTATTTCAATCTTGTTAAAGTACTGGCCTCCGCTGATAAGCTGTTCCAGTCATTTTCATAATAACAGTAACAATTGTAATAATAAACTTACAGTGGAAGATATATGCAGAGTATCTCAAGGCCATGAAAGTCTCAGCAGGGAAAGGGCACCTGAGCGGAAATAATGGGATACATATTCAGTCACTGTCTGGATAGCAAAGTTAGCCGGATAAACTTAGCCAGCTAACTTTGGAGGTATATTCGATAATGGCAGTCACACTGGAGAACATAGCTGGCGATCTTAAAGTTAGCCAGATAACTTTAACCAGCTAATTTTAAGACAGCTCTTTGATATGACCAGACTTAAAGGATAAGTTAACTGGTTGACTCTGAATATCTTATCCAGCTAACGTAACTTTTCCCTGAAACATTCCTAGATTGCTCATAAGTTATAAGGCTATAAATTTTAGCTGAAAATATATCCAGTTAACATGTAGCCGAATAAGTGCGCACATATTTATTTAGCTGAATAATTTGTGAATTATCTAGCTAAATGCTTCTGAATATGGACCTCCTCATTGATGTTTTACTTTTGCCAGGGGATAGGTCAACATTAAACATACAAAAACTATAAAGGGTGAAAAGGTAATAATCTAACAAATATTGCTATATCTTGACTTAATTTGCTTAAATTTTAGCAGCTCATTAATTTGTCAAATTTCCTTTGGTCTCTTAAGATTAGCTTTCTTGGGGTTATAGCCTGCTGACCCCAATGAAATGCAGATAATTTTCCTTTTCTAGTAAATATCATCTGCTATGCAGTCACTTGTTATTCATATGACTTATGTTTGGAGGCTTTTACCTTTGCTTGATGGACTCTGGTATAAAAGAAAGAAATTGTTCTGTGCCATGAACACTTGCAAATTAACTTCCTATTTTAAAACTCACCCTGGGCATTTTTCCTAATTCTGCTGTTTTGAGAGAGATTTTCCCTTTGAACTATTTAATTGTTTGGCTTTTATTAGGTATGTCCTTTTGAAATCCGCTTTGAACCATGGAATGAGTGGAATATAAATCTTGTAAAATAAAATAAAAATCCTAGATGACTTGTTTGGTGCCTTAGTTATTTCTCTGGTTTCTTTTTGGGCTTCCAGTTCAATTAGAATCTGCCTTTTTTAGATTACAATGAGCCTTCATTTCCATTTACCTGGTGGGTTTTCCCTTTTTTAGCTTCTCCGCTGAATAATAATTGATGTTTAACCATCAATATAGAAACATAGAAGTGACGGCAAAAGAAGACCAAACGGCCCATCCATTCTGCCCAGCAAGCTTTCACACCTATTTGTTTTCATAATCTGTTACTCTGACCGCTGAGGTCAGGGCCCTTATTGGTAACTTTTTGGTTCCAATTCCCTTCCACCCCCACCATCGATGCAGACAGCAGTGCTTGACCTGCTTCTAAGTGAAGTATCTAGCTAATTGGTTTGGGGTAGTAACCGCCGTAATAAGCAAGCTACTCCCGTTTGTTTACCCTGCATGTGCAATTCAGCCATTGTTGGTTGTCTGAATAAAAATCCTCTTGACTTAATTCCCTCTCTTGCTGAAGCAGTGAGCTGCGCTGGATACTTATTCCAAGTCAAGTATCATGCTTAATTGATTCGGGGTAGTAGCCACCGTAACAAGCAAGCTACACCCATGCTTAATATGAACCCTTGTAACATTATTGCTGGAGCACCCACGGAATAATCACAAGCTCACAAAAGTGTATTCCTGAGAATTGTCTTTGTATTCATTCATTTTTGCTCAGAAAGCGAGGATGTTAAGATAAGGGGGAAGAGTAGCCATTATTTATCATCAATCTTTGGAAGTTCAGGCCTAGGCAGTTGTGGTTGAGTCACTGTCTGATTATTAGTCAAATTTTTAGGGAATAGCAAGATTAGCTTATTGCTTACCTACCACCTACCCTCACATGATTAATTATTGGATGAACTTGGTAAAATGATCTCTTAACTTTGTCCAGAGATGTGCTGATGATAGGAGATTTTAATCTCCTCACTAATTCCCCTAGGAGTGGACTAGAATGGGGCTTCTTGTCAGACTTGAGATCAAGTTTGATAGATTTTCCCACACATAATGCAGGCCATTACTTGGAGCTAAATTTTACTTCAAATGTAGGATTTGTATATAAAGTCTGTTTCCTCTGTACAGTTATTCTGGATTAATCATTGTATGGTAACATTTTGTTTGGCAGGTAAAAAAAAAAAATCATCCTATTAGAAAACAAAAATTTGAAGTTAGAAATTAGAAGGATGTTGACTTCCCATCTTTAATAATCTTTTCCAGCTGTCTATTAGTAGGAGCACTTGTAGAACATATTGATGACTGGAATACCCAACTGCAGGTGGTAACAGATCAGATTACTATTTTGAGGTCTGTTTGGATGAACCCTGTTAAGAAAGTTACATGGTACTATCCAGGCAGCGGTTAGAGAAACAAGTTAAGTGTTTTGAGATTATTATTGGTAATTTTGAGGCTTTCTAAGGTGAAATTAAATGGTATAAAGAATTAGTGAAAAAAAAAAGCTAAACTTAAAAAAATGTTGCTGAGTGATTGAACAGAGCTGATAATAAGCCTCAGAAAATTTTCCAGTTAGTTAAAAATTTGATTTCATATCTAAGCATCTACTTGAAAGGTCGTGCCTTCAACCTTGATGAAGAATCTTTTATGCCCAATTTGTTGATTGCAAAATTAGGTTACAAGAATCTAAAATCCTAGCGAGCTTGATCCGATTCTTACAAATTGTTAAAAACAGAGGAGTTGGGTTTGTTACCAAGGCTGGGTTCAATTGTCAATACTCAATTGCAGTTAGGAAAACTCCTGATGTTCTTAAAGAAGTCGCAGTTTGGCCACTCTGGAAAAAACACAACCTTTACCCGAAATAACTCTTGGTATTACTGACTGGTATCAAATTTATCATATCTTATAAAAGTTATTGGAAAAAGTAGTCCTTGTCCAGATCCAAAGCATCGCTGATGAGATTCAGTTGTTCCATCAAGTCGGAGTCTAGAAGAAACCTAAAACTGAATGTTTATTGCTGAGCCTCCAGGCTGATAAGGGATTTGATTTCCTTGTCGTGCATGATGTAATGGCAGTTTTTCATTGTGAGCCTTGATATTCTTCTAGCTCAGCTGGTGTGCTTGGGTATTAGAGATAGTTATTTGGCCCTTTTCTCTTCCTTTTTGACCAACCATTGCTATAAAGTATATTGGAATTCTGAATATTCTCTCTCACCAGCTTTGGTGTGGTGTACCTCAAGAGTTGGTGTTATCACCTAGAGATGTGAATCGTGTCCTCGATCGTCTTAACGATCGATTTCGGCTGGGAGGGGGAGGGAATCGTATTGTTGCCGACCCTTTAAATTAAATCCCCCCCCAAATGCCTTAAATTACCTGGGGGTCCGTAGCGGCGATCCATAGCTTAAATTACCTCCGTAGCGGCGGTCTGTGGCTAAATCGGGGGAAGGGGGAGAGCAGGAAAACCGGCACACTAAGTGTAGTCTTCAGCTGACGCCATTTTGCAAAATGGCCGCCGCAAAATGGCGGCGGCCATAGACCAAAACGATTCGACGCAGGAGGTCGTTCCGGACCCCCGCTGGACTTTTGGCAAGTCTTGTGGGGGTCAGGAGGCCCCCCCAAGCTGGCCAAAAGTTCCTGGGGGTCCAGCGGGGGTCAAGGAGCGATTTCCTGCCGCGAATCGTTTTCCGTACGGAAAATGGCGCCGGCAGGAGATCGACTGCAGGAGGTCGTTCAGCGAGGGTTCCTGACCCCCGCTGAACGACCTCCTGCAGTCGATCGCCTGCCGGCGCCATTTTCCGTACGGAAAACGATTCGCGGCAGGAAATCGCTCCTTGACCCCTGCTGGACCCCCAGGAACTTTTGGCCAGCTTGGGGGGGGCCTCCTGACCCCCACAAGACTTGCCAAAAGTCCAGCGGGGGTCCGGAACGACCTCCTGCGTCGAATCGTTTTGGTCTATGGCCGCCGCCATTTTGCGGTGGCCATTTTGCGGTGGCCATTTTGCAAAATGGCGCCGGCTGAAGACTACACTTAGTGTGCCGGTTTTCCTGCTCTCCCCCTTCCCCCGATTTAGCCACAGACCGCCGCTACGGAGGTAATTTAAGCTATGGATCGCCGCTACGGACCCCCAGGTAATTTAAGGCATTTGGGGGGGGATTTAATTTAAAGGGTCGGGGTGGGTTTTAGGGGGTTTTAGTTGCTGTGTTTTAGTGTGCCGCTGGCATTTGGGGGGGGTTCGGGAGGGTGGGGGATTTAATTTAAAGGGTCGGGGGTGGGTTTTAGGGTGTTTTAGTGTGCCGGTTTTCCTGCCCTCCCCCTTCCCCCGATTTACGATTTTTTGACGATAAATCGGGGGAATTGGTATTGTATCGTGGCCCTAACGATTTTTGACGATTTAAAATATATCGGACGATATTTTAAATCGTCAAAAAACGATTCACATCCCTATTATCACCATTGTTTTTCAATGTTTATCTGGCTCCTCTGGCCTCCTGTTAGCTTTCTCACATTGACTGTTACTTTTTTGCAGACAATGTGTAGATGACTGCCTGTATTGAGGAGGATCAGAGGGAGGCAGTGGACAGCAATGTGTGCCCACTTTTTGATTGGAGGGAGCAGTTTGATAAGCTAACCATACATAAGAGATTTTTGCTATAGTGAAATCCTCCTTTTTTTTTTTTTCTTCTGCTTTCCATTTGGCAGTTAATGCCCTTTTTGACTCAACGGGATATGGTAACTTTAATCCATTCCTTGGTTCCTCTCTGTATGTGGGGGTATCTATGACAAATTGGAAATGCTTACCATTGGCCCAGAATACGGCAGCCCAACTATTGACAGGCAAGAAAAGATGGAACTTTATCACGCCAGTCCTGGAAGGGTTGTGTTGGTCGCCAGTCCACTTCAGATTGAAGTTTAGGTTTTTAGTAACCATGTTTAGATTGCCTGTATGAAATAGGATCTCAGTACTTGAGGGCATTAGCCCTCATCATCACACTTATTGCTATCCACCTTCTCTGGAATTAGTCCAGCTTTCAGTAATGCATAAACTGCTTTTAGCTGCTCCACCTTGGGAATTTAGAATGGTATCCCTGTGGATAAACAGTGAGTTAAACTACCTTAAATTTAGAAAGCTGGTGAAAACGTGGTTGTTTACATCCAGTTAAAGATAGGGGATAATTGTGATTTGGTCTGAATTGATTGTAGGTAGTGGAATCTATTTTCAGTTCAGGGCTTAGGGTGCTAGGGTCTGGAGGACCAATTATGAATTGGGATGGCTATATGATTCTATTTTAATTAGTGAGGGAAATTTGGAGGAATTTATGTAGACAGACGTATTCCATGCTTCTGTAAGTAAATTAGGAGGAGGCATGACAAGGAGAGAAAAAAACCCAAATATTTGGGATCAGATATGCCACCCATTGGGGCAATGAAACTGACACATTACAGACATGTTTGGATGGAGTGAATACTATAGCAGTGGTCCCAATTGACGTGAGAAGTTATTGAAGTAGAAGCTTCCATCTCTTCTTTGGCAGAGGAACTTTTGTTCATCCAGTTCAGCCATTGCGATGTGATACAACAACACCCCCCCCCCCCCCCACACACACACACACACACACACACACACACAAAATAAAACCCTTCAGTCTTTGGAATCACATCTTTATCAGCCCTTACAGACAATGTACTGGGCTGGTCCAGTAGCTCAGCAGTAGTAAGTGTACTGCCTTACAGAAGATCCAGGTTAGATTCCCAGGCCAGCCAAGCTTGTTACGCAATCGTGACAGATACAACTTGTCTCCTCTCCAAGCCCATATATTACCCATTCCCTCCCCTCTCCATTTCCCTCAATTCCCAACTGGACCTATAAAAGAAACTCGATATCACACTGCCATTCATTTATATGGCCGCAGCATAGATCATTATATGGCCGCAGCATAGATCATTTAAAAAAAAAAAAATCAATCAATGAATACAAACAATATGCCATCTCATTTCCCAAATGAGCATGCACTCGCCTGCTGAATTTCATTTCATAAAAACACTCAAGCATCAGGTTGTCGCAGGGTTGGCTGTTGAAGCCGCCACCCCCTCCCTTTTTTACTCATTGTACTGTCTAAGACAATGGCCTGTCTAAGCTTCTCCCCTCAAGTTATCTTGCAATTCAATCCTTAATTACCAGGCAAAATTTCTCTGCAGTGCGCCAACTTCCTGGTCCGTAAAAGAGCAGGAGTTACTTATGAATATGCAACATAATTTTGGGTAGCGAGCAGGCCAGTCCCGGCTGTCAGAACTGAAAACGTGTCAGGAAACTTGTCAGTTCTGACCCACCCATGTAATGTAGTGGCAGGAAGACCAGTTACCGTATTTTTCGCTCCATAAGACGCACCTGACTATAAGACGCACCTAGGATTCAGAGGGGGAAAATAAAAAAAAAAAAATTTGTGCTAAACCGGCTCTGCGTCTGGGCGTCTTATGGAACAAATTAGGGGAGTGCATAGTTTGTTTTTTTCTCCCCATTTTGTTTTCGGGTCTGGGGAGGGCCATTTCGGTCCACTCCCCAGATCAGAAAACTTTTCTTTCTCTGGGAACCCCTCCCCCCCAAATAAAACCCCATCCCAACCCTTTAAATTAACAACCCCACCCTCCTGACCCCCCCAAGATCTGCCGACTTAATTTACTACAACCCCCCCACCCTCCTGACCACCCCAAGACCTGCCGATTTAATTTACTACAACCCGCACCCTCCTGACCCCCCCCAAGACCTGCCGACTTAATTTACTACAACCCCCACCCTCCTGACCTCCCCAAGACCTGCCGACTTAATTTACTACAACCCCCACCCTCCTGACCCCCCCCAAGACCTGCCGACTTAATTTACTACAACCCCCCACCCTCCTGACTCCCCCAAGACCTGTCGACTTAATTTACTACAACCCCCCACCCTCCTGACTCCCCCAAGACCTGTCGACTTAATTTACTACAACCCCCCACCCTCCTGACTCCCCACAAGACCTGTCGACTTAATTTACTACAACCCCCCACCCTCCTGACTCCCCCAAGACCTGCCGACTTAATTTACTACAACCCCCACCCTCCTGACCCCCCCCAAGACCTGCCGACTTAATTTACTACAACCCCCCACCCTCCTGACTCCCCCAAGACCTGCCGACTTAATTTACTACAACCCCCACCCTCCTGACCCCCCCCCCAAGACCTGCCGACTTAATTTACTACAACCCCCCACCCTCCTGACTCCCCCAAGACCTGCCAAACGTCCCTGGTAGTCCAGCTGGGGTCCAGGAGCGGTCCGGGAACGATCTCCTGGGCTTCGGCCGTCGGCTGCCAGTAAACAAAATGGCGCCGACGGCCCTTTGCCCTCACTATGTCACTGAGATCGACCAATAGCAGCGGTCGGTCCCAGTGACATAGTGAGGGCAAAGGGCCGTCGGCGCCATTTTGTTTACTGGCAGCCGACGGCCCACGCCCAGGAGATCGTTCCCGGACCCCCGCTGGACCACCAGGGACGTTTGGCAGGTCTTGGGGGGGGTCAGGAGGGTGGGGGGTTGTAGTAAATTAAGTCGGCAGGTCTTGGGGGGGTCAGGAGGGTGGGGGGTTGTAGTAAATTAAGTCGGCAGGTCTTGGGGGAGTCAGGAGGGTGGGGGGGTTTGTTAGATTTTTTTTATTTTTTTTTTTACTATTCGCTCCATAAGATGCACATACATTTCCCCCCCCCCCCCCCCCCCCCCACTTTTGGGGGAAAAAAGTGCGTCTTATGGAGAGAAAAATACGGTACTTGATATTCCTTGTTCAATCAGTTTTAAACACAATTCTTACTGTGTGCCCTTGGATGTAGTCAACCCTGCCTAACCATGCCATGACTGTTCAGCAGTCCTCCATCCCATCCCATCCCATCCCATCACACCACACCCAGACAGACTGCAAGCCATCCACATAGGGGTGGGATGAATGGGGAAAAGTGACCGAAAGAAGAGGCTGGTGAGCAGGCCAACCCACCCCCCAGCATCCACATCTATATGGGGTATAGGTCAGCTCCTGAAGCAGCATTTGCAACCTCTGGGGAGGGGAGGGGGAGTCTCAGCCATTATTCACTGGAAATTCCTCCTGACTGGAACTAAGGTGCACACAAACTGGGTTCTGGCCAAAGACTCTCAGCAGTAGCTGAGTTAGGGAAGGCTATAAAACTAGGAGAAAGGACCCTGGTCAGTTGAAAATTAAGACTCGTGCCACTGCCCAATAGAGGCTTTATTTGTTTGAGCTGGAAGCCCAAAGAAGCAGATGGAAACTGCTGAGCAAAAATACAATTTACAGAAAAAAGTGTGAATTAAAGATTATTTGAATTTGACCTGGCCTGAGAGAAAGAGAGAAGATCTACATTTGACTATGCACAAGAACTAATGAAAATATCTGCCCTGCCTTTGCTTCCCGTTCAGACATTTGACAAGCAGGGATTCCATGCTGCTACACCACCCCCTTTCACCCTGCCGTCCGCTCTTGGATCAGCTGGACCGTTGAACCCTGGTGCTGCCGCCGGCTATGCACCAGCTCCTTTCCTTCATATCCTGCCGGCACATCAACAGCCTCATTCCCAGATGCTGCATCACCACCTTCAGCAGGATGGACAGGTGAGCAGTCTATTATGATTCTTTGGTCTGGTTGGGTTATGTTTTATAACTAGAACACCTGGTTTTAATCATGCTTTTGATCAGCAGTAATATTCAGTTTTTATTGAAAGAATCAAAGAATCATAAGCTGTTTATTTGCAATCTGCTAACCATTCCATGAGCCTTTTTTTTTTTTAATAAGGCTACAGAAATAAAAGAAAATGCTTATATCTCCAGTTCCCCTTGCTCTTGCACGTTCAAAAACACAAGTGAATTGATCAGGTAGAATTATGGAACATAAGAATGAATCATTTTCAGTATTAAAGCAAAACATACTTTGTTGATGCATTGTTTCAAGCAGTAGTGAGAATAAACAGGTTGCTTTTACAAGTCAATAGGCAGTTAGCAGAAGCAAGATGAGGAGTGTTTGGCCAGCCAGATTGATTCATTGGTAAAGAAAGGAGTGGAGGAGCAGCCTTATGGTTAGAGCAAGGACTGGAGAATCGGGGAAGCCAGGTTTCAAATGCCTCTGATGCTCCTTGTGACTTTGGGCAAGTCATTTCACCCTCCATTGCCTCAGGTACAAACTTAGGGCCCTGTTTACTACGCATTATTTCCATAGACAACCAATGGGAGAAAACATTTAGTAAATAGGGAAATACTTACTGTACCTGAATGTAGTGCTCCATGAGCTACCAATCAAGACATGAGCTAAATAAAAAAGAAAACCCAATAGACACAAGTCTTTATGCAGCCTAAAATCTATATAGGGAAAGACTGGGCTGCTGGGCAAAATGGTAGAAACTATCATAAAAATCAAAATTACTGGTTTAATGGGACAAAGCCATCATGAGTTTAGCCAAGAGAAATCTTGCCTTACCAAATTGCTACTTTTTTTGAAGGCGTAAACAAATGTGTGGATAAAGATGAGCCAGTTGATATATCTGGATTTCCAAAAAGCATTTGACAAGGTCCCTCATGAGAGACTTCTAAGGAAATTAAAAGGTCTTGGGATAGGAGGCAATGTCTTTTTGTGGATTTGTAACAGGTTAAAAGAGAGAAAGCAGAGAGTAGGTCTAAATGATCAATTTTCTTTATGGAGAAAGGTGAATAGTGGAGTGCCCTCGGGATCTGTTCTGGGAAAACTACGTGTTAACTTATTTAGAAATGACCTGGAAATGGGAACAGTGAGGTGATCAGATTTGCAGATGACAACATTTATTCAAAGTTAATTCACAAGAGGATTGTGAGGAATTGCAGGAGAACCTTAGAACACTGGGAAGACTGGTCATGCAAATGACAGATGACATTTAATATGGACAAGTGCAACATGATGCACATAGGGGAGAACAATCTAAAATATAGATATACAATGCAAGCCTTGAAAGTCACCACCCAGGAAAAGGATATAGGTAACAACATGGATAATATGTTGAAATCTTCTGCTCAGTGTGCGGCAGCAGCCAATAAAGCATATAGAATGTTAGGAATTATTAGGAAAGGAATGGAGAATAAAACAGAATATCATAATGCCTCTGTGTCTCACCACATCTCAAAAAAAAGTTGTAGCAGAATTAGAAAAAGTATAGAGAAGGACAACCAAATTGATAAAGGGGATGGAACGATTCCCCTATGAGGAAAGGCTAAAGAGGATAGGACTCTTCAGCCTGGAGAAGTCGGTTGAGGGGAAGATATGATAGAGGTTTATAAAATGAGTGGAATGGCATGAGTAAACACAAGTCAGTAGTTTGCTCTTTCAAAAAGTACAAAGACTAATGGACATGCACTGAAGTTTCTAAGTTGTACATTTAAAACAAATAGAGCCACTTGCGAAGAAGACACGGATAGAGGAGTCTCTAACACCCTCTCCACCCAAAAAACCAAGGTGATCCCACAGATATTGGTGCCAGGTACTGAGCCTCCACAAGTCCCTGTGGAGGTGCCAGTAGCGCCTAGCCTGCCAGCCCCTGTAGCTTCTATATCTACAGCAGCTTTCAGGAAGGAACTGGACGGTTTCATCTGCCAGGCAGTGCTCAATGCTCTCCGAGACCTACAACCATCGATGCCAGCCCCCATACCAGCACCGACACCAGAGCCATCAATATTTGCACCATTGCTAACCAGGCTGGATGCACTCATCGGTGCCCTTCCAACACAACCCAAGCCACCAATGCCAAAGCAACCTGCAAAGCCTCTGAAATCCCCCATTCCCATTTTGGGGTCCTCAGACAAATGGCTCGATAGCCATCGAGGCTGATGCGGGGTCGGTGCCGGCACCGGGAGTTTACTTGCGTCGGTGCTTCCCTTGATGCTCGGTCCGGTCTTTCCCCAGCACAGAGGTAGATGATGTGGATGCCTAAGATGGAGTCGGTGACAGACAGTCACCGCTGCCCTGGTGCTCCCGGTGAGGTTTGATGACTAACTTCGATGGTCCTGCAGGTGACGATTGGTTGGACGTTGATGGAGTCAACTTGATTTTGAACAGAGTCTCCATCTTGTTGAGGCGAGCCCGCCTACCCTTCGGAGTCATCTGAGCACAACTTGGTAATCAACATCCTCAATAGCCCAAGACATCCAGGCCTCAGCAACCACCGCAAACAGGCCAGGCCTCTGGATTTTGAGGCATATCCAGAGAACAGCAGTCTCTCCATAAATCCAAAACCAGATTTTCCAGTAGGAGGTCGAATTCACCTCTTCATGACCAACTGGCTCAACATAACCACAGACCAATGGGGTTATATCCATCATAACCAAGGGATACCATCTAAACTTCCTCATGGTACCCCTGGACTTACCACCCAATACTCTGTGGATGCAAGAAGATCACACAGGTCTTCTAGACCTGTGTGATCTTCTTGCATCCACAGAGTGTGAACTGTCCACCCTTCTGTCGCCAGGGCCGTGGAACCTATTCCCCGAGCACAGCAGGGCAGAGGGTTCTTCTCCCGCTATTATCTCATTCCAAAGAAATCAGGAGGCCTCCGTCCCATCCTAGACCTCCGCAATCTCAACAAATTTCTTCAAAAAGAAAAATTCAGGATGGTGTCCTTGGGCACCATGTTTCTCCTTCTGCAAAAAGGAGATTGGCTCTGTTCTCTGGATCTTCAAGATGCTTTCGTTCACATTCCAATATCCCCACATCACTGCAAGTACCTGCGTTTCCTAGTGGGACATCAACACTTTCAGTACGGGGGTCCTGCCTTTCGGACTTGCCTCGGCACCCCGTGTATTTACAAAGTGTCTAGCAGTGGCTGCGGTCCATCTATGCAAGAAAAGTATACATGACTTGCCTTACCTCAAGCTCACTATCAATCTGCTACACTCTGGGATTTCTCATCAACTACCAAAAATCCCACCTGACTCCATCTCACCTCCTGACTTTCATCAGAGCAGATTTGGACACCACAATGGCAAAGGCCTTCCTGCATAACGACCGCACAGACACATTCTCCAGACTAGCTGTATCTCTGCGCACAAGGAAAACAGCCTCAGCCCATCAATTCTTAAAGTTGCTGGGACACATGGCTTCCACGGTCCACGTCACTCCTATGGCCAGGCTGGCCATGAGAATAACTCAATGGACTTTGAAATCTCAATGGCTCCAAACCATTCAAGCACTATCATCCCAGATTCAAGTAACCCACCAGTTAAGTTTATCGCTTCTCTGGTGGATGAACAAAGTCAACTTGCTAACAGGTCTACCTTTTCAGCAACCAGTTCCACAGATAACCTTGACCACAGACACATCCACCTTGGGTTGGGGAGCTCATGTGAACAATCTTCAAATTCAAGGTACTTGGACACAGCTCGAAGCAACGTTTCAGATCAACTTCCTAGAGCTTCGAGCTATGTGTTATGCTCTGTATGCGTTCAAGGCTGGCTTTCATACAAGACTGTTCTCATACAAACAGACAACACAGTTGCAATGTGGTACTTGAACAAGCAGAGCGGCACAGGCTCTTATCTCCTCTGCCAAGAAGCCACGCAGATCTGGGACTGGGCCCTTGCACACTCCATGTATTTACAGGCCACTTATCTGGCAGGCATGAGGAACGAGGTAGCAGATCGCCTCAGCCAACAGTTCCATCCCCACAAGTGGTCTCTGGATCCTGTGGTAACGACCAGAATCTTCCAACCCTAGGGTCAATCAACAATAGACATCTTTGCATCCGAACTGAATCACAAAGTGGACAGATTCTTCTCCCTGCACAGACAACCAAACAAGTTAGCCATGAATGCCTTCGCTCACCCCTGAAACACAGGCTTCTTATACACATATCCCCCGATACCGCTGATAGCTAAAACCCTTGTGAAGCTACAACAGGACAAAAGGGTCAGTGATACTCATAGCCCCGTATTGGCCTCGAAAAGTATGGTTTCCCATGCTTCTCGACCTCTTGATCAGACAACCTATTCGCCTGGGCACAGTGCCCACTCTCATAACTCAGAACCAAGGCATGTTACGCCATCTGAACCTTCAGACCCTGTCCCTCACAGCCTGGATGTTGAAAGCTTGATCCTGCAACCGCTCAGCCTTTCAACTGATGTGTCTCAAGTGCTTGTAGCCTCACGAAAGCTTTCCACACGAAAATCCTATCGTTCTAAGTGGAATAGATTTACCATATAGTGCACTCAAAAAGGTATTGACCTTTTTCCTTCCCTACTCCATCTCTATTAAGACTATCTTTGGCATCTTTCAGATTCTGGTCTCCAGATTTCTTCAGTGAGGGTACACCGGAGTGCCATCTCAGTGTATCACAAAGGAGTTGGGGATACCCCGGTAACAGCGCAACCCGTTGTGAGTAGGTTCATGAGGGGCTTATTACAACTTAAGCCCCCTCTAAGGCCACCAGTCACTGAATGGGACCTAAATGTAGTACTTACAAGGCTCATGCACTCCCCGTTTGAGCCTTTGCACTCCTGCGATGTTAAATTTCTTACATGGAAAGTTCTCTTCCTAGTAGCCATTACATCTGCTCGAAGGGTTAGTGAGTTACAAGCACTTGTCACATACTCACCCTATATAAGGTTCCTACATGACCAAGTGGTCCTCCGTACTCACCCTAAATTCCTTCCCAAGGTGGTTACTGATTATCATTTGAATCAGTCTATAGTCTTGCCAACAGTTTTCCCAAGGCTTCACTCTCACCAGGGCAAGAGGGTTTTACACACCTTGGACTGTAAACGTGCACTTGCATTTTACCTAGCCCGCACTGCAGTCCATAGGAAATCCAGACAACTCTTTGTTTCTTTCAATAAAAACAAACCAGGAGTTGCAGGGGGCAAACAAACTCTCTCCAATTAGCTAGCAGACTGTATTGAATTCTGCTATGAAAAAGCAGGCCTTCCCCTCCAGGGACGAGTGAAGGCCTTCCCCTCCAGGGACGAGTGAAGGTGCACTCAGTAAGAGCCATGTCAACATCAGTAGCGCACTGTCGTTCAGTAACGATTGCTGAAATCTGTAAAGCTGCAACATGGAGCTCTCTTCACATATTTGCAGCACATTACTGCCTGGACAAGGAAGGACGTCAAGATTCTGCCTTTGGCCAATCCGTCTTGAAGAACTTATTTCCAGTATAATCCCAACTCCTTCCACATCCATCTGCTGTGATTTTCAGGCTGCCTCATTTTTCCCAACAGTACACCAGTTGGTGTGCCTGTTGCACAAAGATGTACGCTGTTGGTCCAAATTAAATATGTCAGCCTGTAGCTTGCTTTTCACCCACATGTGAGGACTATCATCACTGCATTTTATTTTATGGGGCAAGGGAGCCTGACAGGAAGTACTTTGGTGGGCTGTAGCCCCTTTCAAATGCTGGGGGGGTGGGGGGTAAGACTTGAAATGCTGCAGGTGTTTCAGCAGCTGCTGGAGGCCTTGAGACGCTGCATCAGCAGCTCTGGAGCTGCTTTTTAATTAACCTAAAATTAGGGTGAAAATCAGTTTAAACCATTTGTCACTTTTGGAAAAATCTGGGAATTTATGTGTAGAAATTAGTTTCAACTGAAAACAAAGGACCCTAAATAAGGTACACTCTGCAGAGCTCACTGTTTAACTCAGACTTGTGTGCAAATTTTCATTCTGATGCAGAAAGAAGTGTTGCGCATAAAAATGTGTGCGTCTTCCTTATTGCCCCTATGCTTTGCTGAAATGTATACAGCAATCTGATCTTGTTACGCGGATAAGTCTCTGGAGTTTAATTTTATTTTCATTTGCCAAAATATTGTTTTTCTTGCTGATAGTTTGGCTAATCTGTGTTTGCTTAGGTTGAAATCTTAAGAATCTTTTGCTAGCCTTTTATTATAAATTAAGGAAGGACAGAAAAGGGGAAGGAGTTGCTTTTTATGTCACAAACAATATCCAAGCAACTGAAATGGAAGGAGCATGGAGTAGGGAAGAAGCACTATGGGCTGTCCTTTTAAAAAAAAATTTTAAAAGAAAATGGTGCTTCCATTTACACTGGAGTGGTCTACAGGCCTCCAACTCAAACAGAAGAATTAGACAGAGATCTGGTCCACAATATCCAAAACATGGGAAAGAAGGGGAGAAGTGTTGCTCATTGGAAATTTACTGTAAATCTGCCAGAAATTGTGGCGCCCTTCAAGGGTCTCTGTTCAAACAAATGACAATGGGAACCCATGAGGGAGGAGTAATACATACCCACAAATGCGGATAATATCTCTAATGTCCAGGTGCTTGCTCACATGAGCACCAGTGATCATCAGACAATATGGTTCAATATAGCAGCCAGGATGGAGAGGAGAGACTCAGACATCCAAGTTTTGGATTTCAAAATTACAGACTTTGGTAAAATGGGGACACACCTTGAGAAAGAATTAGAAGACTGGGAGAAAATAGGTGAGGTAGAACAACAGTGAGCCAAATTAAAAATGAACTATTTCAAAGGCAATAAATCTTTATGTAAGAAAAATGAACAAAAATGGAGGATAAAGAAACCAATTTGGTTCCCAAAGGAGGTGGCTGAAGTAATAAAGGCAAAAATAACAACGTTCAAGAATTGCAAAGGATTCCAAAAAGAGGAACACAGCAAAGAATATCTGGTGAAGCTGAGGGAGACGAAGAAAGAAATTAGGAAAGCAAAAGGTCAAGCAGAAGAATGGGTTGCCAAAAAGTAAAGCAAGGTGACATCATATTTTTCAGATATTTCTGAGAAAGGAGGAAGGCCCAAAGTGGTATAGTAAAATCAAAAGGATACAAAGAACACAGATGAACGCTAAAGAAATAGCAGAAATATTAACTACTTCAGTTCAGTGGTAACAAAAGAAAACCCTGGAGAAGGATCGTTGAAAAGAGAATGGATGGGAGTTACAACCCCATTTAAAGAAGAGAATAGATGAGAAGAAATAGGAAAATTGAAAGTGGACAAGGCGATGGGGCTGGATGAGGTAAATCCCAGGATATTAAGGGAGATCAAGGATATGCCGGCAGGTCTGCTGCTACCACCAAAAATCTTCAGTAGAGTGGACGTGTCCTGAAGGAGAGGAGAGAATGAAGAGAAATTTTAAGAAAGCTTGGTCGAAGTTTTGGCAGCTGGGATTCAATGCCAAGAAGTGAAAATTTGTGCTTTTGGGGTGCAGTTATCCAAAAGAGATGTATCTGATGGGAGGTAAAAGACTAATGTGCATGGACCAGGGAGAGGGACCTTGATTATGGTATCTGGCAACCCGAAGGCAGCAAATCAGTGTGGCAAGTCTGTAGCTAAAGCCAAAGGGCTGCGCGACTGCATAGAGAGAGGAAAAAGGTAAAAGTAAAAAGGTGATAATGCCTTTGTACAACTCTTTGGCGAGGGCTCACCTGGAATACTGTGTTTGATTCTGGAGGCTGTATCTCAAATCGAATAGAGACAGAATGGAAGTGGTCCAGAGGACGGTGACCAAAATGGTGTGTAGTCTGTATCGGAAGTCCTATGAGACGATGCTGAAAGATATAATACAGACAAGAGGAACAACTCTGCACCAATATCAGGGAATATTTCTTCACAGAGAGGGTGATCGATGTTTGGAATGCACTCCCTGAAGAGGTGGTGAAGTCAAGAACATGGCATGGGGCAAACTCTGCAAATCCTTAGAGGGTAGAGGATGGAACTGAAGAAATGAAGTTAGCTATGTTAACTTTGGATATAACAGTTCTGCAGGGGATAACCTTTACTGAGCAATAGTTACTATCCTTAACAAAAGGGATGTGGATAACCTGAACAAAGTGGCAGTTACTACCATAAGCAACTTTCTGGGCAAACTGGATGGATCCTTTTGTCTTTATATGTTACATGGAAATCCCATACTGCTGAAGGCATTGGTTATTACTGCCCAATATAGAGAGGTGCCCTGGCTTACCTCATGTTTCCTTAGTGCAAGAAATTTAACTCCTAATCCAAGGTAGATCAAGTGAGAGCAGGAGTGGTGGAGTGGCCCAAATTAAATGAAATGGTAGAGGAGAGAGGTACAGGTTTGTGGGATGAATGATTTCTGAGGGCATGATAGTTAAATGAAGCATTGTAAAAACAAAGTAAAGGCTAAAAAGTATAAGGATTTGTGAAAGAAGTGAGTAAAAGCCTTGAACACAGGGCTGTGAGCTGCAAGGAAGGATTTATACTCCGAGAAAAAAAGTGTTAAGGTAATATGGAACGAGCAGATGAATATTTACCAAGAAAACGGTTAAAATAAGGTGACTTTAGAGAATTACTGCCTTAAGAGTGGGAAGCAGAGTGGCTAGAAGGGCACTGTGAGCACATTTTTACTGAGAAAATATCATTAGCTACTATCCTGAAATTGCAGCAAATAAACGTAGAAGGTCTTTATTTTCATTAATTTTGCCCCTTGTTTAATCTTCTCTTTCCAGGGAGGGTCTGCACAGCGCAGTCAGCCAAACACCCTTCAGCAGAAGTCTCAGGCCACCAAAACCGCCTACGCCAGCTCTGCCTACTGGACAAATTAAAACCTCCAGCATAAAGACAAGAGAAGATTTAAACAAAGGGGGGAAAAGAAGCTAAAACAATGGCGGAAGAGACTGCAGATGCCCATTCCTGGAAGCCACCGTTTATCAGACGAATCTTTATGGAAGAAAACAGCTGTGCGGGGAGAACACTGCAGACACATCCTATTGTGTGGTTATTGCCCGCTTCATTTTTGGTTTGCTGTTGTATGTAATATATTTATGTATGTATTTGTAAATGTAATAGAGCCTAAATGTGGTTTCTGCATTTTGAAGCTCCCCTTTTTTTTTTTCTTTGTAGAGGAACTTAACATCCATGGCATTGCATAATATTTTTTTTTTATTTTATATAAGCTGAAAAGGAAAAAAACTGTGCCGTTTTTGATTTCCAGAGCCCTTCTATTTAAACACAGCCTTTAGTTCAGATTCATGTGGCAAGTCTGAGAGGAAAAATGAACGAATCACGATGACTCTTTTGTAATTGTTTTCTTTTCAAATTGTAGATGTTCTTTTCTCCCCAGTGCACCTAAAGCACCTCTCTCCCTCCCTTTCCTGCGAGGAAACACCTCTGGGAATGTACAGAAGTAGATGATCACTTTGTTAATGTGTTCACAAAGCAGAGACGTCACTTATATTTTTGAATTATTTTAACTCTTCTTTTTAAATACAGCATAACTCCTTTTTTTTGTTTTCTATAGCAAGAGACCTTAGACTGTATGATGTGTGTTGTTCTTTCTTTTGGAGGAGAAGACAAAGAAGATGAAGAAAAACTAAGCTGATGTCATCAGAAGCTGGAACTGTATAACAGTTGTCTAAATAAAATTATACATAGGGTCTTGTAGCTCTTCCTGTCCCTTTCCCTCTTGTCTGTGATAACCATGCTGATAGAATGGGAATGATCAATGACCGCATTTACAAAACCAAAATACAAAACAGACTCTGCTATGGGAGATTAAGAAACCAACAAACCTCTGTTCTTAACGCCCTGCACCAGTCCCTGGCAAATGTTTTAGAACAGTTCATTTCTTTTTAGCCCTTACACCACCTAATAAATTTCTGAGAGGTTAAAGACTGTTGTCTATCATTGCATCTTACTCATGGCCAATAGCACGTGTGCTGCCTTCCAAGTGTGCTCTAGTATGATTGTAGCAGTATGGTTGGTTTCTATGCTCCTGGGCCCTGTTTGCTGCACCAAACCGGCAGTGTTCCTGTGTGAATATTATTATTGTGTTATCTTTTATGTTGGGTGAAATCTGACTGCAGTGCTAAAATAGCAGATTTCACAACTTGCAATAATCGTGCTTTTGTGCATTTATAACTATGGATTAAATAGTCTCCTTATCGGTTTGGCAGTGGTAATATAATTCTATTGAAATTTTGACCAGTTGGGAGCAAAAGAATGCCGCCTCTTTTTACACTTTCAAGACTAGTCTGAAGCGTTGAACTGGTCTGTATACTGGAGTTAGGATTTTCTCAACCATGGCTAAACTGATCTTCTGATGTAGTGCTTAGATGTTGGTCTTGATGTTCCTTAGTTGAAAAGTATAGTCAAGTTATCCTGTAGCCTATGCTAATAAGCTTGCTACCTCTCCTTAATTATATCCAAGACTGTACCAAAACCTTGCAGCCATTTTATATTACTTAACCTAGCCTCCTCTTGGGAGCTTCATACAGCTGTACTGCCAGTTTGTTTTTTTTAAACTTACCGTGCTCATCTCAAGATTTTGAGCCATTAACCAAAATGTCTGCGGACAAGGTACACATCTAGCTTCCTAATTGGTGAAACAGTCAGTCTCATGCCCCAACTCAAGCAATCGTGTCTGCATACTTTCCCTAGATAATAGGATTGCAATGTGAAAGTGTTCAGTTAGCCAGTCAACATGAAAGGAGGAGTCTATTGCAATGTCTTAATGATTTGTTCCGTTTTTATGCAAATTGCCAAAATAAGGGCTTCATGATGGGGGAGTGAGGTATTGCTAATCAGTAAATGAAAGGGATCAGAGGATGATAATCTAAATATATCAAGTTTGCCAGGCACTGGGGAGAACCATGGAACAGTGTCGTGCAGAGGCAGAGAAAACAAGAAAGTACTAATACCTGCCCAAATCATTGATAACTCTTCTCTGGAAGTCTGTATTGAATTCTGGAGACCTCTCCAAAAGGATTATAGACAGTGTAGTGGCAGTTCAGAGGAGGGCTGCTCAACTGCTTCAGCGTTGTGTACCACAAGCCTTGTAAAGTGAGACTTTGACCTTCAACTATGCTTGTTTATATTCTGGCTTTTGGCAATTTAAAGTGGATTACATTCAGATACTGGAGGTATTTCCCTGTCCCCAGAAGGCTCTCACAATCTGTTTGATCCTGAGGCAATAGAGGGTAAAGTGACTTGCCCAAGGTCACAAGGAGTGGCAATGGGGTTTGAACCCTCATTTTCCTGGTTCACAGCCCACTGCTCTAGCCATTAGGTTACTTCTCTACTATGTATGTCCTCAAGTTGAAAAAGGAGCAGCCATGAAACAGACATTAAAATACCTCAAAAGTATAAATAATTGTACAAGAGGCAAGCTCTTTTTGGTGGAAAGGAAGATCTAGAACAAAGCATACATTCACACATTACTCTCAGGACTAATGTGTAAAGGTATTCCTTCACAGAATGGGTGGTGACAGAGTACTGCAAAGGTAGTGGAGATAAAACTAGTATTTTGATTTACGTACATTTATGACACACTAGATATTAAACAAAACCCATGAGCAAGGAACAACAACTCACAAATTGCATCAATAATATCGCAGTACCAACTAAAAACTGTATTATTATGTAAAAGCCATTTTAAAAAGCCAAAATTTTCCTTCCATTATCGGAGATAATTTCTGGTCTCCAAAGGCATTTTCTTCCACAATTTGTGACCAATAAATCCTCTTGCCCTTGTCTGTATAGAAACCAGGCAAGCATCTTTTAAAGAAGGAATGGCAAGGTACTTGCCCTGCAGAGAATGTGGACTACATCTAGGGATATAAAGCCCAAGGTGATCCCTTAGATACCCTACCCCAATCACTCATGCTACATTCAAAAAAGTAGGAGAGAAGCATACCAGCTTTTTAATTATGCATAAACCAAAACAAAGCCAATCTCACGTAGGGTCTCTAGTACTGCAGCAGGATTGAGAAATGAGCAGGTTAAAAAGCACTTAACCAACTGCCATTATATTTTGTGTCTGTGTCTAATGCAGTGGCTCGTAATTCTGGCCTTTGTGTCACTCAACAGGTCTGGTTTTCATGATCTTCCCAATGAATATTTATGAAATTTCTCTGTGGACAAGCACAATGAAATTCAGCCACGCAAGTGGGTGACCTCATTGTTGACACCAGCATGGATATGCCTTCTCAGAGCTCAGAAAGAACACTCCTGAGCATGACCAGGAATTTGCACACAAGTCTCTTCCTTAGTCATTTTCTTCTGCTATTGCTGTCGGACCTGTTTTGTACTTTCTGTGCTGCCTATGAAGTTTTTCAACTTTGTTCCTTTTTTTTTTTCCCTATCCTTTATCTCATTGTCTTTTGTTCTCTTTTTGTCCTGGTTATACAGCTGCTGCCTTTTTTTTCTTTTGAGTCTACTCCAAAAAAATGAGTCATATCAAGCAAGCAACCATTCAAATTCTGCTCCAAATGTGGCTACAATATGGCTATCACAGCCCTTTGGGATTATCTCATGACATTAAGAACTGCACAGCCTGTGAAAGGATATCACCATGAGCCATCAATTACTGTCAATTTGAACTTCTGTATTAGGCTTCTCCACCTGAAAGGAAAAAAACCTTTCTGCCAGGCAGACCAGAACCTGCAATTAGAGGTCAGAGTCACGCAAGTGAAGAAGCAGAGATTACTCTCTCACTCTCATCAGTGCAAGCTAGCCAACCTTTGGTCTAGAAGTCTGACTAACATAAATTAATGAAGAAATCTTTGGCGCTGCCTAGAAGAACATGTAAAGCAGCCCTGATGATCTTTATGCCATAAACTTTGGGCTTCCCAGCACCTAGCTGCTTGGCATGGAACCTGCTGGCACCGAGTGCATTGTTGCAGACTGCATCAATGCTGAAACAAGTGTCAGATTCTAGCACCATTGGTTTTGGTGCTAGAATCTTACATGCCACTGCCTATACATGTTTATCTTTTTATACTTGAGAGGCTTTTTCAGCATATGGACTCAATTTTCAATTCTCCCACTTCAGAAACCTATAGAAGATTAAAAAAAAAACTTTTTTTCTCAGATAAAGTCTCTCAGGCTTAGATTCTTATGGTTCCTTTTCAGAACATACACTTCTGGAATCTCCAGGGTTGCCTTTAGAACCATATCCTAAGACTGTAAGAAGTGATAAGCCACTGTATAATCTTTCCTAGCCATCATTCATAAAAAAATTGGGAGGTCTAACTCATCTGAATTGCAAAATGACATTGAAACATTTGAGGACTTTCCAGAGGTCCTAACATATCAAAACACAGAAACAACCATGTCTGTTCTATTGCCCAAGGCTCTTCAGGACCTCCCATTTAAGATGTGGGTCACTCCTCATTTTTCAATGCAAGTAGCCAGAAAAATGTTCCTTAAAGGATTCCCTGGGTCATGATAAAGTGCAACTGCCTTATGATTCCATAGTGGTTGAGTCAGTGCTGCATACGGCTAAAAACAAAATCTAAGATCTACTCCAGTAATCTTCCAGAAAAGAAATGCAGACTCCTAAGTCAATGTGAGACAAATTTAATCAAGCAGCCATCCTACAAAGCAGCAGTCTGCACATCAGTTCCAGATGATGTAATAATTGTACAGTGTCAGATTTCAAATAATCAGAAATTCTAAGGTCCCATTCACTTCTTAATTAGACTGAAAAATAAGTCTCACCCAAAAACTGCTGTAGTTACTAAATTCCTCTTTTATTCCCTGTATGTGTATATATGGAGAATTGCCAAAAAGTAGGAACAATTCTGATCTACACAGCTAAAATTAATTCTTATATAGATAAAATGTACTTCTGCTTTTGTTCCATACATGGTCAATTTCAGAGAACTAACAAATATGATAAGTTTCATACCTATTATCATGATTATTAAAACAACCAATGAATAATAGCTTGCTAAAGCCTTATTTGGTGCAATATGACAATCTTTTAAGAGAAAATATCTAGTTATATCTGGGTTTATCTAGTATATGTTTACAGCTCTTTGCTCTTTAGCCCACTTTATGTGATATACTGCCTTAAGTCATCACTGCAGTATATAAAGGGATATTAAGCTCTTCCGTATAGCCTCAGTCTTGCCAGCCATAATGCATCACTGCACTAGGAATTTAACTAGAATCCAACACTTGCAAAAGAACTTAGATGACTCTTTCGTGTCCAGCTGATTTTCAAGAAAAGTTTTATTCTCACGTGCTAGAAACATCTCATAATATCTGATAACTCTATTTCCTTTAGAACGTTAGCTGTTGCTATAGCTGCCAGAAGATTGGCTTGACTTAGGCTTTGGCCTAAGAGAGGATGTGCTTAACAAATTAGCAGACACTCCTTGTATAGGAGACAGTCTTTTGAGACAAGGTCAATAATACCAAAGAACAGTGCTCAACATTGCAGACTCTAACTTCAGCTTCTACAGATCCAGTAGTCTTTCAAAGAAGATAGCTCCCCCAATCTTTCAGAAAACAGTTCTTCTAGCCTCAAATATTGTATATGGCTATATGCCTTATTCATACCAAAGGCAATGTTTTCAAAACCTTTTAGCCTCAACAGCACCAACACTACTGTAGAAGGAAAAGACCTCAAACCAATCTGTACAACAGTCATCGCAGAAGCAAACACCAAGTTCATTTTTTCTTTCACTAATTTTGAGAACTCAACAGTTATGTTGATGGACTGTTGGTTCTCAACATCATTTTCAAAGGCTACAGCTTGCATTTTGAAACTCTTCCACCTATTTTTCCCCACTCATCATATTGGGTCTCCAGAGAAGTTGCTCATATTAAGATGAGCTACCATCTCTTCTTGCATCACATATGATAGAGAAGGATAAGGCATTTTATTCAAAATACTTCCATATTCCCCAAAAAATTAGATGGCCCTTGCCCTATCCTGGATTTAAGAAAATTAAATATCTCCAGAGAGAAGTTCAAAATGAACTTACTAGCCAAAACCTTCCCCCTCTAGAAATGAATGATTGGTTGACATCATTAAACCTAAAAAATGCATATATACATTTTCCTATCCATCCACTGGAAATATATCAAGGTCACAATAGTCAGCCATTACCAATCCAAAATCCTACCATTTGACTTTTTAGTAGCCCTCAGAGTCTTCATGAAATGTCTAACACTGCTAGCAGCTCATTTAAGAAAAAACAGTATCTTAGTAATTTTCATACTCGGACGATTGGCTTGTATCTCTGCAGCTCTCACAATTCACACTATCCTCTCACTAAGATTTGTCTTCAACTATGACAAATCCCATCTAACACTATCTCATCACCTGATATTCGTAGGAGAAAGGTTGTGTACTCAGGTTAGTGAAGATAATATGTTCATTTTGCAACCTGAAAACAGTGTCAGCTAGAAGATTCATAGAACTGCTTGGTTACATGGCATCCACAGTCCATGCAACTCCTTTTGCACTGCTGCTCATGAGAAAACCACAATGTTATCTAAAACATTAGAACCAGCATTCTCAACCACTGTTCTTACAGGGTACCAATTTCTCCCATCTTTTGAACTTTCCATATTGGTGGAATCACCAACTCAGTCTCCTATCAGGACATTTCTTCCGCCCCCTCAGATTCAGGAAAACTTAACGGATGCATCCAATCAGGTCTGGGGAGTGCACCTAAGTGCATTTTGTTGTCATGGCATATGGACCAAAAATGATCAAGTTTCACATAAAGATCTTAGAAATTAAAGTAATTTTTAAAGTACTTGTAGCTTTTGAACCCTTCATAAATAAGAAAGTACTACCGATACATACAGACAATATTGTAACTGTGTTATATAAACAAAAAATGAGACATAGGATCTTGAACATTGTGTTAGGAAGCCCTAAAGTAATGGACTTGGATATCAAAGAGAAATGTACGTCTCTATGCCTGAAATATATTCCTGGAAGAACTAACATTATAGGAGATTCTGAGTCATCGCTTTCAATCATACAAGTGGTCTCTGCACCCAAGACCCTTTGAAACATTTTCCAACAATGGGGACTTTCTCAAGTGGATCTGTTTGTGGCTCCTTGGCACCACAAATGTTCTCAATTGTTTGAAGAGACCAGATCCCAACGCCATAGCATTGGATGCATTTGCAAGCTCTTAGTTGAAAGGCCTAAAATATGTATTTCCCCTAAGTCTGATAATTGCTAAAACAATCCTCAAGTTTCGATGAAAAAAGGGAAATATTCTAATGACCCTTTTCTGGCCAAACCAAGCTTGCTTTCCTCGACTTCAAAAACTCATAATAGCTCAGCCAGTCCCCTGTGCAATCTGTTTGTGGTACTCCAGGACAACAGTTGTCTGCCTCTGTTCTGTGGCCTTGACAGACATTATATCCAACCAAGAAGCACATTATGGTCAACCAGGTGTGTCTGGCACCCATTTCCTTGCCACATTAGCTATGCTGTGAAGAAGAAAACAACTTCTAATTTGCCAATTCTATAGCAGTGGGCCCAGGTGTATCTAATCACATTGTCTACTTTTGGATCTTATGTATTTGACATGGAGGGCCAGAAAGGTCCATGAAGATCTTAAAGGATTGGAAGACTGCATGCAGCTTCTTGGTGTGCTGTCAAAGTCATTAGTGCTACAGGACTGCATTCATGTTAATCCTGAGACCAGACTTTGGACCACATAGTTGGGACCACTTCAAAGAGAGACTGTTCAGACATTTACACTCCACTGCCGGACATGTATAGGACTGCGATAAAATAATCTTTTATGCTGAGTATTCAAATAGTAATGTAATTGTAAAGCAAGGGTAGGCAATCCTAGTACTGGAGTGCCACAAACACATCTGGTTTTCAGTATATCCATAATGAATATGCATGAGATACTGAGCATGTACTGCCTCTAGCCTTTGCAGATATCTTCAGTGAAAATGCATGAGACATATTGTGAAAGCCAGATCTGTTTGTGGCACTCTAGGAGTGGAGTTGCGTACTCTTCTGTAAAAAGATTGTTAACATAAGGTATTTTAATACTTTTGGATAAGGAACTGTTTCTATATATCAGATAAACAAATGGAATATCTAATACAATTTGTAACAGCTGTTTCTTGTCATAAAAAAAACTTTAATGGCAGAGTTGGTATTTCTGGTCCTTGAATGTGATTTTTAGGATATCCCAGGACAAGCAGGATGAAAGTCCTCACATATGGGTGACATCATCGATGGAGCCCTATCACAGAAAACTTCTGTCAAAGTTTCTAGAAACTTTTGACTGGCACACTAAGCCCACTGAGCATGCCCAGCAAGCCATGATCCCTACAACCACAGAGATCTCCCTTCAGTCTCTTTTTTTCCGCGCTGCTTTTAGCCTCGCGTTGAAGGAGCTCTGTGAGTTTTTCTCACAATGTTTTCCTCACGGAGTAATAATATTTTCTGTCAGAAAATTCCCTTCTCGGATCTCCCTTCGACATCCAGTTCAGTGAGTACTCTTTGGAGTCTTTTTCCGTCGATTCTGAATACTTTACTTCAGTATCCGTGGGCCACCGACCGTTCCCTGGCCTAAAAATTTTTATAATGGCCATGGGATTCAAAAGATGTCCTAATTGTCCCCGGACAATGTCGATTACAGATCCACATGACATCTGTGTTCTCTGCCTGGGATCAGGCCATGATGTACGCCATGTTCCACCTGTGCCCAGATGACACCGAAGGGCAGGTGTGCCCGACTGGATAAAATGGAGGAACTTTTCAAAAAGATTACTCCATTATTATCATCATCTGTGTCGTCACCAAAGAAAATTCCTTCCTCTTTTGAAAACATCGAGGAAAGAAAAAGTCACCGACCCCATCCGATCTGGATGGGGTCGGTGACTGAAGGGAGATCTCTGTGGTTGTAGGGATCATGGCTTGCTGGGCATGCTCAGTGGGCTTAGTGTGCCAGTCAAAAGTTTCTAGAAACTTTGACAGAAGTTTTCTGTGATAGGGCTCCATCGATGATGTCACCCATATGTGAGGACTTTCATCCTGCTTGTCCTGGGATATCCTAAAAATCACATTCAAGGACCAGAAATACCAACTCTGCCATTAAAGTTTTTTTTATGACAAGAAACAGCTGTTACAAATTGTATTCCATAGCGTCCTCTTCGATATCCAGCAAAGACCATCAAGAGAAACGATGCCATCAACTCCGTTCCAGTGGGAGAATCAGTGTCCGCATCGGATTCGAAGGACATCAAGCCGATAGACACCGAGGTGCTCTCCACCGGCATCGGTGTCAGAGACTGTGCCACCATATTCTACTGTGGAAGTGCCAGTAGCGCCAGTCTTACCTTCTCCTGTGACAGTGGTCCCAGTCTCCAGGGAAGAAGTGACTTCCATGATTCGACAGGCAGTCATCGAAGCCTTACAGAAATTTCAACCGACACCGATGCAACCATCGGCACAGTCACCGAAGCCATTGATGTTTGCCCCTCTTCTCACAAGACTCGACGCCTTAATCGGTGCCTTCCCAACACCTGCGCAGATGCCATCGACAGGTCTTCCGATGCCTCCCTCAATGCCATCTATACTAAAACATCTACCGATGACTCCAGCAATACCCATTCCAGGCTCATCTGAGGGCGAAGACGAAGACTCTGATCCGTTACCAAGGCCATCGGGCTTACAAAAGTCCCGTATTCCATCGATGCCATTCCCTGGTCCATCAATGCCTTTACAGCCTGGTCCTCGGGTGATGCCTATCATTGGTTCCCATTGATGCCTTTCGGTTCCCTGTCGATGCCTTTTCTGTCTCCATCGATACCAAAGCAGATTCCAAAACAACCATCAAAATCTGCATCGATGAAAAAGAGTTCTTCCAAAGGACTCTTTAGATCCTTCTGGATCCCATTTCCAGCCACAACACAGTCCTTGGGAGGATGTTGATACTGATATGGATGACCTTGCATCTAAACCTTCTCCACCAGAAGAAAGAAGGAAGTCCCCACCAGAGGACCTTTCCTTTCAACACTTCATAAAGGAAATGGCAAATACCATTCCTTTTGAATTACTTGCTGAAGAAGATACTAGACATAAAACCCTTGAAGACCTCCAGTTTGTAGATGCACCAAAAGAGGTCATGGTGATACCCATTCATGAAGTACTCCTAGAACTTCAGCATCACCTATGGGAGCATCCCTGTTCTGTGCCAGCTGATAATAGGAGAACAGACACAACATACCTGGTCCAACATACACCAGGTTTTCAAAAACCACAATTGCCACATCATTCATTTGTTGTTGAATCAGCTCAGAAAAAAGCAAGGAAGCAGAAACCACATTCATCTGCTCCTCCAGGAAAAGAACAAAAATTTCTGGATGGAGGGAGGAAAGTGTTCAAAGGATCCATGCTTGTATCCTGTATTGCGGCATATCAGTTATATATGATGCAATATCAAAGGAACTTGTGGAAACAAATTCAGGACATAGCGGATACTCTCCCTCAGCAACAGCAAGTGTCACTCAACGCTCTTATTGACAAAGGGCTGGAGTCAGGCAAACATGAGGTATGGGCTGCATATGGCTCTTTTGAAACATCTGCCTGTCTATCAGCTGCTGGAATTAGTGCACAGAGGTGGGCTTGGCTGAAGGCCTCGGAACTCAGATTAGAAGTCCAAGAAAGGCTGGTGGATCTCCCATGCACTGGAGATAATCTCTTCATAGAAAAGATCCAAGCCACTGTCTCTCTACTTAAAGATCATCATGAGACACTCCACCAGCTCTCCAGGTTGCCATCGGACCAGCCATCCTCAGCACGGAAACCCCCAAGATGTGATACCAGAAAGCATTTCTATCGGCCTCGTAGGTACTATCCACTTACTTCTTCAACATGCCCTTTCCATCAACCTCAGAGACGACCACGTCAACTAAAACAGGCAAAAACCTAGCCACCCCCACGACCAGGACCAGCATCTGGTTTTTGAAAGAAATACCAGAGAGCAGCAGCCTCTTCAACAACCCTGATCCCAACTTGCCGGTAGGAGGTAGAATCCATTACTTCAAACACCAATGGAATCTCATCACCACAGATCAGTGGGTGTTAGCCATATTGAACAGGGGCTACCATCTAAAATCCCAAACGTTACCCCCGGATTCCCCACCCATTTCTCTTTAGTCACACAGCGTGATAACATCTCAGCTGCAGTCAGAACTCTCCACTCTGCTGACTACCAGGGCTATCGAAACCGTTCCCCAGTCTCAACACGGCAGAGGGTTCTGCTCCCGCTATTTCCTAATTCCAAAGAAAACAAGTGGTCTCCACCCCATCCTAGATCTCCGCAATCTCAAAAAATTTCTTCAAAAAGAAAAATTCCAGCTGGTCTCCCTAGGGATCATTCTTCCCTTATTGCAACAAGGAGAGTGGCTCTGTTCTTTGGAACTTCAAGAAGCCTTTGCTCACATTCCCATCTCCCCACAACATCAAAAGTATCTAAGATTCGTAGTGGGAACAAGACATTTCCAGTACAGAGTCCTTCCATTTGGACTGGCCTTAGCACCTCGCATGTTCACAAAATGCCTGGCAGTTGTGGCTGCACATCTCAGAAAAAAACAGCATTCATGTTTTTCCCTACCTAGACGACTGGCTCATCAGGAATCCATCCAAACAAGGAGCTCTCGCTGCCATGAGAAGCACCATATCCCTGTGATTTCTAATCAACTATCAGAAATCACATTTGAACCCGTCTCAACTCCTCACCTTCATCGGAGCAGACCTCAACACCACAGTCACAAAAGCTTTTCTCCCAAGCGAATCTTGCAAACTCCCTGAGCAATTGCAACTTCGCCCCTGCCCATCAATTCCTTACACTTCTGGGCCACAGGTCATCTACAGTCCACCTGATCCCTATGGCAAAGTTAGCCATGAGAAGGACTCAATGGACCGTAAAGTCTCAGTGGCTTCAAGCTGTTCAGCCACTGTCGTCCCTAGCATGGGTCACCAACCAGTTATGTCTCTCATGTCAATGGTGGACAAGCCAACCGGCTTTATGGACCAGGTTACCGTTCCAACAGCCGACGACTCAAATAACTTTAACCACAGATGTATC
The DNA here is from genome assembly GCF_901001135.1 of Rhinatrema bivittatum. Taxonomy (NCBI): domain Eukaryota; kingdom Metazoa; phylum Chordata; class Amphibia; order Gymnophiona; family Rhinatrematidae; genus Rhinatrema; species Rhinatrema bivittatum. The sequence goes on along the minus strand of NC_042615.1, from coordinate 807,802,446 downwards.
CAACTTGGGATGGGGAGCTCCCGTCAACAACATTCAGACTCAAGGTACATGGACTCCACTTGAAAGAAAATATCAAATCAACTTTTTAGAACTTCGAGCGATAAGATATGCCCTTTATGTCTTCAAAGACTGCCTCTTACATAAGACTGTTACAGACGGACAACACAGTAGCAATGTGGTACATAAATAAACAGGGAGGCACAGGCTCCTATCTGCTGTGTCAAGAAGCAGTACAGATTTAGGTCTGGGCCCTAGCGCACTCCATGCATATTAGGGCCACTTATCTAGCAGGCATACAAAATGTCCTAGCAGACAATCTCAGTCGATGTTTCCATCCCCATGAATGGTCTCTAGATCCCTGTGTAGTGAGCAAAATCTTTCAACACTGGGGTCGCACAACCATCAACCTCTTTGTGCCAAAATGAGCCACAATGTGGAAAGGTTCTGCTCCCTCCACTGCCGTCGACAAATGTTCCCCAGGGATGCCTTTGCTCGCCCCTGGAACACAGGGCTTCTATACGCATATCCTCCGATTCCGCTTATAGCCAAGACTCTCGTGAAGCTACAACAGGACAGAAGGTCAATGATCCTCATTGCCCCATACTGGCCTCGACAAGTATAGTTCCCTATACTTCTAGACCTCTCAATCAGAGAACAGATTTGCCTGGGCACAGTGTCCACCCTCATAACTCAAAACCATTTCCAACAAAGAATCTAACCCTATCAACCTTACTCGAGGAGTCCCCCAAGGCTGATCCCTCTCTCCTACACTATTCAATATCTACCTTCTCCCCCTCTGCAAACTCCTCGCTGACCTAGGCCTTACTCATTATATCTATGCAGACGATGTACAAATCATCATCCCGGTCACAGAATCTCTCCCCAAATCCCTCAAGATTTGGGATAGCTGACTCTCCTCAACCTCCTCCTCACAAATCTTAACCTGGCCCTCAACACATCCAAAACAGAACTCCTCTTCATCACCCCAGACCACCATAATCATCCTCTCCCCATATCTCTAGCAACTACGGTCCAACATGTTAGAGACTTGGGAGTCACCTTAGCTTAGACAATAATCTAAACCTAAAAAAATTCATTAATTCCATCACTAAAGAATGTTTTCACAAACTCCACATTCTAAAAAAATTAAGACCACTTCTACACCCCTATGACTTCCGCACAGTCCTCCAGGCCCTACTCTTCACAAAAATAAACTATTGCAACACCCTCCTCCTACGCCTCCCCACCTCCTCGATCAAGCCGCTCCAAAACGAGGCGGCCAGAATTCTCCCCAACTCCTGCAGAAGAGACCACATAACTCCCATACTCAGGGATCTCCACTGGCTCTCAATACACTCCAGAATCCTTCACAAGACTCTTACGATCATCCATAAAACCCTGCATACCCAAAACATCGTATGCTAGATAACGCCCTACACTATCACATTTCAAATAGACCCACGAGAACTGCCCATAAAGGAACCATCTACATCCCTCCCCCAAATCTCACCCATCACATAGCTACTAAAAAAAAGGGCCTTGGGGGATCACGTGATGAGCTGAGCCGGTGAGACGTGTTTCTCTAGGCTCCGGGACCCACTCTGCCCATCGAGGCACATCATACCGCGTTTCCCTCGGCGAATTTGATTCTGACCTTACCTCCGGACAGAGTGCATGTTGGGCACTCGATCGGTGCAAAGATCGGGGGTGGTGATGTCCGTCAAGAGCGGGAAAAAGGACAAAGAGAGACCTAAAGCACCCGACTCCAAAATGGCGGCCGTCGGCGATGGTGAGCTCATCCCCTCCCCCCCGGCATTAACGATCGCGGATATAAAGGAGGCGATTCGTGAAGCGCTAGACGAGCGGTGGTCCCAAATTACATCTCAGTTGGGGGAGGTAAGGGAACATTTAGCGACCCTTCCACCCCGGCTTGACCAGGCAGAATCGCGGATTTCAGGATTAGAAGATGGGGCAGCCGCGTGCGCCACCCTCATGGCCGCTCGAGACAAAGATATTAAGGCCCTGCAGTTCAAGGTTGACGAACTCGAGAATCGAGCGCGGCGGGACAACCTTCGATTCTTGGGTTTTAAGGAGGATGTCGAGGAGAGATCCCTATGCCAGTTGTTGTCGGACTGGCTACCTGATGTCCTGGATTTGCCACATTTGAAGGGATCGTTGGTTATTGAACGGGCCCATAGGCTTGGGGCGCAAAACTCGAGCTCAGGGCGGCCTAGACTGGTGATCGCCAAAATTTTAAACTCGGCGCACAAGTCCGAAATTTGGAGGGCCACGCGTAATAAGCCGGATTTAAAGTATCAAGGTACCCAAATTAGGGTGTTCCAGGATTTTTCAGCATCCGTCTCTGCTGCCCGGCGTGGTTTTGCTCCTATCTGTACGGCCTTACACCGTAAGGGGATAAAATTTTCCTTGATGTTCCCTGCACGTCTGAGAATTTGGCACGCGGACAAAACACCCTTGTTCGAGACCCCGGAGCTGGCGCAGGCATTTCTGGACACTCTGAATAAGTAACTCGCCTTGGCAAGTGGCGATCGAGAAGCAGAGTTCTTCATGCTTTGCCTGCTTTGCTGGGAGCGGAGGGCTGCCCCCCAGGGTTTTTGTTTTGGAGCTCCTGGGCCTTTGACTCCACGATGGACTACTGGATTTGATGTGGACTACTCCAGCTCTGATTAATACCGCGCCGATGGGACTGCATAGTAGGTCTGCAGGCTTGTCAGAGGGCTTTTTGGCCCGTTATGTTTTTTTCTCTTTTTTTTGCTCGAGTTGGCAGGTCTGGGGTTTTTTTTCTCCGACCCAGCTCTCCTGCTGGGGTGTGGTTGGACATTTGTTTTTTTTCTCTTTACTAAGGGCGCTTTTGCAGCCCGTAGCGGCCCATTTGGACAAGAGGGTTTTATTTTCTTTTTAGTTAAACTCTTATTTTATTTTCTTTAATATAGTTCCTCCTTGGACCCTTTTTTACCATTGTTGGTAGCCGTGTCCCTCCTTTTGTTGAGGATGCGGCGCTTTGGTCTGGGTTTTGTGGGGGTGACAGTTTATTGTACTCATGTGTGCTCCTTTTACCATTGTTGGTAGTCGTGCTCCTCCTTTTGTTGAGGACGCAGCGCTGTGGGGGAGACTGTATCTTGTACTCATTTTTTTTCCTATTTTACGTACTTTAATGTTTTGACAACACACTGTTTTATCACCTCTGGTACCAATGTAATACCGCTGGGTGGTTGTGTTTGGTTTTCCATGCCTGCTTCTTGTATATGCCAGTTCTCTTTTGTGGTGTATTACTGGTTTGTATGATTGCATATTATTTTATGTAAGAGTGGGTTCCCGGACTCATCAATACGGGATCCTCATGTCTTCCTTAGCAGGAGACATCAGTAGGGGATTGGATATGGGAGAGTGGGGGGGGGGAGGGCATTGGGAGAATGGGAGGGGGGGGAACTCAGGGGAGGAGTGTGGGGAAGGGGAGGGTTAAGGTGGGGAATTGGGGTGTTGGGGAGGGGGGGAGGGTGACCTGCCGGATAATATTTCAGTTTCGACGGGCGGAGGGGTTGGGCGTTAGGTGTACCTACTGTGGTTTAGCTGGATCCAGGAGAACGGTGTGGTTGGCGGTGGTGGCCCCGACTGGGAGGGCCTCTACCGCCCCTATTACTTTGACCGATTGTGACATCTTGTGTTCTATTCTGTGGTATGAGTACCTCCACTAGATTTATCTCGTGGAATGTGTGCGGCCTTCACTCTCCTATTAAACGCACCAAAGTACTTTCTCATTTGAAGAAACAGTCGCTGGCGGTGGCCTTTTTACAAGAGACCCACCTTACGGACGAGGAACACGAAAAACTTAGACGCATGTGGGTGGGGGAGGTGAAGTACGCCTCCGCCACATCTAAATCCGCGGGCGTGGCGATTCTTTTTCGTAAGCAATTCCCCATTGTCATAAACAAGGAAATAAAAGATCCCCAGGGACGCTACTTGATTTTGGTGACCGAACTTTATAATCAAACGGTAGTACTTTGTAATTTGTATGCCCCCAACACTTATGATCCTGGGTTCTATCGTAGTTTGTACGCCCATTTAATTCCATATTTGTCTGATATTCTAATTATTGGGGGGGATTTTAACACCATTAGGGATCCTCAATTGGATGCTTCTCAGAGTCGTCGGCGGGAAGCGGGAGTTGGTAGGGGCCCTGCGCTGCTGGAATCTAGCCTCCATTTAATGGACGTTTGGCGGGACCTGCACCCCACTGAGCGTGATTTTACACACCTTTCCAGGGCGCATTCTTCCTTCTCACGCATAGATTACTTTCTGGTGAGCACCCACGCCTTTCATAGGGTTGTCGAGGCGGGTATCGAGAGTATTGTGATCTCGGACCATGCCCCCGTGTGGGTTGATATGGGATTTCAATCTCCTTTCACCTCCCCCAAAATTTGGCGATACCCCTACTTTCTTGCCCAAGACGAGAAATTTACAGAGTTTCTCTTAACAAAATGGAAAGACTATACGGCCAATAACTCGCTTCACGAGTCTAACCCAGTGTTATTTTGGAGTGCGGCCAAAGCAGTGATGCGGGGTGAAATCATCTCTTATGTATCTCACCACCGGAAAACCCTTAATCAACGTATTCTGACTCTTAATGCCCAGGTGCGCCTGGCTAGAAGTCGGTTGATTCGTGCCCAATCCGAGGAGACGAGAGCGACCTATCTGTCTAAGCAGCATGCTCTTAATTCCCTTCTACATCAGAGGGCAAAGAAAAGCCTTCTTTACTATAAATTTAAACTCTATCAGTACAGTAACAAGACAGGGCGAATGATGTCTAACCTTATTAAGTCCTCGGGGGTCAGTAGATTTATCCCTGCGCTGCGTAAATCTCCAACTGCAGTGGTCAGAGACACGCCCTCTATACTGAAGGGTTTTCGTGATTTTTATTCTTCCCTATATACCTCGGAGGGGTGGAATCAGGACGCTTGCCAGCGGTTTTGTGATCAAGTGTCCCTTCCTAGCCTGACCCGGGATCAATGTACTAGGCTCAACGCTCCCATCTCAGAGGCGGAGATACGGCTGGCTATTAGAAGTTCAAAAAATTTTAAAGCCCCGGGACCGGATGGGTTCACGGCGGAGTTCTTTAAATTGTTGACGGATCAGGTGGCCAAGCCGATGTCTTTGCTGTTCTCCGCTTTGGTGGCTCAGGGAACTTTCCCGGCTCATGCGAATTTGGCCCATATCACCTTGATCCCGAAGGCTGGTAAGGACCCCCTCCTACCGGAATCTTACCGTCCGATTTCTTTACTTAATTATGATCACAAGCTGTTGGCAAAAATCTTGGCGGACAGATTGGCTGGTTTCCTTCCGGTTCTGGTGGGGGAGCATCAGGCGGGGTTTGTCCGCCACCGTTATGCGCTCAATAATATTCGGAAAATCTTGAGTGCTATGACAATGAGCCAATGGATGTCCCACTCCTACTTGACTATTAGTTTTGACGCTGAAAAAGCGTTTGATAGGGTGGAGTGGGACTACTTGTTTTATGTCTTGCGACGATTGGGTTTTGGAGGTTTCTTTCTACAGGCTATTCAACTACTTTACAGTAATCCGACGGCTTGTATAGTGGCTAATGGGGCACAATCAGACCCCTTCCCGGTGGGCAGGGGTACACGACAGGGCTGCCCTCTTTCCCCTCTCCTATTCCTTTTACAGTTAGAGCCTCTGTTACTTGCTATTAATGGGTCTCGAGAGATTCGAGGTGTTCGCATGGGCGATGACATTTTTAAGCAAGTTGCCTTTGCCGATGACCTTTTAGTCTTTATCACTAACCCTCATTCGTCCCTACCCCCCTTGCTGAGTTTGATTCAGGACTTTGGGAAGTTTTCTGGGCTGCGACTTAATAGGTCCAAATCCTTGGTATTGGCATTCCCTTGCACCCTGAGGGACACCTGGGTAGGCCCCTTCCCCTTACAGTGGGCAGGTGACGATCTCCGTTATTTAGGGGTTCATTTGCCTGGGAATCCGGAACACTTATATCAAGCCAATGTACCCCGTTTGCTTCATCAGACCCAAAACACTCTGAAAACCTGGGGGTCTCTCCCCCTTTCGGTTGCGGGGCGTGTTTCGCTTTTCAAAATGACCATCTTGCCAAAATGGCTTTACCTCCTGCAGAACGTACCTCTGTTCTTGAAACGTAAGGATTTGGCTGCCTTGGAGCGCTCCCTGCGTAAGTTCTTATGGAGGGGCGGGAAATCTAGACTTCCTTTACGGTGGCTACAAAATCCTTGGGGGATGGGTGGTTTAGGGGTGCCTGATCTTGGTCGTTATAGCTTAGCCTGCAATTTGAGGCTTATACGTAATTGGCTGATGGAGACCTCCCATTATACATCTCTATCAGTGGACCAAGCTCTTTTGCATCCTCTGGCCCCGGCCTATGTGCTGCAGGCGGGTTCCAGTCGCCTTCCCGCCATTGTGTCCCAGGCTGCATTGGTTAAGCCTCTTCGGCTTACTTGGCGGCGTACTACCCGGCTTTTACAGGTCCCCTCAACATGTGCTTACTTTTTACCCCTCAGGGGGAATGTTGAGTTCCCTGCGGGGTCTCAGTCCGTTATGTTTAAGGAATGGGTGGCCAAAGACATTACACACGTGGGACATCTGTGGACTCGTGAAGGGGAATTCATGGAGTTCGCGGCTTTTCGAGACTTGTACCATTTAAGGGCTCCCCATATGTTCCCATACTTGCAAGTCCGCCACTATGTGAATACTTTGCCGGCGGCGACTAAGGAGCTTTCCCTGTTTACTACACTAGACAGCCTTTTTCACTTTGAGCAGTCTAGGGCTCCTTCCTTATCTAGTTATTATAAATTTTTGCAGAACCGGCTCCGGATGGATGTTTGTTCCTATCTCGTAGAGAGGTGGAATAGGGATGGGGATTTTTGTCTTACAAGCCTGATTTTACGCAACTGTTTCCGGCGCATCGCCAGGATCTCAGCTAATATGTACTTTAGGGAAATGCAATTTAAATTTTTAAGTCGGGCATACATTTCTCCCCAGATGGCGTATAACTCAGCCGTAGCTGCTTCATCTTCCTGTGTTCGCTGTCCTGGGACGGTGGGCACGCTGTCCCACGCCTTTTGGTCGTGCCCGCCGGTCCGCAAATTTTGGCGTAAAATAGCAGACTATCTGGCAGATTTATTGGACGTGGCTCTGCCCTTTTCGCCCATGTGGTTTTTGTTTGGTTGCATTTCCCCCATCAGAGTTCGAGATCCTGGTGCGCGCCTTTTATTACAAAAAGCTAGTTTGGTGGGGAAAAAAACTATTTTGTTGATTTGGCGTTCCCCGGAGCCCCCATCTTTTTGGGGGTGGAGGAATCAACTACACGCCATGATGACCATGGAGAGTATGGCGGCTCGGGGTTCACTGCGGCGGCGCCACCTATTCTCCAGTATTTGGAATCCCTATCTTCAGCGACTTCCTCCTCGGGCGCGTAGCCTTGCGCTGAATGACTGAGTGGGGACTGCCGCCTCCTCCTCGGACTTGCTTATGGATCCAGACAAGTTGCCCGGCCACTCCGTCTGTCTTCAATATTATGGACTATACGGTATTTCAGGGGGGATGGGTTGGGGGGGAAGGGGTGGGGGGAATTTGGGGGGGGGGGGAGAAAAGTTGTATCTGTTTGTTGGTTTGACTAACCTTTGGAGGGCTCAGGAACAACCCTCTTTGTTCTGTATTTTTGTGCAAAACCAATAAAAATTGGTAAACATAAAAAAAAAAAGGGCCTTGTCCAACGCTGGACCAACTATTTGGAATTCCATGCCCCCACACCTGTGCCAAGAACACTGGGCACAAACCTTTAAAAAACCTAAAAACTTGGCTTTTTTCACAAGCCTTCCCTTAACCCCCACACCATCCAACGCACAGTTCCTTCCATAGCCCCCTAGATCCCCCCCCCACACCCTTTCTATCCCTTAACTATACACCCTCCTCCTGGAATTCACCCAAGTAATTGCCCCTCAATTTCCTCATTTTGAACATACTGTACATATTGTAAATTTGGTTCTTATCTGTAAATACTGTACATAAACCGGTGCGATATGTATCCTATACAGGAACAGTGGTATATAAAAGTTAAAAATAAATAAATAAATACATTTATTTTTCATATCATCTTATCTTGTTAAATAATGTGTTAATCCTCTTTGCTGTAACCATTCCTCTCCGGTTTCCTGACTCTGCTACGCTAGCCCTCTCTCCCCAATTTAGCTTCCTTATGTTAATTGTAACTTCTTTTTCTTTTTTCCAAAGTTATTGGTTACCCTCGTTTAATGTAAACCCATGTGATATTCCCTTGAATGTCAGTATAGAAAAGTTTTAAATAAATAAATAAAATAAATAATATAAACCAAGGCAGGTTATGCCATCTGAACCTACAAAGCCTTGCCTTGATAGCTTCGATGTTGAAAGCTTGATCGTATGACCGCTCAGTCTTTCAACTCAAGTCTCTCAGATTCTCGTAGCTTCACAAAAGCCCTCCACATGTAAATCTTACTGTTCCAAGTGGACTAGATTTACCAACTGATGCACTCAAAAAGGTATCAACCCTTTCTCCTGTCCCACTCCATCTCTATTAGACTATGCCACCTCTCAGATTCTAGTCTCCAGATTGCTTCTGTGTGTGTACATCTAAGTGCCATTGTGGTACATCACAAGGGTATAGGGGATGCCCCAATAACAGCACAACCCCTAGTGAGTCAATTTATGAGGGGCTTACTTCAACTTAAGCCTCCCATTTGACCACCGGTTATGGAATGGGACCGTAACCCGGCGTAGAGATGTGAATCGGAACTGAAATCCGAACCGATTCTGGTTCCGATTCACATCTATAGAGATGTGAATCGGAACTGAAATCTGAACAGATTCTGGTTCCGATTCACATCTCTATAGTAGTTCTTGCAATGCTCATGCGATCTCAGTTTGAGCCTTTGCAGTCCTGTGATGTAAAATTTCTTACATGGAAAGCCCTTTTCCTAGTAGCCATTACATCTGCTAGGAGAGTCAGTGAGTTACAAGCCCTTGTCACATACTCCCCCTACACAAGGTTCCTGCATGACCGAATGGTTCTCTGCACTCATCCCAAATTTCTGCCTAAAGTGGTAACAGATTTTCACCTTAACCAATCCATTGTCTTACCCACTTTCTTTCCAAGGCCTCACTGTCACCAGGGCAAGAGAATTTTGCACACCTTGGACTGTAAACGTGCACTTGCTTTTTACCTAGACCGTACTACAGTCCATAGGAAGTCCACCCAACTCTTTGTTTCTTTTGATAAAAACAAACCAGGAGTTGCAAACAAACTCTCTCCATCTGGCTCGCAGACTGTATCGCATTCTGCTATGAAAAAGCAGGCCTTTCTCTCCAGGGGCGAGTAAAAGCGCACTCAGGGCTATGTCAACATCCATAGCACACTACTGTTCTGTACCTATCGCAGACATCTGTAAAGCTGCAACTTGGAGTTCTCTGCATCCATTTGCAGCTCATTACTGCTTGGATAAAGAAAGAAGACAAGACTCTGCCTTTGGACAATCTGTCTTGCAAAACCTATTTCCAGTGTAATGCCCAACTCCTTCCACAACCGCCTGCTGTGATTCAGGCTGCCTCATCTTAATCAATGGCACCTCAGTTGTGCCTGTTGCACGGGTTATGTGCCATTGACCTATTACAGGATGAGCCAGCCTATAGCTTGCTAACCACCCACACGCGAGGACTATCATACTGCTTGTCCTGGGATAAAGCAGACTTGCTTACCTGTAACAGGTGTTATCCCAGGACAGCAGGATTTAGTCCTCATGAAACCCACCCCGTGGAGTTGGGTCCATTGCCATTTTATTGTTTTATTTTTTCGCTTGCACTTATTGCTACAAACAAGTCTGAAGGGAGACCCCTCTGGCTGCAGGGATCATGGCATGCTGGGCATGCTCAGTGGGCTCAGTGTGCCAGTCAAAAGTTTCTAGAAACGTTGACAGAAGTTTTGCGTGATAGGGCTCCATCAATGATGTCACCCATAGGTGAGGACTATATCCTGCTGTCCTGGGATAACACCTGTTACAGGTAAGCAACTCTGCTATATCTGCAACAAATGTGCATGAGTTATATTTGCATACAATGGACATAGATTTGCATGCAGGCTATAGATATCCTGAAAACCAGTCCTGTTTATGGCACTCCACTCTTTCTTAGGCTCCTCTATAAGATATTCACAGACTTGTTCATGTTTTCAGTAGCAGGCTGAGCCAGAACTGGGTCTGGATCAGGAACAGGTTTGGCAGTTGTTGGAGCATCTCCTTCAGATGCAAGTTCAGGCATGACCCTCAATGTGGCTGGTACTCAAGTAAACTCCCTCTGGAGACAAGTGTAGAGGGAAGGTATCTGCAAGGTCTTCAGTTGGATCTAGTGCCTCCCAAGGGTCAGAGAGCTGCAGTCCCTCTAGGCACTGTCTCCGCAGGAGGTGTCCCCCACCCCCTTGGGTATAGGGTCAGATACAGAGTCCTTGGTAACTGTAGTCTTCATAGGACTTACATACTGGAATGTTTGAATGATCTGCATATTCTGTTTCATTCAGCCAATAACTCCAGCTATTTAGTGACCACAGCTAGAATCAAAGCTGCTTTCTATTGGCAAAGCTTGCACAATTGTAGGCCTCCTGCGTAAGCAAAAGGTACCAAAAGAGCTTGTAACATTGCTAGGAGTGTCTCCTACAGCAACTGGTTTTGGCATAGCACCTCCTAGAGCCAAGAGTGAAGGTAGGCCTGGATTTGTCAATAGGCACACTAGGACTGTGCCTACTGCTAGAAATCTGGGGTCAGCAGGTTAGTTAGACTGCTCACCTCTATCCCCATTAACCCCAATGCCCCCTGGTCTGCCCTCAGTGTCCTCATCCTATTCTTAATCAATGCCCATTCCATCACCAAGAAAATTCCCATCCTCCATGACCTATTATTAGACAATCGACCAGATGTTCTCTGTATCACTGAATCTTGGCTCAAAAGCACTGATGCTGTTCTCCTCAACCAACTCCCCAAAGCAATAGACAACATCTATTCCATACCCAGACCAAAAAGAAAAGGCGGTGGTCTGCTTTTCCTAGGACTAAAAAAATTCAAATTCTCAACCCAACTGCTCGACCTCCCCCCCCCCTTCAAAACAAGCCTATTCAAATCCTCTTCTAACCGCCCCCCCCCCCCCCCCCGGCTACTCCAACACAACCTATCTCCATTAATTGAAGCCATATCTAACAACATTAACATGGACATACCTGCAATCATCCCAGGAAACTTCAATCTCCACCTAGACACGACACTCTCTCCAACCTGTGAGCTCCTCCTCAACACTATGTCTGCAATTGGTTTTAAACAAATAATCAACACCCTCCTCCGCATTTGACACCATCAACCACGAAACACTATTAAACAGACTGAAAGAAATCGGACTATGCGACACCACACTTAAATGGTTCAAATCATATCTCACAGACAGAACATTCAAAATAAGAATAAATATAACAGAATCCTCCCAAATACCCCTCCCACACAGCATCCCACAAGGCTCATCCCTTTCATCCACTCTCTTCAACATATATCTCCTTCCCCTCTGCAAGTTCCTGTCAGAATCAGACCTCTCATACTATGTCTATGCGGATGACCTACAAATCGTACACCCCCTGAATAAAATCCTCGAAACCACACTAAAAATCTGGGACAAACATCTAGCTAAAATAACTCAGCTACTCTCACAACTGTCTCTCTCTCTCAACCAAAACAAGACCGAAACCTTGTATCTAACAAACAACCACACCACACCTCTCTCCCTCGACTCCGCACCAACCCACACGGAGACCCAACTCACCCTCTCAGTAAAAAACCTAGGCGTAGTACTTGACAACGAACTGAGCCTCAAACAACACATCAACTCAGTGATAAAAGACGGATTCTTCAAACTACAAATCCTAAAATGACTCAAACCGCTTCTCCACTCCCAAGATTATCTAACCATCCTCCAGTCTCTACTCTTCTCCAAGCTCGACTACTGCAACACTCTCCTCAGCCTTCCAGCTTTCACCCTCAGACCAATGCAGTTACTACAAAACGCTGCCACAAAATCCCTCACAAACAGCAAAAGATCCGACCACATCTCACCCATTCTCAAGGACCTACACTGGCTACCTATCAACTACAGAATTCAATACAAAACCTTAACACTTATCCACAAAAAACTGAACAATGACAAGATGGTCTGGCTAAACACATCCCTCCACCTCTACACCCCCCAAAGGAGTCTCCGGTCCACCAAATCCAGGCTTCCTCAGGAAACGCGCCCTATCAGTAGCTGGACCCACCCTATGGAACTCTCTTCCACCACAACTCAGAACCGAACCCTCGTCTCAAACCTTCAAAAATCATCTCAAGTCATGGCTCTTCCAGAAAGCCTTCCCTCCAGAGACCTAGCCCTACCCCACCGACAACCACTGGATTTCCATCTACCCGCCACATGAATCCAAACTAATATTCGCAGACAGAAACAACATCATCAAGCCCATTATATCCAGATGGTCTCTCACCCTCGATGTTATTTACAAATGTCTCAGTAATTTCCTCAGTTTCTCTATTAATTCATATTTGCACCTTTCTGTTAATTTAGGTTAAACTTAAAGTTAAAGAAATTAAGTTATAATGTTTGTTTAATTTCAACTAAGTTATCATGTTTAAGTCCTCAAGCCATCAGGTAACTATGGCACTTTGTAAAAATGAGTTCCATGTAGAAAATTGTTATAAAATGATATACAGATGGTACCTCACCCCAGATAAAATCCATAGGATATATCCGACTGCCTCGGATTCCTGTTGGCGCAACTGTGGAAGTAGAGGTACTTATTTCCATATCTGGTGGGCCTGTCCGAAAATCCAAACCCTTTGGGAACTCCTCTTTGCCTGGCTGAGTGACCTGTTCCGTGTGCCTGTTCAGGTTTCCGCCATAACGGCACTGCTGCATGTGTTCCCAGATACCCTTCATAAAAACCAGCAGCGCTTCTGTTCTCATACTTTTATAGCTGCTCGTACTTTGATAGCAGCAAAGTGGAAAACAGAACAGGTACCGCAGCTGTCGGAGGTCATAGATAAATTACATTTATATTACCGTTTGGCCTCCTTAACAGCTACTAAATACGGGAGAATGTCCTCCTTTTTTGCATCATGGAAACCGTTTGTGGAATATATTTCTCAAATGTAATCTGTTGTTAGATTAAGAGATTAGCTGATCCTTGACAACTGGGGTGGGAGTGGATCCTTACCTTTTGTATTTTAATGTGCCTTCAAAGTACCTTGTCTTTCTTTTTACATACAATTATATGGGGTATGAGATTATTTTGGTATGTGAGTAAGAAATCATCATTTATCCTGGGGGATTCTGTAGCAGAGCGACTAGAGCTCCACTACACTGAGGAGGGTGGGGGAGGGAGGGGGGAATTGGGGATTTATTCTGTATTCATATTGCTATTGTAATAGCTTTGTTATATTGAAAGTTAATAAAATTATTAATTTAAAAAAAAATGAGTTCCATGTTAAGTTTCTAAGTTATTCTATAAAAGTAAGCAGCCCATGTCTTATTTGCCCTTTCAGTTTCATGTAAACCGAAGTGATATCTTGATCAAATGTCGGTATATAAAAGCAAATAAGTAAATAAAATAAATAAATAGTTGAAGATTAGCTGCCTGCTACCTGTGCTGAATCTCAGCAAAGTGGCCCTCTGCTTCCTGATCCTGTTTCTCTCCCAGGTGACCTGCAGAGAACAAGAGGGGAGGGGGGAAACCTGGAGCAGGCATAGCAGAGAGAGAGAAAAAAAAAGTTACCCTGCTTCCTAATCAAGCACCTCCCAGTCATTCAGGGACAGGAGGGGAGAGGGTGAACCTGGAGCAGACTGAGCAAAGGGATGAGGCGAAAGGTTGGGGGATGAGAGAGGATCAACTAGTGCAGAATATTAGCATATAAAGCTTCAATTTCTAAAGTGACAAGAAGCAATTCAAAAGCTATTCCCAAGAACAAAGGCAAACTTTCTAACACAGAAGAATCTCTTACATATGACAGAACCTCTGAAATAAAAAGTCTTGAAAACGTAAACCACAGGAAAAAAAGTAATTCCAAAAGAGACCTCATCAAAAAAAGAATAATTGTAAATGCCAGGGGTTGCAGTGATTGGTGGATTTGGGGTTATAGTTTCAATACTAGTATCCTGGAGAATTTGACATTAAAATAAATACATTTCTTCTCTGTTAGAAAGCTCCCAGCTTGGCCTACACCAATGAGGATTCAAGCCTTTTCCAAACAGGATGATTCTGATAATTGAGGTCAAACCTTGATATATCTAAAAATTCAACCCCAAATGCTTACATAAAAGTTACAATACATAATATCAATTTATCAAAATGTTTTATTATAACTTAACTTTAAGTGTTAATAACCAAAACTGACCATCTATGACCCTAACCAACAATCCACCTTAGCACACCAAGCATACCAATGAGCTCAACTCATACCCACAAACAACCTTGCAGTCATGGTTATTAACTCTTAATTTAAAGTTAAGATATAATAAAACTTTTTGATACATTGATATTATACATTGCTACTTTTATGTAAGTATTTGAGGTTGAACTTTTAGATTTATTTTTGTACTCAGTTCACCTCAATTGTTGTATGCCAGGTGTCTCTTTATCACAATAATGCCACCCTTAGCCTCAGGATTTATCACAATATCTTCATCCTGGTACAAAAGAAAGGTTCTGTAACTCCCCAGTCTTGTACAGACATTTCTTGTAATAGAAATTGTTTAAATGTGTATATATGCATCCAAAGGTCTTTGATTCTGTGGGAAAGGTGAGATAGTGAGTGAAATAAATAATATTTTCAGGAGAGAGCAAAATGCAAGTGACGAATGAATGTATGAAAAGCACTGTAAAACTGAAATTAATCAATATATACTCCTACTCAGTACAGATAATTTATACTAGATAATGTACAATTAAAAATTATAGATCACCAATTATTGTAGCCCTGTTGGGAGTGAATCCATGGAACATTCCAAATTCCCAGGCTGAGACCATAATGTTCTGCTCGTGTTGCCAGTAGGTCTATCCTAATGAAAAAAGGAGAAGAGACTCAGAATGTGGCCAGTATGGAAAGCATAACAATCACTCTTAAGCTTAGAAATGATGGCAGGAAAGAGCCAAATACACCATGCACTTATCCCCAAGCCTTATGGTAACCCATAAAAATTGCTTTTGGAAGCAAAAATTGTAATAGTTAGGAAATGGAAAGGATGTTTGGGTCCAGCATATGTGGAGTGGGTGTCTAAAGTGGGATAGATGATGGACATACATTTGAGCCCCTGTAACACAATGGATGCAATCAAAGATTCTGAAGTTATGAAGTTTAATAGCTGTAAATGAAAGGAGATCCTAAAATTGCCCCTTACTAGTGAGGTAAATATGTCTAAAGCCACACAGCCTTGATGTCAGATAGGAGGTGTAATGTATTTTCTGACAGCAATTTTTGGTCCTAAAATCTCATCTCATCTGTAGTATTTTAGTAGCCCTTCCCTGAACTGCCTCTACTCTTTCTATATCTTTTTGGAGGTATGGCCTCCAGATCTGTGCCCTACTCAAAATGAGATCTCAGCAATGTTGATTGTGATATTTAAATGCTAGAGAAACATTTTTCCTTGTATGAAACATCTCCAGGAAAACTATTGAATACTAAAAGTGGAGGGAGAGTAGTCTGAATTGGGTTATGAGATTCAGTTGTACCTCACCTCTGCCATTGAGCTCAGGGATGCCAGCCATGAGTCATTTCCAAGCCCAGAGAGGACTGCATCCACAGCTGAGGGGCACACAGGGTGTGACCTCCCCAGCCTGTGTCTCCTGCAGGGAGCCCTCACCTGAGTCCAACTTTGCTGGGAACTCATTCACTTGCATCAAGTGATGCCCTGTGAGGGTAGCTGATGGCTCCAGTCTCAGACCTTCCCCAAGGCTTCAAGTAGAAGAGTAATGGACACTCAGTGGGTTGCCTCAGCACCAAGCTTCCCTCCACAATTATACAGGGTGTGAATTCTTCTATATATACCACCATAGAGAGGTAAGCAGTTGGCTCAGGGTGAGCCAAAATAGGTTTTGCAATCACTTGAGAATTATCACTGAAAGATGACAGAAAAAATGATGAATCTAAACTGAACATGAATTTACTTTCTTTCATTCACAGTCCTTGTCAGAAAGATTGCTTACATAACAGAAGACATAAACAAAGCTTTTAATCTGCATACTTAAATTACTTTGCAAATTACTTCTCAAAGTTTCTAAGTTTATACCCAGTTGAGACTTCCAGAGGTCAATATTCAAAGTTGGCCATTTAAGTAAGCTGGCCAGACAAAACTTATCCGGCTAAGTTACAATGTATATTCAGCAGCATGGTGAGGCCACTGAACTTACACATAAATATGCGACTTCACCAAATAAGTCTACCCAGCTAAGCTTAGACTTGCTCTATGGGGCATCTAAACTTAGACGTACACTTATATGCTTAACACCTTGAGCAGAAAATAGCATCGGAGACCTCGGCATGCCGCGAACGGAGCGCATCCCGCGGCCCACGCTCCGTTCACGGCGAAGATGAAGGCCCGGGCGCACCGATCGCGGAACACGAGGGCCTTCCATTTTCGCCGCGAACAGCATGGTGGGCCTTCATCTTCTCCGTGAATGGAGCATGTGCCATGGGACACACTCCGTTTGCAGCATGCCAGGGTCTCCTCTGCAATTTTTGCCTGTCCCGTGATGGCCGCTATCCTTCCAGTTTTGAATAGTCTTCCAGTAAGGGAGGAAATCGGCGAGGTGAGGGAGGAAATCTGTGGGAAGTAGGAATTCTGCGCAAAATCTGCATTCCGCAGTAGCGCTGAATTCCCCCAGGAATACCTCTTGTAGCTGGTGTTGTGACATGGCCGCTGCATGACGTGTTTGAGCCTCCAATGCGACCAGAGAGCTGCCTGCGCCATCTATCGGCAGGCTGGAGAACATGCGCGAACACTGACGGACACACTACCAAGCCCGATATATTATGGATTATTTTTCACTCTGGAATTCATTGCCAGAGGATGTGGTTACAGTAGTTAGTGTAACTGGGTTTAAAATTTTTAAATTGGTTCTTAATTTATTCTTAATTGATATTTTTTATGTACACCTGAATTCTTATTGACTGTAAAGCTTGTTGCTGATTTATTGTTTATTGTAAACCGAGGTGATGTTATTAACGTGCCGCGGTATATAAAAAATCACGAAATAAATAAATAAAAAAGGTTTGGATATGTTCCTAGAGGAAAAATCCATAAACTACTATTACGGTAATTAAAAAGCAATAGTAACTTGTGATTTACTTAATGTTTGAGTACTTGCCAGGAACTTTTGACTTGAATTGGCCACTGTTGGAAACAGGATACTGGGCTTGATGGACCCTTGGTCTGACAAAGTATGGCATATCTTATGTTCTAGGGCCTGATGTAATATGTGCAGCTTTACACCTTTTCAAAGATAAGATTGTTACTGTTTGAGTGCTGGCAGTTAGGATTGATTTGTTTATGGGAAGTACTTGAGATGGTTTTCATGGGTAATGATTCAGATGGACTGAACCAAATCACGATGAACCTAGAAGATGTGGTAGGCCTGATTGACAAACAAGATTAGTAAATCACCTGGACCGGATGGTATACACCCCAGGGTTCTGAAGGAACTAAAAAAATGAAATTTCAGACCTATTAGTAAAAATTTGTAACCTATCATTAAAATCATCCATTGTACCTGAAGACTGGAGGATAGCTAATGTAACCCCAATATTTAAAAAGGGTTCCAGGGGTGATCCGGGAAACTACAGAGAACGGTTAGCCTGACTTCAGTGGCAGGAAAAATAGTGGAAAGTGTTCTAAACATCAAAATCACAGAACATATAAAAGACATGGTTTAATGGAACAAAGTCAGCATGGCTTTACCCAAGGCATGTCTTGCCTCACAAATCTGCTTCACATTTTTGAAGGAGTTAATAAACATGTGGATAAAGGTGAACCGGTAGATGTAGTGTACTTGGATTTTCAGAAGGCGTTTGACAAAGTTCCTCATGAGAGGCTTCTAGGAAAAGTAAAAAGTCATGGGAAAAGTGGTGATGTCCTTTCGTGGATTACAAACTGGCTAAAAGACAGGAAACAGAGAGTAGGATTAAATGGACAATTTTCTCAGGGGAAGGGAGTGGTCAGTGGAGTGCCTCAGGGATCTGTATTAGGACCCTTACTTTTCAATATATTTATAAATGATCTGGAAGGAAATATGTCGAGTGAGGTAATCAAATTTGCAGATGATACAAAATTGTTCAGAGTAGTTAAATCACAAGCAGATTGTGATAAATTGCAGGAAGACCTTGTGAGACTGAAAAATTGGGCATCGAAATGGCAGATGAAATTTAATGTGGATAAGTGCAAGGTGATGCATCAGGGAAAAATAACCCATGCTATAGTTACATAATATTAGGTTCCATATTAGGTGCTACAACCCAAGAAAGAGATCTAGGCGTCATAGTGGATAACACATTGAAATCGTCGGTTCAGTGTGCTGCGGCAGTCAAAAAAGCAAACCGAATGTTGGGAATTATTAGAAAGGGAATGGTGAATAAAACAGAAAATGTCATAATGCCTCTGTATCGCTCAATGGTAAGACCGCACCTTGAATACGGTGTACAATTCTGGTACAGAGAAGGACGACTAAAATGATAAGGGGAATGGAACAGCTCCCCTATGAGGAAAGACTAAAGAGGTTAGGACATTTCAGCTTGGAGAAGAGATGGCTGAGGGGGGATATGATAGAGGTGTTTAAAATCATGAGAGGTCTAGAACGGGTAGATGTGAATCGGTTATTTACTCTTTCAGATATTAGAAAGACTAGGGGGCACTCCATGAAGTTAGCATGTGGCACATTTAAAACTAATTGGAGAAAGTTCTTTTTCACTCAACGCACAATTAAACACTGGAATTTGTTGCCAGAGGATGTGGTTAGTGCAGTTAATATAGCTGTGTTTAAAAAAGGATTGGATAAGTTCTTGGAGGAGAAGTCCATTACCTGCTATTAATTAGGTTGACAGCCACTGCTATTACTAGCAACAGTAACGTGGAATAGACTTAGTTTTTGGGTACTTGCCAGGTTCTTGTGGCCTGGATTGGCCTCTGTTGGAAACAGGATGCTGGGCTTGAGGGACCCTTGGTCTGACCCAGTATGGCATATCTTATGTTCTTATATTATAATGGTAATTCCATTTATTCATGGCTTTCTGAGGGTCAAGCTCACACCCAGCACACATTACAAAAAATGTAATTCCATATGGGTTCCAAGTGGGGTTTTTTTGCAAGATTTTCTGGTTGGCACCACAGCAGTGCATGTAAATATAATATGCATGTTGTAAGTGATATTTTGCCTCTGAAGACAGTACTTTTGAATGTTCTTTTTTCATGTAAAATCTGTTATAAATGCATAATTGAATAGTGTGTGTGTGCATCTGTAGAGGGTGTGTGTGTGTGTGCATCTGTAGAGGGTGCGTGTGTGTGTGTGTGCATCTGTAGAGGGTGTGTGTGTGTGTGTGTGTGTGTGTGTGTGTGTGTGTGTGGGTGTGCGCGCGTGAAAGGCCTAACTTTGACCATGGGTTCTGTTTGTGGGGGAGGTATCAGTTTTCAAAAATAATTTTTTTGATGGGTGCTGGACAGAAACTGAATGATGTGGAAGCTGGGGTGGGAGGAGGGGGGCAGCACAGTAATTGATCACACAGGGCAGCATAAAAGCTAGCATCAGCCCTGGCAGAATTAAAAATGGTACACAGAAGGGTGAACAAAATGATAAAGGGGATGGAACAGCTCCCCTATGAGGAAAGACTAAAGAGGTTAGGACTCTTCAGCTGGGAGAAGAGATGGCTGAGGGGAGATATGAAAGAGGTCTATAAAATAATGAGTGGAATGGAACGAGTAAACGTTAATCAGTTATTTACTCTTTCAAACAGTACAAAGGCCAAGGGACACACAGTGAAGTTACTGGGTAATACATTTAAAACAAGTAAGAGAAAATATTGTTAACTCAAACCATAATTAAGCTCTGGAATTCATTGCCAGAGGATGTGGTGAAAGCTATTAGTTTAGCTGCGTTTAAAAAAACATTATGGACAAGTTCCTGGAGGAAAGGTCCATTAACAATTATTAAGGTAAAGTTGCAGAAATCCACTGCTTATTCTTGGGATAAGCAGCTTGGAATCTTATCTACCCCTTGGAATCCTGCCAGGTACTTTTAACCTGGCTTGGCCACTGTTGGAAACAGGATAGTGGGCTTGATGGTGCTTTGGTCTGACTCGTTATAGCAAATTTTATGTTCTTATAATTTTGAAACAAAACAATATTTTTTCTCCTGCACATCCCTAACTGCAGAGTTTGAACTAATGCATACAAGTTTGATTATTGCCCCCTAAATGGTAGATTTTAAAAAGTGTTGCTTGCACAAAAACAGCCCTAAACACACGAGCAACATGAATTTTAAGAAGCCAGGAAGTACATGCATACATTAAGAATAAGGAGGCAGATGGTCTTGACGAGGTGGAGAGAGAGAGAGACTCTCCCACTGTAAGAGGGGCACTTTCAACACAGGGTGAGTTGGGGGAGGGGCGGTGTTACATTGAAACTGAGCATATTTCTGCTCGTATGCCCAATACTCACATTTTTGGGCGCACGTGCGCTCCTTTTAAAATGTACTTGCAAGTGTATTAATCACAGACACAGGATGGCAGAAAATTCTTAGTACATTGGATTCTAAAGACGTTTTCTTCTGATAAAGAAAGTCTGCACTAGAAGTCTCAGAGGTAATAAGTATAATAAATGCAATATATGCAGATTATCAGTTTTATTTATATTCATTTTCTCATATTTTTATTTATTTATTTATTTGCAGTTTTTTTATATACCGACATTTGTTTAGTAACCTCACATCGGTTCACAGATAACAGAAACATTGCAGCAGTGCGAACTAGAACATATGCAACAGTGCTTTACAAAAAACATTTACAATAATCAATAAACTTTAAATAAACTTGTTAATGAAAATATGCAATGAAAATATACTTTATAATAAACATTTACAGTAATCAATAAATATTATAATAAACTTGTTAACTTGTCATATGTAAGAAAGCTTTCTGCCTAGGAATATGAATGAGAAAAAAATTCATGTTCAGTTTATATTCAACCTTTATTTTTTTGTCTTTCAGTGCTAATTTTTAAGAGACTAGGAAACATATTTTGTCTCACCCTAAGTTAGCTGCTTATCTCTTTCTGGTGGTATATATAGAGGAGTATACATTACCTTTCACTCGTGGAAGGAAGCTTGGTGCTGAGGCAACCCACTGAGTGTCCATCACTCTTCCTCTGAAGCCTTGGGTAAGGTCTGAGATTGGAGCCATCAGCTGCCCTCACAGGGCACTATATTTATTTATTTATTTTTAATTTTTCTATACCAAAGTTCCTGTAAGAATACAAATCACACCGGTTTACAATGTAACTACAAAAATTTGCTAAGGAGTGTTACATAGAACAGTGAGGCAATTAAATAAGGAACGAGTTATAAATTAACCTATCGTAACAGCAACTTGTTATAACGTATAGCTTAACAATAACATATCGTAACTATAACATAACAGATTGTATAACTCAACATATTGTCTTAGTTTGTAACAAACACCTTTGCTGGGAACTCATTCACTTGATGCAAGTGAATGAGTTCCCAGCAAAGGTGGACTCAGGTGAGGGCTCCCTGCAGGAGACACAGGCTGGGGAGGTCATGCCCCTCAGCTGTGGATGCAGTCCTCTCTGGGCTTGGAAATGACTCATGGCTGGCATCCCTGAGCTCAATGGCAGAGGTGATGTACAACTGAATCTCATAACCCAATTCAGACTACTCTCCCTCCACTTTTAAATACAATGAATCATTTTTCACATTGTAATTATAATCTGACATTGCAAGATATAATCTTTCATCCAGTGTGATGATTGCCAAGGTAAAAAGCAGGGGTAAACCGTGTTTCAGTCAATACAATCAGTATTCCTAAGCATTAGAATCATACATATTCCACTTAAAATTCATATTTCTATTTAAAATTTGCTGAGGAAGAAAGATGCATCTGAAGGATACATTGTGAAGTTAAGTGTAAAACATTGATAAGACAGGCAAAGAGAGAATTTGAAATTAAGTTGGCCATAGAGGCAAAAACTCGTAATAAAAACTTTTAAAAATATATCCGAAGCAAGAAACCTGTGAGGGAGTCCGTTGGACCATTAGCTGACTGAGGGGTTAAAGGGGCTCTTAGGGAAGATAAGGCCATTGCAGAAAGACTAAATGAATTCTTTGATTCCGTGTTTACTAATGAGGATGTTGGGGGGATACCAGTTCCGGAGATGGTTTTCAGGGGTGATGAGTCAGACCAACTGAACGAAATCACTGTGAACCTGGAAGATGTAGTAGGTCAGATTGACAAACTAAAGAGTACCAAATCACCTGGACCGGATGGTATGCATCCTAGGGTACTGAAGGAACTAAAAAATGAAATTTCTGATCTACTAGTTAAAATTCGAATTTCTCTACCTTCTTACAAATGCATGCTTATTTCAGCTCATAAACATGGCCGGATTTAAAGTGTGGACACCCTTAGTCAAGAGTGGGAGGGTTTCCCCTTGGTGCACCTCAATAATTAGAGGTAGGAGTGTTGTCCACCCTCCCTCTCAGAAGTCATCAGAAGTGTGAGCAGATCAAACTCCCCATTGCCCCAGTCCAGATCTTCCTTCTCCCAATGTTCCCCCTCACCTCTGCCATTGGTCCTATAGAGTGGACCCAGCCCTGGTCCCGCAGTAGAACCAACTTCAGCAGGAAAGCTCAGCCTGGGGCATGCAAGGCTTCGTGCATTGACAAGCCCTGTGCTGAAATGCAAACTCCGCCCTGCCCCTCCCCATAGAATATACAAATCAGATTCCAGACAGAATGGCTTGTTCCACCAGGCAATGGTGGAACAAGCCATTTACGCATATAAACCCATATTTCCACTGTGTAAATGGCTTTGAAATAAGAGACAGGCTTAAAGAGTCGCAATAAACTCGGAGTACAGAATTGCCAGGCGTGCAAATTGCTGTTCAAATGGTTACTGCTACTACTTTTCCAATGTTATTCCCCAGAAAGTGGTCATCGTAAACAGATAACTTTTAAAGAACATTTATGATTCTCTGATGTACAAAACATTAGTAAATGAATACAGAGAGGATAGAAGTTTTGTTTATTCCCGCCTTCTAATTAACATAATCCTTATGCTCTTTTCTTTTTGGACAGACAGAAATAAGTTTAAGTTAAGTTGTAAGAGCCTTCTTCCTTTGTCTTTCTATGTTAACTGTGCATCTGTTTCAGGAGGCTTTAACTATGCAGTGGCATTTGTCTCACCCTAAGTTACCTGCTTATCTCATTCTGGTGCTATATATAGAGGAGTATGCACTCCCTTCCGTTTGTGGAGGGAAGCTTGGTGCTGAGGCAACCCACTGAGTGTCCATCACTCTTCCTCTGAAGCCCTGGGGAAGGTCTGAGACTGGAGCCATCAGCTGCCCTCACAGGGCATCACTTGATGCAAGTGAATGAGTTCCCAGCAAAGGTGGACTCAGGTGAGGGCTCCCTGCAGGAGACACAGGCTGGGGAGGTCACACCCTGTGTGCCCCTCAGCTATGGATGCAGTCCTCTCTGGGCTTGGAAATGACTCATGGCTGGCATCCCTGAGCTCAATGGCAGAGGTGAGGTACAACTGAATCTCATAACCCAATTCAGACTACTCTCCTTCCACTTTTATCTACAATTAATCCTTTTTCACATTGTAATTAGAATCTAACATTGCAAGATATAACCTTTCATCCAGTGTGATGATTGCCATGGTAAAAAGCAGGGGTAAACCTTGTTTCAGTCAATACAATCAGTATTCCTAAGCATTAGAATCATACGTATCCCACTTAAAATTCATATTTCTATTTAAAATTTGCTGAGGAAGAAGGATCCATCTGAAGAAAATAGGATAAAACATAAGCATTGTGAAGATAAGACAGGCAAAGAGAGAATTTGAAATGAAGTTGGCCTTAGAGACAAAAACTCATAATAAACACTTTTTAAAATATATCCAAAGCAAGAAACCTGTGAGGGAGTCCGTTGGACCATTAGATGACTGAGGGGTTAAAGGGGATCTTAGGGAAGATAAGGCCATTGCAGAAAGACTAAATTAATTCTTCGCTTCCATGTTTACTAATGAGGATGTTAGGGAGATACCTGTTCCGGAGATGGTTTTAGGGGTGATGAGTCAGACGAACTGAACGAAATCACTGTGAACCTGGAAGATGTAGTAGGCCAGATTGACAAACTAAAGAGTACCAAATCACCTGGACCAGATGGAATGCATCCTAGGGTACTGAAGGAAGTAAAAAATGAAATTTCTGATCTACTAGTTAAAATTCTAATTTCTCTGCCTTCTTACAAATGCATGCTTATTTCAGCTCATAAACATGGCCGGATTTAAAATGTGGACACCCTTAGTCAAGAGTGGGAGGGTTTCCCCTTGGTGCACCTCAATAATTAGAGGTGGGAGTGTTGTCCACCCTCCCTCTCAGAAGTCATCAGAAGTGTGAGCAGATCAAACTCCCCATTGCCTCAGTCCAGATCTTCCTTCTCCCAATGTTCCCCCTCACCTCTGCCATTGGTCCTATAGAGTGGACCCAGCCCTGATCCCGCAGCAGAACCAACTTCAGCAGGAAAGCTCAGCCTGGGGCATGCAAGGCTTCGTGCATTGACAAGCCCTGTGCTGAAATGCAAACTCTGTCCAGCCCCTCCCCATAGGACATTACAAATCAGATTCCAGAGAGAATTTTATGCATAAAACGCAGGCAATGGTGGAACAGCCATTTATGCATATAAACCCATATTTCCACACATTGATTATTGTAATAGCCTATATATTGGCTTACCTAAGATTGTAATTCACTCGATCCAACTTATCGATCCTGTCGATAAGTTGGAGTTAGAGTTGTTTCTTCTTCTAAACGCTTTGATAGGATTTCTCCTGTGTTATGTAGACTCAATTGGCTACCTGTTCATGAGCGCATAATATTTAAGATACCTATGATAGTGTTTAAACTGCATGCCTCTGATTCAACCGTCTGGTTTAATGCGCTCTTACGAATCTATAATCCCGTTAGATCCCTAAGATCCTCACAATTGAACTTATTGGAGATCCCCTCAGTTCGACAGGCACGACTCTTTAATACTAGAGAAATGTCCTTTTCTATAGCGGCTCCAGTCCAATGGAACCTCATCCCTTTTGAAATCCGTGCGTTGCAAGATGTTAAAAAATTTAAGATTTCATTTAAGAGTTATTTGCTTACTCGCGCATTTAATATTGTACAACACAATGTGAATGTCTTTAATATGTTAAAGTGAACTCATGGAGTGTTGTTTGTTGAATCTCCCTGTTGGATCTACCATAAGGAATGTTACTCAGTGAATCTCCTTGTAGGGATAAGTCTCTAATCTTAGATTTTTTGATAACTTGATATGGTTTCTATGAAACCTTACACATTTGATTGTGTTATTTGTGTTTTCGTTTTTATCATTATGTATGTATATTATGTATATCGCCTAGGCCTTTTAGTGTTAGGCGATTAATAAATGTTATTAAATGAAATGGCTTTGAAATAAGAAACAGGCTTAAAGAGTCGCAATAAACTCGGAGAACAGAATTGCCAGGCGTGCAAATTGCTGTTCAAATGGTTACTGCTACTACTTTTCCAATATTATTCCCCAGAAAGTGGTCATCGTAAACAGATAACTTTTAAAGAACATTTATTATTCTCAGATGTACAAAACATTAGTAAATGAATATAGAGAGGATAGAAGTTTTGTTTATTCCCGCCTTCTAATTAACATAATCCTTATGCTCTTTTCTTTTTGGACAGACAGAAATAAGTTTAAGTTCAGTTTTAAGAGCCTTCTTCCTTTGTCTTTCTATGTTAACTGTGCATCTGTTTCAGGAGGCTTTAACTATGCAGTAGCATTTGTCTCACCCTAACTTACCTGCTTATCTCTTTCTGGTGGTATATATAGAGGAGTATGCACTCCCTTTCACTTGTGGAGGGAAGCTTGGTAGTGAGGCAACCCACTGAGTGTCCATCACTCTTCTTCTGAAGCCTTGGGGAAGGTCTGAGACTGGAGCCATCAGCTGCCCTCACAGGGCATCACTTGATGCAAGTGAATGAGTTCCCAGCAAAGGTGGACCTCAGGTGAGGGCTCCCTGCAGGAGACACAGGCTGGGGAGGTCACACCCTGTGTGCCCCTCAGCTATGGATGCAGTCCTCTCTGGGCTTGGAAATGACTCATGGCTGGCATCCCTGAGCTCAATAGGCAGAGGTGAGGTACAACTGAATCTCATAACCCAATTCAGACTACTCTCCTTCCACTTTTAGCTCCTTTCCAACCTCTTAGGTGGCACAGAAATGTTGAATAGTTTTTCTGGAGATATTGCTTATAAGGGAAAACCTCTCTCTTACCTAGGAATAATACAATGCATTATTAGTATTTTATTTATTACTATTATTATTCATTGTTCTATGCATTCCATTCAATGTTTATTGATTTCTGATTATTGTTTATTGTTCTATGTACATCATATCTATGGTAATTCCAAATCTGGTTATATGTAAACTGAAGCGATATGTACCAGTACATGATCTTCGGTATATATAAAGTCTTAAATAAATAAAATAAATAGTAATATCACATCTGAAGTATAGCACCCAAATCTGGAAACCATGCCTCCAAAAACACATCAAGTAGAGGCAAGCCAGAGAGTCTGCACCCAAAACCCTGTGAGATGAGACTCAGGAACCTAAACTTTCATACCCTAGAGGAGAGGACAGATAAAGGGGATATCACAGAGGCACTCAGAGGGTGATTTTCAAAAGTCTTTTATAGGGGTAACCAGCTATTTGCCCTCCTAGATCTGCTGCCTGAAATTGAGCAGAGTTGTTCCTTGGGGCGGATTAGGGCAGGGAATACCACAATGTGCCTCATTTGGGATCTGCAAAACGAAGCACATTCTTTGGCAGGGAAACAGTTTCTGCGGAAGAAGCAGGTTCCCATCGCTGCAGGTACTTCTTGCCTCCGCAGTGCTGCTGGAGAGGATGCAGACTGCAGGATGGTGAGCGTTGCTGGCTGTGGATAATGGTTTATTTAGTACTGATCTGGTTTCCTTTTGTAGATATTCTTTTAAGATTCATTTTGTTGATAGGGCCAGTGTTTTCCTTTGTGACGGGTTTGGTTTTTGTTGTCCTGTTGGGATGGGGGGTGTTCTGGGTGTCCTGTTGCTGATTATCGAGGACAATAATGAAAGCCATTTCCAGGGGGAAGGCTTTGTTTTAGTTGCAGAAATGGCTGTTTGATTATTGCCCACCCCCTATGGGGGTAAAAGGACGCGTGCAGCTCAACAACTTGCACAATCTTACCCGCATCTCTGGCAGCGATCCCAGGGCAGGCGTAGGTCGGGGGAAGCCACTCTATCCAACACTACACACACATTACTGTGCCTAAAAAATGTACTCGTGCAAAAAGCAGACACAAATTTGTGTAGGTAGTTTTAGGTTTTATTTTCTTTCCTTTAGTGCTAGCGAAAACTGCCCAGCGGTGCTCAGCTTGTGTGATCCATCACAGCTATAAACTTTAAAATGGAGCAAAAGTGAAAATGATGAATATTTGCTTTATTTTGTCAAGTAATTAACAGAAAGCACACAGGAGGGACCTCTTTAAAACTACACTGACACTAGATGCAGAGGAAGATTAAGAAGCACCAGTTCCAGTACAGATCCCTGGGGCACTGCATTATTTACAGTCCTCCACTGAGAGAACTGACCCGTTAGTCTTACTCTCTATTCCTGTCTTTTATTAGTTCTCAGTTCTCAACAGTCAAGGGTGGGTCACGTGCACCCACAAAAAGGTAAATTTAAAAAAATAGGATGCACCCATGTTATAATATGCGTTCGTCGCCACGCACCTGTTATAAAATCCGATACCCATTTGCACGCACAGAGGGGGGGGGGGGATTTTATTTAAAAGCGAGCAGTGACGCTATCGGGCCTTCCCCAGTTCCCTTACCCCCTTTTTTCTCTCTCTGCCTCAACCCCTAACCTCCCCAACTCTCCTAAATATTTTTCGTTTTGAAACTTACCTGCTCTCACCAGCAGACATAAGTTCCGCGCACCGGCCCTCGCCCCGGCCCTCCCCCAGCCCGCCCCCTTTTTAATAACCCGGCCCTTCCGTGCATACCGGGAGATACACACGTGGCCGGGCTGCCTGGAAAAAGCGCACAGCCCGGCCACGCACACATCTCCCGGTATTTGCACGCGCCGGGGATTTAAAATCGATGCGTCAGATCTCAGGCTCACACTATCAGGGCTGCCTGACACCAGAGGAAGAGGACTGCAGCCACCATGGTTCCCATCTCACAGCGGCCAAAGGAGAAGACTTCAGCAAACCCCATCCAGCAGCGGCTGAAGAAGACGTCCTGTGTATGTGTGTTTGGGGGAATCGCGTGTGCATGTGCTCCTATCTGTGTGTATCTCTGTGTGTGTGCATGCTTGTGCCTGTGTCTAGGAGCCTGAGTTACAGGGCTTTGCAAGCAGAGTATATTAACGAAAAGTACCAGCATTGATTGGGTTGTCTGGTTCACAAATGATGTACATTTTCAAAAACAAACAAAAGTGGAAAAGATAAATAGTCTTTAATATATTAACAAATTAAGAGAAGAGCCTTTTATGTGTGAGTCTGTGTATGTGGGAGTTTTTGTTTATGTGCCTGTATGTCTGTAGCGGAAGTACTGTGTGTGTATGGGAGCTTGTGAACGTGTAGGAGGCGGGTGCGTGTGTGTGTATATATGTGTGTGTCTATGAAAGGGCTTTGCAGACAAATCATATTCTCTTTATGCAGTGCCTTCCACTGTTCCAGGCACCATCTTGTGGCCACAGACAGACAGACATGACAATGTGACTGCCCAACCAACACAAAACTACTGTATGTGTGTGTGTGTATATATATATTTATATATATATATATATATATATATATATATATATTTATATATAATATATGCCACCTAAATGAAATACTGACTAGGTGGTTTATTCTTTTGAGGGACACAATAATCAGAGCAAATCTTCCTGCATAGTTTTGCTTAGATTATTGCAGCAAACCCAGTGGGTAAAAGCAACCTGCGAAGCTTGGCAGATCTCAGGTAATTAAATTATCTACCCCACCATGGTTTGCATTTTGCCAATGCATCTTATTGTTTTGCAACCTTTTGTTTGGTTGTTTGCAGAGGAAGGCAGGCTAGAAACTCAAACAGGTAAATAAATCATTCTGCACATACTTTTCCTTAGAGAATTGATGCAAATTACTCAGGGACTGCAGGAAAGTTCTGCCCCAGATTTCTGAGCCGTTTAAGTTCTCAGAATAAACCAGAGTTTATAAAGCTCCTTTTATTTCTCAAAATTAATTGGATTTTATTACATTTAGAATGTTAAATGCAATGGCTCTCAGCGTTACATTGAAATTTTACTCATTCAGCAATTATCACCCATAAGAAAAATATACATTCATGTGCTATATGAAAATGAATAAGGCATTAGCATTTCAAACTAACAAACATGCAGTTTGCAAAGGTAAGACAACTTAACTATCCTAGCATTATTATTAATAACAATAATATCAATAATCATTGAACAGTCCACATCTTACAAATATAAAGATTCTCTGGAAAATCAGATCCTGATCAGTCTTCTTAGCTGTAACCAGCAAAAGTCCAGAAACTTTTATTGTGGCCAGCACGGAGGTCAGCTTTCTGTCTTTAAGAGAAGAACAGCGCCAATCCAGCAAAGTGAGGCTGAAGTGCAATGATAGGAGCCCACTGGTCTCTAGTGATGAGCGTTGGCCTCTTTATTCTCATCTTTTAAAAGGCACAAATTTGCATTTCTCAGTTTAATCCATGCAAACAGCAGGGCTGCAAGATCAGCAATATGACTGGTTCAAGACACATTGTCTTTTTTTTTTTTTAATGGCCCAGATTGAAGCTGTACATGAGGATGCAGGCACTGGTTGGTTCAACTATCATCCTATCTGTAAAATGTTTCAGATGCAGACATTTGCAGCAGCATAATTCTTAATTACTGCAAGGTAAACAGTGCTCTTTCTTAGGGCAGGCAGTCATAGACCCAGAATCCACTGGATTTCTCTCTGCGCCCCTTCTTAGCATCCTGAAGTTCTTTAAAAGATTTTTTTGGGCCCGTTATTCCTACAGGACTTTGCAAGCACCCAGGTTGTTTTGACCATTGCCGCCTCAAATATCTTAAAGCTATAAATAATGTGCAAGCAGCATACACTTAAAAGGAAACTACAGAAGAGGTGGTGACAGGAGCCTTTAAGCAGGTAGACTCTGGAGAAATATGGAAAAGCTGGCGGTTGCATGGAACAGCCTCCCAGAGATGTTACAGGCAAAAACGTTAATGGAATTCCAGAAAAGATAAGTACAGAGGATCCCCAGCTGTGAGGTAATGAAAGAAAAGCCAGAGATCAGTTGGGGTTTATAGCACTGGATAAGGAAGAAACTGGGCAGACAAAGACAGCCTTATGGTCCTTATCTGCATCCTGTTCTATGTTTCCTATTCTTTAAAGAGATGAGAAATGCTCTGGTCAATATTTTCATAATTTATTGTGCTGATCCAATCGATACTTTGAGTCCTGATAATGAAAAGGGAAGGGTCTAAGGGATGCATTCTAATATAGTATGCATGCTCCAAACACCATAAAGCAGAACATTGCACTTGATAGAGATTTTCACACACACACACACACGGACTCTGTATCAAATGCATTATGCCTATATAGAGACATCTTTTATAGGGGGGGGGCAGGCAAACTAGGAATAAACAGTGTATATATGGGGATTGGTTGAGTTCCTCACAAAAATGAAAATCTTTAGTACAGGGACTGTAATGGTACCTTCAAGACAAAATCACAGAACATATAGAAAGAAATGGTTTAAATGGGACACAGGCAGCATGGATTTACCCAAGGCAAGTCTTGCCTCACAAATCTGCTTCACTTTTTTGAAGGGGTTAATAAACATGTGGATAAAGGTGAACTGGTAGATGCAGTGTATTTGGATTTTCAGAAGGCTTCTGACAAAGTTCCTCATGAGAGGCTTCTAGGAAAAATAAAGTCATGGGATAGGAGGCGGTGTCCTTTTGTGAATTACAAAAGACAGGAAATAGAGTAGGATTAAATGGACAATTTTCTCAGTGGAGGGAAATGGGCAGTGGAGTGCCTCAGGGATCTGTAAATGATCTAGAAAAGAATATGATGAGTGAGGTAATCATATTTGCAGATGATATAAAATTATTCAAAGTAGTTAATTCACAAGTGGATTTTGAACAATTGCAGGAGGACCTTGTGAGACTGGAAAATTGGGCATCCAAATGGCAGATGAAATTTAATGTGGACAAGTGCAAGATGATGCATATAGGGAAAAATAACCCATGCTGTAGTTACACAATGATGGGTTCCATATTAGGAGCTACCACCCAGGAAAAAGATCTGGGCATCACAGTGGATAATACATTGACATTGTTGATTCTGTGTGCTGCAGCAGTCAAAAAAGCAAACAGAATGTTAGGAATTATTAGGAAGGGAATGGTGAAAAAA
The DNA here is from genome assembly GCF_901001135.1 of Rhinatrema bivittatum. NCBI lineage: Eukaryota > Metazoa > Chordata > Amphibia > Gymnophiona > Rhinatrematidae > Rhinatrema > Rhinatrema bivittatum. The sequence goes on along the minus strand of NC_042615.1, from coordinate 807,770,534 downwards.
ACAGAACATGTCATAATGCCTCTGTATCGCTCCATGGTGAGACCACACCTGGAATACTGTGTACAATTCTGGTCGCCGCATCTCAAAAAAGATATAGATGCACTGGAAAAGGTATAGATCAGGGTGACCAAAATGATAAAGGGGGTAGAACAGCTCCTTGATAAAATCATGAGAGTTCTAAAATGGGTAAATATGAATTGATTATTTACACTTTCAGATAATAGAAGGACTGTTTTAATAAATTGAGGCTTTTAAAAGGTTTGAAACCTATGCTATCTACATACAATTTTAGGTATGTTTTACAAATGCTGGTGTTTTCATGGCTTGATTACTGTAATTCTACAATGTTGGGACTCCCAAAATCCACGATATGTCCCCTTCAGATAATTCAGAATGTAGCAGCCAGGATACTGACCAATACTAAAAAATATGACCACATTACGCCAGTCTTGAAATCATTACACTGGCTTCCATTGGAATACAGAATTAAACACAAAACCCTCTGTATGATTCACAAGATCATATACGGTGAAAAAACAGACTGGCTGAATGCGACTATTAAGCTCCATGTACCTCAACGGGAGTTAAGATCAACTAATAAAGGATTATTAACGATACCTACTGTTAGATTGGCACATTTGAGTGAAGTACGAGAAAGGGCTATTTCTGTTGCGGGTCCGAAACTCTGGAACAGTTTGCCATTAGAACTGAGACTGCAGGTCAATCTAAAGAAGTTTAAGAAAGACTTAAAAACATGGTGCTTTTCACAAGCGTACGGAAGTAACACTCAGATTGATATTTGTCTGCAGTCTTTCAATTGATTTTCTTTTATATTCTTATTTATATTAATGATAATTTTATGTTTTTTAATAATTTTACTATTTTATCTTTTAACTGATTTTATTGTTTTATTTTGTTCTTAATTGATTGTAAACCATAAAGATGGAACTTCGTGTTCCGGGTAACGGTATATAAAAACTGCATAAATAAATAAACTATGGGGCACTCCATAAAGTTAGCAAGTAGCACATTGAAAACAAATCAGAGAAAATTCTTTTTCACTCAACACACAGTTCAGCTCTAGAATTTGTCAAATGATGTGGTTATGGCAGTTAGTGTAGCTAGGTTTAAAAAAAGGTTTGGATAAGTTCCTGGAGAAGAAGTCCATTAGCTGTTATTAATCAAGTCGACTTAGGAAATAGTCACTGCTATTACTGGCATCAGTAGCATGGGATCTACTTAATGTTTGGGTAATTGCCAGGTTCTTATAACCTGGATTGGCCACTGTTGGAAACAGGATGCTGGATTTGATGGACTGACCCAGTTTGGCAACTTCTTATGTTCTTATGTCCCTTAGGGAGAGATGCAAAGAGATGTCAAAGAGAGATCAGATCTTGCAGTGAGCCTGGCTCACCTGCATACTGCTTTCACTGTATCCACCTGATAAAAATCAGTGAGAAGGAGAGGAGACTCGCATGCGATTTGCAACATGAGAGCCAGTCCCCTAGCCAGGATCTCCAAATACTGAGGTATTGAAGAATTAGTAAAAGACAAAATGCATAAGGGAGTTTTGCCCACACAGATTATCAGTTCATCCTCTGGAAAATAACCTAAATGAAAAATACTAGAGATACATAAAGCATCAAACCAAAGATCCCGCAGAGAAGACGTGCATGAAGTGCCTGTGACCCAGTGATTTAACTCAATGCATGGCTGCCCAAATGATTTGGGATGAACAGAGCACTTAATTTTTCCGTGTTTTATGTTCTGCCTTCTTGATGTATTTTTCTGGATGAGCTGAAATAAATCCCACTCAAGTCAATGAGGTAAGCCAGTGAGGTGGCTAAAGCTAGGATTTTTGTTCTGGGGGTAGCACACAGGAACTTTGTTTTTGTCAGGGTATCACTTGCCACCAAGTACTTCAGTAAACACTCTGGGGTAGATTTTAAAAGATACGCACAATTCCTGGCACGCACACACATGGACGTGCTGATTTTATAACATGCGAGCTCATGTTATAAATGACGCGTGACAACACAAATTGGGCCTTCCCCAGGTCCCTAACGCCCTGTCTAATCTTCCTTCCCCTTCCCCTCTCCTCCCCAACCCCTATACTAACTACAAGTAGCTTTTTTTTTTTTTTTTTGCAGAAGTAAGCTACATGCGGGCTTCCCCAGGACAGCGGCTAATGGCCGCTGTATCTACTGGCCTCCATCCCACCCCTCCCTGCCCAGACCATGTCCCCTCTCCGCGTGGCTGGCCCTTTTGAAAATGTGTGCGGAGCATGCAGGGTCCAGCCACACACATAAGTACCGATTTTTACGTGCTCCGGGCATTTAAAATTCGGTCGTTATTGCACTGAATAATTGACACTGTGTTAAATCTTTTATGTTTATGTGAAAATGCCTGTATTTTTGTAAAGGCTACCAAAACTCCCTTGCATGGTCACATAATTTATTTGAGCAAGGTTTCAGAAAGACCTAACCCATGCCCTCAAAGAAAGCAGGAATTGGGATAGGGTGGTAGATGTCCTATCCACTCTGCTCCACACCTAACTGGTAAACAGCCCTTTTGAAAAGACTAGCTTTGTATGCTAATACAATTAATTAAGCTACATATACAAACAACCAATGCTTTTGAACAGAATAATTAGCAGAGATGTTAGCTTGGAATTGAAAAACCAAGAACATTTCTCTTAAACAAAAGCTAAAAAATATTAACAATGTTGCGCTCAGGGGTGGACCCCTGGCCTGTGGTAGTGCGGAGACCACCCACAGGGGGCGGAGCATGAGAGGAAACAGAGGCAGTGTTGATCTTCACCACTGGAAGCCCGTGGTCCCCCCCGGGAGGAGCCCTTAGGGACCCGGGCCACTGGGACTGAGGTGGGCCTCGTAGGATCTCCTGGGAGTATCAGAGTGCGGCGTGCCCACAGAGGCAGGAAGAGCGCTATCAGGTTCGAGGCTAGGAACAGGTTGGACATAGGAGAACCAGAAGAGTGTTGGTGATGGCAAGGCTAGGAACAGAGCCAGAATCAAGCAAGGTCAGGTGAGCAAGGTCAAAGTCCAGGAATCAGTCCGAGGAGTGGTCAACAAAGCAAGGGTCAAGATCCAGAGGTCAGACAAGGTCAAGAACAAGCTGGGGTCTTTGGCAGGCAGCAGGCAGGCAGATGAGTCAGGAACAAGCTGGGGTCTTTGGCAGGCGGCAGGCAGACGAGTCAGGAACAAGCTGGGGTCTTTGGCAGGCGGCAGGCAGACGAGTCAGGAACAAGCTAGGGTCTTTACCAGAAAGCAGTCTGAGATAAGACCAGGAAGACGAACAACGAAGACAGGAACAAGCAGGCAGGGAAGCAGGTACAAGCAGGAATGGAACTGGAACAGAAGGATCCTGGAATGAGACTAGGAACAAGCAAGCAGGAACACGAGCAAGGGAAATCTCAGGAACAAACCGACCCAATTGCCAAGGCAAGAAAGTGAGGACAGGAACTTCCTTTTAACATCCCTTCAATCAGGGTGCGCCATGGAACTAGGACCCGCCCTTGAGCTGGTCCGCACGCGCGTAGGGGCATGGCTGACTGTTGAGACGCTGAGGCCCAGCGTGAGGCCTGGCATGCGAGTGAAGGCCCGGTGACCACCGCCATGGAACGCCGGGGCCTAGCCGGGCTTGCGAGAGCCGCAAGGGAGACAGGACCAGGACCAACTGGGTGACCCCAAAACTGAGCAGTCCCACGGGTGGGACGACCGCGGGTAGGGCACGTAACAGTACCCCACCCCTTCTAGGCCTCCCCCTACGCGGCTGGGGTTTCTCAGGATTTAGTCTATGGAAAGTTTTCAGGAGATTATTGTCAAGGATATTCTGAGAGGGATCCCATGAGTTCTTCTCGGCCCCATAGCCCTCTCAGATGAGGAGATACTCCCATACACCCAGACGTCATCAGACATCTAGGACTTCCCTTATCTGCAGAGAAGTGTCAGGTTCTGCCAAGATGCGTGGAGCTGGAGGGTCTTTGCGAGAGGGCCAGGACAAAACAAGCGGCTTCAGGAGGGACACGTGAAAAGTGTTATGGATGCCCATGGGCCGGGGTAGCTGGAGCTGATAGGAAACAGCCCCCACTCTTCTGATGACTGGGAAAGGACAGATATATTTTGGGGTCAGCTGATGGGATGGAAGTCAGAGACGAATATGGCGGGCACTTAGCCAAACTTTCTGGCCAGGTCTGAAGAGTGGAGCAGGTCTTCGATGAAGATCTGAAGTGCACTTGGCCCATTCAGCAACCTGCGAGAGACATTCTCTTACTTGAGTCCATACTTGGCGAATGGTTTGAGCCATGGATTGTGCTGCAGGAGACGGAACCGTAACAGGAACAGGCAGACGGGGCTGCCTTCCGAAGACTGAGAAGGGAGACACATTGGTGGCTGCTGCGAGATGAGTGTTATGAGACAGCTTAGCCCAAGGGAGGAGATCTGACCAATCATTTTGTTGATCATTGACGTATGAGCGTAGGAACGCTTTCAAGGTCTGATTTGTCCTCTCGGCCTGCCCATTGGCTTGAGAATGGTAGGCTGAGGTATAACAATTAAATATTGAATTCTGACATGGCGGCAAACTGTGGTCCCCGATCGGAGACAATCTCCTTGGAGAGCCCATGAAGTTGGAAGATATTTTTCAGAAACAACTTTGCAAGTTCCAGGGCTGACGGGAGGCCCGGTAACAGGATAAAGTGCCCCATTTTTGAAAAGTGGTCGATTATGACCCAAATTACCATATTGCCTTGTGAGGGAGGAAGATCCATGATGAAATCAGTTGAAATACTGGACCAGTGAGTGGTTGTAACAACCCCCAGGGCTTTCCTGTGGGCGGCTTTTGTTGTGCGCAGGTGGGACAGGAGTCCACATATGTTAGAGAGTCCTGGACCATAGTGGGCCACCAGTAGTGGCGTCGCAACATCTCCAGTGTCCTGGCACGGCCCGGATGGCTGGCTGGCTAGTTTCAAATCATGGGCCCATTGTAAGACCCGTTCACGGAGTCGATGAGGAACTACTGTCTTCCTGACTGGGGCAATAGTGGTCGCTGCTAAGGTTATACAGGCGGGATCAATAATATAGCTAGGATTTTCTGGTAAGTCTTCGGGTTCGAAGGAACGGGACAGCATGTCAGCTCACTGATTTTTGGAACCGGGGAGGAAACAGAGATTAAAATCAAATCTCTCGAAGCATAGGGCCCAGCGGGCCTGCTGGGGATTTAGCAGCTGGGCCTCCTTGAGGTGTTCTAAGTTCTTGTAATCCATGAATATAGTGAATTTATACTGCATCTCTTCCAACCAGGGGCGCCATTGTTGAAGGGCTAACTTCACTGCCAATAGTTCACGATCGCGCACTGTGTATCATTGTTCCGTGGGCGTGAACTTGTATAAAATAGGAGCATGGAGTTAATTTGCCTGTGGACGAGTGCTGGCTCAAGACAGCCTCGGCTCCGATAGCAGAGGCATCTACTTCCACTATGAATGGATGCTATTTGGTTGATTTGAAAGGAGTTTCCTGTACTGCATCCCCTTGCTTATCTCCAGATTTTGTAGTTAAAAGACTTTAGTGAGAGTTTGGGTAATTTATTTTTTGTCCTGCCTATGGTGAGGTCCGGCTCTAGTCTGGTGAGGGACAAGCCCTGGATCCAGAGACCAGATGTAGGAAAATCTGTGAGCTCCTCCTCCTGCAAGTGAGGGATTGCAGTGAAGTTTCACCTCAGAGGACGTTTTGGGCCTTAGAAAGTGTTTTCCTTTATTTGGTTTGTGAGGTTTAGTGCCAGCTCTCCTCACAGTTGCTGCTGGGCTATATTAGCTTATTATTCCAGCAACAGACCTTTCCCCAAAGAGAGGTCACATTAGGAGGAGTCCGAGGAGCAGAGGCAAGATCTTTTGCAGACCCCCATCTGGATCTGCACCCTTGGGGACACAGGATGGTGATGAGCTGGACGCATGTGGCCCTCACATACAATTTTTGAGACTAACGGAAATTCCCTGCCCAACTGGGATATCTTATTTTACTCCCCGAGGGATAAGCTTGAGCTTAGGGCCTTGTATTAAGGACACCTGCACAGAGGAAAGGAAGAAGGGTCTGCACTGTAAATACCCATTAGGAGTAGAGATGTAAAGTAACAGTTATCTACTTGATGGGACCTTTATTTATTTCTGACCAATCACAGTAAAGTTAATTTTAACACCCCATCTGTATCCTGTCTGTTCCCTGCACCACTACCACCGATAGCCAGCACAGTAGCACAAAACAATTGGAATTTCACGTTACCACCTGGGTCTTGAAGATCATCCTCCCCCCCCCCCCCCCAAATAGAAAAGATCTATACCTTGGGACAAGCAAAGAGGGGAAAACAAGCCCCACCTATAAATATCTTTATGGCCCTTTGGGACACTTCCAACCCACCAAAAAAGGGTTACCTTTGCATTCACACTCCTAGGCAGAAAGCTTTCTTACATACGAGAAGATGGATATAAACTAAGCTTAAAATCCACATACTTCACTACTATACTTAACACTCACTTCAAGAAGTCCTATGTTCATAGCCAGATGAGACGTAAACTGTCTCTAGATCAGCAGAAAAACTCTTTAGGGTCAAATAATACACAACTATCCTGTGCCTACAGCTAATGCATGCACCGGTAGCTATTCGAAAGAGCCGGGTGCATAGGTTAAAGCATTAGGTAACTAGATCTGCAGAAATGAACATTTGCCACTTCATTAATGTTTTGTGTTGTTTTGGATGGAAAATGAGACAAAACAGTAAAATAAATATTGTTGATAAATTCATGTCATTTTATAAGGTCAGCACACCTCCTAGGAAAGATTTAGTAGGCTGATCGCACAGTCCTAATGGCTTCTGGGAAAGAAAATCCATGATAAGTAAGTTATGTGTAACCTGCAAGATCTGAGCAATGAGCTGGAGCTCCAAGAATACAAAAATGATGTTAATCAGTGAAAAGAATTCCAACAGCTTGAAAGTATTTACTGAAGGAGAGAAGCTAGAACAAATCTAAGAATATAAATATCTAGGCAGCTGGCTCACAGAAGATGGAAAATATTTAACAGAAGTAAACAGAAAAAAACTGGGAAAGCTAAAAATGATTTTTGATGTTGTAAGGAAGAACTTAGTTTAAAAGTTAAAGAAAAGCCTTCAGAGCGTGTTCATCTTCCCAGGGGTAGGCAATGGCAGAGGAACATGGACTCATAGGGGTACATTTTTAAAAAAGCGCGAGCGCGTACTTCTGTTCGCACACCAGGCGCAAACAAAAGTACGCCAGATTTCAATAGATACGCGCGTAGCTGCACGTATCTTTTAAAATCCGGGGTCGGCGCGCAAGGGGGTGCACATTTGCGCGCTGCCCGTTCCCTCCGAGGCCGCTCTGAAATCGAAGCGGCCTCAGAGGGAACTTTCCTTCCGCCTCCCCCCACCTTCCCCTCCCTTCCCCTATCTAACCCACCCCCCTAGCCCTACCTAAATCCCCCTCCTAAACTTTATCCAGGAAGTTACGCCTGCCTCCGGGCAGTCTTAACTTGCACGCGCCAAATGTCTGCTGTCGGGGCACTTGGCCACTCCCCCAGACCGCCACCATACCCCCAAACATGCTCCAAGCAGACACCACGCCCCCTAGCCACGCCCCCAAACTGCCCCTTTTTGCCGGGGCTTGCGCGCACCTCCGAGCCTATGCAAAATAGGCTCGGCACGCGCAGGGGCAGATTTCCTCAGGTTACGCGCATAACCTTTGAAAATCTGCCCAATAGTAAAGGGATTACAGAGGAAAAAAAATGGAGGCTTTTGGTATGTGTAACATGAATATTTTCTGGAAGGACATGACCTCAAATGGAAGGGTGCATGAGATGGTGGGAGGTGGAAGATCTCTGACCCAATATCCGGTCAAAAGGGTAATGAGATTTGCTGGTCATGTACTCTGAGGTCCTATCGGCAATTTAGTATAAGAAGGTGGAGCCGAGGGGAAAACAAGAGAGGAAATCACAGTGCAGACTGGAAAGCTGACCAAGACCTGGAAACATGGAGGAAAGCTGAGGATAGACATGTAGAGACCTCGTGGGGGTTCTCCCCTGGTGCTCCTGGCCTAGAGTGAGGAGCAAATCGTGTAGGTGAGAGGAATGTACCATTTTATCACTGCACATCTAGTTTGCTGCAATGCTAGTTTCTTTCTTGCATAGAAGCAAGTGATCACCCCCTCATTTAGTTTTCCACTTCTGGTTTGGATTGGACAAGAAGGGTCTGATTTCTTTTTTAGTTCCTATATCATTGCCCAGTAATGAGTACAACCCTGTGCTGAGTAGGTCAGGCAGTGAGAAAACCACACCCAGTTGTTAGGAGGTAGATCTCAAAGTTTTGAGTACTTTTGTGAATTTATTTAGGAGGAAGTTTCTCTTCACTCTTTCTGCCCATGACAGAGAAGAGGAGAAGGATTTTCCCCCTCCCCACTGCCTGTCACACAGAAACCTGCCTGAAGATTCCCACCTCTCCAGTCGAGCTGCCACCCCTCCAGCACCTTTCTTATGGCTGATGGAATATTGCACGAGAGCTATCCGTCACCCGCATCCTAATCTTGATCCCATCTAGAACTCCTGCCTTAGCCAGGTCCCATTAGTGTGCCAGCAGGGAGAGGTAAGAGTCCATGGCATTTGTGCTGGTCCAGGTATCGCTGGTAAAATGCAAACTACTCTTAGCTACGTGGGCCCGCATGTGACTACAGCACCGGTTATACAGGGCGAGGATGACCTGCCTACTAAATGTAGTCCTGGAGGGCACTTTGTAAATGGGGGATAAGAGGTGCAGCAGATGCTTAGAGCCCAAGCTCTTTGCTACCTGCAGGGTCAGGTCATCCACGGCCATCAGTTGACGATTATCCTCATTGCCTCTTTAGAGCCTGGCTGCCTCGGGCCCCGCCACAATGATTATAGGCCAAGAGGCAGGGGGGCAACCCACCATTTCTTCGAAATGGGTTGGCACTGCAGATGCATAGCAAGGGGCTGCGGAATTGCAACCTAATTCATGGAAGAGGCTATTTGACCAGCTTGAGGAAAAAGTCTTCCCATTTTCAACCTCTTTCCTCTGGCTTGTACTTTGAATGGTTGTAACACGTTCCCAGTACTGGCTGATGTTATACAGCACACGGTGAACTAGATATATGTATTCTGCTAAAAGCTGTGGTTATAATGCAATATCTACAAAGATTATAGTCTGACAAGCACAATTCTGATTGCATAAGGCCACTTATGAGCAGGACCCAGCAAACAAAAGACTTCAGGGGTGGAGTACAAATCAGTGCAAGGGTTTCATTCATCTGTTCCACTTTTGCATCGCACTTCGCTTTCCTTTGTATTCTCTAAATCAGATAAGGTTTGTATAGGCGCAATCCTATTTTCTTTCAGGCTGATTCAGAAAAACGCACGGGAGAGCGGGCGAGCACCCACTTTCCCGGCGCGCGATTCAGGAGGGTGGCCTATGCAAATTAGGGCCCACGGTAAAAGGAGGGGCTAGGGACACTAGCGCGTCCCTAGCCCCTCCTTTTTGGACAAGAGCGGCGGCTGTCAGCGGGTTTGACGGCTGCTGCTCAATTTTGCCAGCGTCGGTTCTCAAACCTGCTGACAGCCATAGGTTCGGAAAATGGACGCCAGTTTTTACTGCTTTTCTGTGCACTTCCCTGGCCCCGGCAGGCGTTAATTTCTGAAAGTAAAATATGTGGCTTGGCTGCACATTTTACTTTCTGTATCGCGCGGGAATAACTAATAGGGCCATCAATATGAATTTACATGTTGCGGGCGCTATTAGTTTCAGGGGGGGTTGGACGCGCATTTTCGACGCACTATTACCCCTTACTGAATAAGGGGTAAAGCTAGTGCGTCGAAAACGCGTGTCCAAATGCGGGTTAACAGTGCGCTTCACCGGAGCGCACTGTACTGTATCAGCCTCTTTGTTCTTTACAACTCACCACCACCCCAATCAGGAAATATAGGCCTGAAGCAGCTACACAGTAAAAGTCATATATACATTCTTTACCTCATTGCTTACCAACGTAACATATGGTTCCTTACCTCTAAACTATGTCTTTTCAGACTTATCTAGGCAAAGCAATTTCTTATACCTAAATCTAATATTTCTGCACTATGTTCCTTTAGGCTACATCATTGCTTGTTCAGGCAAAGCAGTTTCTTGTCTTTCTTTTGGCAGTGTTGCACCTGTCCCTACTTATACACTACAATGTCTTCAGGTCCACTGTCCCCTAACTCTAATACAGTGATAGACAAGGTCCTCAGACTAGGACTGCTACACTTCCTTGATATTTAAAGCTTTTTTTATAACAAAGTTCGTTAACACATCACATCAGTTTAATATTGATGCTAGGAGGTACTGTTTCTGCAGGTAATGCCACATATCAGCATTTGTCAGGCGCCTCATCCCTGTCCTTATCTGATGTCCTTACTGTAGTGAATATATTGCACAAGACACAGGTCCTCGCTCAGGTTAAAGGGCCTCCAAGGCAGGCATATTTTGCCCAATTACATCTCTACCTCTTTGAGGCCCAATGCTGGCACTAGAGTTGAGATTGAGGATGGACCCTGACTAAAAAGGCTCAGGGTATCACTTATGCTTACTACCTACACTGCCTATTCTCACACGGGATTGCTCTCACTGCCCTCTCTATCATCTATTTCCCCAATCACCTCGCTGAAGGCTAAGAGATGACTTGTAAACCTCCCACATATTCAGTTATTAACTCTTCAATTTCTGATTCATGGAATCCTAAACAAGATTATTCTTTAGCATATGTTTTGAAAATAGTGTCTGAGAAGCAGTAACCACAGAGGCATGGACTGCTGGTTTTAGCTCTTGCACATCTATTGCCCCTATCCATGCCCATGCCCTGCTAATGTTAGCCTTGAATGGCTTGGTCACCTTTTCCCTCTGCTCCAAAATAAAGAGAACAGATGGTGGTCAGACATGCTCTCTTAATTTCAGTTTTTTCTGCCTTGACCTGGCTCCCACTCCTGCCATATTATATCTCAAATAAAGTCCCTTTTCAGTTTAGGGGCAGGACTGGCTATTCTCACACTGCTGGGCTGGCTTTGCAGCACATGCTTTGTCCTTTCCTCTCAGTGCCATGGTGGAATTTGAAGTTCCCATTGGCAGTTTTGATATCACAAAGGAATTTAATTTGATACTATACCACTACTCACAGTACCAGTCTCATGTGTACAAAAATGCCTGACACACACTGTACATGTGAGGAGTGCTGATTCTTTTTACCCACACACAAATACATTGTAAACAGAAGCAAAAAGGCTGGCAGTTTGGCAAGTCTCTTCTTTAATTCACTGTCTCTGGTAACCTCACTCCAATACAGTATACTATGCTATGTCAGACACTTAAAGGAAAAAAAAATCATTAGCACTGCTCCAACCTCTGCTCTATTTCTACCCTACCCCAGTGAACAGAGAAAGCAAGCACTGCAGCACCATTGCCTCTGTCTGTCCCACTGTGTGAGATTGCTGCAGCAGAGATCAGAAACAGCTTTTTACCAGTGCCAAAGCCACCTTTTCTAAAGCTTTATTAAAAGTCAGAGCTTCTCAAAAACAGATCCTTCTTGACCAACTACTAGAGAGGAAATAGAGAGTTTCTTGCACATATTCAGATCTTTCAGGGGAAGCTATCAGCATCACTTGATCCAGATGGCAGGTATAGCCTAATTAATAAGATACTTCGCTGTGATTTATCCAGTATCTGGTCTCCTTGCTAAGTTGCCCTGCTTCAGCGGGTAGGAGTCTCTCATCTCACACAGGCTGCCAGTTTGTTTCTGCAGCCGTCTTTAGCCATAGCCTTAAAGGTGCTATTGCCTTCAGTGGGAAACAAACAACTGATACCAACATTTTTGTTCAAATTCATGGATCCGCTCCTTCATTTTAGAGTCCATGAAGGAAAAAAATGGCATTATTTATTGCATTTTATGAATTTGTTTCAAACAAATGTAAATCGCTTATGGAGGATAAGGTTATGGTTTATTTGTTTTTTTCTATACCGTCATAGCCGTGGGAACCTTCACAACAGTTTATAATCATTTAACAAGGAAAGTACAATCATGAAATAGTAAAAGAATGATAACCGTTATATATAAAGAAGAAAGACAATAGTAATGGCAGTGTATTCTAAAATGTTGTAGACTAAACTATAAATATCAAAGGACGTTAAATTGTGGGAATGTGGCTAAATAGCGTAATAATGAAATAAACGAAAACATGATAAGTATGGGTGGCTTATTCTTTTTTATTGCATGGAGGTAGGTGGAGTTGGTGACTACCAGGGAAAGAGAAGAAGGACTGGGGAGGAAGGCTCACAGCCCATTAGGAGCAGGATAAGGGGGTGCTGTGGCCACATCACTATCCAAATAAAGAAGAGGGAGTAGACTGAGGGTGATCACTGGTCTTGAGTTCTTGAGGGGCTTGAGAAGCACTGGCAGTGCTGGGGGTAAAGGACAAATAATCTCCTGCTTTGACTACTAAAATGCTTATTCACAGCACTAGGAGAAGGGCAAGGATCTATGCTCCAGTGACTGTTAGGCTAGGCCCAGTCAAGGCCAGTGCAGAAAAGGGGGAGGGGGGAGGAAGAGTCTCACAAAGAGTGCTTAGAGGGAGGGAAGGAGGAGAGAAGAGGAGCAGGCAGGAGGGTGGGAGGAAGTGATAAAGAGAAAGAATACATGGGAGGGAGAAATGGAGAGACGGTGTGAAGAATCTGGAGGGGCTAGGAAGAGAGTGAGAGGTAATAAAGAGACAGGATTGTGGAAGGCAGACAGCGTGGAAATAGGACCAAGGAAGAGGTAAAGGGGGAAGATGGGAAGGCAGTAGCAGGGAAAAAAGTTACAGGGACTGTATGCCAGGAGTAGATGAGTGATAATGGAAACAGAGCTTATGACGAAATGAAAGTCAGAGGGTTGTAGCTGAGGGCTAAGGCAGGAGAGCGTGAGAGATGGAAAGGAGGTAGGTAAGTGAGAGGTGAAGAAAGGAGACTGCAAGGGAAAAAAGAAAGGAAGAAGGAGGGGTAAAATCTCAGTTTGAGTAAACAGAGGCAGAGAAGAGAAATTGATAAAAAGATGAAAAGATCAATATCAGACAGCTGTCGAAAAGGAAGGAAGAAAAGAGAAGAAATGAAAAATGGTTAGGAAATCCTGGAAAATAAATTGGAAGAAGACCAACACAAGGAAAGTGGAAAAGAGAAACTGGGACCAATCCAATTAGAAAAATATCCAGAAAAAAAGAAGAAAAATTAAATTTTTAGAGATTGGCATTAGTCAGCTTTGGGAAATTTGCATTCCTTATATTTGTGTTTTTGCAAAGTACAGGATAAAATACATTGCGTAGTAACAAAGTAATGATGGTAGAAAAGGCCCAAAATGGCCCATACAGGCTGCCCAGCACACTTCTTCGTTTGTATTTGCCGCAGGTTACGCCCATCTTTCTCAAAGGATAAAAACTGCTTCTGTGTGCAGTTATTCCTAAGTTATGATAACCCATAAAAGTTTACCGCTAGAAACATTTTTACTGGGTGATGAGCCTTCTTGAAAATTCAGACACTGCTGATGTGTTTTGCTTATGGACTTGGCTTAGAAGCAGTCCTGTACTTTTGTTTTTACTTATGTCTGCGTATCAGTACCCCAGACCACAAAAGTCAGGGCCATATATAGTGCAGAGAGTTCAGAGAAACAGGTATAGTGCCCAAAGGGTTAAAAATGCTTGATGCAGGGAAGACAATTATCTATATTTAAAGAATGCTTGATCACAAAGAGGAACAAAAGCCTTAAATACTTTGGGGCCGATGCAATATGGTGCGCTGAGCATGGTGCAAATGCATGTGAATGAGGCTATTAAGCATTCACTCCCGATGCAAAAAGCAAAATGTGTGTCGGAGACGCACATTTAACTCATCTATTAACGCCTGCCAGGAGCAGGCGTTAATAGATGTGCGCATTGAAAAAAAGAATACAAATAAAAGAAATAAAAGAAAAAAAAGATTTGACGACAGGCCCATCACAAAAACACGCCAAATTTAACGTGAGGTCGCTGAAAACCATCGCCGAGTTTATCAGCGTCTGTTTTCGTGGCTGTCCGCTGCTAAGGAAAACAGACACAGATTAAAAAAACAATGCCGAACCAAATCCCCCTACCAACCCCCCCCCCCCCCCCCAAAAAAAAACCCCAACTCTCTCAGGTCTAATGCATAACCATGGAGCAGCCGAATCCAGGGCGAGGAGCGGAACTTTCCCTGCCAAACCGCCCACAGCCCCACACACACTTCACCTCAGCAGCGGCCCACACCTATTGGACCCGTCCCGGCAAGCACCCACCACGAGAGGTCCCCAATACCGCGCCGCCGCTCTTCCCTTCCGCTTTCCGTTTAATTTAAAAGACGTAGTTGTGTGAGGGGAGAGGGGGGAGGCGGGAGATCAGAAGTCGCACGTCAGCTCTTCCCGGGCAACTTCTGTGCTGCGGCCCTCCCCACCAGGCACCGCCCCAACCAATCCCTCCGGCGTCGGTTTCCCTTTCTGCCATACGGCGGTCACGAAAACAGACGCCGATAAAATCGGCGGTGGTTTTCAGCAAACTCACGAAAACCAACGCCGGGTTTATCGTGTCTGTTTTCGTAACCGGCGTACGGAGGTCACACAAAACGTTTGGATTCGCGTTAGCAAGGATGCGGCAAGGGCCGCAAGCGACCCTTAGCGCATCCTTGCTAACACGACCCCCTAATTTAAATATTGCCTACGACCGCTTTTATTGCATCGGCCCCCCAGCAAGGCAATGTCTTTGAAGCTGGTGTGAGTTTTTCTTTGTTCACAGTAATTAGTGCTGATTTGCTGTTTGTTTTTGTAAGCTCTGTGAAACAGTATGTAGGGAATGGCTACTATGCAATACATGCATTGCATCACTTTTTAAATACTTTCTAATACTGTGAACAAAGAAGCAGGAGAGTGAAAACACGTTTCCATACTTCTATAATCATATACATAGTTGGGAAAAAGATTAAACTATGAATGATACTGGAAAAGGTAACATGGCAATGCCAGGAAATGAATCTAAAAGACAGACAAGGAGGCAAAAGAGAAAGAGGAAAAGGTTCTCATGGACAAGGTTGTGCACTTATGTGTAATCACCAATGAAAGGTAAAAAGAGGAGCAAAATAATTTGCATGCGAAGGGCAGAATGCTGGGACAAGGATGATACGCCCAGTCTGTATAAAGGACTGAGACAAAAGACAGGAAACCAAAGTGGGAATTGAGCCCTGGAACTGAACCCACAGGCTCATTTGGGAAGGCCTTCCCAGGACTGACCCAGACTCCTACTTCCGTGCAGTTAACTCTTCACCTGCCTAGTGACCTCTTTCGTGTGCACGATTGCTTATACCTGCCTACTTGACGGGGAGCCTGCTGGACTGGACAATCAATTCAGATTCAGAGATCGCTCAGGGAAGTAAAACTGCCAGCGATTGTACATAGCTCAGCTTAGCTCTCTATCTATATGCTCTCTATTACCATTTGTGTTTTATATTATGTTCTATTGTAATCTATTTCATTATTGCTAAAAGAAATATATTACCTTATTATAGCTAAGAGAAAACATAACCACTTTTTACCTATAATTACCCCGAGTATTATTGCTATTTATAATAGGAATATAACAGACAGTAAAAGGGGGAAGGGTAGATAACTGCATGCTTGGTTCTCATAAGCCGACACAGTAGTGACTGCAAGGGCACACATTGGAATCCCAGCAGAGGTGAGAATCAGGCAAAAACTGAGGGAACATGTGCACAACATAGGCCAGTGTGTTCTCACCTGAATCTAATTCCTCTTCTCCTCCCCACCACCAAAGCAGAGAGTTATGTTAAAGTTGTATCAAATACTATTGAACCACAAAATCACCTCATAAAATGATCTTTCTCCACTTTAGAGCTTTCAAAAAATAATTTAATCTCCCAAATGGGTATCTAGTGCAAATATTTTATAACTTTTTTTGTAAAAACAAAAAAATATTTTTAGCTGAAGAGGAAAGTTTCATACCAACTTTTATCCCCAACCGGGTGATATCGTTTATATTGTAATCATAAACTGACCTCCACCAGCCAATGTATTTTTCTGTGAAATTTTATGTGCGTGAATTAAAAAATCTGCCATTTCATAAACATGTTCGTTCAAAGAGTTAAGTTGTAACTATGCAATACTCCTTGCAAGCAATTCTCACCAACTTATTAATTGCATATGTCCCGACTTATCTGTACAGCCTTTCCAATTCCCAACGTGGCCGCGTTTCAAATCCTTCACGGATTTTTCCTCAGGGGGTATAGAACTTTCTTCACACAAAGTCGGAGTCTTCCTTGTCCAATCCAAACTTAAATTCATGCGAGACTTTAACTCATAAGGCAGTTCTATTAGAATTCAAAACCTGCTTTCACGGCGGCACAGCCATCTGTTTCCGCTTCCTCAAGTTGTATCAAAAGCACCAAAGTTTATTGGTTAAGGGTAATAATCCCTTCCCTTCTGTTAAGGGTAGTAATTGTTGCTCCCTACAAATCATCACCATGCTTATCAATTCCCCAGACAGAAAACATCAGTGCCCTCATTGGTTGTTGTCTGAATCCAACTCCCCTTTGCCCCCTCCTGTTGAAGTGGAGAGCAGTGTTGCAGTTGCATCAAAAGCATCAAGGTGAATTGGTTAAGGGAAGTAACCGCCACACCAGCAAGTCACCTCCATGCATCCTTTTCTTCATTTCCATCCTCTAGCTTTTAGAGACCCAGAGTGTTTATCCCATGCCCCTTTGAATTCTGGCATTTCAAGTTCTCTCTTTCTCCAATATTGTACTGCTGATAGTTTGACTTCTATGGTTTTCATTTCAGTTTTTGTCTTCATGTTTGTTTCTAATTTGTGGTCCCTTATTTTATATTAGGTGAAGGTTTGTCCATGTTCTGCATGCATGACCAAGGTGGAGGAGTCTTCTAGCATGAAGTATCGATGTAGGGATCCAAGCTATAGCACTCCAGTTTGTTCTGTTTCCCCAGCAGGCATGCATTGGCATTCTAGGACCTGGTATAAATCATGCTTGGATTTAGGCCTAGGCAACTGCTTAGGGCACCACATTTTGAAAGCTTATTGATAAGTGGGCTTGCTCCAGCTTCATTTAGGATCGTATGCTAATGCAACTTTCGATCTCTGGTGGAGGTGGCTCTCTTGCCCCACTCTTTAGTCTTGCGTATGGGCCCAAAAATCCTAAATGCAGCCCTGGGTGTAAGATGCAGGGCTGTCTTTTCAGTTAGAACTGTACTGTTTTGGTTCTGGGTTGCTAGATAAATTCTGCATATCTTTTTTTCAGGGTTTTGTGTTGCTTCAGAAAGTGGCTGGCAGTGGCAAGTGATTGTGCTGCTAGTACCAGGTGACACCAGAATATGAATGTGGGGGGTTTTTTTTTTTCATATGATGAGTTGTAAGGGGAAACATTCTGGTTGGGAGAATCACTGTGGAGGCAGACTGTAGTACAGAACTGGAGGGCAGGGTTGATAATGAGATTGCATCTCTCATAGACTCTAGACTTTACTCCCCTATCCCTATAGAAGATGGAAGGATGCTATCACATTTCAATTTTTTTTTTGTCAGTTTGAATTTAAATTGCACAGAAAGGCCTTAGGATTTGTTTTTCCTACTGCATCTTTTATAGCAAATTTAAAAAGCCAGGGGGCCATGCGGTGGAGGGTGGATGTGATGGAATGTGTGGTAAAATAAGACTGAAGCTCATCATGCCTGGTCCTATTACCCCCAAATAATTCTGTGTAGAGGTGGCACTGGACATCATGGTACATGGTGGTACTAATGACAAAAGGAAGAAGAAAAGAGGTTTAGGAAGACAAATTTAGTTTCTTAGCAAAATTGAAATCCAGGCATTGATGACAAAGTTGAAGACATTATCAAGCCTCTAGATAGGGGGCTGGTATGACTATGGGTGGAGTATCTCAAACAGGATGTGGCAGGAGTGAAGTACAACAGAATGGTAAGAGGATTAAGGCAGCTCCATACAAAGAAAGACTAAAAAATTAAGGCTGTTTAGCTTGGAAAAGAGAAGACTGAGGGGAGACATAAGTAAGGTCGAAGCGCTCATGAGGGAAAATAAAAAAAAAAAAAAAAAAAAGACACATGCAAGCAATTGTTTACCCTATCCATCAATACTAGAGCCAGGGGACATCTAACAAAAGTATATATGTTCAGTTTCAGGACTAACAAGAAAATATTTCCTTAGTCAGCAGTTTAACTAAACTGTGGAATTTGCTGCCATATGTTGTAAACACAGCAAGCCCCATAGTAGGATTGAAGAAGGGTCTGGCAGTCTCCTAGAAGACAAGGACAAATAGGTTAGGAGCCAATGCAATAAAGTGCATTCAGCCTGATGCACAGGGCTTTGCGAGGTTGGGCATGTGTTTGATTGCACTAGGCTAGCACCCGATGCAATAAGGTGATTAGTGTATCCAAAATGCATGCCCAAATAAATGCATAGGTGAGAGCTAATAGCTCTCATCAAATGTAAATTTCATGTACATAAGGCTATTACCACCCCTCCCCCATGCAGGAAATTGCTGGACACCCAATGCACACTGTTTGACGTGGTAAATTTAACTGCAGCCACAGAGGTGAAGTAGTGTCAGTTTGCAGGTAAGGGTTCATGCAAAATAAAGATAGTCTTCTGTGTGTCGTCCTACTTAGTATCATGGTGACACTTAAATTTACAGCATATAGTGTTGAAAAATAAATTAGACAATTAAAACAAAATTTATGGATACACAACTTAGACGCCCATACGAAGAGGCGCTTTATGTAACATTTCAGCAATCTCAGCAAAATAAAAATTAAAAAAAAATCTGCCTGAGGCAGCGGGATAAAGAGAGACGCTTGTGATTATCCCCTTGTACAGGTCCTTGGTGAGGCCTCACCTGGATTACTGTGCTCAGTTCTGGAGACTGTATCTCCAAAGAGACAGAGACAAGATGGAGGCGGTCCAGAGAAGGGCGACCAAAAAGGTGGAGGGTCTTCATTGAATGACTTATGAGGAGAGATTGAAGAATCTAAATATGTACACTCTGGAGGAAAGGAGGAGCAGAGGTGATATTTATTTTATTTATTTATTTGATGAGTTTTATATACCGTCTTTTGGTAGAGCCATCATAACTGTTTACAAAAATATACATTTTTCTTAGCAGTTGTGTAACAGAAAAAACAATGTGAACGTTATACATTTTCTTAGCAGTTGTGCAACAATAAAAAACAATTTGAACAATATCAGAAATAAGCATATCAAGTCCAGAGAGCATTATTAGGTTGGAAGAGGAGGGTATGCAGTTCAGGGTGAAGAGAATGTATTAAGAGGTTTATTACAGAGTTCAGTTGAGAGTTGGAATGATCAGACGTCTGAGGGTCAGTGTAGAATTTGCGGAACATTAGTGTTTTTAGGTCCTTTTTGAATATTTTTAGATCGTGTTGGGTTCTCAGGAATTTAAGTAGGGTGTTCTAAAGTTTAGGTGAAGCAATTGAAAAGGCTCTCTCTCTTGTGATATGATACAGACTTTCAGATACTTGAAAGGTTTTAATGATCCAAAGATAACGACAAACCTTTTCTGTCGGAAAAAAAAAATCAGCAGAACCAGGGGTCACGATTTGAAGCTCCAGTGAGGAAGACTCAGAACCAATGTCAGGAAGTATTTCTTCACGGAGAGGTTGGTGGATGCCTGGAATGCCCTGCCAGAGGAAATGGTGAAGACCAGAACTGTGAAGGACTTCAAAGGGACGTGGGATAAACACTGTGGATCCATAAAGTCTAGAGGACGTGAATGAAGAGTGGGTGGCTCACAGGAATGACGGCTACTACCTGGAGATAATACCCTTATTCAATCAACATACACACAGTTAATGTGACTCCAACATTGCTCTAAGCTTCAACGGCAAGAGGAAATGTGGAAAAAAAGGATTTGCATTTACAAAAAAGCAGGTAGTAGCTTGCTTGTTATGGCGGCTACTACCCCAAACCAAATAAGACTAATACTTCACTTTCAATGCATATCCAGCATAGCTATCTCCTTCAATGGCAGGGGGAATGAAGAAAGGTGGATCTATATACAGACAACAACCAACAAGGACTGAATTATTTAGTCTGGGTGGGCGTGGGTGTGGCTTGCTTATTGCAGCGGTTGCTACCCCTAACTAATTGGGCTAGATATTTCACTTAGATGCAGTTCCAACACTGCTCTCATTAATGGTGGGGGTGGAAGAGAAATAGAAGAGGTTACTAAGAGCCAGGAATAACATAAGTATGAGGGAAAAAAAAGTGCGAAACTTGCTGGGCAGACTGGATGTACCATTTGGTCGTCTTCTGCTGTCATTTCTATGTTTGTATTGATGTTTGTTTGTATGCTGATGTTTCTATGTTTGTATTGAGCGACCGTTGCAATTGCAGGCACCCGATGCAATTGAACGCTATGGATGCACAACTCTCCCCTCACATACTTTTTTTTTATGCAGGCCCTCATTTAAATATTGCATCAGGTGCCCAGGGGATGTGGCTGTGCAAGCAGTAGGGGGAAACAAGACCCTCAATAGCAGCACCTGTTTTTAGTGCATGTCTTATTGCATCACCGCCATTGTATGCCACTTTATTAAGCTGTCCAATACTCATTTTTATCTGCAATTTAAAAAAATAAATTAAAAAGTCATCCATTGGAGGATAGAGGATAGCAGAGCGCGTGATTATTTAGCAAAGTTCCAATGGTTTTAAGTTCTGCTTTGCTTACTTGATAGGAAGGTCTCTGTACCTCATTTGTGCAAATTGATGGTTCTTTCCATTTGCTTATTCTTCATGTCTTTCCTAACATTGTTTTTTTTTTGGGTTTTTTTTTTTTATTGCCACCCTACACTGGGCCGAGGATTTCAAAGTATTGTCCATGATGAGACTCAGATGCTTTCGCTGGGTGCAGAGGGAAAGGCATACTGAGAGTACTTGGCACCACCCTCCCCCCCATCTATAGTTTAAAAATTTCCAAAACATCAATAAATTTATATTTTATTTGCCAATGCTATGCTTTTTCCTATTTTCTTCACATTGATCTTTTTTCCACTTGAGGAAAAGAAGACCTGGGAGAAAATCCTGGCTTAGTTCTATGGGCTGGGCTTGTACAGACAGTTCCAGGACAATTGCAGGTCCTGTCCTACATGCCAGCTAACAAAACCCAACAGGATTTGAGCAGCTCCCTTTGTTTCACTACCTATCAGAGACCTCGTTCAAGAGAGAGAGTTGTTATATACCTGGTGGAACCATTGGAGAGGTTCACTTGTGGAAATATATATATTTTAGTCCTCCTCAACTATGCCACCTAATATCCAGAGGCTATACTCCTAGAGAATCTGCAGACCCAGAAAACAACTCCCTAGGAGGTCTTTTCAGGAGTCAGATTGCCCAACCAGTGGACCCCATTCATATCTAGAGTGATAAACAAGTTTATGCCTTACTGAGAGTAAGCGCCATCCAAACCTTGGTCTGCCACTGATGGGCTCATGGACCACTAACAAAAACAAGCGGATGCTAAGGAAGCTCAGGAGAGAAAACAGCAAACAGTGAATAGTTTTCACTCCTTATATTGTTAGTGGTTCAAGAAGTTGCCCAAAGCTTGAACCAATTTTTCCCCATTTGAATTAGTATATGAGAGAAAACCTTGATGTGGCCCAGGAAAACTGAAGAGTAACCAAAGCTGGGGCTAGAACAAAGGGGAAAGCAGACAGTCGCTCAGCATTGCATGGTTCAGAAGGAGGTATCTTCAAAGGATACTAATGATGCATTAGAATTAGGACATCCCGACAGTAAGGTTCCCTTACTAAGAAAAGTAGTCCAAGTAGCTGTAACTAAAAACTCTGCTGATCTAAAAAATTCCAATTTGTCCCTATTAAAAAGCAGAACAAAAATATAAACAAAACACACTTTGATGACTCACTTAATTGGCATCTCAGAGACATGGTGGAAGGAGGATAACCAATGAGACAGTGCTATACCAGGGTACAAATTATATCAAAATGACAGAAAGGAGCATGCAGGAGGCAGTGTGGCACTTTATGTCTGGGATGGCAGAGTCCAACAAGATAAACATCCTGCATGAAACTAAATGCACAATCAAATCTTTATGGGTAGAAATCCCTTGTGTGTTGGGGAAGAGTATAGTGATAAGAGTATATACCATCCACCTGGCCAAGATGGTGAGAGACAGTGAAATGCTAAGAGAAATTAGGGAAGCTAACCCGATTGGTAGTGCAGTAATAATGGGAGATTTCAATTACCAGAAAAGACCGAAGCAAAAAAAGCCTTGCACATACGCAAGTAACAGAGTACACTGGTGCAAGAAAAATTGTATCACCACCAAAAATTCCACAAAAGTCTTTTATTGCACTTCAAAGCAAAATCAGGTGAAACAGTGTTGCAGTGACGGCAACTCCATGAATTAAAGGACACATACTTTAAAGCGATCCCCCGACACGGACCGTGTTTCACTAGGCTGCATCGGGAGGGACCAGCATGTACATTAAAGTCTAAAATATAAACACAATAATATACAGTCATTTCACGGGGTGGTGAAAAATGGCCAAACAATTTTCTAAAACAAACTTACATACCTTCTCAAATGTACAATGGAGCGCAAGCGCCCTCGAAACTGACAGCCATTTAAAGCTAGGAAAAGGCGCGAAAGCTGACATTCTCGCGTGAGCTGTCAGAGTTGATTGCTGACACTCTCGCGAGAACTGTAAAGGAGGAATGCTGCAGCCAAGTTTGCGGGCTCAGTGAAACAAATGCCACTCAATATCCTTGTTTAAACCTTTAGGGTAAAACTGTATCCAAAGTGAAGATCCATTTCTGTTCCCTCCGACCCAGCACCTCGGGGTAGTTACCCCCCCGAAGGGGACGGCAAACCACTTCGAGGACCGAGAAGGAGAGGTCCGAAATGGAGTGGCCGTGTTCCAACCAATGTGTGACCAGGGGTTCGTCTAATCTACCCAGACGGATGTTCGAGCAATGCTCGATAATACGGGTCTTGAGCATCCGAGTGGTTTTTCCCAACATACAGAAGAGAGCAGGGACATTTGATGACGTAGACTACACCTTTTGTGACACAATCGGATGGGGTGCGAATCTTAAACAGCCGACCCGTGGAGGGGTGAATGAACCCTGTGGATAATTCAGTGTGGCAACACATACTACAATGTCCACACGGACTATGGGTAACAAGCATAGAAGAGTCAGCCGTGGAGTGGGTAATGTGTTGAGAAGAGGCTGCGTGCACAAGCCTGTCACGAAGATTGGAGCCCCGGCGAAAAGTGAAACGCAGGGGACTTTGCAATAGCTCCGACAGTGCCAGTGAACCCCAGTGGCGGCGAATCATGGTGGCGATAGTGTTCCCCAGAATGGAAAAAGGAAGAATGCAATTATTCACAGCTTCATCCGACTCGGTAGGGGGAAGGAATAACCAGTCCCTATGTGTATAAAGAGCTCTCTTAAAAGCCTTTTTGACCACCCGAGGAGGGTAACCCCGTTCCAGAAAGCGAGCCGTAAGACCCTGTGCCTGTGTCAAAAATTCCTGTCGAGAAGAACAAAGGCGGCGGAGCCGCAAAAACTGTCCCGTGGGGATATTATCTTTTAAGGGTCTGGGATGACAGCTCTGATACTGAAGAAGGGTATTGCGATCAGTATTTTTTCTAAATAACGTGGTATGGAAGCGGCCCCCAGCTACCGATATCAGGACATCCAAAAATGCAATTTCTAAGGCATGTAGACAAAAATTAAATTGAATGTGTGAATGGAGGGAATTGAGCCAGTCTAAAAACATATAAAATTGAAGATCAGTACCCTTCCAAATGAGGAACACGTCATCTATGTACCGACGCCATTCATAAATAAAGACAGCCCATTCCGAAGGATATAAGAAATCTCGCTCAAATTTGTCCATAAATAGACACGCCAGGCTAGGGGCCATTGTGGCACCCATAGCCGTGCCTTTAATTTGCTGATAAAACAACTCTTGATATTGGAAAAAGTTGTTTGTCAATGCAATCTCACAGAGCTCAATCAAAAAGGATGTCGAGATACGGTGTGGCGAGGGGCGCGTGTCCAGTATTTGTAAAATAGCTGACAGTGCCTCATCTTGCGGGATATTGGAATACAGGGAGACTACATCTAAGGTCACTAGAAAGAATGGTTCCTGTGGAATCTCCAATTGGTCAAGGATAGTAATTAGATGTGCGGAGTCACGGACATAGGATCTTATCAGGGGAACAAAGGGTTTCAAAAACACGTCAACAAATTGTGACAGTGGTTCCAGAAGAGACCCTATGCCCGAGACAATCGGGCGGCCCGGAGGTTGTTCCAAAGACTTATGAATCTTTGGAAGGGTATAAAAGAGTGGCATGACCGGGTGTGGTGTCAATAAGAACTTGTATTCCTTACTAGTGATCATATGTTGGTCAAAGGCCGCCTGAACAGTCATTTTGATAATGCCTTGGATAGACTCAGTCGGATCAGTGGCTAATAACTTATAATAGGAGACATCATTGAGCTGACGGAGGACCTCGGCATGGTAGTCCTTACGATTCTGTATCACAATCGCACCCCCTTTGTCGGCTGGTTTAATGACAATAGTGGGGTCTCTGGCAAGCGTTTCTATAGCCTGGGAGTCTTCCCTTGACAGGTTGTATCTAGCATAACATTTCTTAGCACAGATAGACCGAACATCTCTACACACCAGGCGCTCAAAAGCACCTAAAGATACATCAACGGGTCCCGGCGGACACCATCTTGATTTCGGGTGAACGACAGACAGGTCCATTGTAGGTGGTGAATCCGCAAAAAAGAGCCTAAGTTTTAACCGGCGAAAGAACCGGTGTAAATGTATAAACAAGTCAAACATGTCTCCCTTTATAGTCGGTACAAACGAGAGTCCCTGATGTAGTACACGAGTTTCTGAGGCGGATAGGGGGCGTGAGGATAGATTAAACACTGTCTGCCGATTTATTGCCATAGATCTGTTTGTGACCGGGTCACCCGAGCCGGTCTCTGTGTATATTGCTGACGTTTGTTCGTGCCCAGAGGTCGAGTCCGGGTGTCCCGCGGGGGCGGGTGGCCCGAGTCTAAAAAAGTGGCCGCAATTGAGGAATAACGAGATGCAACAGAGGAATGTGAACCCATAGTGTCTTGAGGTGGTATCTGTCCCTGACCTCGGCTGGGCTCTGTCGCAGAAGCTGAAGTGGCATTTCGCGGGGGGTTGCCGCGCCTCCGGAGTCCCTGGTTGCGCTGAGCAGGCTGGTCCTCCGCCATAGAATCGCCTGAGGAGGATGAGTCCTCGGCGAAGGTAACTTTCCTTGACGGTTTCTGGTTCATCCATTTATAGACGTAGCCGGACGTGTAGTCAGTTTCGTCCCGTATAAATTTGCTGAATTTAACTGCTTTCAAATCCGAACGGAACTTGGTAAGGTTCTCTTGAAACTCAGTGTGTTGTGCGTCAAAGAGTTCACTGGACAGACCGTTTTTCAGAATAGCAGTTTTCTGATCCACTTCTTCCTTTAGTTGTTCCAGAAGATCACGGTTGGACTCAATGATTAGGACCATTAAGTCCAGTGAACACTTGTTCAATATCTGGTTCCAACGAGTAATAAATGCTGAGTTCTCGGTATGAAGCCTGGGCTCCTTTTGTATGCGGAGACCCCTGGGAATCCGGTGAACACGGCAGTACTCGATAAGAGTGGCAGAGTGCAGTTCTGCACGCGTAAGACGTTTCTGAGTATTTATAAGGTCAGTCCAAGAGATTACAGGTGCAATATTTGTCACTGAGTCTTCAAAAAATGGCGTAGCAGTGAGAACAGCATTCACAGCTGCTTCCGTGTAGCTAAAGGTATTCTCATTTATAGTGGCCATCAAACGCTTCAATAAGCTGATGTGTATCCAGAAAAGACCGAAGCAAAAAAAGCCTTGCACATACGCAAGTAACAGAGTACACTGGTGCAAGAAAAATTGTATCACCACCAAAAATTCCACAAAAGTCTTTTATTGCACTTCAAAGCAAAATCAGGTGAAACAGTGTTGCAGTGACGGCAACTCCATGAATTAAAGGACACATACTTTAAAGCGATCCCCCGACACGGACCGTGTTTCACTAGGCTGCATCGGGAGGGACCAGCATGTACATTAAAGTCTAAAATATAAACACAATAATATACAGTCATTTCACGGGGTGGTGAAAAATGGCCAAACAATTTTCTAAAACAAACTTACATACCTTCTCAAATGTACAATGGAGCGCAAGCGCCCTCGAAACTGACAGCCATTTAAAGCTAGGAAAAGGCGCGAAAGCTGACATTCTCGCGTGAGCTGTCAGAGTTGATTGCTGACACTCTCGCGAGAACTGTAAAGGAGGAATGCTGCAGCCAAGTTTGCGGGCTCAGTGAAACAAATGCCACTCAATATCCTTGTTTAAACCTTTAGGGTAAACTGTATCCAAAGTGAAGATCCATTTCTGTTCCCTCCGACCCAGCACCTCGGGGTAGTTACCCCCCCGAAGGGGACGGCAAACCACTTCGAGGACCGAGAAGGAGAGGTCCGAAATGGAGTGGCCGTGTTCCAACCAATGTGTGACCAGGGGTTCGTCTAATCTACCCAGACGGATGTTCGAGCAATGCTCGATAATACGGGTCTTGAGCATCCGAGTGGTTTTCCCAACATACAGAAGAGAGCAGGGACATTTGATGACGTAGACTACACCTTTTGTGACACAATCGGATGGGGTGCGAATCTTAAACAGCCGACCCGTGGAGGGGTGAATGAACCCTGTGGATAATTCAGTGTGGCAACACATACTACAATGTCCACACGGACTATGGGTAACAAGCATAGAAGAGTCAGCCGTGGAGTGGGTAATGTGTTGAGAAGAGGCTGCGTGCACAAGCCTGTCACGAAGATTGGAGCCCCGGCGAAAAGTGAAACGCAGGGGACTTTGCAATAGCTCCGACAGTGCCAGTGAACCCCAGTGGCGGCGAATCATGGTGGCGATAGTGTTCCCCAGAATGGAAAAAGGAAGAATGCAATTATTCACAGCTTCATCCGACTCGGTAGGGGGAAGGAATAACCAGTCCCTATGTGTATAAAGAGCTCTCTTAAAAGCCTTTTTGACCACCCGAGGAGGGTAACCCCGTTCCAGAAAGCGAGCCGTAAGACCCTGTGCCTGTGTCAAAAATTCCTGTCGAGAAGAACAAAGGCGGCGGAGCCGCAAAAACTGTCCCGTGGGGATATTATCTTTTAAGGGTCTGGGATGACAGCTCTGATACTGAAGAAGGGTATTGCGATCAGTATTTTTTCTAAATAACGTGGTATGGAAGCGGCCCCCAGCTACCGATATCAGGACATCCAAAAATGCAATTTCTAAGGCATGTAGACAAAAATTAAATTGAATGTGTGAATGGAGGGAATTGAGCCAGTCTAAAAACATATAAAATTGAAGATCAGTACCCTTCCAAATGAGGAACACGTCATCTATGTACCGACGCCATTCATAAATAAAGACAGCCCATTCCGAAGGATATAAGAAATCTCGCTCAAATTTGTCCATAAATAGACACGCCAGGCTAGGGGCCATTGTGGCACCCATAGCCGTGCCTTTAATTTGCTGATAAAACAACTCTTGATATTGGAAAAAGTTGTTTGTCAATGCAATCTCACAGAGCTCAATCAAAAAGGATGTCGAGATACGGTGTGGCGAGGGGCGCGTGTCCAGTATTTGTAAAATAGCTGACAGTGCCTCATCTTGCGGGATATTGGAATACAGGGAGACTACATCTAAGGTCACTAGAAAGAATGGTTCCTGTGGAATCTCCAATTGGTCAAGGATAGTAATTAGATGTGCGGAGTCACGGACATAGGATCTTATCAGGGGAACAAAGGGTTTCAAAAACACGTCAACAAATTGTGACAGTGGTTCCAGAAGAGACCCTATGCCCGAGACAATCGGGCGGCCCGGAGGTTGTTCCAAAGACTTATGAATCTTTGGAAGGGTATAAAAGAGTGGCATGACCGGGTGTGGTGTCAATAAGAACTTGTATTCCTTACTAGTGATCATATGTTGGTCAAAGGCCGCCTGAACAGTCATTTTGATAATGCCTTGGATAGACTCAGTCGGATCAGTGGCTAATAACTTATAATAGGAGACATCATTGAGCTGACGGAGGACCTCGGCATGGTAGTCCTTACGATTCTGTATCACAATCGCACCCCCTTTGTCGGCTGGTTTAATGACAATAGTGGGGTCTCTGGCAAGCGTTTCTATAGCCTGGGAGTCTTCCCTTGACAGGTTGTATCTAGCATAACATTTCTTAGCACAGATAGACCGAACATCTCTACACACCAGGCGCTCAAAAGCACCTAAAGATACATCAACGGGTCCCGGCGGACACCATCTTGATTTCGGGTGAACGACAGACAGGTCCATTGTAGGTGGTGAATCCGCAAAAAAGAGCCTAAGTTTTAACCGGCGAAAGAACCGGTGTAAATGTATAAACAAGTCAAACATGTCTCCCTTTATAGTCGGTACAAACGAGAGTCCCTGATGTAGTACACGAGTTTCTGAGGCGGATAGGGGGCGTGAGGATAGATTAAACACTGTCTGCCGATTTATTGCCATAGATCTGTTTGTGACCGGGTCACCCGAGCCGGTCTCTGTGTATATTGCTGACGTTTGTTCGTGCCCAGAGGTCGAGTCCGGGTGTCCCGCGGGGGCGGGTGGCCCGAGTCTAAAAAAGTGGCCGCAATTGAGGAATAACGAGATGCAACAGAGGAATGTGAACCCATAGTGTCTTGAGGTGGTATCTGTCCCTGACCTCGGCTGGGCTCTGTCGCAGAAGCTGAAGTGGCATTTCGCGGGGGGTTGCCGCGCCTCCGGAGTCCCTGGTTGCGCTGAGCAGGCTGGTCCTCCGCCATAGAATCGCCTGAGGAGGATGAGTCCTCGGCGAAGGTAACTTTCCTTGACGGTTTCTGGTTCATCCATTTATAGACGTAGCCGGACGTGTAGTCAGTTTCGTCCCGTATAAATTTGCTGAATTTAACTGCTTTCAAATCCGAACGGAACTTGGTAAGGTTCTCTTGAAACTCAGTGTGTTGTGCGTCAAAGAGTTCACTGGACAGACCGTTTTTCAGAATAGCAGTTTTCTGATCCACTTCTTCCTTTAGTTGTTCCAGAAGATCACGGTTGGACTCAATGATTAGGACCATTAAGTCCAGTGAACACTTGTTCAATATCTGGTTCCAACGAGTAATAAATGCTGAGTTCTCGGTATGAAGCCTGGGCTCCTTTTGTATGCGGAGACCCCTGGGAATCCGGTGAACACGGCAGTACTCGATAAGAGTGGCAGAGTGCAGTTCTGCACGCGTAAGACGTTTCTGAGTATTTATAAGGTCAGTCCAAGAGATTACAGGTGCAATATTTGTCACTGAGTCTTCAAAAAATGGCGTAGCAGTGAGAACAGCATTCACAGCTGCTTCCGTGTAGCTAAAGGTATTCTCATTTATAGTGGCCATCAAACGCTTCAATAAGCTGATGTGTATCCAGAAAAGACCGAAGCAAAAAAAGCCTTGCACATACGCAAGTAACAGAGTACACTGGTGCAAGAAAAATTGTATCACCACCAAAAATTCCACAAAAGTCTTTTATTGCACTTCAAAGCAACCCCTGGTCACACATTGGTTGGAACACGGCCACTCCATTTCGGACCTCTCCTTCTCGGTCCTCGAAGTGGTTTGCCGTCCCCTTCGGGGGGGTAACTACCCCGAGGTGCTGGGTCGGAGGGAACAGAAATGGATCTTCACTTTGGATACAGTTTACCCTAAAGGTTTAAACAAGGATATTGAGTGGCATTTGTTTCACTGAGCCCGCAAACTTGGCTGCAGCATTCCTCCTTTACAGTTCTCGCGAGAGTGTCAGCAATCAACTCTGACAGCTCACGCGAGAATGTCAGCTTTCGCGCCTTTTCCTAGCTTTAAATGGCTGTCAGTTTCGAGGGCGCTTGCGCTCCATTGTACATTTGAGAAGGTATGTAAGTTTGTTTTAGAAAATTGTTTGGCCATTTTTCACCACCCCGTGAAATGACTGTATATTATTGTGTTTATATTTTAGACTTTAATGTACATGCTGGTCCCTCCCGATGCAGCCTAGCGAAACACGGTCCGTGTCGGGGGATCGCTTTAAAGTATGTGTCCTTTAATTCATGGAGTTGCCGTCACTGCAACACTGTTTCACCTGATTTTGCATAAAAGACTTTTGTGGAATTTTTGGTGGTGATACAATTTTTCTTGCACCAGATTTCAATTACCCCAATATTGACTGGGCAATTCTTACAAACACACCTTTCCAAATATTAAACAGACGCGTGAATGCCATGTTTAAAGACTTAAGATTTAAAAGACTACAACTACAATGCTGATATTAAGCACTTGACAAAGAACAGTATCATTCAAAACATGGACCCATGTCCACTAAGCATGTGAAAAAAAAAAATCTAAAAATTTTTTTATATCAATATTGACCGATGATTAAAAATAAGGCGGAGTCATATAGCGATCTTGCTCCTATGATGAAGCCTATTATGACTGGTCAATTTTAAAACCAGTGTCTTCTATACATTGGGAGCTATTCTGTGAAGCCATGTGTCTATCCAAAGCATGTAGGACACTTGACGACATACTCATATCCAAATAGATATAGTATATGCACATGGCCAAAGGAAGAATGTAGGTAACACAATGCCTTTAATAAGATGGAATGCTTAAGTTACTTTTGGCAGAAAACTAAGTGTGTGCACAGTATAACCCTGTTATAGAATTGCATATAAAGCAGACAATGAACAAAAGACTGAGTTCATTTCCCATTCTAGAAACTTGAGAAATAGACTCCATTGGTTCAAATAGCAGATGCATTAGCTGTGCCAGAACCATGTTTAGGTCCCATGGAACAGGTGGTTTCACAACTGGAAAAGCAAGTTTGCTTACCGTAAACGGTGTTTCTGTAAACAGCAGGATGAATTAGCCATGCTGTCATGGGATCTGTCAATCAGGTCCGGAGGCGGAGCTTGCTAAAGCAGAGATCAGAGCTTTGCTCTCTGTGGCTGTGTTCCCACGCAGGAAAGTAACGGAATCTCCTCAGTCTGTGATTAAGCCTTAGTGTAGTCGAAGACTTGGTGACTGCCAGGGAGGAGGGTGGGTCAGCATGGCTAATTCATCCTATCTATGGAAACACCGTTTATGGTAAGCAAACTTGCTTTTTCCCGTCGATAGCAGGGCTAAATTAGCCATGCGAGTCCCAAGCTCCCGATGACGTTGTTTATGATATATGTTTGTACGTGATCTTTGACAGTGTGGCACTCACCGTGGACAGGAGGATAGAGATTGCAGGATTGCATGCCCTATCTTCGCATCAGTGGCTGCTTGTTGATCAAGACAGTAGTGAGATGTGAAGGTATGGAGCGAGGACCATGTAAGCTGCCTTACAAAAGCCTATGGGCTGCACATTCTTCAGGGGTGCCAATGAGGCTGCTACTGCTCCGACTTGGTGAGCTTTCGGCTCTGAATGTAGTTGTAGTTTGTTTATTGTAACAGAATTTGATGCACTGTGCTATCCACAGATGGTGCGTTTAGCCACTGGTAGTCCAGGTGCCTTTGGGTCAAAAGAGACAAAGAGTTGAGAAACACGGGAGTCCGAGTTTGTCCTTTCTTTGTAGTATGCTAAAGCTCTTTTACAATCTAGTGTGTGCAGTAGTTTTTCCCTACCATTTGCGTGAGGTTTAGGGAAAAAGGTTGGTAATTCCATGGTCTGATTGAGATAGAATTGAGAAACCACTTTTGGTAGGAAGGATGGGTGCGTTCGGAGAACTACCTTCTGGTGATGAAATTGCAAGTATGGAGAATAATGGACCAAGGCCTGCAATTCACGGACTCTTCGTGCTGATGTTACTGCAACCAGGAACACAACCTTCCACGTGAGGTATTTAATATGTGCCGAGACCATGGGTTCGAACGGGAAAAGCATGAGCTGTTCCAGAATTATGTTGAGGTTCCATGGAACTGGAGGCTTAGAGAGCAGAGGACGAAGGTGAGTTAACCCCTTAATGAAACAAGATAGTAAGGGATGATTGGATATAGGAATATTGTTAACTGGTCTATGATATGCCTCTATGGCGCTGAGATGAACTCTGATGGATGATGTTGCTAGACCAGCTGTATATAGTGTATGAAGATAATCAATGAGCAATTCAGGTGAGCAGTCCAATGGTGGTACACCCTTGGATGTACACCAGGTAGAGTAACATTTCCATTTATAGCTATAATTCTTCCTCGTTGAGTTTCCTGGATTCTAACAAAATTAATTGTGCCGAAGTGGAGACTCCCTGTTCTGTTAGAAGGAGCCTCGCAATCTCCACGCTGTCAAGTGGAGAGATGAGTGTAGTGGATGTAGGAGCGTCCTTTGATCTTGGCAGAGAAGATCTTGGTGATTCGGTAACCGAATTGGATCCATGCTAGATAGTTGGAGAAGGAAACTGTACCATGGTTGTCTCAGCCAGGCTGGGGCGATGAGTATCAGTTGAGCTTTGTCTGCTATGCACTTTGAATTGTCTTTGTTATGAGTGGTATGGGAGGAAAGGCGTATAGGAGGCCTGTCGTCCACGGAATGAGGAAGGCATCTTGCGCGATCCTTAATTGGCTTGGTCTTATTGAGCAGAATTTGGGAACTTGAGCATTGATCTCTGTTGCAAAGAGATCTATTGAAGGTGTCCCCCACTGCATGAATGTGTCTTGGGCTATTTCTGTATTGAGTGCCCATTCGTGAGGATGAAAGATGCGGCTTAGCTTGTCCACTCTTGTGTTTGCAACTCCTGGTAGGTACGTTGCCTGGAGATGTATGCAATTTCGGTGAGCATGTTCAAAGATTGTCAAGGTCTCCTTGCAAAGGGACCATGAACTGGACCCTCCTTGTTTGTTGATGTAAAACATTGCGACTTGGTTGTCTGTGTAGATCATGACCCTGCGTCCTTTCAGGTGGTCTTGGAACACTCGTAATGCATTGCGAATCGCTCTGAGTTCCAATAAATTTATTTGCAGGTTCTGTTCCTAGATTGTCCATAACCCTTGTGTTTCATAAATCGAGGTGTGCACCCCAGCCCTTGCGAGACGCATCTGTGGTTAAGACTGCGTTGTGAGGAGGGGAACTGAACAATGCTCCCTTGGATAGGGTGGAGTCTAGGAGCCACCAGGTTATGTCTTCTCTCATTCCGGTGGTCAATGATAACTTCTATGTCAATGGTTGAGAGAGTGCTGTTTCCATTGACGTTTCAAGCCTATTGCAGGCGTCTCATGTGTAGCCTGGTGTTGGGAACCATGAAATTTGCCGCTGCCATGTGGCCGAGGACTACTAAAACCTGTCTCGCTGAAGGTCTGAGTATGGTTCAAGGTATGTAACAGAAGACTGAATTATGATATTCTGTCGCTTGGTAGGTATGCTCTGTTGCATGTAGTGTCCAGGCATGCTCCTATGAACTGTAACTGTTGTGTTGGTTGTAGGTGTGATTTCTGAAAATTGATCACCAATCCTAATTCTTGCAAGCATTGTATCACTCAATGGAGGTGCTCGAGTAAGATGGGATATGCATTCTTCAGCATCTATGAGTAGTTGAGGGTATATGGTTCCACCTTTTCCAATGGGAAGAAAAAGCTTTAAGCTTTTGTATACACTCTTCAGTGAACCATGTAGAATTGGTGAGCAGATATCTGTGCATTAAACATCAAGCTTTGAAATACTATTTTACTGAAATTGTTTGTAATTGGGAATCCTTCCCTGATCTGAGTATAGAAAATTTTGCTTTGCTCTTAAGCACAGATTCTATTATAATTGCAATGAGGGTAATTTTACTATCCCAAACTGCAAGGATTTCTATACTTTATATTTGATATCTAGTTTCCTTCCCACATACCCATTTGAGGCAGATGGGGGATCAGAATAGAGACCTTGGTTCCATCCAGGGGAAAAATTTCAGTTAAAAAAAAAAAAAAAAAGGAACAAGGTGTCATGCTCCACATTTTATACTGAAGATGACCTTCTGAAATGGGCTGGCTCTTGGGGTCAAGGCTGTGGAAAGGTTGGTACTCACCCTTCTGGGAGTAAATAACCACCTTTCACTGGAACATGTTTAATTAGTGGATACAGAGGGGAAGTTCCCCTTGTAACACAGAAGAGGCAACCAAGGTGCTTGCACAGATCTAGAGGACATCCATCTTAGACCCACTCCTAGTATACAGGTCCCTATCCAGTGGGGATGTCTGTGTCAACAGCACCTGCATGAACAGTGCTGAGTTGCTCTAGTATCAATGGTGCTGACTCATTGATTGGGGCCTGACAGCACGTGGCTAGGTGCCATGCCTCAACAGCGCTGCAAGCCAAAATGCACCAACTGCCAAGAAGTGCCTAGAGTCTGCTGCTGTTACGGCACTTCATGCAAGCGTGCCTGGTCAACAGGGCTGGAGTGCACAGCACCATACTTCCCAAAGCACTGGAAGGTGCATTGTGCTCTCACAGCCTGCTCAACTCAGAGGCCAAGATGGATCTGGAATCTAATGCCATGGGGAGGGGGAGCTTTGAGCGAGATCAGCCACTTGCCTTAGTAACATGGAAGCCAGAGCTCCCAAGCCATCTCAGAAGCTGCAGCCCTCTGGTACAAGTCATTTCTTTTCTTCTTTATTTCCATTTCTTTTTTGGCAGCACAGTTGCTGCAGAGGGGCTGCCAAGGCAGCTAAGAAAGATAAGAGAAAATAAAAGGCTTAAGGCCAGAAAACAGGGGTGAGTTTTAGAATGTATTTTTTTTTTAAATGGGGTAGCAATGAACAGTAGTGTCTGGAAGTTGCTGAAGCAGCAAGGCAATTTAAAAAAAAAGTTATGAACATTTTCACAGAAAAACAAGAGTAGATATTTACTTCCATGCTGGTGCTTGGACAAAAAGAAAAAAGTTGGCGCATGAGAATGGGCAAGGGGGAATTCCTGCACATGCTCAGACCACCAAAAACTCTACTAGCCGAGAGGTCTGTTTGGTGCTGCCAGATGACATCATGGCTAATTCAGGCCTGCTTATTGATAAAAAATGGTATTGCAATAATCCAAGGCAGACAAATTAATACCCAGGCCACAGAACAAAAATCTTTGGAGATCATGGGCATCTTGCTAACCAAAGCTTAATAAAAAAAGCTGCCTTTAAGACAGCTTCAAGTCCTAGATTTGCCACCCACCACCCAGTGGCTTAACCAAGGCCCCTATGGGACTCAGAACCCTTTCAATCAGGGAGCTCACTCTGTTGGAAGAACCAGTGGCCTGACCAAAGCAATGTCAGTGTTAAGCCAAAATCCTGCTACACCAGTAAATACTACCATCTGCTGGAGGCAAAAAAGATACAGGCTTCTCAGTGCTCTACCATCTCTATATAGTGGCAATAATGTAGGAGGAACTTTATGTACTCTACCTTCATCTGTTGCTAGGGGGACATAAGCTACCAGTAGACTCAACTAGACTGATTTAGCAGAATGAAATGGAAGTGCATAAATCTGATTATCTGCCCTAGGGTGCACATAATTCTAGTCACAGCCCTAACATCATAAACAGTATGTGAATTGAAGAAAGCATGGAATAAACAAAGGGGGTATCTGAAGGAGTGATGGGAATTGTAAAGCTTAATTAGTTGGGCAGATGGGAAGACTAGATAGGCCATACGTCTGACATCACATTTCTATAATAAATGCCAGACTGGGTCAGACCAAAGGTCCATCAAAGCTCAGCATCCTGTCTCCTGACAGTGGTCAATCCATGTCACAGGTACTTGGCAGGATCCCAAAAATTAGATCCAATCCTTCTTGCTCATAATGATTTATAGACTTCTCCAGGAACTTGTCCAAACCCTTTATGAATTCATTTATACTAATTGCTTTCATCACATCCACTGGCAACAAATTCCAGTCTAATTGTGCACCAATTGAAAACAAAACATGCTATCATCTTCTTGGCAAGTCCCCTAGTCCTACTACTATTTGAAAGTAAATAACCATTTGCTATTTACCAGTCTCAC
Source organism: Rhinatrema bivittatum (assembly GCF_901001135.1). Lineage (NCBI taxonomy): Eukaryota > Metazoa > Chordata > Amphibia > Gymnophiona > Rhinatrematidae > Rhinatrema > Rhinatrema bivittatum. The sequence continues at coordinate 807,734,280 of NC_042615.1, read as the reverse complement.
CTCACATGATTTTGTAGGCCTCATTTCCTCTCAACCATTTCATCTCCAAGCTAGAGAGCCCTAACTGGTATGGCTTCCTCTCTCAGGTGAGTCATTCCATTCTGAAGGAAGAACTAGAAGATTGGAAGAAAATGGATGAGGGTGGAATAGTAGGCCAAATTAAAAGGAGTTATTATAAAAAGCAACAAATCTAAGTTAGAAAAGTAAACAAAAATAAAAGAAAAAGAAAGCATTCTAGTTCTTATAGGAGGTGGCTGGGGGGGGAAAAAAAGGCTAAAATGTAAAAAATACTATATACTAAAATTAAAAAGAACAGCATTCAGGTATAAAGAAACCCAAAAAGAGAAACAGGGCAGAATACCTGGTGAAACTGAGGGAGATGAAGAAAAATCAGGAAAGCAAAAGGTCAAGCAGAAGAAAGAATTGTCAAAGAGGTAAAGCAAAGTTACAAAATATTTTGCAGTTATAAGAGAAAGAAGGGAAGCCCGACGTGGTATAGTGAAATTGAAAGGTGGCAAGGAGCAATGTGTGGAGACACACAAAAAATGGCTAAAATATTAAACAAATGCTTCAGTTCAGTATTCACTAAAGAGCCCGGAGGACCATTGCTGGTTGAGAAGACCGTAAATGGGGGTGGGGTAGATGAAACTCCATTTACAGAAGAGAAATTATGGGAAGAGCTAGGAAATGATATGGACAAGGTCATGGGGCCTGATGAGGTACATCCTAGGATACGGAGGAAGCTCAAAGATGTGCTGGCAGGTTCGCTGAAAGACCTGTTCAATAGATCCCAAGAAATGGGAGTGGTGCCAAGTGACTGGAGAAGAGCGGGGGGAGAGAGGAAGCTGGAAACTAACAGCCGGTTACCTCACCTCTGTGGTTGAAAAATTAATGGAGGCACTGCTGAAGGAAAGGATAGTACTCTATGTACAATCTGGTGGGTTACTGGAGCCAAGGCAGAGTGGCTTCAGCAGGGAAAGGTCCTGTCAGACAAATTTGATTGATTTTCTAGATTGGGTGACTAGAGAATTGGATCAAGAAAAGAGCACTTAATGTAATTTACTTGGACTTCAGCAAAGCTTTTGATATAGTCCCACATAGGAGGCTCTTGAATACAATGAGAAGCTTGGGACTCTGAGCCAAGGTGGTGGAGTACACTACAAACTGGCTGACAGAATAGAGTGTATAATGGTAAATGGAATCTACTCTGAAAAAAGAACACAGTGTTAAGTAGAGTGCCACAAGGATCAGTTTTGGGACCAGTTCTGTTTAATATCTTTCAGAGCTACATTTCTGCAGCATTTGATACCTTAAAATTCTTTACACCAATCTCCAACACACTGGCATTAAATGGTACTGTTCTTCAATGGTTCAAATCATTTCTAATCGTAATGTTGTCAGCAGTTTAACCTCAGGCACTGTATTTCAACTGGTATTGCGCTAACTCTGGTGTTCCCCAAGAGTCTGCCCTGCTATTCAACATTTATCTGTTACCACTTTGCCACCTACTTTCCGGTCTTGGCATTGATTTCAAAATATATGCTGATATGCAATTCATCCTGCCTTACACTACCTCCTGGAACACCACACTATCCCTAATGAATCTATATATAAATAAATACATGGCTATCCCCATAATAGACAAACAATGCTGCGAAAACTGAAATCATATATCCACCATTCCCAACTCCTCTTGTGCTCCCCCCCAAAATTTACTTTTGAAAATATCATTCCCATTTCAAGACAGGCATGTAACTTAGGTATCAATCTTAGACTCCAACTTGTCAATGTCTAACATCTCAACAGTAACAAAAGGTTCCTTCTACAAAATACACTTATTAAAAACCCTAAAACCCCTTCTATATTCCGAAGATTTCCATTCTGTTATACAAGCCTTATCTTTAACAGTCTTAGACTACTGCAATTCACTTTATTTAGGCCTTCCAAACTCTGCTTTACATCCTCTATAATTTGATCCTGATACGCAGACATTAGGGAAAAGTACAGGATTACCTCTATGGCCAAGTCCAAAAGCAAAGTACATTCAAGCAGCATTGTCTGAATAATCAAGAAGGGTGCCAACACCATAAAAGTGTTGCTAACTAATTTTATGGGTTTGACAGTTGCTAGATTTTGATTGTTAATATTACTACCCTTAACATAATGCTTGGGGGTAACCTGCACGGAACAGCAGTTATAAGAAACTTGCTGGACAGACTAGATAGACCATTTGGTCTTTCTGCCATCATTACTGTTTTGTTTGTCCTTTACTGTACCCTTTCTAATTTTTTTTACACCTTTGAAATGGGGCAACCAGAACTGCACACAATACTCAAGGTGTGGTTACACCATGGATCAATAGAAAAGCATTATGGCTTCCTGCAAAAACAGATCAACAAAATGGTGCCTGGTCCAAATTATAATCATACATAGAAACCAAAGGAACTAAAGATGTACTTTCTAGAAGAAAAAGTGTAAAGGAGAAAATACAAACATTCAAAATATTTAGTAGGTTTAAACAGAAAGTTGTTTTTTCTGTAGAACAAAAATCTCAAAGATAAGGTATCATCAGATGAAGGAGAAGGGAGCAAAGCTCAAAAGGAAACAAGAATATTTTCTCAGACTTCGAGAGCAAGTGATAAATTCTGCCATAGTTTAGGTTCTAAGAGCCAAGTTGTGGCTTGGCAGGGGCGAGGATAAAGGAATAATTAAGAAATACGTGTAAAAGCACAATAAGCAAGAAAACAAACCGGCAACCGATCCAAGATGGCTGATAGCAAACGCAAGGAGTAGAATTGGTATAAAATGTGGAGATTACTTACCTGATAATCTCGTTTTCCTTAGTGTATGCAGATGGACTCAAAACAAGTGGGTATAGTGTGCTCGTGCTAGCAGTTGGAGACGGATCTGACATCAGCACGGGGTACATATACCCCCACAGGAAGTGCAGCAACTCAGTAATCTTCCTTGCAAAAGCTTTATGGATATATGTGTGACTGACCGATCAATTAAATGAACAGGATTACCCTGACCGATTGATAGTAGCTGGAGACCGCCAGTGTTCTCAACCAGAAGGCGTCAACACCTGGCAGGGTAGATGCCCTATATAAGAAAGCATGGCTTACCGTGAGTCGGTGAATCCCCATGTATACCGGCAGCCGGGCGGGAGGCTGAGTCCATCTGCATACACTAAGGAAAACGAGATCAGGTAAGTAATCTCCACATTTCTTAGCATGTAGCAGATGGACTCAAAACAAGTGGGATGTACAAAAGCTATTCCTGGACTGGGTGGGAGGCTGCCCGAGGTCCGTTTAGGACTGCCCTCGCAAATGCTGTGTCCTCCCTGGCCTGGACGTCCAGACTGTAGAATCTGGAGAAGATGGTAGAATGGAGGGAGGACCACGTTGCCGCTTTACATATCTCTGCCGGTGACAGCATCCTAGTTTCTGCCCAGGAGGCTGCCTGCGCTCTGGTAGAGTGAGCCTTGACCCATAGAGGTGGTGGTTTTCCCGCTTCTACGTAGGCCGCCTTAACTTCTTTGATCCAGCGGGTGATGGTTGCCCGTGAGGCCGCTTCCCCTTGCTTCTTCCTGCTGTGAAGGACGAACAGGTGGTCCATCTTTCGTACCGCTTCTGACATTTCCAGGTATCTGGTCAGCAGCCTGCCTATGTCAAGATGGCGCAGTATTCGACCTTCTTCAGACTTCTTCAAACCTTCCGTGGTTGGCAAGGATATGGTTTGGTTGAGGTGGAAGTGTGAGACTACTTTGGGTAAGAAGGAAGGAACCGTGCGAAGATGGATAGCCTCTGGAGTGATTCTGAGAAAATGATCACGGCAGGACAGCGCCTGTAGGTCTGAGATGCGGCGTGCTGAGCATACGGCCAGCAGGAACACCATCTTCAAGGTTAACAAATGGAGGGACAGGCCTCGAAGGGGTCTGAAGGCGGGTCCCGTTAGAAATTCCAATGTCCTGGAGATTCGCCTCCGCCCAAGCCATCAGGGGGGTTATTTCTAAGGATACCTGTCGGCTTCTGGTTCCGCCCTGTCGGTTGATGTATGCCACCATGGTGGCATTGTCCGACACTCTGATCGCCCTGTTTCGAAGTCTGTGGGCAAATCACAGGCAGGTTAGCCTGACTGCCCGTGCCTCTAGTCGGTTGATGTTCCACCCAGACTCTTCTTTGCTCCACTGCCCTTGGGCGGTTAGTTCTTTGCAGTGTGCTCCCCATCCATTCAGGCTGGCATCTGTAGTGAGCAGGGTCCAGGTTGGGGAGGACATTTTTGACCCCCGGCTCGTGTGGCCGGGCTGCAACCACCACTGTAGCTGATTCCGCACACTCTGGCTGGTAGAGGTTGGTGTATGGTGTAGTTCTGTGATCGTGGGCTCCACCGGGATAGGAGGGCGTGTTGTAATGGTCTCATGAGCCCATGCCCATGGTATCACCTCCAGAGTGGATGCCATGAGGCAGAGGACCTGTAGATAATCCCAAGCTGTGGGCCTGGAGGTGCTCAGCAGGGGCTGCAAACGATTCCGGAGTTTTGATCTCCTCTTGGAGGTTAGGCTGACTGTCTTCCTGGGTGTTGAATCGGACTCCTAGGTACTCCAGCGACTGTGAAGGCTGTAGGGAACTCTTGTTCATGTTGACTACCCATCCTAGGCTTTCCAGAAGAGATATGACTGTTTGTTGCCAGGTGGCTCTCCTCCGGTGACCTTGCCCTGATCAGCCAATCGTCTAGGTAGGGATGGACGAGAATTCCTTCCTTCCCGAGGGACGCCGCCGCCACCACTATTACCTTGGTAAAGGTTCGCGGTGCGGTGGCTAACCCGAAGGGTAACGCCCGGAACTGAAAGTGTTGGTTCAGGACTTTGAAGCACAGGTAGCGTAGGTGATCCCGATGGATTGGGATATGCAGGTAGGCCTCTGATAGATCCAGGGATGTGAGGTACTCCCCTGGCTGTATTGCGCTTCGGACTGATCGCAGAGTTTCCATGCGAAATCTTGGGACCCTTAAGTGCCGGTTGACTGACTTGAGGTCCAGGACAGGTCTGAAGGTGCCCCCCTTCTTGGGGACGATGAAATAAATGGAATAATGTCCAGAATTTATCTCCCATGCAGGTACTGGGATTATGGCTTTTAGGGACAGGAGCCTACGCAAGGTAGCTTCCAGTGCCACCCTCTTGAGAGGTGAACAAGGAGATTCCACAAACTTGTCCGGAGGGGGATGAAGGAAGTCCAAGTAATACCCCTCTCGTATGATGGCGAGGACCCACTGGTCCGAAGTAATCTCGACCCATCTGTGGTAGAATAGGGTTAGCCTGCCCCCTATGGCTTCGTCCCCCAGATGGGTCGGCTGATTCTCATTGTGGGGTGCAGTTGGGACCCGAACCAGAGCCGGTTCCCCTCTTGTTGTGCCTGATCCGAAGGGACTGGTTCCTGGTCTGAGAACGAGGTGCTTGGTAGCGGGTCCTGTAGGGGTTGAAGCGTTGACAGCCTCTACCTCTGGATGGCCTAGGAAGAGGGCGCTGGTTCCTCCTTGACCTGTCTTCTGGTAGACGGTGTTATGGAGAGGCGCCCCACTTATTAGCCAAGTTCGAGGTCACTGCCGAACAGGAGAGATCTTAAAAGGCATCCTTGTGAGGTGTGCCTTGGAGGAGGAATCGGCAGACCAATTTCAGAGCCAGAGCTGTCTCCTTGCTGCCACTGAGGATGACACTCCCTTGGCTGCCGTACGAACTAAGTCGGAGGCAGCATCAGTGAGGAACGAGAGAGCCGATTCCATTTCTTCTCCCGGGGTATTGTTCCTGGCTTGTGACAGACAGGAACGCGTCACCACGGTGCAGCAGGTCGCGATTCGTAGGGACATGGCTGCCACCTCAAAGGCTTGTCTCAGAATGGTGTCCAGGCGCCGGTCGTGCACATCCTTGAGGGCCACCCCTCCCTCCACTGGAATGGTGCGCTTCACAATTGCGCAGACTATGGCGTCTACCTTGGGGCACGCCAGCAGCTCCTTAGTTGCCGGGTCCAGGGGGTACATGCTGGACAGGGCCCGACCCCCTTTGAATGAGGCCTCCGGCGCATTCCACTCCAGATCGATTAACTGCTGCGCTGACTGGAGGAGGGGAAATGGTGAGCCGTTTGACGAAGGCCCTCTAGCAGGGGGTTCATTCTAGGTTCCCCTAGGGTGCCCTGGCCCGGGATAGCCAACTCAGACAGGCATTGAGAGACTAGGTCTGGGAGATCCTCCTTGAGGAAGAAGCGTCTCATGGTTCGATACGGCTCTATCCCCGAGGGAAGTTCACCCTGCTCGGGAAGCTCACCTTCTTCCTCAGAGCAGTCTGACTCCCTATAGGTGGGGCTTCCGTGTGGCCGTGCCTAGGCCCGGAGGGTCCAGGGGCAGGGTCATCTGGTACGTATGGGTCCGTTCGGGGAGCAGACTGCATTTGGACAAAGGCATGAATCCCCTTGAATAATTCCACCCAGGAAAGTGAAGCAGAGTCTAGCCTCAGGGGCACCAGGTCTCTAGGGTTCCCCGGCTGCTCACTTCGGCCTGCTAGTTCCGGGGTGTTCCCTGAGGAACTGGCCACTAATCTGGGCTGGGATCGGCCCTGACCTGGGACTCCCAAGGCCTCCTCACATTGGGCACATAGGGAGTCTGCTTCCTCGCTCTGTGTGGCTCTGAGGTGGCATGCTGAGCAGAGGCCTAGAGCTCGTATGCCCGATTCTGGAGGCGCCAATTCTGTGGACGCCTGGGCTCTGATACGCTCCATTGCATATTATCGCTATGCACCCTGTAAATGCGCGAAAGCTGTGCACCTATCAATGAGCGCCTGTTAGCTTGTGCCTATCAGCGTGCACCTTTAAATGTGCGCCTATAAATATGCGCTTAGCAGGGTGCGCCTATCGGCGTGCGCGCAACGCTATCAATGTGCGCCTAACTACGCGCGCCGAACCACATGCGCGTAACGACATGCGCCTAACAATGTGCGCGTAACAACGTGCGCCTAACTACAGCGAGCAGGCAGGCAAAATGGCGGGCTGCCACGGAGGCTGACCCCGCTAATCCTCGTTCTCTGGAGACCCAGCAAAGATGTCACCTTACCTGATCCTCGGTGCTTCCCGGTTGTGACCCGGGCGGTCTCCAGCTGCGGGGGGAGAGTGTGATTATCTTCACCGCCACGCTCGAGGAAGTGCACCTGCTGCCTCTAAGCCGCGCCCGAACTCGTCTCTCTCAGGGGCTAAGTCCTCACCGCGAACGGATCGGGACCGAGGCTGCCTCTATGCCGCGTCTGAGCCCTTCTCACTCGGGGGCTAGGTCCCTGCCGCGATTCGGCCACCGGACTGAGGCTCTTACCTCCGAGGGACCACGGAAATCACCTCGGGAAACTCAACTGGGGGAGGGACCCGAGGGTATCACCGCAGGAGTGCGGGGCTCGATCTTCAGGTAGGATTCTTAGAGTTTAGTCGTTAAGATTTGGAAGAACGCTCAGCGAGTGTTAGGTAGCTCCAAACTGCTTTGGAGACGGAAATTACTGAGTTGCTGCACTTCCTGTGGGGGTATATGTACCCCGTGCTGACGTCAGATCCGTCTCCAACTTCTAGCACGAGCACACTATACCCATTTGTTTTGAGTCCATCTGCTACACGCTAGGAAAATGGACTTTATTGAATCTTGCCCGACTCTGGCTGAGATTCGCTCAACGAGCTGCCTCAGGGGCTATTGCAAACAAATAAGACACACATACATATATATTTGAAACAAATAAAATGAAATATACAATGTTGTATAAATCATATTAAATCATAATAAACAAATATAAAAACAGACATACTATTATATAGACATAAATTGAATTGACTTCAAACATGCACACATACACAAGTGTACAAATCTATATGCTATTATTTCAATAAAACAAATGTATGTGTGTGTACAAATATCAAATGGCATACAATGGACAGAAAATACAAAGGGAAGAACGTGTATACATACAAAAAACTTGATAAAACCTTAAGGGGATTAATTAATTAAAACATTAATTAAAAAGATATATAGCAAATTACCATCATGTGTATCAAAGATATTAGATGAATGTATACTGGAATTAAAGAAAAACGTGTATAAACTTAAAAACTAATAGAAACCAAAGGAGAAAAGAGAAGAAAGGAGAAGAAAACAAAATAAAGGGATGAAATGTACAAATGGGTCATACTTTTCAAGATTATAGGATCTGTGTCATTAAAAAAAACATCTAAAAATTGGAGGGGAGGTGATTGACAATTTTTTGTGTGCATGTTTGAAGTCAATTCAATTTATGTCTATATAATAGTATGTCTTTTTATTATATTTGTTTATTATGATTTGTACAACATTTTGTTTCAGTTTATTTGTTGTTTCAAATATATATGTATGTGTCTTGTTTGCAATAGCCCCTGAGGCAGCTCGTTGAGCAAAACTCGGCCAGAGTCGGGCAAGATTCAATAAAGTCCATTTTTATACAGATTCTACTCCTTGCGTTTGTTGCTAAAGCACAATAAGCAGGCACAAATGGATGGACAGCTTATAAGTTTTATACCCCAATCTGGACTCCCTTTATGGATACCACAGATATTAGGTAGCTTAGACCTGACCTACTCAAGTATAGACCTATTCTTTAGGCCTTAATTTATATGGGCAGATCTACACTTAATGCTGATTAAAATGAGAATATTGCAAGATCTCAGCTTTTTGCCAAGTGTATAGAATGTGTGTAAAAACTGAATACTGATTAGTTTGATTTATAGTGACAAGATATATTCCTAGATGAGTTCCTTAATGCGATATATTATGGAGTAGTTCCCTCATTTGCACAGCTGGTTTATATTTCTGGTATATACCACAATAGATGTAGAAACAAAAAGCAAAGCACACCAAATGGAATAATCAAAGCAACAGTGTGCTGCACAAACTATGAGGTCTAAGTTCATACATTTGTTTTTTATATTAGTTGACACCGGTCCAGATTAACAGATTCCAAACTTTTTAAATTTGCGTTATTTTCTTTCAGACTAGTTTACTGTTTATGCTTAATATATCACTGACCTGGTATGTATCTCTCTGCTCTATTTGCCATATTATGGTCTGTTTTGCACACAATTTGACATTTCATCCTTATTGTAAATTTGCTCCTCCAATGCAGCTTGATGCGAAACACCGTCTGTGTTGGGGGACAGAGGAATGCTTTTTGTTTCACTGTATACAAGAGTTTGGAATCTGTTAATCTGGACTGGTGTTAACCAATATAAAAAAAAATGTATGAACTTACAGACCTCAGTTTGATTATGCAGCACACTCTTGCTTTGATTATATTTCTGGTATGCCACATTATGCAAGTTTAATATTAGCTGCTACTTATGACTCAAAGATTTATCATGTAGTTCATTTCCAAAGTAATGGTAGAAATCCAAAATCACAAAAACTCAGCCAAAATATGCACTCCAAATATTCAATATCAGTCATCAAAGGAGATGCAGGAGAATTAAAAGGTCCAAACTTAAGAGATTGTGCATAGAATACCAAATTTTTCTTTTATTTTAAAATGGCGACTCCGTTGCTCAAGTGTCAAGCATGGTAGTTCTCTTTTGGGTCCCCCGACATGGACCCCATGTTTCGCCCGAAGGCTGCGTCGGGAGGGACAAGTAAATTATTTTTTAAAACTTATATGTAGGGTAACATTCACGAAGCTGACAAGGCTAAATAAGGAGACTCACCTGAGACACCCCATTGACTCATGAAAGAATCAATCTTCATTCTTGGGAGAAGTTTGACTTGAGTGAAGACCAGTGGCACCCATCTGGTTTTAACCTCTATGCGATCACCTGTATAGCAAAGAGGAGACTGCACTTGGATTTAAGTGCTCTATTCATTTTATTGGAGAAATTACTTATCTGATAATTTTGTTTTCTTTAGTGTAGGCAGATTGACTCAGGACCAATGGGTATAGTTGGAGACGGAGTCAGATTTCAATCTGACGTCAGCACCAGTACATATACCCGTGCAGGAAGCTCTGCTCTTCAGTATTCTCCTCAAAAAGCAATTGTGGATATATGTGTGCCTGGATAATTTGATTAACTTTGTTTAACTTGAATAATTTGATAAACGATTAACTTGAACTGGTTGACTTGGACTATAGCTGGAGACCACCAGTGCCCTCAACCAAGAAATGCCAACACCTGGTAACTATGGGTGTCCTAGCTGAAGGGAAGCATGGCTTACCCGTGCTTATCTTGCTCTCAGGAATTGTCCCCAAGGTCTTCGTGTATTGTGGCAGCTGTGGGCGAGATACTGAGTCGATCTGTCTACACTAAGGAAAACGAAATTATCAGGTAAGTAATTTCTCCATTTCCTAGCGTGTAGCAGATGGACTCAGGACCAATGGGATGTACAAAAGCTACTCCCGAACCGGGTGGGAGGCTGCCCGTGGCCCACTTAGTACTGCCCTTGTGAATGCTGTGTCCTCCGGAGCTTGAACATCCAGGCGGTAGAACCTGGAGAAGGTGTGAATGGAGGACCATGTCGCCACCTGACAGATCTCTGTGGGTGACAGCATCTTGGTTTCCGCCCAGAACACTGCCTGGGCTCTAGTGGAATGGGCTTTGACTTGTAGCGGTGGAGGCTTGCCTGCCTCTACGTAGGCCGTCTTGATTACTTCTTTGATCCAGTGGACTATGGTTGCCCGCGAGGCCGCTTCCCCTTGTTTCTTCCTGCTGTGAAGGACAAATAGGTGGTCTGTCTTTCGTATGGATTCCAACCTTTCCAGGTATCGGACTAGGAGTCTGCCGATGTTAAGGTGGCGAAGATGGCGAGATTCTTCAGAGCCTTTTTGCTCGCCTGGAGATGGCAGCGAGATGGTTTGGTTTAGATGGAAGTGAGAAACCACCTTTGGAAGGAAGGAGGAGACTGTGCGTAGCTGTATGGATCCCGGTGTGAATCTGAGAAAAGGTTCCCGACAGGATAGTGCTTGAAGTTCGGAGATGCAAGGGGCCAAACATATTGCCACTAGAAATGCAGTCTTCAAGGTTAGGAGTCGTAGGGACAGACCGTGGATAGGTCTGAAGGAGGCTTCTGCTAGTAAGTCTAGTACTAGATTGAGTTTCATAGGGGTACCGGCCACCTTAAGGGTGGTCGAATCTGCTTGACCCCTCTCAGGAAGCGGGAGACATCTGGATGAGATGCTAGGCTAATGCCTTCCACTTTGGTTCTGAAGCAGGCCAATGCAGCCACCTGAACCTTGATGGAGTTGAGGGACAACCCTTTCTGTAAGCCATCCTGCAGGAATTCCAGGATCGTGGGAATTTTGGCTGTCCGCGGAAGAACGTCGTGGTCTTCGCACCAGGCTTCGAATATTCATATATAGGTTAGCAATGTGGAGAACTTGCGTGCTCAGAGCAAGGTGTCAATCACCACCCTCGAGTATTCGCTCTTCTTCAGGCATGTCCTCTCAATGGCCAGAATGTAAGAGAATTGAGTTGGGTCTTCGTGGAGGATAGAGTCTTGCTGGAGCAGATCCCTGTGTGGAGGTAGGGGGAGAGGGCTCTGTCAAGAGTCTTCGCATGTCTGCGTACCACGGCCTTCTTGGCCAGTCCGGGGCCACTAGAGGTACTAGCCCCCTGTGGTGTTCTATCTTGCAGATGATCCCGCCTAGTAGTGGCCATGGGGGGTAAGGCATATAGCAGGTCTTCCTGTGGCCAAGTCTGGACGAGGGCATCAATCCCTTGGGATTGTGGTTCTCGTCTGCGACTGAAGAAGTTGGGAACTCGGGCGTTAGACTGGGTTGCCAAGAGATCCATGGCTGGGGTTCCCCAGCGGTTTACTATCAACTGGAAGGCTGTGGGTCGACAGCATCCATTCCCCTGGGTCTAGACTTTCTCTGCTGAGAGTTCACAGTGACCTTTGTCTTTTCCCGCGATGTGGGTGGCTGAGATCCCTTGTAGGTTTGCTTCCGCCCACGCCATTAGGGGATCTATTTCCAGGGACACCTGTTGGCTTCTGGTTCCTCCCTGGCGGTTGATGTAGGCAACTGTTGTGGCGTTGTCTGACATGACTGACAGATTTGCGCCGGAGTCTGTGACTGAATCGTAGGCAGGCTAGTCTGACCACCCAGGCTTCCAGTCTGTTGATGTTCCACCCCAACTCTTCCTTGTCCCATTGCCCCTGGGCTGTCAGTTTCTGGCAGTGGGCTCCCCACCCTCATAGGCTTGCATCCGTGGTGAGCAAAATCCAGGTCAGTGGGGCTGGCCTTACTCCCTTGCTTAGACGGTCTTCTTGAAGTCACCATTGGAGCTGGTTCCACACTTCCTCTGGGAGCTGGAGTAGTCCTGGGACATCTGGTTCCATCGTGACAGTAGGGAGCGCTGTAGCAGATGCATGTGAGCTCTTGCCCATGGGACCACTTCCAAGGTTGATGTCATGAGGCAGAGGACTTGGAGGTAGTCCCATACTTTGGGGCGGAGACTTTCCAGCAGGTTTCGCAATTGGTTCATCAGTTTTTTTTCTCCTTGTAGGAGGACGGACTACCTTGTCTTGTTTGGTGACAAACCAGACTCCCAGATATTCTAGAGATTGGGAGGGCTGCAGACAGCTCTTGCTTTTGTGTTGACGACCCACCCGAGGTTCTCCAGTAGAGTCTTGACTCCGGTGGTCGCCTGATGACTTTCCTCTGGAGATTTTGCCCTGATCAGCTAATTGTCCAGATTGGGATGTACGAGGATTCCTTCTTTCCTCAGTGTCGCCGCCACAACCATGATTTTGGTGAATGTCCCGGTGGGGGGGGGGGGGGGGGGGGGGGGGGGGGGGCTGTGGCTAGCCCGAAGGGTAGCGCCCGGAACTGGTAGTGGTGGTCCAGGATCGTGAAGCATAGGAAGTGCTGGTGCTCGTGATGGACCGGGATGTGCAGGTAGGCTTCTGACAGGTCCAGGGATGTAAGGAATTCTCCCGGCCGTATTGCCCTTATGACCGAGCGCAGGGTTTCCATGCGGAAACGTGGTACCCTCAGGTAGCGGTCGACAGACTTGAGATCCAGTATTGGCCGGAACGTTCCCTCTTTCTTGGGGACGATAAAATAAATGGAATAGTGCCCAGTATTTTGTTGTTGCGTGGGCACCGGCGTTATGGCCTTAGGGTGAGCAATTTGGCCAGTGTGATTTCCACTGCCGCCCTCTTGGAGGGTGCATGGCAAGGAGATTTCACAAACTTGTCCGGAGGAATGTTGTGGAAGTCCAGATAGTATCCCTCTCGAATGATGGTTAGGACCCACTTGTCCGTTATCTCGACCCATCTTTGGTAGAATAGGGCAAACCTGCCTCCTATGGCTTCTTCCTGTGGATGGGTTGGCTGGTTCTCATTGTGGGGTGCAGCTGGGGCCTGCACCAGAGCCGGCTCCCCTCTTGTTGTGTTTGTGCTGAAAGGACTGGCCCCTGCCTGTAGGGCGAGGTGCTTGATATGTACTCTTGTAGTGTCTAAAATGCTGTGATCCTCTGCCCTTAGGTAATCGGGGAGAGGGGTGTTGGCTTCTTTTGTTCTTGTCCTCTGGTAGCCAAGGTACTAGAGATTCGCCCCATTTGTTGGCTAACTTCTCCAGCTTGCTTCCAAACAGGAGGGCTCCTTTAAAGGGCATTCTCATGAGTTTAGTCTTGGAAATTACGTCGGCTGACCAGCTTCAGAGCCAGAGTTGCCTTCTGGCTGCCACTAGGGATGAGATGCCCCTGGCTGAGGTGTGCACCAGGTCAGATGTCGCAACTGTGAGTAAGGATATTGCTGGTTCTAGTGCTTTGACGGGCGAGGTAGCGTTCCTGGTCATTGATAAGCAGGCACGTGTCACCAGGGCACAGCAGGCCGCAATCTGCAGAGACATGGCTATGTTGAATGACTGTTTAAGGATGGATTCCTAATGTCTGTCCTGGGCATCCTTGAGTGCCGCCCCTCCCCTCAACTGGAATGGTAGTGCCCTTTCTGACCGTTCCTGGAGGGATTTCCCCTTCCTCCAGGGAGTCTTGATTCTCGTCCGAGGTGTCCGTGTCCCCTATGGTGAGGTTTTTGGCCGGGGGGGGGGGGGGGGGGGGGGCACGTCTCTGGGAGGCTAGGGTCCTCTGGTGGAGGATATGTCTGTGTCATCGGTGGCAGTTGCGTGTGGACAAAGGTGTGTAGACCCTTAAAGAATTCTACCCAAGAGAAGGATCCTGGGTCTAGATTGAAAACTGCTGTGTTCCCCAGGGACCCCCGTTTGAGGGAGGGTCATGCTGGGGATAGAGAGGTCCAGGGTACTATCGGTGGATCCGGATTCCTGTACTGGCTGGGGAGGGCCTTGTCCAGGTTCACCCAGGGCCTCCTCGCACTGTAGACAAGGCTGTGGCCTCTTCGCGCTGCACAGCTCTTATGTGGCAGGCTGGGCAGAGAGCTTGTGCCTTTGTTTTCTTGGCTGGTGGTGCCATGGTTTTGTGTGGGTAGGTCATTGAAACCTCTGTGTGTTTAAAGTGCGCGCCGGGAGGCTTAGTTATGCTCGCCGGGTGTGCCAAAGATGTGCGTGTAGACCGGTATGCGTGCTCACTGAGATGCACGCGCCACTTTGCGCACAGCCTTAACTTGTGCGCGTACGGCACCTATGCACGTGCCGCTGTGCGCACAAGCAATTTGTGCGTCTGGCTCATCTGTGCGCATGGTTCAGTTAGGCAGACGGAGCGGCGATCACGCAAGCAAGATGGTGACCACCCCAGAGGGTCTCCATGTGGGAGGGCCCTCGTGTCCGATTGGGGTCTAGCCCAGACTGGGCTGATCAACCCGATGGTACAGACGCCAGCTGGCGATCTGTGCGGCTATCCGAGCCTCGGAGACCATAGACTTAGAAAACGTTTTCTATCTTACCTTGTCTCTGTGTTTCCCGGTTTTGTTCCGGGCAGTCTCCAGCTGCGGGAAGGGGGGGGGAAGTACCTTCACCACCGCACTCTGTATTGCACCCGCTGCCTCTCAGCCGCTCCCGTTGCTGGGGGCTAAGTCCACACCGGGAACCGGCTACCAGACTGAGGCCTACCTCTGAGGGATCTCAGAAATCACCTTAGGAATTCTCAACTGGGGGAGGGACCCTTAGGTATCACTGCAGGAGAGCAGGGCTCATCTGGAAAGGTAAAATTTCTTCTTTGTTTGGAATTCTCTCTCTTTGGTTTGAATACTTTAATGCTGTGCGTGTACAGAGTCCAAAGTGCTATGAAGATGGAAAATACTGAAGAGCAGAGCTTCCTGCATGGGTATATGTACTGGTGCTGACATCAGATTGAAATCTGACTCAGTCTCCAACTGCTATCAGGAGCACATTATACCCATTGGTCCTGAATCCATCTGCTACATGCTAGGAAAGGGATTTTAAAGCAAATCTCAATTGGATTAGAGAAACCTGAACTTTGGGTAGGGAACTTCTAAACTACTTTAAATTGGCAAGAATCAGGACAGCAGTACAAAGTAGGGGAATGAAAGAAAAGATGCATTGAACATTGCACAAAGTCACAGATTTATTGAGGAGCTAAACATGTAAATGGATTGGATTGCATAAGGAGTTGTAAATAGTCATTTTCACTATTCTACCATCAATTGTCACTATAGTTAAATTGGAATCCACAACTTCCAGCATGATTATTACTGCCATATGCAAATACTGTCAACACTCAGGGTGTTGGAGAAAAATAATTCCCTCTCCCCCTGTCCAAGGAATCTTGGAACTCAGAGAGAAACTTGAGAACCGTATGGGAAGTTTGAATGTCTTAAATCCTTGGAAATGAGGGTGGTCTGTGGATTCCTCAGCTAGGAGGGGTTACATATGCATCAGGTGATATATACACATTTGAATGTTGATGCTAAATTTTAACTTTAAGCTACATATTTCTACTATGTCACAAAGGTCTCATCATAGCATCACCAAGCACCTGTCTAGCCACATGGGTCCAATATAAGCTTAGTCTGGTCTCCATCTTCAGCAATGAAATCTCCTATAACAGCCAAAAGCTAATGCCTAGAGATTCTTCAGCATGCCAAATGTTATGAAAACCCCAGATCTTATAGGTTATGTGAAAACAAAGAAAACAGAAGCTGTTTTTCTTCCTGAGATCTATGATTTGTAGCAGCAATTTTTATCCCTCAGAATATACTAGGCCACATCTCCAAGGAACTGAAAACAGTTCCAGCAGCTATCACATGATGTTCCAAAAAAAACAAAAAACAAACCAAAAACATAAACAAGGCAAAAATCATAGGAACACCAAAAATCTAAGGTACAGATTCCATGATTAATATACATAGCCATGTAATCACTGCACCAGAATTACAAATGTAATCTGGATTTAGATAGCACCTTCAATTCAAAGGAATACCACTACATTTCATAATTCTTAATACTCTTTTCTGGCCTTAAAGGCCACCCAAGACAGTGAAGAAAGTTATTAAATTTTAATTTAGTTTAGTATTTTTATTCCACCTTTCACAGCCTCTCAGCTACGTCAAGGTAGATTACATAATGAAAGTTAGTTAAGTTAGAGCACTTACAGGTTAGGAGGCATTGGGAAGTATTACATTACAGGCAAGCATTGTAGAGTATTGATTATAATAAATGAAAGTTGTGATTTACGGAGAGCAACTTATTCAAATAATTCATATAGTGAATCAGCAGTGTTATGGAGGGAGGGGAAGAGCAGAAGAAACTGAATTCAGTCCACCGTTCAATGTTCTAACCATTGCATCAGCCTATCACACTAACCACACTGAAACCCCATTAGTACTCTAATATTAACATAGAATGCTTTCTAGAGCCATCTTTTCTGCTGTATAAGTTTTTAAAATATTTATAACCAGCATTCAGTTCATTAACACATTAGCAGCTAATGGCTCTAGAAAAAGTAAAGAGAAAGCAGAGTTGCTTACCTGTAACAGGTGTTCTCCCAGGACAGCAGGATGTTACGCCTGACATATGGGTGACATCGATGGAGCCCTATCATGGAACACTTGTCAGTTTCTAGAACTTTGAATGGCACACTGAGCATGCCACTAACCCTGCATCCAGCAGGGGTCCCCCCTTCAGTCTCGTTTGAAGCAAAAAGTGCAAACGAAAAATAAAATAAAACGTTATGGAACTTACTCTGAAGAGAGAGCAGTGTTAAGCGGAGTGCCACAAGGATCGGTGTTAGGACTGGTCCTGTTCAATATCTTTGTGAGCGACATTGCGGACGGGATAGAAGGTAAGGTTTGTCTTTTTGTGGATGACACTAAGATCTGCAACAGAGTGGACACGCCGGAAGGAGTGGAGAGAATGAGACGGGATTTAAAGGAAGCTGGAAGAGTGGTTGAAGATATGGCAGCTGAGATTCAATGGCAAGAAGTGCAGAGTCACGCATATGGGATGTGGAAATCCAAAAGAACTGTATTCGATGGGGGGTGAAGGGCTGATGTGCACGGAGCAGGAGAGAGACCTTGGGGTGATAGTGTCTAACGATCTGAAGTCGGCGAAACAATGTGACAAGGCAATAGCTAAAGCCAGAAGAATGCTGGGCTGCATAGAGATAGGAATATCGAGTAAGAAAAGGGAAGTGATAATCCCCTTGTACAGGTCCTTGGTGAGGCCTCACCTGGAGTACTGTGCTCAGTTCTGGAGACCGTATCTCCGAATGGACAGAGACAGGATGAGGCGGTCCAGAGAAGGGCGACCAAAAACCTGGAGGTCTTCATCGAATGACTTATGAGAAATTGAAGAATCTAAATTTGTACACCCTGGAGGAAAGGAGGAGCAGAGGTGATTGATACAGACTTTCAGATACTTGAAAGGTTTTAATGATCTAAAGACAATGACACCTTTTCTGTTGGAAAAAAAAATCAGCAGAAACAGGGGTCACGATTTGAAACTCCAGGGAGGAAGACTCAGAACCAATGCCAGGAAGTATTTCTTCAGAGAGGGTGGTGGATGCTTTGAACGCCCTTCCGGAGGAAGTGAAGACCAAAACTGAAGGATTTCAAAGGGGCGTGGGATAAATACTATAGATCCATAAAGTCTAGAGGATATGAATGAAGAGGAGAGGCATGGGGGTGGCTTGCGGGAATGACAGCTACTACCTGGAGATAAATACCCTTATTCAATAAACATACTCACTGTTAATGAGACTTCAACATTGCTCTATGCTTCAATGGCAAGAGGAAATGTGGGAAAAAAGGATTTGCATTCACAAAAAAGCAGGGGAGTAATTTGCTTATTGCAGCAGTTACTACCCCAAACCAAATAAGTCTGATACTTCACTTTCAATGCATATCCAGCATAGCTCTCTGCTTCAACGGCAGGGGGGAAAGAGGAAAAGGGGATTTATATTCAGGCAACAACCAACAAGGTCTGAATTACATAAAGGCCGATACAGTACAGTGCATGCTGACGAAGCGCACTGTTAACCTGTCCTTGGACGCGCTTTTTCCCTTACCCCTTATTCAGTAAGGGGTGGAAAACGCACGTCCAACCCGCGGAACCTAATAGCACCCTCAACATGCAAATTATGGGTGTAGCTTGCTATTTACGGCGGTTACTACCCCGAATCAATTAAGCCTGATACTTCACTTGGAATACATATCCAGCACAACTCACTGCTTCAACGGCAGGGGGGAATAAAGAAGAGGATTTTTATTCAGACAACCAACAAGGACTGGTTAGCACAGGCTGGGTAAACGGATGGGCGTAGGAGTGGCTTGCTTGTTGCGGTGGTTGCTACCCCTGGCCAATTAAGCTAGATGCTTCACTTAGATGCAGCTCCAGCATTGCTCTCTATATCAATGGCGGGGGTGGAAGGTAACTGGAAACAAAAAGTTACTAATAAGGGCCAAAAGTAACAGATGGGTATGAGGAAAAAAAAAAGTGTGGGAGCTTGCTGGATAGACTGGTTGGGCTGTTTGTCTTCTCCTGCCATCATTTTCTATGCTAGTGAACCCAACTCCGCGGGGTGGTGCATGGGTTTCGTAAGGACCAACATCCTGCTGTCCTGGGAGAACACCTGTTATAGGTAAGCAACTTTCTCCCAGGACAAGCAGGATGGTAGTCCTCACATATGGGTTAGTAGCGAGGTACAGGATGCACAAATAGAGTGAACCAAAGCACCCAATGACATGCAACAGGCACAACAGGGGTGCTGCTGGTTATGAGGGCAGCCTGAATTTCATAGTTTGTCGTAGGTAGGAAGTTGGGCTTTTAAATGAAAAGAAATTACGTAGGACAAACCAGCCAAAGACTGAATCCTGCCTGCTACAGATGTCGGCAATAGGTACAGAGCGGAGGTGCGCCACTGACGTTGCCATGGCCCTGACTAAATGTGCTTTTACGTGTCACTGCAGCAGAAGGCCTGCTTGTTGGTAGCAGAAGGTAATACAGTCCGCCAGCCAGGTGGACAGGATCTGCTTGCCCACCAGAACGCCAAGTTTGGTTTTATCAAAGGAGATAAAAAGTTGGGTGAACATCTTATGGGCTGCAGTGTGGTCCAAATAGAAGGCTAATGCACATTTGTAGTCCAA
Source organism: Rhinatrema bivittatum (assembly GCF_901001135.1). Classification (NCBI taxonomy): domain Eukaryota; kingdom Metazoa; phylum Chordata; class Amphibia; order Gymnophiona; family Rhinatrematidae; genus Rhinatrema; species Rhinatrema bivittatum. Next base: position 807,714,723 of record NC_042615.1, on the reverse strand, counting down.
GGAATGCAGTGCCCGCTCATCTGGGTGAGTGAGGTTTTGGAAAAAAGTTGGGAAGTATTATGGACCGATTTAAATGGAAATCAGAAACTACCTTTGGCAGAAATTTATGGTGAGTGCAGAGTACCACACAATTGTAGAGAAATTTGGTATAAGGTGGGTATGTGACCAGTGCCTGTAGCTCACTGACTGTGATCTGAAGTTATAGCAACCAGAAAGATCACTTTCTAAATGAGATGTCTAAGGTCGCAGGTGTGCAGGGGCTCGAACGGAGGTCACATGAACCGTACTAGCACAACATGGAGTTCCTATGACGCAATTGGGGGACGCAGTGGAGGCTTCAACTGGAGTAAGCTTCTCATAAAGCGCCCTACCAGGGGTTGCACCAAAATCGGGGCATCTCCTATACCTTTTGTGGTAAGCGGCTATGGCACTTAGATGGAGGAAGTTTGTAGGCCAAACTCCAAGAGGTGCCAGAGGTAGTCCAGGAACCTTGTTGTGGGGCAGGAAAAGGGATCTATTTCTTTTGTTGGGCACCACAAGGAGAATATTTTCCACTTGGATTGATAAGATTTCCTAGTAGAAGGCTTCTGTGAAGCTACGAGGACCTGGGACACATTGTTAGAAAGTTCAAGTGATTGCAGAATCAACCTTTCAACATCCATGCAGTCAGCGATAGGGAGTGGAGGTTTGGATGACGCAACAGCCCGCTCTGCGTTATTAGAGTTGGATCTGGGCCCAGGCGAATTGGTTGCTGCACTGAGAGGTCGCATAGGATGGGAAACCAAACCTGTTGTGGCCAGTATGGGGCTATGAGAATCATTGTGCCCCGGTCTTGTCGTAACTTCGAGAGTCTTGCTGATGAGCGGAATTGGAGGGTATATGTATAGAAGACCCGTTGTCCACTAGTGGGCAAAGTCATCCCTTGGAGGTGTCTTGCGGCTGTGGTGTAGAGAGTAGAATTGTCTCCTTTGTGGTTGTGAATTGATGCAAAGAGGTCTATATGTGGGCGACCCCACTGGTGAAGAATTGTGTTCGCTACACTGGGATCTAGGGGGATCAGTAGGATCGTGGGGATGAAAGGTCCTTCTGAGATTGTCCGCCATCACATTGTCCACACCTGCCAGGTAGGTTGCGCTCAGTATCATGAAATGGGAGAGAGCCCAGGCCCAGACCTGCACCGCCTCGCTTGTTGAGGTACCACATCACTACCTGGTTGTCTGTTTGAATTAGGATTACCTTGTTGGATAGGCAATCCTGAAAAGCGAATAGGGCATACCGTATCCCCCTTAGCTCCAGAAAATGTACCTGGTGGTTTGCTTCTGCTGTGGTCCAGGTTCCTTGGGTTTGTAGGTTGTTGAAATGGGCTCCCCAACCCAGGTTGGAAGCATCTGTGGTTAATGTAATCTGAGGATCTGGAGGTTGAAAAAGTAGTCCAATCTTCACTCCTGTATCCACCAAGCTAGTGAGAGTCGAAGCTAGCTGGTGACATGGACAATGTGGGACAAATGTGATTGGGGACCACTGGGACTTTAAAGTCCATTGTGTTACTCTCATGGCTAGTCAAGCCATTAAGGTAATGTGAACTGTAGAAGCCATGTGTCCTAGCAAGGTGAGCAGCTATCTGTAGTAGGGTGGAAAGTCTGTACTGCTTTGGCTAAGGTTGAAAGTGTGCGAGTTTGGTCCTTTGGGAGGAACTCTCTGGCTTGAATGGTGTTGAGAGCTGCTCTGATGATCGATAGGGTGCATGATAGAGTCAGATGTGATTTGGGATAGTTTATGAGAAACCCCAAGGACTGTAGCAGGTGTATGGTAAGACTGAGGGATTGAAGTACTACCTCCTTGGATGGACCTCTGAGCAATAGTCTAGATACAGATAGACATGGATACTGCGCTGCCTTAGGAAAGCTGCTTCTACTGCCAGGCATTTCGTAAAAACACAGGGTGCTGATGCTAGGCCGAACGGCAGCACCCTGTATTGAAAATGTCTGTAACCTACTATGAATCTCAGGTATTTTCAATGAGGAGAGGATATGGCTATATGGGCATATGCCCCTTGAAGATCTAGAGAGCAGAGCCAATCTCCCTTTTGTAGGAGAGGGAGCATGGTGCCCAAGGTAACCATCCTGAACATTTCCCTGTGGAGATGTTTGTTTAGGGCATGGAGGTCCAGTATAGGTCGTATGCCGCCCGACTTTTTTGGAATTAGAAAATAGAGTAGAACCCTTTTCCTCGCTGCAGTTGGGGAACCGGTTCCATGGCATTGGACTACAGGAGGATTGAGAGTTCTGCCTCAAGAAGTGGAATGTGGCCGGACGTGGTGGAGAGTCCAGTGGTTATGTAAGGAAATTTAGATGGTAACCGTGGGTCACTATTGAAAGGACCCATTGGTTGGTGGTGATTGTGTGCAATTTGTTGGCAAAGTGGTACAGATGGCCTCCCACAGGAAAGATGGTTGGAAGGGGGTTTGACTGCTGCTCTCTAGAAGGGAGTCAAAACCCAGAGGCAGGACCAGTCTGAGGAGGTGGTTGGGTCTTTGGGGGTTCTGTGCTGACAAGCCTGACCTCTTTGAGGGGGTCTGGTGGGATGAGTCTGGGACGGAGGAGGGTAATACCTATGTGGTTTATAGGATAATCTCCTAGGTTCCTGTCTAAATGGCCGCTTGGCAGTAGACGAGAAGTCCGAGGGAACAGTGGACAGCTGGCGCAAGGTCTCATGGTGATCTTTGAGTTGTGCCACTGTCTCCTGAATTTTCTCGCCGAACAGATTGTCTCCTGTGCATGGAAGATCTGCCAACCTGTCCTGAACTTCCTGGCGTAAGTCAGAAGATTTGAGTCATGTCCAGCATCTGGCACTTATTCCCGCTGCTGAGACTCTGGAGGCAGTCTCGAAGATGTCACACGCTGCCCTGACCTCGTGCTTTCCAGCATCAAGCCCTTTTTGGAGGATCATAGTCTATCCCTCCTGAAATTCTTCTGGCAGGGTCTCAGAGAAGTCTTGGACTTGTTTCCAGAGATTCCTCGAGTATTGCGTCATGTATAGCTGGTAGGCTAATATACGTGTCATAAGCATAGATCCCTGGAACACTTCGGCCGAAGGCGTCCAAGGACCTTTGCTCTTTGCCAGGAGCAGCAGAAGAATGAGGCAGGGATCTCAGCCTTCTTCTGGGTGGAATCAACCACCACAGAGTAGTGGGGTAGCTGGCTTTTTTGAAAACCTGGAGCAGACTGAACCAGGTACGTGGTATCAGTCTTCCTGTTTACTGGTGGAACTGTACCAGGGTGTTCCCAGGTATGGTGTAACAGATAGAGGAGAACTTCATGGACTGGAACTGCCATCACCTCCTTGGGGACATCCATGAACTGAAGCACCTCCAGCATTTTATGCCTGGCATCCTCCTCCGTTTGTAGTTTAAAAGGGATGGTTTGACCATCTTTTATGAAGTTGGCAAATGTGAGGTCTTCTGGAGGGGAGCGGCAGCATTCTTCTGGGAGTAAGGGCTCTGACAGAAGGTCCTCACAGGCCTGAAAGTCAAAGGAATCATCACCTCAAGGACTGTATGCTGGATCTCCTCCACCCTGCGGGCCTTCAGATGGAGGCAAAGGTCGAAAACCAGCTGGATCTGGAGGTGGCACCGATGGAAAGTATGGAGACACCGAAACAGGAGGCGGCGGCACCGAGGACAGTGGTGGCACTGATGGTATTGGAATCTGCTCCAGCATTAGTGGAGGCTCTTCCTCGTCCGAAGACAAAGGAATCTGGATCGATGCTGGTGGAGGAATCCATGGTCTCTGAGGTGCTGCAGGTCTGGAAAGAACAGGCACTGATGGAAGTGCACCGATCAGATCATCCAAGTGCTCGAGGAGTGGAGCCAGTATGATAGGCCCCGGATCAGGCATTGGCATGGGAGTTGGCGCCGGTGGCAATTGGAATCCGCAAAGTGCCTTAAGAATTGCCTCTTGGACCATCCGGTCCAATTCCTCCCAGAAAGCTGGTGTTGGCAACACAGCAGTCGGGGGTGGAGGCTGAACAGGCATTGCCAGAGGGTCCACAGGAATTTGTGGAGTCTCAGCTCCAGGCACTGGTGCAGGTGGGGGAACACCTCAGTGTCCTGGGTCCAGAGGAGGATGGGGACTCCTCTCCCTGGGACTTCTTGGACAGCAGCTCAGTCGATGTCAAAGGATCATGACTGTTGATGACTGCTTTTCTCGATGCTCGGCCTGGTCCTTCTCCGGCACAGAGGACGAGGATGTCAATGCCCTTGAGCAAGAAGATGCCGTTGACAGCCGGTCACCGGTGTCTCGATGGTGCTGAGACATCGATGGCAACGGAGTCTATGAAGAAGATGGCTTCAAACGGCCTCCACTAACTCTTGGCTGGAGTAGACTGAGACGAGCGCTTAGATTTTAACAGGTGTTCCATCTTTTCTAAGTGGGCCCGGCGGCCTTTTGGGGTCATTTGGGCACAACTGTGCATCATTGGACGTCATGGGAAGGCCCCAAGCATAAGACACAGATGTCATGAGGGTCTGTAATGGACATAGTCCTTGGACACCTGGGGCACTTCCAAAAACCGGTCGCCATTTCGAGAAAAAAGGGGCAGTGCGTGGTCGGTGGTCGTCTGGCACCGATGGAAGCACCGCCGGGAACAGACTGCAAAGAACGTGGTAAAAAAAACAACTTACCAGTGTTATCGGAGGATGGCGGTTGATGGGGGACCCCGGGATGTGAAAAATTTTTGAAAAATTTGAGGGAAAGTTCAGTGAAGATAAAGTGAGAAATTCTCACAGAACTCTTAAGAACCGTGAGGCAACTGCTGCACAGAAAAAAAAAAAAAAGACTGAAGGGGGACCCCTGCTGGATGCAGGGTTAGTGGCATGCCGGGCATGCTCAGTGTGCCAAAGTTCTAGAAACTTTGACAAAAGTGTTCCGTGATAGGGCTCCATCAATGATGTCACCCATGTGAGGACTATCATCCTGCTTGCCCTGGGAGAACATTCTTTCCTAGGGGAACCCCCCCCCCCCCCCAAAAAAAAAACAAAACAGAACCATTAATCCTTACCTGCACTCTGGGATCTAAATGTAAAAACATAACACCCATTTGACTGAAACACTAAAAACTGAAATTGGGACCTAAGTAGCCATTCCACCTGATCAAAAACTCTGCAGAGAAGCAAATTTCAACTTCATATTTTTAATACTTTTAAATCAGGTTTACAATGTGCCAAATGTTATCTAATCCTTGTTAGCCTTTAATGAAACCCATCTGGTCCCTATGAAGTAGTTTTGGTGACCATCTCCAATCTACATGCCAAAACCGTGGTGACCAATTTAACCACATAATTGGTGGTGGTGGGGAGAACAAGAAGAGAAACTCAGTCCATTGTTGCTGAATGTTCTAACCATTACATCAGTTTAACACGAAACTAAACATGCTGAATCCCCATTAATGTTTTATTAAACAATTAACTATTAAACATGGAATGCTTTCTGGAGTCATATTTTCTGCTCTGCAAGTTTTTTTTTTATATTTAGAACCAACAATTAATACAATAAATGATTTTTGCTTGCACATCTCTCAGATCAGTTCACTGCTCTTGGCTTTGTCTCAACAGCTGACAAGCACAGTTGCTCAGACACCCCTTTGTCCTGCTTTGCTGCTCTAGTACAAAATGGCTTGACTTCAGCCAATGAAATACTTGCCAGCTCCATTTCTAATGGGAATTATAGTGAAGTACCATTTCCTACCTTCCACACCAATGCACTATCATGTTAGACTTATTTAAAAACTGAGAATAATGTGCACAATATAATAAAATGAGTTAGAAAACCAAGACTTGACTAAGTGGAAATGTTATTACGCCAAATGCCATTTTAAAAGGGCTATAAACTTATTTAGAAGGATATCTACTTGGGTTTTAATCAACATAACTAAGAACTTAAATAAAACCTTTCAAAATGTTATGCAATACCAATACATAATTCAGTTAACATGGAGAATAATTTTTTTACTGGTGATTTCATTGAACATATCTTTTATATATTTTGTGTATGATTAGTTGCATATTGTGTATTTATGTCAAACTGCCTTGAGTAAAAGGAAGGCAACACAGAAATTTGAGAAATTTTCAGTATAAGCTCATTAAAATAGCATTTTACTTTTCAACAGAATATACAAGCAACATTTACAGTTTAAAGGAAGCAATATTCTCAATAAAGAAAGCAACTTTTCAAATGTCTTATTCTGGAGAGTTATTTCATACAGTTCACAGAGCCATCTACTCCACGTTAACTGGTACACATACATGTATTTTAGAAAGCCTTCACATTATAAAATGCATTTAGTTTCATTCAAACCCAATGCTGCCATTGCCCTTTGTTTCCTACCTTATAGCCCAAATTGATAGCTCTCCCTAAGCAGAATATTTTTATAAGGTGCTTGGTGCAACAGGGTGAAGATGGCAGGCATATCAACTTCCAGGATGTGTGATTTCATAGCACCTCACGTAATTAACATTCCTCTAGTGCAAGAACCCTTTTTCACAACTTTAGAAAGAAGAAAGGAGGCACCTAAGACAGATGTAAAAGCCCATTTATAAACAGTGGCTTGCAAAAGTAGTCAACCCACTAAAGTTAGATTTGTGTGGATTACAAAGGACACAGATTGCTTCAGACAGTATGTTTATTGCAAACTAGTATGCTCTTAAAATAAACTTTCAAAGTTACAATTCATTATTTCTCTATTTTTTGTAAAATAAAATCTGAAAAATGCTGCTTGCATAAGTATTCAACCCCTGTGCTGTGGAAGCTCCAAGTTTACACGAATGAAAGATATTGCCCTAACTGGCTTACACTGTGAATCATGAAAAAAGGTCAGCTTTTTTGGATAAAAGACCCCCTAATTCCATTACTATTGGTCAGACAATCTGAAGCAAAGCTGTGAAAATGAAGACCAAAGGGCATTCTAAGGAAATTAAAGATAAAAGTATAGACATGTCCAAGATAGGAAAAGGCTACAAAATAATATCCAAGTGCTTGGATATCCCAGTGAGCACTGTTGGCTCAATTGTGAGGAAATGGAAGCTGCATCATATCACCCACTGCCTAGAAAAGGCCATCCCTCAAAACACTTAGGATCAGAGCAAGGAAGATACTTGTGAGGGAAGCCACAGAGAGGCCAACAATCACTTGAAGGAGCTTCAGCATTCAGTGGCTGAGACTGGAGTGGAGGTGCACCAGTCAACCATATCAAGTGCTCTGCATACAACTGGCCTGCATGGGAGGGTGGCTAGAAAGAAGCCATTATTAAAAGAAATACCACCTCAAAGCAAGTTTGGAGTTTGCCAGAAAGCATCACAGTGACCCATCTAAAAATGTGGGATAAGGTTTTGTGGTCAGATGAGACAAATGGAGCTTTCTAGCCAAAATTCAAAATGCTGTGTGGCACAAACCTAACACCGCCCATTCCTCAGCAATTACCATCACAACAAAGGTACGGCAGTAACAGCATCATGCTGTGGAGAAGCTTTTCCTCAGCAACGGACTGGACATCTTGTAAAAATTGAAGGACAGATGGATGGTGCAACATACAAGGAGATACTGTAAGACAACTGCTTCAGTCTGCTAAAAAAAACTTGGGAGAAAGTTCACCTTTCAGCAGGCCAATGATCCTAAGCACAAGGCCAAAGCAACACAGCAGTTGTTGAACAAAAAGGTAGATGTTCTATAATGGCCAAGTCAAAGTCCAGATCCCAATCCATTCGAAAATCTGTGGCACTATTTGAAAATTGCAATGCATCAGCCAAAAAACCTGAACAACCTGGAGAAAATCTGTCACGAAGAACATGCAAAAATCACCAAACTGTGTATTAAGCTGGTAGAAGCTTACCTCAGAGAAAACTGTTATTGCAGCAAAAGGTGGTTCTACCAAGTACTAGTCTGAAAGACTGAATATTTATACAAGCAGCATTTTTCAGTTTTGATTTTACCAAAAATGTAGAGAAATAATAAATTGAGACTGAAATTGTATTTTAAGAGCATACTGGTTTGCAACAAATATGCTGTCTGGAACAATGTGTCTCATTTGTGATCTACACAAACATGTTGACTTTTGTTTGGGGGGAGGGTGTCAAATCTTTTGCAAGCCACTGTGTATGTATACATGTACATATATATGCACATGCTTGTGTTATAGGTGCTAGCACTGAGTACATGTTTTATATGTATTGTTGGATGTGTACAGGTAGGAAAAACCCTAAGCAGTATGGGGTGTTTTGCTGCTATTCATATTGGGGTTGGGGGAAGGAGAAAAATCTCATCAGGAGTATCCTTGGCCATGCTGGCAGCATGATGCAAAACCTCTAAGAGTCATATCACAAAGGAGGCATTTTAAAACACGCCTACCTCCCTTCCCCTCTCTGTATGAAAGCTACATTTACATAGAGGATGAGGTTTTGAAAATTTTGGCCTTCAGTAACCAAGTATGCATATTGTGGGGTATCTTTTTTTTTTCTTTTTTTTTTTTTAGACAGCCAACTGTATACAAAGCATAAAATGCTAAAACTGCCAGGTGACTGAATTCTAATATTCTTGCAGCCAATAAGGATCGAGTAGCATTTAAGGGCTGAAATGCTGATCTTTCAAATACCAAGCATGATAGAAACACTGGAGCTGGCTTACAAGCCTGAAATCCCCTCTCAAGAGAAAAAAGTTTGGATCCTTTGAAGCAAAGCCTTAGAAAGAGGGTAAAACTTAAAAATACAGGCTGCCATCTTTCTCAGAACTTGTGATTCATTCTGTAGTCATCTTTACCCTAGAAAAAAAATACATCTGGATTGTCAAGCACAGAATTAGCAATACAGGAATATTTTATTTCACATTTCATTAATAGACAGATGTGCAATAAAGACAATAAAAAAAGACTACGGAAAAGGGGGAAGGCAACACAAACATCAGGTAATGCTTTGTGGAAAATAAAGCATGAAAAAGTGACATCTGGAAATTTCACTAGGAAAATCAAGAAGATTGCCACTAGTGCACCATACTGGTTTCTGGAAAAGAAAATGTAAATTCCATTTCAAATCTGTTTCAAACCAAAATGTAAACCTTTGTTTTAATGCAATGCTGGAGGGGGAAGAAATTTGGAACAAGAAATAAAATACACAGATCAAATGATCCTTTTCTTCAAAAATCTTTAATTTTTTTTTTGTTTTTGTATTTCAGTTATGTTATGTTCAAGAAGGGTAACCAGAAAGAAATGAAACAATGACACTTTAGGAGGAGGAAGCCGGTCTGGCTAATAGCAAATGGGTCTTATGGAAAAAAAAAAATAAGACCAGAATAGAACAAAAATCAAATAGCCCCCTCTCCCTAGGAGGATCATGATAATGTACCTTAACACAACCAAGCTTGAGAATATGCATCACTGGAGAGTAAAGTGTCATTAAGAGGGAAGTGTATCCTGAAAGATTCAGTATCCTTGTTCTGAAATTCATCAGCAAAACTGCAAGCCCAGGGTTAACCTATCCCCCACTTGGGCTGCTCCTCTTGCCAGTCTCCCCTGCTGCTTGGAGCTTGATTTTTCCTGGCTTATGGGATTTTTAAATCTCAGCCTTAGGCTGCTCTATTTTATTGCTGCAGCTCATGTATGGGTCTTCTGTTTTTACTTTGCAGGTTACAACAACTTGCACTAGAATTAAAGAAAAATCATTGCCAAAAAAAAAAACTGAGTAGAGACTGAACAGGCATCCCCAAATGTTCCTGATCTTTAAGATAAAATGTGGCCTTAAAGGGTCAGTTACATATCTGGAACTCCTGTCTGAAGACACAAATTTCAGAATAAGTTATTTTCATTAATGGAACCTCATTTATCCATGGACCAGGTAGCAGCATTGCTGATGGGGGTATTTACACTGAGTTATGTAACTTTTTGCAGGAAATGTGCTAAGCTTATAACACCAATGTGTGTATGAGGAAGTAAGAGATCCAAAGTTCCAAATACAGGAAGTTTTTATAATGGGAAAATCCCTCATTCCCAGAGCAGAAAGGGATAGTTCTACAGAATATGGCTTCCCCTTTGAAATATGCTGAAAATAATGACAACTTCAGATCCAAACATTTCACATCTCTCTTGCATGCAACTGAGGTGCCTGGTACTACTAAGAGATGCTCTCAGCTGACTATGTTTTAACATTCTTACTGTTTACTTATAGTGCATGAGCTTGACAGGCGTTTCTTACTGCCATCTATAATAGTTTCATCTGATACTGCACAGCACTTAGAATGGATATGGGCTTTAAGTTTGAAGATCAATTTCATGTATAAACAAAGATATTTTCATGCTAATGCATGGAGTGTTACACAGAACTGTTTGATCTCTCTATATATAGCAAGGGCTGGATTTTTTCACTTTTGCTAATAAAGAATAAATAGAAGTTTTAATCCCATTTTGTGCTCACTGGAAAACCTTTTATCAAAAACAGACTCATTTTCTAATGGGAGCATATAAATATATTTATAAGCATACAGCCCCACACAGTTAAACTGAAAGTTGCATTTCTGCCAGAACCCATTCTTCAGAACAGCGGTTGCATTGCAAGTTTGAAAGTATGAAAAGTAGCCCAGAGCAGCAATGTCAGGGCCTGCTATACACAACAGTAGTGTGGCATCTATTTAGGAATAGGAATATGCCTCCTAAGCATTAGACATGTCTTCTAATGCACAATTTAGCTCAGAAATATTTGACTTCAGTGGAGACTCAGGGCCCTGCAGGGCTCTTAATGCAACACCTTTTGCAAAGTTTTACAAGATTTGGAACAGATGTTTTTAGTTTCAACAAAAGGTATTTTAACTCATTACATCCATTTTTTCCCCAGCTACCTTTCGCATAGTGCATCTGGATACAGCCACTTAGCAGAGCAATCATTAACTGTCAGCCTGCTGAAGGACTGCAGACTCCCACCATCAGCTACTTGTGTGTTGATGCTGCAATGTAAAAACGCACTTTGCCTAAAGCAACTGCATCGACAGCCATCCTAGAAGATTCTGAACCTAGAGCTTTACCTACCAATGATTTCAGAAGCTAAAAACAAATCAGATGAGGTAAAAAAAAACAAAACAAAACACCAAAAAAACCCCCCAAAGTATCATTTAGTGACATTTAAATGAACTGGGTTGAGTTTGCCAGTTTAACTTTCCTAAATATGAAAGAACACTGCTTGTCTTGTGCAGTTCATCTCTTAAATTTAAAAGCTTTAAAACACCAACCCTACTTTAACCACCTTGTTTCCTAATAGTAGATCCATACAGAATCAAATAATGATCAATCAATATTGCCTGTCAATACTGCTGCCTTACCACTCAGTGTGCTCTTGTGCAGGAAAATTTAAATCCACTATACCAGCAAGTAGTGGGGGAGGGGAGAGGAGGGGGAAGTGAGAGTCAACAGGAGTGGTGTCTTAAGAAGGCATGAGAAGTGCCAACATTGTGCTGGTTGGAGCAGACAGAACTGGAAAGCAAAAAGAAAAGCGTTCACCCGTCTAGGTCTTTGTTGCTAGGGTACAAAACAGAGTCCCAACAGATGGAGTAGCAGGGCAGCTTTTATCCCCAAAGTAAGCTAGCTAGGAAGCCAGTCAAGCCTGAAAAGCTGTTTCCCAGCCAGGCAGACATTTCCACACAGCTAGACAAAGAGTCACCATCTTGCATCTGGAGTATAAGAGCTCTCCTTTAGCAAGCTCGTATCTTCTGACCAACATTGGTGCCTATAACCAACCAAGTACCAACTTCTTCAACTCTATACACAAGAATCTAAAAGCCACAGCTCAGTGTAAACAGAACCTCTTTCCTGCCCCTTTCCTTCCCCAGCTGTTCTATACATTTATCCGCTACCTGCTAGTTACACTAACATTGGCTGGGGCCTAATGCAACAACCACCCACAGAAGAGATGATCCTGTCTACGTTACACAGGCATTAGAAACTTGCCAAGGAGAAGACAATTACATTTGACTTTTTGGAACGAATGTCAAGTTCTGCAAGATTTTTACCTCAACCCTCTATAGATGCATGCTGCTACTCGACAGAATGTCCTGCCTGCAGCAGAGAAGCTGATCCGAGCCAAAACAGCTTTATTAACCAGAAATTAAATACTGACAAATTCAATCTTCTACATTTTGAAACCAGGCCCTTTAACAATTTACATAATGGGTCTTCCATTTGTTATTCTTAAAACATTAATAAATGTGTTTTCACTAACATACCAGTAACATAGCAATTCTTTTTAACCCAATTTTAAACTTAAAAAAAAAAAAAGCAACCAACCAAAGGGGCTCAGCTGGAGAAGATGTATAAGTATCAAACGTTTATTTCAGGGCTCAAATTGACAATCATTACAAACATTAAATAAAAGAATGTATTGCCTCTCTGGGACTCAACTGTAGCTAAATATAGAGAGATATATAGATATATATCTATTTGCATAGATATATATGTATATAAGTTTTAAAAAGGAATACTGTACCTTCCAGTAACACATTCCATTAAGCTTAACACACAGCTTACCACTTTCCACCCCACACCTTAAAGGAAAACAAAAACCTTCTAAAACATTCACCATCACTAGTTTTAAAAATAAAAAAATGAGCACACTGTTATAGTAAATGGATCAGCTAAACCTTGGCAATTTTTGTTCTGCTTTACTTTATTTTTTTGCTACTGAACGTTGCACTTATGAGATCTCGACCCAGCATCCATGAGGGCTTCCAGCTTCAAAATGCTTGTAGTACACATTCTGTCGTGAGACATACGTGTTCGGGCCATCAACGGCTCTAAAACACTCAGGAAAAAAAAGTTTGCTGTGCAATTTTTTTTTTTTTGCAAAGAAAAGTGGAAAGGGAGAATTTCTTAAAAAAAAAACAAAAAGACACAAAAACAAAGAATCATAACACAGTGATGAAGGGGTTAAAGAATGCAAAGAATTAATCATTCTGCAGAGGGGTTCCCCCTCCAACCTCCTGGCATGCTCCATCAGAGGTCCGTAAAAAAAACAAACAAAAAAACAAAAACAAAATAAAAGGAGCAAACTGAAATCTCACACAACAGGAGACAGCAGCAAACAGTTTTCTGTTTTTATCCCCATATATATTTTTTTTTTTGCTGGACTGTTGCTTGGTTACTGCTACTCCTTTTCGGCCTGAGTACGCAGGGCAGTACAGGGTGAGGGCGAAGGGGGGAAAGGGTTGGGGGGGGAAGGCCCGCTCTCAGCAGGTCACGACTCCTCATTCCCAGAATCGTCATCATCGTAACAGTCGGCGTCTTCCTCCTCTTCGTCTTCGTCGTCAATGTCGTCATCATACAAGTCGTCGTAAAGCAAGTCTGAACTGTTGTCATTGGAAGGCACTTTAGTTTTGATGCAGTACTCAGCCAGTGTGGTGGGGACCTTCACGCCATCCTTTTCCGCTTCGGCCTTAGTAGCCAAAACCTGTTTCCTATACAAAAGGAGCCAAAAGAAAGGAAGATCACAAACTGGTGTCTAACAGCTGTTCACCTACTGACTGATTTTATGGTCTACAATATTTGTGCTCAATGTCCCTTACTGCTGCCTAACTACTAGGAATGACAATTAAATGTCATCCATCCATGCCCAAGGTTATTGTGAGATGGGGAACTGTAGCATGATAGGTTCCTCCGTAATATGCATGCAATATCTAATAGTTGCCCCCACTTTTTTCAGACATCCAGATATTTTCTTCCTCACTTTTAGCTTCCTGAATAACTGCTGCCCTAGTTGTCCAGGAAAACTTAGGATACTTTGGGAGGCTGAGCAAATTTTAATCAGCAAAATAATTTTTAAATATCGAATATTACCATATAGCAGCATTTGTGCCCTCACAAGTGCCTTGATCACACATCTAAAACCTTTCAGGCCTCAAATGCTAAAATACTACAAGTATTCTAAGCATTACAACAAAGGGCTAGCTTATAAGCACCTCTCAGAGAACTGCTATAAAGCTTCCCATGGATGTCAGATGTAGAAATATTGATGGACTTTACACCTGCAGCCAAATATTTAGTGGAAAGAGAAACTAGATCCAAATAAAAGTGATGAGGAACAAACTCCTGCTTGCTACTGAAGTAGAACACATTTGCTGTATGGAACATGTTAATAAAATGGAAAACATTTCCAGCACCTTCTGACATTTTGAGATTGATATTAGTCAAACAATGATAAAGGAATATTGCTTACATGTAATGGGTGTTTCTCCATGGACAGCAGAAGCTAGCCACACAAGTGGGTGACGTCATCAGATGGCACCAATATAGAAAAATGCTCTCTTCAAGCTCAACTAGATTAAAACTCTTTCCTGATATGCTCAGGAATTCCTGTGCTGTCGCCAAGTGAGCTCTAGCAAGTCCTTGCCAAGCTAACGTCAACTTAAGAGAGGAGGGTGGGACTGAATGGCTGGTTTGTCTGCTGTCTATGGAGAACACCCATTACAGGTAAGAAATTTTGTATTCTTTGTGAACAAGCAGGAATAAAGCATCCAAAAAGATGTTTCCACTAAGATCTAAGATGCCACTGGGGTTGCCTCATGTGAAGTTGTGTTAGAAATGTAATGTACAGCCTGGCCACCATGAGACTTAATATCTTCATAAAATTCCTTGCCATGACTTATGACTTGAAATTGTTTGAATTGTTTTCATAAGCTGCACTTCCTTTATAGTAGAAGAAACTTCTTCCTGCTTGCAGGAAACTTTAGTAGCAATGAATTCCAGGCACTGAGAAGGAATTAAGTGGAATGTCTGAAAATTTATTATGAAACCTAGTTTTTCTTCTATATATCAAGAACAAAGAATTGTAGTACAAGATTTGCTGATATTAGCCAATCATCCAGACAGGGAAAGACTAGAATGTTCTTCCTGAGATGCGATGCTACCAGACACTGGGTAAAGACCCTGGGATTTGAGGCTAGACCAAAAGGAAGGGCTCTATACTGGTAATGATTTTATACTGTAAATGAGATTCACCCTTCTCGCAGGAAGTATAGGGATATGAAGATTTGTAGCCTTTAGAACTAAGGTGGACAACCAATTTCTTCCTGAAGGAGAACAGCTGCTATTGAGATCTTGAATTTTTCTCTTGAGGTGTGAACACTCCTGGACCTCAGGAACTTAAACTACGCAGCTTGGAATCTATCTACCCCTTGGGATCCTACCAGGTGACCTGCTAGGTTTTGTGACCTGGATGGGCCACTGTTAGAAACAGGATACTAGGCCTGATGGACCTTTGGTCTGACCCAGTATGGCAAGGCTTATATTCTTAGGATAGGACAAAGCTCTCCTGCTTTTTGGGGACAATGAAATATTTGGAGTAAAAACCTCTTTCCTTTGCATATTTGGGACTTGTTCTATTGCTTGAGCTTGCAAAAGGGAACATGCTTCCTCTGAGTACTGATATTGGTTGAGCAAATGGTGATAATGGCAAGGTGTTAAAAGGTGGGAGAATTTGAAAAATAAGGCAACAACTTTACTATAGACAAAACACATTGGTCTGTAGTGTGTGAACATTGCAGTAAGAAAAACTGTAGCCTCCCCCCATCCCAACGGAAAGGGTCTGAAGCATCTGGTAGTCTAAAACCTTGAGTTGTCTTAAGACAACTGGGGTGCTTGCTTTTACTGGAGCCTGTTTCTAGCCTGAGCTGGTTGAGAGAGCTGTTCTGGCTGAAATTTGTGCCATCCATAGGAACATTGCCTACAGCAGGTTTATGAGGTAGAATTTTTTTTTGATCTAGTTAAGGTTTTCTAAAGGCATACTGAAGGTTTCTTTCCTGTGAAGCATGCTTAGTCATTGCTA
The DNA here is from genome assembly GCF_901001135.1 of Rhinatrema bivittatum. Taxonomy (NCBI): domain Eukaryota; kingdom Metazoa; phylum Chordata; class Amphibia; order Gymnophiona; family Rhinatrematidae; genus Rhinatrema; species Rhinatrema bivittatum. The sequence goes on along the minus strand of NC_042615.1, from coordinate 807,698,879 downwards.
CTGTCACCAAATAGATCTCTAGTGCATGGTGAATCTGCTATTCTGTTGTGTATATCCTCTTCATCATGATGCTTTTAATCAAGTTAGCTATCTCATCTCTATGGCAATGGCTGAAGATCTAGACACTTAAGAAAACTAAATAAAATTTCACTTTATTATACAGGTTAGCTTAACAGCTATCCCAACAGTATAAACTGAAAAGAAAACAATGCCTTAAACCTAGACAATCTTTAATATAACATCCAACTATTAACTAAAGCTTTCACTAATCAAATTCAACCAAAAATCTTAAAGCAGAATTGATTACCTGTAACAGGTGTTCCCAGGACAGTAGGATGTTAGTCCTTACAGATGGGTGACATCAGATGGAGCTCGGCAAGGAATACTTTTGTCAAAGTTTCTAGAAACTTTGACTGGCACACTGAGCATGCCCAGTATGCCACTAACCCCGCAGCCACGCAGGGTCCCCCCCCCTTCAGTCTTGTATCAAAGCAGGAAGACTAGCAAAAAAAAAAAAAAATGAACGAACCGCAGACGAACCCAACTCTGACGGGGTGGTGGGCGGGTTCCCTGAGGACTAACATCCTACTGTCCTAGAAGAACACCTGTTACAGTTAAGCAACTCTTTCTCCCAGGACAAGCAGGATGGTAGTCCTCACAGATGGGCAAATACCAAGCTGCAGGCTGCCCCCAGAATACATTGGGCCAGACACACAATAATGTGCAACAGGCACAAAAGGGGTGCTGTTGGCAACAGGGCAGTCTAATCCACAGAAGGGGCTCTAGACAGGGAGATTTGGGTTCTCACACTGAGGTTGCGGATGACAGACTGGCCAAAGACGCTATCTTGTTGACCAACCTTATTCAGACAGTAATGGGCAGCGAATGTGTGGAGGGAACGCCACGTCACGGCCTTGCAGATTTCAGCAATTGGAACTGCACAGAAGTGAGCTACGGATGCCACCCGTAAGGAGTGTGCTGTCACTCGGCCTTCTAGTGTACGATCTGCTTGCCCATAGTAGAAAGCGATACAGTTCGCCAACCATTTGGACAGAGTCTGCTTGCCCACCACAACCCCAAGTCTGTTTTTTTTTTATCAAAGACGACTAAGATTTGGGTGGGCCGCAGTGTGCTCCAGATAAAAAGCGAGAGCACGCTTACAGTCCAAGATGCGCAGAGCCCGCTCACCTCAGTGGTAGTATGGCTTCAGGAAGAAGGTGGGCAGCATGATGGACTGATTCAGATGGAAATCAGTCATCACCTTAGGCAGGAACTTAGGGTGAGTGCACAGCACCACTGTCATGGCAGAACCTCGTGTAAGGCAGATAGGTTACTAGGGCCTGCAGCTCACTGACCCTGCAAGTGGACGTAATTGCCACCAGAAAGAGAACCTTCCAGGTGAGGTGTTTAAACTCGCAGGAGTGCAGAGGCTCAAATGGAGGCAGCATGAGCCATGCTAGTACAAGTTGAAGTCCCAGGCCACAACAGGACACAGTACAGGCTTCAAGTGAAGTAAGCCTCTCGTGAAGCGCCCCACTAAGGGCTGCACCGAGATCGGAGTGTCACCCACTCCGCGGTGGTAGGTGCTGATGGCACTCAGGTGAACTCTGATCGAAGTAGTCTGTAATCCCGACAGATGCCACAGGTAAATCAGGAGCGGAGGTGTGAGACAGGTAAAAGGGTCGAAACCCTGTTCTGCACACCAGACCAAAAATCTCTTCCATTTCAACTGGTAGGACTTCCGTGTGGAAGGCTTACGAGAAGCTACCAGGACCTGTAAGACATGGTCCGAAAGGTCTAGGGACTAACACTAGCCTTTCAACCTCCAGGCCGTGAGGGCCAGTGACCAGAGGTTTGGGTGGCACAGCCTGCCCTGATCCTGTGTGATGAGGTCGGGAGAGGTGCCCAGCCAGATGGACTCCTGGATCGATAGGTCGCGCAGGATCGGAAATCAAACCTGCTGCGGCCAATGCAGGGCTATCAGGATCATGGAGCCTCTGTCATGTTGGAGCTTCATGAGGGTCTTGCCTATGAGTGGAATCGGAGGATTCGCTTATAGGAGACCCATCCTCCAGGACTGGATGAAAGCATCCATGGTTGGTTCACAGTCCTCCCAGAACAGGGAGTACAAGGGGCTCACCTTGTGATTCTGAGGGGATGCGAAGAGATCCATGTCCAGCAGACCCCCCCACCTGCGGAATATCTTGTCTGCCATGGAGGGGTTGAGAGACCACTCGTGAGGATGGAACGACCAACTGAGGTGGTCCGCCACCACATTCTCTGTCCCTGCCAGGTACACAGCACACAGGATCATGGACCGTGACAGGGCCCAGGCTCAAATCTACACTGCCTCCTGACAGAAGAGATAGGAGCCAATGCCCCCGTTTGTTCACATACCACATGGCCACTTGGCCATCTGACTGTATGACGACGACCTTGTGGGACAGGCAGTCCTGGAACGCATAGAGGGCATACTGCACCGCCCGGAGTTCCAGGAAATTTATCTGGCATCTTGCTTCGGACTTCGACAACACCCCTTGTGTGTGGAGGCAGTTGACATGGGCACCCCAGCTGACACTGGAGGCATCTGTGATGAGGATCACCTGGGCAGGAGGGGTCTGAAAGGGAAGTCCCTTGCTCACCTGTGCCCACCAGGTGAGGGAGAGCAGAAGCAGTTTTGTGATCTGGACTAGCGCAGAGTTCCTGAGAGGCTTGGTGCCATTAGGATCGCATGGTTCACTGTGTTACCCTCATGGCCAGGCGGGCCATTAGGGTGACATGCACTGATAACACCATGTGACCCAGCAACCTCAAAAGCAGGTGGGCCGAAGCCATCTGCCTGTGGCGAACTGCCCTGGCTAAACCCACCAGGGTGGTCCTGTGATCGCTGGGGAGGAATGCTCTGGCCACTGTGGTGTCCAGGTCCGCCCCGATGAAGCTGAGCTGCTGGGATGGCATCAGCTGAGATTTTGGAAAGTTGATGAGAAACCCTAGCAATTGGAGGCCCCTGACCAGCAAGTTCAGGGACTGCAGGGCTCCCTCCTGAGGAACTCCTGATGAGCCAGTCTAGATAGGGGAACATGTACTCCTTTGTGGCGCAGGTGTGATCCCACCACCGCCAGGCACTTGGTGAAGATTCGGGGTGAAGATTCGGGGTGCAGAGACAAGCCTGAAGGGAAGAACACTGTACCGGAAATGCCGCTTGCCTATCATGAAGTGCAGGTATTTCCGATGAGGCGGAAATATGGCGATGTGTGCATAGGCATCCTGCAAATCGAAAGAGCACAGCCAATCTGATGAAGTGGGAGTAAGGTGCCCAATGAAACCATTTTGAACTGCTCCCACTGGAGGAACCTGTTAGGGCCCGGAGGTCGAGGATGGGATGGAGGCCATCTGTTCTCTTTGGAATGAGAAAATACCTGGAGTAGAACTCTTGGCCTTGTTGGGCACGGGGAACTATTTGATAGCTTTGGACTGCAACATGGCCTAGAGTTCTAACTCTAGGGTCGATGTGTGCTCCATCCCTGAGAGGGAGGGGAGTCTGATGGGATGCTGAGAAGATTCAGGCAGTAGCCCCATTTCACGATGTTTTACACCCATCGGTGGATGGTAATGGGGGACCAGCGAGTAAGCAAAGGTGGCCCCCAACCAGAGGGTTGGAAGCTGTGGGCACCGGGATTAGGCAGCTGCTCTCTGTGCCAGTCAAAAAATGGCCCTGGGCTGGGCCTGATGTGCCTGCTGTTGGCAGGAGTGGCCCTTCAGGACAGCTCGAGCCGGTCGAGCACTGAGGCCAGAGGATAGTATCTCCATTGCCTAAAGAAAGCCTTCCTGGGGTCCCTACGTGGCACCCTGCGGGTCCCTGAGGAGGGGTCAGAGGTGGTAGACACTGACATAGGGTTTCATGATCTTTTAACTGGGCCACCGTGTCTCAGATCTTATCCCAAAACAGGTTTTCCCCTGTACAGGGGAGGTTGGCCAGCTTTTCCTGGACTTCAGGGTGGAGGTCGGAGGCCTTAAGCCAGGCCCAGTGACGGGCACTAATACCAGCTGCTGATACCCTTGCCACTGTCTGAAACACGCTGTAGGCGGCTCACACTTCATGCTTGCCAGCCTCAAACCCTTTTTGTACAATGGACTCTAAGCCTACTTGGGTCTGCTGGGGGAGACCTTCAGCAAACTCCTGGACCTGCTTCCAAAGGGGCTCTTTGGTCCTTCCCTGGAGGAATGAGTGCTGGCCCTCTTGGTCTTCTTCTGAGCAGACTCCACCACTATAGACTGGTGTGGGAGCTGGCTTTTTGGAAGCCTAGGGCCTGTTGCACCAAATAAATGGTGTCCATCTTCCGGTTGAACAAGGCTACAGAGCCTGGGTGCTCCCATAACAGGAGGAGGAGCTCTAAGAGGACCTACCGGAACAGCCACCACCTCCTTAGGAACGTCCACGAATTGGAGGACCTCCAACATTTAATGGTAGGTATCCTCTTCTGTCAATAGCTGGAAGGGAATGGCCTCTGCCATCGTCCGAACAAAACTGGCAAAAAGTCCTCTGGGGGTGAGCAGTGTTTCTTATTCGGAAGCAAAAGCGATAGTCTGAGGTGTCCGAAAAAAGCTCGGAGGAAGCATCGCTCCATGGATCATAAGGGGCCTCCTCCTCACCAAACTGAGTCAAGGAGGGAGTCCAAACCCTAGGTTACGGGACACTGGCATTGATGGCCAGAGGGCCCTGATAATGGCCACGCCAGCGTCAAGGGCAACAGGACTTTTGATGGAAGCCGGGGCACCTGATGGCTCAGGAACGGGCTCCAGCAATGTTGGCGCTGCCCATGGTGGCAAGCGCGTAGTCACATCCTCCTCCGCCTCAGAGGAGCCCAGAATCGGGATAGTGTCGGAGGGAGGAACTGGTGGCGGACGGGGCACCGGAGGACCTCCGGGCGCTGGCTGTGTCGGTAAGGCACCGAGCAGCACGTCCAACCTTTCCAAAGGCGCCGACATCGAGGGTGTCGATTCCAGCACCAATATGAGGGTTGGCATTGGTGCTTGCTGGAGGCCCTGAGCACTGCCTCTTGGACCATGCAGTCCAACTCCTCTTGAAATGCGGGTGAAGGGAGTACAGACACAGGAGAAGGCAGGCAAGGCATAACTGGAGCTTCCATGGGGGTCCACGGAGGCACAGTATCTGACACCAAGATCAGTGGGGAAAGCCCTGGGCTTCTGGCTTTAGAGGACGGGGCCTCCTCACCTCAGGGCTGCTTTGGTGGAGTTCAGCCGGAGCCGTTGCCCCTCCGGCATTGGTGCCAGCACCAGACAATGATAATAGTCTGTGCCGGTGTTTCCCACTGTGCACAGCCCGGTCCTTTTCTGGTGCCGAGGAAGACTGAGGCCTTGGACTGGCTAGATGCTGGCGAAAGGCAATCTCCTGCACCATGTTCATTGCGGTGGGGCACTGAGGGAGAAGGCAGAGTCAGACCGATCCCCGCAACATGACATACCTGGTACTGGAGTTGATGGAGCTGATTGTCTGGAACTGAACAAGTGCTTCATCTTGACTAAGTGGGCATGCCGGCCTTTGGGGGGGTCATCTGAGCACAGCTGGGACACAGACTGACATCGTGGAAAGGCCTCAGGCGGAGGACACAAATGTTGTGCGGGTCTGTGATTGACATAGTCCACGGACACTGGGGGCACTTCCGAAAACCGGTTGCCATTGAAAAAAAAAAAAAGATGGCACGTGGTCTGTGGCCACGGGGGGGGGGGGGGGGGGGGTAGACACTCAGGAACCAACCGCAACAATGCAAAAAAAGTACCTACCAAATGCCAGAGGATCCTATTCATAAGGGGGACCCCGAAGCGGGGGAAAAAACTGAAAAAAGGGTAAATTTCTTCCTTGGGGGAAAAACTGTGAAGAGTTCCAGAAACCGCAAGACAGCACCGCGGGGAAAGAAGAAAGACAGAAGGGGGACCCCGTATGCTGCGGGGTTAGTGGCATACTGGACATGCTCAGTGTGCCAGTCAAAGTTTCTAGAAACTGACAAAAGTATTCCATGCCGGGCTCCATCTGATGTCACCCATCTGTGAGGACTAGCAACTTGCTTGTCCTGGGATAATGTAAAAAAAACTCAACCATTAATAAAAATTTGAGTGAAAAAGGCTCATTCTAACAGTTTGTTCCATTAGCAATGCTACTTTAAATTCATTTTGAGCCAGAACAACAACAAAAAAGTTCAAAGTGAAAAGTCTGACATTAATATAACTTGATAAATTCAAACCCAAACACACCCTCAAAAACATCTCCACTTATAACTTTACGACGTGGGTCTATATAAGATGAAAAACAGCAAAACCTCTTCATAATGGCAGATGAAAACTTAGAAGTTCTCTATAACATCCAGTGTACGATTAAACAACTCTCTCTGTAAATCTTCAACAGTGATATCAAAGTCCAAGAAACTAAAATATTCAACCAAAATCATGATTAAAGATTTAACAGTGAAAGCTTTAGATAATAGTTGGAGGTTACGTCAAAGTTTTTCTAGGTTTTGGGGGGGGTGGGGGGGGGAGATAAATTCTGTTTTATCTTCCTGACTTAAAGAGCTGAGTTTCTTGATTTTTGTACCATATTATAAATAAGCCATTTGCAGTTGGTAAGCTAGAATCACTTGAATACAGCAGAAACTTTTCTCCCTACCACATCTAATATTTTTGTTTTTCCCTGGGATTACAGAAGAAAATGCTTTTGATTTTTTAGCCTTCATCACAAACTACCACTAAGGAATTATGAGGGAATTGTACCTTAGATGAGACCTGGACAACTTTATACCAGACATTAAAATCAATGTTCTTACTACTAGAAGCGTAATCAAAGTTTTGCCAATTTCTGGACCAAAGATCTTGCAATGCCTTGTGAAGAGTGACAATTTGTTTGGGAGGCTAAATGCATTTGAATATCCCTTGGCATTCAACTGATAAAAGCTTTCATCTAGATGAAAAGGAAGATTCTTAGACATCTTTTGAAGGAATATGGGATAAGACATACCCTTAGGAGAAATGCTACTTGTTTAAAGACAGAGATGGTTCCGCTAAATCAAAAGACTTTTCGAATCTAAATCTGAATTGTTGAAATCAGAAACGATAGGTGACTCTGTAGGTAGAGAATGTTGAAGTTGCCTTTTCCAGAAAAAGCCCTTGAAAGTAAGTGATTGGAAACAGACTAAATGCTCTGTTACTGAGATGATGTAGATTGTTGATTTGGAATGAGCATGTAATTTTTCACAAATTCTTCCTATGTTCTTTGAATAAAGGGCTGGCAAAGAAGGTAAAGACTGTGGGTGGATTAAGCCACTATAGATGAATTGTTGGGTTCTGGAATCAATCCAAGATGACTTTTTAGCTTTAGAACCTTCTGGGTCTAAAGCACTTGATGCCTACTTGCATAGCATCTATATCATCTTCAGTGCCAAAACATCCGTGTGGTGTTTGTGTCTCAGCGCCATACTGCTTTCAGTATGGCTGGATGGTGCCAGCTGCCAAGCATGGTGATTTCCTACAACTGGTGTCCATCTATAGATATGGTCTCCTATGGCAATCACTAATCTGCACTATGTAACAATACTGTGCCCTCAGTGCAGCTCTATTTAGTCACTGTGTCAATATTTCGAGGATGGCATAGAGTGTGCCATAAACCCTATTTCGATTTCTGATTAAAAAAAAAAAGAAAAAAGGAAAAACAAACTTCCATTTTCTAGAGAACGTGTACTAGCCTGCTTGGACTCACCAGAATCCAATATTGGGCTTTGAGAAGCTTTCGCCAGATGAGATCTTATATTTTAGTTTCAATTTCTGTTTTTTTTACCTCTTGGTGACATCCTTCCACTAGGTCCACAATTGGAATCATGATTTGGGCTAAAGCACTGAAGACAAATAGTGGAGATCCCAAACCCTCATCTTATGCTGGCACTTAGAGTTTAAAATGGCTCTTCTCCCAACCCTTGGCGATTTAGAGGACATTGCTAAGAAGTTATAAAGAACGATGCTGTGAAAAATAGGATTTTTTTGGCACAAAAACAAGAACAAGGTTAGAAGGTATAATGAAAAAAACTGAGAAAAAGATGTGTGATGGCTACTTTTGGAGAGAGCATGAAAATTTCCATTTGATCACTAAGTGGATGAAAAGTGATAGAGATCTTGCAGTGGCAGCAATGCAGGAACTCCTGTGCTTGCTCAAAGACTTCAGTATAGCTATGCATTTTTCTATGTTGGTACCACTGGATGACATCACCCACTTGTATGGTCTGCTTTGCTTATGTTTGTCCACTGAGAAAACATATTACAGTGGAAGTCCTAAGACCAGTATGATATCCCAGAGTCATGTCCATTTGGTACAGAAGACTTTAATAATCAGGATGAAATCTATGCCAAAGAAGTTTCCCAAATGTATTACATCTCCTTACCAGCATTTAAAACCACAGATGTGAAAGAATAGCTTCAGCCATTTCTTCTACTTATTTCATAGCATCAGAGCAGATGACACTAGGATTTGCCTAGCCGGTTTTCCCAGTTATTCTGGACTACACCCCTAAGGATATATTCCAGCTGGCAGACAAACGTGACTACCTTAGACAGTGAATTCTGTATTGCCTCATTAAAAAAAAATCCTCCCCAAAGACATAGTGCTCTCTGAATGTGACTTTTTTTTTTTTTTTGGAAAGGGAGAGCAAAAAGTTTTACATAGATAGCAGGCAGAATTAGCCATGCTGGGGGATGTCCCTCCGGGGTGGCTAGGTGGAACTTCTCAAAGATGACAGACCTTTGCTCTGTGCATGGCTGCGTGTCCTTTCCCATGTGGCTGCATTTTCTCCTCAGTATATTCCAAAGAGTGTGTATGAAGCGAGAAGGGGAGGCTGTCAGGGAGGTGGGCTGGTCAGCATGGCTAATTCATCCTGCTATCTATGGAAAACAGTTTACAGTAAGCAAACTTGCTTTTTTTCTCTGCATATAGCAGGCTGAATTAGTCATGCTGTCTGGGAGTCCCTAGCTGAAGGTTGTGAGCGCAGTATGAAGGGTAACTATCAAAGTCAGAGTAGTTAAATCACAATCAGATTGCGATAAATTGCAGGAAGACCTTGTGAGATTGGAAAATTAGGCATCGAAATGGCAGATGAAATTTAATGTGGATAAGTGCAAGGTGATGCATATAGGGAAAAATAACCCATGTTATAGTTACACAATGTTAGGTTCCATATTAGGTGCTACCACCCAAGAAAGAGATCTAGGCGTCATAGTGGATAACACATTGAAATTGTCTGTTCAGTGTGCTGCAGCAGTCCAAAAAGCAAACTATGTTGGAATTAGAAAGGGAATGGTGAATAAAATGGAAAATGTCAAAATGCCTCTGTATCGCTCCATGGTGAGACTGCACCTTGAATACTTGTGTACAATTCTGGTTGCCGATCTCAAAAAGATATAGTTTGCGATGGAGAAGGTACAGAGAAGGGCGACCAAAATGATAAGGGGGAATGGAACAGCTCCCCTATGAGGAAAGACTAAAGAGGTTAGGACTTTTCAGCTTGGAGAAGAGACGGCTGAGGGGGGATATGATAGAGGTGTTTAAAATCATGAGAGGTCTAGAACAGGTAGATGTGAATCGGTTATTTACTCTTTCAGATAATAGAAAGACTAGGGGGCACTCCATGAAGTTAGCATGTGGCACATTTAAACTAATCGGAGAAAGTTTTTTCACTCAACGCATAATTAAACTCTGGAATTTGTTGCCAGAGGATGTGGTTAGTGCAGTTAGTGTAGCCGTGTTTACAAAAAGGATTGGATAAGTTCTTGAAGGAGAAGTCCATTACCTGCTATTAAGTTGACTTAGAAAATAGCCACTGCTATTACTAGCAACAGTAACATGGAATAGACTTAGTTTTTGGGTACTTGCCAAGTTTTTATGGCCTGGATTGATGGACCCTTGGTCTGACCCAGTATGGCATGTTCTTATGGTCTACGTAGCACAGTTCCTGAGGCTGAGTATGACGTGCTGCACCCAACCTGGTCCAGAATAGTGGACAGTCTATGTGGTCCCTGACTGGGAGTATGGATCTGCCCATCACAAACATCTGCAGCGGCTTGCTGGTTGAAACAGTAACGGGAAGTGAAAGTATGGAGCAAGGACCACACAGCAACTTTGCCTATGTCCATTTTTGGAAACCTCATTTAACTGAGCTAATGATGCTGCCATTGCTCTCACCCAATAGGCCTTTGGTGAACTGGTCAGGGTCTCTGATCTTTTATTGTAAAAGAACTGAATTCACTGTGAAATCCAAGTCGAGAGAGTCCTTTTGGAGACCAGCAGACCCAGGGCACTTGGTTTTGAAGGAAACAATAGCTGTGCGGTTCTAAATTCGGAGTGATTCTATGCTTGTAATAGACCAAGGCTTGCTTGCAATCTAGCTTGTGGAGCTGCCTCATCCTCGTTTTGTGTGGCTTCGGAAAGAAGGTCGGCAGCGTAATGGTTTGATTAGATGTGGAAAGCCAATCCGTTAAAGTCACCTTGATGATGAAATTCAAGGTATGGTGAACAGGGAACCAGAGTCTGCAACTCACCTTCTTGCAGAGGACAGTGATCGAAAACAGAACTTTCCACGACAGCTATTCATATGACTACTCTCCAGAGGTTCAAAGGGTGGAAGCGTCAGCTGTCCCAGAACTAGGTTGAGATCCCAAGGAACGGTGGTCTGTGAAACAGTGGTCACAATCATAGAATGCCCTTCATGAACCGGGAGACTAGTGGGTGGTTGGAGAATGTTAGGCCATTGTAGGGATGATGGTAGGCTGCAATGGCACTGACATGGACCCTTCACCCAAAGCAGTCGCCAGACCTGCCTGATAAAAGAAATGGGGATACTCGAAAAGGAGTTCCAGTGAGGCAGGAAAAGGGTTATGCTTCTTGTCGCCGCCACCGAGCCGAGTATCTAAGCCATTTGCCCCTGATAGTTCCTTCTGGTAGAAGATTTCCTGAACGACACCAGAATCTCTTGGATCTCCAAAGGCAAGTGTAGGTGACTCAATACTGTCCTTTCAACCTCCACGCTGTAAGATACAGCGAGGAGTGCATGGGGTAGAGCAGAATGCTGCTGTCCTGCATCAGAAGATTCTGACTGTGACCAAAGGGAATAGGTGGTTTGATGGAGAGATGCAATAGATAGGCATACCACAGTTGTTTCGGCCAGCAGGAGCTATTAGGTTTAGATTGGCAACATCGGCGATACACTTCTCTATTGTTCGAGATGAGTGGGATCAGGGGGGTTAAACAAAGAAGCCCTCCGATCCATGATATGAGAAACGCGTCTTGCACGAGTTGCTGTCTGCTGGGAGGCCCCAAGCCTGGAAGAGGTCCTCTGACACGTCCTGGCTAAGCTCCCATTTGTGTGGATGGAAGATCCTGCTTAGTTTGTCTGTTCTGGAGTTCTCCACCCCGGGTAGGAATGGAGTGCTCCTCCACTCATTCCAGGATGTGCACCGCTTCCCTGCACAACATCCAGGAACTGGACCCTTCTTTTCCTTGTTTATGTAGAACATTGTGCAACCTGATTGTCTGTGTGGACCATGACTATTCTCCCTTGTAGGAATCCCTCGAAGTTGAGTATGGCATTTCCAATCACTCAGAACTCTAGGAAGTTTATCTGTTGGTCTCTTTTCCAGCAGGACCAGAGTCCTTGTGTTTGTATTTGATCCAAATGGGCTCCCCACCCCTTGCTTGAGGCATCTGTGGTAAGGATCAGCTGATGAACTGGGGGTGCAAAGTCATGCATGGTTGGAAAGAGTTGTGGGGCGCAACCACCAGTCTAAATCCAGTCATGTTTCAGGTCAGATTTACTCACCGGGACAGCAGATGTGAACTATGTCCATTGCACCTTCAGCCCCAACTGCAGGCGCTGTATGTGCAAACAGGTATGCGGCACATCATAGAAGGCTGCTGCCATGTGGCTCAGCAGGGTCAAGATCTGGTGGGCCAAGGTGGGAGTAGTCTATCAAACTGAATGGCCAGGATGTGCAGCAGGTGGACCCCGTCTGCCGGAAGGAATGCTCTGCCCTGCGCGGGTACTTATACAGGCCCCAATGAACTGCAGGTTCTGCATTGGCTGAAGACTGGACTTCTTGTAATTGATAACCAAGTCAAGTCCCTCCAGGCATCGCTCTGTATGCTGCTCTTCAGAGTTGCATGTTGCGGTGCCACTATCAACCAGTCGTCAGGGTAAAGGGAACAACTGGATTCCTTGCTTCCTGAGGTGGCCACTGCTAACCGCTAAGCACCTTGATGAAGACTCAAGACAGATGAAAGACCGAAAAGGAGCACCTCGTACTGAAATGGTGTTTGTTGACCTGAAAACACAAGTATCGCCAGGAGGATGTGAGTATGCATCCTTGAGGTCCAGTGAACACATCCAATCATTGGATTGTAGAAAGGGAAGGATGGACTTGAGATGTCATCTTGAACTTCTCCCTTTTCATGGATTTGAGAACTTTTAAGTCGAGGATTGGGCAGAATCCTCCTGATTTTTTTAGGAATGAGGAACTATGGGAGTAGAATCCCTGGTTCAGCTGAGTGCTGGGAACTCACTGGATAGAATGTTGGAGTAGTTTGGTGACTCCTCTTGTAGCCAGCGATAGTTCTGAGATGGGCTGATGCGGCCTTACTTTGTGGGGGAGATTTGGCATGTTCTTGAAGTTCAGGGGATACCCCTCTCTGACAATATTGAGTACCCATGATTGGAGGTGATTGTTTCCCCAAGACTGGTAGAAATGGAAAAGTCTCCCTCCTACTTGTAGCGGTGAGAGTGGCCCAGGTACCTCTAAAAACCCTGCTGGGTTTTCATGTTATTATTCGGGGGCAGGCCACTGTTGTGTCTGGTTCCTTTGCATGCACAACTTTGCTGTGGTTGTGATGGCTGTGGCCAGGTTTGTGTACAAGGCGGCGGACGGTATGATGAATATGGCCTGTATAGCCATCTTTGGCAATAGGTCTCTGTATGATGGGTAATACTTTCTTGCCCAAGGATTGCTCAGTGGGAGACACCAGGGACCAAGATCACTATGTTCTCCTTTAATGGACCAACAGTTTCATGCAGCTTGTCTCCAAAGAGGCTGTCTGGGAGACAGGGGATGTCTGCCAATTTCTTGTGAACATCCTCTCAAATGGCACTGGCCCAAAGCCACGCCATCTGCCGAGCAGAGGTTTCAAAGGCCTCATATACTGTATGCAATAAGTGCCTTAGTCCCTCTTCCAGGTTTGAAGCTTGTGGTGGGGCCTCATCCGGTGCAGTGGTGGTAAAGGGGGGCTTAAGCAACTGAAGGCACTCGTAAAGATACTGAGCAATATAGAATTGGTGCTGCTGAATCTTCGCGTTCAGCATACTCGCCTGGAATGCTCTTCTGCCGAAGTCATCCAGGTATTTACAGTCGCGCCCTGGGGGGGATGGGGGGGTTCAAATGAAGGCATTTTTTTTAACCCTCTTCATGGCCCACTCAATCACTACAGAGGCATATGGAGTTGGACCACACTGAAGAACAGAGATGGACTCATCTGGAACTTGAGATCTGTCTTCTGTGAGGTTGCTTGCCCCGAGAAGGGGGGGGGGGGATGGGGATGGGGACTCCCAAGCCTTCATCATGACTGCATCTAGCACAGTGTGGGAATGCAAGACGGTTGGCTTGGCCAATGCTTTGAAGATCTTTAGGATCCCGAAGACCTCAGTGTGAGGGTCTGGCACCTTTCGCTTTTCAATGTTGAGTCTAATGCCCACCTTCTCCAGAAATTTCAAATAGGAGAGATCTTCTGTAGGGGAGGCTGGCTCAGGCTGTTTCTCTGGTGGGTCTCATGGGTACCCTGTCGAGGAACCTAGCGACGGAGGCAAGAGCTGCAGGGAGACGTCAGGTTGTGGAGATTGCTCAGGAGCTGGACTGATGTCCCCTTGCGAAGGAAAAAGTGGTCTTGCCTGGGGGGGGGGGGGGGAATCTTTGTGTAGGATAGGGTGAACTTGCTGCTTCCTTGATCCTCCACAGAGGAGAGGAATTGGGTCAAGATCTTGGATATTTGTGACATCACCTGTGTGGCCAAGGCCCCACAACCTGGACAAGGAGAGTCATCTGCTGGGAGATTTGTTGGTGGCAGTGCATCAAGCAGGATGTCTGAGTCAGGACCTCTGGGCCGGGTTTTTACCCATTCCATTGAGGAAGACCTTGCGTGTTGCTTTCGGAGGGGCTCTTGCAACTGCCCCACTGACCTCTGTCTGGAGACAGATGACAAATCGAAGTAGATACGCTCCAAGGAGCCCATGAATACATAGCCAGATGCCGGCTTCATCATCAGAAAAAACGAGATCCACTAAGTCAGGGGTGAAGGCCCCTTGCAGTTCCATAGCTGAAGGTGGTTTCTGGGAGGACTTCCCAGTCAAGAGGCTGAAGGTGGGTGGATCCCGCTACCTGTACACGTTTTATTTGTGTCAATGTGCACAACGCGCTGTCCCATGTTGATACCTATGACTTTCGGCAATGGTGCGTCGATCCCAACGGCAACTCTTCCCTGCGCTTCAACACATCGACAGCGCTTCATGATGTATGGTGCATAAGCACAGCGTGGTCTGTCAGCCGGCTGCGTCAGGGCTTCAACTCCAGATGATGCCAATTGCCTCTGTGGTTGTGTTGGCGCATTCCCCAATGCTCTGCGTTCCTGCACAGTCTAAGTGCTGAGGGAGGCTGGTCCACCTGACCCCATTTGTCCAGCAGTCCCATGGAGGCGGATTTTTTTTTAGGGCGATCCAGATGGAGCCCTGGAGACTAGTGGGCCAACAGGTGTTCTGAACTGAGGGCATAAGATCCCAAGTTTCCCTCTCGCAGCTGGGTGCTGGGCCCAGGGGGACATGCGGCCCTAGACCCTGCATGCCACCTGGTTGTGATGCGGGCCAAGGCATAAATAATAATTATGCCCGGTGGCGGACAATCTTACCTCACTGGCAGAATTTAAAGCCAGTCGGTCTCAGCATTTTTTCTTTTAAACCCAAAGGTGCTCTCTGAGGAGAGAAGAAAAGCTCTTCCTGCAGCACAGAAAGAAGAGACTGAGGAGAAAATTGAGCTGTGTGGGAAAGGACACGCAGCCACACAAAGAGCAAAGCTCCGTCATCTTTGAGAGGCTCTGCCTAGCTGCCTCGGAGGGACGTCCCATGACAGCATGGCTAATTCAGCCTGCTTATCTGAGGGAAATCCAGTAACTACAAACACCATAAGCAGTTAAATACCAATACTAACATGTCAAAATAAAAAGTAAACATGTTATAATTGTAGATAAAGTTTAATGCTGCTAATATATTTATATGCATAATATCCATGCTGGCATTACTTACCTTTTTCCACTCTCCAAGTACTATACTGCAAATACTCCCTTCATGCCCTGTTTCTTTATTCAGTATCTTTCTTCAATGTTCCCATAAAGCAAATCAAACTTAAACAAAATGGCTTGTATTAAAATCTGATTTTACTCTTTCCCATTCCCTGAAAACATTTATCCCTATGAGGTGGATTTAGGCTCTATATTCTAAGGCAGGTGACCTAACAATATTTGGGAAGAGAAACTCGTTATCCCATTGGGTGAAGAGTACGAAGGGAATAAAGCGACTTGAAGGACCATGGCAATGAGGAAATTTGGGAGTTCAAACCATGATTTATGTTTTTGTGTTCTTGGGCTTTTGAGAGTACAGTGAGGACCATCACATGAACTTCTGACCCCTAGCATGCCCATAAGATGTCTAAAAAACATAGCTGATTCAGATCACTGAACAAAAAAAAAAAAAGTGGTATATTGCTGAAAAACAAACAGTTGGGTTCAGAATTGCCATTGTTAGCACTTAATTGTTTGGGAAAACCCAATTGCTATGGTCGGTGAGCTGGATAAATGCATTACAATTTTTGAGCACTCATTCCATTTATCTCATGCAGTTTACCTAATGATTTCAGCATATTCTTTGTCTTTCCCTTTACTGTCCCTCCATTTTCTAAACATTACTGAAGCGTCCACATTGGCAGGAGAGAAGGTGTTGGGCTCATTAAGCAAGGAGATGACACTCAGCAGTATAGTCCTAGAAAGAAGAATACAAAGGTGAGTTCTAACATTTCATGAAATTATGCCTGCATCTTCAGAGTACCAGTATTCAAAAGTACTATTATATAGATAGCATCAGCACATTACATTAACTAAGAATTTCTAATATAATAAGTGATCACAGCATGTCCTTTCATTGTGCCAATGTAGGTGCAGGTGTTACACTAGACAGAAGTGGATCCATTCTTTTGGGCTGGCCCAGTAGTACAGTAATATGCAGCCAGACATGTGACCACAGTTCAATTCCCAACAAATAACTGCTCAGCCTGGCCAAAAAAACAGGAGTTCTACAGAGGCAGTGCTGATAGCCACTGAGAGGAAGACACTAGCACTGCTTCATAGTTATACCCCTCTTATGCAAAATTTGCCAGTTTCCCCAAGACATACTCTTCCCTAATAATCCACTCATGTATTCAGACTCCAGTTGACCTTAAAGGATAAGCTCTGACTAATTATCTTGTCAGAACGTCAAAATGTGAATTAAATTATCCAATTATAAATTTAGCAAGCTTATCTTTTTAAAAGTTTCTTCCCAAATAAAATGTTTATGAACTATGAGCTAAAATGCAATTTCTGACACGTTTCCGTTAAGTAAAGTCCTATAATGTTAGGACAAGCTCATTTTTGCAGATCTATGCTGCCACAAATAATTTATTGACATAGTTCACTTGCTTTTAAGGAATATGATGGTTCTTCAACTTTTATCATTTCTAAATGCTTGTTAGCTATATTTTTCTTTTATCCTTTATTAAATCTGTTGCAGTACTACTTTTTACATTTTGACTATGTAACACTTGTGAACTGCCATGAATTGCAACATAATATGCAGGTTATAAATCTCTAACTAAATTTCCTATGAAGGTGCATAGGGCTTATAAATTCTCTGACAAGATTGGCTGTCTCAGTACCTATTCTTCAGTGCTGGTCCCTGGCTCAGTTCTTTCAGTTATGCACATATTGATTACTAATGACATCAAAATCAATATTCTGCTGTTGGTCTGGAAGTGGAAAAACTGGCTGGATGATGCAGAAGAGGCAGGGAGGAGAAAAACAAAAATGTAGGGGCTAGAAGACAGGAGAGGAATGGAGAAAGAATTGGTTTATCTAATAACTATGCAAGTCTCACATCAGGTGGGACCATGCAAGTCTAGCACAGTGGTAGTAATTCTGGTCTTCAACTGCTACAGTCCAGTCGGGTTTTCAATATACCCACACTTAATATTCATGAAATTCATTTGCATGCAAATGCATCTCACTGTAAAATATCCTGAAAACCTTACTGGATTGAGGCACTCAAGGCAGAGTTGCAGACCCCTGGGTATAGCATCACTGCTGAGGTAAACAGCAATAAACTTGAGAACAGTAGTTCTCCAACATGTCCTGGGGCACTACCAGCCCATCAGGTTCAGGATATTCAGAATGAATATCTATGAGCACTGCAAATCTCTCATGTATATTCATTGCAGATATCCTCCACACCTGACTGGCTGGGGATTCCCCAGAATAGGGAAACCCCTTCCTCCATTCACAGTGACCTTGCATCCTATCTAGCATCATACCAGTCATCTTGCACAGCAGTCTTGTGAAATAAAATCACATATCCACAATTCTAACATTCAGGTCTGCAACTATTCTGCTACATGTCACGTCACGAGGGACCTACTACCAGTGTCTCCATCTAGGAAGGGATGATCAAGACCTGGAGAACCCTGTGCCTAAAACCCTTATTTGGAGATGCCTACATGTGAAAGTGAATACTTAGTCAAAGAATGCACTACCATCTTTCATTTAGTTGCCTTGTAAGTATCCAGAGTAGCGTGAGCCTTCACAAATTTCAGCATCTGATGATTACCTATCTTGTAGGCCCAAACCTCTAATTCTTTACCACATAGCACTTAATACCTAAAATGCATATTTTGCCTTATTTGACGAAGAGAAAAAAAACTGGTTCTGTGCAAGTAGAACTTCAGACATTTGACAATAAATATTAAAATTTTAAAAAAGTTTGCTAATTTTTAAATTACAAAAAAATACTTCTTTATTGGAAATCAGCAATTAAGATATGAAACAAATCCAAAAAGGAAAATAAATCAATTGTAACTTCAGTTCACAAAAAAAAAAAAGAGAAGATCTAATACACTAGTTAGTACTGGGGGAATTCTGCACTACTGCGGAGTGCAGAATTTGTGCAGAACTCCCCCCCCCCCGTGCAGAATTGCAGTTCACAGCAAAGATGAAAGCCCAGTGAGAGTTAATGTGTGTACGGGAGGGGGGGGGGTGAACAGGAGGTTGTGAGAGAGTAGGGAAGTGTGAAAGACCAGGAGAATAAGCAGGAGGATGCTTGAGTGTGGGTGCCAGAGAGAGGGAGCCTATATGAGGAGATTGTGAAGGAGTGTGCATGTATGTGACACTGGGAGCTGGTGTGATGAAAAAGGTACTAGCCGGTATGATGGGATTGTGCGTGTGAGAGAGAGAGAGCCTGTGTGAAGGGGTGTGAGAAAAACATTGGTAACCTGTGAGAGTGTATGCGTGACAGAGAAAGGGAGCTTGTGTGGGTGTGTATGCAAGCGAGAGGGAGCATGTGTGTGAGGGGCAGTATTGAGAATGGAGTCAAACTCTGGGAGTGACGATAGAGTGGAAGGGGACTGATCCTAGAGGAGGAGGGGACAGATACTGGCAAGTGGAGGAGTTGGGTCCTGAGAGGGCAAAGTGGCCAGGGAAGTAGAGAGCACGAGGGGAATTTCTTGGGAAATTCTGCATCTTTAATTTAAAATGTAATTAAAGACTGTCATGTAAGTTGTGTTATTTTGACCAATATAAAAGTTTGCAGAATTTTAAGTTTTGGGCACAAAATTCACCCAGGAATAACTAGCATTTCCCATCCAGTGTGCCTTCAGACTTAATCGAGGGTGCCATGAAAAGTCAAAGTGTCAAAATGTCAGATGCTCAGATTTAGACCATCACCTGGGTTCTGCTCACAGCAACAAGACAACCGCTGGTGACTCAAACTTGTTGGAATTCCTTTTCTGTGAATGTGTAGTCATATAGGCCTCTTCCTAGTTACAGCATGAGCCCCAGAGTGTGGTAATTAATAGGAGGCCTCTTATCCCCATGCTGAAGGTGTGCACAGAGAACTGGATATGACAGAATATTGGAGCAGCAGCAGTGAAAGAGCTCTGGCAGCTGCATGCCACAGCCAAGGTAACTAAGGTGGTTTTCCATGTTGTGGTTTAATCAAAACACTTAGGGGTAGATTTTAAGAAAATGCGCGTTCGCGTACTTTTGTTGGCGCACCAATCGCAAACAAAAGTACGCTGGATTTTAGTAGATACGCGCGTATCCGAAATCGGAGCGGCCTCGGAGGGAACTCTTTCGCCCTCCCCTCACCCTCCCCTCCCTTCCTCTACCTAACCCACCCCCCCCGGCCCTATCTAAACCGCCCCCCCCACCTTTGGCCAGTGATTTACGCCTCCCGGAGGGAGACGTAAATCCGCTGGCGCGCCGAGACACAACCCGGGGGCGGTTCCGGAGGGCGCGGCCACGCCCCCGGACCGCCCCGGGCCAAAACCACACCCCCGGGCCCGCCCCTGAAACGCCGCATCCCGCCCCCAAAATGCCACGATCGGCCCCGCCCCCGACACAAAACCCCGGGACTTACGCGAGTCCCGGGGCTCTGCGCGCGCCGGCAGGCCTATGGAAAATAGGCGCGCCAGCGCGCAAGGCCCTGCTCGCGTAAATCCGAGCGGATTTACGCGAGCAGGTCTTTTAAAATCCGCCCTTTAATACCAGCAACATAAGATCTTATTTTAGATAAAATACTGGAATATTCCAGGAGAACGTGAGATTACCAGCAAGGCAATTCAGAAGCAGTCTCAGAGAGCATTGTTTACACAATAGGTTAAATACAGTTTATACACCAATAAGCCAGTTTGTTAGTTTTCATAACATTTTCTTATTTGATTCACATTAACACAACATCCTAATAAGGGTATTTAACTGTACTTCATATATATTGAGCTAGGATTCTTGAAAGTCATGTGATTTCTTGTAAATTAAGTCCAGAGTGCAGGAATAAAACTGAACTGATACTTTGACTTTTGGCCTACATTCTAGCATTTCAGCATGTTCATTCATGTCAGCATCCCTATATTAGTTTTTACAAGTCTGTTTAGTGTGATTTTCACAGTGCAGTGATGATGGCTTCAAAGAAAAGTCTTTTCAAAGTACCTCAACACCCATGCCACACCAACTTCTCCCTTCTCCTGCACTTGTATTATAGGAGGGAGCTGGCATATCATTACTGGATTGTGTCTTTGCCCTCTCCCCATTTTAAAATGTGGTATGGATTTTAGTGCTTGTATCTTCATGTCCATACTGCTCCATGGAGGCTGGTGTGCCACACGTTTGATAATATAGGTGTGCTTTTGGCATGAAAAGGTAACACCATAATACATAAGCGAAAATAAAATAAAACGTTGTATATAAAAAAAGAAAGGGAGACATAAGAGAAGTAGCAAACTTAACTGATAATACGCACCACATTATCCAGAATTTGACTAGAAATGTAACCTTATCACAGAGAAAAAAGGGAAAGCTGTGGGGGAGGGGGAGGCAGAGGGTTCATTAAAGCAAAACTAGCACTGATATACTATTATGCATTTACAAAGATATTTCAAAGAAACCCCCCCTCCCCAATCTGTAACTTCTTTGAAGGGTCTCTGCTGCATTTGGGAAGGTCCTAATTTTTGACTTCTAGAACTTGTCCCTATGCCATTGGAAAAGCTTTAACACCAACTCTGATTCCAAAGCCAGATATACTGTTAATTCTACCTGGGCAGCTAAGACCACTGAAAAGCTCATGCTGCGGTGTTTTAATAGAGACCTCCTGCCCAAGGAACAGTCTGTATGGGAAGCGGCCATGAAGCCCAGGAATCAAAAGCAATAATTATTTATTTATATTAGTTTGCATACAGATATTCAGTGATCAATCATACTGGTTTACATTTTCAATAAAATAACTCCAAAACCATACAATATAATAAAACAAATGAAATCAATAAAAATAGTAAAATCATATACAATGTACAATAAAATCTAATATTAAAAGCAAAACATACGAAAAAATTAAGAACCGTCAGTAAAAAATATTAGCCTCTCAATGTTAACAGTCTTTAAAACACTCCCTTAGAATAGTCTCCAAAGGCCTTTATAAAGAGCCACATCTAAGTCTTTTTAGAAAGTCTGATAATTAGATTGTAATCTCAATTTGCTAGGAAGAGAGTTCCATAAACCTGGCTCAGCTAGAGAGACACAGCTCTCTGACTAGTCAAAAGGGCTGATTTCACCAATGAAATTGTGAATAGACCGTAAATTTCTCTGTGGGGTACAAATTTGTAAGGATGTATTTAACCATTCTGTGTTAACACTGTTGATGGATTTATGTATTAGGCAAAGAACTTTATAATCAATCCTATATTTTATGAATAGCCAGTGTAACTTAAAATAGAGGAAAAACATATTCCTACCTACCCAGTCAGGACTGGGATCTTGGCCCCTGAACTCCAATTACCTCAGACTGGAACCTTGTTCCCCAGGCGACAGGTCCTTAGGGCCAGTGGAAAGGTATTAGGCACCCTAGTGAATCTTTGGCTTTGCCTGCACCCCCTCCCAATTAACTTTCAGGCCCACAAGCCACCCCCCCCAAGATTTTGATAATTTAACTATCATGACACCACCACTATCCCTCCTAAAATCTAGTGAAAACACAACTGGACATGAACAGTTTTCAAGCCATTTATATAGGTAAATAGGCTTTTGAAAATGGACTACCCTAAAATTTCCTAGAAATACATGCAGATCAAAGGGAAAGCATGCTCTTATGTCCAATCATGTTTAGTATTTTTGTTTCACAGCAGAAGAATGTGCGGCAATCAATTAAACTGGACAATAGCACTATAAATGAAGCATAAACAATTTAATGAGTACACACACCAATAGTGCACAAAATTTGAATACTAAGCGTAAAAACGTAGTTATACAAAGCCCCGACACGGCCGTGTTTCGTGTCAGGCGGATGAATTCCAAAGTTCTATGAAGACAAAATCCATACAGATATTGTACAGTGTGGCAGGCACAATGGTAACATTAGTAAAAGGTTAAAGATAAACAAGGCACTGTAAAAAGCAACAAACAAACTAACAACAAAGCAGTCTGAGGCACAGAAATAATCTGATAACATGTAAGTGAACCCTATGTGGATGGGGAAGGGGGGAAGGGGAGGGAAGGGAAAGGAATAATGAAAAAAGAGAGGGGGAGGGGGGAAGAAAAGAAAGAAGGGGAAGAAAAGCAGGGCTAAAAAGGAGACAAGAACGAGAAAAGGAAAGAAAAGAACAAAGACTGATCAAGAAAAGTGTTAGAACAAGCGCAAAATTTCTGTATAGTACCTTCAATGAAATAAGGGTGAAGCTCTGTTTGCAACGAGGATCGCTAAATGTCAGATACTAAAATAAAGAATAGGCACAGGAGCATTAAAGTATCATAGTGTTGCCAAAACTTCCAATATCTTATGAAATTGCACAGGCAGCAAGTTTACCTTCATATATAGAGTCCCAAATTATTTTATCAGCCACAAGCGTCTGAAAAGTAAATTGAGTCCACCGGGGACATCGCGACAGGTTGTGGAAACTTCAAAGAATGGACCCGAAGGTCTCAAACACTACAACACAAAGTGAAAATGGATACAGCAGTAATTATACAAAGAGAGCCGAGTAATAAAAAAACCACGGAATATTGTAAAAGTAAATTACCATATAATTCTACCAGGTAAAAGTG
The DNA here is from genome assembly GCF_901001135.1 of Rhinatrema bivittatum. Taxonomy (NCBI): domain Eukaryota; kingdom Metazoa; phylum Chordata; class Amphibia; order Gymnophiona; family Rhinatrematidae; genus Rhinatrema; species Rhinatrema bivittatum. The sequence continues at coordinate 807,675,904 of NC_042615.1, read as the reverse complement.
TGGGTTGGAGACAAGCTTCTCACACTGTGCCCGACATGATAGAAAGCTAAAAAATAAACACGAGGGAAAATCAGCAAGAGCTTGTAAAGAAGATATCACAGCAAGGCAAGGAAAGGGTAAACTTACCAAGTTTACTTAAGGAGGTTGTCAATAGTGTAATCGCGATGTCCCAGAGGGAAACGCTGAAAAATTGAGCGTTTAAAAAGGCTAGCTCTAAAAAGAACATGCGCGGGAAGATAGTCATGTGATCAAGATTGACAGATTGCCGAGGAGCAGGGGATCCCCCAACGAGTTCTCATTCATATGTAAACAATCAAAGGGGGGGGGGGGGGGGGGAGGGGAAAGGCAGGGAAGAAAAAGGACATGTGTGTGAAATGAATAAATAGTGTGAGATGAACACTAGCCAAAAGGACTGATATTTGATAACTGCAAAAACTCGGTGAAACCAAGTTGGAAATAACTGTAAATGACAAATCAAGTGAACTGAATAGATAACTGGTAAGGAAATGTGTGCACTATTTGGAATAAATGTACATATAATAAATATTAATAGAAATGAAAATAAAAAATAAAATAAAAATAAATGAGAGCAGAAAAAGGGGTGGGGGTGGTGGTAGGGAGGAAGGTAGAGCTAGCCACATCGCGATTACACTATTGACAACCTCCTTAAGTAAACTTGGTAAGTTTACCCTTTCCTTGCCTTGCTGTGATATCTTCTTTACAAGCTCTTGCTGATTTTCCCTCGTGTTTATTTTTAGCTTTCTATCATGTCGGGCACAGTGTGAGAAGCTTGTCTCCAACCCACACTTTTACCTGGTAGAATTATATGGTAATTTACTTTTACAATATTCCGTGGTTTTTTATTACTCGGCTCTGCTTGTATAATTACTGCCGTATCCATTTTCACTTTGTGTTGTAGTGTTTGAGACCTTCGGGTCCATTCTTTGAAGTTTCCACAACCTGTCGCGATGTCCCCGGTGGACTCAATTTACTTTTCAGACGCTTGTCACTGATAAAATAATTTGGGACTCTATATATATGAAGGTAAACTTGCTGCCTGTGCAATTTCATAAGATATTGGAAGTTTTGGCAACACTATGATACTTTAATGCTCCTGTGCCTATTCTTTATTTTAGTATCTGACATTTAGCGATCCTCGTTGCAAACAGAGCTTCACCCTTATTTCATTGAAGGTACTATACAGAAATTTTGCGCTTGTTCTAACACTTTTCTTGATCAGTCTTTGTTCTTTTCTTTCCTTTTCTTGTTCTTGTGTCTCCTTTTTAGCCCTGCTTTTCTTCCCTTTCTTTCTTCCCCCTCTCTTTTTTCATTATTCCTTTCCCTTCCCCTTCCTCCCCCTCCCTTCCCCAATCCCCTCCTTCCTTTCCTTCCCCCCTTCCCCATCCACATAGGGTTCACTTACATGTTATCAGATTATTTCTGTGCCTCAGACTGCTTTGTTGTTAGTTTGTTTGTTGCTTTTTACAGTGCCTTATCTTTAACCTTTTACTAATGTTACCATTGTGCCTGCCACACTGTACAATATCTGTATGGATTTTGTCTTCATAGAACTTTGGAATTCATCCCCCTGACGCAGCCTGACGCGAAACACGGCCGTGTCGGGGCTTTGTATAACTACGTTTTTACGCTTAGTATTCAAATTTTGTGCACTATTGGTGTGTGCACTCATTAAATTGTTTATGCTTCATTTATAGTGCTTTTGTCCAGTTTAATTGATTGCCGCACATTCTTCTGCTGTGATTTACCTAAATGTGTGTGCCTTTAACTCCGCCCTTTATGTATGCTAGTATTTTTGTTTTACAGGATTATTCCAATGGAAGACCTGGCCCCACCTGCCATACCAAAACACAACACTAACTCCCAGAACTCAAAAAGCAACAACTCTGCCTATAAAAAGATAGCAATGCAAATATTACACTGGGAGTTAGAACAGCATTACTAATTTTTCCCAACAAGGAACAGTAGTGATTTGCAATAGGCTGAGAATCAGGGAAACCAGTGTTCAAATACCACTGATATTCCTTTTGACCTTGGGCAAATAGCTATTTTCTGTTGACCCAGTTTACGATCTAGATTGGTACCTATTTGGAACAGAGACCTTTTGCATCTGAATAAAAATATATAAGCTGCCTTACATATTTGGAAAGGAAGATAAAAATCCAACTTAGTAATACACTTCCTATAGAGAAAACAGAACTACATCAGAGCAGAACAGCTCACTTAAGTCATGCACATAGAACCAACCTGAAAAAAATAAGTGACCACAAACAGAAATGCTGAAAAAGAGTTGCTTACCTGTAACAGGTGTTCTCCTAGGACAGCAGGATGTTAGTCCTCAGACATGGGTGACATCATCGGATGGAGCCCGGCACTGAACTTTGATCTCAGATTCTAGAGCTTTCAGCATGCCCTACTGAGCATGTGCAGCTGTAGTCATCACACTGCCCCCTAGGGAGAGTCCTTCAGTCCATGATATAGAAACCAACTCCTAGGGGAGGCGGGAGGTTTTCATGAGGACCAACATCCTGCTGTCCTAGGAGAACACCTGTTACCGGTGGGCAACTCTGCTTTCTCCTAGGACAAGCAGGATGGTAGTCCTCACACATGGGTGAATACCAAGCTATAGGCTGTCTGAGCAGGACAAAGTGATAAACTACACAGTGCTGGAACACTACCTCTGTCCTTTGCCTGTGAGGCAGCTGTCCCACCAGGCTGGAGAAAAATTGGGTTCTACAAAGAATGCCAAGAAAAAGAAATCCCCATGTATAGAAGGGAAGCCTGAAGCAGTCATCTGGTTGCAGAGCCAGCAACCCTGGACATCGTACAATGCCCCCAGGCAAAGAATACAAACTTCACGTGGATCAGTCAGAGATGTGCTCCGCAGGCACTAGAGACAGACGGAAACTGGAGGAAGCCATTCTTCGGGCTGGCTAGTGGTCTGTGCAAGGCAGACACTAACTCCAAATTCCCCAGAACCAACCGCAAAGAAAAGATTCTAATTAAAAAAGTGGCTCGTAACTTAGGAATCCTATTGGACATACATTTATCACTAACTCAACATATCTCCAAAACTGTTAAAAACTCATTCTTTAAGTTACATGTATTGAAATGGCTGCGGCCGTTACTATTTGTCTGACTTTCAAACTGTGCTCCAATCCCTAATTTTCTCTGGTTTAGACTACTGTAATGGTCTATATTTAGGTCTACCTGACTCTTCGATTAAACCCCTGCAACTGATTCAGAACGCAGCAGCCCGTATATTAACCGGTACACCAATGAAGCAACATATCTACCCTATCTTATATAAGTTACACTGGTTACCAAATAAAATACAGAATTAAATATATCATTAATACATGCTCTCCTAAACAACCAGGATTCCATATGGTTGTGCACCTCCTTGCACCTCTATAAACCAACAAGAAACCTTACATCCATCAGTAAGAACCTGCTTGAAGTTCCCACAGTACGACTAGCCAGATTGAACATAACGAGAGAAAGGGCTTTTTCTGTAGCAGGTCCCATATTATGGACCTCTTCCAAATGCCTTGAGACAAATCTCCAATAGCAAAGAATTCAAAAAGTCATTAAAAACATCTCTCTTCAAAGAAGCATTTGCAGTTACAGACCATTAAAAAAATCCTGCCAACTAGTGAAGGCCTATATGTTTGTAAATCCCTCTTTTAGGTTTTTTGTTTCTTCGTTTTCTCTGATCTTGATTTTTGTAAAGCATAGTAGGGAGTGTTTTTAGTTCTATGATATATCAAGATGCTAGAGAAGTATAGGGATTTAAACACGTAAACTGTATTTTTCTCCAACCTTTATTATGTTTCTTTTGATTTTTAGTCATTTATTTTATGTTTATGCAGAGATTTAAGTTGTGAAATCTATGCAATTTTTATTTTATCTTACTATATTTTATTTTTAACCACTTTTGTAAACCGTTTTGGTCAATTATATATTGTTAAGACGGGATAGAAATATTTTAAATAAATAAATAAAACTAAACTACTTACCGCACTGCCCTAACTAAATGAGGGGGGAAAAAAAAATCACAAAAAAGCCAAAGAGAACTCTGAAAAACAGAGCACAGCTCCACAAGTCACGAGACAACAGCACCGCGGGAAAAAAAGACTCAAGGGGGACCCTGCATGGCCATGCGGATAATGGCATGCTGAGCATGCTCAGTGTGCCAGTCAAAGTTTTAGAAACTTTTACATAAGTTTTCCGTGCCGGGCTCCATCTAATGTCACCTGCGTGAAGACTACCATCCTGTTTGTCCTAGGAGAAAGAGGGTAATCTATTAATGTTTTTAGATCTGCATACCATGGTCTTCATGGCCAATCTGGAGCTACTAGAACCACCAACACTCCCTCTTTCTATTTTCTTTAACACCTGCGCTATTAGTGGCCAAGACAGGAAAACAGAAGCCCATATCCTTTCCAACTCTACTGCAGAGCATCTATCTCTTTGCTCCCTACCTCTCTGCCCCGACTATAGAACCTTCTTACCATTCTTTTCTGCCCGGCTATTAGATCTGATGTAGCCCCCATCTTTGCACTATTTGAAGGTAAGACTCCTGACAACTCTCATTCACCAGGGTCTTTCACGTTCCAACTGAGATAATCCGTTTGAACATTCACCTGTTCTGCTATATGCAGAACCAACAACTGCAGATTCCTCTTGGTCCAAGCAAAAAAAATCTGTTGCTTTCAAAATGCCCCGACTCCTTGATCCACCTGAGAGGAAAGGATCACCTTTCTGGAGGCTAGAAAGAATCAGTAAGTACTGTTTGGAGAAATTTTTAAAACTTCAAAGTATTGGGGGGGGAAGTAAACTATTGGGGTATATTATTTAGTGTGTTTGTGTGTTTTGTTTTAAATAGGTAGTCAGAAAGTCAGGCAATAAACAGAAGTTTGTGTGTTTGTATTTCCCAACTCTCCCACCCCTAACTCATCCTTTAATTTATAAAACAGGTGTCACTTTCACATTTAAACAAAAAAAAAAAGCAGCCTTTTAACTTAAACTCCAATTCCCACACCTTAGAGTTTAATCATTCCCTTGTATGTAACTCCCAGATATAGCAAATGTTGCTTACCTGATGTAACAGGTGTTCTCACAGGACAGCAGGATGTTAGTCCTCACAAATGGGTGACATCGAGGATGGAGCCCACCACGGAAAACTTCTGTCAAAGTTTAAACAGAACTTTGACTGGCCCCTACTGGGCATGCCCAGCAAGGCACTGACCCTGCAGCCAGCAGGGGTCTCCCTCCAGTCTGATTTTCAAAGCTACAGGCAGTGCCTAAAAAGTAAAAACAAAACGAACCCAACACCGCAGGGTGGCGGGCGGGTTTCGTGAGGACTAACATCCTGCTGTCCTGTGAGAACACCTGTTACATCAGGTAAGCAACATTTGCTTTCTCACAGGACAAGCAGGATGGTTGTCCTCACAAATGGGTGAGTACCGAGCTGAGGATGTCCCGACTTGCACCAAATGCACCCAATGACGTGCAACAGGCACAACAACTGGGGTGGAATTTGGTAAGGGCATCCGCACCCTACCAGGAAGGTGGAAGGGTGTTGGTACATCATGTTGGAAAAAGGTTACGCAAGACAGATTGGCCGAAGATGGAGTCCTGTCTTCCAGCTTTGTCCAAGCAATAGTGGGCTGCAAAGGTATGGAGAGAACTCCAGGTTGCAGCTTTACAGATGTCAGGAAGCGGCACCGATCGAAGGTGTGCCACCGAAGTCGCCATGGCCCTCACAGAGTGTGCTTTTACACGGTCTTGAAAAGGAATGCCAGCTTGCTGATAGCAAAAAGAAATGCAGTCCGCCAACCAGGAGGAAAGAGCCTGCTTACCCACAGGTTGTCCTAACTTGTTAGGATGGAAAGAGACAAACAATTGAGTGCTCTTCCTGTAAGTAACTGTACGGTCTAGATAAAATGCTAGAGCTCGTTTACAGTCTAGGGTATGCAGAGTCTGTTCCCCGGAGTTGGAGTGGGGCCTGGGAAAAAAGATAGGTAGTATGATGGATTGATTAATATGAAACTCAGAAACTACCTTAGGTAAAAATTTAGGGTGAGTGCGGAGTACCGCCCGGTCCTGCAGGAGCTTAGTGTAAGGCGGATAGGTAACTAGGGCCTGTAACTCACTAACCCTGCGAGCTGAAGTGATAGCCAAAAGGAATAACACTTTCCATGTGAGATACTTTAGGTCACAGGAGTGCAGAGGTTCGAAAGGTGGTTTCATTAGACGACCAAGAACCAGATTAAGGTCCCAAGATGGGGCCGGAGGACGTAAGGGTGGCTTCAGATGGAGCAAGCCTTTAAGAAAACGTGTTACCAGGGGTTGTACTGAAATAGGGACACCCTGTACACCGTTATGGAAGGCAGCTACCGCACTGACATGCATCCTAATGGAAGAGGTTTTAAGACCGGATTCTGATAGATGCCATAAATAGTCCAAGAACTTAGAGATTGGACAGGAAAGGGGATCAAGGGACTGAGACGTGCACCATGATGTGTACCTTTTCCATTTATATGAATAGGATCTTCTGGTGGAGGGCTTTCGTGAAGCTATCAGGACACGAGAAACCGAATCCGAAAGGTTAAATGGCTGAAGGACTAACCTTTCAACATCCATGCCATCAGGGACAAGGCTTGGAGGTTGGGATGGAGGAGGCATCCGTCGTTTTGAGTGAGCAGATGCGGATCCGTTCCCAGAGGGATGTGCCTGCGGATGGAGAGATCCTGAAGTATGGGAAACCACACTTGGCGTGGCCAGTGGGGTGCTATAAGGATCATGGTTCCTCCGTCCTGGCGAAGCTTCACGAGAGTCCTTGACAGAAGAGGAAGTGGAGGGAATGCATAGAGCAGACCGGTCGTCCACTTGAGGGAGAAGGCATCCCTCGGCCGAGAGTGCTGGCTCCAAATGAGAGAGCAGTAAGTGTCCACTTTGTGGTTCTGTGGAGAAGCAAAGAGGTCTATGTGGGGATAACCCCACTTGTGAAACAGAGAGGTCGCTATCAGAGGATCGAGAGACCACTCGTGTGGTTGGAAGACATGGCTTAGTTGGTCTGCCAACACATTGTCTACTCCCGGCAGGTAAGTGGCCCTGAGGTACATGGAGTGGGAGAGGGCTTCTGCCCAAATCTGCGCAGCTTCCTGACACAGAAGGAAGGAGCCTGTGCCTCCCTGTTTGTTTATGTACCACATGGCCACTTGGTTGTCTGTCTGGATTAAGATTATCTGATTCGATAGATGATCTTGGAAAGTTTTGAGCGCGTAGCGGATTGCTCGAAGTTCCAAGAAATTTATCTGGTGTTCGGCTTCCTCTGGGGACCATAACCCTTGGGTTTGGAAATCGTTCACATGGGCTCCCCAACCGATGTGGGAAGCGTCGGTGGTTAGGGTTACTTGTGGATCTGGTAGGAGAAAAGGCAATCCCTGAAGGAGGTTGACTTGAGTCGTCCACCAGGTTAAAGACAGGCGTAGCGCTTGTGTAACTGTGACTATGGAGGACAGAGGCTGAAGAGCTTGAATCCATTGGTGTCGCAGAGTCCATTGGGTAACTCTCATGGCTAGGCGGGTCATGGGAGTGACTTGAACCGAGGATGCCATGTGTCCTAGAAGGATGAGGAATTGGCGAGCTGTGGTAGTGTTCTGAGACTGGAGCTGGCGAGCTAGGGACATGAGAGTTTGGACCCTTTGAAGCGGAAGGTAGGCCTTTGCCTGTAAGGTGTCCAAGTCTGCCCCAATGAAGGATAAGGTTTGAGATGGGACTAAGCAAGATTTCTCGTAATTGACAAGAAACCCTAAGGAAAGGAGTGTCTGAATTGTCAAATTTAGGGAGGATTGAGCCATCTGAGGGGTGGAGGCCCTGACTAGCCAATCGTCCAGGTAGGGGTAGACGTGGATACCTTCCTTCCTGAGGAATGCTGCTACTACGACGAGACATTTGGTAAAGACTCGTGGAGCAGACGCCAGACCGAAAGGTAGGACCCGGTATTGATAATGGTTGCGGCCTACCAGAAAACGCAGATACTTGCAATGGGATTGTGTTATCCGCAATGTGGGTATAAGCGTCTTTGAGGTCGAGAGAGCACAGCCAATCCCCCCCTTTGCAACAGAGGGAGCAAGGAGCCCAGGGTTACCATCTTGAACTTTTCTTTTTGAAGGTACTTGTTGAGGGCCCGAAGGTCCAAAATGGGACGTAGCCCTCCTGACTTCTTTGGTATTAGGAAATATCTGGAGTAGAATCCCTTGCCTCGTTGAGAGGGAGGGACAGGTTCTATAGCATTTGATTGCAAAAGAAGGGATACTTCCTGTTGTAATTGAGTCAAATGGCTGGATAGACTCCATGCTTGAAGAGGGCGGGGAGTCTTCCGGAAGAGTTATGAAGTTGAGGTGGGTAACCCTGTGCGAATAATTGCCAACACCCACTGATCTGAGGTAATCTGTATCCAACGCTGTAAAAAGTGGTACAGGCGACTCCCACAGGAATGTCGGGAAGCGGGATGTGGCATGTGCTCCGTACCGGGAAGTCAAAGGCCCGCCGCAGGCCCAGGGGGCGGGGCTACAGCAGGTCTTTGTTTCCTAGGCTGTCCGTGGCTGAGGTCTGCTGGAGGATCGAGCCGGACGAGGCCTAGCCGACGGAGGATAGTAACGACGTGGCCGAAAGAAAGACTTTTTAGAGTCCTTCTTAGGTGGTGGTTGGAGGATACCTCAGATGGAACAGACGAAAGTTGCTTCAAACGTCTCGTGGTGATCCTTCAATTCTGCCACAATTTGTTGAATCTGTTCTCCAAACAGATTGTCCCCTAAGCAGGGTAAATCGGCTAGACTATCCTGGACCTCTGGGCGAAGGTTTGGATACTTCAACCAAGCCCAATTTCTGGCTGAGGATGGCAGTAGCTGAGACTTTGTGGAAGCATCGAAGATATCGTAGGCCGTTCTGATCTCGTGCTTCCCAGCCTCAAATCCTTTGTGAAGAAGGGCTTGAAGCTGTGGCTGGTATTGGTCCGGTAACGTGTCAGCATAGTCCTGCATCTGCTTAAGGATGGCTCTGTTGTATTGAGTCATGTAAAGTTGGTATGAAGCTATGTGAGATATCACATAGCCCCATGATATACTTTCCGTCCCACACTATCCAGGAATTTATTGTCCTTGACAGGGGGGAGTGGAAGAGTGTGGTTTTAGGCGCTTGGCCTTCTTTTGCGCAGACTCAACTACAACAGAGCGATGATCCAGTTGAGGCTTCTGAAATCCTGTGCTGGACTGGACGAGGTATGTGGAGTCAGCTTTCTTATTAACTGGTGACACAGATGAAGGAGATTCCCAGTTTTTCTTTAAAAGATCCAGAAATACCTGGTGAATGGGGATGGAAGCGATGATTTTTGGGGCATCCAAAAATTGGAGCAGTTCCATCATTTGGTGCCTGTCATCGGTCTCAGATTGCAACTGAAAAGGTACAATTTCTGACATCTCCTTTACAAAATTAATAAAGGAGAGATCCTCAGGAGGAGGAGATCGTTTTCTACTCTCTGTAGGAGATGGTGGGGATGGCAAATCTGTATCAGAAGATGTATCATCACCCCAGGTATCATACGGGTCAGGTGGGGCTTGCAGCCCTGAAGGACCTGGTTGAGGATCCAAAGGCATCGATGGAAATCTGGATGGAATCGGTGCTGCAAGCGGAACTGGGAACGGCATAGAGGGCTTCGGGGCCGCCGATGGAATCGGTGCCGGTCTTGGAAGCGATGGAGCCGAGGGATAAATCGGTGGAGAGGTATGCGAAGGCACCGATGGGACTACCCCGGACGGGGGAATCAGAAATGGTGTTTCTCCTGCTGATGAAAATCCTGCTGGAGACGATGATGTAGTCGGTGCTACTGGAATCACCGATGGAAGGGCCTGCATGAGTGCCTCCATGCGATGCAGTAGCGGTGCCAGCGCTTCCACTAGAGGCTCGGTGGTCGGTTCCCTCCTCTGTGGCGGAGTCGGTGCAGGAATCTGTGGCGGAGTCGGTGCAGGAATCGGTGCCGGTGGAGGCTGGAACCTTTGCATCGCTTTCTCGATGGCCTCCTGGACCAGCCGGTCCAGTTCTGCCCGGAGACCAGGGGTAAGGATACCCGGCTCGACGGGAGAGGGAGGCTGAGGCAGAGCCGGAGGGACCACCGTAACCGGTGGGATCACGGCTCCCACACCCCGAGAGGGTGAGGGTTTCCTCGATGCCTGCGAACGAGACGTGGACGGTGCCAGGTCTGACCGAGGCTTTTTAGTCGGTGGCTCGGCTTGTTCAGAGGTCGATGACTGTGGATCCTCGACGGGCCGAGACTTGTGCCGATGGCGATGCTTGTCCTTCCGATCACCTCGCCCATCCGGGGAGGGGACAGGAGTCGACAGCCGAGAAGTCATCGGTGGCGGACGGTCACCGGAGGGTTGACGGTGGTGGTGCAACTTCGACGGTGCCGGTTCCGATGACGTGGATGCTATTGATGGTGTTGGGGTGGGTGCATGGAAGAGGAGCCCCATCTTCTCCATCCTGGCTTTACGACCCTTAGGTGTCATTAGGGCACATTTAGTGCAAGTCAGGACATCATGCTCACTTCCCAAACACAAAACACAGACCCTATGGGGGTCTGTGATTGACATAGTCCGGGTGCAATCCGGACAACGACGGAACCCCGTTGCCATGGCCTAGGGCCAAATTTAGCCGCGGGATCGGTAAGTGCCAACAGGCCTCGAGGGCCAAAATCGACGGCAGTCGATGAAAAACGGCAAAAAACTTACCGGATTCCGCGAAGGTGACAAAAATTTGTCGAAGGGAGACCCCTGAGGGGCAAATTTTCTTCGGAAAGAAAAAAAACCGAATTCCTGTCAGGAACGTGTAAAAGAGCTCCTTTCACCGCGTGGCAGCTGCTGCGCGGAAAAAAGAAGACTAGAGGGGAGACCCCTGCTGGCTGCAGGGTCAGTGCCTTGCTGGGCATGCCCAGTAGGGGCCAGTCAAAGTTCTGTTTAAACTTTGACAGAAGTATTCCGTGGTGGGCTCCATCCTCGATGTCACCCATTTGTGAGGACAACCATCCTGCTTGTCCTGTGAGAAATAGTGAATACACAAATACATTTAAAAGACCCTAATCATATGCAATCCTACACCTATAGCAACCTAAAACTTAACTAGGAACTGAACAAATTTAAGATGAAGCCAGCAGTCCAGCAGCAAGAGGGGGACCTCCCAGTCTTTTACATTGAGTGACACATGTAAGATGGGCGAGAAGGGTTAGGTCAGCAGTAATAGATGGTCAGTCTATTAGGAATCTAGACAGCTGGGTGGCTGGTGGGCGTGAGGATCCACCTGGTAACATGCCTACCTGGTGCAAAGGTGGCAGACATCACACATCACCTAGATAGGATTTTAAACAGTGTTGGGGAGGAGCTGGCTGTCGTGGTACATGTGGGCACCAACATAATAGGAAAATGTGGGAGGAAAATTCTGGAAGCCAAATTTAGGCTCTTAGGTAGAAAGCTGAAATCCTGAACCTCCAGGGTAGCATTCTCTGAAATGCTCCCTGTTCCACGCGCAGGTCACCAGAGGCAAGCAGAGCTCTGGAGTCTCGAAGCGTGGATGAGACGATGGTGCAAAGAAGAGGGATTCAGTTTTGTAAGGAACTGGGGAACCTTTTGGGTAAGAGGGAGTCTTTCCTGAAGGGATGGGCACCACCTTGTCCAGGGTGGAACCAGGCTGCTGGCACTAACCTTTAAAAAGGAGATTGTTCTAGTTTAAAAGCTGCTCTAAGGGGAAAGCAGACAGTCGCTCGGCAATGAATGGTTCGGAGGGAGGTATCTTCAAAGGATACTAATGAAGCATTAGAGTTCTGGCATCCCAACAGAGGTTTCCAATAATAAGAAAAGTAGTCCAAGTTCCTATAATTAAAAACTCACCTGAGCTAAAAGATTCCAATTTATCCCTGTCAACTGAAAAGCAGAATGTAAATACAAACAAAAAACACTCACTTTGAAATGTTTGTATGCTAATGCCAGAGGTCTAAGTAGTAAAATGAGAGAATTAGAGTATAGCAGTGAATGACAGACTTAATTGGCATCTCAGAGACATGGTGGAAAGGATAACCAATGGGATATTGCTATACCAGGGTACAAATTATATTGCAATGACAGAGGAGCATCTTGGTGTACTTTATGTCCGGAATGGCACAGAGTCCAACAGGATAAAGATCCTGCATGAGAATGTACAATCAAATCTTTATGGGTACAAATCCCTTGTGTGTTGGGGAAGACAATAGTGATAGGAGTATAACTACCGTCCACCTAGTCAAGATGAGACAGTGAAATGCTAAGAAATTAGGGAAGCTAACCAAACTGGTAATACAGTAATTGAAATCTCCCATCACCCCAGTATTTACTGGGTAAGTGAAACATCAGGGCATACTAGAGAGATAAAGTTCCTAGATGGAATAATTTATGGAGCTACTGGTTCAGGAACAGAGAGAGGGAGCAATTTTAGATCTAATTCTCAATGGAGTGCAGGATTTGATGAGATAGGTAACAGTGGTGGGGCTGCTTGGCAAAAGCAATCATATCATCAAATTTGAATTAATGATTGGAAGGGGGATAGTATGTAAATCCATGGCTCTAGCACTAAATTTTCAAAAGGGAAACTTTGACAAAATGAGAAAAATAGTTAGAAAAAACTGATAGGGGCAGCTACAAAGGTAAACAGTGTGCAACAGGCATGGACATTGTTAAAAGTATCCTCCTATAAGCACAGACCAGATATATTCCATGCATTAAGGTGGAAGGAAGGCAAAATGATTACTGGCATGGTTAAAAGGTGAGGTAAAAGAGGCTATTTTAGCCAAAAGATCTTCATTCAAAAATTGGAAGAAGGATCCAACAGAAGAAAATAGGATAATGCATAAGCACTGGCAAGTTAAATGTAAGACGTTGATAAGACAGGCTAAGAGAGAATTTGAAAAGAAGTTGGCCATAAAGGCAAAAACTCCCAGTAAAAACTTTTAAAAAATATATCCGAAGCAGAAAGCCTGTGAGGGAGTCAGTTGGACTGTTAGATGATAGCGTGGCACTTAGAGAAGATAAGGCCATCGCAGAAAGATTAAATGATTTCTTTGCTTTGGTGTTTACTGAAGAGGATGTTGAGGAAATACCCATACTGGAGAAGGATTTCATGGGTAACGATTCAGATGGACTGAACCAAATCACGGCGAACCTAGAAGATGTGGTAGGCCTGATTGACAAACTAAAGAGTAGTAAATCACCTGGACTGGATGGTATACACCCCAGGGTTCTGAAGGAACTCAAAAATGAAATTTCAGACCTATTAGTAAAAATTTGTAACCTATCATTAAAATCATCCATTGTACCTGAAGACTGGAGGGTGGCTAATGTAACCCCAATATTTAAAAAGGACTCCAGGGGATTCAAGATGGCCATGTAGTGCAAATGCTTGAAGCAGCATATCCGGATTTTCATTGAGAACTTTATCTTTGACAGAATATGCTGCATACACGGGTTGATAAAGTAAGGCCGCGCTAGAAAGAGTGCGGCAGTGCCGGGCGCACCCTCGTTTGCCCCACGCACTGTTCTGATCACATACCGCTCGATACGCTATTTAAATTGCTTGCAAATGCAAGTCGCGTATGCAAAGCGTTAGGCGAAGCATTAGGCCCGCGCAACCATTTTACTGTATAGGCGCTTAATACAGCGCCTATACAGTATCCTGGGTGCGCTGGTATCTGTCATTTCAAATGACATTTGAAATGACAGGCACCAGAAGTGGATCCCAACTTTAACCCAGGAAAACCTAAAAACCGAAAATCCCCTCCTCCCGAAGCGGCTCGACATGTGCCAACTTACCTTTTGTTGCTTTTCAGCCCCTTCCCTTCTCTGCCGCCCTCCGGAGGGGGCAGCCGGCGGCGAAAGCGGCTCACAGCGGTCCCCCCCTCGCAGGTCCCGGTTCTCCTGGCTCGGCAACAGCAGTACAACAGCTAGGGCTCCATCCACCCAAATCCTTCCTTCCTTCCTGGCTCGGACAAATTGTGAAGCGGCTTGCAGCGTTCCTCCCCCCACCCGCGCAGGTCCCGGTTCTCCTGGCTCGGCGTGAGGTGAGAGCCCACTGTTCTGTGCCCTCTCCGGCACGAGCGGAGTGAAGCGTTCTTTCGTTGGCCGGAGCGCCCGATTTGGGCACTCCGGCCAATGAAAGCACATAGATGGGCGCGCGTGACGTCACGGCGTGCCACTGGAGCCACTCCGGACCCCGCCCAGACCGGACCGATGGACATGCATGTCTTGCGAGGAGGGCTGAGATCGGCAGAGGAGCCACTGGGGGGAGGAACTATGGCGGAAGGGCTGAGTTTCTCCCCGGGCTCAGACATCTCGCTATCGCCGATTGTAAGAGAACCGCCGGTGAACCCAGCGTCGAATAGGGACCCGGATGCTGAGGAGGTCACCAGTCTTGCTGGAGAAGCAAGCAAGGCCTACCAGGGAACCAGTGTTCGGAAGAAACCCGTGACAGAGCCGTTATGTGATCAGCTGGCAAGGACGCCGACAACACAACTCGAGGAGAAGTAGAAATGGACAGACAGGAAATATCTCCTAAGAGTAAGATATTACTTACTTTTCAAATGCCCAAACCTGCTCAATTAACAATGGAGTCTTTGTGGGGAGCTCTAGAGGAGCTGGGGCAATTTCTTTCTGGACAAATTAACCAGTATGTGTTGGAATCACAGCAACAAGAAAAACGCATTCAAGTGATTGAAAACTCTGTGCAATCTGTCTAACCAATTTGTGGAGAATAAGAACACCCTTGAAGCAAATAAGAACTTGCAAGAAGCTATTATGAAAGCCAATATGTATTTGAATGCGAAAGTGGAAAATCTAGAAAATATTGTTAAAGGGAAAAATTTGAGATTCATAAACTTTCCCCAACTACCTTTTGTATCTCCCAAAGATATGTATAAACGCAATCTTAAAGAAATTTTGAAAATCCCAGAAGAAAATATACCTCCGGTAACCAGGGTGTTTTATATACCTACTAGTGGTACCCCCGCCACGCGTTGCAGTGGCAGAGTCAGGTTCTTTTCCCTCCCTCCCCCCTTGCTCATTTACCTCAGTCACTCATCCTCCTCCCCCCCTTGGTCACTCCCCCCCCCCCCTTCCCTCCCCTGTCCCCACTCCAACTCTCTCCCCTCACACTCACCTCCCCCCTCATTCTCCCTCCCCCCGCCTACTGCCTACCCTTCAGATCAGAAAACTTTTGTCTTTCTATTTCTATGGGAACCCCCACCCTAAAAAAAACCAACCCCCAATCCCAACCCTTTAAATCAAATAACCCCCCACCCTCCTTGATCTGGAAAGAAATAAGACGATTGAGGTAATCAAATTTGCAGATGATACAAAATTATTCAGAATAGTTAAATCACAAGCGGAGTGTGATAAATTGCAGGAAGACCTTCTGAGACTGGAGAATTGGGCATCCAAATGGCAGATTAAATTTAATGTGCATAAGTGCAAGGTGATGCATATAGGGAAAAATAACCCATGCTATAGTTACACAATGTTAGGTTTCATATTAGGAGCTACCACCCAAGAAAGATCTAGGCGTCATAGTGGATAACATTGAAATCATCGGCTCAGTGTGCTGCGGCAGTCAAAAAAGCAAACAATGTTGGGAATTATTAGAAAGGGAATGGTGAATAAAATGGAAAATGTCATAATGCCTCTGTATCGCTCCATGGAGAGACCACACCTTGAATACTGTATACAATTCTGATCGCCGCATCTCAAAAAAGATATAATTGCGATGGAGAAGGTACAGAGAACGGCAACCAAAATGATAAAGGGAATGGAACAGCTCCCCAATGAGAAAAGACTAATGAGGTTAGGACTATTCAGCTTGGAGAAGAGATGGTTGAGGGGGGATAAGGTAGAGGGTTTAAAGTCATGAGAGGTCTAGAACGGGTAAATGTGAATTGGTTATTTACTCTTCCGGATAATAAAAGGACTAGGGGGCGCTCCATGAAGTTAGCATGTGGCACATTTAAAACTAATCAGAGAAAGTTCTTTTTCACTCAACGCACAATTAAACTCTGGAATTTGTTGCCAGAGGATGTGGTTAGTGCAGTTAGTGTAGCTGTGTTTAAAAAAGGATTGGATAAGTTCTTGGAGGAGAAGTCCATCACCTGCTGTTATTTAAGTTGACTTAGAAAATAGCCACTGCTATTACTAGCAACAGTAACATGGAACAAACTTCGTTTTTGGGTACTTGCCAGGTTCTTATGGCCTGGATTGGCCACTGTTGGAAACAGGATGCTGGGCTTGATGGACCCTTGGTCTGACCCAGTATGGCATGTTCTTATGTTCTTCTGTCTCACAAATCAACTTTTTTTTTTTTTTTGAAGGGGTAAAACATGTAGACAAAGGTGAACTGGTAGATATGGTCTATTTGGATTTTCAGAAGGCATTCGACAAAGTCCCGCATGAGAGGCTTCTAAGAAAACTAAGTCATGAGATAGGAGGTGATGCCCTTTTGTGGATTGCAAGTTTGTTAAAAGACAGGAAACAGTAGGATTAAATGGTCAGTTTTCACAGTGGAAAAAGGTAAACAGTCGAGTGCCTCAAGGATCTGTACTTGGACCGGTGCTTTTTAAATATATTTATAAATGATCTGGAAAGGGGTACAATAAGTGAGGTGATCAAACTTGCAGATGACAAAATTATGCAGAATATTTAAATCTCAAGTGGACTGTGATGAATCGAAGGAGGACCTTGCGAGACTGGAAGACCAGGCACCCAAATATCAGATGAAATTTAAATTGGACAAGTGCAAGGTGATTCATATAGGAAAAAAATATCCTTTCCTGAAGTTACACAATGTTAGATACCACCAAGGAAAGATCCAGGTGTTATAGTGGATAATATGTTGAAATAGTCAGCCTAGTGTGCTGTGGTAATAAAAATATGAATCGATTTCTCACTAAATAATGGACTATGGAAAACAATATGCTTGTTTTTTCAGCAACCATCATCTAGCACAGGGTCCGAGATATTAACCTGGTACCCCTCAAGAGCTGAAAAGCTTCTTTGTGCTGTGGTTGCTTTTGGAAATATATAAACAAAGTCCCAAATAAACTGATAAAGTACTTAACTCAATGTTGGTAGAGATGAAACTTCTCTGGAATGAATGCCGCCGAGTTGCGGTTCCCTTTCAAGTCTTCCTTATGCTTGCTTGTTAAATCACCTGTATTGATGCCATGTTGAAAGATTCCTTTCAGGTCTTCCTTTTCATATGCGGTAATAAATTGCCCGTACTGACACAGTATTTGAAGGTCTCTTTCAGGTCTTCCTTCTCATGCTCGCTGTAGAGTCGCCTGACTCTGCAGGGTTTCGGAGAAATCTCCTTCAGGGGTCCAGCCAGCTCGTTTGTGAGAATGAATTTATAAATGTGCCATATCTGTGTTTTTACAGCATTATGACCCGCGGCTTATCCCTGTATGGTAAATAAGTTTGAGACTTTAAAAACATAGTCCATAGTCCCATTTCAAAGGCGCAAACGTACTGGAAATGATGGGAACGTCAAAACAGCTTGATGTGTGGGAGCCCTGATCAACCAATCATCGAGAGAGTTAGACATGGACACCTTGTGTTCTGAAGAATACTGCTACTACGAGGTGAAGACTCGTGGAGCAGAGGGAAGGCCAAATGGTAGTACTCAATATTGGTAGTGCTTTGGGCCTATGAGAAATCGCAGAAATCTGATGAGACTGAGTTATTGCAATATGTGTGTAAGTGTCCTGGAGGTCTAGAGAGCAAAGCCAGTCTCCCCTTTGTAGAAGGGGGAGGAGGGAACCCAAGGTCATCATCTTAAACTTTTCTCTTTGGAGTAACTTGTTTAAGGCCCGAAGATCTAGTATCGGGCGTACACCACCTGGCTTTTATGGGATTAGAAAATACAGAGAGTAGAATCAGAGGGCCTGTTGGAAGTAGGGCACTGGTTCTATTGCCTGGACTGGAGGAGGGAAATCTCCTGTTCCAGGAGTGGTGAATGGTCTGATGTTCACCATGTCAGTGAAGGTGGGGAGTCCGGTGGAATGGCAAGAAAGTTGAGATGATAACCTTGAGTTATTATGGTGAGCACCCACTGGTCTGTGGTGACAGTGCCAGATGTGGCTGAAGTGGCACAATCGGCCTCCCACTGGTACATGGTTTAGTGGAGTCTGAATGCTGCTCTCTAGGAAAAAGTCAAAAACCAGATGCTGGACCTGGTTGAGGAGTTGTTTGCGGCTTTTGCCTGCGAGGTTGCCTGAACTGGCCTTTCTGATAAGGCTTAGTAGAGCGACCTTTGGACGGAGGAGGATAAGATTTCCTTTGGCAGTAAAAGGATTTCTTGGGCTCCTTTCTGAATGTTTGCTTAGCAGGATATTCAGAAGATAGCAAGGAGAGTTGGCGAAGAGTCTCATGGTGATCCTTGAGTTGCGCTACTGTCTTGTGTATTTGCTCACCAAAAAGATTCTCCAGTGCAGGGCAAATCAGAGTGTCTATCCTGGACCTCAGGCCGTAGGTCAGACTTTAGCCAGGCCCATCGCCTTACAGAAATGGCTGTTGCTGAGACCCTGGAAGTGGTGTCAAAATCATAGGCAGATCTTCTCATGCTTGCCCGCTTCTAAACCCTTTTGAGCTAGGGCATATAATTGGTCTTGAGACTGTTGAGGTAGGGACTCAGCAAAGACCTGTATTTGTTTAAAGAGGACCCTGTTGTACTGGGTCATATAAAGTTGATAAGAGGCGATGCAGGATATAAGCATAGCCACTTGAAAGATATGACTACCTATAGCATCTAGGAATTTTTGTTCCTTTCCTGGAGGATAGGAAGAATGAGGCTTGGCTCTTCGGGCTTTCTTTTGGGCTGACTCAACCACCACTGAAATGTTGGTTCAATTAGGACTTCTGGAAACCAGGAGTTGACTGGATTAGGTATGGAGTGTCCGCTTTCCAATTGACTGGTGCCACAGAACCAGGATGTTCCCAATTCCTTTTGAGAAGATCCAGGAGGACATCATGGATGGGAATAGATGTTAGTTCTTTAGGAGCATCTAAAAATTGAAGAAGCTCCATCATCTGATGACTATCATCTTGTTCTGTCTGAAGTTGAAAAGGAACCACTTCCTTCACAAAATTAATGAAGGACAAGTCCTCTGGCAAAGAACGCTTCCTGCTTTCAGCAGGAGAGGGGGGCGATGGCAAGTCATCGGTATCCTGGGATGAATCGTCAGTCCAGGTATCGTAGGGATCATCTCCAGCACCCCAGGGTCCTTGGAGGGATGAAAAATTGGTATACCTGAAGGTCTCAGGCGAGGCACCGAAGGCATCGATGGACGGGATGGTGGCACTGAAGGAAACAAAGACGCAATCGGTGAAACAAATGATCTAGGCATCGGAAGCACTCCCGATGGCGGAAGGAACAGTGTTTCTCCTTCGTTTGCCGATGAAAGGAATCTGAGAGTAAGGCACCGGGTCCATTGGAATCGTTGGATCCCTCGGAGGAAAAGCAGCAATCAGCGCTTCCATTCTTGTGAGTAACGGTGCTAGTGCTACTGGAATGGGATCAGCTACCGGTTCAGGCATCGGTACCGGTATCGGTGTCAATGGAACCTTGAAGCCTTGCATCTTCCTCCAGTATCGGGACCTGGAGCATGGAGTCCCGATGCCGGAGGAGGCGGAGGCATAGCCGGAGGGACCACCGTTGGCGGTGGAATCGCGGCTCCTATCACCGGTCCCGGTGAAGGTTGCCTTAGTGACCCTGAACCACATAGGGACGGTGCCTTTTCTGGACGGGCTTTCTTCGATGGCAGTTCAGACTATGACAACATCAAGGCCTTGCCTGTATCGACGATCTGAGACCTGCGATGTCTATGCTCTTCTCGAATGTCACCTCTGTCCTTTTCATGAGGGGGAACAGAGGGTGTCGATGGCCGTGGAGTCGATGCTGGTCGGACTCTGGCTGGTGCGACGCAGACTGTCAGTTCAGACGACGTCGATGCTATGGACGGCGTTGGGGTTTTTGAGTGAAAGAATTCCATTTTCTCCATTCTAGCCTTGCAACCTTTAGGTGTCATAAGGGTACATTTGGTGCAAGTAAGGACATCATGCTCGCTACCCAGACACATTACACATACCCGGTGAGGGTCAGTAATGGACACTGTATGGGTGCAGTCCGGGCATCGACGGAACCCAGATGCCATGGCCTGTGAAAAAATTTAGCTGCAGTGCGGTCGACAGCCAGTAGGCCGTGAAGGCCAAACTCAACAGGAATCGTGTAAAAAACTTACCGGATCACCGCAGACGTAAAAATGAAAGCGGGGACCCCTGTGGGGTAGAAAGTTGTATAGTAATTCCGTGAGGAAAATTCCTGTCAGGAATCTCTGTGGAGCTCCTTAAGCTGCGTGGCTACTGCTGCGAGGAAAAAAGAAGACTGAAGGGGGACCCCTGCTGGTTGCAGGTTTAGTGCCATCCGTGGCATGCCCAGTAGGTGCCAGTCAAAGTTCTAGAAACTTTGACAAAAGTGTTCCGTGATTGGGCTCCATCCTGTGATGTCACCCATATGAGAGGACTACCATCCTGCTTAACCTGTGAGAATGCATGTTCCTGTATACAAATACATTAGTATAAAACATTATTTAACAGTTGCAACATTTAGCCCATAACTAAAAGGACCAAAATTTCTAACAATAACCTACTCTAATGGTCCACAGTGTTAGGTGTAGGATTTTAATCCTTGTATGGGAATAGATGATCCACTATGTCTAAAGTCACTGGCCCTAATTTATGTGCTTTTAGTTAGCTAACAGGGTCAGTGTAAACTGGTTTTACTCCCCACAAGTACATAGACACTCTGCTTATACCATTACCTGACATTCTGTGTGGGATTCCACCTTTCCGATGGCAGCTCTCCACTCTGTGGATCATCGACAGGTGGGTGAAGAATTGAGATGCACACGTCTCCATTCTACAAAACAGATCCATGTTAAAAGCTATTAATTGTCGAGTTGATGTTTAAAAGCCCTCAATAATACAGTTCAGAAAAGCAAAGAAAAATGTACCAATGGCAAATGTTTTTAGAAGGTAGCATTTTCAGAAATTCATACAACTTGATCATATGAGAGCTGTGAAAAGTTTCCCAACCTTGTTATCATTGGACTTAGAAACATTTTGATCCCAAGCCAATTACTACTAGTTCTCGCTTGAGTGAGGTTTCCCTGGGTCAAAATGAACTAAGCAAACAATTCTAAAGCTAAGAATGAGTTGTGTGAATCCATGAAAACACTCAAGAACAATTTCAGGAAAGTGATTTTCTTTTCCAATGGATTCAGATAGTAATAAGCTGAAAAGGATTTTTTTTTTTCACTTTTAGACTGTCTTTCCATTTTTTTTTTTAAGCTCAAGGCCGTGGAGCGCACTGTTAGCCCAGGTTTGGACGTGCGTTTTCGACGCACTATTACCCCTTACTGAATAAGGGGTAAAGCTAGTGCGTCAAACACATGCAAATGCATGTTGATGGCCCTATTAGTTATTCCCGCATGACACAGAAAGTAAAATGTGCAGCCAAGCCGCACATTTTACTTTCAGAAATTAGCGCCTACCTAAAGGTAGGCGTTTATTTCGGCCGGCACCAGGGAAGTGTACAGAAAAGCAGAAAAAACTGCTTTTCTGTACACCCGACTTAATATCATAGCGATATTAAAAAAGTTAAAAATCGGCCTGCGGGTCGGAAGACAAACGCTCAATTTTGCCGGTGTCCATTTTCCGAACCCGTGGCTGTCAGCGGGTTTGAGAACAGACGCCGGCAAAATTTGAGCGTCGGCTGTCAAACCCGCTGACAGCCTCCTTTTACCGCGGGCCCCTAATTTTCATAGGCCACCCTCCTGAATCGTGCGCCCAAGAGAGTAGCCTGTGTGCTCGCCTGCTCTTCCGCGCGTTTTTCTGTATCAGCCTGTAAGTGGGTACCCGAGGCAATGGGAGAATCACTTACCCAAGATCACAAGAACCAGCAGGGGAAGAAGCTGAATCTGAGCCCTGATTCCCTGGTTTACAGCCCTTTGCTCTAACCATGCCAAAGGTCAAAAAGCTTCAAGGGAGATATTCTGAAACAGGTTTGATATACAGGAGCTCAGTTTCCAGTAAAATTGTACAAGCTGCACTACCGTTCAGAGGGATGTAGTTCAATGCAGACTCAGGCCTTCCTTTCCCAGAGTCATCTCACAATGGCAGCATTTAGTGACTGGATTTAGAGCCCATGACTGCAGGGTTCCAGATGAAATCCTAGTGCATGAACTCTGGCCAAAGACTTAACGCAGTGTAAGTTAGGCAGGGAGAACTTCCCAGGTGGTTGTAAATGAGTACTCCTTTTGCTGGATCTTGGCCCTGCTTCCAGCTGAGCTAAAGGAAACTGCTGGGCAGACACTCACTCTGGACAGTGACCCTTGTTAAAGACAATTGCAACTTTGTTTCATCAAGTGCCTGCACGGCTCCTTTGAAACCTTGTATCCTGAATTACAAAGATTTGCCTTATAACTGCATGAAGATAGTCGTTGATCTCTTGTTCTGTCCCCTCCTGATGCAGCCAGTGCGAAACACGGCTGTGTTGGGGGACCAATAGTTCAATGACAACTCTTTTGCCACTGTATTTATCTACAAGATGTCTGCCTGATAACTATATTGAGAGAATAAAGTCTTCTACCACATTATGGTCTTTGTGCCTGTTGATGATTCACCCATTTTGACACTCCTATATTTGTTCAAAAATAAATTATACAAGCTTCTGTGGGGCATTAAGCAGCAAGTTTAGTCGCGTATGAAATATTTTTTGCACAGCTCTGTAAATGCTCTGGCAGAAAATGGGGAAGTTTCCTGAATTCAAAAGATGCATAAAGTTCACAGTCCTTGGGAGGGATGGATTCCTACCATACAAAAGCTCATGGTACAATAGTCCCATCAGAACTCAGGTCCTTGGAAACCCAAAAGAGAAAGACTGGCAGCTATATATTAAAGGCCATGTATGTCATTAGGTAGTTTGCAAGAATTTCCCTTCTAAAACAGTTTGTATGTATGAGGCCAAGCCAGATTGTATGAAAATCTCAACAGTACTGGGCCTGCCCAAGCAAAAAGCATGAACCATAAGGTTAAATCCTGACTTCATTGTCGCTTGTCTAAAATGAATGAAAAATGTTGGCATTCTGAAGTATTACAGAAGATTACTTGCAAGATCAAAGCATTATTGCTGCTCCATCATGGCTCAGATACAGGTCACACTGGACAACTGCACTGAATTTCTTTATGTATAAATATAACATAAAAGCAATTATGAGTTCTAACACCTCTAGAGTATATAAGCTTCAAATTGAGGACTGCCATTAAAGTAACGTGCCATACTGAAATATTAGCTAGTTTATACCTTGGTGTGTTGGCTTTGTTAGAATAGAAGAACATAAGAAGTTGCCCTACTGGGTCAGACCAAGGGTCCATCAAGCCCAGCATCCCATTTCCAACAGTGGCCAATCTAGGTTACAAGTACCTGGTAAGTACCCAACAAGTACCCAAATACTAAGTGGATCCAATGCTACTGGTGCCGGTAACAGCAGTGGCTATTCCCTAAGTCAACTTGATAAACAGCAGTTAATGGACTTCTCCAAGACTTTTTCAAAACCTTTTTTAAACCCAGCTATACTAACTGCAGTAAACACATCCTCTGGCAACAAATTCCAGAGCTTACTTGTGCATTCAGTGAAAAAGAATTTTCTCCAATTTGTTTTAAATGTGCTACTTGTTAACTTCATGGAGTATTCCCTAGTCCCGTTATCTGAAAGAGTAAATTGATTCTCATTTATCAGTTCTAGACCTCATGATTTTGTAGACCTATCATATCCCCCTCCCTCAGCAGTCTTCTCCAAGCTGAACAACCCTAATCTCTTTAGCCTTTCCTCATATGGGAGCCATTCCACCCCCTTTATCATTTTGGTCCCCCTTCTCTGTAGTGCAACTATCTTTTTGAGATGCGGTGACCAAAATTACACACAGTACTCAAGTTGTGGTCTCACATTGGAGCGATACAGAAGAATTGACTTTTTCTGTTTTATTCACCAATCCCTTCCTAATTCCTAACATTGTTTTTTTGACTGCTGCAGCACATTGAGCCAACATTTTCAATGTATCAACTATGACGCCTAGATCTTTTTCCTGGGTAGTAGCTCCTACTTTTGGAATCTAACATAAGAAATTGCCATGCTGGGTCAGACCAAGGGTCTAGCAAGCCCAGCATCCTGTTTCCAACAGAGGCCAAACCAGGCCACAAGAACCTGGCAATTACCCAAACACTAAGAAGATCCCATACTACTGATGCAATTAATAGCAGTGGCTATTCCCTACGTAAGCTTGATTAATAGCAGTTAAGTTCTTGGAGGAAAGTCCATTATCAAACTTTTTTTGAATGCAGCTACACTAATTGCACTAACCACATCCTCTGGCAACAAATTCCAGAGATTTATTATGTGTTGAGTGAAAAAGAATGTAGTATAACTACAGCATGGGATATTTTTCCCTACATGCATCTCCTTGCACTTGTCCACATTAAATTTTATCAGCAATTTGGATACCCAATCTTCCACAGTCTTGCAAGGTCCTCCTGCAATTTATCACAATCTGCTTGTGATTTAACTACTCTGAATAATTTTGTATTGGCAAATCTGATTATATATTGTAAAAAGCACCAGTCCAAGTACAGATCCCTGAGGCACTCCACTGTTTACCCTTTTCCACCGAGTAATTTTACCATTTATTCCTACTCTGTTTCCTGTCTTTTAACCAGTTTGTAATCCATGAAAGGACATTGCTTCCTATCCCATGACTATATACCTTTGTCTCCCATGGTTTCTCCAGGTCTGCTACTCTAGCTTCCAGAGATCAGGCTCGTTCTGAGGGCTTGGAGCTGTTTGCACCTAGTGCACATATGCAACCTCTCATGGGTTCTAGTGGTCTGAGGAGAGCCCCTTGAAGGGACTCTAGAATCTCTCTACTTATAAACAAGTCTGCAGCTGGGATACTCTAATCCAGATCCAGCAAGTTAAAACCTCCCACCTATCATCCCTAACTTTTATCAAATAGCACTGTTGCAGACAAGTTTATTGCAAGGTTTATTAGTGTCCTAACAAATATTTGGTCTGAAGACCAACTAGACATACCAGGTTTCTCACCCAATGTAAATATTGGACAATTTTTCTTTTGTTTTCAAATTGAAATGAAACAAAAGCTGATTAATTATTGTAGAGCGGAGACTCAAAAACCATTGTACTCTGACTAGGAGTAAGACCTCTGAGGTATTTATTTTTATATACTGACATTCGAACTACTATATCACATCGGTTTACAAAAAATAAACAAAGTTGCTTACAAAAGGCATCTTAACAGAGTTTCTTATGATAGAACATAAAGAGAGCTAAGCTGGAAGTAGAGTTAGAGGTAGAATCATTTGGCATAACAAACATTGACTATTAATCTTAGGGAGAAAGGAAGATAACACGTTAACTTCATCATTATAAACAGGAGTTGATCAAAACAGGTCTAGTCGCGTGATATAGACTTCGTCCGGGTGGTCAGTTGTTGGGCAAAGAGAAGTGTAGCATTTCTTAACAGAATGCATTATGGGAGAATGGCAGATTTAGTATGGGGTATGGTGATTGTTGTAGGCCTGGTTATGTTCACCTGAATGCTTTTCGAAAAAGCCACATCTTTAGTTTTTTCTTAAAAGTTTGTATCAGGGGTTCCATCCTTAGCTCAGTTGTAAGTTGTTCCATAAGATGGGTCCCACCAAAGATAGTGCATGCTCCCAGACTGAGTTCAGGTGTGCTGAATTTGGGGAGGGGATTGGAAGATATCCAATGTTTGAGGAAAGTAAGCTCCTTTGTGGCATCTGAAAGTGTAAAGTAGCATTGAACCAGTCTATATTCTCATTGTAGAGTATTTTATGGATGAGGGTCAGGGCTTTGTATTGGATTCGGTATAGGATCGGTAGGCAATGTAACTCCTTAAGTATTGGGGTTAAAGGGGGGGCCATCAACCCTAGAAGAATTGACCATGCAGGCTCACAACAACTTGAAGGGGAGGGATGATATTGGGGGCTTGGAGACAGTTTTATGTCCTGGACACTCTTCAGGGATTTCCTGGGCATTAGGGTAACCCGCATCAAAAAACAGTTACTCTAGTCCTACTGGCCACACACTATTAATGTTTTCTTAATCAATATTATTTAAGAAGCATACAGAAACATTTAAGTCATACAACGCAAAGAAAGATTTAAATTCTTCAAATTAATTGGAAAGTTATTAAACCAAAAGTTGAATTCTAAGGTTAAGTTAGTGAAACAGGCATGCAAAAGGAGATCACAAGTGAAAGCTCCACTTATAGCATGTTTTCAACCACCCTAAAAATATTCCATAATTTAAGGTCAGAGGTCCAAAAAAATATAAAAGCCCAGGATGTAACTAAGAACAGAATACTAACATGAGCAAACGTGTGCCATAGGTGGGCTGTAAAAACAGAGGCCAAAAAACCAAGACAAAATTGAGTGACATGCATCACTCAAAAACACTGCAGATAGAATCCAGTGAAATGGCTACCAGATGACATAAGGCATTTTACAATTACAGAAATACTATTTTTAGAGCTCAAAACCAAACTCCAGACCACAGCTCAGAATAAGATGTTTGCATTCTGATTACCTAAGCAGTGGATAAGGAGAATTACTAGGCATGAAAAAAGCCAAGACTTAACTTAATCCTAAACTTTCTATAAATGATTAAAGGAAAAAACAAAGTTGTTACTTATGAAATATTTTCTGAAGACAGTTCAGTCACACCAGTGGGTCATGTAGTCACACTTGACAGACTGAACCGCTGAAGGTCTTAAGTACACGTGTACAGATGTTTCTATGCTTCCATGGCCCATTACTTCTCTCAGTTCTGATATTGCAGCTTTGACTGGGGGGAGAATCCCTCCATGAAGGAGAAAGGGAGGTCTGTGAGACTCCAGAACTGGTGTCTTTTGGAGAACACCTGGTCAAACTTTGTTTTCTCTGAAGACAAGCAAGTGGAATTCCCTAGCTTTAGATTGCCTTAAACAAAAATGGGAAGCTATACCAAGACAGGTGTATCTTCTTGGGCAGGAAGAAAAAATGTTTGGCAAAAACCCTTTATTTTTCACACACACCAATATTATTATTTTACACATTTTAGAGTAAGCAAAGCTGACATTGGTGCACTGTACTTTATCGGCCCCTATGTTAACTATGCACGTGCCACAAATTTTGAAAAACATAGGAATAAGATGACAAATTTTATGAGACCCCTCTAGTCTGTCCATTTTCCCCTTCAGCTGGAATACCATAGACCTTATTTGGGGAAACAGGTGTGGTAAACCTAAAGGATTCAACTATTAAATTATCAGGTAAATAGTATTTTCTCATTTCTTAGCATCGCAACATTGAATCCAGAGCCAGTGGAATGTACCCAAGCTACTCCTGAATAGGGCAGGAGGCTGCCCGCGGTCCAGTCAAAACCACTCGTGCAAAGGCTGTGTCCTCCCAAGCCTGCATATCCAGTCGATAATACCTGGAAAAAGTGTGTAAGGAGGACCATGTTACAGCTCGGCAAATGTCATCAGGAGATAATCTAACCTCCATCTATGACACTGCCAGAGCCCTAGTGGAATGAACCCTAACCGGACTAGGCAACATATGCTCAGCATCCACATAGGCAGTCGTGACTACCTCAATCCAGCAAGCTATTGTAGCCAGTGAAGCCGGGTCACCTTGTTTATCTCCACTGTTGAGGAAAAACAGGTAGTCTTCCTGAGAGATTTAGAAGCTTCCAGATACCTCACGATGTGTCTCAACATCCAAGGACCACAACAGGCAAAATTCCTCCACATCTATCTGGAGACAGCCCATAAAGTTCATGTTTTACTGTGAACCGATGCGATGTGCAAACGGACATCGGTATATAAGAGACATTAAATAAATAAATAAATTACCCTCAATTGCCTCAGGTACAAACTTAGATTGTAAGCCCTGTGGGGATAGGGAAATACCTATAGTACCTGAAAGTAATCCAACTTTGAAGTGCTGAAAAAAGTGCAAAAAGCAGAATATAAATCTAAACACCTTGGGAGGGGAGCAGAGTGATGTAAGTAGCAGTGGTTATGGGTTTTGGCTTCCCTATGTGAGAGATTCAGATTGTATGCTCTAACAGTTTATAAACCCCTGCCACTATCTTAGTGTGTGGTTTCTAAATTAGATTTTTCAGAGTTACCCTTTGTAGGGATAGCCTATCTGTGCTGTCCCCACTTCTGATTGTTTTTGCTGGAAAAAGGCCTGGTGTTCTGTGGACAGAGACCTGGATAAATAATTTGAGAAGGACTGCCTTACCCTTAATTTTGTCCAGGTTATGGAGACCTTAATTTGTAAGGAGTAAGTTTTTTCTATCCTTCTTGCCGGTTTGGTTTCCCTATTTGGATACACATTTTCCTTATTTTCACGGAGTGTCCTAGGACCCAGGGACTCAGATTTTATCATCTAAAGGAAGAGGTAGCTTTCACCTAGAAAGGTCCTGAACAGCAGTTGGTCAAGGAGGAATGGATTCACATCCATAACCTGAAAGGAGTTTATGGAATATTATTCAAGAGTATTCTAACTACTAACCCAGGTGAGACATTTGGGAGGCAGTAAGATATGCCAACTGTACTGCCAGGAGAAGGGAGAATGAGAAATTACTACTCGATAATTTCCTTTTCTTTAGGACAGACAGATGAATCCAGACCAGTGGGTTATGCACCTCTACCAGCAGATGATTTGGAGCAAAGCTAATGTCACAGTACATATACCCTTGCAGTGACATCAACCCACCAATATTCTCTGCAAAAGAGAACTGTGGACAGACTAAAAAAAACTTAACACCAGATAACCATTCCAGTACTTGGTTAACAGGAAACACTGAGTTCATACAAATAATGTATTAACACTAGTCTAGGGACTGGATTAACTATCAGTAACCCCTGGACTACATAGTAACGCAAGAGGACCATAGCACAATTATTTGGCCACCAAGGAGGGGAAAGCTGGATTCATTTGTCTTTCCTAAAGAAAAGGAAATTATCAGGTAAATAGTATTTTCTCATTTCTTAGCATCGCAACATTGAATCCAGAGCCAGTGGAATGTACCCAAGCTACTCCTGAATAGGGCAGGAGGCTGCCCGCGGTCCAGTCAAAACCACTCGTGCAAAGGCTGTGTCCTCCCAAGCCTGCATATCCAGTCGATAATACCTGGAAAAAGTGTGTAAGGAGGACCATGTTACAGCTCGGCAAATGTCATCAGGAGATAATCTAACCTCCATCTATGACACTGCCAGAGCCCTAGTGGAATGAACCCTAACCGGACTAGGCAACATATGCTCAGCATCCACATAGGCAGTCGTGACTACCTCAATCCAGCAAGCTATTGTAGCCAGTGAAGCCGGGTCACCTTGTTTATCTCCACTGTTGAGGAAAAACAGGTAGTCTTCCTGAGAGATTTAGAAGCTTCCAGATACCTCACGATGTGTCTCAACATCCAAGGACCACAACAGGCAAAATTCCTCCACATCTATCTGGAGACAGCAGGGAAATGGATTGATGCAAGTGAAAATCTGAGACCACTTTTGGCAAAAAAGGAAGGAACAGTAGACAGCTGTATCGTCCCTGGAGTCACTCGAAGGAATAGCTCCCAGCAAGACAAGGCCTGCAGCTCAAATTTTCTACATGCAGAACAAATTGCCACAAGAAACACCATTTTCAAGGTCAGTAACCACAAAGAAAGGTTACGCATTGGACAAAACGTAGGGCCTGCTAAGAAATCCAGACACTAACTGCAAGGTAGGATGAAAGGTGTTTCACTCCTTTCAAGAAATGGGTCACATCTGGATGAGCCAACAAGAGTTCACCATTCACATGACCCCTGAAACAGACAAGAGCTGCTTCCTATACCTTAAAAGAATTAAGGGCCAATCCTTTATTCAAACCATCCTGTAAAAATTCCACAATGAGCAGGATTTGAGCCAAACGAGGAAGAACCCCCTTGATCTTAACACCAAGCCTCAAACTCTCACCAAACTTGCACATAGGGTAAGGAAGTAGAGAACTTTCTAGCTTGTAACAAGGTGGCACTCACTGCAGTAGAACATCCATGCTTCAGCAAGCAAGCCCTCTCAAGGGCCATACCCTAAGACAAAATATAGAGTCAGATCTTAGAACAGGCTCTTGCCGCAACAGATCCCTGCATGCTGGAAACCGGAGGGGGCGTCTACCAGGAGCCTTCGCAGATCCGCCTACCATGGTCTCCTGGGCCAGTCTGGCGCCACCAGAAGCACCATCCTGCTCAACATGGGCCATGGGGGAAAGACATACAGCAGCTTGTCCTCCGATCCTTCCTGCACAAGAGCGTCTATGCCCAATGACTTCAGATCTCTCCTATGACTGAAGAATCAAGGATCCTTCATACTGCAAAAAGTCATCAGCAGCTCCAGAAACAGCAGACGCCACCCATTCCGTAAGTTGGTCTATTTCCTGCAACACTTGCTGGCTCTTGGTTCTTCCCTGCCGACTGATGTAGGCCACTGTTGCATTGTCCAACATTATTTGGACCGCTCGTCCCTGCCACCTGTCTCTGAACTCCAAGCATGCCAAGTGGACTGCCCGAGCTTCCAGCCGATTGATGTTCCAGAATGACTCTTCTGCACTCCAGCACCCCTGCACTATCAGCTCTTTACAGTGAGCTCCTCAGTCTTGGAGGCTTACATCTGTTGTGAGTACTAGCCAGTCCAGTGAATTTAAGGAAAACCCTTTCTTAGGATGATCCCCTATTAACCATCACTGCAGTTGAGTGCAAATTTCCATCAGCAGGTGGAGCTGAATCAGATCGTCTTGAGAATGTGGGCTCCAAGGAGACAGCAGAGGGTTCTGAAGAGGACGCATATGCACTCTTGCCCAAGGCACCACCTCTAAAGTCACCATCAGCCAAGTACCTGCACATAGGACCACACTGTTGGGCATATTGTGTGTGGCAGACACATCTGTGCCATCAGCTTCTGAATACAGTCCTCTGGCAGGAACACCCTGCCCTGTGTCGAACCAAACACCAAGATACTCTAGCAACTGAAATGGCCAGAGATTGGGTTGTGAACCTGGCCAAAAGCAACCGAACTCCAACAAGGAGAGCACCTTACAAGAGACCTAGAGGCTCTCTTCCAGACTCTTGGCCGAAACCAGCCAGTCGTCCAAGTACGGATGTACCAGGATCCCATTCTCTTTCAACTCCACCACTACCATAACCTTGGAAAAGGAGGTGCTCGAAACTGATGACGACGCTCCAAAACCATGAAATTGTTGATGCTCTAGTCGGATGGGAACTTCCCTGATTGTACTGCCATTATCACTGAGCTCAAGATTTCCATGCGAAAATGACTGCTGACTCCTTTGAGATCCAGGATGGGACTAAACGAGCCCTCATTCTTGGGCACAACAAAAGTGAATATTTGCCTGCATTTTCTAGAGACATGGGAATTGGAACCACAGCCTGCAGGCTGAGGAATTGGGACAATGTACACTCCACTGCCTGTTTCTACAGAAAGTTGCAGGGAGACACCATGAACACATTTGAGGAACACTGCGAAATTCCAGTGCACAGACATCTGGTATCACCTCCAGAACCCACCCGTCTGTAGTGATCTTAATCCTTCGCCAATTTAAAAAAAAGAGGCGCAACCTCTCCCCTGTTCCTGGAAGTCTGTCAGCACACTGTTCATTGGGAGACTCAGGGTGCTCCACTATCTGAGCCTGCTCCCTCTCTGGGCTGCCTGGGACAAAATGACAGATCTACCCAAAAGGTCGAATCCCCTGAAAGGCTGCTCCTCTGTAGCACTGAAAAAGTCAGCCCCTTGAGTATGATCTCTTTGGCTGAAGGAATGTGGCACTTGCAAGGATCAGTGTTGGGACCGGCCTTGTTCAATATCTTTGTGAGCGACATTGCGGACGGGATAGAAGGTAAGGTTTGTCTTTTTGTGGATGATACTAAGATATGCAGAGTGGACACGCCAGAAGGAGTGGAGAGAATGAGACGGGATTTAAAGAAGCTGGAAGAGTGGTCGAAGATATGGCAGCTGAGATTCAATGCCAAGAAGTGCAGAGTCATGCATATGGGGTGTGGAAATCCGAAAACTGTATTTGATGGGGGGTGAAGGGCTGATGTGCACAGAGCAGGAGAGACCTTGGGATGATAGTGTTTAACGATCTAAATTCAGCAAAACAAAGTGACAAGGCGATAGCTAAAGCCAGAAAAATGCTGGGCTGCATAGAGAGGAATATCTAGTAAGAGAAAGGAAGTGATGATCCCCTTGTACAGGGCCTTGGTGAGGCCTCACCTGGACTACTGTGTTCAGGTCTGGAGACCGTATCTCCAAAGGGACAGAGACAGGATGACCAAAAAGGTGGATGGTCTTCATAAAATGACTTATAAGGAGAGATTGAAGAACCTAAATATGTATACCCTGGAGGAGAGGAGGGGCATGGGTGATATATTACAGACTTTCAGATACTTGAAAGGTTTTAATGATCCATGGTCAAACCTTTTCCGTTGGGAAAAAAAAAAAAAATAATCAGTAGAACTAGGGGTCACGATTCGAAACTCCAGGGAGGAAGACTCAGAACCAATGTCAGGAAGTATTTCTTCATGGAGAGAGTGGTGGATTCCTGAATGGCCCTTCCGGAGGAAGTGGGTGAAGACTAAAAACTGTGAGTATTTCAAAGGGGCATGGGATAAACACTATGGATCCATAAAGGCTAGAGGATGGGAATGAGGAGAAGAGCCATGGGGAGTGGTTTTGCTGGAATGGTGGCTACTACCTGGTGATTACTACCCTTATTCAATAAGCCTTCACATGGTTAATGCAACTCCCAACATTGCTCTCTGCTTCAATAGCAAAGAGAATTGTGGAAAACAGGATTTGCATTCAGACAACCAACAACGACTGAACTACACAGTCTGGGTAAACAAATAAGCATGGGGTAAGCTTGCTTATTGTGGCGGTTACTACCCTAAACCAATTAAGCCTGATACTTCACTTTGAATGCATATACAGTGTTGCTCTCTGCTTCAATGGCAGGGGGAGAAATGTGGAAAAGAGGATTTACATTCAGACAACATCCAACAAGGCATTGATCTGTGCAGTCGGAGTAAACAAGCATCGAGGTAACTTGCCTCGATACAGCGATTACTACCCTTAACCATTACTCTCTGCATCAATGGCAGGGGGAGGCAGGAAATTCGAATCAAACAATTACCAACAAGGGCCCTGAAACGTGGTGGTCAGTGAAACAGAAAAGTATGGGAAAATAAGTGTGGGAACTTGCTGGGCAGACTAGATGGGCCGTTTGGTCTTTTTCTGCCGTCATTTCTATGTATCCTCTGGCAATTTGAGGAACTGGAGACTCATCCCACTTATTGGTCATTTTTTCCAGCTCACTCCCAAACAAGAGCAAGCCTTTAAAGGAAATCTTCATAAGGTTAGATTTCAAGGTTGAATTAGCTGGCCAATTTCTCGGCCATTAGTTGACACCTAGCTGCAACTACCGAAGCCACCCCGCTGGCCAAAGTACAGACCAAAATTGCAGCCTGCATCTGCCAAAAAGATAGCTGCTGGTTCCATCACTGCCCTGGAATTTACACCAGACTCATCGACCTCCTGAGAGAGCAGAAAACAAGAGTGAACCACCAAGGGCTCACAAGAAGCTATCTGCAAGGTCATTGCCATTGCCTCCAAGGCCTGCTTAAGGATAGCCTCAATCCTCCTATCTTGTGCATCCTTCAATGGGAACGGATGACCACTTCGTAACGGCACAGACAAGCACATCCACCATCAGAAAACACAATTGTTCTCTCTCACAACCAGATCCAGGGGGTACAGTCCATCCAAAACATGTCCTCCCTTAAAATTTGCTTCTATGGCATCTCATTAAAGATACCAGTATACTACTATGCTTCCCTACCAATCCCACCCCTATCACATCACTCACCAACAAGGCTACCTTCGCATCCTTCGACCTCAACCACTAAGAAGATCGAATCCATTTTAAAAAAGATTAAACCAGCTACCCACACCTCTGACAAAAGCTCTCCTGGCTATTCCCGCCGCCATTGCCAAACCCCTAACTGACAATCAACTGCTCACTCTCCTTCAGAAAAGTCCCAGACCCTCTCAAACTTACAGTCATTAAACCCCTCCTCAAAAAACCCACCCTCGACCCCTCCAACCCAACAAACTACGGTCCAATCTCCAACCTGCCTTTCATATCCAAAATATTGGAAAAGGTAGTTAATATACAACTCACAGACTTCCTAGAAGACCACTGTATTCTACATCCATCACAATTTGGATTCTGTAAAGCCAGAAACACTGAAAATGTCCTAGTCGCCATCCTCAAAAGGTATGGACCATGGTAAATCATATCTACTTGCCCTCTTAGACATCTCAGCAGCCTTAGATACTGTCAACCACGAATTTCTGATCTCACGCTTAGCAGAGATAGGCATCTGACACACCCCTGCTATGGTTTACCTCCTATCTCAACCACAGAGAATACGTAGTAAAAATTGAAAACCGTGAATCCTCACAAATCCCCCTCATTCAAGGTGTCCCCCAAGGATCCTCTTTATCCTCCACCCTTTTCAATATTTATCTCCTGCCTCTGAGACCTCCTCTTGGACCTTGGCCTGCAGTTTCTCCTATATGCAGACGATGTCCAAACCCTCATCTCCATACAAAAATCCCTTAACGAATCCCTGCAATTCTGGGAGTCCTGCCTTGCCTCCATCAACGCCCTGCTATCCAACCTCCAGCTCACACTAAACGCTTCAAAACAGAAATCCTCTTAATCTCTAATCAACATGACCTTATTTCCCAAGCCACCTCTCAACACCTTCCTTAGTAACACCACCCTGCACTCAGAGACCTAGGCGTCACCCTAGACCAACATCTAAATTTCAAACCCCACATCAATTCTCTCCTAAAAGGGGATTTCTTTAAACTCAACATTCTCAAAAAACTCAAAACCCCTCCTGCATGCTCAAGACTTCCACCTAGTACTTCAGACCACCCCTCCTATCTAAACTGGATTACTGCAATTCCCTTCTCCTGAGCCTTCCCGCATCCACCATAAAACCTCTACAAATCTTGCAGAACGCTATGGCCAGGATTTTAAATAACACACGTAGAAGGGACCATATCACCCCATTTCTAAAGGACCTGCACTGGCTGCCCATTCACTGCTGTATTCAATACAAAACCCTCACCATTCTACACAACACGCTGTACAAACACAACCACACCTGGCTTGAGGAAATGCCACGTTTCTGCACATCCAACCGCCCATCCAGAACCTCCCTGGCAGGTATCCTTCATTGCCTAACACTCAAAACCGCTAACCATGCCATCACAAGGCAAAGGGCCTTCATCATTGGCCCTTCCCTCTGGAATTCTCTACCCACTAATCTTCATCTAGAGCCTTCCCTTCATAACTTCAAAAAAGGAATCAAAACATGGCTTTTCAAACAGGCCTACCCCGATTCGAACCAAACCTAGCCCAACTCCCACCTTTCACTCCCTCAGTCTGCCATTAACTCCCCATTATATCCCTGTTATCCCCCCCAGCCCCCATGCCCTCTTTCCCACCAGTATTCCAACACTGTGACCTCATAAGATAATACATTGTGTAAGAGTGCATTTACTTATCCATTTTATTTTGTAATCATAAGACTGTATATAATGTAAGTTTTGCACTTTACTCATTCCGGTTTTTTGTAATCTCTAATAGAAGCTATGTTCTCCACTTCTTATATAATTGTTCCTCTAAATTTCCATTGCTAGCTCTTTTCCCTCTGCCACTCTCCCTCTAGCCTTCTCCCCCTTCCCCCTCCCTGTTCATTGTAATTTCTCCAACTTTAATTGTTAATTGTAAACCGGCATGATATTCCACACGAATGTCTGTGTATAAAACCTTATAAAATAGCCTCCATAGTAGGAAAGAAACATGAGACTTTATGCAAGGAAACCAGAATGGAATTTTTCCTTGGCTTAGACATGGATTCAGCCCCAGGTACTCCCAGCATCTTCAATGTCTGGGAAATGAGATCCAGTAACTCATCTCTATGAAAGAATCGCAGCATAGTTCTATAAGGTTCCCATCCTGAAAGAATCTCCCCATCCACCAGGGAGTGAGGATTGGTCTCATCATCCATGCCCATCTGGATCCCTATCGGAAAAACCGGCTCCAGGTGTAAGACGCTTACCTACAGTACCAGGCTAAGGAATGTGCCTGAAGGGAAAAAAAGACTGCAGTCCTTGAAATAATTCCAGCCATGAAAAAGCTGAAGGATCCTGCCAAAGCCTGGGGCAGACATCCTGTGCCCACTGAGCTACCTTCCCCTGCTGACAAACCTGTTAGGAGAGCCCCTGGATCAGGTGACCCTGGCAGCTTTTCTTCTCCATTCCTGCACCAGGCTGGGAAGACCTGGGCTTAGTAAATCAGAGGGAGGCAATTCCCCCCTGAGCCTCCAACAGCGCTGACAAGTTTATTTTATTTAGATTTTTACATTCCACTTTTAGGAGTGACAGTGTGCTTTGAACCCCAGAATTCCCTGGGTTTTAGCCTGCTGGCTCTAATCACTAGGCTACTCCTTCACTCCAAGTTAGAAGGAATGTCAAGAATGTGATGCCCAAATATGACAACACATAGGGCAAGGTGCCTAGGTTTCTTCATTATAGGCATCATCAGATAAGGTGCATAACAGTGCTGAAATAAAGCACCCAACTTGAGCTCTGACAGGATGCTTAGGGAAAGGGCTTAAAAACAAGTGCTATGCTCAACCAGGTCAACAGTTGGGCACACAGAACTGAAAAGCATAGTGTACGGCATACAAAAAGCACGCGAAGGTGCTGCAGCAGCCGAGCCTTGGAGCGGGGCCTAGCACCAAGGGCTGGTCAACCCGCCAAACTGCCCCCCCCATCCTAAACACCAGCAAGGGTGGAAAGGCTGTCAGATTGCTCACCAAGCACAGAGACTGGGGGGGGGAAATCCTACTCAACTCCCCTTCTCAATTTATTTATTTTTTTTTTACCTGAGCTCAGCTTATCCCAGTTGAGTATAAGCATGGTCCTCCAGTTGCAGGGGGGAGAGGGTATCTCTCTTCACCGCCGAGCTCTGTTCCTGTACCCGTTTGCCTTTTCAGATTTTTTTTCCCCCCACAGCTAAGTCCACACCAGCTAAAAAGCCAGCAACCAGACCAAGGCATTCATTTGAAGGACCAGGAAATCACCTCAAGAATTCTAAACTGACGGAGGGACCTTAAAGTATCACCACAGGAGAGTGGGGAGAATTAATTTCCTTTATTCCTAAACTTTAAAGCAATCCCCAGTAGGGAGATGCACGTCCATCAGTTGGAGTCAGAATACTGGTTGGCTGTCTTCACTGTAGGGGTATATTTCCTGTGTTGTCAGCTTTGCTTTGTCTCCATCTGCTGGCAGAGGTGCATAACCCACTGGTTCTGGATTAATTAGTCTAGACGCTAGAAACAGGGAATACTGCTGGAGAGGTATGAGAACAGGGACTTTTAAGTAATTTGGATCAAATTTCTAACCATTTAGCAATAGGAAAAATCAACTATAATTAAATTCACTAACTGGCATGGAATAGGAATAAAGCCAGTTCCTTTATTATTTTATTAAAGACATTTGCTGGAAGTTTAAGGTCACAAATTTATTCAGAATCCAAATTGTAAATCAATTTGACTTTTAACATCCATGAGCTTTAAAGAACTTTTCATCCATCTAGTCAATTATCAGTAAAGTTGAGTTGGAAACCAGACCAGCTTCCAGCTGTTTACAATGGACTAAAGGGGCAGTTTAAAAGCCAAACACAGAAGGGCCTAGAAATTAATCTCTACCCGGACACACTGAACTTGCACCTTGCGAGAATTAGGTCTTTCAAAATGTGAACAGAATGTGTGCCCGTTAGTCCCTCTCTAAGACTATACCTGCCCGGGCATTACACAGGAGTAAAGCCATAGCTAACTGCCAAGGATTTTGTACTCATGCCATATTTTCTTGGAATTCTGATCCTAGCAGGTTTAGATGAATCTACCATCCTTTCTGCCAGGAAAGGCTTTGCAACTATTCAACCTTCCTTCAGCTTCATATCAAGATCCCTTGTTCTAGAGTTTTTTCCTCTGAAAAGTGCAGGTCTTGTCCATTTACACCTTTTGAGGCATCCATGTCTTAATCATAGTCCCTGTGTTATTCAACTAAATGGTAAAGCTGCAAAAATTAATCAATCATATAGGAAGGATAAAAGCTAAATGTATTAGAATGTAGTGTTTGTGCTAAGTGAAAAAGTAATTCTTGGTTCCAGGTTTTATTTTTAGTTTTTATAAGTAACTCCTGTGTACAATACAGTACAACTGAATGTAACACAAAAAGCATCTTTTCATTTAATACTTTTAAATGAGTCTAGTGTTGAAAAAATCATTAACCTAGCCTGCAACTTAAAGTTATGTTTATTTACTGTCCTACCTGGATTGGATTAGTGGTTAATAGGAGTAAAAAACCCAGCCTACTGGGAAAGTTTAATGTTACACATTAACCAGTGTTGCAACTGTGGAAGACAGCTTTCACAGATCCAGCTGGCTGCTGTTCTTAGGAGGAATAGCCTAGTGGTTAGAACAGTAGGCTATGAACCAGGAACCAGGGTTCAAGTCCCGCTGTTACTCCTTGTGACCTTGGGCAAGTCACTTTACCTTTCATTGCCTCAGGTACAAACTTAGATTGTAAACCCTCTGGGGATAGGGAAATACCTACAGTACCTGAATGTAAACCGATGTGATCTCAGATCGAATGTCTGTATATAAAAAAAATAAAAATAAATAAAAAACAAACATCTGCTTTAGTTTTAATCAACAGAAAAGCATCTTACTTCATAGATATTCGGGTGCCACATTTTGGTCAGGAATCTGAGGTAGGAGGCGAATATGGATAGTCGATGGGGAATTTGATGTGAGCCTGCAACCAAAACAGATATTAAAAATAAATAAATAGTATTCCAAAGCTAGCATTCACAACACACATGCAGTGTACCAACAACTTCTTTCCCCTGACCTTACACACACTACAACAGGGAAGGCCAACGCTGGTCCTCAAGTACCACAAATAGGCCTGGTCTTCAGGATATTTGTAATAAATATGCATGAGAAAGAGAAGCACATTTTACTTAACATAAACAGTGTTTCCGTAAATAGCAGGATGAATTAGCCATATGTGATGTTCATCAGGTGGCACGTTGCAGAGTTGTCTCAAGTCAGTTAAAGTTTGTATTGAGCATGCGCGGGTATTCCCGCGTGAAAGATTGTTCCAGAATTATGTTCAGTTGTTAAAGCTAGTTGAATTCATAATAGAGGATGCTGTCCATGGAGGAGGGTGGGTCAGTTTGCATGGCTAATTCATCCTTTGGAAAACACCATTACAGTAAGCAAAGAAAATTGCTTTTTTGTTGATAAGCAGACAGATTTAGCCATGCTCCATGGGGAGTCTCAAGCTGAGGGCTGCTATTTAAAATCAGTTCCCCTTGCAGTAAATCTCTTGGTTCTTCTGAGAATATAATCTCTTATAACAGGGCTCCCCTGTGGACATCCAACTAGGAGGATGGGGCAATACTTGAGACTATGGTTCCCACTGCGCTGTCAGTAGTATCAAGACAATAGCACGTCGCGAAGGTATGTACTGATGACCAGGTAGTTGCTTTAACATATGTCCTCAATTGCAACATTTAAATGTGCCAATAATGCAGCTGTTGCTCAAACTTGGGGTGATCTGACAATCTGGTAGATTGATTGGATAATGACATTTATACTGCACAATTAGAAAGTGTTCACTTAAATACAGGTGAACCCAGTCTGTTTGGGATCATAGGAAATGAATAGTTGCAAACTTTTGCAATGAGCTTGTGTCCATGCATTTGCAATACGTTAGGGCATGTTTACAATCTAAGGTATGGAGCAACTTCTCCCCTTTCATGACTGTGGGGCTTTGGAAGAACTTTGGTAGTGACGAGATCTTTGGTAAGAAATTTGGGTGGGGATGGAGAAAACCCTTGTCGTGGAAGAACTGGCGATAAGGTGGAAAGTGTACTAGGGTCTGGATCTCACTTATTCTTTGAGCAGAGGTCACCACCATTAAGAGAACTTTCCAGGTGAGGAATTTTAAAGATGCACACCACAAGGGTTCAAAGGTTGTTCAGAGATGCCAGAACTATGTTTATGTCCCACAATGGGTAGGAGGGGGCTGCTTTAGCAGAGGGCATAGATGAATAAGACCTTGCATGAATATGGAAATTAAAGGATGTATGGAAATACACTCCATCTTCTTTGATGATGGTATGCTGCTATGGCACTTAGATACATTTTGGTGTATTGGTTGCAAGTCCCATATTTAAGAGGTAATATACCTACGAAAGTAATTTTAGAGGCTGCATTTAGAAGGGTCTAAAGCGTGTCAGGCACACCAATTGGAGTAGTGACACCATTTGAGGCTATAGCTTCGTCTGGTAGACTATTTTCATGCTAAGAAGAGGACATCTTGGATTTGTTCAGGAAGATTCCAATGCGCTATAGTCACACATTCAACATCCATGCAGTTACATTCAAATTGGAGTGCAAAGGTTTGTAGCATCCTTCCTATTTAACAAGCTGGGGTCACTCAAGTCTCAGTGGAGGGATGTGTGAGTACTACATGAGACATGCATACCATGGCTGTCCAGGCCATGCAGGAGCTATTAGAATCATTGTGGCCTGATCTCATTCATTTCAAAATCATCCTGAGAATTAATGGTATTGGGGGGAAATGCTTACAGTAGACCCTTGCCCCCATAACAGGAAAGCATCTTGAGCTTCTAGGAAGGAGATGGACAAATGAAGAGAATTTGCAAACTTTGCTGTTCTGTTGCGAAGAGATATATCCATGGTTGAACCCACTGGCTGAAAAGCATGTCCACTAATGATTGGGATAGAATATTCTGCTAAGATAATCCACTTCCCATGTTTACAATCACTGGTAGATACGTGGCTTGTAGAAACATAGAAATGACGGCAGAAGAAGACCAAACAGCCCATCCAGTCTGCCCAGCAAGCTTCGCACTTTTTTTTCTCTCATACTTATCTGTTTCTCTTGGCTCTTAGTAACCTTTTGGTTCTATTTCCCTTCCACCCCCCCACCGTTAATGTAGAGAGCAGTGTTGGAGCTGCATCTAAGTGAAAATATCTAGCTTAATTAGTTAGGGGTAGTAACCGCCGCAATAAGCAAGCTTACACCCATGCTTGTTTACCCGGACTATGTAATTCAGTCCTTGTTGGTTGTCTGTATATAGATCCACTTTTCTTCATTCCCCCTGTCGTTGAAGCAGAGATTTATGCTGGATATGCATTGAAAGTGAAGTAGCAGACTTTCTCCCCTGCCATTGTAGAGTAACATTGGCTTAGGAGGCCCATTCCCAAATAGTCAGGGCTTCTTCACAGAGGGCTTGTGACTGCATACCTCCCCCTGCTTGTTTGTGTAGAACTTGTTTTTGTGGTTCATTAGGGCTATCCTTTGGAGGAGGTGCTGGAAGATTGAGGGCATTTCACATAGTCCAAATTCTAGGAGATTTGTATAGTAGTTTTGTTCTTCCTGATTCCAAAGACTTGAGTCTTGTACTGCAGAAGGTGCATTCCCCATCCTTTCATGGAAGCATCGTTTGTCAATTACTTGGTGTGGATGCAAGGGAGCACAGTGTTTTAATATGCCACCATCTTATTTCTTGGTCATGGCTTGCGTCAATCTTATTTTGGTTGACAGTGGTTGAAGATATTGGGACCCTCAACTTTTGAGACCCCACTGTGACATATGCAGCTTCATTAAAAGGAATTATGAATAGCCACTACCACGTGACCCAAGAACACTAGGACATGTTGAACTGGTGTCTGTGCCACAGACGTCTATTCACTGCTATATGAAATTTGAGTGCTCATTCGTAAAGGAGGAGATATGCTCTAGATTTGATTGAGTCTGTGTGACTGACCTGTGTGTGTGTGTTGTGAGGGGAGGAAGATGGATTTCTTGTAAATGATTAGAAAACCTAATTGTTTGCTAGGTGTAAGACTGAAGGGTTTGTTCACCTGGCGCTATCAGCCAGTTGTTTAGGTAAGGGAATAAGA
The DNA here is from genome assembly GCF_901001135.1 of Rhinatrema bivittatum. Taxonomy (NCBI): domain Eukaryota; kingdom Metazoa; phylum Chordata; class Amphibia; order Gymnophiona; family Rhinatrematidae; genus Rhinatrema; species Rhinatrema bivittatum. Next base: position 807,633,477 of record NC_042615.1, on the reverse strand, counting down.
CGTATCCTGCTGCGATGGAGGTGCATCACAGCCACTGCTAAAACATACCATGAGGGCAGAGGAGAGACCTTTGCTTTTGGGTTGGAAATCTCCTTGTACCAGTACAAGTCCTCCCATTTGGAAATGCAAACAGGAAGGGTGAATTGGTATGTGAGCATATGCATCTTTCAGGTCAAGAAAGCACATCCAGTTATTGGGCTGGATGACGAGTAAAATGGTGCCCAGGGATGGCATCTTGAATTTCGATAGTTGTTTAGGGACTGGATGTCTAGAATGGGTCAGAGATCTCCTGTCTTTTAGGGAATAAGGAAGTAATGGAATATTATATCCTTTGCTGCATTCTTGGGATGGAATGGATTGTATTGCTCCTTGGTTGAGCAGTTTTTGCGTCTCCTGGTTTAGAAGAATCAGGTGGTTGCGATTTGTGTTGTAAAGCCAAATGAGGCAACGAAGGGTTGGCACTGGAAGTTGAGAAAGTATTTCTGTTGGATTATTTTGAGGACCCATTGGCCTGTGGTGATCTTCCAAGCCTGAGGAAAATGTTACTCTGCCCTGACAGATATTAGTTGCAATTGTGTAGTTGAAAACCTTGCTGACTTTAAGGGAGGCTGCAGAGCACCCCCTTTGTGGGGGTGTTGTGATTACTGTTGGCTTTACTCGTAATAAGCCAGTCAGAGCTGGTAAGAGCAGAATTACTTCTGGGGATAGTAAGGCCTTTTGTATTGTAGGTAGGATAGGTGGTCAGTAGCTCCTTGCTCACTTTGAGATGAAAGGGATTAAACTGTCATGTTCTGCTCCTTGATTTGTGCCACCATTTCTTTCAATTTACCTCCAAAAAGGTCACCCCCCAAGCATAGAAGATCTGCAAGCTTATCATGCACATTATCCCTGATGTTGCCTGCTCTCAGCCATGCCATCCATCTTGTAGCTATAGATGCTGCAGAGGTTCTTAGTCATGGTGTCGAAGACTTCATACATCAAGCGAAGGAAATGTCTAAGACCTTCCTTGATTCGTGAAGTGGTTTATAGGAGAGAGTGTGATTCATCTGACTCAGAGCATATATATGGCTTCAAACTTTGTACAGTGTAGAATTGGTGCTTTTCTATTTTAGCAGTCAACATCGTTCTCTGGACAACTTTCCTCCTGAAGTCAAGGAGCTTTTGGTCTCTCCCTGGCAGACCATTAAAGGAGACTTTCTTCTACTCTGCCAACTCGACCACCACTGAGCTGTGGGATAGCTATACCAGTCTACTACCTGGAGAATTCTTCAACTTAAATTTTAAGACCACTTTTTGAGCCATTCTGGATCCAGAATAGGTGTTTCCCATTTCTTTAGGTGCACCTCATTTATTTATTTTTCTATGCAGACATTCGATTTGCCATATCACATCGGATTACATATAACGCGTGGTCTAAGGCAAGCCTTTTGATGACCTGATATAGTATAACAGCTTAATTGGATAACTAGCTAAGTACAAATAATAGCTATATAAGATAGTATTATAGATATAATATGCTTATCATGACTTTTACAGAATGAACTGGATTTTTTTTTTAATTAACTATGTACAGTAGAAGGGAGGGGGGATGGTAGAATTGAGGGTCCCATAGGAATGCCCAGAATCTTGAGAAAACCCATTTCCTCTGCTCAAGGATCCGACTCTTTTCTGACTTCTAACTTCAGCACAGCACCCAACTTTTCCACAAACCTGGAATAGGTCAGGCCCTCCAGGGGCGAAGTATATTCTGGTGATTCCAATGGTAGCCCCATGGAACTGCTGGGGGACTCCCCAGAGAAGTGTTTGAAGGCAGAAAAGGCAACAGGGAAACAGGTGTGGACTTTGTGGAAGTGGCAGATCCACCAGGTTTCCTGAAGACAAATTAGTATTTCCTTCTGACAAATTCGATAGGCCGGCAGAAAGGATGGCAATGGTATATATAGGAAGAGAAACATAGAAATGACGGCAGAAGACCAAACACCCATCCAGTCTGCCCAGCAAGCTTTCACACTTATTTTTCTCATACTTATCTGTTACTCCGACCGCTGAGTTCAGGGCCCTTATTGGTAGCTTTTTGATTCTAATTTCCTTCCACCCCGCCATTGATGCAGAGAGCAGTGTTGGGGCTGTATCAAAGTGAAGTATAAGGCTTAATGTTTGAGGGTAGTAACCGTTGTATCGCACAAGTTACCCCGATGTTTGTATACTCATACTGCTCAGATCAATGCCTTGTTAGATGTTGGCTGGATGTAAATCCTATTTCTTCATTCCTCCTGCCGTTAAGCAGTGAGCTGCGCTGGATATACATTCAAAGTGAATTATCAGGCTTAATTTGTTAGGAGTATTAACCGCCACAATAAGCAAGCTACTCCCATGCTTATTTGTTTATCCAGACTGTGCTACCTTGTTGGTTGCTGCCTGAATGAAATCCTCTTTTCCACATTTCCTCTTGCCGTTGAAGCCTAGAGCAATGTTGGAGTCTCATTAACCATGTGAATGTTTATTGAATAAGGGTATTAATCACCAGGTATTAGCAGTTATTCCCGCAAGCCACCTCCATCCCTCTTCTGTTCATTCTCATCCTCCAGGCTTTATGGATCCACAGTGTTTCCCACACCCCTTTGAAATCCTTCACAGTTTTGATCTTCACCACTTCCTCCGGAAGGGCGATCCAGGCATCCACCACCAAGAGATTAGTGAAAACCCCCCTCTCTAATGTGTTCCACAGCTTGATGTGAGCACTATCCTGGTAACCCCAGCAGGGAGTCCTCTTCCAATACTAATACCTGGTCCAGATCTAAACTAATGAGATGAATATGATGAAAGTAACTGGATAAGTGGTCTGCAGACAGAAGCCTTGGTATCACATGTTGGCTGCCAATATTGGCCTTGATACAGTGACAGGGTAAGGGTAGATAGGTACACTTGATGGGTACGTAGTCATAGGCATCCTGAGTGGTGGAATGGCTACTCATAACCTGCTGTATAAGAGTTCTCTTTCAAAGGGTGAAGAATATGTTTGGGAAGGAGGTTTAATAGAATAGGACTTGGATCATTCCCTGCATCCACGCCTGGATTTCTATTCCATCTAACTTCTTGGCCCCATATATCTTCTTTATAGTGGCACTCTGTGCTGTCGACTGATGCACCATGAGTTGATGGCTTAGAGATTGTTTTAATGATGCGCTGTGTGCTGGTGATATGCCATGCACCGCTAATGCTCCATATGCTGATAGTGTGCTGTGTATTGCTGATGCAACATGTGTTGATGCACTGTGCACCTTCAATGTGCTGTGTGCTTTCTTCAGCACCTGCTTTGTCTTTTGAGTCCACGGCTGGAGGAAGGGTGCTTGGAAGCATTTTGTGCCAAATGCACAGTAGTAGGACCTGCATGCTCCATACAGCATTTTTTTAGTGTGTGGGTCTAGGCGCACACTCAACCATGGCACTTGTCCCCGTTGGTGCTCTGTGACTGCCCAATCATATATTACATGCTTGCTAGCATTCCATCCATAGGCAGTTTATTTTTTCAGCCCTCTGGCGCTAAACTCTTGAGAACATGCAGCTGAAGTCCCTGCAGTTTTCCTGGTCAAGGTCTGGGCCCAGGCAGAAATAGAAACAGCTATGGCTGCCAGAAATAGCTATTGTGTGTGTCTGTAGGCATAGTATTTAAAGCCTGCTGTAGGGCACAGAGCCACTATAGTAATGAAGTGCTTCGGATTTGGGTATTTTTTGTTTTGAAGGGAAAATCAGTTAAGTAAAAAGGTATAGAAATTTCCTGTGATCATGCAAAGCACAGATGAATAAAAGACTGAAGAGTTCTGAAATGGTCATTCATGCTGGAATACTCATGCATGCTGATTTGAGAGAGAACTCTGCAATATGCCACCTGACGACACCCATGCAGCATGGCCAATTCCAATGGAAAAAGATTATACACACTGACTCCATTATATACATTGCGGATATCCTAAAAACTAGACTCATTTGTGGCTCAAGGGACTGGACTTCCATCTCTCCTGCTCTATAAAACCTTTATTTCCTATACATGGAAGCAACTTCAATGAAATACTGCAATATAGATACTTAGTGCAAAAGCATTATATAAAGAAGCAATTTTATCCCCATTGGTCTGTCGCCTCAAAGTCATTCACTCCTTGTCCATCTGGTGCCATCTTCATCTTTTTCAGGTTCTCTCAAACATACATGCAAAGCACAGAGCTCTTATCATTGAAAGACACATGCAGCCTTAAGCTTTTTTCAGTGCTACTCTGGCAGGAATTACGAGAGCTATTTGAGCAATTCTGAGTGGAAGACAAATTCTGACACTGCAGAACATTAGTCTCAACTGCATGATTGGACCAAAAACAGGAAACATTTTGATTAAGACAAACTTGAGTAGCAAATCTCATATCAGCAACTCCAGCAGAAAGTAAACATGATGAACTGTTTACATCTGAGCTCCAAGCTAGCTTTAAAATCAAACTGGATCACAGACTTCCCAATAACTTACGGTACCTACATGTAATTTGCTTTGAAGTGGCCGAAAGGCATAATATAAATTAACAGATAAAACCAAGAAAATATTTAACAAATCTTTAAGTTTATTTACAACCAGCAACTTTTTTATACATTTAAACTACTATGTGACAGTCTGGTTTCACTGCATGAGGACTCATTTTTTACCCAATTACTGCAAGATAATTTCCCCTTTTTCCTTTTCCCCAAAACCAGGGCTATTTATTTCCTACCACATACCAATGAAAAAAGAAAGCAAGGAGTAAAGATTCAGGACCAGAAACAAATTAGATTTTCAATACTGTCTTCATCACTGTCAAACTGCAAGCTATGTCAAGTCAAATATTACTGGAACTTAAACCTGTTTCCAGCAGCTTTCTTGGCTTATCACTAGGTCACTTCAGCCAAATCACACTGCAGACAGAGGAAAGTCCATTAAATTGAGCCTTGCTCCAATTACCTATGTGGCAGACTGTATCCATTTAAAATTGTTAGGTACATGAAATTACCAAATTCTCTTGTTTTATGATAGAGCACACAAGGACTGTAGTCTTGCAAGCCAGAAAAAGTTTAACACCTGATAATGCTAACAGTAAAATTGATTTTTCTGTCTTATAATATGCTTTTATTAAGGCCATGACTAGTCACATTCTTTTAATATATACCTGCAATGTATACAAAACAAAAAAAGTGTAACTAGACATGCTCCAATACAATGCATCACCACCACATACGTGGAGTCCTTCATTTTCAATTTTTACCAATTTTCATCCATAAATTCCTGGATTTTTCCCCCCCAAAAGTTGACAATCTGTTTAAGCCAATTTTCACCCTAATTTTAGGCAGATTAAAGAGCAGTTCCCGAGCTGTGGATACGGTGCTATAAGACCTCCCCACCAGTGCGGGCCAAAGCACATGCTGAGATTAAAGTCCCATCCCCACACTGATGTGAGGTTTCAAGTCCTGCCTTCCTTTCCCAACTAGCCAGAGTGCCTCCTGTCTGGTACTATCAAAGCTGCATTTGGAGTGGCTCCCCCTACGTGGGAACCACTTTCTGGCAGGCTCCCTGACCCTGCACAAAAGCTGAAGTGCAGTGCCAGAGAGCAGAGGAGCCACAGCAAGCAAGCAAGCAACTAAAGAAGGGAGGAAGAGCCTAGATCCAGCACCAGTAAGGAGGAATGCTATTGCAATGTGCTGGGGGCAGGGAGAAAGGGACATACTGTTGACTAAGTGGGAGGGAGAACCTGCTTAGCAAAATTGCTTACCTTGTAACTGGTATTATCCCAGGACAGCAGGATGTAGTCCTCACATATGGGTGACGTCATTGATGGAGCCCTATCACGGAAAAAACTGCTGGCAAAGTTTCTGTAAAGCTTTGACTGGCACCCGGAGTGCCTACCGAGCATGCCCAGCATGCCATGATATTCTCTGCCACAGGGGGCTCTCTTCAGTCTCGTATGTAGCGTTAAGCTTTAGCAAAAATAATAAAATGTAAAATACCCAACTCCGCGGGGGTGGCGGGTGGGTTCTGTGAGGACTACATCCTGCTGTCCTGGGATAACACCTATTACAAGGTAAGCAATTTTGCTTTATCCCAGGACAAGCAGGATGCTAGTCCTCACATTTGGGTGATTAGCAAGCTACAGGCCGAGTCATTTTGGATTGAAGCAACAGGGATGTATTGTTGGTGAAAATGATGCAGCCGAAGATCACAGCAGGTTGGATGTAGAAGGAGTTGGGATTACACTGGAAACAAGTTCTTTAAGACAGATTGTCCATAGGCTGAATCTTGTCGTCCTTATTTGTCCAAACAGTAATGAGCTACAAAGGTGTGAAGAGAACTCCATGTTGCTGCTTTACAAATGTCAATTGTGGGCACTGAACGATAGTGTGCGACTGAAGTTGACATCGCTCTTACTGCATGTGCCTTTACTCGCCCTTGGAGAGGAAGGCCTGCTTTTTCATAGCAAAACTGTATGCAATCTGCTAGCCAATTGGATAGAGTCTGCTTGCCCACTGCTTTCCCTGGTTTGTTTGGATCATAAGAAACAAAACGTTGAGTGGATTTTCTGTGGACTGCTGTGCGATTGATATAAAATGCTAAAGCACGCTTACAGTCTAAGGTGTGTAAGGCTGTTTCTCCTGGGTGAGAGTGAGGCCTTGGAAAGAATGTGGGTAAAACTATAAATTGGTTCAAGTGGAATTCCGTGACTACCTTGGGGAGGAATTTTGGATGTGTATGGAGAACCACTCTGTCGTGTAGGAACTTAGTGTAGGGTTCGTACGTGACAAGTGCCCTGTAACTCACTAAGCCTTCTAGCTGATGTAATGGCTATGAGGAAGATAGTCTTCCATGTGAGAAATTTAAAATCACAGGAATCTATGGGTTCAAAGGGAGAACACATGAGTCTTGTTAACACCAGGTTCAGGTCCCATTGTGTGACTGGTAGCCGAATTGGTGGTTTGAGTTGAGTTAAACCTCTCAAATCTATTGATGAGAGGCTGCGTGGAAATAGGTGCATCTCCCAGCTTGTTATGGTAAGCTGAAATTGCATTTAAGTGTACTCTAACAGATGAAGTCTGAAGACCAGAGTCTGAAAGATGATATAGATAGTCTAGAGAAACCGTGGGGCAAGAAAAAGGATCAATGCTTTTTTGTCTACACCACAAAGTAAACCTTTTCCATTTGGAAGCGTAGTTTCTTCGTGTGGAGGGTTTACGTGAAGATATAAGCACTTGAGATATGTTGGATGAAAGATTGAGTGGTTGCAAGATCAAGCTTTCAGCATCCATGCTGTCAGGGAAAGGGATTAAAGGTTGGGATGTCGCAACTGTCCCTGATCCTCAGTTATGAGGGTGGGATCTACACCCAGGCGAATTGGATCCCTGATTGAGAGGTCTAGAAGTGTGGGAAACCATACCTGTCAAGGCCAATATGGGGCTATGAGAATCATGGACCCCTTGTCCTGTTGAAGCTTCACTAAAGTTTTGGTTATGAGCGGTATTGGAGGATACGCATATAGTAGGCCTGAGTTCCAAGGGCGAGCAAAGGCGTCCTTGGCTGGCTGGGTATTCTGCTTGTGTAGCGAGCAGAAGTTGTCTACTTTGTGATTCAGGTGTGATGCAAAGAGGTCTATTGTCGGTTGACCCCAACGTTGAAAGATCCTGGTCGCTACTGAGGGATCCAGGGACCATTCGTGTGGTTGGAACTGACGACTGAGGCGATCCGCCACTACATTGTGAATGCCTGGCAGATAATTGGCCCGGAGGAACATTGAGTGTTTCAGGGCCCAGTCCCAAATCTGTGCAGCTTCTTGACAGAGGAGATACGAGCCCGTACCTCCCTGTTTGTTGATATACCACATGGCTACTGTGTTGTCCGTTTGGATTAGAACAGTCTTGTGTGAAAGGCAGTCCTTGAATGCATTTAAAGCATAACGTATAGCTCGAAGTTCCAGGAAATTGATTTGAAATGTTGCTTTGAGTTTTGTCCAAGTTCCTTGGGTCTGGAGAGTGTCTATATGAGCTCCCCAACCCAAGGTGTATGCATCTGTAGTTAAGGTTATCTGTGGGACTGGTTGTTGGAAGGGTAGGCCCTTGCACAAATTGTCCTTGTTCGCCCACCATAGTAGAGATGAACGTAGCTGGTGGGTTACTTGAATTGGGGAGTGTAGTGGTTGAATGGCTTGGATCCATTGTGATCTCAGTGTCCATTGAGTTACTCTCATGGCAAGTCTTGCCATAGGAGTGACATGAACTGTAGAGGCCATGTGGCCTAGTATGGTTAGAAACTGATGAGCTGTTTGTTCCTTTGAGTGGATTGCGTTTGCCAGTAAGGAAAGTGTTTCTGCTCGATCTTTGGATAGAACGGCCTTTGAGAGTATGGTGTTCAATTCTGCTCCTATGAATTGAAGCAGGTGAGACTGTGTGAGATGGGACTTTTGATAATTGATGAGAAAACCCATGGAGTGAAGTAGAGCAATTGTTCGGTTGAGGGAAGTCAGAGCTTCTTGCTGAGATTGACTTCTGATAAGCCAGTCGTCTAGGTATGGAAAGACATGGACTCTCTTTGTGCAAGTGTGCTGCTATTACTGCCAGACATTTGGCGAATACTCTGGGAGCAGAGGCTAGTCCGAATGGCAGTACCTTGTATTGGTAATGTTGATGACCCACCATGAAGCGAAGGTATCTGCGATGAGGAGGGAATATTGGAATGTGAGCGTAAGCGTCTTGAAGATCCAGAGAACAAAGCCAATCCTCTTTTTGAAGAAGTAGAAGCATGGTGCCTAGAGAAACCATCCTGAACTTTTCTTTTTTCAGAAATTTGTTGAGATTTCTGAGGTCTAAGATGGGACGTAGGCCTCCTGATTTCTTTGGAATGAGGAAATAGAGTAGAATCCTCTGCCCTGCTGAGACCGGGGTACTGGTTGAACGGCCCTGGTTCTCAGAAGGGTGGATAATTCTGTTTGTAATTGAATTAGATGAGAATTCTGTTGTGGGAAGAAACTCTGTGGAGATTCTGGTGGAATTGAGAGGAAATTTAGTTGGTAACCGAGACACTATGGAAAGTACCCATGGGTCTGATGTAATCTTGAGCCAATTTGTATGAAATTGGGATACTCTTCCTCCTACCGGTAGATTCGGTAGAGGGCTGTAGGATTGAATTTGCTCTCTGGTTGAGATCTCAAAACCCCGCCGCTGGACCTGACTGAGGTGGAGGTTGCGTGCGAGTAGCTCTAGTTTGTCTTGCTTGGGAGCGTTGCTGCTGAGGCCTAGTAGATCTACTTCTGGAAGCTTGTGCGTAGTATCTACGAGGCCTGTAGTAGGGACGCCTAGGTTCCCTCCGGGGTAGGCGACGTTGTGGTTGAGCAGAAGTATCTTGAGGCATCTGGGACAGCTGACGTAATGTCTCAGTGTGGTCCTTTAGTTGTTGAACTGCCTCTTGGACTTTGTCCCCAAACAAATTATCTCCCAAACATGGTAGATCTACCAATTTTTCTTGGACCTCAGGCCTGAGATCAGATGCCTTTAGCCATGCATACCTGCGAGCTGTAATTACTGCAGCTGCAGTCCTGGAGGCAGTGTCAAAGTTATCGTAAGCCGCCCTCACTTCATGCTTCCCTGCTTCTAGGCCTTTATTAATTATGGCCTGTACCTGTTCTTGAAGCTGTGCAGGAAAAGAATTTGTAAGTTCTTCCATCTGCTTCCATAAATCTCTCTGATACTGTGTCATGTACAATTGGTATGCAGAGATTCTGGAGTTTAAAATTGCAGCCTGATAGACTTTCCTTCCTAAGGAATCAAGGAAGCGGTGATCCTTGCCAGGTGGAGTTGAGGAATGAGGGCGTGAACGCTTTGATTTTTTTTGGGCAGATTCAGCTACCACTGAGTGGTGTGGTAGTTGTGCCTTTTGAAAACCAGGTGCTGGTTGCACTAGATAGGTGGAATCCACCCATCTGTTTACTGCTGCCACTGTAGATGGATGCTCCCATATCCTATGCTGGAGGTTTAAAAGTACCTCATGAATTGCGATGGCTAAAACTTGCTTGCGGGGATCCACAAACCGCAGAACTTTTAGGGTATGTTGCCTAGTGTCTTGTTCAGCTGTTAACTTAAAAGGAATGGTGTCTGCCATATCCTGAAGAAAATTGGAAAATGATAGGTCTGCTGGGGGGGACTTTTTCCTCGGTTCTGGTGGAGAGGGGTCTGACATGAAGTCCTCAGAAGACGTGTCTGTATCATGGTCATCCCAAGAATCCTCTTCATCATCCCTATAAGGGGATTTTGTGGTGGTTCTTGATTGAAAATGGAGTCCTGATGGGCCTGGTAAAGGGTCATCGATAGGCCGTGAGGTAGGTATTTCATCTGCTGTTTTTCTTGGCAAAGTGTCAATGACATTTTGATAATTTTGGATGAGACGTTGGTAGGAAGCCAGATCTTGTATTTCTGGCTCTTCCCTTGATGTTTGTCTCGATGGAATATCGATAGGCATAGATGCAGATAGTGGGATCCTCGAAGATGGAATCACTGTCGATGGTACTCCGGCCGTCAGCATCGAGGAAGTCGATGGCGGGTGCACATGTATCGATGTCGACTTAGCTGTTGCAGTTGGTGTCGACATCGATGCGTCTCTTGTCGGTGTCATTATTGACACCGGCATCGGTGAGCCCACCGGCATCGGTAGAGTTGCCGGCATCGACGAGCCCGTCGGTACGCACTGCTCCTTGAAAGCCTGTAATACCGCTTGTCTGATAGCTTCACACAATTCCGGCATTACAACTGTCTGTGGTAGAACAGTTGTAAGCGATGGCGGAGGCTGAGGCGTAGGATCCGGTGCAGAGCCCTGCAGAGGATCTGGCATAGAGGACGGAGGATTAGGCCCAGACGCCAATGTTTCCTCCGTATGCGGCCGCTTCGCCATCGATGGTTCCTGGGCCGCGGTTTCGGACGTCGATGACCTTCGATGTCGATGTTTATGCTTGGACTTCTGGGAATCGATGGATTTTGTTGAAGACGCAGACGGTGAGGAACGATCCCCTGACGGTCCCGGACAGGGTTTTTTAAGCAAAAGGCGCTGAGTCGTTCCGGCCGGAGATGATCTCGATGACGTCGAAGCAGACGGTATAAGTTGCAATTGGAACAGATGTTCCATTTTCTCCAGTCGAGTCTTGCGACTTTTCGGCGTCATCTCGGCGCATTGCGGGCAAGAATTTATCTCATGTTTTTCTCAGAGGCATAGCACACATGACGTGCGGATTGGTGATAGACATTTTGTGGCTGCAAATCGGGCATTTTTTAAAACCCGTAGCCATGCTTCCCGTCGACATCAGCCGAAAAGGAATTGGAAATGTGAGAAAATATTTCCACAAAAAAGGAAATTTGAGACAGAGGTACTCACCAGCCGGTGTAAAAAAATGTACCTCGAGAGACTTGCGAGAGAGAATATCAAAATAGTTTGACTTTTCAGTCAGAAATGTGTTGAGAGAAATCTCAACGGCTCCTATCCCGCCATGCCTACAGCAGCGTGGAAAAACGAAGACTGAAGAGAGCCACCTGTGGCAGAGAATATCATAGCATGCTCAGTAGGCACTCCGGGTGCCAGTCATAGCTTTACAGAAACTTTGACAGAAGTTTTCCCGCCTAGGGCTCCATCAATGACGTTACCCATATGTGAGGACTAGCATCCTGCTTGTCCTGGGATAAAATATTTACTATCCTGGCTTATATCTACCAAAATAAACCCAGACATTTATCCCCTGAGAAAGGCATTTTTCCCCACTGATTTTATCCTGTTTTTGTTCATCATAATAAACCCAATTAAACTCTGGAATTTGTTGTCAGAGGATAAGGGAGGAGGAATAGCCTAGTGGTTAGAGCAGTAGACTATGAACCAGGAGACCAGGGTTCAAGTCCTGCTGTCACTCCTTGTGACCTTGGGCAAGTCACTTTACCCTCCATTGCCTCAGGTACACACTTAGATTGTAAGCCCTCTGGGGATAGAAAAATACCTACAGTACCTGAATGTAAATCGGTGTGATATCTCAATTGAGATCGAATGTCGGTATATAAAAATAAATAAATAAATATAAATTGGTGAAGTTAGTATAGCTGTGTTTAAAAAGGGATTGGATAAGTTCTTGGAGGAGAAGTCCATTACCTACTATTAAGTTGACTTAGAAAATAGCCACTGCTATTACTAGCAACAGTAACTTGGAATAGACTTAGTGTTTGGGTACTTGCCAGTTTATGACTTGGATTGGCCACTGTCTGAAACAGGATGCTGGGCTTGATGGACCCTTGGTCTGACCCAGCATGTTCTTATGTTAGGGTAATATCTTTCACCTGTGTAAACTGAGCTTCCTCAGCACAGGAGTTGAATACTTATGCAAGCAGCATTTTTCAGTTTTAATTTTATTTTACCAAAAAATACAGAGAAGCAAATTGTGACTGAAAATTTAATTTAAGTGCATACTGGTTTGCAATGAACATACTTATCTGGAACAATCTGTTTAAGTGTCATTTGTAATCCACACAAATCTGCTGATTTAAGGGGTCAGATACTTTTGTAAGCCACTGTATTTGGCTAGTTGATTACTGAACTTCATGGAAAGTAACAGCTCTGCCAGAACTTAAGGAGAAAAAAAACATTTAACCAGCATACCTAAAAACCAGCATACCTAAAAACTCATGTTTTTACTACTACAGTGGCTCCCATTCTCTGTCCATAACTCACTTAAGCTGTTAAAAAAATAACAGCATTGATGGTAAAATAAACCTAGGGGAACTGCCAGTCTGTGAAGATAGTTTAAATGGACACTGCAGAAGGCAGTGTGTTCAAACAGGGCATCTTTTATTTATTTAGATTTATATTCCGCTTTTTGCACTTTTTTCAGTGCTTCAAAGCAGATTACATTCAGGTACTGGAGGTATTTCCCTATCCCCAGTAAGTTTGTACCTGAGGCAATGGAGGGTAAAGTGACTTGCCCAAGGTCACAAGGAGCATCAGTGGGACTTGAACCCTGGTCTCCTGGTTCATAGCCCACTGCTCTAACCACTGGGCTACTTCAGAATTTAAAAATTCATCCTAAGTAATTGTTTAACCTACTACTTGAAATTGTTTACAACAGTAATGCAATAGGTGGCGATCTAGGTTTCAGATGTCTCAGGTTTCAGAAGCCAGGTTTATTGCATTACCACATTTAAAAACTGCATCTGACCTTACAATGTTCATTTATAGTAGTCACTTCAAATCCAAATTAAATGTGTGGGATTTTCATAGCTTTAATGCTAGAAATTAAAAATCTGAGTTTCGTGATCTTGAACTTCCTGGTTGAATGAGCTTCTTCTCTAAACTATGCAAATTTTCCTAGATTCTCAAAATGAGTATACCGAAGTAAAAGTAAAAGCTAATCATAAATCCTACAAGGTGAATAGGAACCTAAACAGGAATACCTGTTCCAAAAAAAAAAAAAAAAAAACAAAACCAAAAAATCCAAGTCTAATTAACTTTACTTACACAATTCTTAAAGCACTGCTGCCAAACCCATGCACCTCAGTATACAAAATACACTACAATATGCCAATCACTGCAGCATGCCTAAGGTATACATTACCCAAAAGTAATTTCACATATTTCATGGCTGGAAAGGACAAAAAATCCTTTCAACCATGCATTAAACTGATTTCAAGCGTAGCATTTCTTTAAAAAAAAAAAAAAAAAAAGAATGGGAAAAATACCAAGTTTTAAAGAAGGTGCTTTCATCAACAGCAACTGAGAAGCCGTCATCCAGATGTCCCGAACTTCCTATCCGTGAGAGAATTGCATGTTTTGTTCTGCCTGCCTTCAGCCAGCAGAGGGCACTGTTTAGCAACATGCCTGCCTACAGTTCAGCTACAAGCCATAAACAGGTCTAGTGTACACGAGCGATGACTCGGCACAAATTCACAAGGCTAAAAACAGCCTGAACACCCACGCCTGCGCTAAGACATTTGACATAACATGAAACACACCAAAACTAAACAAGCCTCACAGTTCTACACATTTTCAACATTTGAAATGAGAAGAACATGAAGAGAAGTACTGGTTCAACGGAATATTTATTCTGCTGTATAATCTTTAAGAAGAAAGCAGCAGCGTGGAAATCTCAAGCAAGCCTCAAGCCATTTTTCCCAAATACACTTCATTTTTAGTCGCCAGAACAAAGCTGAGTGGAAAAATCATGAGATGCCCTGGATTTGAGAGAGAGTGGTGAAGACCCTAGCTCCAACCCTAACAGTTACAGTTCCCTCAAGTTACAATCTCCAGTTAAAGTTTATATCCTAAGCTTCAGGGGCAAAGCCTACCATTTCTTGCTAGTGAAAGATTTTAGTCTGCTGGATACCGACAGCCTACCATTTCTTGCTAGTGAAAGATTTTAGTCTGCTGGATACCGACAGCCTACCATTTCTTGCTAGTGAAAGATTTTAGTCTGCTGGATACTGACAGATATATCCTGCTCGTCTTACTGACACACTCCTTGTGAACTGAGCTAATCATCTCCCATTGCCTCAGATACCCACTTATGTTAAGATCTTGGGGGCAGGTACTTCTATCTGAATACTCATTACTGCACATGCACAGAAGCACTATAAAAGCAAGTATTGTCCCATCTGTGGAATCCGTTAAAAACAGAAAGATCCATACTCCCCTTAAATGGCTTTTTGCAGGCAAAAACTGTATTTATTAGTTAGTATGGGAACCTGGGGGGGGGGGGAGAGGGGGGATTCTGATCTGATACTTACAAATGGAGAAAGTGTCCCCAAATAACCCTCTTCCTAACTTCTGCTCATCCATTAACTGTTCTCTATGCCCTTCCTCCCCCAAATCTCGTCTCTGCATCTTCTGCGTGGCTGCACCAAATGCTTAGAGCAGCCTTCCTAGAAGCATGCCTCAGGGCCCCGCCCTCCCCCCTTACTTACCACTCGCTGATTGTAAGACTTAAACCTCACTTCTTGCTCATGTAAACAGGTCAATCTGGACTCGAGACTGAGGAGTGCATTTCTTGGTCTTAGACAAAATGGGCTGATATGCCATTTAAGAAAGGCTGATTAACTGATAAACCTGTGTTCTCCTAGAAATATTTCCAGATATTAAACTTCATATTAATACTCAATTAAGTTGCCCTGTCACAATTTAACCTTATCTGTCTTAACACATTGCCTTGTTGCCTTAACTCTAGTCTTTTTTTTTTTAATTTTGCATCCTGTTTTACCTAGATTGTAGACTCCAAGGAGGAAGGACTTTGTGACTCTGTAGTGCTGCCTAAATCTGTTACAATACAAATGATAATGCCCAGATGGGTGGTCATCTGAGCTCTAGTGATCAGAGCCAAGGCAGGGAGAGATCATACAAAAGGTCAAGGTCCTGGATTTCCAGACTACCGACTTGGGAAAAATGGGGAAAGATCATGAAGATGCAATATCAGGGTGGGAAGATTTTTGGGAATTACAGTGGACTAAATTAAAAGAACCAAAACACACACACACACAGGCTCTCAGAAGCAGGACCACCCCTTAAACCTGGGAGTATTCTACACAACTGGGCAAGATAGATTCCCTTCCCATGCAAAATTCTGTGGATTATTACACTGCAAGCAAGCACATGGCCAATAGTCTGCAAGAGCCTTCTGCATATTCAGCTCTATTGTTCAAATTCTCTTAACTAAGAGGCTAAGAAAGATCATCTCTAACTTATGGCTCAGATCCTCTAAGCTACAACAGCAAGAGGAAATGTGGAAAAAAGGATTCGCACTCACAAAGCGGGGAGTAGCTGGCTTGTTACGGCGGTTACTACCCGAAACCAAATAAGCCTGATACTTCACGTTCAACCCATATCCAGCATAGCTCTCTGCTTCAACGGCAGGGGAGAAGAAAAACTGATACTTCACGCATATCCAGCATAGCTCACTGCTTCAACGGCAGGGGAGAAGAAAAAAGGATTCGCACTCACAAAGCAGGGAGTAGCTAGCTTGTTACGGCGGTTACTACCCCAAACCAAATAAGCCTGATACTTCACTTTCAATGCATTTCCAGCATAGCTCTCTGCTTCAACGGCAGGGGAGAAGAAAAACTGATACTTCACGCATATCCAGCATAGCTCTCTGCTTCAACGGCAGGGGAGAAGAAAAACTGATACTTCACGCATATCCAGCATAGCTCTCTGCTTCAACGGCAGGGGAGAAGAAAAACAACCAATAAGGGCTGAATAACATAGTCTGGGTAAAACAAATAAGCATGGGTGTAGCTTGCTTATTGCAGCGGTTACTTCCCCTTCTACCCCTAACTAATTGAGCTTGATATTTCACTTGGATGCACCTCCATCACTGCTCTCTACATTAATGGTGGGGGTGGAAGGGAAATAGAACCAAAGAGCTAAGAGAAACAGATAAGTATGAGAAAAAATGTGTGAAGCTCGTTGGGCAGACTGAATGGGCCGTTTGGTCTTCTTCTACCGTCATTTCTATGTTTCTAGATGGAAGAGTGCTTTCAGGTGGTTTTCTATGAAGCTAGACTAGTTTGGTTGTGGCGAAGAAAGAATTTCCCACAAATTGAGACGTCAGGATGAAAGAAAAGAAATAGATGCCTGTAGTCTTAAAACAATCCTTTATTGCAGTGGAGACACAAGGGTAGCCCGACTCTGGCCGAGTTTCGCCGTTTCAAAACGGCTGCCTCAGGGGCTTACAATAATCTTCTTGAATTCATTAGTTATATATCGACTAAGAATATAGTGTGATCATATAAAGAGCTGTATGATCTCTTATGTTGCGTCTTGAAGCATTCGCGATAGCAGAACTCCACTAGCAGAGTCGGGCTACCCTTGTGTCTCCACTGCAATAAAGGATTGTTTTAAGACTACAGGCATCTATTTCTTTTCTTTCATCCTGACGGCTATTATAGATCGCCTTCCTTCGTGCTTTTTGGGTCCACAAATTGAGACTTCATTGATAAGACTTGTAAAAATAGTCAAGGAAAACAGCCAAGGCTTTGAAATGCTAAAATGTATGCTAAATGTTTAAGAGTATGTTAAAGGCCATCATTAAGTTTCAATTCTCCATCTGGGCTCAATTTACAAGAATTCAGTTTTATTAGCGAATATTAGATAAAACAACAACCAATTAGGAAAATGTTATGCAAACTAACTCATTGGTGTGTAAGTTAGAAGCAGCAACATATTTAACAGAGTGCTAACAACTCAGAAGAGCAGAGTTAAAGGTTTCCTCTGCATTTGATAGGAGCAGTGCTATTATATCATAATAAAATACTAAAGATTTTCTCTTACTAGCTGATGGTATTCAGAGTTTTTACTATCACCCACAACACAAAGGCTGAAAATGTGACCAAAAATCACTGTTTAAATGCTGAAACTCCTTTCTTACAGGCATTAGTACTTACATATTTGTCACTCATCAGCAACCTTAGGGTGAGCAAAAGCTAAATGTTCCCAGACATGGGCGCTACTGTCCAAGTAAGAGCCAGTTCTGATTATGTAGGAAGCACAAAGAACAAGAAAACAACCAGGCTAAAGAAAAAAATATTTTGCAACATCTTGTAGAAACCATATCATTGTCCAGAGTCAAAGAGCTCTGTTTGCTGAAGTCACACCTCATGCTTTGGTGGAGAACAAGGGTCCAAAAGTGAAAGAGTCCAAGACAGAATTTGTTCTCGGCACAAAGTTGGTATCACAACTAGTTTGAGACTTAAAATTTGACATCAGGAATTAAATATGCTTTTTTGCGACAGTTTGATGTAGATATTTATTTGGTTCCCCAATGCACTTGTTTGCTTTAGAGTAAACAGCATTTCTTGAAACTGCAGAATCAAGTTGGTGTACAGAGCAAGGTGTCAAGATGTTAGTAAATTAACTTTTAATTGAAAACACTGTTCAAACTTTTCAACTGATTTTCCTCCCACCCCCAAATGTAAGCATATCATTATGAGCATTTTGTAACAAACATGCAATGGCAATAGGTTAGGCAGTCAAAACAACCAAAGCTACATACCATTAATATAACTGCATGGGCCACTCATGTCCATGCTGTATTAAGACTAGCTGTTCAAATGTTGCTTCCCTGTGTGACGAAGGAGAGCAGTAGGCAGAATACAGCAAAAAAGTCAGTAATGACAGAAAAACTGAAGTGTCTCATGAGTTGTATTAAAAGCTCCAGCAACAACTAGTTCTACACTTTTTTTTTGTTTTTAATAAGCAATTCAGGATCTACATGGAGACAAGCTAGAGTACTTTCCTTAGTTCTCTTCTCCTACTCCCCAAGAGACCACTAGTCAAATGATCAGCTAAAAACAAAAAGATTTCCATGCAGTCTCCTCTTTCATAGGAGCCTCCCTTTTCCCTAAGCAACATAGGTAGATTTATTTATAGAGCTACACATAAGCCAAACTACTACCACAGCTGCCAGAGTTTCTGCTGCAGTATTCCTCAGCTCAGTTCCCACAATCTGCATGCAGATGTTTACTTCTACATCTGTGCCACAGAATATTCTTACAAATAGCAAACTATTTCAGAACTCAGAAGATAGGAAACTTAATTGCTATAATTAAATTTAGCAAAATAAAAACTCAAGAAACATTCATTTGCTAATTAAGCTGGTAAAGCCACAGCTAATTTCTGAAATGGCAGAAAATATTTCAATTGTTAGGATTTCAAACAAAAACAGCTCACTGATTTTAAGCAGCAATGTTTTCTTCGATTTTTAGAGCTAGTCTCAGCCATATCCTAGAGTATACACATTCTGCTAAAAAGGACAGTGGATTAAGGCAAGTACGGGGAACCTGTACTCATGTCAAAGACATGACAGTGTGCCCACCCAACTAATTCATTTTTACAATTCCCACCACTTCCTCAGAGATCCCCTGTCTCATGTTTTCTTGAATTCAGATACTGCTTTTGTCTCTTATCACCTCCACTAGGAAGCTATTCAATACATCCACTATTCTCTCAGGAAATAGTTTCCTAACTACTCTGGAGTCTTCTGACCCCCTTTCACCATCTCATTTATTTAGATTTCATGACCCTTCAAATAAAAAAAAAAAAGAAGATTTGAAGAGGCCAGACTCCTGTACATGGAAACTTGAAGGTATTAAGTCACATCTCCCCTAACATGCCTTTCTTCTATGATACACATATTTAGATCTTTAAGTCCATCCTCATATGCTTTATAACTAAGACAACTGATTATTTAGTAGCCACCCTCTGGACCAACTAACTGATTTATATTCTTTTGAAAGTACACTCTGCAAAATCACACTCAATATTCCAAGTGTCTCACCAGGGTCCAATCATCACTTTCTGCTGACCATTCCTCTCCCTATGCAGCCAAGCATATTTCTGGCTTTTGCTGTTGCATTATCCACCAATTTGGCCACTTAAGATCAAATATGATCACCTCCAAATTCTAGTCTTATGTACTTAGAATTCCACCCTCTATACTGTGCCTCTTGGGTTTTGCAGCCTAAATGCAACACACTGCAATCTGTAGCATTAAATCTTAGCTTTCAGTCTCTAGATGGATTTCTTGAGCTTTACTAGATCCCTCATTTCTACACCTTCCTGGCTGTCTATCTTGTTGCAGATTTTGGTATCAGCAAAAAAGACATCTTTGACAATCCTTCTGCAGTTTTATTGATAAAAATACTGAAAAGGAACTATTTACTACCACTACCTTACATCACCTCCCACTCAAATCAGCTTCTAACACAGATACTCTAGGGTCTGTATTAAGAGCACTCAATTTATAAGCCGCTTCTTTGGAACCGTGTCAAAAGGCCTTACTAAAATCAAAGTACACTATATCTAGCTCTCTCCCTTGATCCAACTCTCTGGTCACCCAATCAAAAAATTCAGATTACTCTGACAAGGACTTACCTCTTGTAAAACAATGCTGCCTCAGATCTTGCAATCCATTGAATTCCAGAAACTGTACTACCCTCTGTTTCCACTGCAATTCTATTAATTTGCTCATCCCATAGGTCAGACTAACTGGCCTGTAGTTCCCAGCCTCCTCTTCACTTCCACTTTTATGAATAGAAACCACATCCGCCTGTCTCCAGTTCTCTGGAACTACTCCAGACTCTAAAGAAGCAACGGAAAAGGTCAGCCAGCATGGCGGCCAGAACGTCTCTAAGTTCCCTTAGTACCCTCTAATATATCCCATCTGGACCCATTGCCTTATCTACTTTAAGTTTTGTTAGCTCTTCACAAACAGCTTTCTGAAAATCAACTGAACTTTACTTCACTTCCAATCTTATTTGTGCTGGTTTTGTGTGATCCTGGTCCTTACACAAGAACACCGAACAAATATTTGTTAAGCTATTTTGCTTTTTCCTCATCAGCTTCTACATATTCCTCCCCATCACCTTAGTCTCACAATATCGTTTTTGTATTTCCTTCTATCTCTAACCTATCTAAAACAGTCTTGTTCCCCCATTTTACCATATTTCTTCCATTTACATTCTTGCATTCTATTTCAATGTTTGTTTTGAAGTTGTCTAAAATAGTCCTTCCGTATTTGTGCAGAACAAAAATTTAAAAAAAAGTTTAAATATGTGCTGTTTAATGCCTGAATGGCAGAGAATTATCATGCACTTTATTCTCTACAACACTTTCTATGTACCACACCCGCAGTGTCATAAAAATTACATTTTGAAATTTTAATTGCAATCCTGTTCTCCCAACAAGGATCTAATTGTGGCAAAGCAGGCAACATTTCTGTATATATAAAAAGCAATGCAGAAAAGGAAAACATGGTATAACCAGCTACACAACAGTTTATACTCTGCTTTGCTAAATTCATATTTTCTCATTTGAAAATTCTCTCCCCTCCCCTGAAATCTGTTTCATTAAGAGTGAAAAACAAGGAGTATATTATCTACCAAAAGGAACCATGAAGAAATGTATTCAGATCCCTTAAAGTTGTAGGAGAGAGAACAATTCACACCACTGTTTCTATATGGTACAAGCTGCTCAGTTGACAAAGAGAAACTCATCGTTTTTAGGTTATCTGATAATTCTTTAGTTTCTTGCCGATCTGACTATGGTTGAAACTTGACTTCACAACATAAGAAATTGGCTAATCCTGTCCTGGTTTTTACTTTACTGCAGCAGGGATTGTAGTTCTGATTTTCTTAGGTAAAATCAATGGGAAAATCAGAACTACACATCCCTGCATGTAATAGGGTAAAACCAGGACTGGATTAGCCTGTTTCTTATGACATGGAGGCATGCACTAACTCTAGTCTGGACAAAGTAAGGTATGGTACCATTTGCTGGCTTGGAAAACCAATGTAAGTTCTTTTAGAGTTCCCATGGCTCCTCCCTCCCAGGATCCCTTCTGTGCCTCCTCCCTTAGTTAGGGTACTGCCCCCAGCAATAATGTAGGCTTAAAAATATGAAGGGGGGAAAAAAAGAAGAAAGCTGGTGTTAAGAGTTTATGCTCCTATTACATTATGAACATCCCAAGTACATAGCTATTCATACAATTTGCCTTTACCAGGGAGGATATGTCCATACTGGCAAGAAACAAAGAATCAACAGGTAAGAAGTTCCTCTATCGCATCTCTGCTAATCTGCACCACATAGGGATGCACCTCAGCAGTGCTCTACTTAGGTGGGTTATACACAGCTCCCAGAATTACTCTGAACTCTAATACCTACATGTAAAGACAAGAAAGTTTTAGTAAAAAAGTTACAGCCTACCAAATGGCCTCACAAATATCTACATAAGATATATCCACTCTGCCTGAAGTTGGTACAGCTTGTCAAGTAAGCTCAAAAAGTTGATGCCAAAAATCACCCCAACTTGTAAGCCTCAAACAGACAATACTTTTATTCATCTGGAAATGCTTTAGAAAGTAGTTTACCTTTGCATTCCCTGAACAAAACCTCTCCAAATTATAATTCTAGACACCTAATATCCAGATAAACAAAAAAAAATTCTAACAGATTTAGGCTCCAGGAATTAAGAAGCCAATACTACCACACAAAAAAAAAGGCAAGTTTGCTTACTGTAAATGGCGATTTCCATAGATAGCAGGATGAATTAGCCTTGCTATTTGGGTGACGTCACCGACAACACACTCTAGTGGACACCTTCTCCACAACTGAAAAGTTTTGTTGTGCTACACAAAACTTCCCTCGCATAGCACGTCACTCTTCAGTTAGTAAAAAAGCTAGAAGGAAGCAGCCTTATTATATAGAAGCAGGAAACATGTCCAAAGAGGGATGCATGGCTAATTCATCCTGCTATCTACAGAAAACACTGTTTATGGTAAGCAAACTTGCCTTTTTCCAATTGATAACCAGGCTGAATTAGCCCTCCTAGTTGGAGTCCCAAGCATATAAAGAAAAAAAAAAAAAAAACAAAGGCATGGAATATAGGTGATGGTTTATTCTCACCTGTTATAACATACCTTACATTTCACTCCCCCCCCCCCCCCCTTTTTTTTTTTTAACTCCACAGTGGACATTATTTTCTGATCTAGCATACTGGATAATACTGCCTGTTCCAGTGCACTATCCACAGCTGCTAAATGGTCCAGGCAGTGGTGTGCAATAAACATATGGACTGAGGACCAACTGGCAGCTCTAGATATGTCCTCTATGGGAACATTTCCAGATGCGCTACAGAAGCAGCCTTAGCTTGCAGCTGATATGCTGAAACTGAACCTGATAAGGGACTCTGTGTTGAAGTATGACAGAATTGAATACAGTTTGTGATCCAGTTTGATATGGTTCTTTGGGAAACTGCCACCCCTAGTGAGAGTTTGAGTTAAATGATACAAACAATTGAGAAGACTTGCAGTGAGGCTGAGTCCTTTGCTTATAGTAGGCCAATGCTCTTTTGCAGTCTAACGTATGGAGCACAGATGCTCTGTTGGCATGAGGCCTGGGAAAGAATATCAGAAGTGTACTGTCCTGATTAATATGAAAAGCTGACACTGCCTTGGAAGGAACTTAGGATGAGCTGGAACACTACCTTGTAATGGCAAAATAGTAAGGTGAGAAATGAACTAAGGCCTGTAGTTTACGTACTCTTCGGGCTGACGTTACTACTAGGAATACTACTTTTCAAACGAGCAGACTGCAGTGGTTCAAAAGGAGCTTTCATTAAGGTTGATAAGAATACGTTCAGATCCCAGGGAACTGGGTGTTTCCGGACTGGAGGATGAAGATTAAAAAAAAAAAAAAGGGAGTCCTTTTATGAAACAAGATAGCCTCACACTATCAAGAAGTCATGATATGCCGTTATAGCGCTGAGGTGTGCTCTTACCGATGAAGTAGCTAAGCCTGATTTGGAGAGTTGAAGCAAGTGAGTGAGGATTTCTGTAGGTATCAAGGAAAATGGAGAAACTGAGTTTTAACTCCTTTTGGCATCTCTCTTCCATTTGAAGGAGTACTTTCTTCTTGTTGATGGCTCTCACTGCTATTATAATCTGTTGTATATCAGCTGTAAGAGTTAAGCCTTGTAAGATTTCACATTCAACATCCAGGTCATCAGGTGGAGGGAAGATGGAAGAGGGTGAAGAAGAGGAGTGCCCCCCCTCCTGAGTTAATAGGTTTGGGTCTTGACAGAGGTCCAAGGGTTTGTTTTTGGAGTACTGTACTAGATAAGCGAACCACGGTTGTTTTGGCCATGGAGGTGCTATGAGTATCGTGCGAGACCGGTCTTAAATCAATTAAACTGTCCTTGAGATTAGAGGAATTGGAGGAAAGGCAAGAAGGAAACCTCGAGACCGTGACATCTGGAAGGCATCCTGCTTGTTCCTGAGAAGGCTTGGGTGTACTGAGCAAAAAATTGTCAAACCTTTCGATTCTGTTCTGTTGCAAAAAAGGTTTATCCAGGTCGACCCATCACAGGAAAATCTGGTTTGCTACTGAGTGGTTGAGCAACCATTTGTGGGGATGAAACAATATCTCAGCAGAATCTGTTTGCTATCCCTGGCAAATAAGTTTCCCTCAACAGTACTGAGTTGCTGAGAGCCCACTCCCAGATCCAAACTGCTTCCCTGCAAAGAATTCAGGAACCTGACCCACCTTGCTTGTTTAAATAAAACATGACAACTTGATTGTCTGTGTGAATCATGAGGGCATGACCATGTAATAGATAAAGGCTTTTAGAGCATGCCTCATGGATCTGAGTTCCAAGAGATTTATTGGATATGCCCTCTTGACTTGTGACCATTGACCCTGTGTCTTGTAATGAGGGAAATGAACCCCCACCCCCCCCCCCCCCAACCCTGGATGGAGGCCATCTGTGGTGAGGACTAGGTTGTGGCCTGATCCCGAAAAGGAGCTCCCACTGTTAGAACTTCTGGATTCAATCACCAGCAAATGTCTTGCCATGGATTCCGACAGTCACTAGGATGTGTCAAGCATTCCCTTAACTTAGTCTTCCACAGCTCCCATAGACTGTTTTCATACTGTTGACGTCCAGAACCTATGCTCATGTTTTTACTCATCAATAAGAAATTTCCCCCTCCTCCCCCCCTCCACGAACAATCTTCCTTCCCCCTCCCCCCCCCCATTAACAAACCTCCCTCCCCATGCGCTAGTCTCACTCTAATAGTGCATACTGCTACTGTTCCTAGTTATGTTATATTATCCAGGTTGTTCACTCCCTTGTTCATTGTAAGACATATGTTGTCATTGTTTTCTACTTGTTATAATGTAAACCGGAGTGATAAGTAATTCTGTTACCTGAACTTTGGTATAAAAAAAGTTATAAATAAATAAATAAATAAATAAAATGTGTCCGCCACTGACAATACTTAAAGCCCGGTTTTTATGAAGACACGTTAGCACTGAAAAGTGCTGTTTGGGAATCGCTAGCATGAAGAAAAATTCCTGAAGAGAGAAATGGAGAAAAAATGTCTGTGCTTGAGTGTGGAAAAACAAACAAACTGAAGAGAGTGATGATGCGCTGTGCAGGGGAGGTGCCATGCAGGCACAGCACAACAAACATTTTCAATCTTGGAGAAGATGTCTGCTAAAGTGCGCTGGTGACGTCACCCAAATAGCAGGGCTAATTCAGCCTGCTTATCGATGGAAACATTTAATTCATTTTATGACACTAGGAATGGTTCTTTAAACTAGAAAAAAGTAATGAGCAGCCAATATAAAGAAAAAGTTTGCTGCTTTCTCATGCTTCATGCTGAACATACTGCCACCAGGAAAAAACACTTGTCATGAAATAAGGTAAGAAAATCCAACAGCTCAAAAAGATGGCTTTGTTAATGTCTTCAAAATAAGATGTAAATTGTAAAGCTGGAGTTTTTAAATCTAAACTGAAAATTAGTCCAAACCATGACAAATTTTCTGGATCTAGGAGCCAGCATGTGTTTAAGTGTATGAGAGAATGTGTGTGTAAGTAAGAGAGAACACATGAGAGCAAGAGACTGCTCAGGAAAGTCACTGGTATGTGTGAGAGAAAGATTGGTCAGGGACATGACTGGTGTGAGATTGTTCAGGGAGGTGACTTGTTATGTGTGGGAAAAATTGGTCAAGGAGGTGACGTGTTTGAGAAACATTGGTCAGGGAGATGACTGGCGTGTGAGAAAGAGAAAGTGTGTGTGTATGAGATAGACTAGTCATGGGCCCTTAGGAAAAAGAGCGTGAGGACAGAGCTTCAGCAGCCCTTGCTGCTTCTGGTATGTGCTATTGGTCTACAAGGGAAAGGAGTAGGAGAGAGTTACTGAACAGGGTAAGTAAAGGTGGCTTTTTAAGTTTCTTTGATTAACTGCCATTTTAATTATTGGTTATGTGATGTGTCTGCTGTTAGAAATATTTTATTGGTGTTTGGAGAATTTTTAATAATTTTGAATGATTGGATGTTATTCCATTTATCAGTTTTGAAACATTCTAGTTTTAGAATTTTATATTTCGAGGAATGTATAAATAGAAACGTGGAGATAAAAACCGAACTGAAAACAGCAAGAAGCCAAACTGTGTGCAGTGCAACAATGCAAAAACAAAAACATTAAATTTATGTTCATTTTATTCTGTATTTAGTGAGGGTCTGTGTTCTGCATGTGTGACCCAGCTAAAGGTGTTCTGCGAGCTTGTAGTTTCTTGGTAGGGATCGATAGCAGCTTGGCTTGTTCTGTTTTCTTAATAGGAGGTGTATCTGTGTTTAGGGCCTGGTATAATTTTTGCAGTGCTGCCTTTTCATAAGTAGGGTTGTTACTTGAGTTCCATAATGCAGGTATAACTTTGTGCGTATTAATTTGCGTACATTATTGCAGATTTTGGAAGTCTGTTAAGTGCTATATTTCTGTTTTGCACAGAATGCAGTGGCTTTTTTGGGTTTCCATATTTGTAATTTGTGGTCTTTCTGTACTTGGTGAATGTCGATTCTGTGTGTGTGACCGAGGTGAAGTATTTTACTAGCATGTAGGCATTTGTATCAATTTTATTTGTTGTGTTTTCTCAATAGAACATGCATTGGTGGTAAATTACTGTTTTTTTCATAAGGAGGGCTATTGCACCTGGTAGGAGAGAGTGTTTATGTTGCTGTTACTGAGATGACACCAGAAATATCTTTTTTGTAAGGTAAATTGAATGGGGAATGTCCTAGTTCTGTTCTGTAGCCATTGTTGGGAGGTCAGACTGGATCCTGTAGATAGAGAATATTTCTACATTTAGCCCTGTGACCATCATGTGTTGTGTGTCACGCATGTAAGAACCATTGGTCAGGTGTGTCCTGACAGAAAAAAAGGTTGAAAACCACTGGTCTATGGTACCTGCAGACTAGATTGGAGGGTTGCCAATGTAATGCCAATTTTTTTTATTTTTTTTTTAAGAAATCTAGGGATGATCCAGGAAACTACAGACCAGTGAATCTGATGTCCATGCCAGGCAAATTGGTAGAAACTATCAAAAAGAACAAATTTAATTCAGATAGGCACAGTTTAATGGGACAAAGCCAACATTGATTTAGTCAAAGCAAGCCTTGCTATGCCAACTGGCTATAATTTGAGGGTGTAAATAAATGTGGATAAAGGTGAACCAGTTGATACATATCTGGATTTTCAGAAAGCAGTTGACAAATCAAATTCCTTCAAAAACGTTTATGATAGTGGTGTGAAATTCCAAATTTTAGTTTCAAACACGGGAATCTAACATAGTAATGATAGCAGAAGACCACATGTTCCATCCAGTCTGCCCAACAAAATTCTTATGGTAGTAACTGCTGCTGGGTAAGCCTTACGCTAAAGGTAGCATTTACAATCAAACCCTTTTATACCTTAGACTTCACCTAGCAGTGGGACAGTTCTTACAGATAAAACTGATTTGCTCCCAAAAAAGATTTCATTAAACAGACAGGAGATCTAAATGCCTGTCTCTCAGTGAGAGGCTACCCTTTTTCAATCAAGAAAGTATACACAAAAGCAAACAAAGCTGATGAGCAAAGGCTGCTTTGCGATCAAACAAAAAACAGAGTGGATCATATGTATGCTGAGATACTCCCATAACACTTTAAAAATTAGAACTATCATATTTAAACATTGGAAACTTCAAACATTTATTTTTATTTAGATTTAAATTCCACTTTTTGCACTTTCAGCACTTCAAAGTGGATTTCATTCAGGTACGGTAGGTATTTACACCCAGTGTTCTCACCACCACCACCTATGATCACACATGTGAGGCAAAAACTTCAGAGATTACCTTGTGCACACATCTCCCCCACAACGGAAGAATCGCAAAAGGAGTCAATTAGAGGTCATCAGCCCAATGGCAACTATTTTGTTCAACATATCACAGGAACTAGTTGGAGTGACCCACAATCTGGTCGAATTTTCACACTAACTGCATCCACAGACTGTAAATCTTTTATGGTTTATTTTCTTGTAAGTCCTTGTTCGAAGGTCTACATAGGTAGGACTAAGGATGATCTGTACTCGACTTACCGCACATTGCAGCTGTGTGGCAACCAAAAAAGAACAAGCTCCCCTGGTTATGCACTGTTTGGATAATAATCATTCATTTGCAGACTTGCCCTGGGGTATTATAGAACAAATTAGAGCATCCTCAAGAGGAGGTTAAACTTACAAGAACAGTTTTATATTTCTTAACATGGTAGTTTTTTGGGGATTAAACTTAGAGATTGAATGGTATACTGTGATTTGAATATATGACTTCCTAAAGTTATTTGACAAATAAGCCTGACAATCTTGAATTGATATAGTTAGTGATTTCCTGGATGATATAAGCTACCGGTTGGTTGACACTTCATTTAAATTTCGAACCAAAACTGTCAAAGGATGCTTCTGTGTGTGTTATATGGATAAGAGTGTGTGAGAAAAGACTAATAATACTGATCCATCCTTCAGCAAATTAACTTTCAAGTTTTAATTTTCATAGAAGTGTGGCATATTACCAACATGACCAGATTGAAGACCCCCCCCTGATGCAGAAACAGTTTCAAAACGTGGATCGTGTCAGGGAATGGGACTTCGCTAGAACATCGAGATGTGTTTTATGCATTAAAAACTTATTTGCACAAATATGCATATCAAATGATTGATAAGGCAATGAAGGTCTATGACCAGGAGTGCCTATTATAATGGCAATTATCTTTACTTGTATAAGGGAAAGTAATCCACACAAAACTGCTGACTTTTTAGGGGTTGAAAACTTTTGCAAGTCACCATTTATACCAACATAAATCAATTTAAATACCATATTAAACTATTCCAAAATGTTGTCGTTTTTAGATCCTCCATTAAAAAAAAGTGAAAAATGTTCAGACAGCCAAACATTAAACAGATAAATTTGGAAAATGGGCTGCTTAGGTCTAATAGATACACACACACATACTTGCTCCACATAGCCTTCTAGGCAAAAAAAAAAAGTGTTTTACAACATGAAATACCAACACTTTTTAAAAAAAATTAAATTCCTTCCAATACACATTTATCATAGTGGTATGAAATTCCAAAATTTCTTAGTTTCAAATTTATTTAACATTTATTTATTTAACATTTTTTATATACCGAAATTCTAGCAACAATGTTGCTAATCATTTCGGTTTACATATAACATTGGATATGTTATATAATATTGGATATGGGAACCTAACAGTAAAGATGGCAGAAAAAGACCAAATTATCCATCCAGTTTGCCCAGCAAGTTTCTTTTGGTAGTAACTACTACTCCTTGCTGGTAAGTTATGTTAGACATTTTTTTTTATAAATCAAAACCAAGCAATTATCAAACCCATAACAAAATTACTGCTAGCAACATGTTTATGGGGTTAGCACCCTTCTTGATAATTCAGACAATACTGCTTGAACGTGCTTTGCTTTTGGATTTGATCATAGAAGCAGTCCTGTGTTTTTACCGTAATGTCTGCACATCAGCACCCCGGAATGTAAAAGATGGGGCAGTGTTGGATGTCTGAATCCAATTCCCCTCCCCTCAATCAAAGCTGAGCGCAATGTCGCAGTTGTATCAAAAATATCAAGGCTAATTGGTTAAGGGTAATCTCTATGCCTCCTGTAAAGGGTAATATCTACCGCTCTATGCAGGTTACCCCCATGCACTCTATTTTATTGCCAACTTCTAGCCTTTAGGGATCTGCAGTGTTTATCCCATGTCCTTCTGACCTAAATATTGTCATGTTATGTTAACATTCAGTAGTCAGTTTATTGCAAGGCATTTTTTGTGCTCCAAATGGATGTTAAATCTCTTGCGAATGATCCCTCTGGGTTTACAGCTCTCCTCAGTTTATTAAGGAGGCTTGGTATAACTGCATTTCTCAAGTCAGGCATTTCTTCAAGGATGTGACTGAAGCAATCCTCCAATAGAACATTCTTCAAAATATAAACCGTGGCTTTAACAAATACATGGCTTCTATCAGACTGTATAAGTTCTATTTTTGCATTTATTGAATGTTTTTGCTCAGAAGGCTATTTGGAACAAGGGTTGTTTTTGTAATTAGACCCTTGCAGCCCACATTCCAAATTCATCAGTTTGATGCTGGGCCATTTACTAACACTTTCGCTTTTTTATTTTTTTTAATGAAGGTATATAAGTGCAACATTTCTGGAGTTTTACAGCTTATATGCAATTTAGACTGATTTATACTATATATCTGATACTATATGCCATCAGCAAAGGAAAACAGCCAAAACTAGGTTCCTTCACATACCATTTGCACATAAAATTATGCCTTTCATCTAGTACAGCATGCTGGAAAAAAAGATTTTACCTGTGGATGCAGATTGCTGAGAGAAGATCAACTTAGTTCTTACAAAAAGTAGAGTACTCCATCCCCAATGGCTGCTAACACAAACAATGAATGCTGCCAGACCAGTAGGGTTGCTATTAACTCAGACAACATTCACAAATTAAACAATGGACAATGCTTTTCCCTTCTCAATCAAATTAGAGATTTACCCTGACAACTGTTCTGCTGCATCCAGAATGGAAAAGTCTTAAAACATGAGAATATCCCTAGCAAAAGCATTCAGGAGTCTGCCTCCATCCAAGTTGAAAAACATGAGGAATGCAGTACAATTAAAATAATATATATATATATCCGGGACCAGAGTTACTAGAACTTTGAACTGTATGACGACAGGGTTCAGCATTAAGTTCCTTTAGGGACTTCTGGTTCCTTAGGGTGCATCCTCTATCACACAAAGCACATAAAAATGAAGCCTAACACTTTTGAAGGGGGTCCTACAAATACAAAAAAAAAGGACAGTGCATTATATGGACACTTGCATGGTTTTCTCCAAGGCTTTTCTACAACTTAGGTCATATCTGCTTGATTTGCTAGTTAAAAATAGTTTTACCATGACCCATTATCCTATAGTAAAAAGACATTCTAATTTAGAAGCAAACATGATAGTTAACAGATCAAGAAAGAAATCACTCTAAATTGGTACATTACTGCAAGTAACTTCATACACTTAATGACAGTCTACCACCACCATAAAATAAAAACTTCTAGTCAAGTCTAAACATTTCTTAGCAAAATGAAGCAAAGAGTTAAAAAGATCCATAGAAGTTTTTAATATAGCTTTTAATCTAGAACCTGTTTAAACAAGAAAAACTCACTACATTGTCAGCACATGCCACCTCCCTATTAATATAGATTTATATCAGATAAAACATTTTATTTAAGTATCCTCAATACCAAACCTACATTAACTGCCAAAAGTATTCAGATTCCTAATGTTACACTAATCACATTCAAATCCTAAACAGTGAATTACCGTAGGTACTGTGCACTGCCATGCAGAGACCTGGGTTTGATTTTTTTTTTTTTCATCTTTTTTCAAATTTATCAGTTGCCTAAGTGGGATGTACAAAGTAAACACATACATAAAATGTCAAGCATACATAATTTCCACGAAAAGCAAGGACATACAGGGGCCGAGCAACAAAAGCATATAAAAATACCAAAGCCTATTAGAAGGCCTGCTTGCATGTTTTTAATAGTGTTTTGAAAGTTTTTGAATTGTCTGCTAGGCACAACTCCTCTGGGAAAGAGTTCCATATATCAGAAGCAGAGTTCACAGACTTAGGTGACATGCAATGGCTGGATTTAGGATACATGATTGCAGGATCCTTGGCCTAGGACTCTTGCAGCAAGAACTATGCTTGGTGACTACTTAAAAAGGAAAAAAAGAATATCCCTGGGTAATTACAAAAGAAAGCTCAGGGGACAAGATCCCAGCCTGGTTCTGATTAGGTTCCAGCACAAAGCAGGAGGAAAAGTAGAGTTACTTACATGTAACAGGGGTTCTCCCAGGACAGCAGAATGTTAGTCCTCACATATGGGTGACATCACCAGGATGGAGCCTTATCACAGAACACTTGTCAAAGTTTCTAGAACTTTGACTGGTACACTGAGCATGCCCAGCATGCCACCAGGGGTCCCCCTTCAGTCTCGTTTGTAGCAAAAAAAAGTACAAGCGAAAAAATAAAATAAAATGTAAGCTAAGCCAACTCCGCAGGGTGGTGAGTGGGTTTCGTGAGGACTAACATCCTGCTGTCCTGGGAGAATACTTGTTACAGGTAAGCAACTCAGTTTTCTCCCAGGACAAACAGGATGGTAGTCCTCACATATGGGTGAATAGTGAGCTACAGGATGCACAAATAGAGTCAACCAAGCAACACCCAACAATGTGCAAAAGGCACAACAGGGGTGCTGTTTATGGAGGGCAGCCTGAATTTCACAGTGGGCTGTAGGCAGGAAGAGTTGGATTATGAAACTGGAAACAAATTACACAGTTCAGACTGGCCAAAGATACAGTCTTGCCTGCCAGCCTTGTTGAGACATTAATGAGCTGCGAAGGTATGGAGAGAGTTCCAAGACGCAGATCTATAGGTATCAGCAATAGGTACAGAGCAAAGGTGCGCTACTGACGTTGCCATGGCTCTGACAATGCGCTTTCACGCGTCCCTCTAGCAGAAGGCCTACTTGTTGGAAACAGGAGGAAATGCAGTCCGCCAGCCAGGTGGACAGGGTCTGCTTGCCCACCGCAACTCCCAATTTGGACTCATCGAAAGAGAAAGTTGGGTGGACTTCCTATGGGCTGTAGTGCGGTCTATATAAAAGGCGAGCGCATGCTTACAGTCCAAGGAATGCAGGGCCCGCTCACCTGGGAGTGAGTGAGGTTTTGAAAAAAGGTGGGTAGTATTATGGATAGATTAAGTGGAAATCAGATACTACCTTTGGCAAGAATTTAGGGCGAGTGCAGAGCACCACACGGTCATGGAGAAATCTCGTTTAAGATGGGTATGTTTCCAGTGCCTGTAGCTCACTGACTCTGCAAGCTGATGTTACAGCGACTAGAAAGATCACTTTCCAAGTGAGATGTCTGAGCTTGCAGGAGTGTAGTAGCTCAAACGGAGGTCACATGAGCCATGCTAGCACAACACTGAGGTCCCATGCTGCAATTGGGGGACGCAGTGGAGGCTTCAGTTGTAGCAAGCCTCTCAGAAAGCGTCCTACAAGGGATTGCACCAAAATTGGGGCATCTCCCTTACCTGTATGGTAAGCGGCTATAGCACTTACATGTACTCTGATGGAGAAAGTTTGTAGGCCAGACTCCGAAAGGTGCTAGAAGTAGTCTAGGAATAGTGTTGTGGGGCAGGAAAAAGGATCTATTCCCTTTGTCATACACCACAAGGAGAATCTGTTCCATTTTGAATGGTAATGACTTCTTAGTAGAAGGCTTTTGTGAAGCTACGAGGACCTGGGACACATCATTAGAAAGGTTAAGGGATTGCACAATCAACCTTTCAACATCCATGCCATCAGAGACAGAGACTGGAGGTTCGGATGATGCAACAGTCCATTGTTCTGCTTTATTAGAGTTGGTGCCATGCCCAGTCAAATTGGTTGCTGGACTGAGAGGTCGCGTTGTACTGGAAACCAAACCTGTCACGGAAAGTAAGGTGCTATGAGGATCATTGTGCCCCGGGGTCTTGTAACTTCATGAGAGTCTTGCTGATGAGTGGAATTGGAGGGTATGTTTAAAGAAGACCCGTGCTCCACGAGTGGGCGAAGGCATCCATCTGTGATGTCTTGCGGCTGTGGTGGAGAGAGTAGAATGTCTATTTTGCGGTTGTGAAATGACACAAAAAGAGGTCAATGTGCAGGCAACCCCACTGGTGGAAAATTGTTCGCTACAGTGGGATCTAGGGCCCATTCGTGAGGATGAAAGGTCCAGCGTCTGCCATCACATTGTTTATGCTTGCCAGGTAGGTTGCTCTCAGCAGCATGGAATGGGAGAGCCCGGGCGCAGATCTGCACCGCCTCTTGGCATAGCAGGTAAGAGCCTGTGCCCCCTTGCTTGTTGAGAGACAACCAGGTAGTGATGTGTTTTAATTAGGATTACCTTGTTGGATAGGCAATCCTGAAATGCGAATAGGGCATACCATATTGCCCAGAGCTCCAGAAAATTTATCTGGTGGTTTGCTTCCTTGGTCCGGTTCCCTGGGTTTGTAATTGGTTGACATGGGCTCCCCAGCCTAGGTTGAAGGCATGTGGTCAATGTAATCTGAGGATTTGGTGGTTGGAAGGTCCTATCAGGAGATTGGACTCTTGTATTCACCAAGCTAGTGAGTAGTGAAGCTGGCTGGTCACAGACAGATTTTAGTTTGATTGGGACCACTGGGACTTTAAAGACCATTGTGTCACTCATAGCTAGTCGAGCCATTGGGGTAATGTGAACTGTAGGTGCCGTGTGCCCTAGCAAGGTTAGCAATTGATGAGCTGAAGTTGTCAGTCTTACTGCTTTTGCCAAGGTTGAGAGCATGCGTGCTCAGTCCTTTGGGAGGAACGCTCTGGCTTGAATAGTGTTTAGATCTGCTCTGATGAACGAGAGGATGTCAGATGAGATTTGGGGTAGTTTGAGAAATCAACGACTGTAGTAGTTGTATGGTAAGATGGAGAGATTGAACCACTCCTTCCCTGGATGGACTCCTGAGTAGCCAGTTGTCTAAATATGGGTAGACATGGATACTGTTGTCTCAAGTAAGCTGCCATGACTGCCAGACATTTCATGAATACTCGGGGTGCAGATGCCAGGCCGAACAGCAGCACTATTGGAAATGTCTGTGACCTACTATGAATCTGAGATTTTCTATGAGGGGGATATGGCTATATGGTCATAAGACTCCTGAAGATCTAGAGAGCAGAGCCAATCTCCCTTTTTTAGTAGAGGGAGCATGGAGCCCAAGGTAACCATCCTGAACTTTTCCTTACAAAGATTTGTTTAGGGCTCGGAGGTCCAATATGGGACATATGCTGTCTGATTTGTTTGGAATCAGAAAATAGAGTAGAACCCTTTTCCTCGCTGCATTTGGAGAACCAGTTCTACGGCTTTGGACTGCAGAAGGATAGAGAGCTCTGCCTCGAGGAAGACTCCATGCCAGACACTGTGGAGAGTGAGGGTATTGTAAGGAAATTCAGAGGGTAACTGTGGGCTGCTATAGAAAGGACCCATTGGCTGGTGGTGATTGAGGGACATTTGGTGGCAAAGTGGCACAGGCGGCCTCCCACAGGAAGAAAGGTTGGGGAAGGGTTGACTGCTGCTCTCGAGATGGGAATCAAAAACCTGCTGCTGGACCAGTCTGGAGGGCTGATTGAGTTTTCGGGAATCTGTGCTGACTACTAGGCTGGCCTCTGAGAGAAGGTCTGGTTGTCTAGCACGGGATGGAGGAGGGTAGTACCTACGTGGCTTATCTGAAACCTCTTGGCTGAGGAGCTAGTGGACAATTGGCACAAGGTTTCATGGTGGTCTTTGAGTTGTGCCACTACCTCTTGAATTTTGTCCCCTGTGCAGGGAAGGTCTGCTAACCTATCTTGACCTTCCTGGCATAAGTCTGAAGCTTTGAGCCAAGCCCAGCGCCTGGCGCTAATGCCGGCCACTGAAACCTTGAAAGCAGTGTCGAAAACATCATATGCTGCCCTGACTTCATGCTTTCCAGCTCCAAATCCCAAGTGGAGGATGGTGGATAATCCTTCCTGGAATTCTTTAGGTAGTGTTTCTGTGAAATCCTGGACTTGCTTCCAGAGATTTCTGGTGTATTGTGTCATGTATAGCTGGTACGCTGCTATATAGGCCATCAGCATGGATTCCTGGAAAACTCTTCGGCCTAAAGGTCGAGATCTTTGCCTTCTTCTGGGCAGATTCCACCACTACGGATTGGGGAGGGGGGGGGGGGGATATTTGAGACTTGAAAACCTGAGGCTTCCTGAACTAGGGATGTGGCAGTCTTCCTGTTGACTGGAGGTACAGTCCCAGGGTGCTCCCAGATTCGGTGTAAGTGGTCAAGGAGAACTTCGTGGACCAGAATTGCCATTACCTCTTTAAGGGCATCCACGAATTGAAGCACCTCCAGCATTTTATATATGTCTGACATCCTCCTCCCCTTTGTAATTTGAAAGGAATTGCTTCAGATATCTCCTTGATAAAACTAGCAAAGGCGAGGTCCTCTGGAGGGGAGCGGCATCTCTCTTCTGGGGGTGAAGGCTCTGACAAAAAGGTCTTCAGAATCTTGTGAGTCAGAGGATTTGTCCCCCCCTAAGGGTCATATGGAGGGTCTCCTTCACCTGGAGGCAGAAGTCCAAGTCCCGATGGAGGATGACGAGGCATAGAGATCGGTGGTGGTGGCACAGAGGGTGGTGGAGCCCGTCGGTCCAGGAATTGGTGGTAGTGGAGAGGAGCCACAGTCCACATCTTCATCGTCCGAAGACACCAGAAATAGATGCCGGAGGAGGCATCAATGGCTGGGGAAGCACCGATGGTCCCAAAGAACATAAGAAAATGCCATACTGGGTCAGACCAAGGGTCCATCAAGCCCAGCATCCTGTTTCCAACAGTGGCCAATCCAGGCCATAAGAACCTGGCAAGTACCCAAAGGGATGGGCACCAATGGAAGTGCACCGATCAGAGTGTCCAAGCGCTCGAGGAGCGGAGCCAAAGTAACAGGCACCAGATCGGGTGTCGGTATGGAAACCGGTGCCGGTGGTGAATGGAAGACCCAAAGGGCTTGAAGTACTGCCCTCTTGGACCATCTGGTCCAATTCTTCCCGGAAGGTTGGCGTAGGTAACACGGCACCTGGGGTTGGAGGCTGGCTAGGTGCTAACGGAGGGCCCACAGGAATCTGTGGAGTCTCTGCACCCGACACCATTGTAGGTGGGGAACGCCTCAGGGTCCCGGGTCCAGAGAAGGATGGGGGCTCCTCTCCCTGGGACTTTTCTGCAGTGACTTAGTCGAGGTTGATGCCAGCACCGGATGAAGATTCACGCCTGTGTCAATGCTTCTTGAGAGGCTCGGCCTTTCTCCGGCACAGAGGACGAGGACGCTAAAGTCTCTGAATGGGATGAAGCCGGTGAATGACTGTCACCTGTGTCTCAATCCTGTTGAGACGTTGATGGAGAAGTGGTCGAAGACGAGGAAATCTTCTGAGTCGATGCACCCTTACCCGGAGTCGATGGAGACTAGCGCTTAGAGGCAAACAAGTGCTCCATCTTCTCCAGGCGGCCTTTCCGGGTCATTTGAGTACAACTAGTGCAGTACTATACGTCGTGGGAAGGCCAGAGGCATAAAACGCAGACGTCACGAGGGTCCGTTATGGACATAGTCCGCGGACACTCAGGGCACTTCAGAAACCCGGTCACCATTGAAAAAAGGGGGGGCGCAGCGCATGGTCTGTGGCCATCTGGCACCGGTTAGAACCACCGGGAACTGACCGCAAGAATGTGGTAAACTTATCGGAACAGTAGCAGAGGTCGGTACATGATGGGGGACCCCGGGACTGTGTTAAAACTTTTAGAAAATATTGAAAAAACGTTCCGTGAGGAAAAAAACGTGAGAAATTCTCAGAGCTCCAAAGAACTGTGAGGCAACTGCTGAGTGGGGGAAGAAAAAAAAAAAGACTGAAGGGGACCCCTGGTGGCTGCAGGGTTAGTGGCATACTGGGCATGTTCAGTATGCCAAAGTTCTAGAAACTTTGACAAAAGTATTCCGTGATATGGGTGACATCGGGATGGAGTCCTAAGTGAGGGCTACCATCCTGCTTGCCCTGGGAGAAATGAAAATATTCTATGACATCCGTTTACATCATGCTATGCCACCTTTAGTCTCCCAAATTCTATTATTTATTCATTTTTAAATTATGAATTACAAATGTTTTGGTAGCTTGCACTGCGGCACCATTTCTATCAAAGAAAAATTATGTAAGATAGAGACATAACATTTCTAAAACCATTAATGTTCCATGCTCCTCTAGCACAACAAAACCTAATTAACCCTTTCAGAGTCATGTTCACTACATTATTATGTAAATAATTAATCTTAAATCTGCTCTGTTCATCTAACTCTCCTTCTCCCAGTTAGAAAAAACCTTGTTTAATGTAACTTTACGGTTCTATGCACTTGTTCAATGTTCTGTTTTACACCCCCTGTTACCTGTAAACCGGCATGATGTGATCGTATCACGAATGCCGGTATAGAAAAACTTTAAATAAATAAATGTTCAACTTGGTAAAATGAGAATCATTATCCTCTCCTGAAGTGGGCCTGGCAATTCACCTACTCCTGGGTTTGCCTGGCAACAACCCAGTCACTGGGCAAGGGATTTTTGAAGCAGCTTATTTAAATTCTCTATCACTCACCACTAACTCATTCAACTAGTAACTTTTACAGTAGTGTTAAATTTCAACTTGGTGGGATACAATTAGGACAATGCACAGTGCTCCAATTTTAAGCTCTGTATTCATTCGGGAAATTAAAAAAAAACCCAAAAACCCACAACTGCTTGCGTACCACATCAAATTTTCAAAAAAGCACTAAGGAAAAATGAAAAATCTTTAAACATCCAACAGTGGATGATAACCAATAATTTGGAGTTTATTTGGCCAGCAGAAGCCAATCTTACCGAAACAATGCAAATGCTTAGCTGCTGTTCTGCTCAAGGTAATCTTCACAGAGCAGCAACCCAAAGCATCTGCTGGGGACCCAGGATCATGGCTTCCCAAATCTGTCCTAGGGACCTCCATAGCCAGTTGTGTTTTCAGGATATCCACAATGAATATGGCATGAGTAATTTGCATATACTGTCTCCATGGTGTCCTTAGGACAGGTTTGGAAAGCTCTAGACTAGACCATTTTTGTTTTTTACCTGTTATTTACTATGTTGCATCCTAAAACCCATAAACAAAAAAACCAAAAAACCACACCCATCAGAAATCTTTTTGAAGAGGACAATATCTGAAGCCTCTTTCACTCTGTTTGCAAACTACTGTAATAGTCACTTACTCAGATTGGCTCTTTCATATTAGAAGGGAATCTCAGTGCTGCTTCTGCTGTATCACACCCACTAGACAAAGTTCATTTCACTTCTCACAGGCAATTCCTACAGTAAGGAGCCACTGTTAACATTTTAGGAATGTGGCCACACTTTTTTTTTTTTTTTTTTTTTTTTTTTTTTAAGGATCCATGCTATTTTTGCTTGCTTCCTGTTTATATAATCTTTATATAATGTGCTAAAATCCAAGTACTTCAATTTTTTTGGTTTCATTTTATTCTTCACTCTACATTTAAAAGGAAAATATAGTGTGCCCAAACAGGGTCAGAGGTTATCAGAGCCTCCTGCAGGGTTCAGCTCTTTAGTAGGAATACCTAGGAAAGTTTACTTTTAACAGTTCTGGAGTGGGGAAAAAAAAAAAAGCAGGCAGAAAAAGATGACTTGTTTTGAATGTTCTTTCCATATAAGCTAAAACCTACAATCCATTATTGCACAACGACCTATTATCCAGGCATTAAAATCAGGAACTTTATAATCTTAGTACCATTTCTCTGTTTTGAATTATCATGGTTACAATAAACTCCCACATATGAGCAAATTTTCAGTCTAATTTCATGTAAAATACCCATGTTAAAGTTTAAAAATGCTACTTGAAAGAACAGCTGAATGCGCAAAAGACCACCCCTCCTTCACAAGAGAAAGATTTCAGCTACAAAGGGCTGCTTTGATTCCCCAATGGTGGCTCACTATTTTATTGACATGAGAACTTTATTTCTAACAAAAGTCTTAATGAAGAAATGCATATTCCTCATGTTTCCCCCACTGCAATGCAGCTGCCTATGCAGGTGATGCAGCTCTTCCAAATCAAAGCCAGAGATGGCCCTTCAACAGCAAAATTGAAAGAAAAGCCTCAAATATTTCTCAATAAAACTCAGGCAAAAGCAAATAAGGGCCCCCCCCCCCCCCCAACTCTTTGGGGTTTGTTTCTAGATGGCAATTTAAAGAAATACACATTTTGGCTACTCAGCAAGTAAGGAGGAAACAAGTCAGCCATCAAGTTATCTTATAAGATTCCTTTGATTTTAATAGTCCTAGAAAAACTAAACAGAGTTCTAGTTTTGTACATTTGAACATATATATAGTTTTGTTTAATACACAAAAGGGGGGCCTATTTATCAAGTTGCAAAATATGTCAATGCACATTTACCAAGGCTCCCATTTGCAATGGAGCAGTGTGTAAAGTCTGATTAAAAGAAATATGCCATGCCAATTTTTTTTTTTCAGTCTCATTTCAAGTCAGTGCTTTGTAGAAAACCAGATTAAAAGGGGTCATTTGCATTCAATACCTACCCTATGGCACTAAACAGCTGTTATTCTCTAATAGCAAGAGCTCATGCAACCAAATTCACTTCTTAGGCTTCCCTACTCATGACTAAGATGTGTATGTTGCATTACTTAAGAAACCTTAACATACCCTGTTTCCCCGAAAATAAGACAGTGTCTTATATTAATTTTTGCTACCAAAGATGCAGTAGGCCTTGTTTTCAGGGGATGTCTAATACCGTTGAGCTGCTGGCTGCCCCTGCCTCAGCCATGCCTCACCAGTGTGCTGTCAGAGAGAGGTAAGAGTGTGCAGCATTCATGGTAGTCAGCTTGGGCTGACTCTGCTGCTTTTGAACCTCTGCACACTGCTTGGAAGGGGTCCCCCGACTGGTACTTCCACCATCCCCAGATGTCAGTAATCTTGATGCCACCGTCACTGCTGCCACATGGCTATTGGGGAGGCGCCGATTGCTGCTACTGACACTGAAGCCCATTCTGCTGCCTCCTCTGTGCAGGCCCTGTGGGCTTCCACTTTCTCCATGCTGATCTCGTACATTGTGAGATCCTCATAGAGAAAGTGCTACTCTTGCACATTCCCAAAGAGTACATGTGCCAATCACTAAAAACTAATTTTTTTTTTTTTACCTTTGCTGGCTGATGTTAGTTTTCTAATCAGTTGGTGTCAGGCTTTTTTTTTCCACCTTCCCTTTCTTATTTTTTTGCCAGTTCCTTTTATATTGTCCTTTTTTCTTCCGTATTTCTTTTCTCTCCGTCTTCTTCCCTCAAACACAGTCAGGTTCTCATTCTCACATGCATTTCTCTCACACACACACAGGCTCTGTCACATGCTGTCTCATACAATCATTCATACACTGTCTCTCACTGGCACATGCTGTCTGACGCTCTCACACAGGCTCACTCTCACTCCCACATGCTGTCTTGCTCAAGCACAGGCTCTCACCGTCACACGCTCTCACACACAGAGGCTCTCTCATGCTGCCTCTGCAAACATTCAGATCCTCACTCCCACACACAATCTCTCAACTCATCTCATACACGCACACACACACCCTCTACAGACCCTCAGCCTCTCTCTCACCTCTGGGCCTCCTCTTCGCGGGTCGCCGCAGGATGGGCTCTGCAGCGGCCCTGAACTTCTCGGGCCTCTTCCTCAGCCCTGCTACCGGGCCTCTTCTTCCTCTTGGGCCGCTGCGACTTGGGATTCGCAGCAGCCCGCGGCGGCTCCTCTTCTGCACGCGCTGAAGCTCTCTCCTTCCTGCCCATGCGGCTCCGGCAACGTTTACTTCCGGGGGCCGAACAGGCAGGAAGGAGAAAGAGCATCAGTGCATTTGAACGCGATCTTTTTCTTCGGGCAAGGAGGCTCAGTGGCCGCATGAGCCTCCTTGCGCCCGGGGGCATCGGCTCCCCTCCGGATACCACTGCTCGCGTCTGCCCCTAATACCTTGGAAACTTTATTTAAAAAAATTTTTTTAAAAATGACGTCACAGGATTGACCGGCCCACCGGGGGAAGCCCGATCCCCCGATAGGTCAATCCACCCCTGTTTACAAGGGATGTCTTACTTTCGGGGGAGGTCTTATATTTAAGAATTTGGCAAAACCTCTACTAGGTCTTATTTTTGGGGGATGTCTTATTTTCGAGGAAACACGGTAGGACTGCAGAAATACCAAGTACCAGGTTGCTATCACAACTATTGGCCCTGGGCACAGCAGCAGCACAGGGACCAATGAGAACAAGGCTTCCAGAACCACATGGCCACTACTCCCTCCTTCCTCCTCTCCCACCCCACCCACCTACAAAGCAAGCTTCTCCTCTAAACAAAGAACAGCCAGGGTCAAACAGCAGCTACTGTGGAGATCTGATCTGTAATGTGGACTTTTGCTTGTCCAAAAATCTCTTTTGCCAGAGGCATCAGAAGTGAGGGTCACCTTTTATCTAACTGCTCCAATCAAACAAAACTGGTAGCTTTTCCTAAGGAGAAATGGTGCAGTAGGTGATTTTGCTTGCCAATTACACTTGCTATTTTAGGTTTGCAAACTGCAATTTAATGACCAGAAAAAGGTATGAAGCAGCAAAAGCAAGCTTTAATTAGTACTGTTGCTAGATTTAAAAAAAGCTTCTCCCCATCTGCCTGTTTTAAATTAACCATCTTTAAATTCTTATAAAAAGAAAACTAAAAAAGAAAATCTCACTCAAGTTTTTGCAATTACTGCTAACATTCTAGCTTCAACTAAAGCTGTTTTCAAGTCACCATTCTTGCTATTTTTCAAAATCTATGTAGAGTTTAGATTTATTTTCAAAGTGGATACAAGTAGCAGGACAATTTAAGGCCTGCAGAGCAAGTTCTTACTAGTGCAATGTCTGAAGGATTCACAGAACTACGAATCAACCCTATTGTAAATAAAATAAACTGGCATGATTCTATAGAGAAGGCAGGCAGTATTCATTTTGCAGTAACAAAGCAGCTGGACTTTTTTTTTTTTTTTTTTTTATTATTAAAGAAAGCCAATGCATTGCAGCCCAAGTATTTCCCTTATCTTATTCAAACTACCATCTAGCAAGGACTCCATGAAAAAGCAAAAAGTGAAATACTTAGGATGTAATCCTAAAGTGGTGCAGAGATTAAAGGTTTTGAGAAGGTTTAGTAAACGTTTGCTT
The DNA here is from genome assembly GCF_901001135.1 of Rhinatrema bivittatum. Classification (NCBI taxonomy): domain Eukaryota; kingdom Metazoa; phylum Chordata; class Amphibia; order Gymnophiona; family Rhinatrematidae; genus Rhinatrema; species Rhinatrema bivittatum. Next base: position 807,590,630 of record NC_042615.1, on the reverse strand, counting down.
TTGTTTCTAGCAGTACCCGCCTTGATCCGATCCAGCATGCAACTTCTTCAGGCACAAAGTGTTGCTTAATTTACAGCAAAGTTACCATCAGACTAAATCGACTGAACTGAATTAGATGGCTGTAAATACTGCATACCTACAAGTAAATCATTTTGATGGGCTGCTTCACAGCAGCCACTCTCAACCTGCTGTGGTACCCAGTGTACTGCTAGAAAGTGCCAATCCACTGTCTCAAGAGAGTTGCTGCTCTTGCTGTCTCTAGGTTTGTGATGTACTATGGAGCAGATTGTAAAAAAAAAAAAAATCTCTTGTATCTCATATCATCTTTCCCTTATGTCAACATTAATACCTGTTCAAGGAAAAGTATGGTAAAGAAATCGTATTCACTGTCTCGGGCGACCTAATTCAGGGGAGGGGGCTAACAGAAGGTACCGATATGAATCATACAGGAGATCCTAGCCATAGGTATCAAGAGTTTTGTTCTCCTTTGGCAACAGCTCGCCTCCAGCAGTTGGTGCAATTCCATGTCCTTGTGCATCAAAGGCATCTGCACCATGTAAGTGAAACAGGACTTCTATTTAAGGTGATCATCTTTTCTTATGACCCTCTAACATCTCTATGCAGATGCTGCAGTTAGCAAAATTACGATCTTCACTCACACTTGGGATGGTTGGCAATAATCGTTTTCTGACTGCTGTCTGGGCACTTCTTGAAGCTGCTGGTCTCAGATTTTTGTCCCAGCAATCTAGCTGAAGATTTTTTTAGTGAAAAAAGACAAGTTTGGTGCATGTGGCCTATATGTTCAAGGTATGTGAATAGAAACTTAATGGTTCCTTGCATGTTCACCAAAGTAGTGGTGGTGGCGGTGGCAGCGTTACAACGCGAGGGTGTGTTGGTACACCCTTATCTCGACAATACCTACAGTACCTGAATGTAATCCAATCTGAAGTGCTGAAAGATGTGTGAAAAGTGGAATATAAATCAAAAAAATAGAATAAATGAAACAAAAACCTGTTGTCATGGATCAATATCCCTAATATGATGTTAGGGCAGCATTTCTTCAATTTTTTCAAGACCAAGGCACATGTCTACATTAAAAAGTGTGCATCATACCAATCCCCAAAGAGCAGAAAGTGCAGACATGGGAGAGAACTCTACTGGCCAATACAGCTAAGGAGACACTAGAAGCCCCACCAGTCTCTTCCAAATGCAAAAGGAGAGAGAGTGGTAGACACATACAATGGAGCTATCACAATGGAGCAATATTCCAATGGCTTAAAAAGTCTTTAAATAAAATATAGGTATTCTGGGTGCACATCACGCCACATCTGTGCCTAGCAATGGGGAATTGCATTGGAGCTAATGTTCCCATATGCTTGTTTTTTTTTTTTGGCACATTGAGGCACTAGCTCAAGAGTGGTGCCATTTGTGTGTGGATGCTTTTTGGGCAGTTGAATTTTACCCCATGGCTTCTGCAGACAGGAAAGCCCCACTAGTTAAAGCCAATCAAAAACTCCCCTAAGGAGGCAGAAGACAGCACTATGAGAGAAATGACTGCTATACCTCAGATTTATGCAGCGCCTTGGAACATTGTGAGTACAGAACAATTCTTTTGGTCGTGATTTGGTCTCAAAATAGAAAAGCTTGTCCATCTGTGAGGGACTATTTTTCCACACTGGAAAATCTTAAAACCACTCATGGTTGCTTTTTACTTGTGGACTGCCAATGAGGGAGATGAACTCAGCTGTTTCTTTTTTTGGTAGCACTAAAAAGTGCTGTTTGTGTGGCTGCCAAAACAGCTAGAAGAGGCAGGACATTTTTGAAGAAAATATACAGTTTGAAGAGAAAAATGGAGATACTAAGTACACATCCATGCTTTAGCTCAGACAAAAAAAGATGACTGAAGAAGAGGCTAATGATGCAATGCCCACTTGGGAATTCCTGCACATGCTCAGTAGAACTAAAAGCTCTACAGTTTGGAGAGAAGTCCATTCGGTGCCGCTGCATAACATCACCCACATGTAATGACTAATTCAAACTCCTTAACAGTGGAAATTGAAGGGGTCTATATATAAGCAACACTGAACTGTATACCTATAGACAACTATTCCAGAGTCAGCTAAACGTTTCAGCAGGTTGTTTGCACCCATCTGTTGGTTCTGTTTGCAGATCTGAAAAGTCAGCCAACTTTTTAGGCCTTAAAAAAAAAAAAAAAGTCCTGTAGTAATGAATCAACTGGAAGGGTATCCAAATGTTTGCACCTGACATTCACTTTTATTATTGTCAATCTGTTAAAATCAGCAAAAAGCAATTTTTCATTAAAAAACTACAGAAAGATATCATTTTAACTTTTGTAAACTAAACTCAAGAAACGAGAAAACCTATTGGGGTAATATTCAACCATTGATCGGCTCATGCTGGATATTTAATGGTGCAGCCGCATTACTGAATAAAAGATAGCCAGATAAAGTTATCCAGCTAACTTTAGGACTGCTCTATGGTACAGTTTTAATCTGATAAGTGGTCCAGCTGAACTCTGAACATTGGAGTTAGCTGGATAACGTCACAGACATTCCGGGATACCGCTATCCTACTAAATTTTAGATGGAAAATGTGGAAATTATCAATTTTTGGACATATTAAGGCATCTGTATTTAGAAAGATGACCAATAGGAATGCTCTTACATTATACTAATGCATATCCAAAGTCTTAAAAAAAAACAAAAAACAAGAACACACTATGCATCAGTTCAAAGTTTCATAGAATCTATTCTGATGTAGATAATGCCAATTCTAAGATTTTAACTTTAAATTTGACTGAACGTGGTTATCTATACTGCTATATTCTTAATGCTTAAAGAGGTTTATATTTGCAAAGACCTTTACCATTGGATACTAAAATAATGTGTTTAATCAGTAAGTATGGTCATTGGCATATTTAAATATTCACATCTGTCTAATATCATGAAGATATTGAAAAAACATTCGGGTATTCTACAATTCTTTGTTCTGGAACAGTGAGGAATTCTAGAGAGAGTTATAGAGATCACGAGAAAAGACGTTGGGAACAAAACGGATAATCTGGCACAATACTTTAGAACCAGATTGGCATTTATTTTATTAAGAGTAGAATGTAAGCTATGTACCAAAGCTCTGCAAATGTTTTTGTTTTACATCATAAGTTTTGTTTCTGAAATTGAGGCTAGAGTTGTCATTTATGCTTTTTAAATGATTGTATGAAATGGTAAGATACACAATGCCAATTGGTTTAAATGTTATAAGTTCTGTATTCACTGATGAAATTGGTTGGATATTCTGCAGCATAGTATATAAGCTTGAAATGCTGGCGCTATTTTTAAATCTCTATTAGAGGGAATAGTAGGCATTTTGACACCACGAAAAGATGTGTTCTGAGAAGGCAGCTATTTGGACGTTTTATATATTAGCATTTACAATAGTTGATTTTTGAAAATGTGAATATCAATAGTTCACACTTTTGCTACTTGTAGGATTAAATGATGAAAAATTGCTATTAGAGGACAGTGTGAGTGATGAGGGAAAACGTTTAAGTTTTTAAGATAGAGAAGATCATGATCTGTGTGTTAAATTTCTGATAAATGGTTTTAAAGTTCTAGATGTTTAATCTTTTTTATAATCTATGGAAATCACAGATATAACCGGTATTTAGATTTCACAAAATTCAGTAATATGTGATGTCAACTGATATTCCTTGATGCAGCCATTTATATGGCAAATGCTGTCGATGTCAGATGAACCAACTATTGGGAGTTTCATTATAAAATTTTATTTTAGCTTAACATAGAACTGAAACATAGAAATGATGGCAGAAGACCAAACGGCCCATCCAGTCTGCCCAGCAAGTTTCACACTTTTTTTTTTCCTCATATACTTGTTACTCTTGGCTCTTAGTAACCTTTTGGTTCTATTTCCCTTCCACCCCCACCATTAATGTAGAGAGCAGTGTTGGAACTGCATCTAAGTGAAATATCTAGCTTAGTTAGGGGTAGTAAACGCCGCAATAAGCAAAACTACACCCATGCTTGTTTACCCAGACTATGTAATTCAGTCCTTGTTGGTTGTTGTCTGTATATAGATCCACTTTTCTTTATCCCCCTGCCATTGAAGTAGAAAGCTATGCTGGATATGCATTGAAAGTGAAGTATCAGGCTTATTTGGTTTGGGGTAGTAACCGCCAAACAAGCAAGCTACTCCCCGCTTTTTTATGAATGCAAATCCTTTTTTCCACATTTCCTCTTGCCGTTGAAGCTTAGAGCAATGTTGGCGTCGCATTAACCGTGTGTATGTTTATTGAATAAGGGTATTATCTCCAGGTAGTAACCATCATTCCTGCGAGCCACCCACTCTTCATTCACATCCTCTAGACTTTATGGATCCACAGTGTTTATCCCACACCCCTTTGAAGTCCTTCACAGTTCTGGTCTTCACCACTTCCTCCGGAAGGGCATTCCAGGCATCTACCACCCTCTCCGTGAAGAAATACTTCCTGACATTGGTTCTGAGTCTTCCTCCCTGGAGCTTCAAAAAACTGATAAACATAAAATACTGAAAAGAAATGACTTAAATATAAATTTTGATCACTGGAATGGCAAGAAGCTGATTGGAACATTTTAAATTGTTGTACAAAGACTACTATAAATTATGATTATTGGTAGCAATTGCAATGGAAAATCGCCCAATTGTAATTAAGTATTGTAAAATTGACAATACATTAGATCATGACTAATTTATATCATGATTTAAAAAAAAAATTTGATGTGTTAATCACTATTTGTATTGTGATTCAGAGTTTATATTTAATATTTTGCCATTGTCAGATAAAAATTGGTTGAAATACAAAGCATGCTTTGATTTAGATTTTAAATTTTGCTTTTGGCTGCTACTTGACAGAACTTGTATGGAGTCTTATTGTGATATGTTTGACTTTTTTTGCCTTGATGAATTTTTAATGTTTTATTTACAAGAGAGAAAAATTTTAAATTACATGGCAAACACTACACTTGCCACTTGTTTCCAAATACTGCAGCAGAGAACAAACATTCTTACTACTGCATAGTCATATCCCAATATTGGAGGAATAGCTGCCTAGTATTTAGACTGAATGAGGTAAGCCAGGGTTCAAATCAGGATTCTCTTCCCCCAGAAACTATGAACACTGCCTGTACAGCATTCCCTTCTTACCCAAGAAATGGAAGAATTGATAGGAATTGAACAGATGACTTTCTGCATGAACATCACTGTTCATGCAGAAAGTCATCTGCAGAAAGTCAACTATTTTTAAAGCTGTCCTGCTATTAGTTTTTTGGCCACGTGCAAATTTTGATGCCAAACAAGAAAAACTAGAAATCATGACATGCTTGCACATTTCAAGTGCTGCCATAGTTAGTAGGCAAACCACAGGATGATGCTACTGCATGTGATATACTAGTGGACTATTTTGAGGACAAAATCTTAACTACTCAATGTTGATTTCTCTTCCTGTTTGTAATGGTGATAAAAATAGCACTGTATTTAAATGGACAGAGTTTGATACTGTTTCAGAAAAAAAAAAGTCAATTATTGATGGACTATACAGTCTAGCTCTTGCCTCGACTAATGTCCATTTTGGCTAGTTAGGAAAGTGGTGAAGAAGCAGCAGCAGTGAAACTGACACCACACAAAGTCATTCTTGTTGTGCTAAATTTATTTTTAGTCATAAGCAGTTTTCTTAAGTACTAACATTATAGCCTCAGCCTTATACTCATTTCCTAGACAAAAGATGCTACACGTTAGATAAAACATGCTAAACTACAAGGTTATAGAACATTTTTGAGCAGACATGAGGCCAGTTGACATTCCATCTAATTGCAAGCCATAGATAAATTGAAGTATATATGAGATGAAAATAATTAGCATGGAAGCCAAGAGCAAATCATCATATGACCATTCAGAATATTTGTTTTTAATAGAAAATCAATAGAAATTTGGGCAATTATGTAATCTAGTTTAGGGGTGGATGAAATAAGACTGTGTATCACTTGAGAGTGTGTGTGTTCTGTGCTTTGCATTGCATGCTGCCTCTCTCTCCAAAATATACCTTATATTATTTTGTAGCATTTTAATAAAAGTGTGTTTTCTCCACAGCTGTTGGTTTTATGCATTATTTCAGCGAACCTCAACAAAATGTTTTGGATCATATTTAAAAGGGAGGAAACAAAACAGCTATCATTTTATTTATGCAGATGGGGAGCTATACAGAGTCTTAAATGTGGACAAGACTAGACTCCTGTGGGTAGGAAAAACACCTTCCCCAGAACGTTTACAGATAACTCAGGAAGGGATTTTAATACCAATACTGTCAGCACTGAAGTCATGGGGTTATCCTAGACTCAAAAATTTTCAATGGTCCCTCGCATTAAAGAGCATGGCCAAGACTGCCTTCTGTAAGTTAAAAATGGTCAAACCATGGACTGGAATAAGGAGCCGCAAGCGAGCCCAGCAGACAGCAGCCGCTGGAAGCTATGGAAGAGGAGACATCCCTCAGCCCTGGGGCACCAGCAACCCCTTCCCTGCCATATGGCCCCCCCAGGAGGAGAGGGGAGAGAACATTTGGAAGCTTCATTGGAACAAGCGATGCCAAGGACCTCTTTAGCCCTGAGAAGTGTAGGCGGTCAGCCAAATATTTCAGAGAACCCTTCATACCAGGTCTCCACAGGCAAGAGCAAGGAAAAACGGTGTTTGAAGCGAGGGGGGAGATATCCCTTGGAGTTAGGAGGTAAGGAACCTGATCTACAAGTAATTGTCAATGTTCCTGTAGAAATGCCAGCAAAAATCACCCTGGAAGAAATATGGAAGGCACTAATCACTATGAATAAAGCTATAAATGAATTGACTACTGTTGTAAAGGAAAATATGAATAAGTCCAGGGAATGGAAAATAAGATTTTGGCAGTAGAAAATGGTAAACCAGATTGAGACTGAGATAACAAAGAAGTGCAATGCAATCTGATTAAATCTGAAATTCAGACTTCGAGAAGGATGGAATTTGAGGTTCTTAAACTTCCCAAGGACCAGGTGGATGGCACTCAAGGACCTTCTTAAAAGCCATCTAATTAATATTTTGGGACTTTCGGAATTGTCTATCCTGCCAATTTCTAAAATATTTTATTTGCCCTCTAAAGATGGAGAGAAAGCAGGACCAACTTCAAATATCCTCTGATAATTTAATGGATATATTGGAAAAATCATATAAGACCAAGTGGGCAGTGGAGTGCCTCAGGGACCTGTATTGGGACCCTTACTTTTCAATATATTTATAAATGATCTGGAAAGAAATACAACAAGGGAGGTAATCAAATTTGCAGATAAAGTTGTTCAGAGTAGTTAAATCACAAGCAGATTGTGATAAATTGCAGGAAGATCTTGTGAGACTGGAAAATTGGGCATCAAAATGGCAGTTGAAATTTAATGTGGATAAGTGCAAGGTGATGCATATAGGGAAAAATAACCCATGCCATAGTTACACAATGTTAGGTTCCATATGAGGGGCTACTACCCAAGAAAGATCTAGGTGTCATAATGGATAACATATTGAAATCATTGGTTCAACAATGTTGGGAATTAGAAAGGGAATGGTGAATAAAATGGAAAATGTCAATGCCTCTGTATCGCTCCATGGTGAGACCGCACCTTGAATACTGTGTACAATTCTGGTCGCCACATCTCAAAAAAAGATATCTTTGTGGTGGAGAAGGTACAGAGAAGGGCTACCAAAATGTTCAGGGGAATGGAACAGCTCCCCTATGAGGAAAGACAGAAGCGGTTAGGACTTTTCCGCTGACTGTCACCTCGATCCCTATCTAGGGAGAGTCTCTCTCAGTCTCGCGCTCTCTCGCTTATATATATATGTATATGCAAAGCACTGGTCCAAATACAGATCCCTGAGGCACTCCACTGCCCACTCCCTTCCACTGAGAAAATTGACCATTTAATCCTACTCTGTTTCCTGTCTTTTAACCAGTTTGTAATCCACAAAAGGACATCGCCTCCTAGCCCATGAATTTTTAGTTTTCGTAGAAGCCTCTCATGAGGGACTTTGTCAAACACCTTCTGAAAATCCAAATACACTACATCTACTGGTTCACCTTTATCCACATGTTTATTAACCCCTTCAAAAAAGTGAAGCAGATTTGCTAGGCAAGACTTCCCTTGCGTACATCCATGTTGACTATATTCCATTAAACCATGTCTTTCTATATGCGCTACGATTTTGATCTTGAGAATAGTTTCCACTATTTTTCCTAGCACTGAAGTCAGGCTCACTAGTCTTTAGTTACCCGGATCACCCCTGAAGCCTTTTTTTTTTTTTTTTTTTTAAATATTGGGGGTTACACTGGCCACCCTCCAGTCTTCAGGTACAATGGATGATTTTAATTATAGGTTACAAATTTTAACTAATTTTAATCATGGCAGTTACTGGTGCTGACCCAAGCCCAGCATCATGTAACAGCAACCAGAGGTGATGCTTGCAAGACTTCCCTCTGTGCTTGGCCTGGTCTTTCCCTGTGGCTGAGGAAGATGGAGATGATCCTGACATCCTGGAGTGTGACACCGATGATGGCCTATCCCCAGGGCCTCGAGAGAGGCCCCCAGCGGAGGAGTGGACACAGAGTTCTGTGTCCATCGGCTCCCTGCAGCCTTTAGGCGTGGACACCCCTGACACTGGAGCCAATGGATCAGATATTTTGGACCCAAAAAGTTTCTCCATCTTATCCAGACAGGCATGACAACCTGTTGGGGAGGGGGGGGGGGGGGAGGCATTTGATCGCAAAAATGACACACACACACACACCCGGACGTCATGCAATGCCCCCAGGCAAAGGATGCAGACCTCATGCAGATCCATGATAGGCATGGTCCATGGGCACTGGATGCCATAAAAAGCCAGCAAGCGGTCAATGAGTGGCAGCCACTGAGGAGCAACACAGCTGGGAATTGACCGCAAAGGAGAAAAGCTTACCACACCATCCTACTGAGGCACCCTGGCACAGAAAGTCTGTAATCGACTGGGGAAAAACAAAGTTACGATAAAATTACAATGAAAATAGAGCTCCACACCCACGAGACGAAAGCTCTGTGGAAAAACCCAAGACTAAAGAGGAACCCTGTGTGGACAGTGACATACTGAGCATGCTCAGTATGCCCAAGTTTTCCCATGTCTGGCTCCATCCAATGTCACCCATGTGTGAGGACTACCATGCTGCTTGTCCTAGGAGAAATGTTTTTCTTCCTGTATGCCAGGGAAGCATAAGGAAAAATAGGGGATTTATTTAGTTCTTTAATAAAACCTGCAAAACACACTATTTATGCTATTTTGTTCAGCATATAATCAAAATCAGTTTTATGCAATATCAGTTCAATTCCAAGGAAAAGAAGCATTACTCCCACCTCCAATCATTTCATTTAGTGCTGCATTTGAAAATAAAACTTGGCATGTCACCTTTGTGCGATTAAATAGCAAAGAAACTCGAGGGAGTCTGTGGTGAGAATTCAGCAGATGAAAAAGATTTACAAGTTACTTCTCTATGAAGTTGGACCAACCTGACAGGACAGAGTTATTGCATTCATATCCCAAGAAGCAAGGGAGCATTCACAATGCAATATTCAACACACTGCAGACTACAATGAAAAGAAAACTGCCATGTCAGTTTGGCATACTTGTCTCCTTAATGCCACCTTTGGTAAAACCTCAGCGAGATACAAATCTTATCAAAAGGGATGTAATTGTTAAGCATGCTTCCTATAGTTAAAGCTGATCTCTAATGAACTATCTGCATCACAAAATGGGTACAGGAACAGGGTCCACAAAACAGACATACTTAATGTGGGATGTCCAGTTAGCCAAATTAGAAATTACCTTCAAGTTATTCAGATTTATAAATTACCCAAAAAACAACACACATACTAGCAGATTTATGAGGCATAAACGTTTGAGAACAAGAAATTGCTTCTATAACAGCTATTCTGAAAATGTTAACATCCATAAATTGGTGGTTTCTGTTTAGATAAGTACTGGATAAGTACCTACATTACTAAAATAGGTAGCACAAAGAATTCTCATCTCTTGAGTTGAGAATGGGGTGTACATTTGGTGTCCAACATGGACACCAAATACACACCCCATCCCTGTAAGATTCATTCTAATCAGGAAAAAGATACATGGATGGGATAATAAGAAAAAATAATTTCACTGCCCATATTTAAAGACAAAAAGGCAAATTATAATTTCCATGCTAGTAACATAGTATCTTTCACAAGTACCATAGTTATTAGCAGAACACAAATACTGCATACCACAGAACTAGATTCAGTAATGTTTGCAGATCTGACTTTCTAAAGCATACAAATGATTTTAACTATTAGACTCAGGTAATTTATGCCAAGGGGGGGGGGGGGGGGGGGGGGGGGGAAGAGGGTGCAAGAGGGATATAGGCACAACATGTATGTAGTAAGGGGGGAGGTTGTGAGGGTTTGTGTATGTATAGCTAGGGACACTTTTGCCCTTGTGCACTCAACTTTATCCCCATCTCCTCACCCCATGTGGCGATGGGGACAAAGTTGTGGTGGCAGTGTGTGTGTGTGTATGTATGTATGTATGTATGTATGTATATGTATGTATGTGTATGTGTATGGGGGAGGATTTGGCAGTGAGTGCATGAGGAGGCTGGGGAGCTTGGCAGTAGTGTGGGAATGTTTGGCAGAGATAAAGGTGTGTGTAGGGCGGGGTGGGTTTGGCAGTGGTGTCAACCGTGTGGAGAAAAAAATCTCTAAAAAAACCATGGTTATTCAAGCAAGCCTATGGTGAAAACAACTGCGCAAACATACTAAAGCATTGATTGATAGGAATAGGTTTTGATATTTGCAAGATTCGTTATAAGAAATTTTGTAGTTTTATTTGCTATTGTTTTATGTATGATATGGTTTTATTTTTTAAACGATTGTTGTAAACAGATGTGAAGGTTAAGTCCATACACCAGTATAGAAAAAAACTTAAATAAAATAAGTGTTTGAGTTTTTAAACAATATCTGTTTAAAAAAACAAGTGCTGCATGCAGTTTATTTCAAAGCACATTACATGCAGGTTAGGTATTTGTCCCAGAGAGCATGCAATCCCACAGACTGATGCAGAAAGCTGAGTGTTAAACAGTGTGCTTTATTTTAACACATGGTTTTAACGCTCAGATTAAAAAAAAAAAATAACTCCCAATGCAATAAGCTAATGCTATGCAAATGCACTGGGAGTTTAAAAAAGTGAGTTGCCTGTAAAATGTGCATTTGGCATAGGCCTAATGCACATTTTAACTGAGGTGTGAGTCCCCCAACAGGTAGATCGTGCTCTGGCAGGCTGATGTAAGTGGCAGCAGCTGCCACCATTTAACTGGATAGATATAGATTATGTAAGGGCACCAGATGTTACTCAGTTTTAAATATATATTTTTGTGCAAGTAAAACTCTGTCCTGCATAGGAAGTAAGCTTTATCTGCACAAAGTGTGCAGAAGGCTCAACCTACTTTGCCTGTAAGTTTGTACCAGAGGTGATGAAGGATGAAGTCAAGAGGAGCAACAGGATTTGAATCCTGGCTTCCCTGGTTCCCAGCCTGCTGCTCTAACCATCAGACTACTTCTCCATTCATACCAATTTTTCCAAACCAAAAAATATGGTAAAGTGTGCCCAAAAGTTTAGTTTTCCAGTAGTAATTCCCTGAAGACATGGAGCACAATGAGTGTGACCTATATAAACTGCCTCATGTCATCTCAGAGCAGACAGCAAAACAGACCTTAATCCTAGGGAGTTCTCCACAACTACAATGTAGAATCTGCACAGAGTTTGGCACCATGGGTCAGTGGTCGAACAAAAGGAAGACTATGGCATTACATTGGGCCCCTGTAGCAAGAGGGAGACAGCAGTGTCAGTATAGGCCCACAGTGGTGGGAAGGAAGCTAAGGAATAGTTGGGGGTGGGGGCAAGGGATCAGGCAAGAAAGCAGAAAGGCCAGCCTTAGGATGTGCTCTTATACAAGCTGATGCAATATTGGGCACTCAGGTCTGCGTACCGCTTAACATGTGGTTGGATGCGTTAGACTTATGCCCGATGCAATATGGGGACCAGCACATCCAAAACATGTCTGAGAGCGTAGCTAACAGTGCTCATCACATGCAAATTTAATATAGATGAGGCTATCACTTATTACCCTGCAATACTAAAAATTGCCCCACAGCCAAGGCGCCCATTTTAAAGCAGCAAATTTAACACCTGCACCTTGTAGGCATTAAAAGCCTGCTTTCTGCAATTCCTCTTAGTATCATGATACAATGGGAAGAACCACAGAAAGCAGCATCCTTAAGTTCTGCCCGACTGATGGAGTGAACAAACATTAAGTGTCGGGTAGTTAATATTAATTTGTTCATGCCTTCACTCACTGCTGATTGGTCCATTCACTTTCATGTCAGTGAAAGGACCAATCCCTTTTCAGAAGGCTGTCCTGAAAGGGGATCAGTCCTTACACTGACAAGTGTCAGTGGAAAGGACCAATTGAGAACAGCCCTGTCTTGGGGGGGGGGGGGGGGGGGGGGGGGGGTGAGCTCTGGCCAGGCTGTTGTGGACACAGTTACTCTCCTGGACACCCAATGCAAAGTGCTAGGAATGCATAAGTTATCCATTGCATGTCCCTTTTAGCATGTCAGCTCATTTGCCTACTACATCAAGCGCCCAGGAGAGATGATTGTGCCAATGTTCAAAAAACATGCACATGGTTTGGATGCACTTTTTTTTTTTTTTTACACACACACACAGATATTGCATCGGCCTGAGTGTACTCTTGGGGGAAAGCAGAGTTGCCTACCTGTAACAGGTATTCTCACAAGTCAGCAGGATGTTAGTCCTCACATGTGGGTGACATCAGGAACATGTGGGTGATTGGGACACATTGGGTGGCCCAATCACGGAACACTTGTCAAAGTCTCTAGAACTGACTGGCACCACTGAGCATGCCCAGCATGATACCAACCCTGCATCCAGCAGGGGTCCCCCTTCAGTCTCATTTGTAGTAAAGTTTTGAGCGAAAAATAAAAGAAAACATAGCTGACCCAACTCCGCAGGGTGGCGGGCAGGTTCCATGAGGACTAACATCTTGCAGTCCTGTGAGAACACCTGTTACAGGTAAGGATGGTAGTCCTCACATGTCGGTGATTAGCAAGCTACAGAATGCCCGAACGTGATGGCCAAAATACCTAATGACGTGCAGGCGGCACAACTGAAGTAGTTTTGATGAATTGGGCAGCCTGATCATCTCCCTGGGTCACAGGAAGGAGTTGGGATATTATATGGGAAACAAGTTACGGAGGACAGATTGGCTGAAGATGGAATCCTGTCTACCAGCTTTGTCAAGACAGTAATGAGCTGCAAAGGTATGGAGGGAGCTCCATGTGGCAGCCCTACAGATGTCCGCAAGAGGAACGGAAGTGAGCCACTGACGTTGCCATTGCTCTTACAGAGTGTGCTTTAACACAGTCTTGAAGAGGAAGACCTGCTTGATGATAGTAAGAGGAAATGCAATCTGCTAGTCAGGTGGAAATGGTCTGCTTACCTACGGAGTTACCCAATTTGGTTTTATCGAAAGAGATAAATAATTGGGTGGGTGTTGTGGGCTGCAGTACGATCTAAATAAAAAGCAAGAGTGTGTTTTCAGTCCAAGGAGTGTAGAGCTCACTCACCTGGTTGTGAGATGTGGGAAAAAAGGTTGGAAAAGTTATACACCGATTTAAATGAAACTCAGAGACCACCTTTGACAGGAATTTAGGGAGAGTACGGAGCACTAACGTGATTGTGAAGGAACCTAGTGTAAGGTACATATGTGACTAATGCATGTAACTCACTAACCCTGCGGGCGGATGTAATAGCTATGAAAAAGATCACCTTCCAAGTGAGATGGTGAAGTTCGCAGGAATGCAAAGGCTCAAAGGGAGGCTTCATAAGTTGTGCTAGAACAACATTAAGGTCCCAGGTAGGAACCGGAGGACTTGGGGAGGTTTACGGTGTAGTAAACCCCTCATGAAGCGAGCTATGAGTGGTTGTCTATACCTTTGTGATAGAGGAAGTCTGTAATCCAGATTCCGAAAGATGCCAAAGGTAGTCCAGGAATTTTTCTAGGGAACAGGAAAAGGGGGTCTATTTCCTTTGTCTCACACCACGAGGAAAATCTTTTCCAACTTGCATGATACGATCTTCTGGTAGAAGGCTTTCGTGAAGCTACGAGGACTTGTGAAACACTGTCAGATAGGTTTAAAGCTTGCAAAGTCAAGCTTTTTAACATCCAAGCTGTCAGGGATAGTGATTGGAGGTTGGGATGACAGTAGACTGTAGTTCTAAGTTATTAGCATTGGGTCTGTGCCCAGGCGAATGGGATGTTGAACTGATAGGTCACGAAGGATGGGAAACTGGACCTGACGCGGCCAGTGAGGGGCTATGAGAATCATTGTTCCCTTGTCCTGCCGTAACTTCACGAGAGTCTTGCTGATGAGTGAAAGTGGAGGGTAAGCATAGAGTAGACCCATTGACTGTGAGTGGGCTAAGGCATCCTGTGGGGGAGCTTCGTGGCTGCAGTGGAGAGAGTAGAAAGTTACTTTGCGGTTGTGTACTGATGCAAAGATGTCTACTTGCGGATGGCCCCACTGGTGAAATGTGTTCTGCTACTGTGGGGTTCAGGGACCATTCGTGGGAATGAAAAGTGCGGATGAGATTGTCTGCCATTACATTGTCCACGCCTGCTAGATAAGTCTCCCTCAGCAATATGGAGTGGGAGAGAGCCCAGGCCCAGATCTGCACAGTCTCCTGACATAGTAGATAAGATCCTGTGCCCCCTTGTTTGTTTAGATACCACATTGGAACCTGATTGTCTGTTCGTATGAGGACCACTTTGATTGATAGGCAATTCTGAAAGGCAGAGAGGAAACATCAAATTGCGTGGAGTTCTAGAAAATTTATCTGATGCTTAGACTCCGCCTTGGTCCACAAACCCTGGGTCTGGAGGTTGCGGACGTGAGCTACCCAACCCAGGGTAGATGCATCTGTGGTTAGTATAATTTGGGATTGTGGAGGCTGAAAAGATAGTCCTAGAAGGAGATTGGACTCCTGTATCCAGCAATTCAGGGAGAAACGCAACTGATTGGTGACGTGGATAATGTGAGACATGTTTTGACTTGACTGGGACCATTGGGATTTTAAAAGTCCATTGAGACACTCATGACTAAGTGGGCCATGGGAGTTACATGAACTGTAGACACCATGAGGCCCAGTAAGGTCAAGAGCCATAGTGGTCTGGCGAGATTGAAGGAACCTTGCATGATGGATAAGAATCATGCCCTGGTCTGTGGGAGGAACACTTTTGCCTGGGGAGAGAGTGTCAAGATCTGCTCCAATGAACAAGATTTTTTGAGATGGAGTCAGATTGGATTTGGGGTAGTTGATAAGAAACCCCAGTGATTGGAGCAGATCGATTGTGTAACGGAGTGACTGATGCTCCCCTTTGAATCAGAGCCCTTATAAGCCAATCGTCCAGGTATGGATAGACGTGGACGTTGTTTTTCCTTAAATGGGCTGCTACAACTGCCAGGCATTTTGTGAAAACCCTTGGGGCTGATGCCAGTCCGAATGGTAGTACATGGTACTGAAAATGAGACTGATCTACTATGAATCTGAGGTATTTGTGATGAGGCGGATATATCTATGTGTGCGTAAGCCTCCTGCAGGTCCAGAGAGCAAAGCCAATTTGTTCTTTGAATCAGCAGGATCAGTGGGAGCATGGTTCCTAAGGTTACCATTCTGAACTTTTCCTTTTTGAGATATTTGTTTAAGGCACGCAAATCCAAAATAGGACGAATGCCTCCTGATTTCTTTGGGATCAGGAAGTAGTGGGAGTAGAATCCTTGACCCCAATGCTGTTGAGGTACTGGTTCTACAGCATTGGATTGTAGAAGGGTGAAGAGCTCCGCTTTGAGAAGCAGGGAGTGAATGTTTGGATTTGTGAGAGGAGGGAATAAGCTGTTTGGTGGTACAGTGAGAAAGTTTAGATGGTATCCTTAGCTTATTACAGAGTACCCACTGATCTGTCGTGATGGTGTGCCATAGAGTGGAGAAGAGGAACAAACTGCCCCCCACTGGAATGGCATGGGAAGGAAGAGATTGGTTGTTGCTCTCTAGAGGAGAGTCAAAAACCCAAAGCTGGCCCTGTTTGCGGGGCAGGTTGGGTTTTTGGTGTTCTAGTCTGATGAGTGTCCTCTTTGGGGAGGTTTAGATTGTCGAGGACGAGATTGATGTGGATAATACCTTCTGGTTTTATATTGAAACCATCGAGGATCTCGTCTGAAAGATCACTTTGTAGTGGAAGGATAATCTGAAGGAAAAGCAGACAGTTGACGTAGGGTGTCATGGTGGTCTTAATTGTGCAACTGTTTCTTGGATTTTGGTACCAAATAAGTCGTCACCAGTACATGGCAGGTCTGAGAGACTATCCTGAACCTCTTGCCGCAAGTCAGAGGATTTAAGCCATGCCCGTCGTGCCCAGATACCTGCTGCAGAAACCCTGGAGGTGGTGTCAAAGATATCATAGACTGCTCTTATCTCATGCTTACCAGCATCTAAACCCTTGAGGAGGATGTTAAGGCCTTCCTGGTATTCATCAGGTAAAGATTCAGAATACTCTTGTACTCTTCTTCCAGAGATTTCTGGAGTACTGAGTCATATAACTGGTATGCTGCAATGTGAGCAATAAGCATTGAGCCATGGAAGACCCTTCGTCGGAAGGAGTCTAAGGATTTCTGTTCCTTACCTGGAAGTGCTGAGTAATGAGGTCTGGCCTTTTTAGATTTCTTTTAGGAAGACTTCACAACTACTGACTGGTGAGGTAGTTGAGCTTTTTGGAAACCTGGGGCTGATTGTACCAAATAGATAGCATAAGCTTTCCTATTCATAGGAGGAACTGAGCCAGGATGCTCCCAGTTATGGTTTAAAAGGTCCAGTAGTACTTCATGAACAGGAATTGCCATGACCTCCTTGGGTGCATCTACGAATTGTAGCACTTCAAGCATTTTATGTCTGGCATCCTCTTCTGTTTGCTAATCAAATTGTCTCTGACGTTTCCTTAATGAAATTTGCAAGGTCAAGTCTTCAGGTGAGGAACATCGACGTTCATCTGGAGGTGAAGGTTGTGAAGGAAGATCATCTGAATCAAGGTGAGAAGTGTCAGTTCCCCATGGATTGTAAGGGTGGTCGCCAGCACTCCAGGACCTTGAAGTTTGTGTGGAGGTGCAAATCCAGCCGGACCTAGAGATGGCATCGATGGAGGCACTGAAGATGGTGAGGGCATCGATGGCATCTATGTTTTCGAAGGCCGGTGCAATGGTATGACACCCGATGGTCCTGGTGTTGGTCCAGGCATCGGCTGATCTGGTTCCTCGTCCGAGGATAAAGGTATCGGCATTGGTGTCTGTGGCACAGCTGGAACCGCAGGAAGAGCCTCTTCAGTCTATCAAGAAGAGGAACTAGCATCAGACGTGGGATCAGGCATCTGCATGGGGGATCGGTGCTGGTGGAGACTGGAATGATCGTAAAGCCTGAAGCACCGCCTCTTGGACAATCCTGTCCAATTCTGCCTGAGAAGCCGGCTTATGGGGGATGGGGGGGGGGGGGGGGGGTGGAGGCTCTGAAGGCGGTGAAGTTCCGGATCCTGGCACCAATACTGGTGGGGGAACGCCTCGATGCCCCGAGTCCAGACGGAGATAGGGCCTCATCTTGGGGATTTTTGGTCGGTGGCTCTGTCGCAGATAGCTTTCCGATTCCTATATCGGAGGAGACACTTCGATGACTACTGTCGATGCTTCTCTCGATAAATGGTCCGCTGTTTGTCTGGCATTGAAAACATCGATGCTTTGGACCGGGAAGAGGAAGGTGAGGAGACATCACTGGTGGATTTTTGCCGTTTAGGTTTCGGTGGCGACGGAGGATAGAGGATAGTCTTCAAGGATAGACTCTATGCCGGTTTAGAAGAAGTCTATGGAGAAACCTTGAAAAGGAGTTCCATCTTCTCCAAACGGGCCCCTCCAGCCTTTTGGAGTCATTTGTGAACAGCTTGTACACTGTTGCATGTCATGAACAGGTCCAAGACAGTACACACACGTCGTGCGGGTCTGGACAGTGCCCAAGAACTGGGACAGTTCTTGGGCACTCGGGACACTTACGGACACCTGGTGGCCATGATTTTGAAAAATAAAACTGTCACGCATCGATGACCGAACACCGTGAGAGAAAATCTCTGGGAACAGACCGAAAAACGAAGGGAAGAAACTTACCGGCATCAATGATGGTCAGCAGTCGATGGGGGACCCCCAGATAGGGAAAAGTACAAATTTAAGTTTAATTTGTGAGGAAAGTTTGTGAGGTAAACTCAGAGCTCCAAGATCTGCGAGGCTACTGCTGTGCAGGAAAAAAAAAAAAAAAAAAAGACTGAGGGGGACCCCTGCTGGATGCAGGGTTGGTATCATGCTGGGCATGCTCAGTGGTGCCAGTCAACGTTCTAGAAACTTTGACAAAAAAGTGTTCCATCCTAATGTCACACCCATATGTGAGGACTACCATCCTGCTTGTCCTGTGAGAATTCTCCATTTTTTCATTGTGTATTTCATTTTAAATACTCTGACACTTACTTTGACAAACAAAATACGCAGACTTAAAAAAATAGTGTGCAAAATTACCCAGGTACATCAACCAGCAGGGCAAAGAAATAACATGGAATTCATGGAGGGAGAGGAGAGAAAACTTGAGGGTGCTCCCCAGGTCCAAGCTGGTATTTTAAAGGTAAAATGGAGCACAAATAGAAAATCCATCATCTCAGCTTAATATGCTCTAGTTTCTAAGAAAGCTGAAATCCAAAGCAGCAGAAAAAGCAAGTTTGCTTACCATAAACTGTGTTTCCGAAGATAGCAGGATGAATTAGCCATGCTATCTGGGGATGTCATCCAGGACAGACGGGGCAGAGCTTCACTAAAACTGACAGTGCTTTGCTCTGTAAGGCTGCGTGTCCTTTCCTGCGCAGCGCCATCTTCCTCAGTGCATTTCAAAGCAGATCCGCAAAGCGCAAGGTGGAGACTCTTTGGGGAGACAGATAGGCCAGTATGGCCTGTTATCTACGGAAAACACCATTTACGGTAAGCAAACTTTTTCCTGCAGATAAGCAGACTGAATTAACTATGCTGTCTGAGAGTCCGCAGCTGAAGGTGAGTGCAGTCATAAGAGGTCCTCGTAGATAGCTGGACGGCTTCAAGATGTTTTGAGTCTGACGAGCTGCGCTCAATCCCATTTACGACAGCGGACAGTCTATTTGGTGACGAAATGGAGTATGGCTCTTCCCATCACTGCATCTGGCGCAGCTTGCTGGTCTATGCAGTAATGAGCCATGAACGTATGCAGGGAGGACCTTGTGGCCGCCTTGCAAAGGTCCTGGATCGGAACCTCACTTAGGCAGGCTACAGCTGCTGCCATCACTCTGGCTTGATGAACTAGTCTCTCTGATCTTTTGGCATAACAGTATTAAATGCATTGCGAAATCCAAGTGGAGAGGGTTCTCTTGGAAACTGGCTGACCCGGAGCATTCAGGTTGAAGGAAATGAACAGCTGCGAGGCTCTGGTTTTGGACTGTGTTCTCCACTTATAGTACGTCAAGGTTCGCTTGCAGTCCAGCATATGTAGCGGCCTCTCCACCTCATTCTTATTTGGTTTCAGTAAGAAGGTCTGCAGGGTGATCTGGTTTATGTGGAAATCAGACTACCTTGGGCAGAAAGGAAGGGTGGGTCCGTAAGGTCACCTTGTCATGATGGAATTCCAGGTATGGCGAACAGTGGTCAAGCACCTGCAGCTCAGATTCCTTTCGGAGGTTAAAGCAACCAAGAATAGCCCCTTCCAAGAGGTATATCGGCTGAGTTGATTCCAAGGGTTTAAAGGGCAGCAGCTGCTCCAAAATGATATTGAGATACCACAGGACGGTGGCTTGTGGAACAGGGGTCGAAGACATAGAATGCCCCTCATGAAGTGAGACCAGGGGATGGCTGGAAACTGGCAACAAGCCGCAAGCGCACTGATGTGAACCCTCACTGACATGGCCAGTCCCAACTGAAATAGGGAGTGGATATACTCCTGATTTCAGGGAGCACAAGAAGGGGTCTATTCCCTTGGTGTCGAACCAAGTTGTGTACCTCAGCCACTTTCCTTGATAGCTGCGCCTGGTGGAGAACTTAAGATATTAGAACATCCTAGGCCTCTTAGGGTAGCCGAAGGTGACTTAACACCATCCTTTCAATCTCCACACCGTGAGGTGAAGGGAGGCATGCAACAGGTAAAGCAGAGTGCCTCTGTTCTGCAACAGCAGAGTGGGCAGCTCTGTGGAGACGCATACAATATAGGCGTACCATGGTTTGGGCCACATTGGCGTGATCAGGATGAGATCTGCTAAGTCTAGCATGCACTTCTGTACAGTCTGAGATGAGCGGTATCGGGGGGGGGGGGGGGGGGGGGGGAATGCGTCAGATGCCAGGCGAATCCGGCTTGGGTATATTTAGTAAAATGCTTGCTCCTTTTTGTTCTGTCACGAAGAGGTCTGCGTGTGGGAGGCCCCAGATCTGGAAGATGGACTCAGTCACATCTTGGTGCAATTCCCACTAGTGTGGGTGGAAGATCCTGCTTAACTTGTCCGCAGCGGCGTTCTCCACCCCGGGTAGGTTGCCTGTAGGATGATTGAGCGTTCCTCTGCCCACTTCCTTGCACAACATCCAGCAACCTGACCCTCCTTTATGTAGAACCTTGCGACCTGATTGTCCATGTGGATTATGAACACTCGTCCTCGCAGGAATCCTTCAAACGTGCATAATGCGTTGCCAATTGCTTGGAGCTCCAGGAGGTTTATCTGCTGGGTCTTCTCCCACCGGGACCAGAGTCCCTGCATATGAACATGTTAAGGTGTCTGGTGAGAATCAGCTGATGAGCCAGGGGGCGTAGCGACACCCATGAGAGGGTCACAGGGTGGAGCCACCAGTCCAGATTTCATGCTGGGGGAAGTCAATTCGGCGAGATGACAGTTGGGAGAACTATGTCCACTGAGACCAGAGGCCCTGTGCAGTCGACTAATGTACAAACAGATATGGGGCACAACGTAGATGGCCGCCATGTGACCGAGCAAGGTCAAGCGCTGTCAGGTAGATGTGTGAACAGAGTCCCTCATCTGCAGAGCTAGAGTGAGTACCACATGGGCCCTATCCACTGGTAGGAACACCTGATCTCGAGTAGTGCCGATATGGGCTCCGATGACCTGGAGGTTCTGTATTGGTGGAATGCTGGATTTCTCCTAGTTTATTATTAATCCCAATCCTAGGCATTGAATCCTTGTGAGCAGCTTGTTCTGCAAAGTGCTGGGTTAGGGTGCTACCAGCAATCAATCATGGTATAGAAATAACTGTATTCCCTATTTCCTGAAGTGGGCCACTGCTACCGCCAGACACTTGGTAAAGACTCTCAGGGCAGACAAAAGGGGAGAACTTTGTATGGGTAATGGTGACTGTTGACCTGAAAATAGGTAGCACAATGAGGAAGTCTAGCGAGCACATCCAATCGTTGGGTTGAAGAAAGGGCAAGACAGATTTGAGAGATGTCATCTTGAATTTCTCTTTGACAAGAAACCTATTGAGGGCTCTGAGGTCCAAGATGGGGCACAGTCCTCCCAACTTCTTAGGAATGAGGAAGTATTGGGAGTAGAATCCCCGACCCAGCTGTGATTTGGGGATTCGGATAGAGTGTCTTCCTGCAAGCAGCTCTGATTCTACACAGTGGATTGATGCTGTCTCACTTGGTGGGGAAGAATGGGCATAAGAACATAACATAAGAAATTGCCATGCTGGGTCAAGACCAAGGGTCCATCAAGCCCAGCATCCTGTTTCCAACAGAGGCCAAACCAGGCCACAAGAACCTGGCAATTACCCAAACACTAAGAAGAACCCATGCTATTGATGCAATTAATAGCAGTGGCTATTCCCTAAGCATAATTGATTAGCCATTAATGGACTTCTCCTCCAAGAACTTATCCAAACCTTTTTGAACCCAGCTACACTAACTGCACTAACCACATCCTCTGGCAACAAATTCCAGAGCTTTGTGCGTTGAGTGAAAAATAATTTTCTCCTTTAGTCTTAAATGTGCTACATGCTAACTTCATGGAATGCCCCCTAGTCCTATTATTCGAAAGTGTAAATAACAGTCACATCTACTCGTTCAAGACCTCTCATGATCTTAAAGACCTCTATCATATCCCGCCTCAGACGTCTTTCTCCAAGCTGAACACCCCTAACCTCTTCAGCCTTCCTCATAGTGGAGCTGTTCCATCCCTTTATCATTTTGGTTGCCCTTCTCTGTACCTTCGCCATCGCAACTATATCTTTGAGATGCGGCGACCAGAATTGTACACAGTATTCAAGGTGCGGTCTCACCATGGAGCGATACAGAGGCATTATGACATTTTCCATTCTATTAACCATTCCCTTCCTAATAATTCTTAACATTCTATTTGCTTTTTTGACTGCTGCAGCACACTGAGCCGACGATTTTAAAGTATTATCCATTATGATGCCTAGATCTTTTTCCTGGGTGGTAGCTCCTAATATGGAACCTAACATCGTGTAACTACAGCAAGGGTTATTTTTTCCCTATATGCAACACCTTGCACTTGTCACATTAAATATCATCTGCCATTTGGATGCCCAATCTTCCAGTCTTGCAAGGTCCTCCTGTAATGTATCACAGTCTGC
Organism: Rhinatrema bivittatum; assembly: GCF_901001135.1. Lineage (NCBI taxonomy): Eukaryota > Metazoa > Chordata > Amphibia > Gymnophiona > Rhinatrematidae > Rhinatrema > Rhinatrema bivittatum. The sequence continues at coordinate 807,567,711 of NC_042615.1, read as the reverse complement.
TTGTGATTTAACTACTCTGAATAATTTTGTATCATCCGCAAATTTGATAACCTCACTCGTCGTATTCCTTTCCAGATCATATATATATTGAAAAGCATCGGTCCAAGTACAGATCCCTGAGGCACTCCACAGTTTACCCTTTTCCACTGAGAAAATTGACCATTTAATCCTACTCTGTTTCCTGTCTTTTAACCAGTTTGTAATCCACGAAAGGACATCGCCTCCTATCCCATGACTTTAGTTTTCATAGAAGCCTCTGAGGGAGTTTGTCAAATGCCTTCTGAAAATCCAAATACACTACATCTACCGGTTTCACCTTTATCCACGTTTATTAACCCCTTCAAAAAAAATGAAGCAGATGTGTTAGGCAAGACTTCCCTTGGGTAAATGCATGTTGACTTGAGTTCCATTAAACCATGTCTTTCTATATGCTCTACGATTTTGATCTTGAGAATAGTTTTCACTATTTTTCCCCGGCACTGAAGTCAGGCTCACTGGTCTATAGTTACCCGGATCGCCCCTGGAGCCTTTTTTAAATATTGGGGTTACATTGGCCACCCTCCAGTCTTCAGGTACAATGGATGATTTTAATGATAGGTTACAAATTTTAGCTAATAGAACAGAAATTTCATTTTTTAGTTCCTTCAGAACACTAGGATGCATACCATCCAGTCCAGGGCACCATCTTTAATTTTAAGCGAGTAGCCCTAGACTATGAAGAGGACCCAACGGTCAGAAGTGATGGCTTCCCAAGATTCATAGAAGTAGGAAATCCTTCCCCCCCCCAATATGCATAGTGAAAGTGGTCCCTGTGTTTCTAAAAACCCTGTTGGGGCTTCGAATTGTTGTTGGTCCATTGCAGACATTGTTGCCTCTGGTTCTGCTGACTACCGGGCTGTTGCTGTAGCCTTGCTGGGGATGGGGGGTGGGAGATAGGCAGGCAGTATGCAGAATATGGCCGAAAAGGCCACTGCTGAAAATAGGTTTTCCTGTATGTTGGGTAGTACTTCGATGCAGGCTAGTCCGATGGGGACGCTAGAGACAGCACTGCAGTGTTCTGCTCCTTCAACTGCACCACAGACTCATGGAGCTTATCCCATAAGAGATTATCTGGGAGACAAAGGAGGTTGACCAATTTCTCATGGACATCCTCACGAATGGTGTTAGCTCTGAGCCACCCCATCCTCCAAGCAGTGATGTCCCCTGCCTTGGTGTGAGCTAATGTCTCAAAGTCCTCATAGATCATACACAGGAGATGTCGCGGACCTTCCTCTAGGTCATGAAACTGTTGTGGCATTGTGTCCAGTTGTGAGGTGGTAGCAACAAAGGGCTTAAGGGAATGTAGGCACTAAGTATTGAGTAATATAAAATTGATGTTTAATTTTGGCATTCAGCATTGCCGCCTAGAATGCCCATCTGCCAGTCATATTTTGAGTCACACCCTGGAGGGATAGTTGAAGGGAGACATGATTTCTTGGCTCTCTTCATAGCCAACTCTACTTCCATGGACACGTGGGGTAAGTGTACTGTGCTGTAGAAAGAAGGCGGCCTCATTGGGAATTTGAGGTCCAACTTCCTGGAGGTCACTAACCCAGAGAAAGGTGACTCCCAGTTCTTTGTCAACAATGCGTCCAAAACAGCAGCGATGGCAGTTGTCAGCGCAGCGGGCATCTCAAAGATCTTCAAGATTCCTAAGACCTCTGTCGGGGGAGGGGGGAGGGGGGGGTGTCTAGTACCTTCCATGTCTGTTTAGTTTGGTCCCACCTTCTCCACAAACCTGGAGTATGAGAGATCTTCGGGGGGGGGGGGGGGGGGGTGTCAGCTCCAGCTGCCCTTATGGGTACCCCAAAGAACCCAGAGATGAAGGTGGAGAAGGAGAGTGACCCAGGACTGGACTGCTGGATCGATGGTCCGGGCCGACATCTCCTCCTGGAGATGAAGGCAATTCCCCCTGGGAAAGGCCTCCTGTGGAAGCAGACAAGGTATAACATTGTTTTGATCTCTACCGAGGAGAGGAATTTGGATAGGATGTTTGAGAACTGGGACATTGCTTGGGATGCTAGTGTCCTCTCCCCCCCCCCCCCACAAGGCCATGTGAGTGGCAGTGCCACCAGGAGAATGTCGGAGACTGGTCCTTGGGGCTGGGCTGGCATGCGCTCTGCCAAAGGGGATGGTTTGTGGCATTTGAGAGATTCTTATAGGTGCGGTGTCTCTTCTATGCCTGGAAACAGATGACAGGTCTGAAGACTGGATCGGAGGATCGAGAAGAGCTGGAACTTATGACCAACACATGTTCATCGGAAAACACCAGACCCAAGTCTGGGAGGATGCCCCCTTTGAGGATCTATCTGTGGGGCCAACTCTTTGGAGGAGCCATTCCAGAGGCAAGACGAGGTGTCCTGCGTCGAGCTGCGTTGTACTTGCATCAGCGCACCCGTGGATGCGGCGTGTCGATGTATCCCTATGCTTCGGTTTGCTGCGATGAGCCGATTCTCTTATGCTGCGGCTCCGATGCATGCGTGGCGTGCTGTTTGCGCTTAGTCCCAGGCTACACATCCAGATGGCACAATGCCTCAGCTGAGTGCGTTGGCTGTCCCGTGCCGGCACATCTCCCGCCGCTCTTTGTGCTGTATGTGGGTACTGTGGGTCGGGTTTCTTACCCCCAGAGCCTCAAGGCTGTGCTGGGGGTCCCACGGAGGCGGCTCAGACTGCTTTGGTCGGTCCAGTCTGGGCCCTGGGGGAGGAGTGGGCCAACATGCACTCCTAGATGGGGGGCATAAGAGCCAGATTTTCCTTCTTTGAGCCTCTCTATTTTAGCAGCACGCTCCCGCTGAGCCCAGGGGGGACATGCAGCTGCAGTCCGGCAGTTGGCCATGTCGTGCTCCAGGCCAAGGCAAACAACAGTCATACCCATCCATGGCAGACCATTTTGCCACACCGGCAAATTTTGAATCCTGGTGGCCGCAGAGGTATGTTCAGAATCAAAATAAAGATTTCGATGAAGAAAAAACTACGATGAGGAGTGAAGAGCTCCATGTGCAGCTTGCAACACAGCAGGTGACAGAGGAAAATGGCACTTTGCGTGAAAGGATGCACAGCCTCACGCAGAGCAAAGCTCTGTCATCTTAGTGAAGCACTGCCCTGGCCTGCCTGGAAGACATCCCCAGACAGCATGGCTAATTCAGCCTGCTTATCTGTGTGAAAAAAATATTTGAAGATTAACCTACACAGCTTATATAGAACATTTGACCACATCTGGTATATTATATTGCGGCACTTTCCCAGGAACATAAGCTGACCAACGTGTTCTGTGTAAATTAAGTTCTCACAATAAAATCAGTGGCTTAGATGCTTAGAGTAGTATGGCTCTCTGGGATTGTTGGCTTTAATACATTTATAGCAGATTTTAAAATATTCCTATTATTGAATACAAATCCAAAGTAACACTAGGAATGTAAAAGCCCCAACATGGTCCCCCCTAAACTGTTCATAACACCCTTGACCAGATCTGCATTTCAAAGTGACCAAAATTATACAAATTTGATTTTTATACCAGGAATGTTTTCTTGACACCTTACATGTGTATTAGGTTCAAAGACCACACAGACAGAAAAAGGAAGAACACTGCATGCTATGAAGTAGCTGGCTTGGCATTAAAGAGAACTACAACTCATACCAATCATGTTGATGCCAGCAAAATGATGGCAGCCGAATACCACCCAGCCAGATATTCAGGCAACATCCTCACTAATTTTGGTAGCTGTAAAGATTACACAACTTGATGGTAGGAACCTGGGGCCAGGGAATGGGGTGCTAGATATTTGACAGAGTATGGGAAATTCTATATTCGTCTACACAGGGTGTAAAGAACCAAAATGAGGAAGAAACATCCTAAAAGCAGTCAAGCTTCTACAGGTGGGATACATTACAGAGCAGAGAAACAAACTGAACAGGCTAATGGATCTTTATCTCCCATCATCCACTATTATCTTTTCTAGATGTGACCACAGGACGACCTATTTGCTATCAAAAAGTTTTCTCCAGTATTAATACAGTACCTAGCACACTGTACTACAGAGGAAGGCTAAATAAAACTAAACCTCCCAGTCCAGATGTGCTCTTGCTGTTGCTCCCATTTCAAATATTTTATGCCTTATATGCTGAAGAAAATGAATGGTATGCAGTTATAAAAAAAATAAAGATGGTATTCAAAAGCTGCTCTAATCTTTGTTTTAGAGAGAGACTGACAAGGTACTCAAGCTGTTCTTCATTTTCTGAAAAGCTAGTACATGCCTGGTAACCAGCATTTATAATGGTGCTGTGCATTATACCTACAATCCTGTACTACACTGAACTACTTTATAATCAGCATTCGTAAAATATTTTTAAAAAATGGTTTACCACCATTTAGGCCAGCATGCAAATCACCACCTTTGTATTTTGGACTAATGCCTAGAAAGAAAAAGATATAGATGGAGTGGCTATCAAGTCACCAATTGACTAAGTGCATAAACTTTGACCATGTGATGTTTGTTTTCATCATGAGGGAATTAGCTAACTAGCACAACATGTTTTCTTGCTTGTCATGTAATATAGTAACCCCCAATCCAGACTTCTTCCTACCTGCAAAGAACTGTTCAACATCATAACCTTTTAGGAGGAGGAGTTCACATTACTAAAGACTTATGAAGTGCAGATTAAACCTCTGCAATTAGAGGATGACCAAAATCTAAAACCAACACATACAGAAACATCTTGTTAGGCATGTGGCTCAGAACCTCTAAATGATTTAATATGATTAAGCTGCCAGGAAGAAATCGCTGAGCCTCATTAGGCAACTGCTGAGATGGAGCAGGTAATTTAACTGGCTACTCACAATATATTACCATAAATCTTAGCAAATGGATAAGCCAGACTGCTTGTAACACTACACTTACTGCATGGCTCAGATATCAGCTCCCCAATTTCATTCATAGATTACCAATGGCATTTATACAGTATCTACAACAGGGGTGGACAATACTGGTCTTCGAGGGCCGCAAACCAGTTGGGTTTTCAGGATATCCCTAATGAATATCCATGAAAGATTTGCATAAAACAGGCAGAGTAGTTACAGATATCCTGAAACCCCAACTGGTTTTGCAGCCCTCAAGGACCAAATTGCCCACACCTGATCTACAAGGCTGGAAGGTGTTCTAGTAGCTCCAACATGAGCTGAAAACCAGAAAAGGAGAGTTCACATTCTGCACTGACACCACCTGCAAACTCATTCAAATTACTAACTGGGCAGATCATTTTAGTCCTTACTTGCTATCATTTACTCAGTGATGTATTTGCCTTATGACACTAACTCAAGAGAGTAAATTCTCACATTATGCATCTTTGTACCTATACATAATTTGAAATACAACACCCTGGTTTAAGGGTTTTGGGCACACAAAAAAACCTTTGTAGACTGGACCCCCAAAATATTCCTATGTTTGAATAATTCACATATCTGCACAATTTAAGTGTACTTACTGGCTAAATTGTTTCCTTAATACAAATGAAAACATGCATATAATGTTTTGATATCTTGTATGCAATATCTTTTTTTCATAAATTATATTAAAAAGAGGATCATACCACCCTGTGGTATTTGAACTTAAGATTAGTTCCGTGATTATACCAGCCTAGGGTCCCCTATCTGTCCCAAATGTCCAAGCATAATGTTGAGTATTGTGAGTAACCACATTTTTTTGTAATTTATTACACTTTCATGCTTAACTTAATTTAAAAAGCAAAAAGGTATACTCTCTTTGGCTGATCCCATGAGGTAAATGCCCTGCTTCCTTCAGACAATTCGACTAGAAAGCGCCTGACATGACATGTTATGTAATAGAACTGCTTCAGGGGCGCTGAACATAGATTCTTTATCGGGAATGAAGGTCGCTAATTTTCCTGTGAAGATACGTTTAAATCACTATAAGAAAATCAAGATTATAATGAAAGGTTTATTTTAAAAGGCTGTTTCACACAAAGGGCAATGTTCATATTGCAACGAAGAAAACTTACTCAAAAGCAGATGCATCTTAGGCACACCACACTGAGTCATTATACTAAACCTGTGTTGGACATTTATACATATGTGATGGGTATCCATCATTCATATTTAAATGTTGTAGATCCCAAGGCTATTATGGCATCATGCTACTTAATGAATTAGAAAAAACCCCCAATCAATTACTTTGAGACCTTGTGGGGAAATTGTTTGCAACCAGTATATACATCTTTGTTCTAATTGAGTCTCCTCCCCTCCATCATTTATTAAGGATACTACTCATGTCAGAGTTTTTGAATACATTAACTGTCCAACCAGAATGGATACTAGCAACGATAGATATAGAATCTCTATAATACTGTTATTCCTCAAAATCAGGCGGTAGATGCTGTTACTAAGATATCTTCAGTGCCTCATCAAATCCCCACGGCATACATCATTCACTCACTCAAGCCCTAAGAAAGAATTATTTTTCTTATGAAGATAGATATTATGTACAAATAAACATACAACACAGGTTTAATATAATGACCCAGTGGCGGACCTAAGAATCAGCTTTTGAATAAGTTTTCCCCGGTTGCAATATGAACATTGTCCTTTGTGTAAAACAGCCTTTTCAAATGAACCTCTCAATCTTGATTTTCTTGTAGCGATTTAAATGCATCTTCACAGAAAAATAGCAACCGTCATTCCCGATAAAGACTCTACGCTCAGAGGCCCTGAAGCAGCTCTATTACAATACATTATGGCATGTCTGGCTCTCCTCTAGATGGATTGTCTGAAGGAAGCAGAGCACTTTCCTCGTCGGATCACCCAAAGGGAGTATACCTTTTTGCTTTTTAAATTAAGTTAAGCATGTGTGTGTGATAGAAATTACAAACATTTGATAAATCAGTACTTGGACATTTGGGACCGATAAGTGACCCTAGGTATAATCACTGAACTAATCTTAAATTCAAATACTGCAGGGTGGTATGAAGGTTCTTTTCTCATAAAAAAAGTTACTGTATTTTTCGCTCCATAAGATGCACTTTTTTCCCTCCTAAGAGTGTGGGGGGGGGAGGGGGGGGGAATGTCTGTGCGACTTATGGAGCGAATATCAAAAAATTAATAACTACAACCCCCCACCCTCCTGACCCCCCCCCAGACTTGCCAAAAGTCCCTGGTGGTCCGGGAGCAATCTCCTGCTCTTGGGCTGTCGGCTGCCAGTAATCAAAATTGCGCCGGTGGCCCTTTGCCCTTACTATGTCACAGGGGCTACCGGTGCCATTGGTTGGCCCCTGTCACATGGTAAGAGCAATGGGTGGCTGCCCGTTTACATAGTTAGGGCAAAGGGCCACCGGCGATGTTTCTCCTTCCTATCTCCTCGATGATCGGGGGAAGGGACAGGAGTCGATGGCCGAGAAGGTGTCGATGGCGGACGGTCACCGGAGGGCTGTCAATGGTAGGAAGACTTCGACGGTGCCGGTTCCGATGACGTCGATGCAATCGATGGCGGTGGGGTGCGAACATGGAAGAGGAGCCCCATCTTCTCCATTCTTGCTTTGCGACCTTTTGGTGTCATTAAGGCACATTTGGTGCAAGTCAGGACATCATGCTCACTACCCAAGCATAAAACACAGACTCCATGAGGGTCTGTGATAGACATAGTCCGGGTACAGTCCGGGCACCGTCAGAAACCCGATGCCATGGCAGAAGGCCAAAAATTTAGCCGCGGGACTGTCGACTGCTAACGGGCCCCGAGGGCCAAAGTCGACGAAAGTCGATGAAACAACGGCAAAAAACTTACCTGAGTTCCGCGGACGAAAAAATTCAACGAAGGGAGACCCCTGAGGGGCAAATTTTCTTCAGAATAATAAATTCTATATTCCTGTCAGGAACATGGTTAAGAGCTCTTTCACCGCGTGGCTACTGCTGCGCGGAAAAAAGAAGACTGAAGGGAGACCCCTGCTGGTTGCAGGGTTAGTGCCGTGCTGGGCATGCCCAGTAGGGGCCAGTCAAAGTTCTGGAAACTTTGACAGAAGTTTTCCGTGATTGGGCTCCATCCTTGATGTCACCCATTTGTGAGGACAACCATCCTGCTTGTCCTGTGAGAATTCACGTTACAATACTAAAGTCAAAGGAAGACAAAGGTGATAAACTATCCAATAAGTCCAGAAAGAGTGTACCGACTGTATACTGCTGCAAAAGTTCTACTTTTGAATAGCATATTTACACAAGCTTGTCCAAAGGGGAAGGCCCCTTTGACATACTTCTTTTGCACGTGGCAGCGCCTGTGAAGGTCTGTCCCTCTTAGCCCGGTGCCCTAATGACATCGGGTACGTGGTATTCAGTTACATAAGATATGCCATACTGGGTCAGACCAAGGGTCCATCAAGCCTAGTATCCTTTTTCCAACAGTGGCCAATCCAAGTCACAAGTACCAAAACATTAGATAATAATTAATAAGCAGTAGTAGCTTATGATCTCTCATAGCAGTTTATGGATTTATCCTCTAGGGACTTATCCATACCTTTTTTAAAACCAGTTACACTAACTGCTGTAACCACATTCTCTGGCAATGAATTCTAGAGCTTAATTCTTTCACTTAGCACATAGTTTTCTTCAATTTGCTTTAAATGAGCTACTGGCTTACTTCATGGAGTGCCCCCTGGTCCTATTACCTGAGAGAGTAAATAACTGATTTACATTAACTTGTTCAAGTCCTTTCATGATTTTGTAGACTATCATATCACCCTTCAGTTGTCTCTTCTCCAAACTGAACAGCCCTAATTTCTTTAGCATTTCATAGGGTAGCCATACCCAGCTAAACAGGACAACTTTCTGCAATTTTTAATGTATAAATCTGTTTGCAAGATTATTTGTTCCCAGATTCAAAATAAAAGTGAATGAGTCACATGCAAAAGTTTAGACACTCCTGAGAAGAAACTTCTAAACATTTCCTGTAGCCAATTAAGAATAGAAAGTCTCAATTTTGGAATTTTTTCCCACTTTCCCAGCTCAGAAATATACTTAGGTCTCCTTGCATGCACTACATGTTTTGAGATCTCCCCACAGTTTTTCAATATTATGCAATACTGAGGACTGAAAGCCAGTCCAAAACCTTAACCATGAAATACTTACAGGAAAGATGGATTTGGAGATGTTTCAGATCATTGTCTTGCTGAATTATCAACCTTTTTTCAAATAATTTCCTTCAGTGACCATGGGCCATTAGTTTCTAGGATATGCAGATATTTAATTGAAGCTTCTCTTCCTTCCACCACAATATTTCATGTGCAACTGACTGCCACACAACCCCAATTCTTTACAGCAGATTACTGTAAGTGGTTGACCAGACTATCAGTCACAAAAGGCAAAATATAAATCCTAAACACATAATGGATCCACCACTGTGCTTAACAATTGGCAAGCTGTTCTTTTCTTCAAATGTTTCACACTTTTTTCTTGCCAAACAGTAGCCAAAACAGTTAAATTTTAATTTCATCAGTCCAAGGCACTTTGTTCCAAAACGATTCAGGCTTTTAAAAGGTTTTGTTTTGCATACTTTAGACAATGACTTGTCCTGGAATCACAGAAACTGTTTCCTTCTGAAAGCTCTACCATTCACATTTGTAAGCAACACTTCATTGTGGACAGCTATTTATGTAGCAGCTTAATTTTCTGGCAGATCGTGTGTGGGCTCTATTTTGCAGATCTGACCAGTTTTCTGGCAATTCTATAAGATTTTTCTTGGTCTTCCAGGTGTTGCCTTGACCTCAACAGTTCCATGTAACTTCCATTCCTTAACAAATGTTTCTGACAGATGAAATTGATTGCTAGAAACTTTTAGAGAGCTTTTGGATAGCCTTCCCCTGCTTTGTAAGAGAATTCTCTATTTTCAAATATTCAGGCAGCTGCTTAGAGGAGCCCATGGTTGCTGAAAGTATAAACATTTGTTAAGTGTGGAATTATCTTCACCTAATTGAAAGCCTAAGGAATCCACCTATCTGGGAGCACAGAGGATAGGATCATTTTCCTGGTAACTGAAAAGGATTGTGGTAAATATTGCTTTGGGAAATCTTGGAACTTAAAAGGTTTTGGAGAGAGGTAAACTATTGGGGTATATTCTTTAGTATGTGCTTGTTATAAAATAGCAAGCCAAAAGGTGGACACACACACACACACACACACCTTTCCACCCTTCCCTTAGTTCCTTTGATTTATAGGCAAGGAACACTTTCAAATTAAAAATCAGCCTTTTATCTAACACACAGGACTGCCCCAGCCCTTATCAAAAGTTTAATTATCCAGTTGCAGGTCACTACCAGAATAGCAAATATGCCAATAAATTTAAAGGACTCTAAAACTGTACACATTCCTACTCAAGTAGCCATCTAAACTTAACGAGGAGCTCAACAAAATTAAGGCAGCAGCAGCAGTCCAACAGAAAAAGCAGGGCCTTCCAGTCTTTCATAATGTCACTTGTATGATTTTTTTACCCGCTCATGAGATCGTATGTGTGCACCTGGTACAAAGAGCTCCTGGCTCTCAAAGGAGTCCAATGTCTGGAGGCTAGAGTGGCAAACCTAGCCTGCAGACATTGGAGCTGAGGCATCAGAGGTGTATATAGTTTAGACTTTCAGGGACATAGTAGCCAAATTCCAACTTCAGTCTGACAGCCCTGGTGCTGCCTTGGAGGAGGAATGTCTCCTGGTTGGAGAGCATCAACCTAGTGCAGCAGGAAGTGATCCCATAGCAAGGACCTGCTCTCCAGGTAATGCATTGTCCTCATACCGAGAATGTGTGTGTCAGGGCTACTGCCCAGGAGAAAAAAAAAAAAAAAAAAGGAGTAAGGTTAGCAGTCAGATTCAGTTATTAGGCATGTAGATATCTGGGTAGCTGGTGGACGTGAGGATCGCCTGGTAACATGCTTGCCTGGTGCAAAGAAGTGTCACCTAGATAAAGTTTTAGACAGCACTGGGGAGGAGCTGGCTGTTGTGGTACATGTGGGCACCAACATATGAAGATGAGAGGGAGGTTTGGAAGCCAAATTTAGGATCAGAGCTGGAAAGCTGAAATCCAGAACCTCCAGGGTAGCATTCTCTGAAAGGCTCCCTGTTCCATGCAGAGCTCCAGAGTCTCAATGTGTGGATGAGATGACGGTAGAAGAGGGATTCAGTTTTGTAAGAACTAGGCAACCTTTTTTTTTTGGGGGGGGGGGGGGGGATCTTTTCCAAAGGAACAGGCTCCACCTTAAACAAGGTAGAACCAGGCTGCTGGCACAAATCTTTAAAAAGGAGATAGCGGAGCTTTTAAAACCAGAAGTTGAAAGCAGACAGTCACTCAGCAGCGCATGGTTCAGAGGAAGGTATCTTCTAAGGATACTAATGAAACAGGAGAATTAGGACATCCCAACAGAGAGGTTCCAATAAAAGCAAAAGTAGTCCATGTACCTATAAGCAAAGAATCACCTGAGCTAAAAGATTCCAAATTATCCCTGTGAACTGAAAAGCAGGTTGTTAATATAAACAAAACACAAACTTTGAAATGTTTGCATGCCAATGCCAGAAGTCTAAGCAGTAAGATGGGGAGCGTTAGAGTGTATAGCAGTGAATAATGAGAGACATAACTAGCAGCTCAGAGACATGGTGGAAGGAGCATAACCAATGGGATAGTGCTATACCAGGGTAAAAGTTATATTGCAATGATAGGAACAACTTGATGCAGGTGGTGCTTCAAGAGACTAAACGCACAATAGAATTTTTATGGGTAAAAATCCCATGTGTGGCGGGGAACAATATAGCAATAGAAATATACTGCCGTCCATCTGGCCAAAATGAGAGATGAAGTGCTAAGAGAAATTAGGGAAGCTAACCAAATTGGTAGTACAGTAATAATGGTAGATTTCAATTACCCAAATTAACTGGGACATGCTAGAGAGAAAGTTCCTGGATGGAATAAAATGACAACTTTATGGAGCAACTGGTTCAGGAACAGAGGGAGAGCTATTTTAGATCTAATTCTTAGTGTAGCACAGGATTTGGTGAGAGAGGTAACAGTGGTGGAGTTGCTTGGCAATAGCCGTCATAACATGATCAAATTTGAAATAGTGACTGGAAGGGGGACAATATGTAAAATCAATTGGCTGTAGCACTAAACATTCAAAAGGGAAACTGATAAAATGAGAAAAATAAGTTAGAAAAAACTGGAAGGTACAGCTACAAAGGCATAGACATTGTTTAAAAAAAATATCTTAGAAGCACAGTCCCAATGTATTCCACACATTAAGAAAGGTGAATGGAAGGCCAAACGATTGCCAGTATGGTTAAAAGGTGAAATGAAAGACTTTAGCTAAAAAGATCTTCCTTCAAAAACTGGAAGGATCCATCTGAAGAAAATAGGAAAAAGTATAAGCATTGGCAAGTTAAACGTAAAACATTGATAAGACAGGCTAAGACAATTTGAAAAGAAATTGGCTGTAGAGGCAAAAACTCAAAAACTTTAATATATCCAAAGCAGAAAGCCTGCGGAGTTGATTGGACCATTAGATGATTGAGAGGTTAAGGGGCACTTAGGGAAGATAAAGTCATCGTGGAAAGACTAAATGAATTCTTTGCTTTGGTGTTTACTGAAGAGGAAGTTGGGCAGATACCTGCTTGAGACAGTTTAAGGGTGATTATTCAGATGAACTGACCCAAATCACAATGAACCTGGAAGATGTAGGTCAGATTGACAAGCTGAAGAGTAGAAAATCACCTGGACTGGATGGTATACACACCCCAGAGTTCTAAAACCTCAAAAATGAAGTTTCAGACCCATTACAAGTAATTTGTAACTTATAAATAAAATTATCCATTGTACCTGAAGACTAAGGCAGCTAATGTAATCCCAATATATAAAAAGGGCTTCAGAGGTGACCTGGGAAACTATAGACTGCTGAGCCTGGCTTCAGTGCCAGGAAAAATCGTGGAAAATGTTAAAGAAAATTGCAGAACAGACATGATTTAATGCAACATAGCTAGCATGGATTTAAACAAAGAAAGTCTTGCCTCACAAATCTGCTACTTTTTTTTTTTGAAGGGATGAACATACACTTTGTTAGAGGCAAACCAGTAGATATGGTGTATTTGGATTTTCAGAAGACATTTGACAAAGTCCCCCAGGCTTCTAAAAACTAAAAAGGTCATGGGATAGGAGGTGGTCCTTTTATGGATTGCAAACTGGTTAAAATACAGGAAATAAAGTAGAATTAAATGGCAGTTTTTACAGTGGAAAAAGGTAAACAGTGAGTGCCTCAGGAATCTGTACTTGCACCAGTGCTTTTTACTATATTTATAAATGATCTGGAAAGGGGTACAAAGAGTGAGGGGATCAAATTGGCAGATAACATGCCATACTGGGTCAGACCAAGGGTCCATCAAGCCCAGCATCCTGTTTCCAACAGTGCCCAATCCAGGCCATAAGAACCTGGCAAGTACCCAAAAACTAAGTCTATTCCATGTTAATAACCGTTGCTAGTAATAGTGGTTATCTAAGTCAACTTAATTAATAGCAGGTAATGGACTTTCAAGAACTTATCCAATTCTTTTTTAAACACAGCTATACTAACTGCACTAACCACATCTTCTGGCAACAAATTCCAGAGTTTAATTGTGCGTTGAGTGCCTACACGAGGCAGGTGTAAATCTGCACGCCCCATCACCCGACCCGGGGAGCTGGTCTGGAGGCCTTGGCCATGCCCCTGGGCCGGCGCCATGCCCCTGACACGCTCCCCCGCCCCTTTTACAAAGCCTTGGGACTTGCGCGCATCCCAGGGCTATGTGCGCACCGGCGGCCTATGCAAAATAGGCACGCAGGGCTTTTAAAATCCGGCCCAATGTTTTTAAAGCTTTTTTTTTTAAGTTATGTACAATACAGACAAAAATTCTTGTAACTAGAACTAGTCATAATCCTGTTTGGCCAAATTTAAGCAAATGTTTTTTTGCAAGACAGTTGTCTTTAATATGTACAATGTAGAAAATAGTAAACACTTTCCATATTGCTAGAAAAAAAAATAAGATTCTGTGGCTGCCATGTGCTCCTTAGGTTCCTCCATTTCAAAAAACTTGGCTTACCAGAAAGTGTTTTCTCTAGATATCAGAATAAATTAGCCATTTCATGTGGATGACATCATTCAGCAGCAGACTCGTCTAAGTACATAGGGACATATGATTAACCATACTGGGTCAGACCACGGGTCCACCAAGCCTACTATTCTCTTTCAACAGTGGCCAATCCAGTCAAGTACCTGGCAGGATCCAAGGGATACACAGATTCCATGCTGCTTATATCCCAGGGATAAACAGTGGATTTCTGCAATTCCATCTTAATACTTTATGGACTTTTCCTCCAGGACCTTATCCAAACTTTTAAAATGTAGCTACACTAATAGCTTTCACTACATCCTCTGGCAATGAATTCCAGAGTTTAATTAGGTGTCAAGTAAAAAAATTATTAGTTTTAAATGTATCACCTAATTTCATTGTGTGTCCCCTAGTCTTTGTTCTCTCTGAAAGAACTGGTTGTTTGTTACACTCCATTGATTTTCCAGACCTTTATCATATCTCCCCTCAGTCTTCTACAGACTGAAGAGTCCTAACCTCTTTAGCCTCCAAGCTAGTAGTGCTCTGAGCATATACAGGAATTCCCCATACAGGTGTTGCCTCGTGAGCCTCCTCAGCTAGAATTAGCTCTAAAGTAGACTAAGTACTCTGAGGAGGCAGGCAAATATTCCATGGATAATTCATCCTAAGGAAAACAATTTATGGTAAGCAACCTTGCTTTTTCCATTGATAAAGACTGAATTAGCCATTACATGTTGGGAGTCCCAAGCTAAGGGTTGCAGCAGACTGAGTGAGCAAAATGTTAGGAATTCGTAAAGGAAAGGAGAATAGACTGCAAGTGTTGTAATGCCTCTATCATTCCATGGTGAGGCTGCACTTAAGAGTACTGTGTGTGGTACTGGTCTCCACATCTTAAAAAAAAGATATAGTTGCATTGGAAAAGGCACAGAGAAGGGTGACCAAAATGATAAAGGGAATGGAACAGCTCCTTTATGGAAAATGATAAAGAGGTTGGGTCTGTTCAGTTTACAGAAGATCTGTCTGAAATGATATGATAAAGGTCTATAAAATCTTAAGTACAATAGAACAAGTAAACGAATCTTATTTATGCTTTAAAAAAATACAAAGATTAGGAGGCACTCCATGAAGTTACTAAATAGCACATTCAAAATAAAAACTGGAAAATTCTCACTCACACAAGTGCTGGAATTAGAGGATGTGGTTAAGGTTGTTTGTGCAGCTGGGTTTAAAAAAAAGTTTGGAGAAATTTCAGAAGTTGTCAAACTTATTAACCAAGCAGACTTAATAGCCACTACTCATCCCTGCACAACAGTAGCATGGGATCTTGCCAGGTTCCTGTGACTTGGATTGGCCATTGCTATCAGAATACTGGGCTCAATAGACCCTCTGACCCAGTATGGCAGGTTCTTATGTGCAACCTGAACTCCATCATGGAAAGTGGGCTACTGCAAAAACAGACTATGTAAAACTGCCTGCCCAAGTTGTGTTTGAGAGATTGTTGAGACAATGTGATGTAAAGGTGTGAATTGATAAAGTTGCAGTTTTGCAAATGACTACGATACTTCTTGAACAGAAGAAATCATAGCTCTCACCTGATCAGCTTTCAGAGTCTATTATGCAATCCTGCTAAGGGGTAGCAGTGTTGCATCAACTCAGCTATCCAGTTAAAGAGCATGCTTGGCAACTGATACAACCAGTCTGCTAGGATTGTATGACAAACTGAGAGGATTAGTGATGTGGTCACAGTTCCTTGAAATAAGCAAAAGCTCTTTTGCAGTCCAAGGTATGATTCTTTCCTTCATGCACATGAGGTCTTGGAAAGAATATAGATAGCTTTTCAGATCCATCAATCTATCATGTTAAGACAACCTTCAGACGACAGTTGTGGAAGAACTGCATGAATGGAGGACAGTGAATGAGAGCTTGGAGTTAGATTCTAGCTGATGTAATGGCAACAGGAACACTACTTCCCATGTCAAGAACTTAGGTGAAGCCAATTCCCAACAGTTCAAAAGGAGGCTTCATGAGTTGAGAAAGGACAATATTCACGTTCCAGGGAACTGGTGGTTTTTGCACAGGAGGTTTGATATGCCACAGCCCTTCATGAACCTAGATATCAGTGGATAAGTGGAAATTGGTTTACTGTCAACTATAACATGGTATGCCGCCAAGATGGACACAAGATTTGGCAAGACCTGAATCAGAAAGGTGAAGTACTGTAGCAAATACTTATGCTCACAAGAGTCCAAAGTGTTCCTTTGGCACCACTTGGAATATCTATTTCATTTGAAGGCATAATTCTTCTAGTTTATATCTTTCTAGACAAGACTAATGCCTACAGTTTCTCTAGGGATTGGAATAATAAAGAATCCCTTTGTTTTGAGTTAATGTAGGTTTTGTCCCCTGATGTATGGGAGGACTGATGGAGAGCTGTGCTAGATATGCAAGCCATATATCTGGGCTACACTGGTGCTATGAGGATCAGACTAGCATGAACCTGGAAAAGCTTCTGCACACTTCTGGCAAGCAACCGTATCGGCAGAGAAATGTACATGATTGTTCCCCAGTCAAGCAGAAAAGCATCCCAATCTAGTCAGATTGCTCAGTAAAACTGAGCAAAATTGACTTGTTTTGTTGGATGCAAACAGATCCACTGACAGCAGACCACAGAACTCAGTTTGTCAGCTACTACTGCTATAGAAGTCACATGTGGATGAAGCACTCAATCTGCCAATGTGTTTGAGAACCCTGGAAAATAAGTGGCTTGTAGGACAGCTTGATTCTTAGACTACCCAATCCCATATTTTTTGGCACCTCCTGGCAGAGAGGCCATAACCTGTTTGCTGACATAGACAACCAAGTTGCCATGTTCTATTTGAATCAGGATTTTTCCCCCTGAAAATGTGTGAACACTGACAGTGTATTCTAATGCTCTTAACTCCAATAATCTGATCTGAAACACTGAGACAGGTGCCCTGGGTACAAAAGAATCCTATGTGAGCCTCTGGTCACAGTATCCAATCACCAGTGTTACTTGATAGAGGAGCATTCAAAAAGGAACTCCCTCTTGGAGAACTGGTGGATGTAGCCACCACTGCAACTCTTGCTTCATGTCCCCTGTGACTCAGTGGTTGAGTTGGCTGATCCCATTGAGAACAGACCCCACTGAAGGCAAATATGGAGACAAGTCAGCAGGACCACATGGCTTGCTGCCGCCATATATGTTCTAAGACCACCAGGTGCAATGCCTTTGCAGAAAATCCCACCCATGTTCAGTAAAGCTCAAAGCTCTACTAGCCAGGAAAGAAGAGTCCATTTGATGCCACCCAATGACATGACCCACATATAATGG
The DNA here is from genome assembly GCF_901001135.1 of Rhinatrema bivittatum. Taxonomy (NCBI): domain Eukaryota; kingdom Metazoa; phylum Chordata; class Amphibia; order Gymnophiona; family Rhinatrematidae; genus Rhinatrema; species Rhinatrema bivittatum. The sequence goes on along the minus strand of NC_042615.1, from coordinate 807,550,214 downwards.
CTAATTCAGTCTGCTTATCAACAGAAAATTCTTTCATAATCTTTGCTGCACTTCTGTGAAATGTATACAGTTAAGGGTTTAATTTTCAGTTCCTTTAATTCCCCACATTCTGTCTTTACCTCTATTGTATATTGAGTGTTTTTAGAGCACTAACTGCAAATTCCAGAATTTACCTCCTGGCTTTTCAATTGAGCATGCTAAAGCCCATTACAGTAAGTAACCATTTAGAGGTCCTTTTTGCCCATGAACATTAATTTGCACTCTAACAAACTCACCTACCATTATTACCCACTCATTTTTCTGAAACCTGCAGCTCTTTACCTTCAACAGTCTCTGGCTTGTTGCAGTTTCCAGTTCAGTTTTTGTCTGCATGTTTCTAGTTATGCTTTATGTCTATTCTTTTGTTAGGTGAGATTCTGTAGATGTGAGTGAGGTGAGGTTTTCTGCTTGTGTGTAGTTTCTGTGTAGGACTATAGCAGCCTGGCTTGGTCCATTTTCCTAATAGGAGGTGTATTGGTGTCTTAAGGCCTAGTGTAATTTTCAGTGTTGCCTTTTCTTAGGTAAGGTGGTTACTGTTTGAGTGCTAGAAATTGGTGTTTTTGGTATGGGATGTTTACTATTTATGCAATTTCTATTCAGAGTACTTATCTTTCCCTTGTGTCATTCTTAACAAGAGTACTGGGCTTCCCCCCACCACCATGAACTGCAATGAGCAGTATGTTATGCATGTGAGTATGGCCTGTACTACTCTAGGGTATACATATTTAGGTTCTTAAGTTTCACCTCATAGGACTTAACAGACCTTCTTCTTGAACATCTCCAGTGTTTACCTTTCTGAAAGGTGAGGTATTTTCCATTCTAGATACCATAAGTGAGATCTCAAAAACTCATACTTTTCATGTGCTTTATTTCCCTATGCACCTTATCCCTCTAGCTTTGGCCACCCTAAAAATCAGTCACCCCTTTTTATTTTGTATATTGCTTACATAAAGTCCTAGGCAATATACAAAATATGCATAAAAAAATTGCAAGAACAAAATACAAATTTTTAATCACAAAACATGTCAAACCAACTGCATAATATTACTGTCCTAAGCTCTGAACAAAAAACAACTGGAAACAAAATGTTTTTAATGTTGACTTAAATGTCTTCAAACAGTCCATGTGTCAAAAGGCTTCAGGAGGGGAACTCCAAATAGTAGGAGCTGCAACTGAAAAGGCGCATTCTCTGGCCACCGGTCGAGTCTTGTTTGGCGAATGGATTTTTTTTTTGTATTAAACAGGGACCAAGCAGTTATCACTACCCAAGCTTTTTTTTTTTTTTTTTAAACCAAATCTCTTGTGCTAAACTGCCATTTAGAAAGTATGGGTAACATTGCATACCTAATCAAATTGTGTACAAAGACATCTTTGCAGTTTTAGTTCTCCACAAATAAAGTGCCATTTTCCATGTGCTAAATTTTAATCAAATCAGTGAGTTGCTATCATGATGCAAAATTGTGCAAAGCAGTTCATTAAACTATTAGCATAAGCTACATGTGAAATTTACTTCAGACTAAGTTTTGCAAAACTTCAAAGTTAGGGTGGTTTTTTTGCCAAATTACCTATAGGTGAAATTTCACATGCTATCTGGCTCATTTACCTTCATAGAAAAATAGCATGCACAATTCAAAAAACTGTTTGCAGAACAGTACAGCTTAGTACATGACCTTCTGAATCTAACTGCATAAAGGGGCAGATTTTAAAACCTGCGCGCGGGCGCAGGTTTGTTCGCGCAACCCGGCGCAAACAAATCCACGCCCGATTTTATAAAATCCAGGGTCAGTGTGTGCAAGGGGGTGCACAACTGTGCAACTTGCGTGCGCTGAGCCGCACAGCCTGTTCCCTCCCCCCCCACCCCCACACCTTCCCCTCAGCCCTACCTAGAAACCCCCCTTACCTTTGTTGAAGTTATTCCTGCCTCCCGGCAGGCGTAACTTACGCATGCCAGTTAACAGCCAACCCGCGATCCCGGGCACAGCGGCAAATTGCCACTGTGCCTGGAGGCTCAGGCCCCGCCCCTTTTTGCAAGCCCCGGGGCTTGCGCGTGCCGCCGAGCCTATGCAAGATAGGCTCTGCATGCGCAAAGGGAGGCAGGGGTAGGGCGCGTATCGTACATGCGCAACCCTTTGAAAATCTACCCCAAAGTGAAAGCATGCAATATGAGTGGAAAAATTGTGAAAACAAAAAAAAGTTAAATTAGAAGAAAATGTCTTTTGTACCCATACAAGATAAATTCCATTATAGCTTCTTGAACAGCTTTTTAAATCAATGTTTGAGGGGGGTATTAGGATGCAGAAGAAAAGAACTAGACTGACTTTTGTATTTATCAGATAACTGGATGAGATGCTGTTCCAGGGTTTTCTACTTTGCTGAAGTCTCTGGAATCTTAACTCTTAATCCTGTCAATCTGACTTCACTTTGTTATGTTATACTTACATGATAAACCTATCAGATTAGGTCCTGGCATTCCCTAAAAGAAAAAGGGTGGAAAAGCACATGTGATGTGCATTTATTCCTATTTCCCCTTCCTATGATTCTCCCCTTAATTCCTCTCCAAAACATACTAACCCCCTCCCCACTGCTGAAGGATTTAGCAGCGTTGGGTAAACGTTTGACAGCATTTGCTACACCCCATATTTTCAAAACTCATAGGCTACTTTCACTGATCTTAATGCACATGAACAGCACAGCCAATAAATGCCAACCTGCAAGGTTTGAAAAAGCTTCTGGTGCTGGCCACACAGCCATACTGCAGCAGGTGGGATGTGTTTCACTGGCCATTACATCAGAGCTGCCTTGCATCAAGCATAACCCCACTAATGTGAATTAATCCATTGCAGGTATCAGGGTAGTGCTCTGCAGATAATTTTGACGACATTTGGCAAAGTTTGAAGATTCTATCAAACATCAGCAAAATACACCCATGGAGTAACTAATAGGTGCTTTTCCTCAATTTGAAGAAAATGCTCTAAAAAACCATCAGCTTGAAACATTCCTTTCTCCACCCTGAAAAAGGATCCAATGTGATTCTGCAGATGTCCCACATTCTTAACTGAATTAAAGTATGTGTTTCCCCGGAAATAGAACTTAAAAAAAACAAAACAAAAAAAACACACCACAACCACCACACCTCCACAAAATAAGACAAGAAAATTGGTTCTGGGCTCTGATAGTGGACAAGTTATATTTATTTTATTTATGACTTTTATATACCGACATTCATGTGGAAAAATACATATCATATCGCTTTACAGTGAAACACAAAAGTTGCAAAGAGCTTTACATAGAACAGGGTTACATGAAACTGGGAACCAAGGGATAAACTAGGTAAAATATTGGAAGCTGTTAAAGTGTGAGCCACGTGATGAAAAGGAATGACTCTTATAAAACCTACCCAACAGCACAGGAAAAGCAGCTGTTTTGCTACATCATTGGTGAAAATGAGGGTGCTCCATGTAGCAAGATCGAAAGGGAGGAGACTGAGAAAAAACAAAACAGCATGTGTCATCTACTGATTTGAACTTAATGCAGAGTGTCTGCAGTGTTCAGACAACAGCTAGTGGGCAGGTCATTGATTGTTCCCAAAACCTGTCCTGGAGGACACCCAGTCAGGTTTTCAGGATATCCACAATAAAATATGCATGAAATAAAACATGCATGCTAGGGGGTTGAATATTTTTGCAAGCCACTATATGCGTATAGACAGACTAGCAGAACCATTTGGCCCCCTAAAAATCAGTAGATGTGTGGATTACAACTGACACTTTCACAGATTGTTCCAGACAGCATGTTTATTGCAAACCAGTATGCTCTTAAAATAAAAGTTTTCAAAGTCACAATTCTTTATATATCTGCATTTTTTGTAAAATAACAAATCAGAAACTGGAAAATCCATATACATGGTATAATGTGGTATTTCATGTGTAAACACACTGTGCTGCTCTATAAATTCTACAGATTGTACTGTTCATTCAAGACAATACTTCCAGCAGCCAAAGAAATGCGTTTTCCATCTTATAATTATAAAGATTTTACAATGACATAGTATTTCAACAGTTACAAAAATAAACCAAGAAATAGAATGGTTCCATCTCACAACTGTGAGCCATAAGCAACTACCTGTACAGGAGCTGTTCGCAACACCTAGGATTACTGATCACCGCACAACTAGTTTTGTAAACCATTTTGAACTGAACCACTCATGACTGCAGACTGATTTTAGTTTGATTTGTGTCTCTTACGTTATGTCTGAACGCAGTTTTTGTTTTAAAACTAATCTACCCTTAACTACCGTGTTTCCCCGAAAATAAGACAGTGTCTTATATTAATTTTTGCTACCAAAGATGCACTAGGCCTTGTTTTCAGGGGATGTCTTATTTTTCCATGAAGAAGAATTCACATATATTGTTGAACAAAAAAATGAACATTTATTATATTCTGAATAGTTGTCTGGTTATGCTGGTTTGTGATGACAACTAACTGTGAATCCTGCAGGGTAAAATAATCACAGCTGCATGCTCTGGTGTTCTGTGCCACGGGCATGCTCCCAAATAAAAACTTTGCTAGGTCTTACTTTCGGGGGAGGTCTTATATTTAGCAATTCAGCAAAACCTCTACTAGGTCTTATTTTCGGGGGATGTCTTATTTTCGGGGAAACCGGGAATTTGTTTGGGAAGGATTGAATATAAAATGACATCAGAAGCACTAGAAAGCTGGTTTGAAAACTGCTACCACCATCAAGTTTGTAGGATGCTTCTCTTTTAGGGAAAGAGTCGGTCTCTAAACTTGTGTTCACAAGCTGAAGTCTCATATATACCACACATCAGCTGATACAGGGGTCCCTAAATAATTTCAAGGGAATGGCCACATAGGACATCTGAAGTCACTGTGGGAGGTTGTCCTCAGTTTGCTGAGCTTTTTTTTTTTTTTTGGGGGGGGGGGGTGTTTGAGGAGGAAGAGGGAGCCGCCAGAGCATACCTTACCTCCGAGTTGTTTGTTGAGAAGGGTTTGAAAGATGGATGTGGGATCACATCTGGCCCTTTCAAATCATTTGAAATGCTGGGGACCTGGGAAGACAGGGTTCCCAGTAGTGTGGCAGATACTGACACTTACTACATTTTTCCAAAAGTAAAACACACCTTCGCCCCCTGGCCTTTTATCCCCATTACCTGCCACCTAGGAGAAAAAGGTGTAGGGGGGGGGGGGGAAGATAGAGGGTGATTGTATGGCAAGATGGGGTGCATTCTCACCTGCACACCCATGAACTCTTGCTCCCTCTACTCCCTTCCCCTCTCATATCCTTTTTAACTTCCTCTCCTGCAACATAGCAGGATTTGTAGCATGAACAAAGCAATCTATGGAGATCCTAACAGGTAGAAAATAGACTGACTTGGTATTTAGGTTATAATGAGGACCTCTGCACTCTGCATCTCTAAATCCCGCATCCTTATGTGACAAAGTTTGTGTCCCCTCCCTTCAGCTCCACAACAGCTGCACGTTTGGAAGCTCCAGAAGCTACCACATCCTTACTTGGCAGCCCTTCAGAACCCATGGCTCTGTACTGACTATGTCTGCTTCCCTGTGGTCTGCACTGATCTCTACAGCAACTGAAAATTCTTTATGTACTCCTGGGGGAATTCTGTGCTACTGCAGAATTTGCAAAAATTTGTATATTTTGTGCAAAATTTGGAGAAAGGTCCTCGGGATATGAGCAGAGCCCATCCTGCTCACAGTAGAAGACAGGAGAAGCAAGAAAGCCTGGGTGAGAGATAAATATGGTACTGTGCGCACCAAAGAGAGAAATTGAGTGTATGTGCAAACGAATGTATGTGTACTTGAGAGAAGTAGCCTGTGTGAGGGACAGAGGGAACCAGTGTGTGCGCAATAGAGAGGGAACCTGTGAGAGGGGCTACATGAGGAATCAAATTCTGGGAGTGGAAGGGGCTGATTGAGGAGAGAACAGGAGAGATAGTGAGTTGGGGCCTATGAGAGCAGAGTGAAAGGGGTCTTGCCAGAAGAGTACGGAAAGAGGTAGAAGGGATATTTTTACAGTGTACTTTTAGGGGAATTCTGCTCAAAATATTTATAACTCTGCATCTTTGAATAAGTCTTCCCCCAGTGACTTATAGCCCACCATGTCCAATTCACCAATGTTACTCATGTTTTATATAGTTTCCACCTTACCAAGTTACTCATGTTAGATGCATGTTTTATATGGTTACCATGTTTCTCTGTAAGAAATAAGAACCTCTTCACTTATTTCATTCTCTGTAAACTGATGTGACATCTTTGATCTAATATCTGTATATAAAAATGAATAAATTTTCTACGTTACATTTTACATTATTTTTGACAAATAGAGTATGCAGAATTTTTAAAGTTTTGTGCACAGAACTCCCCAGGAGTACTTTTGACTGTACTGCAGCTTCTGTCTTCATTCCAAGCATTTCCACCTGTACAAGCAGGACTAACACCAACAATGCGTAACAGCCAATCAGTAGTGGCCTTGCACAAGCATGCTCTGGCCACACTGACATATGCTTGCTGACAATTGCACTTTTGACTTCAAGTATTTTAGCTGGCATTAGTTATGGAATGTGCTCCCATCACCACTGCAAGTCAGATTAAGCTTTTTGTCATCACTACTGCAAGTTATACTTTCTATAATACTTTCTGCCAGATGAAGTTCAGTCAAGAGCTGCATCTGGACCACAGCCCACAATTTATGGACCCTTGAGCTGATACATTCCTTAGGGAGAAGATATAATTTAATGCGTTTAGTGTAGTTTTGTCTGAGGATGTCAAGAGCTTGGAATGTGAGGAGTACATGCCAAGCAATTATCACAAAGATTGATTATAAAACTCACTTGTAAAAGTTCAAAAAACCAGTGTGAGCCCACAGAGGGAGAGAAGTGTTACGTATTCAAAATGTATTTTGCTTCTGTTGGGTTTGTAACCTATTTTCTGTAGTCTCGCCACCTTATGAAAACAGTGATATCAATGCACTCAGCTTGTAGGGATGATACCTTAGAGGGGTCCCTTGTCTGCTCCAGCACTTGATGCATCATTTCTGGACCAGACTGTGTGAACTACTTCTTTACTATATATTGCCCAACATTCAAAGCAAGTAATGCTGGAATGAAAAACATCCATTTCAATTATAGCTTTCTATATTTAATAAAAAAATATAGAAAAAGAACACACACTGTAGTCACCAGGAACCATATAAGACTGCAGACAAAAACCTATCACTAAGGTTCCAAGAAGCCTCACTTTCTCAAACAGGACTGCATCAACGTCAAACTATTAAAACAAAAAAACCTTCCAAATCTTTTCAAAATTGCTAAACAAGATTTTTAAAGTGTACAATGAAGTTAATTTTCTCCATAACTTAAGACTATGCTGAAGCATTTCTTCATGAATCTCTCTCTCAAAATGCATTAAAGTTATTTCTAGCAGTCATTCTTAGGATTCTTTGCTCTTGGCCAGCCCTTCTCCTCTTCCCCCAATGAGTCTGATCAGGAGTTCATATAACAAAGATAACCCAAAACCATTCTTGGGGAGGTGAAAATGGTTCTGGGAAAGAAACATGTTTGATGAATGAAGCAGAGTTGCTTACCTGTAATAGGTGTTTTGAGGTGTCCTCACACTTAGGTGGAGCCTGGATTCAGAACTTTGATCTCAAAGATTCTAGAACTTTGAAACATGCCCTACTGAGCATGTGCAGCCGTAGTCATCACCCTGCCCCCTAAGCAGAGTTCCTCGGTCCATGATACAGCTAATACATGGAAACCAACGTCCAGGGGAGGCAGGTGGGTTTCATAAGGACTAACAACCTGCTGTCCTCAGAGAACACCTGTTACAGGTAAGCAAATTTGCTTGCTCTGAGGACAAGCAGGATGGTAGTCCTCACAGATAGACAGCCTATAGCTTGGGATTCACCTAAGCAGAACAAAGCAGGAAACTGCACTGTGCTGTAAGCACCACCTCTCTTCTTTTGCCTGTGAGGCAGCTGACCCACAAAGGGGTCAATGTGGGAAAAGAGCTGGGTTCTAGAAAGAGAAAGCCATAGAAATGACAGAAAAAATCCCCATGCATAGCAGGAGTGCCTAAGGCAGATGAGTGATGCAAGTGCCAGCAAGAAACATTCTCTGCATCATAGAAACCAAACAGGGTTTTGGATCAGGAAGCCCTGACAGTAAGTCTAGAACCTCCTGGATACAGGAAAAAGTCTAAAGAATTAAACAAGAGAACTCCTCAAATGAAGATCATATAGTTTCCTTCATTGTTGCAAGACAACTAAAAAACCAACTGGGGCCCTGAGAGCTCCCAGAAAAGCTTCATTCCACTGGCATCCAAAGGACAGAATTCATCTGCAGAAACATGCCCATGTTTGGCTATTAAGCACAATGGGTAGAAACACCCAAACAATACTTGGAAGAATAATCAGCAGCAATGGCAGAGCTCTGACAGACCTACGAGCTAAAGCACCAGACATAGCTGACCATACAGGATAGCATCAAGAGTTTCAGATTAAAGGCAATGGGATCACTAGCCAAAACCCCTGAACAGGGAGATAAGTTAGGCCAGAGGAGATCACATGATGCACTGAGCAAGGTGGGATATGATCCACTTTGCTCTGATCACCTCTTCTGTGAATCCACCCTCATCCTCTTTCCTGGACCTTATTTTGGTCACAAATAGGACCTAAAGGGATCAGCATCACGATAGAGTGGCCATCAAGGCATGTCGGCCCATCTGGTAAAATAGGTAAAGAGAAAGGAGAAATCCAAGACTGGAAACTGGAAAGTGGCAGATGCACAGCAGGCCACAAATACCACCACACTATGGGGCTGATGCAATACAGTGCGCTCAGCCGAGCGCACTATATAACCCACAGTCTGACAGGTTAAATAGGTGCTAATCCACCCCCTAATGCAATTAGGGGATTAGCACCTATTTAATGTGCATCCCACGTGGAGTGAATGGGATAGCGCTCATCACATGCAAATGCTTGTGAATGAGGCTATTACTCATTCACTCCAAATGCAAAATAAATGTGGGTCTCCGCACATTTATCGCTCAGCTATTAACTCCTGCCTGGAGCAGGCATTAATACCTGAGCGCACTGAAAAGTACAGAAAAGCAGAAAACTGCTTTTCTGTACTTCTTTTAAAAGTTTTAAAGAAAAAAAAAAAACTCAGCCACCCACATTAAGTAGACAGACGCCGATATGCTCAGCATCTGTTTTCATAACCGACCTGCTGCATTATGAAAACAGACACCGATAAACTCGGTGTTCACAACCGGCAGACCGCCGGTAACCATGGGATCGCATTAGCAAGGAGGCCCTAGGGTCACGCAAGCTCCTTGCTAACGCGACCCCCTAATATAGCATGGCCTTTCAGCACCCGCTTTCTGCGCCTTTTTTTTTGCATTAGCCCCTACATGAGAGCAATTACAGAGCTGAGAATAGCCGTGGTCACTGCCCTTGAGTTAAAAAAAAAAAAAAAAAAAAAAAAAAAAAGGATCATGGACAAGTTGGAAGAAGTAAATACTTGTACGGCAACATATGAAAAACACTTTGGTGAAGTCTAGCAGAGGGTTTCAGATAGTTAGGACACCATTCTTGCGGTCGGGGAAGACTTGTGTGGCGAAAGAGGCAATACTCAGACAGGAGGAAAGATTAGAACTTGAGAACTGCCCTGCTTTGTTGGGTTGCCAGACTCACTGGAAGATAAAAATCTGGCTTCTTTCCTTGAATCCTGGCTGGTGAGTAAACAAGGCCTGTCGCTGACTCAAGGCCCCTAGCACATCAAATGTGCATACCGTCCAGGAGGTCGGCAAGAACAGCAGGCAAGGCCATGAGTGGTGATTGCTAGAGTCCTTGATTTTGCACACAAGATGGAGATACTGCAGGCATTAAGATCTAGGAAGAAACTGGTATATAATCATTAAAAAAAATGTTTTCCAGGACAATTCAATTAAACTCAGCACAGAGAAAGGAGTTTTCCCCGGTGTGCTCCCATTTGCATGCACTAGGCCTGAGTTTCGTATTACTATATCCAGCTCAACTCAGAGTCACCCTTCCTGAGGGAGTAAGATCGCTGCATTCAGTGGAGGAAGCTATGAAACTGGTTGACAATCTGAAGAAAGCCAGAAACAGCTTGGAAGAAGCTGGGCAATAACAATAGCTAGGCAGCATTTGAACAGTCTGCTGATGAGCTCAGATGTACACCACGAAGTTTAAAAGGATTAAGCAATCCTTGAACTGGGAACATTTGCCAGGATTTTCAAACAAGGGACATGTAATTTCTTTTTATAGTATCTGATTTACCTGATGTACAGTTTCTGCTGGAGACAAACGGATGGCTTTGTACCGGGAACACAGCCTATAAGTGGCATAAGAGAACTGGACCCTAACAGACTTTTGGGTGGTATGTTTGGCAATAGGAGTTCTTAAATTTTTTTAGGTTTGTGGGGGATTATCTACTAGACTTCGAGCAGTATTGGGAAGTATTTTGGGAGCGGTTTTGGAGGTGGATGATGGCAGAAGGGGAGGGGTTAAGGATCTTAACCAACATGATGTATAGGAAGGGAGGTGGGGAGTTGGTGGGTGAGGGAAGCAAGTGTATATAGTGATTTGTAAGGGATATGAATGTGTTTGAGTGGCTCTACATTTACAAATGATAGCAAATCTGGATAGGAGCCTGTTTAAAATGGAAGGGGGTTTTTTTTTTGTTTGTTATGGGATGCTGGGATCCTGATAGGTAAAAGCAAATGCAATGTGTGGCATTTATTCACTGCCTTGAAAAAATTGACCGCAGATATAGTATTTCTGCAAGAGACCCACCTTAATGATGTAGAATACCAGAAGTTTAAACAATGGTGGGTGGGGCAAATTAGTTATGCTTCAGCTAATACAAAGTCAGGAGTGGCGACCCTAGTCCATAAAATTTCCCCTTTGAAGATTGGAAAGGAAATTAAAGATCTGCAGGACCTGTGTCATTTTATTGGAAGAATTAGATGGGAAGCCAGTGGCTCTTTGTAATGTGTATTCACCTAATATGAACATGCTTTTTTCACTCATTTAATGCAAAAGTTGGTTCCAAGTATAGAAGACATGGCAATCATGGATGGAGATTTTAATATAGTGGAGGATCCTGCTTTGGATAAATCCCATCCCACAAAAGGAAAGAAAGTTGGAGACAAAAGGGGTATCTTTTTGAACTCTCAATTACACCTCATGGATCCTTGGAAGTCTTTCCATTCGTTGGAGAAAGATTTCACCCATTTATCTAGGGCACACACTACATTTTCCCAGAATAGATATTTTAACATCAGTGTGCATTTACTAATAAAGAGGAGACTGGAATAAGGAAAATATCTGACCATGCTTCTACATGAATTACATCGAGAAGTCTAGGAGGGAGGACCTGTAATATTTATTAGAGGTTCCCTTACTATCTGGCCACAGATGTGTCTTTTCAGGAGTATTTGAAAGAGCAATGGTCCGAAAATGTAGCCAATAATGGCCTACATTTTACAGGGGATCCGGTCTTATCCTGGTATATGACAAAAGCCATTTCACAAGGTGATATAGCATTTATTATACAGAGACTGAGAGCCATGGACAAGAAAGTTTTAGCTTTGGAAGCCAATTTGTAGAAACAGAAAAAAATTTGGCTAGAGCAAATATAGTAGCTAATAAGGCAGCCTATTTGTCCACCCAAATAGCTTTAAATACACTTTTGCATCAAAGGGCAAAAAAATAAATAGTATTTTAAATTATAAATGTAAATTCTACCGGAATAGCAATAAAGCTGGCAAGTTATTCTTACCATGCTTCATATCTATGACCTGCTGGGTTGTAACATCCTTTTGAGCCCAGAATTGGTGTTTGGAATGGACCTACATAAGTATATAAAGAGGTATGGGGGATAGGTTTTTTGTAAAGAAATAGGCACAGGGCAAGAGGTCCATTTTGATGGTTCAGCAGGAAACAAGTCCTCCATTTTGGCAGTGGTGCAATGCTTATGATGTTTATAGAAGAATCGCTAGCTGCTCGCACCTCTTCACTGTGGGGAAAAAAAAAAAGATTTTTGGATACTTGGGATAACAGTCTTTCTGGTAAGGCTCGAAAGTCTGATTTTGAATGGCCCCTAATGAATAAAGAGTGGACATGCAGGGTATTGTGTGTTTGTTCCCCCGAATGCTAAAGGAGTTTTCAGATTTGAGATAGGGTGGCTTGGGGGGGGGGGGGGGGGGAGATTTTCTCTAAGATAAGAAAAAAGAGAAAGAAAGGAACAAACCAAAAGGGAGCAGGGAGGCAAGCAACAGACTCCCTGCAGTAAAGAAGGCACAAACCCTGGGAGAAAACTCAGAGAGAACCTTTGCTGAGGTGTCCCTGGAAGCAAAAGGGGAGCCCAGAGGGAAACCAACTCTCCATGCTATAGAGAAGGGAGAAGACTAAGTGTGCCCAGGTGATCAGAGAAAGGAGCCCCTGGCTCAGGTGCAGGGAGGAGTGACAGACAAGGAAGGGTGAGAGCCAGCCCAGACAGCTGGCAAGCACCCGAGCCAGAAGCTGGCCTCTTTCCTGCACAGCTTGCCTGCTCTGTCAGCTCCAAAGCCAGGAAGCAAGCCTCTCCCCTGCCAGAACCTGCTTCAGAGGAGAACAGGGATATCACCCCCGATTCCAACTTTCAGGCAAGTTAGCCACAAATATTAATATCATAAGCAGGCTAAAGTTTATGGCATGTTTTGTTACCACAAACATGAATGAGAGAGTCTATATTTATTCAACCAAACATTATATAAATACCCAACATACATATCCCACATTCATACTAAACCACCCCTCATTGTAGAAAATAGTACAGATATTTGATCAAAAGTGTTATCTAGTGCATATAGATTAACCAATCAGATTCTTGTATGGGTTCAAAAATATGATGTGCAAGACTGCAGGTTTATGGATACAATTGCAACACATGGTATTAGCCTAGCAAGATACATTTATAGTGTCATAGTGCAACAGAAGCAAAACCAATGATGGTATATCATAACTTTTATAAATATAAAAAAGTGTTGCTACACTAAAATACAAAATCTACATCAGTGATCAAGAGCTTTTCTGATATTAAAATTTAGCATATCTGTTATATAATATCCCAAATTATAAGCAATCATGAATGTGTACATGTTCTTCCCCTATGGAGACATTCCAGCATTCTTTTCCAATGAATACTCTGATCAATTACTTTGTCCTGATCACTCCAAACTCCAACTTTACCAAATCGTTCAATCACTACTGTATAGCCTTTTCTTTCCCAAAAACCTGCACGTCATCGTCCTTTCCCAATGAACACTCCAATCAATTGCTTTACCCCTATTACTCCAGACTCTGGCTTGACCTTTCCTTTCCTAGTTGTTCAGCCACTGGAAAAAAAAGAAAGCAGTAGTGGCTGAACTGGGAAAGGAAAGGCCAAGCCAGTGTCTGGAGTAATAAGGGCAAAGTAATTGATCAGAGTATTCATTGGAAAAGAATGCTGGAGTGTCTCCATAGAGGAAGAACATGTAAACATTTATGATAGATTGCTTATAATTTGGGATATTATATAACATCTATATGCTAATTAATATCATAAAAGCTCTTGATCACTGATGTAGATTTTGTATATTAGAGTAGCAACATTTTTGTATTTATAAAAGTTATGATATACCATCATTGTTTTTGCTTCTGTTGCACTAAGACACTATAAATGTATCTTGCTAGGCTAATACCATGTGTTGCAATTGTATCCATAAACCTGCAGTCTTGCATATCATATTTTTGAACCCATACAAGAATCTGATTGGTTAATCTATATGCACTAGATAACACTTTTGATCAAATATCTGTACTATTTTCTACAATGAGGGGTGGTTTAGTATGAATGTGGGATATGTATGTAGGGTTGGGTATTTATATATTGATATGTTGTATTTGATGTTAGTTAAATAGACTCATTCATGTTTGTGTTTCAGAGTCAAGTCTAATTCTGCCCATTTGTAGTTTACCTTTTATGTTTTACCAGTCATGTGTGAGGACTACCATCCTGCTTGTCCTGTGAGAACACTTTAAAACATTGTATTTACCTTACAAAGACTAGATATTACACAAACTGCAGCTTAGCAATTTAACTCTGGTTAATAAAGTTCTAGAAAGCAGAATGAGTATGGCGTTGGCCCACCAAAAATGTGATTACTTAGAACAAAGAATACCGTTTTAAAGATGTCATCTTTTTCTTTACACCACTGACTAGCAGTCCTATATGTCTGATATTACAATGGGAATAGTGACCCCCAAGACTTTTCCATCTGTGCACACCAACATTCATATCTTAATGCTTTGGCACAAGTGCTCTTCTCTATCTTTACCTGATCAAATTACCTGTCTTGCATTCATCTGGACCTCTACTTCTGACACTGCCTTTTAAGCTGCATCACAGAAACAATACTGAATAGAAGTAAAATATTTGATATGAATGCTTCTTGCATATTATGAAGTAGGCATAGTTTAATGTTTTTGTTGCTCCTGCACTAAGCTCACAGTATAATACCTGGTGTGGGCAAGAATCCCTGTTTAATGGGAAGGGCGAGCATTACTACATTGGGTAAGCAGCCTTGAGGAGCAATATTACAAAAACTAGTAGATAGTCATATGATCACATATAGAATAGTCTATTTAGCATTTTACATATTCTCTCTAAACAATTGTCTCATTTTACTATTAGGTTATCATACCAAAATTGATACAAATTAATGCATTAAAGCTGAGCACAACAAATAAGTGATTATGGATGGACAGATAGAGTGACCTATTGAAACTAATAGGTGCTTGTGAATGCAATGTGCCTAAAGATTCAGAGAGGGCAATATATTTTATTGGAAAAATATTTAAGAAATAACTGAACCCGGCAGCCATATCACTTTCCAGCATTCGAGGAATTTGTGCCAAGCTGTAATGAGATCATACCTCAGAGACCTAAGGAACAAAAAAGCTATTCCGAGAAAAAGCCAAGACTGCAAAAACCACACACAAAAACAGAGTCCACCTTCTATTATTTCAAGAAGTTATTTATAAACAGTATAGCTGAAACAACTGCCACAGATCCTTAAATACCATCCTTTAAATCAGTTTAGAATTTCAGATAAAATAAGTAATTTTCTCTTAGGAATATTTACCAGCAGAAAGCAGCACAAAGCATTTTCACAGGAAACTGACAAACTACTTGCAACACCACAAATTTAAAAACTACCTTATTCCTTTAATGTAAGAAAGGGATCATGCACTGCCTCCACAGCAAGCACATTTTATATCATGCATATTCACTGTGGATATACTGAAACTGGCTGGGGGGACCCTAAGATTTAGGAACCTCTGGTGTAGAAAGTTTGCTCTACATATTTAGTGTCCTAATATGGTAAATTATTAAATAGTGCAAAGAGATACTTGCTTCCATATTTAAAATGTTCTAAATTAAAGCACATATGAAGAATTTTAAGAGCCATTTCCACAGACAAAATAGTGCTTTATATCATAACGTAATAACTGACAGCAGTTAGGGTAACTGGGTTTAAAAAAGGTTTGGATACCGGTAAGTTCCTAGAGGAAAAAAACAAACTATTAATTAATGAGCAATAGTAGCTTGAGATTTAATGGTTGGGTACGTGCAACTTGGATTGGCCGCTGGGCTTGATGGACCCTTGGTCTGACCCAGTATGGCAATTCTTATGCTCTTTATGATCTAAATGGTCCACCCAGTCTGCCCAGCAAGTTTTGTTTTTGTTTTTTTTTAAGGTAGTAACTACACAGGCTCCCGCTTTTCTTCATTTCCATCCTTTAGTTATTTATCCCACACCTTTCTGAATTCCGTTCCTGTTCTCGTCTTCACTATCTCTTCCAAGAGGTCGCTGCATACATCCACCACCCTTTCTCCGAAAGAATATTTCCTGATGCTGTTCCTAGTCTACCCCCTTGGAGTTTCATATTATGTCCTAGTTCTACAGCTTTCTTTCCATTGGAAAAGGCTTGCTTCTTCTGCATTATTAAATACCCTGCAGGTATTTAAAAGCCTGTATCATCTCTCCCTGCCCCTCCTCTCTATTGTACACCTGTGGAAATGGGCTTTTAGAAGCCTGCCCTTCTGCATACAGGTCACCTTACACATGAATTTTATCTGCAAGAAAGGGGAAGAAGTTTGCACATGTCTTAAATTTTAAAGCGCAATCTCTCAGAACTACCAACACAAAATAAACTGTGTATTTACACCTTTTAAAGTAAAAGGTATGGGATAAATTATTTAAAGTATGCATGAAATTTACCTTTAAAGTCTATAGGTAAGAGATACTCCCAGATAGTGCAACAATATGGGCAGTTAGAGTCACTTTCCTGTAACAGGTGTCCTGAGGACAGCAGATGTTTGTCCTCACATGGGAGGCATCAGATGGAGCCTAGCAAGGAAGTTTTACTTCAGAGCTTCTAGAAGCTTTGGACATGTCTAGACTAGGCTGTACAGCCTGAACCACATTCTACATGGGGGCTTTCAGTCTATACAAAAAAAAAAAAAAAAAAAAAAAAAGACATACCTTGAGAACCAACTCCAAGGGGGTGTAGGAGGGGGAAGGAGGAGTATTTGGCGAGACCCAACATCCTGCTGCCCTTGAAGGATCTATTGTAGGAAAGCATCTCTGCTTTCCTTGGGAGGAAAAGGATGGCAAAAATCCTCAGTTATACACTGCCCCAAAATATTTAAAAACAAACCCCACAAACTGTGCCAACAGGCTAAATTTTACCACAAGCTATTTTATTGTTTGGGTTTTTTTTGTTTTTTGGTTTTTTTTTTAATACAGGGCAGCCTGGAAACCAAAACAGGCTGAAGCGATAAAAATGGGTTCTACACCTCAAGAGATTATCCAGGACTGGCGAAACTTACTCTCATATCAGGTGTCCCTGTCCAAGTAATAAGTGCCATTTGATTGTGTGTGCCAAGAACTTCACAATGCAGCACTGCAGATCTCCAGAGGCTGATTTCGGGTGGATACTAATGCTGCAATGGCTGACACTATGAGCCTCAACACATTCCACCAGATTAGAGACTGCCTGAGCATAAGAGGAAGATACAGTTTGCTAGCCAATTTAAGAGCAACAGCAGCCACACAGTTTTGTTTTGTTTTTGGGACGGGGGAGTCAAACACCACATAAAGCTGTGTCACTAAGGGCTTCAATCCGATCCAGATAAAAGGTAAAGGCTCTTTTGTAATCCACCATCAACAATCATAAAGGAACACTCTTTCCTATTTACCCCGCTATTATTGAACGTGATGTCATTAGACCATCATAATAGGCATCATAGTAAGGTATGATTATACCGGAAATACTCAGCCTTATATTTAATCATAGGTCTAAACGCAGAAATTTTTTTTCTTTTTTTGTTATGCGTGATCACACTACTTGTGTAAAATTCCCAATATTCAAAACTTCATCTTCTGAATATAAACTTATCTGTATGCCGCTGTTACGAAGATTCTTGTTGTCTTATTATCTTGTTATCTTGAGTCAAAACTCGCCAGCTCAGATGCCCGAAATATTAATGACATCGCACAATGTTTCGGACTAATGTTCAGTCCTTCTTCAAGGGCTAAAGTCTACATCACAAAAAAACAAAAGATTAGTCACTGCAGTCATGTTGTTTTCACACTTTATCAACCTCTTCTTGTACTCACTATTCGAATAGCATGGCAGCTCACGGCGTTTTTCTTCACATTCTTTTCCAGTTAGCTAGCACCGCCCAGGTTTAAATGTCCCGCGGAAATGACGTCAAATTCTACGTCATTTCATGCTTATAACGAATGCCATTCAATAGTGTTATTTAAGCCTGCAGGCATTACCGTATTCATTTTAAAGATCCACTGTTGCTCTCTAAGATTTAAGCGAAAGTTTGGATCTCCCCCGCGTGGACTAGCAGGCACTACATCCAAAACCCTCCATCTTAGTTGTTGAAAAGAATGTCCTTTATCCATACAGTGAAGAACCATAGGGGCTGCCACTTTTTCTGTGGAGATGCAGCTTTTGTGTTCTGTTAACCGCGTTCTTATCTGACGTTTTGTACGTCCAATATAGTACAATTCACATGGACAAATAATCAGGTATATTACGTTTGTGGATAAACAATTCGTAGATTGCCATAATTTATGTGTAATCCCAAACTTATCTAACCATGTTGTGCCTTCTATTGTTTGGGCACACATGGAACAGTGATTGCATTGCCAGTGACCTTGAAGTCCCGACATGTCAGCATCATGTCGGGACTTCAAGGTCACTGGCAATGCAATCACTGTTCCATGTGTGCCCAAACAATAGAAGGCACAACATGGTTAGATAAGTTTGGGATTACACATAAATTATGGCAATCTACGAATTGTTTATCCACAAACGTAATATACCTGATTATTTGTCCATGTGAATTGTACTATATTGGACGTACAAAACGTCAGATAAGAACGCGGTTAACAGAACACAAAAGCTGCATCTCCACAGAAAAAGTGGCAGCCCCTATGGTTCTTCACTGTATGGATAAAGGACATTCTTTTCAACAACTAAGATGGAGGGTTTTGGATGTAGTGCCTGCTAGTCCACGCGGGAGAGATCCAAACTTTCGCTTAAATCTTAGAGAGCAACAGTGGATCTTTAAAATGAATACGGTAATGCCTGCAGGCTTAAATAACACTATTGAATGGCATTCGTTATAAGCATGAAATGACGTAGAATTTGACGTCATTTCCGCGGGACATTTAAACCTGGGCGGTGCTAGCTAACCGGAAAAGAATGTGAAGAAAAACGCCGTGAGCTGCCATGCTATTCGAATAGTGAGTACAAGAAGAGGTTGATAAAGTGTGAAAACAACATGACTGCAGTGACTAATCTTTTGTTTTTTTGTGATGTAGACTTTAGCCCTTGAAGAAGGACTGAACATTAGTCCGAAACATTGTGCGATGTCATTAATATTTCGGGCATCTGAGCTGGCGAGTTTTGACTCAAGATAACAAGATAATAAGACAACAAGAATCTTCGTAACAGCGGCATACAGATAAGTTTATATTCAGAAGATGAAGTTTTGAATATTGGGAATTTTACACAAGTAGTGTGATCACGCATAACAAGAAAAAAAATTTCTGCGTTTAGACCTATGATTAAATATAAGGCTGAGTATTTCCGGTATAATCATACCTTACTATGATGCCTATTATGATGGTCTAATGACATCACGTTCAATAATAGCGGGGTAAATAGGAAAGAGTGTCCCTTTATGATTGTTGATGTTTAAATAGGGACTGGGTTTCCAATTGGTGATTGACAAGCCGCACTGAGTGGTATATTAGTGATTAGTCTTTTGTAATCCAGCCACTCTTGTGGACAAGTGGCCTAGGAAAAACATTAGGATGACTAGTAAAAAAAACTACATCTGATTCTTCCTCTCAGGAAATGGTGTTAACCACTAGGCTGCTACTCAGCAGGCTTTGAACCAGGGAAGCCAAGTTTCAAATCCCACTGCCACTCCTTGACCTTGGACAAATCACTATTACCTTGGGTATAATCTTAAAACTGTAAACCCTCTGGGGATAGGGAAATACCTACAGAACCTGAGTAAAATCTGCTCTGAAGTGCCAGAAAGCAGAACGTAAATCAAACAAATTTTTCAAAATGTGTTTATATGTCAGCAGGGCCTGGAGGTGAAGTGACCCCCACCAAGCTACAACCTTCCAGTTCAGGTATTTCAACTCAAGAGTCTAGTGGCTCAGAGAGCTCTCATTAGCAAGGGCAGTACCACACTGAAGTCCCATGACAAAGCAGGAAGCTCTTGCAGTACTTGCTTCCTATCGAAACTGACAATTGAAGGCTGTACGGAGACTAATTTACCTTCTACATGGTGGCAATAAATGCCAATGGCATAGAGATGAACCCTAACAGTTGGTCTTCAAACCAGATTCAGAAAGATGTAGAAGATAATCTAGCAGTTTTTATATGGAGCAGGAGAAAGGCCCTAGATCCTCTCACACTAAAAGTGAAACCTACATTTTTACTCATAGGGCTTCTTCATGGAATCCTTTCTTTCTAAGCCAGAAAGAGAGAGAGATCCTCATACAGATTCAAGTGCTACAGGGCTACTCTTTCAACATAGAGGCTGTGAGGGCAACAGCCCCCATCTGAAATGAGTTTAGGAATTCTTGAAGGGCATCTCCCACAGGAGTGGGAATTAAGTCTGTCTTGGCCAATAGGAAAATAAGGATGAGAAATCTTAGTTCCCTGATCTCTTCAAAGTTCTAGCAAGTGCCACCAGAGGAATTAGAATACATGTACAGAAGGGCCTCAATTCCAGTCTAGGGTAAAGGCATCCAAGGCTAGTTTTACCATGCACTCATCTCCTGCAGCAGAAGTTTGGGACCTTTCTAATCAGAGGAGAAAAAAATGTGGGTGTGCCACACTGCAGAATTAAGTAAATCCTCCTGTTCTCTTTTCAGAGCAAAACCACAGCAGATAAAGGTAGAAAAAAAAACAAAAAAAGCGAACCGTCTGCATTCCCTTTTGTCCCAACTACTTAAACTTTAATGACGTGTGAAAATTGTCAGAATATAATACTTTATCCCGTCCTTAAAGTCAAATTTCTCCATGGGACCAAGTGATGACCTCAGTTTAAGTCTGTGTACCTATTTCCATTTATTCAAAATATTACCAATAGGGATAATTTGCTCCCATCTGCAAGACCAGAGTTCAAAAGTAGTTCTGTTATTCATCTCACGTTAAACAATTATATCCTTATCTGGACTATGTATTGCTGCACCTATATACTAAAAATGGAATAAGGCATTTTGAAGCAATACCTTTTGCATATATGGGCCAAGCTCTTGATTACATGCCATTGTGCTGTACTAGCCTTTCTGAAGAGTTACCGAGCTCAGAAACTGGACACTCAGTGCAGCAATGCTAGTCTTGGAACAACTAACATTCCTATTCTTTGGTCTCAGATACTTACATTTCACCAGAGATCAACAAAAACATATCACTAGCAACTTCAAGCTCTTTGTAAATATGGTCTAAAAAGCTTGGACAATAGTTCTGGCAAATAGATGGAATGACTGAGAACCTACCAGTGCACAAGAGGAAAGCAGCAACAGAATGTGCAATACAAGAGAAAAAAAAAACTAAAGAATCAGACCAGCAAACAAGGAGATAACTGCAGAGTGCTATGTGGTGCCCTTTTGAAACTGTGCCAGCACATGGCTCTGTGTCAAGCAGAAGCAGGCACCTCTTTGGCCTAAATCTGGGCCTGGATAACTGGCAGAAACACAAATATAGTGCGAAGTACAAAGCTACTTCAAGAACCACCAGAGCAACTGCTAAGGAGAGGTGGACTTAAACCTAGAAAGAGAGTGAATTACAGCACACAATGGACTATGAAGATAGTTCACTGCTAGCACAGAAAAACAATAGTAAAACTGACAAATGGAAACTGTTACACATCTCATTGCTGAATGTAATGGACTGTCAGATGACCTGTATACAGAAAGGCACAAGCTTATTCATTGGAAGCTCTGTAAACACACTGATGCACCAAAAAACCATTGGGAGCATAGCCTTAACAGAATAGAAGAGAATAAAGTAGTTATGATCACCTGGGACATTTCTAGTCCAGACAAGAAGATCAATGCTAGAAAACTGAATATTGTGAAGGAGGAAAAAACAAAACAAAAACACACACACACACACGAGAACATCATTGCTGATAGAGGTGTCTATACCCAACCACTATTCTGTGGCTTGAATGGAAAAAGCAAAGATCTGTAAGTACCAAGAGATATAATTAGAGATCAAGAAAGTGTGGCAGTAAGATATAGAAATAGACCCAATTATAATGGGCGCCACCGGCCTGATTAAGAAGAATTTTAAACATACCTTGATACACTGCCTATACAGATTACACTTTATGAACACCTAAAGGCAGTTCTTTGGCACAATGCAAGTACTAAAGGATTTAAAAGTGAGAATTTGAGATCACTCCCAGTATACTCTAGCTTATGAATGAGGTTCATTCCTGTGCAGGTATGCACAAAATAAACCCATTTGGAGACACTGCCCCACAAGAGAATGTAAGTGAAGCTTGATGGTGAGAGAAAGTTGACTTGCCAGGTTTGTGCATTTCTCCTACAAAAAAAAAAATACAAAGCAAGGGGGGGGGGGGGGAGATCATGAATGGCAAAACCTCTCACACTGGTATTAGCTAACAGGTTTTAGAAAAGCTTTCTTCAATAGACAAGCTGAGAATTTCTGTAAGTCGGCTGTTTAGCCAAATTTTTTTAGTGTTACATTTGTTTTTGTCTTTAAACAAATGCACAATCTTAAAATGTTTCTTCAGTTCATATTATAACCACTGAAGGACACCACCCCAGAACATAAGCTGAGTAACCTCACTACAATGTTAAAACCTCTTGCAGCTCACTTAAGAGTTTACTTTTCATTACAGATGCACACAGAGCACCCTCCCTGGACAGTTTCCATGGTTACAAACTTGAGACCATGCATCGAGAATACCAAATTCAAGGACTGGTACCAGCTTACCAGAGTCTGTTTCCTTAACATAAAGGTTGACTCTTCCTTTGAGGAATTCTTGAAACAGTATCTAAAGAAGCTAGCAACCACCTCATATTTTTCAAATGTTAACATTTTACCACTTGCAGCCATGTAAAGTTCATCAATACAAGGTAAACCAATTTTTTTAAAGTTTCGTTTATATTGCTCCCTAGTAATTCTGGAGCCACCATAGTAATATCTCATTGGTTTACAGAGTTTGCACAGATTTGTGATCTTAAACTGAACCCATTAGATGCTAGGTGAAACTGAATTAATGCTTGCTAACAGCTCTGTTCCCTGGAATACAAAAACAGTTGAAGAAAAACTAACATTTTAAAAATGCTCATTCTGAACCAACTGAAACCATTTATGCTTAAGACTTTTTTTGCTTCTACCTCAAATCTTGAGCCTCTGGAAACCCATCACCTTAGAATAATATGACATCTGCTTTTAAAGGTTCAGCGAGAAGTTAGGAAGCAGAAAAACTCAGGACTTACAAGTTTTACTAAACTTCTCTCCTGTATCACATGCCAGGCAAGATATTTGTGCAAAAATATCTAAGAAGTTCTTAAAAAAAAAAACAAGTACACAATATAATGTACTCAACAAAGCACTTATTCTCTCAAGCAGATCTGCTCCTAAGTCTAAAAGCAAGCCAGAAAAAATCTCATCCATGATAGATCTGGGAATACCCCAATTTAAAAGCACCTCCATCTTTACCAAAGGCTTCCCTCCATAGTAAGTTTTTTTTCAATTCTACACTGACACAGCAGGTCATCTAATGTACAAAGCTTTACTAGAAACATGTTCCACCAATGTGGGGGCCACCCAACAAAAAGCCCTCTGCCTGGTACACTGTAGAGGAAAGACCTTTAAAAGGCAGCTTTACCAAGAGAACCTACTTAGAACATATTTAAACTGACATTGCCCTAAGACAGCCAGCTCCAATGCCTTTCAAAACACTTAATACTACACAGTGAAGCATAACCACAGCCCCCAGCTTCCTGTGGCAGATTTTTTAATAGTCCAAGACAAAAGCAAATTCTGTGGGAATTTGCTTAGGGAATAGCCACTGCTATTAATTGCATCAGTAGCATGGGATCTTCTTAGTGTTTGGGTAATTGCCAGGTTCTTGTGGCCTGGTTTTGGCCTCTGTTGGAAACAGGATACTGGGCTTGATGGACCCTTGGTCTGACCCAGTATGGCAATTTCTTATGTTAGGTTTTTCTAACTTTCTGGCAATTATAGCACTTTGCATATGAAATGTTTATTTTTATAAAGCAGACAATTAAGTTGTCTGACATTTGTCTGATTCTTTTGAGAGGAAAAATGAACTTTGTGACCAGTGCTGGGAAGAAAGGGGATGGGTAGGAAAAGGAGATTTCAAAGGGATGGAGAAAGGATCTCAAGGTGGAGAGGAAGGGGGGGGGGGGGTCAAAAAACAGAATGGGGAAGGGGAAAGTGAGTATCCTGGACTAAAGAAAAAAAGGAGAGAGGGAAGATCCACTTCCTTCTAACACCAAGTCTCTCACTCCGACCTTCCAAAGCCCTTATCCCCTCCAATCTCATCACTACCTGCACCCCCTCTCTAATCTCTTCACCTTCCCCATTCCATCCCTCACTTTCTCATTTGTCATGCTCCCACCTCCAAACCCTTTACAATCCCTCAGGCTCCTCCTCCCCTAGCACTGCAACCTTCTCATACTCCCCTCAGTTACTCTTCCATCCATTCCTAAGATCACCTTGCTCCCTCTTCCAGGATCTCCCATTCCCAACATCCTCTCATCTTCCTCCACAATACCTTTCATTACTTCCCCTCCACATACTGCAGTCCCTTCAAACCCCCTACTCCCTCAACACAATGGCCCAAGCAGCAGAGGACGCAGCCCAAGGCCTGCATGGCCTCAGTCCTATCTGTAAGGACGCCATTGCCATTCCAAGTCCTGCTGCTTCTCTGGTATGGACCTGGTCTCCTGCTACAATCTGGTAGGGACCAATATAGCTTTGGTGGTTGTGTGCAGTGGCCATATTTTACATTATGTCACAGAACACTAAATCTGAAAGCAAAAAAAATCTTAGTTACTTAACATGTTTTATTTAAAAATGTTTATATACTGCTTTTACAACATACATCGGTCAAAAAACAGTTTACAAATTAAATTACATAATTAACACAATACATTATAAAACAAACACAAAGGAAAAAATCAATATAGGAGACAGTGCCATGGGGTTTAAGCTGGATTTCTGCTAATTAAGTGCTGAGGAAAAGCATGGAGGAATTTATAATGTAGAAGTGAGTTGAACACTAAAGAAAATAAATGTCTTTAGGTTTTTTTTTATTCTTTGTGATATCTGCCTTAAATAATCTGGGGATGGAGTTGTAAATATATACATAAATCAAAGATATGTAATATCAAAATTGAATACAGTAAGCTGTACAATACAGGTAAATAGGAAGCAAAGAATATTAAAGGACACTTCCATCTATAACATAGTATCCTTGGAAACCTGAGACACTAAGCTCGGGGACCCTAAAAAGAACCAGCTGATTTACTCTGTTCCTTTCAGATCATCCAACTAAAACAAACAAATGCAATGCCTTAAATATATATCCCTCTGCAAGTTAGGAGTTTCAATTTGCACTTTATCCAGGAAGGTATTTCCATACTAGTCTGATCTCCCCATTTGTAAAGACACCAAATGTCTTCTTAACTCATCAGCTCATTGGTATTGGTACTAGTTTTTAGCATTTGATCTTCCCAGGTGTTAAGACACCAGATGTCTTAGTCTGATCTCCCCAGACGTTCTGCAGGGCCATCCCAGCTCTCTAGAATGACATGATAGTATCATGCTTTTATGCAAACCCTGTACTCAACTTATATACAATAATCAATCATTAGAGCCTGCTCTGATCCATCACAAAGTCTTCTGGGGATCTAGCTAGCTGCCTAAAATTCTTAGTTCTGTTGTATTTGTATATTTAAGCATTTTATATAATGTTCCAAAGGATCACAATGGTTTACAAAAGTTAGCATTAATATTCATGGCCAGCATTTACATACTGTATTCATGTCTGGGTCAACATCACAGCAAATACATATTCTAGTTCATACCCATACATGTTCTAGGGCAACAGCTAATCTAATTCATATTAGATTTTTTTTTATGTAAACCTGTTTTATGTAAACCAGCAAGGTATGTTTTCATGATTGCCGGTATATAAAAACCTTAAATAAATATTCATACATTTTCTAGATCAACCCAACTGCAAATACAAGTTCTAATTCTACTAACAATCTACTTTACTTCGTTCATTGCTTATTGTTCATTTCACCAACATTATCTCCAGTATGGATGTTGAAGATATCAGCATATTGGTGTTTTACATTAACTGTATGCATTTCTAAGGCGCCATGTTTTTGGTTCATGCTTGAAGTTGACGTAATGACTCTGAAAGTTCCACAACTTGGGGCCTGCTAAGGAGAACATTCAGTCTCTTATTCGCATTAGGTGTATGTTCCAATAGAAGACACCATTAGAAGTCCTTTGTTTTGCAGTGTGTAATGTTGAAGTGTCACTCTTAAGCATGGATTAATATTGCTGATATTGAAAATTAGAGTTACTTTATAATGAATTCTGGATTGTACAGGAAGCCAGTGTAGTGCTATCAGCGAAGGGGTGATGTAGTCAGATGTTCTTGTCCCTCGATTTATATATTGTTTTACCTGAGAACCTGTTTATGGTACAGTATTGAAGTGTACGCCTTTGACTTGTAGTTATTGGTACTATATATTGCTATTGTGTGAATAAAGTATAAATGGGGAGAAAAAAAAAAAAAAAAAAAAAGATTTCCTTGTCCCTAGAAAGAGTCTAGCAGAGGCATTTTAAAGTAACTGCAGGGGTTTTAACAGTCCTGAGGGTAGGCCTAGTAATAGGGAGATGCAGTAGTCTAAGTTTGAAAATATTAGAGTTTCAGCCAGTGTAATATTCTTAGCTTGGAGTATCCTGTATACATTAAATTTGCTTATATGCTTTTTTATATTGAAGTTCTCATCGATCTGAATTCCTAGGTCTTGTACTTGATCCAAGAGGGGTGATATTTATAATTCCTAGGTCTAAGGTTGGTGGTTGGATTATCGTGGTCTCTCTCCTTACCACGTTTCAGTTTTTTGGGGGTTTAGAGTTAGCTTCAGTTGAGAAAGTTTTTGTACAGCCTTCATGTATGTTGACACTTTTCAATATGTTTTATCGAAGGGGGATGTAGAAGTATTTGTCATCTGCATACAGGAAGAAGTTGATTCCTAGATTTGATAGTAGTACACATATAGGCAGTAAATAAATGTTGAATAGTGTTGCCCCGAGTGTGCTGACTGAACCTTGGGGGGGCATCTGTATTGATTGGGAAGGTGTCAAACTTGATTGCCCAGTTTGACTTAATGTCCTATCACTTAGGGAAGAAAAGAACCATTTGTTGACAATTTCATCTTTTCCAATTTCTGGCATAGCAGGGTATGAGCAACTGTGTCAAATGCTGCTGTTAGATCAATTAGTATCAGGATATATGATTCATTTTTGTCAAACCCCTGTAAGTACAGGGTTGGCTAGGGAGAGAAGGGTGATTTTTTTCTGAATCAAAGCTGGTTTGGGTATAGTATATTGTCTTCTAGGTGGTTCTCTAATTGGGATAACACTGCTTTTTCTAGGTCTTTAGCAACGAAAGGCAGGTTGGATATTGGTCAGTAATTGTCCTAATCATCAATTGTTAGTTTTATTTTTTAGGGTTGGTTTAATCACAGCTTGTTTTGCCCTATCAGGGAACAGACCTGCTAGCGAGTGGTTTATTATGGCTGTGAATATCAGAGTTATGCCGTTTACTGTTTTCAGGGCACTTGCAGGGAGTCTGCTGAGTGGGTAATAGGCTCCATTTTTGTGATTTGGTTTATTTCAAAATTTAGATACTGGTTTGAATGAGTTCCATTTCCCTTGACCACATTTTCTTCAGGTTCTTTTAAGTAGGTGGAGAATTGTATTTTTAGTGTATTGATTTTGTTTAACAAGGTAGCATATTTGTTGCATGATTTCTTTGAAAGGTTGTAGTTACAACTTCACTTCTAAGTCTGGATATCTCAGGATACATCTGGATCTTTTGTATAAAAAACTTGACTCATAAGTTTGTGGACAGTGTGGTTTTTCCTGCCCTATATTGTGTTTGACTGCTTAAATAAAAACTTAACAGACATGGCTGCAGCAAAGTCAGAATTTTGCAGCCTTTACCACAGCATCACAGGAGACATACTGGCTGGGGTGAGAGATTCAATGTTAAAATCATAATATAGATTAAAAGATTAAGAAGGGACATAGGATAAAGATACTTCATAAAATTATAATTTAAAGAGAAAGCAACAAAAATAAAAAAAATTTTAAGAGTGCAATACATACATCCCAGTTGGAATTCAGGCAGCAACAGCAAGGATAGCAGGGAAAGTAGGCAATTTTATTTCTTCATCAGTAGATGGAAGCAGCAGCAGCAATATTAATCCAGTGTCAGGACACTGCTGTTTAAACCAGCTAGTGCCCTAATGATGAAAGTTTGCTGGCTGTGCAGAACCAAATCAGAATACAGCTCAGTCTTGCTTACTAAAATAAAATATCCTTGAAGCAGCCCTGAGGGCACCATCAGGTTTCTTCAGATAAGTCAAAATTACAGAGTTTGTTGATTATGCAGATGAGCTATCAATTATGTGGCAACAACTCAATCATGTGGCTTCTCCTATGGCAGAAGAGTCACAAGCGCCAAGGGTACAGAGATTAACACTCCATATGCAACTGGTCGTTTGAAGATGCTCCAAAAAAAATAGGCAACATGCGCTCTCAAATGCCATAGCAGAATTGTGAGAAGTAGTATTTTATGCTAGCTTTAAACTCCGAATACTATTTAAGAAATGACAAGTTTGCCACATATAACCATTACGAACCAACTAGTTCCCTCATTCCACAGTGATCTGCCTTAACAACCCTTTTCAACTTAACCTGCAAATATAATCTCTTTGGGGCACTTACTATTCACCTTTCTCCATTGAGAACATTTACCATTTAGCCTTACTCTGTTTTCTATCTTTTAACAGTTCCCAGTCCAAAATAGGACACTGCCCCCTATTTCATGACTTTTTGATTTCCTAAGTCTGAGGGACTTTATCAAGTGTACCTGGATTTCCAGAAAGCACTATATGAACTACACATGCTCATTTACGCCGTTTAAAAAAAAAAAAATGTAGCAGACTGGTGAGACAAGAAATCCCTTGGCTAAATCCATGTTGGCTTTGTCCCATTAAACTATGCTTATCTATGTGTTCAGTAATTTTGTTCCTTATGATAGTTTCTACTGTTTTGCCTGTCAGATGTCAGACTCACTGATCTGTAATTTCCTGGATTACCCCCAGATCCCTTATTAAAAGTTGACATTGCATTGGCAACCCTCCAGTGTTCAAATACCATAGACTATTTTAATGATAGTTTACAGATTACCAATAGGACTGCAATATTTTTCAGTTTTCAAACTCTGGTACATATACCATCTGATTCAGATGATTTGCTATTTTTTAGTTTGTTAACGTGCCCTTTATGTCTTTCAGGTTAACAGATTTGTTTCGGTTCCTCTGAATCAACCTCTGGCATGGGTCTCCTATAACTTCCTCAGTGAAGACCAAAGCAAAGACATTTCAAAGCTGTTTGGGTTTTTTTTTGTTTGCATTAACTTGCTTACCAGTTAACAGGGGTAATTTGAAGTCTTTCTGCTCTGTCTTCTCTTTGCTTAGATACTTGGCTCGCTTTAGCATTTAACGCAACCTCTCTACAGGATGCCCTAATTCAGCGGTTCTCAACCTGTGGGTCGCGACCCCGGCGGGGGTCGAACGACCAAAACACAGGGGTCGCCTAAAGCAGGTCCCCAACCACCGGTCCGCGGACCAGTACCGGGCCGTTGGAGTTTTTTGCCGGTCCGTGGCGCCGCGGCTGCTGCGGGGAGGCGGGGTGAAGCTGGAGACCTGCCTCCTCCAACCCCAAAAGGGAAGAGACCAGTGGCGTAGCAACGGGTGGGCAGGTGCCCACCCAACTGGCACCGGAACTGCAAGGCTGTCGCGGGATCCCATCCCCGCGACAGCGAACAAGAGAACCCACGCCTCGCGCGCCATCACGGCACACATGGGGAAGCGCTGCTGCGGCCGTATGGCCAACCGGTCTTCCTGTTCGGGGGGGAGCGGAAGCACCGCACGCAGCTTCCGCTTCCTCCCCCCAATGCAGGAAGATCAGCTGCCTCTCCTGCTGCCACCCGTTCTCCTGCTATCTTCGGGCCAAACGGCCGCCGATTTTCCTGTTTGGGGAAGCGGAAGCGCCGCGCACAGCTTCCGCTTTCTCCCCCAAAGCAGGAAGATCAGCTGCCTCTCCTGCTGCCACCGGACTCCTGCTATCTTCGGGCGTCGGGCCCTATGGCCCGCCGATCTTCCTGCTTGGGGGGGGGGGGGGGGGGGGGGGGGGGGAGGAAGCATACGTTGTGCGCTGCGCTTCCGCTCCCCCCCCCCCCCCGACAGGAAGTTCGGTGGGCCATACCGCCCGACGATAGCAGGAGTCCGGTGGCAGCAGGAGAGGCAGCTGATCTTCCTGCTCTGGGGGAGAAAGCGGAAGCTGTGCACGTGCTTGAATGTGTATGTGTGGATGAGAATGGGAGTGTGTGTGGGTGAAAACTGGAGCCTGGGTGTGTATGTGGGTGAGAATGGGAGCTTGAATGTGTGTATATATGGGTGAGAATGAGAGCCTGGGTTTGTGTGGGTGGGTGAGAATGGAAGCTTGAATATGTGGATAAGAATGGGTGCTTGAATGTGTGTATGTGTGGGTGAGAATAGGACCTTAAATGTGTATATGTATGGATGAGAATGGGAGCTTGAATATGTGTGGGTGAGACTGGGAGCATGGGTTTGTGGGTGAGAATGGGAGTCTGGGTTTATGTGTGTGGGTGAGAATGGGTGCCTGGATGTGCGTCTGTGTGTGCATAAGAATATAAGCCTGGGGAGGGGTGAGAAAGTGAGAACTTGTATGTGTGTCTGCAGAGAATGTGAGCTTGTTGGGGGGGGGGGGGGGGAGAGCATATGAGAGTGACAGCTTGAGTGTGTGAGAGGGAGTCTGTGAGAGAAAGCGTGTATGTGTGTGTGTGTGTGTGGAAGGGAAGAAGACAGTAATAGAAGAAAGACACTGAAAAGGAATTAGGAAATGAGCTATAAGGGAAAAAATGGGAAAAAGAGACCAGGACCAACTGATTAGAAAAATACAAAGATCAGACAACAAAGGTAAAAATATATATCTATATTTTGAGATGTTAGCAATTTAAATATAAGCAACACAACCTCTCTCTCAAAATTTATAGACAGGTAGGAGCCGTGTATAAAATCGTAATAATAAGAAGGCTAAAGTACCACAAATCACCGTGAATTATGTTTGTATCATTAAGTAAACCTCATACTTAGGCGTAGATGCGAATGCTATGCTGCATAATTTGGCATTATTTATCAGTAAAAAAAACAACTAGTAGACCTGCATGCCTATAGCCCACCCATGTTAACCTTGTGCCCACCCAAAAAATCAATTCTGGCTACGCCACTGGAAGAGAAATGGCCCAAAAAGCTAGCGCGTCGCAGTAAAGTATGTGGCTGGAGCCGCGCAGGCAGGAGGGAGGTGTATCAGCCACTGCAGGTGCTCCTCCTACTTCCTTCCTGCCCGCCCTGCCCCGGAAGACAAATGTTGCCGGAGCCACACGGGCAGGAAGGAGGCGGCGCGTCAGCCGCGTGGGTAGAAGAGGTGTTTCAGCCACGTGCAGAAGAGGAGCAGCGGGGCCGGGAAGACTAGGGCCGCTACAGAGCCCATCCTGTGGCAACCCGTAAAGAAGAGGCCCAGAGGTGAGAGAGAGGTGTGTGCGAGTATGAGATGAGTTGAGAGATTATGTGTGAGTGAGTTGAGAGCCTGTGTGTGTTTGCAGAGACAGCATGTGAGAGCCTGTGTGTGTGAAAGAGACAGCATGTTAGAGTGAGAGCCTGTGCTTGAGCAAGGCAGCATGTGGGGGTGTGAGAGAGCTTGTGTGTGAGACAGACAGCCTGTGCCAGTGAGAGACTGTGTGTGTATGTGTGTGAGAGAGAAATGCACGTGAGAATGAGAACCTGACTGTTTGAGGGAAGACGACAGGTGGAGAGAAAAGAAATAGAAAAAAAGGCAATGGCAAAAAAATAAGAAAGGGAAGCAGATGTAAAAGAAAAAATAAATTACTTTTTACTGATTGGTACATGTAATCTTTGGGAATGTGCAAGAGTAGCACTTTCTCTATGGCGGATCTCACAATGTACGAGATCAACATGGAAGTGGAAACCCACGGGGCCTGCACAAAGGAGGCAGCAGAATGGGCTTCAGTGCCAATAGCAGCAATCAGCGCCTCCCCAATAGCCACGTGGCAGTAATTAGATTAATTGTTTGACTCAGCTGGAGGTGACAAAGTATGAAGTGGGATGTGAAATCAGCTTGATCTGGTGGAGAATTAGGATTGCTGTTACACATGAACTGTATTTGGCAAACATTAAGGGAGCCAGGATAATCAATTGATGCCTGCAGCTGAGGACTGATTCATTATGACTCATGTAGAAATTAGTGCATTTTCCAGATTAGTCTGCATAACACAATTCTCAACATTCAGCATTATTTCTGCTGCATAGAGTTTTATCTGAGAGGCTCTGAGGTTGTGAGGGAGCCAGTAAGAGTGAGAGCATGAGTGTGTATGAGAAAATCCAGGGGAGTAAGAGTGTGTGTGAGTGGGGGGGGGGGGGGGGGGGGAGAGAGAGTGTCTTACACCCTGACAGTGTATCAGTGTCTGTGAGAGTGAGAGGTTATGGTGGGTATAAGAGCATGAATGTGTATGTATGTGACAGTGTATGTGTGAGAGAGAATGGACATGTGAGTATGTGTGAGAGAGAGAGGATAACCTCCTAATCCTCAACAATATCAGGGTGACTGGAAATCAAGAGCTCCCATGTATGGACAGCAGGGGCTTTTTAAAATCCTTATTAGTTTTAATTATTGTGTGTTATTTGATATATGTGCTGTTTTGAAATATTTTATTGGTGTTTGGGAAATTATAAAATGTATATGATTTTAATTAATAGAAATTCTATTTATCAGTAATTTTAAAATATTCTTTTATTAGTATGGTTTTACTATTATAACTGATGCTTTATGTTTAATTTTGTTTTATGAGGAATGGTGGTTCTGTTTATAAATGTCATAATAAATAAGTATGCACTAAAATCCAACCCCATCCATAACCCCGCCCCCATATGACCAAAGCCCCACCCTCGCCCCGCCCTTACCCCACCCTCGCGGGGCGAGGGCAGGGCGAGGGGTCACCGCAACATGAGGAACTGTATTGCGGGGTCACGGCATTAGAAAGGTTGAGAACCACTGCCCTAATTTCTCTGTTCTGTTAGTATCCTTCAAAAGATACATAATTCTGAACCATGCATTCCCAAGTGTCTGTGCTTTCCCTCATCTAGTTTAAATGCCGGGGGATTTGGGTTGGTTTTTTTTTTTTTTTTTTTTTTTTTTTTTAAACATTACTACCAGCAGCCTGGTTACAGTCTAGTAAAGGTAGAGCCCATGGCTTACACTTTAGGAGTTGCCTTTACCTTTTTAACTCTTCAAATTCCTTCTAAGACACTGCTCAGCTGAGGGAGGGACAGCTAGCCTCATCGCATCCAATTTCCTGATTAGCCTACAGCATGGGACACTTGCCTACTATCTGCTGGAGGTAGAATACTGGTAGGCTGAGGTCAGCATGGATGCATATAAGGGTTGATGCCAAACTAGTTATTCCATCTCTTATCTGCTGTTTGGTGTTCATAATCCATTTGTCTAGACTGGTCTGACTGAATGAGGAATTAATGGTTTGAACTGCCTTGAAAAAAAAAAGGTCTATAAAAATGATTAGCCAGGTAAACTCATTTATCTCTGGAAATGAGCAACAAAAAAAAAAAGTCTACTCTTTGGCATCTGCTGGATTATTACCTAGAGATCTGAATTGACCACTGCTGGAGATAAGATGCTGGACTCAAAGGACCCTTGGTCTGATCCAATAAGGCACTTATGATATAATATACCTGGTTCCTCCCAAGCACTATAAAATCTTATTTTTATTTATTTATTTATTTCAGATTTTTATATACCAGCATTCGAGACAGCAGTCACATCGTGCTGGTTCACATAAAACAGGGGTGCATAGTAAACATAACTATAACAATGGTGTTGAAAAGGCAGTTACATATAACAGGGTGATAAGAACTTGGCTGAGAAGGAAGAGAAAGGAAAGGTTATTAAAATTCACACAGGTAAACGATAGAAGATAAGGATGACCATGGTGTATTTGGAGATTAGTTAACCGAGTTGGAGAATAGTTAACCATGTTGGAGATTAGTTAACCATGGTATAGTTGGAGATTAGGGGTGGCTTGGTGGTGTTCTATCAATTGGCGTCCGGGAAAGCTTGTGTGAATATCCAGGTCTTTAGTCTTTTTTTGAAAGTTGAGATGCATGGTTCTGTTCTTAGATTTGACGGGATGGAGTTCCATAACGGTGGAATGGCTGTAGAGAAAGCCCGGTCTCTTAGTGTGCAGTGTCTGGTGGATTTGGACGGTGGTACCTGTAGCGATCCCCTGTATGCATCTCTTGTCGGTCTTGACGAATTGTGTAGTCGGAGAGGGATCTGTAGGTCAATGGGAGATTTATCTAGATGAGTTCAGTTTTGGAGGAGTTTAAAGCAAGGTGGAGGTTAGAGAGTAGGGTGTTAATGGAGGCAAGGCATGTGTCCCAAAACTTAAGAGATTTGTTGAGGGATTCTTGAATAGGGATGAGGATTTGGACGTTATCTGCATATAAGAAAAACTTAAGACCAAGGTTGGAGAGGAGGTGGCAGGGTGGTAACAGGTATATATTAAAGAGCGTGGAGGGTAGTGGAGAGCCCTGTGGGTTTTGTTATCTGATAAAATACAAATCCGGATCCCAGCGAAAGCAACTACATGTATTTTAGAGAGATATGCTCCAAGGATGGCTGCTCAAATACAGAGATTGTGTTCCTGACCAACAGTCTTTGTATTGCTAGGCGCTGTATACTGTCCAGATGGGTGGTTGGGGGACACTCCTACATTGACCTTGTGGCACACGGAAACAATAGCACTGCCTATTACGGATTTTTGTACTTGGTGCTCAGGTGTTGGAGGGAAGAACAGTAAGCGATTCCTCAGTGTGTGGGGCAATCAATAGTCTGCCTCTCGCCCTTAAGGATAAGTCTCCTGTGACACGGAGAATTACCTCACGCCATACTAGCTCAGCCACAAATAGCATTGCGATTAGTCCAATCAGTCATTGTGTTGCTCCCATTATTCAGGTTATATAGTTCTGATCAGCTCCTAAATATTGGGGTGGGGGTGGGGGGGGGGGAGGAAGTCTGCATTTGCTGATTTGTGATTTGGATGTACATCTGAGCCCTTTTCATGGTTGGATTATTCTGTGATTGACTAAACAATGGCTTGTACTTTTATTTTTTTGCTAAATGAATAAAGATATTATACAAAAAAAAAAAATGTAGATACCTGGGTGGCTGGTGGGCATGAGGATCATTTGGTAACTTGCCTGCCTGGTTCGAAGGAAACATTTCACACGCCTCCTAGATAAGGTTTGACATAAGGTGCAGGAGGGAAGTTCTGGGAGGATAAATTTAGGCTCTTAGGTAGGAAACAAATCCAGAATCTCCAGGGTTGCATTCTTAGAAAAGCTCCCTGTTCGACTTGCAGGACCCAGAGGCAGGCTGAGCTCCAAAGTCTCAATGCATGGATGAGAATGATACAGGAAAGAGGGTTTTAGATTTGTTAGAAACTGGGGGAACACTTTAACCAGAGTGAAATCATGCTGCTGGTACTAACCTTTAAAACGGTTGTTTGTTTTTTTTTAACTAAAATCTGGGAAAGCCAACAATCACTCAAGCACATGGTTTGGAATAATGCACCTTTAGAGGATACTAACAAAAAAGGATGTTGGGGCATTTCTGATAGAGAGGTTGCATTAAATGCGAAAGTAACCTAGCAACCTTAAGTAAAGAGCAGACAGAGCAAAAAGATCCCCGATTACCCCTGTCAACTAATACACAGATTAATGGAAACAAACAATTTGAAGTGTCTGTATGCAAATGATAGAAGTCTGAAAAATAAAGTGGGAGAATTGGAATATATAGCCCTGAAACTGATATAATTGGGAATCTCAGAGACCCAGTGGGTCACCCTGATAACCAGGATATAAGCTATATTGCAATGATAGGATGATTCAAATTGGGGGAGGTGCGACGCTGTATTTTAAAGATGGCACAGAGTCAAACATTGGGTTCTGTAAGAACCAAAATGCATTATGGGAGTTTCAATCCATAAGGATTGTAATTCCAAAGGGAAATAAAATAGCAGTGGTATATTACCGGCCATCAGGGCAGAATGAACAGATAATGAAATGCAAACAGAAGTTAGGGAAGCTAACAAAATTAGCAACTTCAATTACCCTTGCATTGACTGGGTAAATCACACCAGGACATCCAAGGAACTAAAGTTTTTAGATTAAATGACTGCTTTATGAAGCAAGAGATACAAGGACAAGGGAGAGAGCTAATCCTTAATGGAACACACGAATTGGTGTGAGATGTAGTAATGTTGGATCCACTTGGCAAGCAATTATAATGATCTAATGTGACTTAAGGAAATCTGTGATAGGATTTAGTTTTCAAAAGGAAAAGTATGAAAAAATTAGAAAAAGCTATTAGGATAAACTGAAAGCAGTAACTGCAAAGGTTGAAAAAAAAAAACACACCCTTTTACATCAGGCATGGGCACATTTCAAGAATACTATCTTGGAAGCCCAGACTGGATGTATTCCATGCATTTAAAAAAATGGAAGGAAGGCCAAATGACTGCCAGCATGGTCTAAAGGTAAGGCAAGAGGCTATTATAGCCAACATTTTCAAAAATAAAAATGGATATGGAATCCAAATGAAAACAGGAAACAGCATAAACACTGGCAAGTTAGATGCAAAGCATTGACAAGGAAGATTAAGAGAATTTAAAAAGCTTGCTGAAGACAAATTCATAATAAAAATTGTCAGGTACATTTGAAGCAAAGTGCCTGTGAGGGAGTCAGTTGGATTATTAGATGATTGAGGGGATAAGAGATGCACTAAACAGGACAGAGTCATAGCAAAGATTAAATGATTTGTTTCAGTCTATAAAATGAGTGCATCTGTTTACACATTCAAAAAACTAAGACTAGGGGGACATGCAATGAAGTTAATAAGTGATACATTTAAGACAAATAGGAGAAAATACTCCTTTACTCAACACAAACTCTGGAATTCATTGTCAAAAGGATGTGGTAAAGTTGTTAGTGTAGCTGGGTTTAACAAAAGTTTGGACAAGTCTATAAGCCATTAAGATGGATTTAGGGAAATCCACTGATTGTTCCTGGGATAAGCAGCATGGAATATATTAAGTTTAGGAATTCTTCCAAGTTCTTGTGTCCTGATTGGCCACTGTTGGAAACAGGATGCTGGATCTTTGGTATGACCCAGTATGGCAAAACTTATAGGGTAATTTTAATACAAACACGCGTGCGTCCATAATCGCGCATAACTGCACAAGCGGAGAGATGCAATTTTAAATTGTGCTTGCCAAGGACATGCATATCATTTAAAGTACCTCTCCCATGTGTATTCTGACTAGGGCTTTAGCAGCGTTCACATTCATATGCAGGCGGATTTTAAGAAATGCTCTCACCTGGGGAAAAACCACTCTTCCCCCCCCAAGTAGTCCACTAGTTTACCCAGTTCATAACAAGGTCTTCCAATTCCTTCTGGTTCTTCATTTATTTTATTTTTAATTTTTATATACCGACATTCTTGTATATATTCTTGTATTCATGCTGCAAGGCCCCCCACTCCACTTGACCCAGATGCATCATGTTGTGCTTAACACCCTAAAACTCTAGATCCAGACTTGTTCCTCATCAGGGCCAGAAGTAAAGGTACATGGCTAACAAGCTGATGCACACCATGGTCAGCCTTTTTAGAGCGCGGACTTACACACCAGTTTTGGCCCAACTCAGAACACCTATGCCCCTCCCCGACATACATAAGGATATGTATGCATGCACTTTGCAGCTTCTTATGCTCCCACATAGGTACTTGTCCCTGGAGAGACATCCTTAGTATGAAGCAGGAGCTCACTACCTTGTAGGAAAGTACTAGCTACAGGATCACTTCCTGCTATACCAAGGTCATTAATTCCTTCCAGATCTTGGTTCAAGGTGGGGAATGATTTTTCTCAACTCCCAAACCTATCTTCAGATCAAGGCGCCAAAAAGATTGAGGGCCCCTTCAATGCAGCCTAGCTATCAGTACAGCTGCCTTGACCTTAGATCATACCTTAGACACCACTTTCAGGAGCTGGACTTCAGTTCACCGGCAAAGGCAGCTTGGCACATACCCACTAACATCTGAGCCGTTTTGGACTTCATTGTGCATATTACAGTTGGAAATTAGTGAGCTTATTCTGAACACTTTTGGCAAACCTGGTTATGGTCAAAACTTGAAGTTGCTAACTTGTTTAGACATAAGGGACTAGACAAGGTGAAATTAAGAGCTTCTCTTGATAGCAATCTCTAAAAAAAATTTTATTTAAAAACTTTTCTATACCGTTGCTAAGTTTAAATACCATCACAACGGTTTACATGTAGGCACATATTTAATGTAGGTGAAAGTGTACTATAGTACATTCTAACAGGTGCCGAAGGATCGGTTACAATATATCATTAGACAGTTATTTAGCAAAGTAGTTCATGACCAATTGTACCAAGGTACTTACATGGATAGTTTTATCACACATAGTTTTATAGTTAAGCTTATTGTGGTGTAAAGTTCATAGACTAATCTACTGTAAAGTTCTAAGTACCCTGGGTCGGTGCCTGTCTTTTCCCCGAATAATTTCTCTATTTATTGTTTATTTATTGAAATAAGAAAAAATGTCAATTGGGTGGCCTGCTGGCATAGCCACATTTAAGGGGAAAAAAAACAAACAAACCATGAGCTGGCTCAACAGAACTGATAAGGTATCTGACAAAATCTACAGTAATATTAGAGGGTCTTGGCAAAAAAAAAAAAAAAAAGAAAAAAGAGCCACTTCTGAAGTTCTGCAGGGCTGTACAAAGAGCACATCCATGGTGCCCAGTGGACAAAATGAACTAAAGGGGAACTGTTCATGTGTGGAAGGCTTTTGCCTTTCAAAAGCATTCTGGAAAATTGTGCCTTATGCCAAATGGCCAGTCATGTGACTCAGAGTATGAATTTGCTTCCTTTTAGTTAATAGCTGCATTTGAACAATAGCTCTGCTTTTATTTCATTCTGACCTCTAGTCTTGTTACCAGCTTGAATGGCAATCTTAGTCTAGTCAAGGGAATCAGAAAAGTTATGTGCACAATGATCCATATTATCAAGTCTGAAAGGAGCTTAAACCAAGTTTGTGTAAAAGATGGAATGCCTTTTTATAAGATCTTCCGTTGGAATTTAGAAACTACAATCTAATAGCTGTGTAAGAAGCATAGATGGAAGCATACATTGTGTGTGGAAGGTGGGAGAGTAAATGTAGGATGAATGGAGTGAGGGGTTAAATGCTGGAAAAAAAAAAAAGATTAGATATATGTTCCTAATGAAAAGTCACCAGATATCTGGTAGGGATGATGCTTTATAGGAGTTGTATACTTGAATGTTGCTGTACTGATACTGAAACTAGATTTGTTGTATAGTGTATTTGCATGTACATTGTCATTGGATATTGTGTAAAGAGTTCTTAAAAAAAAAACAAAAAAGAAAGCAGTTCTCCATTTACAGGGGGTCTAAAGTGTATCAAATTACTTTTGTCTTTACTGAGAAATCACTGCTGGCAGAAGGCAGTCCCATAGATGAGTTATTCTTTGTTTCATTGGTGAAGTTTGTTTTCTGATGTACAACTGCAGCGACTCTGTAGTCACTTGTTAAAGGACATTAACATCATGAGACCAGAATGTTTGTTCCCTCTTTTCCAGTTACATGTACTTCCTTCTTAAGCTACCTTAGCTGTTTTAAAGACAAATAATGTATAATTTTCTACTTCATAATGTATTTTCTTGATTTATATCTGATGTAGTTTATTCTTTGTAAACACAAACGACAGTATATAAAATCTTTAATAAAAGAGCTATCTCAGTTTCCTGGCTACATATCTGCAGGGTCTCATGAGCTCTGTGGCAAAAATCATCCTGACAGTAGAACAGTATTCACATCTATAGAATCCAGAGCTAGAAAAACCATGTCTCAATTTTGTCACTGTAGGATAAGTAAGTAAGAATTTAGTATTTTGGTTTTGTGTGCTCAGGATACCCAGAGCAGAAGTAAAACTGGCTCCCTTCTCCACAATCACTTGGTTGAAATGAATGACAAAGTTGACCACAGGAAAAAAAAAAAAGCTGAGAACATGAACTTTAAATACTTTTAAGTGTTATATTCCACGTTAAGAAAAACTGAACCTATAACAATCAGCATAATTTCTTACATCACAGTGACAACCAATTAAAATATACCTTGTATCACTATATAATTTTAATACTGTATTTGTAAATGAAGCCACCTGAACAAGAATAGCACAACCTAACAAAATATTTGGCATAGAACACCAGTTACATCACCACTCACCATAGGTTTGATGTGTGGACCCCCTTGAGGGACACTTGCTTGTGTTAGAAAAGTGACTGCAATGTTATGAAGTATGGAAAAATGTAGGTTTGTCAAAATTTGCAAAACCAGTCAAACTCACAACAATAGACAAAAATCAAAGTAAACACTGACCACTCTGATGGAAAATCACTGGTCAGGGACCAAACAGCCCATCAAACTAAAAGCATTGCAGAGCTGATAATGTGTTCAATGTCTGTTGATGTTCTCTTCAAAAATAGTGCTTTGTTCTGTTTTCACTTTACAATCCCAACCTTTCTGTACAGTTTTATTGATTTCTACTTCTAGCAAAATGTATTAACCAAAAGCAATTTGGAACCAATTTTGCTAGGACTAACTGCATAATTCACAGTACTAAGAAAAGTTAGTATAACATTACCATATCACTTATACTGACCACACACAAACCACAAGCTAAGATGAACTAAAAATATAAGGTTAAACTAGGAGGGAGACAAAAATTGTATTCCAGGTTAGAGGATGTGAGGCCATACATACCTCAAAAAGCTATAACTATGAATGCTATACAACAAAGCAATGGGTCTGAAATAGATGCCAATTATTTGCCTTATCATCCAAGTCCATCTGCCAGGAAACTGCCCCTTCCTCTCAGATGGTTTATCAGACTCTTAAGTAAAGCACACCTAGCTAAGAGAAACAGAACAAAAAAAAACAAAAAACCTCACCTTAGCCACCAAATTTGATAAAAATGATTTTTAAACCAGTTTGGCAATTATAACAATTTACATTTTTATTGTATTAGTTTTATGCTATATTTATGACAAAAAAAAAGGTTCTACCAAAAACCACAATGTGCAAATCACACACACTGCTAGGTATTGGAAGTATAGCCAAGGTAGAAAGCAACTCAGAATGGACTATGTTAGGTTGTTCTGTAAATATTTATGGACATCTGACTGGAAGAAAAAATTAGTCTAAGTATATTTATTGCATCAGAAAATTTTGAAGAAAAAAAAGTGTTAAAATTTAAGACTGACTATTGGCAATAATTACATGAGTAGCTGATCATTCAGCTCAAGTGCTGGTTCTGTGTATGAAGTTCTCCCAATGCCCAGCAGTGGGCGCTCTGCATGCAGAGGAGTTATTTTGGTAAAGTTATATTCTTCCTGCTTTAGGTTTTTTGGTTTTATGCTATATTTATAGTAAAGGTTGTTCATCGCTTTTAGACATTGGCAAAGTGATTTGTAAATGTGAATTATGGTATATAAAATAGTGGGATACAGTGTATTGCCCATCCCAAGAAAAAAAGAAAAAAGCTAAATTAATCCACTTTATTAAAAAGCTACATATGGGGAATATACAATTATGGAATTAAAACTGAAGTTTGCTGTTTTATTGTAAGCTCCTTACATCTGTAGACAAACACATCCAGTTGATTTTACAATCTTAGTAGTAAGGAAAGTCTTACATTTACACCAGCACAATTAAAGCAAAGTTCACTGGTGAACATTTTACTTTATGTCACTAGTTTCAGTGCTATGCTAGCCTCAAAATGGCACTTCCATTAGCTTTGGAACCTTAACTGTGTAAATGAATGGCTCCTCCCATACATGCTATGCCTGCTTTGTCACCTGTTTGACCACTCATTTTTCCTTTCACTCACTGTATTTATGAACTGTGGGATTTGAACTGGCAAGTCATACCACTGTTTCTGCACACAATATCCTGAAAAAAAATACTAACACTGTACTAAAAAACCCAGTGTGATCTTGTTTAAGATTATCTTGAATTTATATTTTGAAACTGATCATTTAAAAAAGTTCACACAAATGTTGAAATCCTCTAGAGTATGGGTAAATTCAAATCTTTTCCAATCCTATAAAGCCCCCCCCCCCCCCAAGTAGAAAACTATCCATCAGAAAAGTAGAAGCTGATCATACTGACTTTTGCTTTGACATTTTAACACACCCAAAAAAAAAAAGGCCCAGGAAATATACTTGTTACTACAGAAAAATATATCATTTAGGTTTGTTCATATGCCACAAAGAAAAGCCACAGTTTACATTTAAAAAATTCAAATTTAACCGTTCAAGAATTTAAAAAATCAGGTTTCCATGTATTTTAATAAAAATATTTTTAAGCCATACTATTCATCATTCTAGGTGACTTAAAAGATACATGGCACACAAAAAAATACTCAATACAAGGACAAAATCTGTTGAGATTGCAACTTTTAACAGTGCTGTAAACAATGCTACGTTACCAGACTCCCAACATGATTCTAATACAGCTAAAACAAAGCTTAGTCAAGTTTATATTTTGTTTATTTATATTCTTTTTGGCATGTCAAAGCAGATTACATTCAGGGCAAAATTATAGTCTAAAAGTTTATTTAAAGAAATGTTCAACAATTTCCTTAAAGTTGTGAAACATGGTTCTTTCTGGTGCTGTTCGGGTAGGGAATTCCCCACAGCTAGAGGCCCACTACTGCAAAAATCATCTTAAGAATTCTGCAAGCTGAATAGACAGTGTTGTAGGTACATCCAGGAAACAGTGGCCAATGGACATTATAACCCTGGTTGGTCTATACATTTTCAGTAGCAAATTGATACAGTGGCTTGCCAAAGTATTCAACCCCCTAAGAAATCAGCAGCTGTGAGGATTACAAATGACACTTATACAGATAGTTCCAGAAAGTATGTTTATTGCAAACTAGTATGCTCTTAAAGTACATTTTCAAAGTC
The DNA here is from genome assembly GCF_901001135.1 of Rhinatrema bivittatum. Lineage (NCBI taxonomy): Eukaryota > Metazoa > Chordata > Amphibia > Gymnophiona > Rhinatrematidae > Rhinatrema > Rhinatrema bivittatum. The sequence goes on along the minus strand of NC_042615.1, from coordinate 807,506,918 downwards.
ACAATTCATTATTTTTCTGCTTTTTTTTTTTTTTTTTTAATAAAATGCAAAACTGAAAAATGCTGCTTGCACAAGTATTCAACCCCTGTGCTGTGGAAGATCCAAGTTTACACAAAAGACATTGCCCTAATAATTGGCTTACAATTGGCCTCTACCCGTGAATCATTAAAAATGGTCAGCTTTTCTGGATAAAAAGACACCATAATTCCATTACCATTGGTCAGACTGTGAACCTGAAGCAAAGCTGTGAAAATGAAGACCAAAGGGCATTCTAAAGAAATTAAAGATAAAAGTTACACATGCACAAGATGGGAAAAACAAACAAGTGCTTAGATAGCCTAGTGAGCACTGTTGGATCAATTGTGAGGAAATGGAAACTGCATCCTACAACCCAGTCACTGCCTAGACAAGGCTGTCCCTCAAAACTCAGCATCTGAGCAAAGAGACTTGAGAGGGAAGCCACAGAGGCCAACAATCACTTGAAGGAGCTTCAGAGTTCAGTGGCTGAGACTGGAGTGGAGGTGCACCAGTCAACCATATCAAGAGCTCTGCATACAACTGGCCTGCAAGGGAGGGTGGCTAGAAAGAAGCCATTACTGAAGAAAAACCACATCAAAGAGTGACCCAGCTAAAATGCAGGATAAGGTTTTGTAGTCAGATGAGACAAAAATGAAGCTTTTTGGCCAAAATTCAAGATGCTATGTGTGGCACAAACCTAACACTGCATACAATTACTAGCAGAAACTTCCCACTCAAAGCTTATTCAATTAAGAAAATGATTCTGTCAATAAAACATTTGTCCCACAAAAATAAACTCATTCAAACATGGCATCAGAGTCTTGTATTGTGCTTCTATGATATACATCCACCACCTCCCACCATGCAGTGGGCCTCAAGCACTCTTATTCACTTGCCTGTCACAGCCTATTTCTTCCTAATTTATTTTTATAGAAACAGGTTTTTAAAAATCCACTTATCTTTAGTGTCATATATTCATAAGAACATGCCATACTGGGTCAGACCAAGGGTCCATCAAGCCCAGCATCCTGTTTCCAACAGTGGCCAATCCAGGCCATAAGAACCTCTTCAGATCCTGCAATCTCAACTATTCATATTTAAGTCACTCGCAAGTGAAAGACTACTGAGTGCTCTGGTATCGCTTGAGGCCCATTGTGTAGCAGGAGATGGTGGATGCATATAGAAGCACACTACAAGACTGATACTGTCTGAATAAATGTTTTGAGTTGTTTTTGTGGGACAAATTTTATTAAAAAGGATCGTTCTTTCCTTGATTGAGCAAAGCTAACTGCCCATTCTGCAGCAAACACCATCCCAAAAGTTAAGTATGGGGGGAGGCATCATGTTGTGGGGGGTGCAACATACAGGGAGATACAGCAAGACAACCTGCTGCAGTCTGCTAAAAAACTAAAGTTTGGGAGAACGTTCTCCTTTCAGCAGGACAATGCTTCCAAGCACAAGGCCAAAAGCAACACAGGCATGGTTGAGCCACAAAAATATGAATGTTCTACGATGGCCAAGTCAAAGTCCAGATCTCAATCCAATCAAGAATCTGTAGCATTATTTCATAGTTGCAGTCCATAAGAATCATCCAACCAAACTGAACCTGGAGCAAATCTGCTAGGAAGAGCAGGCAAAAATAACACCCAGTGTGCAAAGCTGGTAGAAATGTCCCCGTCCCCCCCAAAAAAAAAAAATTTTAAACTTATTGTAGCAAAATGTGGTTCTACCAAGTAGAGTCTGAAGGGGTTAAATACTTATGCAAGCAGCATTTTTCAGTTTTTAACTTTACAAAAAACAGAGAAATAATGAATTGTGACTAAAAATTTACTTTAAGTAGTTTGCAACAATCTGTGTGTCATTTGTAATCCACAAAAATCTGAATTTTTAAAGTGTCAAATGCTTTTTCAAGCCACTGTATATGGTGGAGGGTCATTGCTGAGTGCTTTATGAATTAAAGTTAATTTTAAAAACTTTATCCTCCATCACTGTAGCCTAGGTATATGATCTTTGAGAGCAGCACCATTTAACAATTTGGCTCAGTTCTCAATACACTTTAATGCTTTTATAGTGGACATAGACCATGAAACTGAATTACAGCAATTTTTATTTATTTATTTTTTAAAGGACAAGGGACTGCAAAACTGTATAAAAGTCAGGGAGATTGAGAAACCTTTTATTCAAGTTGAAACCCTAACTTCCAATAAATTCAAATGCAGACTACAATTCTGGTAATCTCATTTTAATACAAGGAATGTGTATGTCAGTAACATAGCAAATTAGCGAGCCGATACAGTAAAATTCACGAGAGGGCCGGCACTCCGAGGCAAGCGCTCACTCTCCTGGGTGCGCGATTGAGTTTGCAAATGAGGGCCTGCGGTAAAAGGAGGCACTAGGGACTCTAGCATGTCCCTAGCGCCTCCTTTTTGACAGGAGCAGCGGCTGTCAGCGGGTTTGACAGCCGCTCAATTTTACCAGCGTCGGTTCTCAAATCCACCGACACCCACGGGTTCGGAAAACAGGCGCTGGCATAATTGAGCGTCCGTCTTCCAACCTGCGGGCCAATTTAAAAATGTTTTTATTTTGGGGCCTCCGACTTAATATTGCTATGATATCAAGTCAGAGGGTGTACAGAAAAGCATTTTTTTCTGCTTTTCTGTACACTTTCCCGGTGCCAGCAGAAATTAACATCAGCCTTTGGGCAGGTGTTACTTTCTGTATCGCGTGGGAATAGGGCCATCAACATGCATTTGCATGTTGCGGGTGCTATTAGTTTCAGGGGTGGGGGGGGGTGGCCATGTGTTTTTGGCACACTGTACTGTATCGACCTGTAGGAAGGGCAAAATAAAGCAGATGCAGGAGAATTACACATTTTCCATAATTAGGAAGTACAATATTTGACTTGCACAAGGCATACAAGATTTTGGGGAGAGGAGGTGGAGAGAGAATGGAAACAAAACCTTAGCTAGGTTTGTCTCCAAAATGAGAAATCTTTTACATTACCTTTCCCATTAATGACTTAATTTCCTAACAAGCTAATTACACTGGCTCCTTTAATTATGTACTGTAGCTATGGACTTTGTGAAATTAATAGAAACAGAAATGACAGCAGAAGAGGACCAAATCTGCCCAAACTTATGGTAGCATCTGCTGCACCATGTAGATTTCCCACACTGTAAAAGTCAGGACTCCTCATTGATTGTTTGAATCCAATTCCCCGTTAAGCCTTGCCGTGAAACAGAGAGCAGTATGGGAGTTGCATTAAAGTATCAGACTTGGCACATCAGCAAGTTACCTCCATACTTGTTTCCCCAGACTGTAAAAGTGAGGGCCCTCATTGGTTGCTGTTCAAATCCAATTCCCCTTTTCTCCTGCCACTGAAGTGGAGAGCCATGATGGAGTTGCATCCAAGAGTGTGACGGCTTATTGGTTAACGCAGGGGTCAGGAACCCATGGCTCGCGAGCCAGATATGGCTCTTTTGAGGGCTGCATCTGGCTCGCAGACAAGTGTCGCCATACTTCGCGGTTCCCCGCTGACCCAGCTGCTCCCTGGTCCTCCGCAGCCCGGGCTTAAAATGCTGTCAGCCCGGGCGGAACGCGGCAGGACAGCTGGAGTCAGCGGCACCGGCGTGCTCTCTTCTCCTCCCCCCCCCCCCCCGCGGCCCGGAAGAGGAAGTGGAGAGCATCGGGTGCCTGCGCGGGAAGAAGAGACCACACTAGCGTGGTCTCTTCTTCCGCGCAGGCACCCGATGCTCACCACTTCCTCTTCCGGGCCGCGGGGGGGGGGAGGAGAAGAGAGCACGCCGACTGGAGTCATCCGGGTGCCTGCGCGGGAGTCATCGGGTGTCAGCCGGGTGCCAGCGCTGGAGTCATCGGGTGCCTGCGCAGGCACCCGATGCTCTCCACTTCCTCTTCCGGGCCGCGGGAAGAAGAGAGCACGCCAGTGCTCTCTTCTTCCCGCGGCCCGGAAGAGGAAGTGGAGAGCATCGGGTGCCTGCGCGGGAAGACCCGCGCAGGCACGCTAGTGTCCAACGGGAAGAAGACTGCAGCACGGCTCGGAGGAAAATGAAAATCTTCAACCGCGGCCGATGGGACTCCGCCTTCGCCTCCGCGAGGGCTGAAAATGAAGGAGGTTAGCGTTGGGAGGTGGCTGCTGCTGCCGCGAGTTCCCGGGGGGGGGGGGGGAGAAGGGGGAGAGAGAGAGAGTGAATGAGCGAGCAAGCATGTGTGTTTGAGATCCTGTGTGTGTGAGAGATTGCATGTATGTGAATGATTGAGAGCCTGTATATGTGAAAGAGAGTATGTCTGTGATTGAGATCCTGCCTGTGAGAGAGAGAGCATGAATGTAAGTTTACCATTGGGACCCTGTATGTGTAAGTTTGTAATTGAAAACCTGTTTGTTTGAAAGAGTATGTGTGTATGATTGAGATCCTTTGTGTGTGAGAGAGATCATGTGTATGTATGATTAAGAGCCTGTGTGTATAAGTAAGAGAGAGATCATGTGTGTCTGTGTCTGACAGCTGGTTTAGGTGATGGAGCATGTGAGTATGTGATTGAGTATGTGATTGAGTATGTGATTGAGTATGTGATTGAGTATGTGATTGAGAGCCTGTGTGTAAATGAGAGAAAGAGAGGACATGTTTGTAAGCATGTGAATGAGAGTCTGTGTGTGAGAGAAAAAGACAGCATGTATTTATGTGATTGAAAGCCTGTGTGTGTAAGCGGGAAAAGATAGACAGCATGTGTGTAAATGTGTAATTAAGAGCCTATATAAGTGAGAGAGAAAAAACATTTGTATATGTGAGTGACTGAGAGCATGTGTGTATAGGTGTGTCATTGAGAGCCAGTGTGAGAGAGAGCGCTGGTATGTGACAGAGGAGAAAGTTCCAAGCAAACCACCCCACCTCCTGCTAATTCAGAACAATCTCAGGACACCTGGATATCAAACGTTCCCAGGTATGCAGAGCAAAAAAATTTTTGTATCCTTATTATTTTTCATTACTGGATCTTTGTGTCTGCTATTTTGAAATATTTTGTTGGTATCTGGAAATGTTTTATATGAGTTTTTAATTATTGGATATTCCACTCATCAGCTGTTTCGAAATATGTTCTTTTTGTTAGTACAGTTTTACTGCTGATTTTATATTTCTTGATTTGTTTTATAAGGATGTGTGATGTTTCTTTTTTCCTTTGTTACACTGCATAGACTCTGGCTTGTTGCAGTTTCCAATTCAGTTTTTGTCTGCATGCTTTTTGTTATGCGTTTTGGTCTCTTTATTCTATGTTAGGTGAGGGACAGCACGTGATTCAGGTGAGGTTTTCTGCTGGCGTGTAGTTTCTGTGTAGGACTCTATAGCAGCCTGACTTGGTCCGTTTTCCTAATAGGAGATGTATTGGTGTCTTAAGGCCTGGTGTAATATTTTCAGAGACTTATTGTACTTTAAAAGTGTGATCTTACATAAAATGCACACATTTACTTGTATTTAGTTTTAAACATATTGTATGGCTCTCATGGAATTACATTTTAAAATATGTGGCGTTTATGGCTCTCAGCCAAAAAGGTTCCTGACCCCTGGGTTAACGGTAGTACCAGCAAGCCACCCCCATGCATTCTTTTCTTCATTTCCATCCTCTAACCTTTAGGGATCCACAGTGTTCTTACACCCCTTTGAATTCTTTCACTGTTCATCTTCAACATCTCCTCTGGAAGGGCATTCCAAGCATTCACCACCCTCTCCGTGAAGAAATATTTCCTGGAACTTTTGAGTCATCCTCTCTGGAGTTTCATTTTGCGACCCCTAGTTCTACTGATTTCTTTGCAGTGGAAAAGGTTTGTTAGGTTTAAATGATGCACATTTTTCAGGAAACTGAAGGTCTGTATCACAACACCCCTGCACCTCCTCTCTTCCAAGGTATACATATTCAGATCCTTCAGCCTCTCCTCATAGGTCTTCTTAAAACAGACCTCACACCATTTTGATTGCTCTTCTCTGGACCGCCTCCATCCTGACTTTGTCCCTTTTGAGATACAGACTCCAGAATTGAACATAGTTCTCCAAGTGAGGCCTCACCAAGGACCTGCATAAGGGCATTGCCACCTTATTCTGATTATTTCTCTATTAAACCCAGAATTCTTCAGAATACAAAGGGAGCTCACATTTATTTATTTATTTATTTAACATTTTTCTATACCGACCTTCAAGGTTAAATACCATATCAGGTCGGTTTACATCGAACAGGGGTAGATCAGTGTAACATAACATAACAAAGGAACAACTTTTTATAATTAGTGGAGGTAAAGCAGAAAAGTAAGAAAGTTACATAATAACAAGGACCATGAACTAGGAAGCTGAATTCAGCTGGAAAAAGAGAAACCTTAAGAATGTATTAAATTAAAATACTAGGAGACTAGTAACTGATGAGAATATTGAAGGGGCGAAGTTCCAAATTCAATGCTGAGTAGTTGTAGTTGTCTAGTGAAAGTTTGAAGGATCAGGGAAGGCTTGTAAGAAGAGCCAAGTTTTGAGGTTTTTTTTAAATGTTGGTAGGCACGGTTCCATTCTGAGTTCTGCAGGTAGGTTGTTCCAGATGGCTGGACCTGCTGTGGAAAAAGCTCGGTCTCTGGTAGAGATGAGTCGTGTAGCTTTAGAAGGTGGGGGTTGTAGTGCTCCTTTGTAGGTTTCTCTCATGTGCTGGCAGGTCTGCTGAAAGACCTGTTCAACAGATCCCTGGAAATGGGAGTGGTGCCAAGTGATTGGAGAAGAGCGGTGGTGATCCTGCTTCACAAGAGTAGCAGCAAAGAGGAGGCTGGAAACTACAGACTGGTTAGCCTCACTTCAGTGGTGGAAAAGTTAATGAAGACTCTGCTGAAGGAAAAGACAGTTAACTATTTAAGATCTGGTGGGATGTTGGCCCCCGGGTAGCATGGATTCACCAGGGAAAGGTCCTGTCATACAAATCTATTTGATTGGGTGATGAGAAAGCTGGATCAAGGAAAAGCACTCAATGTAGTTTACTTGGATTTCAACAAAGCTTTTGATACAGAAATACATAGGAGGCTCATGAATAAAATGAGAAGCTTAGGCTCCAAGGTGATGGAGTGGATTACTAACTGGTTGACCGACGGGAAACAATGAATAATAGTAAATGGAACCCACTTTGATGAGAGAACGGTGTTAAGTGGCGTGCCTCAAGAATCAGTTCTGTTCAATAACTTCATGAGACACACTGCGGAGAGGTTAGAAGGAAAAAGGTTTGCCTTTTTGCAGATGATACTAAGATCTGCAAGAGTGGACATGCCTGAAGTAGAGAGAACAAAAAGTGATTTAAGAAAAATTGAAGAATGGTTGAAGGTTTGGCAGCTGCGATTCAATGCCAAGAAGTGCAGAAATCCAAAAGAGCTGTATGTGATGGGGAGTGAAAGATTATCGTGCAACAAGAGGGACTTTGGTGTGATTGTGCCTGATGAGCTGAAGGTTGCAAAGCAGTTTGCCATGGCAGTAACTAAAGCCAGAAAGATGCTGGGCTGCATAAAGAGGTATTACTAGCAGGAAGAAGGAAGTAGTAATAATGCTCTTGTACAAAACCTTGGTGAGACCTCATCTGGAGTACTGTGTTCAGTTCTGGAGATTTATCTCAAAAAGGATAGAGACCAGATGGAAACTGTCTAGAGGAAGACAATCAAAATGGTGAGGGGTCTGTTTGAGAAAACCTATATAGAGAGACTGAAGGATCTAAATATGTATACCCTGGAGAAGAGGTGCAGGGAAGATTTAATACAGACCTCCAGATACCTGATAGGTACCAATGATGCACAAACTTCAAATCTTTTCAGTTAGAAAAGAAAGTAGAACTAGAAGTCATGATATGAAACTCCAAGGGGGGTTGATTAAGAACCAATATCAGGAAATATTTCTTCACAGAGAGGGTGGTGGATGCCTGGAATGCTCTCCCACAAGAGGTGGTAAAGACAAGAACAGTTAATGAATTCAAGAGAGAATAGGACAAACACTGCAGATCCCTAAAGACTTAAAGAAAGGAATAGTATAATATTTCTGCATGGGAGTAACCTGCACGGAGCAGCAGTTACTACCCTTAACAGAACACTTAGGGGTAATCTGGAAGGAGCAGCAGCTACCATCATCATGGGTAGACTAGATGGACCATTTGGTCTTTTTCTGCTGTCATTACTATGCTTTAGCTATTGCCTTATCACATTGCTTCGCCATCTTCAGATTCTTCTCTTGGTCCATGCACTTCAATTTTTCACCCCCCCCCCCATCACATACAGTTCTTTTGTATTACCATACCCCAGATGCATGACTCTGCACTTTTTGGCATTGAATCCCAGCTGCCAAAATCTTTGACAACTCACCACAAACACCCTTACTGCAAAAGGCCCTCAGAACTCCTAAACATAATAGACTGACCTCAGCTGCCATTCATGCTACACCCATTAAAAACAAAACAAAAACACTGTAGAGTACCAATATACATAGCACAGACCTGCATGATTAACATTTTAAAAGTGATGTCAAGTTATGTGTTAACTCCCTTCACAACAATATTACTCAACTACAAATGACTCAGTATCATAACCTAATAAAGGGATAATACCTATTTTAAAGTAAGGCCATTTCTAAGAAAAAAAATGGAATGTAGGTCAAGCAGGTAGGCCAGTGTATGCTACACAAAAAGGAACAGATTATGCTCAACTTAACCAACCACATTAACACCTGCTTATTTCAGTCAATTACAAAAGCATTTCACGTACACAGTAATATAGAAACCTCCACCTCCCTCCAATTGCCAATATATTCATACAACCTGCCTAGAATCCTTATCACCACTACCTAAATATGACGGGCCAAGTGAAGTACAGTCTCAAAAGCTACAGAAGTAGGAAAATGATCAGTGAAGTTATACCAATGTCTCAACTGCTGCAACAATACTTGCTAGTATTAAGACGCCTTGTTTTAATTCCATCTTTCTTGGCAGCAAGTAAAAGGTAAACATTCTTGGGTCCTATAAAGAAGAAAGTACCTTTAGTTTTGGGTTTTTTTAGATACAAAATAGAATTTTCACCTTAAGTGGAATGGATTATTCTTATAGAGTAAAGGTTGAAGTGGTAAAGAGGAAAATATTGTATGAACTGCAATAAGAATCCTCTTACTTTTGCTTGCCTTTTCACATCAGCAGATCTCAGACATCCAACTCAAAAGCCTCACCAAATATTTTCTTTATATGGGCACTGACCAACGCAGAATACTTGAAAAGGAGTTGGGGCTAGCATATCCAAGATACAGATTTCATACATGAATTTCACCTCCTAATTCTTGGTTAGCAGGTGCTGGGAATACCCTTCCTAAGTCTCCATTTACCACATCACTGGCTAAGTATTAGTATTACAAAGCTTCTGTGTATGATATATACACATCTCTTGAATAGCAACGCCATACCACATATGGCTCTTGCTTCCTAGAGATGTAAAATAGTAGCTTAAAATGTTTCATCTACACCTGTCATGATAGACAGGAACTGTTCGTTCCTCACACTTTAGTCTGAAAAACAGTTCAGTAAGCACAAGATTTTACTTGCCTTTCTAACAAAAAGAAAAAAAGGAAAGGCATCCATTAGTGTCCTCAAAACACAACACTATGAAAGCCAAGGCCTTCAAAACAATTATGAAGCAAAACATAAAAGTGACAAGAGTACTGATTGCAGTAGTGTCACATGCAGCGAGCTATATTTCCTTTTACAATGAACAGTGGTTTTCCAATAAAAAACATCAGTATCTCAGGAAAGATTAAAAAAAAGTCGTTAACTAGAGCCACTACCTAGTTATTGAACTAATACATCTGTAACTAGCTTTGGCAAGCTGTCCTCCCTTCATCGGGTAAGTGCAAAGTGAACCAAGGAAGATGCTGCCGAAATATACTTAGAAATAGAATATAACAGCACATAAGGACCCCAAAATACCCTCCTGCTTCCCAAGACTGTCCAATTTACATACGACCCGTGCTCTGATTCACTGTTTTCAAAAAAGGAGTGGTAAAGCAAAAAAAAAAAGTGTTGAAGTCTCTGCGTTTGTTTTAAAGTACTGCATAGTTTTAATTTTAATATATTTTAGGTTCCTGAGTACTTTTGAACATTTTTAGTATCCTGACTTGGAAAAGCGTTCCTCGCGATTTCTATTTTATATGAAAACATACGAGAAGCCCCGATACAGCAAATGAAAAGAGCTCAAGAGCAACTTCGTCTCTCCACAGCTCATACGACAAAAGCATAAATACAGAATCAGAGCGCACAAACAGGTTACATGCATATTCCTAGAAGTGCAAAAGAAAAAAAAAAGTGTTTAGTATTTTTAAAAGAAGTCTCTGGGAAGTCAAGTAGCCGGTGACGCTTCAACCACACGCTCCAGATCATCCTATATATATATATAATATCTCCAGCCAGACACGTAACCAGAGGTCCCCCCCCCGATCTTTCTCCTCCCTTACCTTGAAGTAACCCCCCTCGTAGAGGGTGTTGGGTGGCCCGAAGATCGCCACTTCCCAGTTGTATAGGTCGGACTCGTCCACCAGCGTGATCCGGAAGCCCTCCACAGGCTCCTCCTGCAGGGACTTCAGCTCCAGCATCAGGGCCTTCTGCGAGCTCGTCATCTGCTGCTGGGCCATGGCGGGACAAGGGGAGGGAGGGGAGCCCGCTGAGGGTCAGAATAAAGGGGGGGGGTAGCGGGAGAGTGGAGATAGGGAGGGGGGGGGGGAAGTACGAGGAGGAAGAGAAGAAGAAAAGAGCGGCAGGTTGGAGCCGCCGAGGAGGAGGCAGCGGGGCCCCAACCAGGCAGGGAGGTAGAAAGCAGGGGGGCTCTCAGCCGCCGCGGTGTCCCCCACCCTCCTCCGAGGAGGAGGAAAGCTCGGCCGGGGCCGAGCAGTTCCCCTTCCCCCGTGAGAGGGTGGGCGTCCGCCGCCGCTGCTGCTGCTACTGTTGTTGTGTCTTCTTGCTGTCTCCCACTGGCGGGGGAGGGGGGGGGGGGAAGCAAGCGCGCGCTCCCCGCCAATAGGAAAACCGTCACCCCCTCCCCGCCGCCACCACCGAGGGGAGGGGGAGGGGAGGAGAAGCGGCCGCCGGGTCTGGCGCGGAGAATAGAAGAAGGTGGTGGGCCGGAGCTCCGTGGGAGTCCCGTGTGTCACGGCTGAGTTGGAGAGGTGGGAAAAGTGGCGCCGGGGTGGGGAGGGGGAGGGTCTCGCCTCGGTTGTTCCCGGGGCCCTGCCGGCTCCGGCGGCGGCCGCTCAGGCTCTGGCCTCGCTCCGCTGTCTCCTCTAGTGACGGAGGCAGCTCTTACTCGCCGTCTCCTCTCACGCTCCGGCCCGCCCACCGTTCCTTTTGTGACGTTGACGCTCGCCGGTGACGGCAGGACGCCACGGTGGCGCTCTCCGTCTAACCCCCCCCGTCCACAACCTGCGCCGTGACGTTGCTCCCGCCCGCCTCCTGCACGTGGGACCGAAAGGTCCTTGTGTTTTGGCTTTGGAGCTGCAGCTATTTTCGAAGCCATTAGGGGACGCTTTTAGCAGATATTGGTTTTAACTTTAGTTTTCACTTTGGGCGCACAGGTCTAAGTGTGCTGGAGTTTTAAGGTGTGCATTTTGTGTTAAAGGGTCATAACACAGAATATTGTTGCATTTTGGTTCCTCATTCCTTCCTGCCCCTAAAACCTCAGTTTCAGAGGCAGTGTGTACCAAATGGGTTCAAGCAAGAAGGGACCAACAAACTTTATTTTATGCTTATGTTGTTATGTTTGTTACATCTGATTATGATCAGAAGGATAGCTGTGTTAGTTCGATGTAGCAACAATGTCAAATGGGGAGTGACACCTGGTAGACAAACCAATTTATTGAGGCATGAGCTTTAGAGACAGATGCGTCTTGAAAGCCCATGCCTCGCTAAATTGGTTAGTCTATACAGTACATCTGATTATTTTGTAAGCTCTGTTGTTTGTTCAGCACCGCATATGTCGTGTAGCGCTATAGAAATGTTAAGTAGCGGTGGGCGGGCCGGAGCGTGAGAGGAGACAGCGATGATGACGTCAACTCATTAATACCTCTCTCTCCTCAGGCATTGTCCCTGACCCCCTTAAACAAGCCGTGATTAAACCACTCCTTAAAAAACCCACCCTGGACCCCAAAGACCCATCAAATTTCCATCCTATCTCAAACCTCCCTCTCATCTCCAAAATTAAGGAAAGGATTGTGAATTCCCAACTTACTGATTACCTAGAAGACAACAAGATCTTGCACCCATCCCAGTTTGGATTTCGCAAGCACCTCAACACCGAAACTCTCCTCCTTACCCTTTCCGATCACCTCATCAGAGGCATGGATTAGGGTAATTGTTTCCTCTTGGCACTGCTCGACTTCTCAGCTGCCTTTGACACCATCAACCATAACCTCCTCCTCTCCCGGCTATCTGAAATAGGCATTTCAGGTTTAGTCCTCCTTTGGTTTAAATCTTACTTATCCAATAGAAAGTTTGCCGTCAAAATAGGAATCGCTGAATCTGCACCCCACCCCCTGTCCCAAGGAGGCCCCCAAGGTGCCTCACGCTCCTCCACATTATTCAATATATATCTTACACCCCTCTGCCAACTTCTTGGCCTGAAGTTCTATCTTTATGCGGACGATGTACAAATCATCATCCCCATCCATAATTCATTATCTGAAGCCCTTAAGCATTGGGATAAATGCCTTGCAGCCATAAACAACTTGCTCACCAACCTTCACCTGGCCCTGAACACGTCCAAAACGGAAATGATCCTCATTTCTCATCAGCAATCCCCCAAACTAAACACCATCTCCAAAGACCCAGCCTTTAGCTCCTTATGCTCGCAAACAAGTGTAAGAGACTTGGGGGTTTTCCTAGACCAGCAACTTAGCCTAAAAAAGCACATTAATTCAACGCTTAAAGCGGGCTTTTTTAAACTCAATGTCTTAAAAAAACTCCGACCTTTACTCCACCAACAGGATTTCCAGACAGTCATCCAGGCCACCCTCTCTTCTAAGTTCGACTACTGCAACTCCCTCCTGCTTGGGCTCCCCTATTCTACCATAAACCTTTACAAATGTTCCAAAATGCAGTAGCAAGGGTCATCACCAATACTAGAAAAAGCGCCCACATCACACCCATACTCAAAGACCTCCATCCCCTCACATATCCTGTTCAAAACACTATTATCCACAAAACCATTTATAGTCACAACTCCAGCTGGCTAGATGAACCTTTCTGCCTCACACTTTCCAACCGGCCCACCAGGACAGACAAAGCAGGAACTCTTCAAGTACCTTCCCTCAAAAAGGCCCACTTATCTTGCACTCGGGAGTGCTCCATTTCCATTGCTGGCCCCAAGCACTGGAACTGTTGTGGTGCCTGGCAGCAGTGGCCCGTGGCCAGGCCCCCCTACCTCGATCGGTTCGCCGGCTCGGGGACCCCCCCCCCCGACGAGGCAGACCACGCACGGCTCATGGCGCGAATTCTCCGGCGTCCCTGCAGGCAGCATCGGACAGAGCGCAGCAGGCTCCGCCCTTTAAAGGGACAGCGGCGCGAAAGCCAGGCCGGCCCCGGAAGATGACATCATCAACCAGGGAGATTTAAACCTCTCCCTGGGTTCAGGAAGTTGCCTTTGCAACAAGGTCTAGTGGTTTTCTTGCCTTGCTTCCCTTGTGTTCCTGACTTCTGGCTTGACTTCGGATTGATCTTGGATTCTCCTGCTCACTGCCTGCCCCGGACCCTTGGCTTGTGTTCCTGACTTCTGGCTTGACTTCGGATTGATTTTGGATTCTCCTGCTCGCTGCCTGCCCCGGACCCTTGGCTTGTGTTCCTGACTTCTGGCTTGACTTCAGATTGATTTTGGATTTCTCCTGCTCGCTGCCTGCCCTGGATCTTCAGCCTGGACGTTTGACTTTGCACCTTGCCGCCGGCCCCGGACCTCTTGACTGGACTTCGGCTCCACGCCTAGCTGCCAGCTTCAGACCTTTGGCTTGGACCCCTGGACTGTACCTTGCTGGTCTCCCATACTGGTAGGTCCGTCTTTCGTAACCGCTCCTCGGGGACGCCGTGACGCTCCAAGACTATCCAGCCCCCTGCGGGGGTCTTAGCTGTTCCGTGGAACTCCTCGTGGCAGAGCCATTCTCCATACCACCTTCCGGAGGCGAGTTCATCGGGGCTGTTCCTCGGTGAGTACCATTCTTCGTTCCGGACTAAGGGTCCACATACCGTAACAGGAACTCTCTCCCCTCTTCGCTCCAGCTTGAACCCTGCTCCAACAAATTTAAGAAGAAACTAAAGACATAGCTCTTTAGACAGGCCTACCCTGACGAGACCTCAGCCTCCCTGCCTCTGCTCCCCTGAGCCCTCCCTTTCTCTTCCTCCATCAATTCCGCACATTTTTGTAATTAGTTTATCTGCTATGTTAGCATAACCTCTGTTAGATGCTTCTCCCGTTACTCCTCTTTTGTTCTGTATTTCTTCTGCCTATCGTTTCTCTCGTTTAACCCCCCTCCCCCCAACAGTTTTTTGTACTTTCCACTCCCTTTTAGTTACAATGTAAACCGGTACGATGTTGTACACTAATGTCAGTATATAAAAGGCCTAAATAAATAAATAAATAATTGCTTTTTTACCATTGCAAATCAAGGCAATGTACAATAAAACCATCTGGTATAAGAACAAAATTTCATAAAATCATACAAATAACTAAAAATCTTAACTGACATCAATAATTAAATTCTGCTGTGGTCTCATTGTTTTGGCAGACCTCTCCCAGTTTCCTGCGGCTGGGCTAGCTGCTGTGTTAATAAGATGTAAGCTTCCCTGGCATGGTCTAGAAGTGACCAGACATAGCGAATATCAGCTCACATTAGGTAGTCATAGAGGTGGTTCACCCTCTTGTCGCTGTGCCACCCATTCTTTTGGGCCATGCATGCAGCCAGCACCATAAAGATTCCCAGTCTTTCTTGCCGTCATAAGTGGCCATTTTGGGTATCAGGCCTTCAGACTCGTAGGATTGGTGGCTGCTTCTCCACATCCACTTTGCAGCAGTCTTTGCACCAGGTCCGGTACCTATTGGATGTGCAAATGTACAATTGCACAAGACAGCACACCCACAGGCCAGCAACAGACAACAGGAAGAGGCCCTTTGTGGCCTCCAGTGGACCTCATCCCACCAGTGAATGTTATGCGTGCCGTCCGCGGAAGACCTGCGGCGCAGCCCCCTCTCCTTTCTACAGTGACT
Source organism: Rhinatrema bivittatum (assembly GCF_901001135.1). Lineage (NCBI taxonomy): Eukaryota > Metazoa > Chordata > Amphibia > Gymnophiona > Rhinatrematidae > Rhinatrema > Rhinatrema bivittatum. The sequence continues at coordinate 807,491,611 of NC_042615.1, read as the reverse complement.
CCAGCTCCTGGTTCCTCCTCACTGGCGGCGGTGGGCTGTCAGCTCCGTCCTCGGACCTCCCCCTGCCACAGTCCCTGGCATTCCCGGTCCTGTTACTACTTCTCATCGGGCCTTTCCGCGTGGCCCGCGGAGAAACGCTACTACTCGCGCCGCACCCCTCCCTAGGTGCACACGTGTGCACCATTGATGTTTAAGTAGGGACCGAGGCGGGAACCTAGCTGCGGCCCCGGATGATGACGTCAACTCAGTTACAGTATTTAAGCTCAGGCTCCGCTCCCTAGCATTGCCTTTGCAACAAGTCTCCTCCCTGGTCGAGTACTCGTTGCCTCCTAGAGATTCGTCTCATCTCTGCGTTCCTGTTCCTCGTTGTTCCTGTCTCCAGGGAGTAAGACTCAGAACCAACGTCAGGAAATATTTCTTCACGGAGAGGGTGGTGAATGCCTGGAATGCCCTTCTGGAGGAGGAGGTGAAGACAAAAACAGTGAAAGATTTCAAAGGGGCATGGGATAAACACTGTGGATCCATAAGGCTTAGAGGATGGAAATGAGGGAAAAGAGCTGGTGTGGCCATTACTACCCTTAACCATCAAGCCTTCATACTGTTGATACAACTCATTATTGCTCTCTGTTTTAATAGCAAGGGAAAAGAGGAAAAGGAGAATTAATTTCACACAGCATACAACAAGGACATTAATTTTACGGTCTGGGAAAACAAATAAGCATGGGGGGTAACTTGCTGATGTGGCTGTTACTACCCTTAACCAATAAGCCTGATACTTGTGTTGTAACATTGCCCTCTGCTTCAACAGCAAGAGCTAAAGGGGAATTCGACTCAGACAGAAACCAGCAAGGGCCTTGACTTTAATATTTATTTATTTATTTAACAGTTTTTTATACCGACCTTCATAGTAAATTACCATATCGGATCGGTTTACAGTTTAACAAAGGGAAAAAACTAGAGAAACAAATTCAAGTAAAAATAAAAGATAACAATAAGTAGGAATAAGTCAAAGTTACAATCAACAGGGGATAATAGTTTGGGAAAATAAGTATGGGGGGTAACTTGCAAGGCAAATGCCACCCCCTGATGATACCTTTATGGGGGAGACCTGTGTGGCACAGCTGGTGCTACCATAAGCTTGCTGGGCAGGCTGGATGAACCATTTAGTCCTTTTCTGCCGTCATTTCTATGTTTCTATGAGTTGGCCATCCCTGCTGTAGGGGATACATATTTAAGTCTTATTTTTCTATGACTTATGGTGCAGAACCTGTCATCCTAGCATTTCTCTGATTCTGGCCATCAATTTTGCACACCATTTTGCTACCTTGAGATCATCAGACACAATCACTTTGAGGTTTCTCCTAATTCATGCACATCAGCATCTTTTCCTTTTTTTTTTTATTGGACTAAATACATTTTGTCTTTCCGATGGTGGCATGGTGCTGGAAAGCTAGCGAGACGTGATTACATTAGTCCAATAAAAAGGCATCATCTGCAACACGTTTGTTGGGCTTTATATCTGATGCATTAAAGCAGGGGTTCCCAAACTCAGTCCATGAGGGCCTCAACCCAGTCGAGTTTTTAGGATGGTCACAATGAGAATGCATGAGCTCTGTTTGTACCGCCTCCCATCATATGCACATAGATCTCATGCATACTCATTGTGACCATCCTAAAAACTCAACTGGGTTGTGGCCCTCAAGGAACGAGTTTGGGAACCCCCTGTATTAAAAGGGCAATGAGCCAGAATTAACAAAAGCATTTTTTTCCCTCTGTACTCAAGAGGACAAACCCATTGATAAATCTGTGTCAGTGTGTCACCAGCCTTTCCAGGTTGATGACACATTGACCCCGGTTCCAGGCTATAGTTTGACCTCAGTTAGCTGGGTGACCTGGCATGGTATTTTTATTTATTTATTTAAAAACTTTTCTATACCGTCGCTAAGTTATATACCATCGCAACGGTTTACAAATAGGCACATAGACTAAGGTAAGTAAATGTAGGATATCGCACATTCTAACAGGTGCCAATAAGTTCGGTTACAATTTCATAATAAAATCATTATTTGAGTAATAGTAAGGTTTAAAAAATAATTCTGTCCATTTAAAAGCAGGACCCATTTCTGCATGGCTGGGACATGCATGTGTACATTCTGCTCATTACTCTTTCAATTCCAACAACGTCACAGAGGGAAACTATCACTGTACAATATTCCCCTTATAGAATTGTGGGGGGGGGGGGTTTGGGTTTTTTTTAACAGAATGTTTAATGCCCCTGCTTTTGCTATGGTGATAGCACTCTTGGTTTCCCAATGGGGAGGAATGACAGGTTGTCAACCCCCTATATTTAGGGGCCTTCGTTTCAGTTTCTTTTTTTTTTTTTTTTTATTTTGCCTGGGAATTTCAATGTTAGAATAAAAAAAGATATCAGTGGAAAATCCCAGGCAAAATAAAATAAAAACTGTAAACGAAGGTCCCTACTTATATTGTACAAGTCCTCAATCTCATCCAGAAGACCAAGAAGGTCATGACTAGACATTACATTTGATTTTAGCCAAAAAGAACCCAAGAAATTACAAAATGCACCGTATCCATACTTCGCATCCTGGATTAGCAGGGAATTGTTAGGAAACTTGGAGCTCTGCTCCCTTTTTAAACAGATCAAACTTTCAAACACTACTTTAATGGAAATTGTAATACATCTGCGACATGTCGTAAAAGCCCCAATGAAAGAGATAGAACTGGGCACATAATTGGGTTTTTTTGGTTGTTTTTTTGTAGGATAGTGGAAAAAAAAAAAGACTCTTATTTTTTTTTTTTCACCAAAATGAGGGACCTGTCTTTTCAGATGCAGGTGAATTAACCAGCCTGCCTCTCTTTTCCTGTTCAGCCAGCACTTCTTGCCCAACGGGCATGTACAGTGGGAAGCACCCACACATATTGCCAGTAATAGTAAGAAAATGAGTTGTTGCTGCTGCTGCCCAGTGGCCGAGGGAATCTTCTATCCTAGGGACAACCAATTCCAGTCCTAGAGGGCTGCAAACAAGCCCTGGGTTTTAGAATTATCCACGACTGTCCAGGCAGGTGAAGACGGGCCTCCAACCTCACCAAGTGAACTGTGCAAGCTAGGAAACTGAACCAGCCTTAAAATGTTGCAGTCGTTTGTTTTCTCTACTAAACAAATTAGAGTTGACTCTCTAAGTGAGTAAAATAAAATGAGGGAGCTAAATTTTTTATTCTTTATTAGGAGTCTGGTTTGTTTGTTTTTTCAGTGAGAGGTGGGGGAAGGGGGGGCTGGGGGTTATTATCTCTCGAATGCAAAATACAGAACTTGAAATCTTACACGCCTTAGGGATGAGAAGTAGAAAGTTAATACTGGGATGGAGGAAAGTTTCCAAGAGACACGGGCCACGGCCAACAGATCTGTCCCTGATCCCATGTGATGTAGCATTTGTTTACCCCGGCAGGCATGTGGCCTTCCCATAGATCTCTGAACTTAAATGGTAGTAACCAGAAGAGTAACAGAATTCAAGCATCCCTGGAACGGATACAGAGGGCAGTGGTAAGGGGGAGGGAGGGAGATAACTAGAGATCAAGTGGGGGTCTGTGGCGACACGACAGGGCAGGCATAATTGGGCAGACTGCCAGGACCCAGAGATAACTATTTGCTGACAGCTATCTCGTTACTACGTTTCACGGGACCACGATTCAGCCAAACCTAGGAGGGATGAAAGGAGTCAACTAAGGGGAGATCTTCAGGTTTGCAGATTGTTTTCCTTTTTTGCAGATAAAAGAGGATCTGACTGCACTTTCCAAATATTCAGCAGGTGCTGTGCACAAAGACTTTAGGGGAGGGAGTAGCCTCCATAGGCAGTCCATCTGCATCCACCACCCTCACCTGGAATTTCAGTTATTCTTTCAGATTGCCAGGATCTTCCTGCATGCCGCCCATGCGTCTGTCAGCCGAACTGATTCACTTCTGCCTGATGCTGAGTTCCCTGAAGGGCTGCTGGCAGCGGCACAGCTCCAGTCGAGTCTAAAGGAATTGCTCTTCCTGCTCAAGTTTCTTTTACCTTTTCTCCCCCTTCTTTTAACACTTTTCACTTTCTTTTTATTCCCACCCCCCCCTTGCTCCATTGCCTTTTAGCTTTCCCTGCCCTTGTTTTTTTCTAAAGTTACCCTACCCTGTAATGTCCCCTTTTCTCCCCTTTGTCTTCTTTTTCACCACTCCTCTTTCCTCTTTCTCCTTTCTCTTTACATTTTATATGTATGTTTGCCTACATTCCCAAGAGCCCTCACTCAGACTTTTATTATTATTCAAAACTAAACATTTAATGGCTAACTTGGAGTTAGATGGATAACTTGTGAATTAGATGGATAACTTGGAGTTAGATGGCTAACTTGTGAATTAGATGGATATCTTAGAGTTAGATGGCTAACTTGGAGTTAGATGGATAACTTGTGAATTAGATGGATAACTTGGAGTTAGATGGATACTTGTGAATTAGATGGCTAACTTGTGAATTAGATGGATAACTTGGGAGTTAGATGGCTAACTGTGAATTAGATGGATATCTGGAGTTAGATGGCTAACTTGGAGTAGATGGATAACTTGTGAATTAGATGGATAACTTGGAGTTAGATGGCTAACTTGTGAATTAGATGGATATCTTGGAGTTAGATGGCTAACTTGAGTTAGATGGATAACTTGTGAATTAGATGGATAACTTGGAGTTAGATGGCTAACTTGTGAATTAGATGGATAACTTGGAGTTAGATGGCTAACTTGTGAATTAGATGGATATCTTGGAGTTAGATGGATAACTTGGAGTTAGATTGATAACTTGTGAATTAGATGGATAACTTGGAGTTAGATGGATAACTTGTGAATTAGATGGCTATACTTGTGCATTAGATGGATAACTTGGAGTTAGATGGCTAACTTGTGAATTAGATGGATATCTTGGAGTTAGATGGATAACTTGTGAATTAGATGGCTAACTTGTGAATTAGATGGATAACTTGGACTTAGATGGCTAACTTGTGAATTAGATGGATAACTTGGAGTTAGATGGATAACTTGTGAATTAGATGCTAACTTGTGAATTAGATGGATAACTTGGAGTTAGATGGCTAACTGCGAATTAGATGGATAACTTGGACTTAGATGGCTAATGTGAGTTAGATGGATAACTTGTGACGTTAGATAGATAACTTGTGAGTTATCCATCTAAATGGCTTTAAATATTGACTTCACTATTACTATTCAGATTTAGTCACCATAACAAAAAATACTCTAAGTGATGTACAAAAACACATAAATACAATATGATAATCATATACAGTTTACTTAAAATAACTATAATCAACTTACAGCAATCCTAAAATAAACTGTACAGTGAAAATAAAAAACAAAACATCACAAAGTATAAGTGAAATCTGATAAAGTACTCTCCTATCACAGGACCAGCTAATTTAGCAAACCAAGTTTCCTGTCCTTAGATAATTCAGAAAAAGTCCAAAGAAACTCCCCTTACAAGTCTCTTAAGGTCAACTTATACACTTCTGGCTGAAAAACAGTTTTTTAAAGTTTTTATTTCTCGTCCTAATCTTATGGCTCGGGTTACGCCCACCCACTCCTGGTTTGACCCCATTGCATGCTGGGACATATTCTGATTTCCCTCTTGCATTTCCTTAGACAATCAAGACTATAAGTCCTTGCATGCAGGAGAGTAAAAGCAGGACTGGATCAACCTGTCCTGAAAATCTGGAGCCAGTTGGCAACCCACCCAGCTCTTCCATGGAGCTGTGAGGACATAGAGAAACAGATAGCTTGGAGGACTCAATCAAGAGGAAAATTACTAGGTCATCTGTAGTTAGCCAGATTTTGTCTAGACAATAAATATCATATTGATAGCCAGAAATTACAATCCTATAGCACTTGTGTTTTATTTCTAACTGACCATGTGTTTACTAAATCTATGTTATGATGATGCTGTAAATAGTTGTATCTTCATTTTTCCTAATAGGACCTTCTTCAAATTAGTTTAATAAAGTACTAACTAGGCAGCACTTAGGAGAAATCATATTTAAATTAGAGCTCTATCTGCCTTTGCCTAAAACTACTGGAATATTCTGATTTGATAAGTGGCAAACCAAAAGGATCATAATTTGACATAGTTAAACATTCCCATATTTTCCCATACCTATATTCACTAGGACTTTTAAAACCAGATGGTAAAAGAGCATTCATAATGGGGTAGATTTTCTAAAAGTGCACCTGCGCGTACTTTTGTTCGCGCACCAGGTGCGAACAAAAGTACGCTGGATTTTATAAGAAAATGCGAATAGCCGCGTGTATCTTATAAAATCTGGGGTCGCGCGAGCAAGGTACTTGCGCGCGCCGAGCCCTGCGTGTGCTGCCTGTTTCCCGAAATTGGAGCGGCCCTCAGAGGGAAACTTGCCTTCCACCCCTTCACACCTTCCTCTCTCCCTTCCCCTACCTAACCCACCCCCCCCCAGCCCTATCTAAACCCCCCCTACCTGTGTTTTAAAAATTTACGCCTGCCAGAAGGAGGCGAAACTCGCGTGCGCCAGCAGGCTGCTGGTGCGCGATTCCCTGGCCCAGGACCCGTTTCACAGGCCTCGGGCCACACCCCCGGGTTGGCACCATGCCCCCGACAACGCCCCCCGGAACGCCCCCGAATGTCGCGTGGCCCCGACACACAACCCCCTCAACACGCCACCCCCGGAAAGCCCCGGGACTTACGCGCATCCCGGGGCTTACGTGCGCTGCCGAGCCTATGCAAAATAGGCTTGGCGCGCGCAGGGTGGGTTTTAAAGTGTTACGCGCATACGCGCATAACTTATGCGTGTAACCCTTTTAAATCTACTCCATTATATCAGGTTCTCTGATAGACTGAAAGTTAAATCAACGAAAACTTCAACCAAATAATACACAAAGACTGGTTAAGAGGCTTTTTCCTTCAACAGCAAATTCGCCAACAACAAACCTACTGCCCCCAACCTGGCCAGGACATACCTGATATCAGAAGATGGGGCAGGACACTGGAGAGAGGCCCTTCTCAGGAAAATCCTATAAGATGTATAAGAATACATGACTGCATGCCTCATGGCATTGTAAGGGACATCGCCAATGGGTGCTTGCTTTGGATAGTGCCTTTGGTGAGCCACCTTTGGTGAGCTGCCTCAGAGCCAGCCTCTGTTATCCTGAGAATTGCCTTATGATGTCATCCAAAGGTCAACAGCGTCAGGGCAGGATTGGACTGGTGGCGGCCAGAAGACAGGGACAGGAAAGCCTCTAGAAGAAAAGTCTCAGATAAGGGGCCAAACAAAAAAAAAAAAGTTGCTCCAGCAGTTACTCTCCTTAAGAACATAAGAACATAAGAACATGCCATGCTGGGTCAGACCAAGGGTCCATCAAGCCCAGCATCCCTGTTTCAACAGTGGCCAATCCAGGCTACAAGTACCTGGCAAGTACCCAAAGACTAAGTAGATCCCATGCTACTGATGCAATTAATAGCAGTGGCTGTTCCCTAAGTAAACTTGATTAATAGCAGTTAATGAACTTTCTCCTCCAAGAACTTATCCAAACATTTTTTAAAACCCAGCTACACTAACTGCACTAACCACATCCTCTGGCAAAAAATTCCAGAGCTTAATTGTGCATCTGAGTTCCCTATCATTTTCCCCTCCCCCCCAAACAATACAGCAGTTTCCTGATTGCTGACAGAGGGCTGAAAAGGAGGTCTCTAAGACCTTTCAAGTGCTGCTCGTGGCTCAGCAAGTGTCATTCTTCCTCTCTGCCATAGCCCCCACCACATAACATTTGTTCCTTTGGTTCCTACCTCGTCCTAAGTAAACTGATGAGAGTGATCTAGTCCTGGTTTAGCCCAATTGCATGCATGAATTTCTGCTTCTTATTTTCCTATTGATTTCCCTGAGAAAATAAGAACTACAAATCCACGCATGCAGCTGGGAGAAAAATTAGGTCTGTCTCTAACAGACATGGGGCTTGAACACAGCCTCCTACACTGCAGCACACAGCATTAGAATGAAGACCCAGAACTGACCAGACGAGTGGTGCCCTATTGGCTCTTGGCCACATCCTCCTACTGTAAAGTATCTAATGAAGGAGTTGAATGGTGTGAATGACATCATTTTGGTCACCATATTAGAAACAAATATGGCTGTCAACTTGAACCTCAAGCAGCATATAACGCCAAAATTAATCATCCCTTGGCAAGAAACTGACAGGAAATCCTTTCCTTGTCAAGGTTTTTTATCGTGTGGAATTGCTGGAATAATATTAAAATGATAGCAGTATATATTGTTGTAATTTATGACACAGAAGGCATAATAAGGGCAATATTCAGCCACGGTGCGGCTCGGCTAGTTAGCTGGATAAACTTATCCAGTTAACTTAGCGTGTATATTCAGTGTTGCAGCTGCACTGCTGAATATATCAAGCTATTATAATGGTTACTATAAAGCCTAGGAGAGGATGGGTGAGGAAACCAGTAGGAGAATCTGGGCAAGAAAGAAAACCCGGGAGGAACTTTCAGGGCCAAGGAATCACCAGGTTAGGTGGAGGGGGAGGTTCTGAGAACAAAGTGGAAGTGACTTCACAGACCCCCCCCACATCATCAAGGAGGAGGGAAAGCCCAGATATACTGGGAGAAGAGGGGGAGGTGGCCTGAAGAAGGGGCCGGACAGGAACAGGAAGAAGCCTCATGGATGCAGAGGGGACGTAGAGGAGCTGGAGGTGATGGAGAGTCCTTAAGCCAGATCCAGAGGCAATGGATGTGAGTGATGAATGGTGGAATCCCCTTCAAGGAGACCCGGATAGCTAAAGCCACACAGGTTGGAGGCCGGCAGAAGAATCTGCTGCGGGTGGTGGTAGCTGTAGTTGGGCAAGCCAAAACGCAGTGCATACGTTTTCCTCTACAAGCCACGGTGGGTGGTGGCAGTGGGGCTCGATTTCGCTAAACCAAGAACCACAAGCACCGGAACCTGTGCCTGAAAAGGCATTTCTGGCCGCTGCTATGAAGCTTGCCAAGAAAACAGAGATGATGTTTAAGGACAGACAAGGTTAAGCCCTGTGAGAGAAGCCAGAGACTGTCTTGGTGCCAGAACAGGCTTGAGTTGTTCCATAAAAGGCCACAAAAAAAAGGATGGCGCAAAAAAGGCAGACCCCACTGGGAAGACTGACAAATACGCAGGTCACTCAGGGATCTGCGGCTTGATTTGTGCAGAGAAGGCCAGACCCACTTTCATAAGGCCTGCCAGGAGCTGGAATATTGAATTGGGTGGAAGTGCTTTACTCACTGACTTTAAGTATCCTGCAGGGATAAACCGCCTGCTAAAGCGTGGGCTGTGCTTCAGGTTTACCTTGCCACACTGAAGTGTCCTGCAGGGGAGAACTGTCTACTAAAGCCTCAGTTGTGTTGGGAGGGAATAATCCAAGTGCATTTCAACCCATGTTAAGGCTGGAAACAGCACACTATCCTAAAGATAGGTGGATAAGTTTATCCCAGATAACTTTAGGACAGCCGTATGGCCTGAATATCCGAGTTAGCCAGATAACTTATCTGGCTAAGCTGGGTCCTCCCCAGAATGCCCTCGCCCCACCCACCGCATAGCCGACTAAATACATAACCTGATAACTAGTTATCTGGCTAAGTGGTAGCCGTTCAGCGGGACTGGATATTCAGCCGCTGGCGCTTAGCTGGATAAGTCCTAACGTATCCAGCTAATTGGCACTGGATCTCACCCTCCATATGTCTGCATTACATCTACAAGTAACATGCTAACTGTAGTATACCCGAACATTGTTTCTTTACCTCAGCTTTTTATTTTGTGTTCCTTAAAATAATGTGAATGCATCCCTTAACTCGCTTTGGGCGATTTATTGACATCTGTAAAGCGATTAATACATTTTTAAATAAATACATCACAGAATGGTTCACTGAAAAAGAATGCATACATAAATTGGTTAGTAATTTTGCAATTACTGTAGTGATACAAAACATTAGGCTAATCGTTTGCTACTTTCTATTTATTTTCCATGGAGTTTGTCGCACTGGTCTCCACCTTGACACTTGCAAAACCTGGGATGGCGAAGAGCCAATTTTCGGCAAGGATAGTCAGTCTGTTTGCACAGGTACATGGCGCATGAAAATCATCTGGTATACTTGGGGTACCCAATGACAGAACCAAAAGAAGAGCAGAAATGTGGTCTCCATATTCTAATGGATCAAGTGCAGACCCACTGTTCAGTAGATTGCACCACTTATAGGATCGAGGTTCTCTTTAAATGCATGAGCCACTACTCACTGAAGTTTTTAGAGTTAAAATTTTCAGAGTTTGCATTTTTAGCATGGCGATATTGGTGTACTCTAATGAGTACATTTTCAAAGGAGTTACGTGCGTAAAATTAGCATATACATGCAAAAGTAGCCTGTACTCGCGTACAAGCTCTTTTATAAATATCAAAAGTAAGTGCATGTTTTCGGTTTCGGGCAATCTAGAGGTATTCCGAGGTGGGGCCTGGAGGAATACACAGAAGTTATTATGTAAGAGATTTACCCGAATACATTAGGCAACTTATTTGTGCAGTTTTACACCTGCTAATTAAGTAACGTGATTGATATCAGACTGCTTTTTGCACTATGTAACTTGTGCATGGGAATTTTCATGTTACATTTAGCGGTACAAGGGATGGCCCCGCAAGCCGCCTCACTCACCCCCGACGCAGGCAACAGAACTCCATAGCTGGGACACCACCAGCAACTAGACCTCACCCTCTCAGGATGCCACCTCGGACTTCAAAAGCCGCTCAGCAACTTCCTCTAGGTGCACGCGCGCCCTACAATTCCCACTCTTAAAGGGCCTATGCAGGAACTTAGACACGGTGCCCTCTGATGACATCACTAGGCCCTGACTACTTAAAGCTCCCCCTGAGGAGCATCAGGTGCCTCAGCAATGGCTCTCCTGCCTTTGGAATGTGTGTTGCTTCAAGTTCCTGGTTCCTGTCATCCAGCACTATCTCTCCATCCTTGCCTCATCCAGCCTTCCTTGATCTGCCTATCTCATCCAGTGTCTTTTGTGTGTCTTTGTCCATCCCTGTTGCATTGGAGGTGGACCCTTGGGCTGAGGTGGGGTTGACGCAACCCGTAGGTAAAGACCTACGGGTCCCCACCGTGGCAGGTGAAATGGGCTAATAGGCAGAGGCCCCTGGAGCTTCACCTATACCAGCCCTCGTTCCCCGCAGGTTGAGCCTTTGGGTGCTGGGGATTGAATAGCAAGAGAAGTTGGTTCAGCCCAGAGACAGCAGATGAGGGATGGTGTAGTCCTACTCTGGACTGGGTAAGGTTCTGGAAATTCGGGCGCCAATGAACAAAGGCAGACTGAGGGTGCTCGAGCAATGGTAGGCTGAAGCCTAATAAGTCTACGTCCAGGGAGTAGGCAGAAGAGGCATCCAATAGTAGGCTTGAGTCAGCGCCGGCGGCAATCCAGGGGCTGTGGCAAGCGATGCTGAGGTCTGATCACGGAGACAATATCGTAGTCAATCAAAGCTGAGGTCTGGTCACGGAGAAGTCAACAGCGTAGTCGGACAAAGCGAGGTCAGAGACTGGAGATAGGCAATACGTGGTCAGGCAAAGCAGAGATCTGGGTCTGGAGATTGACTTCGCTTCGCCTGACTACACTACAGCCTAAGTCCATGTAATCAATCCGAAGCCTAGGCAGGGCAGGAACGCGGGAACAGGAACCAGGAACAATGAAGATCAGGAACGTAGAATAGAGATGAATCTCAGTAGCAATGAGTACTCGGACAACGAGGAGACCTGTTGCAAAGGAATGCTATGGAGCGGGACCAGAGCTTAAATACTATGAAGAGGTTGATGTCATCATCCGGGGCCGCGGCCAGGTTCCTGCCGCGGTCCCTTCATAAGGATCAGCGATGCGCGCGTGCCTAGGGAGGGGCGCAGTGCGAGTGGTGGTGTCTCTCCGCGGGCCACACGGAAAGGCCTGACGAGCAATGGCATCAGGACCGGTAATGCCGGGGACTGTGGCAGGGCCGGATGCACCGGGGGAGGCCCGAGGACGGAGCTGGCGGCCCACCGCCGCTAGCGAGGAGGAACCAGAGGCTGAAGTCCTTGTGGAAAGGTGAGAGGGCCATGCTGCGGGTCTGCCGCGCACGGAACGCATAACAATCCCTGAACTGACTCTTTGGATCTTGGCCTCTTGCTTGGCCCTGACCATGATTGCCTGTCGCCTCGCCCTGACCTTGATTGCCTGTTGCCTGGACTTGACCTCTTGCTTGGACCTGACCATGATTGCCTGTTGCCTGGCCCTGACCATGATTGCCTGTTGCCTGGACCTGACCTCTTGTTTGGACCTGACCATGATTACCTGCCACCTGGACCTGATCATTCTTGTTAGCCCATCTGCCCTGGCCTTGGCCTGTCTTTGTCTCTGTCAGTCTGCTGCCTGCCCTGATCCCTGCGTGCCATTGGATTCTTGCCCTAGCCACCGCCCTAGGGACCCGCCCAAGACCTGCCGGCCTCCAGAACCCAAGGGCTCAACCTGCGGGGGGGAGGTGGTTGGTATAGGTGAAGTTCCAGTCTGTCCCGCTACAGGGCTCATTCGCTTGAAACTTACCCTCAAAAACCATCTCAAGAGACCTGGTGGACAGAGGATAATCGACGGGAGACTGCAACTCCAGGGCACAAACTGTATCACAGCGACAGGGCAGACCAAATTGGTGACGGGGTGGTACGGTAGGCTCAGGATGGCAGAGAACTGAGCAGAATGAATGTTCTGCAGGAAACAAACTGCATTCCGGAATCTTTATGGATAGAAATTCCACGTCTGATGGGGAAGAGTGGGGCTATACTACCTCCTGCCTGGCCAAGACACACAGACTGTGAAAAACAAAGAGAAGTTAAGAGAGGCTAACAAAATTAGCAAGACTTCACTGTAAATTCACTGTAAATGCGTTTTACTATGTAAATATTCCTGTCCCTTTCTCTCTTTTCCTCCTATCCCAGTTGTCAACTTCCTTGTTCATTGTAACTATATTTTCCGCACTAGTTCAATACCTCTAGTTCTATGTTCAATGCACGACTTGTTAAATGTAAACCGACTTGATGCAACCTCTGGTCGTGAAAGCCGGTATAGAAATAATAAAATAAATAAATAAATAAGACTGCAATAATGGGAGATTTCAATTACCAAAAACACACAATGTGGAACCCAACAAAATTTTTAAATTATAGCCTAAAAAGGTGTCAGCAAGCCTGACGTTGTGTGACTTCCAAAACAGAGACACCAACCGGTCTTCTAATCATTCACCTTCATCATTTTTTAATACTTCAAAAATATTTTTATTTTTTTTTCATTTTTTCTAAAAATAGTCCTCCATCCTTAGAGATTCTTGCAAAACAGACTCTTGAATGTAATTGTTTACATAGCCCAACACGGCCAGTATTTCGCTTAATAGCTTCCTCAGGGGCATACGAAAAATATTTAGACAAGAGTCCTTAACCCTTTAAACAGGACGTAACGTCTCGATCATCTCATCATGTGTGGTTTTGGTTTTGGTTGTTGTGGTGAACCGCTGACTCCTTGTGTTTAAAGTTAGATTTCAATTACCCCAATATTGGTTGGGTAAATGTCTCATCAGGAGATGCCAGGAAGGTAAAATTCCTAGATGCCATTCATGGAGCCGCTGGTTATGGAATCAATGAGGGGGAGCTACTTTAATTCTGGTTCTCAGTAGGGATGTGCAGCAGTTTTTCATTTCATTTTTTTTAGCATGCGTTAATTTCGAGTTAGCGCACACTAATGTGCGTTAGTGCGCACTAAAAACGAAACAAAAAAACCCCCAAAAACTAAAGTTTGAAAAACTAACCAACGAAACAAAACAACAATATGAATTTTTTTTTTGGCCGCACGCCCCTAGTTCTCAGGGGAACTCTGGACCTGACGCAAGGGGTAAAGGCTGTGGAGCCGCTTGGCAATAGTGATCATAATGCAATCAAATTTGACGTAACCACCGGAGGCAGGATATCAAGCAAAACCTCTGCAGCAGCATTTAACTTTTAAAAAAAAAGGGAGACTATGATACAATGAGAAAAAACAAAAATAAAAGGGGTGGTTGCATGAGGTGTGGAGGTTGTCTAAAAATATCATTTTGGATGCCTAAATAAAATGTATTCCATGCAATAGAAAAGGCTGAAGGAAGACCAAACAATTGCCAGCATAGTTAAAAGGCAAGGTGAAAGAGGCAATTAAAGACAAAAAGGTATCTTTTAAAAAATAGAAAGCAGATCCAAATGAGGAGAATAGGAAGGAATGTAAGCGCTGGCTGTGGAAGGATTTGATTCCTCTGCAGGTCAGATAGGACTTTCAGAGTAGTGGGGTATGAGAAGGGAGTACAACACGCAGCATTCCTGGGGTAATCAGAGAGGGCTTTGGGGGTGCATCCTTCAGACAGAGGGAGAGTGGAGACTCCCAACGCACCACTGACAAGTCACGCATGTGCTGCCAAAGAGGGAAGTAGCGAGGAACAGCGAGTCAGCATGGAAAGCTGTCTGCAAGAATGAGCAGATATTCTCTTTCATGTGTGTATTTTTGAGCTGAACCGTGATGATAAAACAAGATGTCAGAACCTGCTACGTGTGCTGAATTTTGGTCTGAACTGTTAGAGAAAGTCTGGAGTTCCAAAACCTGCACCATGGGCTTGGCATCAGATGGGGAGACAGAATCACTAGAGTAGAAAAAGCATGTAAAATCTACTACTGTTTAAAGGGGCAGCAAGCTTAAAAGAAGCTGCTATTTGAGAGTGTCGTTGTCGGTGAGCCTTTAGGCTGTGGCATGTGTTGCGTTCGGAGGTCTGCGGGACAGACTAACGGACTGCCACACTTACCTCCAGTCCCGAGCCTGGCGGAAGGAGCGCCGACACTGGGAAATCCCTGAAAGAACACGCGGCAGGCTGCTGTGCTCATCTTGCCTGCGACGCCGTTCCTAGGCGTGTGTGTACATCACTTCAGGCAACTTAAAGGAGCCACGCGGGAAAGTCTTCGCAGCCCCTGATGATGATGTCATCAAGGTTGCCCTACTTAAGGGCAGCTCCCCTGCAGCAAGACGTCGTGGCAATAGGTCCACTACAGTCAGTAGGGCAAGTTGCCTCAGCTAGTTCCTGGTCTGCGTTCCTGTGTTCCAGTTTTTTTGTCTCAGCAGCCCCTGGTCTTCATTCCCCAGTTCCTGGTCTTCGTCTTCATCCTGTGGTCAGTCTTAAGTTCTTCGTCAGGTCTTCATCTTGTGGTCAGTCTTCAGTTCTTCAGTGTCATCCTGCCCACCTGTGCCATTCCTCGCCTCTCAGACTTCTCCTCCAAGAACTTATCCAATCCTTTTTTAAACACAGTTATACTAACTGCACTAACCACATCCTCTGGCAACAAATTCCAGAGTTTAATTGTGCGTTGAGTGAAAAATAACTTTCTCCGATTAGTTTTAATGTGCTACTTGCTAACTTCATGGAATGCCCCCTAGTCCTTCTATTATCCGAAAGTGTAGATAACCAATTCACATCTACTTGTTCAAGACCTCTCATGATCTTAAAGACCTCTATCATACCCCCTCAGCCGTCTCTTCTCCAAGCTGAACAGCCCTAACCTCTTCAGCCTTTCCTCATAGGGGAGCTGTTCCATTCCCCTTTATCATTTTGGTTGCCCTTCTCTGTACCTTCTCCAAGAATATAAGACTCAAGCATTTGGCATGGTGCATCAAGGGTTTTTTTTTCAATTTGAAATTTTTATTAATGTTTACAAATCCACGGATAAAAGAGCATCCAATAAGCAAAAGTTTAACAAAAAAAATACTATTACAACAATTGGAGTATTTCAGTTACATCCAAGGTTTTATTTTATTTTTTATTTTATTTATTTAGATTTATATTCCACTTTTTGCACTTTTTTCAGCGCTTCAAAGTGGATTACATTCAGGTACTGTAGGAATTTGCCTATCCCCAGAGGGCTTACAATCTAAGGGCCTTATTTTCTAAGGCTATCGCAGGCTTGCGCTAACAGCGCAAGCCCGCGATAGCTTGCGAAGGTAGCGCACGCCTGCACTACCTAAATCGGGGCGGAGTCGGCCCCGGAAAGGGAGGAGTCGGGGCGTCACCAGGGCCGACTGCGTGAAGACGGCGCCGCCAGCGAAAAGGTAAGGGCCTTTTTGCGTCCTATTTCGCGCCCAATAACTACACCTTCTATGGTGGCACTATTGGGTGCGAAACCGGCAGCGATCGCACCACGACCAGCTAGTGCAGGACCGCCCCCCCGGGTCGACTCCCCGCCCCCCATTAGCGCAATTTTCTAAAGTATCGTAGGCCTGCGATACTTTAGAAAATGAGGCCCTAAGTTTGTACCTGAGGCAATGGAGGGTAAAGAGACTTGCCCAGGGTCACGAGCGGCAGTGTGACTCAATCCCTGGTCTCCTAGTTCACCGCCCACTGCTCTAACCACTAGGCTACTCTTTCCCTTCCTCTCTGCTCCCCCTGCTGCCTTTCAAGCATTCACAATCAGGGACATCGTGGGACATTAATATCTTTAAAATATATATCACGGACAAAGCATTATGTAAACCCAACAATCATGAGAGAAAATAACTGAGATCTTGATTTAATCAAAACAGCATTACGAGTTAGACTGTCTCCACACAGAGAGAAAATGATTGAGCTTTTGATATTTTAGAGTGGTGAGTTTACTTAAAGTACATATCCTGTCCATAAGAGAGATCACTTCCTGTCTCATTGGTCAAACATAAGAACATAAGAACATGCCATACTGGGTCAGACCACGGGTCCATCAAGCCCAGCATCCTGTTTCCAACAGTGGCCAATCCAGGCCATAAGAACCTGGCAAGTACCCAAAAACTAAGTCTATTCTATGTTACCGTTGCTAGTAATAGCAGTGGCTATTTTCTAAGTCAACTTAATTAATAGCAGGTAATGGACTTCTCCTCCAAGAACTTATCCAATCCTTTTTTAAACACAGTTATACTAACTGCACTAACCACATCCTCTGGCAACAAATTCCAGAGTTTAATTGTGCATTGAGTAAAAAAGAACTTTCTCCAATTAGTTTTAAATGTGCCACATGCTAACTTCATGGAGTGCCCCCTAGTCTTTCTATTATCCGAAAGAGTAAATAACCGATTCACATCTACCCGTTCTAGACCTCTCATGATTTTAAACACCTCCTCAGCCGTCTCTTCTCCAAGCTGAAAAGTCCTAACCTCTTTAGTCTTTCCTCATAGGGGAGCTGTTCCATTCCCCTTATCATTTTGGTAACCTTTCTCTGTACCTTCTCTATCGCAATTATATCTTTTTTGAGATGCGGCGACCAGAATTGTACACAGTATTCAAGGTGCGGTCTCACCATGGAGCGATACAGAGGCATTATGACATTTTCCGTTTTATTCACCATTCCCTTCCTAATAATTCCCAACATTCTGTTTGCTTTTTTGACTGCCGCAGCCCACTGAGCCGACGATTTCAATGTAGATGATCCTGTCTCTAGAATAAGGCTATCTCCATTCTTGTGGCGATAAAATTGTTGACTCAAAGCCTGGGCATTTGGATCGTCATCAGAGAGTGGAAGATTCAGTAGTGCCAATTCTCTGGATAGCTTAATTGTTTTCT